>NC_140987.1:453708748-454908748 GCF_052327205.1 Somniosus microcephalus
GTCAGCGTGCCCTGCGCTTCTCAGAGGGTGATCTGGACATCATGCTCACAGCTCTGGAGGTGAGGCGCAAGATCTTGTTTCCAGACAGTGGGAGGAATCCAACCCACCACGACTACACCAAAGCCTGGAAGCAGATCGCCCAGAGGGGTGACATTCACCGGCGAGGCCCCCAGGACCCACACACAATGCCGTAAGAAGTACAACGATCTGACCAGGATTGTGAGGGTGAGTAGCCTTTCCAGTCTCCTCCTCATTCTTGCATGTACACCTGACATGATGGGCAAAGGGACCTGAAAGTCCTTTTGGCCAGCCCTCAGCCAGCAGCATTGGGACAGTCATGAGCATCAAATGGCCATTCGGCACTCTACACTTTGGCCAAGCTATTCCACCATGGGAGGCAGTGCACACTACATCAGGGCTTCACTCTGTCCAAGCTATTCCACCATGGGAGGCAGTGCACACTACATCAGGGCTTCACTGCGCCCTTACAGCCCGTCCTTTCTCTTGCAGGCTAAAGTAGCGTTTAATCGCCAGGCCCGTGCCAGGGGTGGCCGCGCCAAGCTGCAGGAGCTCACTCGGCTGGAGGAGCGCGTGTGTGTGCTCATGGGAGCACGTGTGATTGTCCCCACAGCGTGCGGTGTATCCGACCCTCCACTGCCCGGCAATGGTAAGGACCTCGCCTTTTGGCCCTCTCGCGTCGCACTGGCCCATCCGAGCTATCTCCTTTGCCACTGTCCCACCAATGCGCTGAATCCCACCAGTCCTAACTCCCTCGCTGACGCCGTCTCCTCACTCTGAAGCTACTCTTGTGCATTCCTGCTTTCAGCTGGTGACGACCAGGACCCTGAGGCTGCCAGTGACAGCACCTCCAACCAGGAGGAGGAGGAGGAGCAAGCCGGACCTTCGGGGGAACAGTCACGTCCCGCAGGAGAGGAGGAAAATGCTCGACACCTCCTCACTGGACGAGTGCCTGGAGGAACTGTCGCAGGGCAATGCAGCTTCTGGGACCAGTGGCGTCCAGCCACCCAGCAGCCGTGCGCGTGGCCCGCGGCCTTCCCCCCAAAGGGGGGAAGGATCAGAGGGGAGTGCTGCTGCTCGGCAAACTCGCCGTCACCAACGCGGCAAGGGTCCCCTAGTTCGGCCCCCTCCTCCCCAGCGGGAGAGTCGCGACTCCAGTCCGGACACCTTCACTTCGGAGGAGGTGCGGAAGCTCGATCAGATGGCCGACGACTCGGACCGGCGCCACACGGAGCTCATGAGCGTGGTGGGGCGCATGCCTGAGGCCATCGAGTCGCTGGCGACCAGTGTGCGCGAGTTCGGGGCAGCAACTGCCGCGACTGGCCGCATGCTAACTGATGCCGTCAAGACCCTGGCGGATGTGATGCGCGCGCACACCAGGACCAGAGGGCCACTCACTGCTGCCACACGCGCTGTCTCAGGCAGGCATCGCCAGGGCAGGCGCCGCGCTGGACCATCCCAGCAAGCCGGCCGTCGGCTGATTGCTGCGGATCCTGCAGTGCGGGCCCGGCCGAGTGCCACCGCGCCACAGCACCAGCCAGCGCATCCCAGACGCCAGCTGGCCCACATTGCACCATCCGTCGCCGCCATTCCCCCTCTGGGGCGTCAAGGGCAAGCGGCTGCAGCTGATGGTGGCCAGGCTCAGGCGCGCCACTCAGGAGACGGCCCCTCGAGGCCCAAACGCCGTGTAGGCCGCCCCCCAGTGGCATCTGGCGGAAGGGCATCTGAGCCTCAGGCGCCTTCCCCCAGCCTCGCAGCAGCCACTGGGCAGAGCTTGCGAAGGAGCAGCAGGCAGGGCAGGGGAGGCAAAATGCTGGGCAAGGTCTCGCCCTCGCGGGCCACTCAGTAGAGGGTGTGGCCAGCTTTCCTTTAATATGGCGGTGGCCATCTTTATTTTGCCCATGGTTGTGCTTTTGGAGGGCTTTTTTTTTTGCGTTAGGCCGACGTTGAGGCCCGGTTTCAATAAAGGTGGAGTGGCTCCTCCCCAGTTTGTGGGAGTGAGTCGTTTGTTGGGCTTTTTGTGGGGCCCGTTTATTGTTTTTGGGGATTCATGTGGGAAGGGCTTTTCATTTTTGTTTAATAAAAAATTATCTTTATTCATGCAGTCTCCATGGTTGTTCTTCTTAGTGTTTGTTGGCTTCGCCGGCTGAGGGCTTGCGGAGCGGCTGCATTCATCTTCCCTCATGGCCCCTGGCCATTCCCTGACAGGGGGCTTAGAAGTACCGTGTAATAAGGTGGCGTCGTGCGGCCCTTGGCCCTGGTCGCTCCCTCCTGGGAACGTACTCCTGCTCCTCCTCCTCCTCCTCCTCCTCCTCCTCATGCTCCTCCTGCTCCTCCTCCTGAGGTGCTGGTCCAACGTCAGGTGGCAGTGCCTGAGTCCTGCGGATAGCCAGGTTGTGTAGCATGCAGCAAACCACCACAAATTGGGAGACCCGGTCCGGCGAATACTGGAGAGCTCCTCCGGAGCGATCAAGGCAGCGGAACCGCTGCTTGAGGACCCCAATAGTTAGCTCGATGATGTTGCGGGTGGTTTGATGGCTCTCGTTGTAGGCCTCTTCAGCAGCGGTCCTGGGCGCGCGGAGCGGGGTCATGAGCCAGGTGCACAAAGGATAGCCTTTGTCCCCGAGTAGCCATCCTCTTGGGGGAGGCTGTGCCTGGAACATGTCATGCACAGTACTCTGCCGCAGGATAAAGGCATCGTGGCTGCTGCCTGGGAAGCTGGCATTGACTGCCATGATGCGCTGCTTGTGGTCACAGACCAGCTGCACATTCAGAGAATGGTAGCCCTTCCTGTTGCGATACTGCTCGCCATGCTCCAGAGGGGCCCGCAAAGCCACGTGCGTACAGTCAATGGCGCCCTGCACCAAGGGGAATTCCCCGAGTCTGGAAAATCACAATGCGCGCTGATGCTGGCTCTCCAGGGCCATGGGGAAGGAGATGAATTGGCTTCTCCTTCTGAACAGTGCTTCGGTCACCTGGCGGATGCAGCGATGCGCGCCGTACTGGGAGATGTTTGCTATGTCCCCAGCAGCGTATTGGAAGGAGCCGGTGGCATAGAAGTTCAATGCCACTGTCACCTTCACTTCCACCGACAGAGACGTCCTGCACCTGAGCTTTGGCCGCAGATCTCGGCGAAGCAGGTGGCAGATCTCTGCAATCACCCCCTTCCGGAATCGGAGCCTTTTAACACATCGCGCGGCACTCATGTTTAGGTAGGAGCGCTGCTGGCGGTATAGCCTGACTGGGTAAGGCCTACGTGGCCGACGCCTGTAGCCCCCTCTGCCTCTAGCCAGGGCTGCCCCTCTCACAATACGTCTGCGAGCCCTACGGACATGGAGCTGCAGCTCCGCGTTGGCACCCCATGCAACCCCCATCAAATCCTGGCAAACACTCTAATTTCCAAATGGCCACTTGCAGCGCTGTTGCCTGAGTCCAAAAATACCTGGCTCTTGCTGCTTGAAACCAGTTAGCTATCCTCCTTGTTGTGTCTCCAGAAATGCGTTGCACAAGACTGTTTTCTGAAATAATGGATGGCCTTTATACTGGAGAGGACGTTCCCTTTAATTAGCGCCCCCCGGGGCCCGCGCTGGTTGTGTTGCGTTCCTTTTTCCAAACGCTCCGGCCGCCCGCCGCACAATGGGGCGGTCCGACTGAAGTTTGCAATCGGGGCGGCCAAAGGGCGTTGCACGAGGATGTGACGTCATTTTCTGCGCGCGCATCCGGGCGGGCGCTAAACTTTGCGCCGGCGCTAACGGGCAACTTAATTTGGGGCGGGGCGCAAACTGCGCTGCGCCCGGGCGCTACACGCATAGCGCCCGGAAATCACTTCTCTTAAGGCGCTAACTGCTGGCGCAAGCAACTGAAAATCTAGCCCATAGTGATGGAGGAGGGAGTTGAGAAACTGGACAGGGTATAAATTGATAAAGAGGAGGTACTAGAAAGGTTGGCTGTACTTAAAGTTGATAAGTCACCAGGGCCAGATGGGGTGCATCCCAGGATACTGAGGGAAGTAAAAATGGAAATTACAGAGGCACTGGCCATAATCTTCCAATCCTCCTCAGATACGGGGGGTAGTGCCAGAGGACTGGAGAATTGCAAATGATACACACTTGTTCAAAAAAGGGTGTAAAGACAAACCCAGCAACTATAGGCTACTCAGCTTAACCTCGGTAATGGGGAAGTTTTTAGAAACGATAATCCAGGACAAAATTAACAGTCACTTGGACAAGTGTGGGTTAATTAAATAAAGCCAGCACAGATTTGTTAAAGGCAAATCGTGTTTAACTAACTTTATTGAGTTTTTTGATAAGTTAACAGAGGGGTTGATGAGGGCAATGTGGCTGATGTGGTGTACATGGACTTCCAAAAGGCGTTTGATAAATTGCCACATAATAGGCTTGCCAGCAAGGTTGAAGCCCATGGAATAAAAGGGACAGTGGCAGCATGGATACAGAATTGACTAAGCGACAGGAAACAGAGAGTCATGATGAACGGTTGTTTATCGGACTGGAGGAAGGTACACAGTGGTGTTCCCCAGTGGCCGGTTCTAGGACCACTGCTTTTCTTGATATATATTATTAATAATAATAATAATAATAATAATAATAATCAACTTTATTGTCATTGTTAGTGCACAAGTGCAGTACAATGAAATATAGGCTTGCGGCTCCCGAGAGTGTATATTTTGATTAAGACATTTAACATTCAACATTCATTTGGCTTGTAATACATAAACATAAACATAAACATAAGGAAGTGCATTGGCAGATGTGCAGGCTTTAGTGTTTATTTGTAGAGTTCAGAAGGATGACAGCCCTGGGAAAGAAGCTGTTCCTAAATCTGGCCGTTCGGGTGCGAATGCATCTGTAGCGTCTCCCAGATGGCAGGGGGGCGAACAAACTGTGGCTGGGGTGGGTAGGGTCTTTGATGATGGTTAGTGACCTCCGTAAACAGCGTTTCTGGTAGATGTTCTCTATGGTCGGTAGCCGGGTGCCAGTAATGCGTTGGGCAGTTTTGACTACCCGCTGCAGGGCTTTCCGGTCATAGGAGCTACAGCTGCCATACCATACTGTGATACAGTTCATCAGGATGCTCTCTATTGTGCAGCGGTAAAAGTTAGAGAGGATCAGGGGTGACAGGTTACATCCCTTCTGCCTCATTAGGAAATATAGGCGCTGCTGGGCCTTCTTCACCAATGAGGAGGTATTGAGGGACCAGGAGAGGTCTTCCGTGATGTGGACTCCAAGGAACTTAAAGCTGTCCATCCTTTCCACCACAGCCCCATGGATGTGGATGGGGGTGTGACTTCCGCCTTTAGACTTCCTGAAGTCCACAATGATTTCCTTGGTTTTCTTTATGTTAAGGGCCAGGTTGTTATCGGCGCACCACTTCACGAGATGCTGGACCTCCTCCCTGTAGGCTGACTCATCATTGTTGGTGATCTGGCCTACCACCGTGGTATCATCCGCAAACTTGATGATGGTGTTGGAACCATGAACAGCCACACAGTCGTGGGTGAAGAGGGAGTAGAGGAGGGGACTCAGCACACATCCTTGTGGGGCCCCCGTGTTCAGGGTCAGACTTAGACTTGGGTGTACAGGGCACAATTTCAAAATTTGCAGATGACACAAAACTTGGAAGTATAGTGAACAGTGAGGAGGATAGTGATAGGCTTCAAGAGGACATAGACAGGCTGGTGGAATGGGCGAACACGTGGCAGATGAAATTTAACGCAGAAATGTGCGAAGTGATACATTTCAGTAGGAAGAACGAGGAGAGGCAATATAAACTAAAGGGCACAATCCTAAAGGGGGTGCATGAACAGAGAGACCTGGGGGTATATGTGCACAAATCATTGAAGGTGGCAGAGCAGGTTAAGAAAGCAGTTATAAAGGCTTACAGGATCCTGAGCTTCATAACTAGAAGAGTACAAAGGCAAGGAAGTTATGATGAACCTTTATAAAACACTGGTTCGGCCTCAACTGTAGTATTGTGTCCAATTCTGGGCACCGCACTTTAGGAAGGATGTGAAGGCCTTAGAGAGGGTGCAGAAAAGATTTACAAGAATGATTCCAGGGATGAGGGACTTCAGTTACGTGGAGAGACTGGAGAAGCTGGGGTTGTTCTCCTTGGAGCAGAGAAGGTCGAGAGGAGATTTGATAGAGGTGTTCAAAATCATGAGGGGTCTGGACAGAGTAGGTAGAGAGAAACTGTTCCCATTGGCGGAAGGGTCGAGAACCAGAGGACACAGACTTAAGGTGATTGGCAGAAGAACCAAAGGCGACATGAGGAAAAACTTTTTTACCCAGCGAGTGGTTGTGATCTGGAATGCACTGCCTGTAAGGGTGGTGGAGGCAGATTCAATCATTTCTTTCCTCAAAGGGGAATTGGATAAGTACCTGAAAGAAAAATAAATTGCAGGGCTACGGGGAAAGGGCGGGGGGGTGGGACTAGCTGAAGTGCTCTTGCAGAGAGCCAGCACGGGCTCGACGGGCCGAATGGCCTAATTCAGTGCTGTAACCATTCTATGATTCTATGATCCTATCTTCACTCTTCACCTTCAATTTCAGCTAATCTTCAAATAGGGAATAGGGTAAATATAGAGGTGCACAGGAGTAGTGAAATAACAGAGGCTGGTTTTAATACAAAAATACAGATCGTGAATGCTTGGTATGACAACCTCACAATACTCCTGAAATTACTTATGGATTGTGTGCGTTCCATTCTATCACCATCTGGATCTGAAATAATGGTGAACAAAAGCCGCCAGATGATTTGGAACAAATCAATTGGACTCCACTAAAGCCAGTCAATCAATGACACCAGTCTTGTGGTTGGCTGAAAATGTAAATTGAAGGAGAGATTATTCGGCACGTATAAGGCGATTTAAAAAGGAAGCAAGTCTTAGTGATTTCCTTAACAAGTAAAGTGCAGAACAACTGCTGGCTCAGAGTTTATTTGATAGCCAGACGTTTTTACTACGGGCTGATATTCCTTAAATGGAAAGAAAATAATGCGCCTGGAAAATGAAAGAGATCAGGGGGCTCCTGATTGACAATAAACTGAAACTATCGCAACAATGCTGGGTGGCATGAGTGAAGCCAATCAGATGTTGGGATGCATTAAAAGTCAATATTGAGCCGAAATAGGGAAGTAATCCCACCTCGCTGTAAATCGTTGGTGTGACCGCACTTAGAATCCTGTGTACAGTCCTGGTCGCCGCAGCACCGAAAGGATAGTGCAGTTATTGAAAGGACACAGGAGAGATCAACCGGAATGATTGAGGGGGACGGAGGGATTGGATTATTGAGGAGCGATTATGTAAATTGGGAATGTTCTCACTGGAAAAGAGAAGGTCGAGAGTTGGTGTGATTGCTGGTTTTAGGATTCTAACAGGACTGGATAATGTTGACCGTGACGAGCTGTCTCACCCTGTCCAGAACAGTAGATCCAGAGGACACGGCCTGCGCATGGAGGGGGAAAATTCAAAACTAATCTGCGGAAACAACATTTCAGCGAGCGAGCGGTCAATCTATGGAACAGGCTGCCTCGGGAGACGGTGGAAGCAGTTAGTATTGATTCAATGCAAATGCAAATGAGATAGATTTCTTACAGAAAATAGATTTCTTACAGAAAATTTCAGAAGATAATATTTTGAGACACAGTATGTGAGTAATTTGAGGCGTGACGTGTGGTGAGTGCTCGAGAGGAACAGGTGACTTTGGACCTCTGGTTCCCAAAGCTCTCCCCCACTGGGGGTTTTCCTCACCTCATGCCTGGGTCTGTTGTAGACTCATTGATAGAGATTGATTGGTGAGTCAGCAAAGGCACTGCTTTATAATAATAATAATAAGGGTGGTGTTAACAAAGTGCGGCAGGGAAAGTGTGACATCTAAGATGTAACTCTGAATCCCTTTTGTTGACAAGAACCAGTCTAATTCTTTCTTGAAATCCATTAAGGTTTCTTGTGCCTTATAGAAGACCTCAAAGAGAAATGCGTGTGTTTGCATACCATTATAGTGCACAGCAATGGAGCAAACCGCAAGGGATTGGGATCTGCCAATAAACAGAGAATGTACAACACAGCCTGACCATCTTTTGCATCCTCATGATGCTAATCTCATAGATCACCTCAGCCTGTCCTAAAGAATAAATAATAATTTGGTGTCATGAACCAATTATGCCCAATTAGATCACAGAACAACAACTTCCATTTATATTGCGCATTTAATGTAGCAAAATGTCCCAAGGCACTTAAGAAAAACGATATCAATAAAAAAAAAATTTGACACCAAGCCACAGAAGGAGATATCTGGACAGATGACGAAAAGCTTGGTCAAAAAGGCACATTATAAGGAGAATCTTAAAGACAGAAAGAGAGGCGGAGAGGTTTAGTGGGGGAATTCCCGAGCTTAGGACCTAGGTAGCTGAAAGCATGGTTGCCAATGGTGCAGCGATGGAAATCAGAGATGCTCAAGAGGCCAGAATTGGAGGAGCGCAGAGATCTCGGAGGATTGTAGGGCTGGGGGAGGTTACAGACATAAGGAGGGGCGAGGCCATGGAGGGATTTGAAAACAAGGACGAGGATTTTAAAATTGAGGCGTTATCAGACTGGGAGCCAGTGTAGGTCAGCAAGCACAGGGGTATTGTTTGAATGAGACTTAGAGCAAGTTAAGATACGGGCAGCAGAGTTTTGAATGTGCACACATTTGTGTAGGGTGGAAGATGGGAGACTGGCCAGGAGAGCAGGCATCATTTCTGTAAATTTTCTCCGACTCCCTCCCGAAGCCGGCCAGATCCACTACCTGACAGGAGGGTCGGGAGTGGGGAATTCGGGCGGCAGGAGGCCGCAGCCGGGGACCCGCGGGATCTGACTCCATATTCAGGTAAATGGTTGCGGGTGGGGTGGGGGGAGATCCCGGGCAAGGGCGGTCAAAGGCTTCCTTGTGGGATCTGGAGGAGCACTACTGCCCCTGCTGGACCACAAGGACACCTAAAGAGAAAGGTTCCTGCCCTGGTCCTCTTCTGGCCCACGCACCGTCTCCCGATGGGTCTGACCTGATAGAGAAGCTGTCACTGACCCCCACCCACCCCCCAGACTCCCTGCCAACCCCTGCCTGTCCCAGACCCCCTGCACCCACACCCACGACACCCCGCACCCCGCCGCTCGGGTCTCAGACTAATATTGCAGATCTGCATATTTAATTAAGACCTTCCTGCAAGTGCCTCGCTCGCCTGATGAAATTAGTGGATCAGATTGGTGCTCTTGCTTGCCCAGGTAAAGGATTATTCCATGGTCATCGCGGATTACCTGGTCATTTATCACATTGCTGTTTGTGGGAGCTTGCTGTGCACAAATTGGCTGCCGCGTTTCCTGCAGTACAACAGAGGTGGTGAAAGGCGCTATAGAAATGCAAGTCTTTCATTCTGATCAACAGAGCAGGTTATTAAACTCCGGACATGGCTGGAAGGCAGCGGGATCGGAGGGCGGGGATAAGTCACTGCCCTAATTTTAACTTCCAGTCCTAAATGGCTGATTCCTTATCCTGAGACTCTGCCCCCTAGTTCTAGACTCTCCAGCCAGGGGAAAACAGTTCTCAGCATCTATCCTGTCAATCCCCCTCAGAATTTCATACGTTTCAATGAGATCACCTCTCATTCTTCGAAACTCCAGAGAGTATAGGCCCATTCTCTTCAATCTCCGCCCATAGGACAGCACTCTCAGCCCAGGAATCAATCTTGAATCACTGCAGACTAGGTGGTGAAAGTGTTCCCACAATGCTGTTAGATCCTAGCTCACAGCTGAGTGACCCATCCAATTTTATGCAGTTGTTCCTTTGTAGCGATTTGACACAACTAAAAGGTTCGCTCAGCCACTTCAGAGGGCAGTTAAGAGCCAACCACGTTGGTGTGGGACTGGAGTCACATATAGGCCCAGACCGGGTAAGGACGGCAGGTTTCCTTCCCTAAAGTACATCGGAGAACCAGTTGGGTTTCTACGAAAATCTGACATTGGCTCCCGGTCCGGCAATGCCTCGATTTAAAAATTCACATCGTCACCTCAAATCCCTCCATGGCCTCGCCCCTCCCTATCTCTGTAACCTCCTCCAGCCCTGTTACGTCTGTGTATAATGAGACACAGACTGTGGAGAACGGTACAATAGGTGTTTACTCAACGTGGCTCAGACTGCAACTGATCTGTACAGATTACTACTCCGCATTATATACAGGTGTGGTCACTGCCGGTACTACAGTATACATGAGCTGTAAAAAGTAGTTCCCCCCTTAAAGGTACATACATTACAATTCCTCCCCTTTTAGATTAACAGTACCATAACACTCATTTAACAATTAAATATCAAACTAATTACAATTAACACTTTTAACATGCAACATTAGCTGAAAATAGTCTATTTATAAATTCAGTCTTTGGGGAGGCTTCCTGATCCATTCTGGATAGCGCCTTTCCCGAGTGTCTTGCGCTTGGGGCACAGGCGATTCTGGCCCCCTGTCGTCAGTTGGTTCATCAGCTTCCGATACTACTGTTTCTGGGGTAGATGCTACCTGTACGTCGGGTTCATCACCAGGTACGTATGGGCGAGGCATGGGATTGACTTGTTCCTGTGACTCTAGGATCTGGTCAGCATGGTGTCTCACGATACTCTCCCCAACGTCCACTGTGTACATTAGTGGGCCCTGCCGTGTGCATATCGTTCCTGGCTGCCATTTTTCTGTTCGGTAGTCGTGGGCCAAGACTGGTTGCCCTACATTGAAGCTCCTTGTTGGCTTCTCATGGATGTGCTGGAATTGCTTACTCTCAACATCTCTTCGTACGTTTGGTCTGAGCAAATCCAGGCGAGATCTTAACCTTCGCTTAAAGAACATCATGGCTGGGGCCTGGTTGGTGACTGCATGTGTCGCATTCCGGTAGGCGAACAGGAAATTGTCCACCTTGTGCTGCAGCGGAATGTTGTCATTGTACATAGCCTTTATTGCCTTCTTAAAGGTTTGTACGAACCTCTCAGCCAATCCATTTGTGGCTGGATGATACGGGGTGGATGTGTAATGCATTACCCCATTCTTTTTCAAGAACCTCCGTGTTAGATCCGTGTATCTTGATGTTGTGTCCTTCAATAATTAGACAACAAGACTGCAGGGAACGATTCAACAGGTGTTTACTGAATGAGGGTTACTCTAGAAGTAACTGTAGAGATCACTACTCAGGGTTTATATACAGGTGTGGTCACTGCCGGTACTATAGTATACAGGAGCTGTAAAAAGTAGTTCTCTAACATATGTGGTAAACCACTGTTATACCTGTCTGTATGTGTATGTGTATTCCACTAGGTACAGGTCTGGACATGCCTCGGCTGACTCCTCCCACTATTCCAGGTATATAAGTGACTACCTCCCAGTCCCTTAGTATTCTGGACGGGTCGACCACTCGAGACAAGACCTTCATTCTTTAGTTAATAAAAGCCTGGTTGTTACTCGCTTAACCTCAGTCTTTTGAGTAATTGATGGCGCATCAATTTTATTAACTAAATTTTTTATAATGGAGAAGATCCTCACACCAGCATGCCTGGACCTGGACAGTCGGGAAGCGGACGCTTCCACCAAGTTTGCTCACTGGCTCATGTGCTTCGAGGCATTCCTGACTGCCTCCACTGCGGTCGTAACGGATGCGAACAAACTGTCTGTCCTGATCTCCAAGGTGAACCACCGAGTGTACTCAGTCATCCGGGACGCGACCTCGTACACAGCCGCCCTCCAGCTCCTCAAGACCCAGTACACGCGCCCTGTGAACGAAGTTTACGCCAGGCACCTCCTGGGGAGTCGCAAGCAACAACCTGGGGAATCGACTGAGGAATACCTCCAAGCACTGTCTGTGCTTGGCCGGGCCTGTGGGTGTAAGGCGGTAACGCCCACTAAGTACACGGAGGAACTGATCCGGGGTGCCTTCGTAGCAGGTCACAGGTCCAACTACACCTGACAGCGACTGCTGGAGCAGAGTGACCTCACCCTCGACAAAGCCTCCGAAATCGCACTAACACTGGACGCAGCCTACCGGGGCATGGATGCCTACTCCTCTGCACCGTGGACGCCGCGGGGAACGACAACCTGGGACATGGTAGGACAGCCCCATAGCACCGTGCCACCCCAGCCACAGCCCAACAACGGCCCAACCACCGCAGCAGTGTCCCAAAGCCAGACAGCAGTATCCCAAGGCCAGAAATGCTACTTCTGTGGCCAGGCCAAACACCCCAGAGCGCGCTGCCCGGCGAAGAATGCGACCTGCTCGGGCTGCGGGAAAAAGGGACACTACGCTAGCGTCTGCAAGGCCAAAGCCACCCCGAACGCCAGCAGCGCCGCGTGTGGGCCGTGCGAGCCGCCATCTTGGGCCCCCAACAGCGCCGCGTGTGGGCCGTGCGGGCCGCCATCTTGGGCCTCCCCAGCCATGTGCGAACCACCGCAGCAGCAGCCATCTTGGACGACTCCAGCCACATGGGAATCATGGACGCCGCCATCTTGGACACCAGCCGGGACGCAGCAGACCGCCAACCCCCCCAACGTCTGATACCCGCAGCGACACATCGACCCCTACGCTGGCCTCTGTTACGCTGGACCAAACGAGACCGCACCAAAATGGACGTTAAGGTAAACGGCCATGCAATAAACTGCCTTTTTGACTCCGGGAGCACAGAGAGCTTCATCCACCCCGACACGGTGCGGCGTTGCTTTCTCCCAGTCCTGCCTGCGCACCAGCGGATTTCTATGGCCGCCGAGTCCCAGTCAGCGGACATTGGCGGCTACTGCGTGGTGACACTAGTAGTAGACGGGACTGTGTTCAATCATTTTAAACTCCTGGTCCTGCCCCAACTTTGCGCTGCCGTTCTACTGGGGTTGGATTTCCAGTGCCACCTCAAAAGCGTTACGATGGCGTACGGTGGCCCCCTCCCCCCACTCACAGTCCGCAGCCAGCAGCCTCCAAATTGCCCGCCGCGCACCAGATGCAACCTCTCCACACTCAGAGTCCCACCCCCCCCCCCACTGTTTGCTAACCTCACCCCCGACTGTAAGCCCATCGCCACAAAGAGCAGGCGATACAGTGCCGGGGACAGGGTTTTCATCAAAACCGAAGTGGAGCGGCTCCTGAAGGAGGGGATTATTGAGGGCAGCTCCAGCCCCTGGCGAGCCCAGGTGGTGGTCGTTAAGACCGGCGAGAAACAACGCCTGGTCATCGACTACAGCCAAACAATAAACCGCTACACCCTGCTGGACGCCTACCCACTCCCCCGCATAGCTGACATGGTCAACCAGATCGCGCAGTACCGTGTCTTTTCGACCATTGACCTGAAATCAGCGTACCACCAGCTCCCCATCCGCCCCGAAGACCGCCAGTATACTGCTTTTGAGGCAAACGGCCGCCTCTATCACTTCCTTAGGGTTCCCTTTGGCGTTACCAACGGGGTCTCCGTCTTCCAAAGGGAGATGGACCGGATGGTCGATCAAAACGCGCTGCAGGCCACTTTCCCTTACCTAGACAATGTGACCATCTGCGGCCATGACTTGCAGGACCATGACGCAAACCTCGAGAAATTCCTCCGCACCGCCCAACTCCTGAACCTGACATATAACAAGGAGAAGTGCATATTCCGCACAGACCGCCTCGCCATCCTTGGCTGTGTTGTGGAACACGGGGTCATCGGTCCCGACCCGGACCGGATGCGTCCCCTTATGGAACACCCACTGCCCCACTGCCTAAAAGCTCTGAAGAGGTGCCTAGGGTTTTTTTTCTACTATGCCCAGTGGGTCCCCTACTATGCAGACAAAGCCCGTCCGCTGATCAAATACACCTCTTTTCCCCTGATGGCAGAGGCCCGCTCGGCCTTCCACCGTATCAAGGAGGACATTGCCAAAGCCACCATGCACGCAATGGACGAATCCATCCCCTTCCAGGTGGAAAGCGATGCGTCCGACTTCGCTCTGGCCGCCACCCTTAATCAGGCGGGGAGACCTGTGGCATTCTTCTCACGAACCCTCCAGGGCCCGGAGGCCAGACAGTCCGCGGTCGAGAAGGAGGCCCAGGCTATTGTGGAGGCTGTGCGTCATTGGAGGCACTACCTGGCCGGAAAACGATTTACCCTGCTCACTGACCAGCGTTCAGTTGCTTTTATGTTCAACAACAAGCAGAGGGGCAAAATCAAAAATGACAAGATCTTGAGGTGGAGAATCGAACTTTCCACCTACAATTACGAGATCTTGTACCGGCCTGGGAGGCTCAATGAACCCCCAGATGCCCTATTGCATGGCACCTGCGCCAGCGCGCAGATCGATAGGCTGAGAGCCCTCCACAATGAGCTCTGCCACCCGGGGGCCACCAGGTTCTTCCACTTCATCAAGGCCCGCAACCTGCCTTACTCCATTGAGGAGGTCAGGACCATGACCAAGAGCTGCCAAGTCTCTGCTGAGTGCAAACCGCACTTTTATAGACCAGACAGAGCCCACCTGATAAAAGCCACTCGCCCTTTCGAACGCCTGAGCGTCGATTTTAAAGGGCCTCTCCCCTCCTCCGACCGCAATGTGTACTTCCTCAACATCATTGACGAGTACTCCCGTTTCCCTTTTGCTATCCCCTGCCCGGACATGACCAGTGCCACGGCCATTAAATGTCTGAACAGCCTCTTCACCCTGTTCGGTTTCCCCAGCTATATCCATAGCGACCGGGGCTCATCGTTTATGAGCGATGAACTCCGCCAGTACCTGCTCGCTAGGGGTATAGCCACAAGCAGGACCACCAGTTACAACCCCCGGGGGAACGGACAGGTGGAAAGAGAGAATGCAACAGTTTGGAAGGCCGCCCTACTAGCCTTAAAGTCTAGGGGCCTTCCGACCTCCCGCTGGCAGGAGGTGCTCCCCGATGCGCTCCACTCGATTCGGTCACTGCTCTGCACTGCACCAATGCCACCCCTCATGAGAAAATGTTTGTCTTCCCAAGGAAGTCCACATCGGGGACAGCGTTACCGCCATGGCTGACGTCCCCAGGGCCGGTACTACTGAGAAGACACGTGAGGACCAATAAAATGGACCCCCTGGTCGAGAGGGTCGACCTCCTCCATGCCAACCCCCAGTACGCTTACATTGCGTACCCGGACGGGCGGGAGGACACAGTCTCCATACGAGACCTCGCACCCTCGGGGGCCGCTGTAACCCACTACCCATTACCAGCCCCCCACCACGACCCGATATCCAACTCCAGCAGCCGGCTCGCCTGGGACCGTCACCCACAAGGACTACACTCCAGTGCCCCAGCCTACATGGGACGCGACGCCGGAAGCTGCACCACCCCTGCCGTCGCCACGTCGATCACAGCGGCAGACAAGACCTCCGGAGAGACTCCAATACACGAACTTTTAAATACACTTCACCCCGCCGGACTCATTTTTAAACAAGGGGTGAATGTGGTAAACCACTGTTATACCTGTCTGTACGTGTATGTGTATTCCACTAGGTACAGGTCTGGACATGCCTCGGCTGACTCCTCCCACTATTCCAGGTATATAAGTGACTACCTCCCAGTCCTTTAGTATTCTGGACGGGTCGACCACTCGAGACTAGACCTTCATTCTTAGTTAATAAAAGCCTGGTTGTTACTCGCTTAACCTCAGTCTTTTGAGTAATTGATGGCGCATCAACATAAAGGTACATACATTATAATTCCTCCTCTTTTAGATTAACAGTACCATAACACTCATTTAACAATTAAATATCAAACTAATTACAATTAACACTTTTAATATGCAACATTAGCTGAAAATTGTCTATTTATAAATTCAGTCTTTGGGGAGGCTTCCTGATTCTTTCTGGATAACGCCTTTCCTGAGTGTCTTGCTCTTGGTGCGGAGGCAATTCTAGCCCCCTGTCGTCAGTTGATTCATCAGCTTCCAATGCTATTGTTTCTGAGGTAGATGCAACTTGTACGTCGGGTTCCTCACCAGGTATGTATGGCCGAGACATGGGGTTGACTCGTTCCTGTGACTCTAGGATCTGGTCAGCATGGCGTCTCACAATGTTCTCCCCAACATCCACTGTGTACATTAGTGGCCCCTGCCGTGTACATATCGTTCCTGGTTGCCATTTCTCTGTTCGGTAGTCGCGGGCCAAGACTGGTTGCCCTACATTGAAGCTCCTTGTCGGCTTCTCATTGATGTGCTGGAATTGCTTATTCTCAACATCTCTTCGTACATTTGGTCTGAGCAAATCCAGACGAGATCTCAACCTTTGGTTAAAGAACATCATGGCCGGGGTCTGGTTGGTGACTGCATGTGTCGCATTTCTGTAGTCTAACAGGAAATTATCCACCTTATGCTGCAGTGGAATGTCGTCATCGCACAAGGCCGTTACTGCTTTTTGAAAGGTTTGTACAAACCTCTCAGCCAATCCATTTGTGGCTGGATGATACGGGGCGGATGTGTAATGCCTTACCCCATTCCTTTTCATAAATCTTCGAAACTCTTCGGACACAAACTGTGGTCCGTTATCAGAGCAAATCTGCTCTGGCAAGCCGTTCCTGGCAAAAATGATCCGTAGGACTGCAATAGTTTTCTCCGTGGTGGTGGAGGACATTTTGATCACCTCAGGCCATTTCGAGTGTGCATCCACGGCTATTAAAAACATTGAGTCCATGAATGGTCCAGCAAAATCAATATGCACCCGTTGCCATGGAGATGAGGGCCACTCCTGTGGGTGTAGAGGGGCATGTAGTGGTGCATTTTGGACCTTCTGGCATCCTGAGCAGCTCTTTGTCAGGTCCCCGATTTGCTGATTGATCCCCGGCCACCACAAATAAGCCCTAGCAAGGCTTTTCATTTTCACCCCTCCCAGATGACCTTCATGAAGCTCATTGAGCACTCTCTCCCTTAGCTTGGGTGGAATTACCACTCGGGATCCACACATCAAGGCCCCCTGGCATACTGACAGCTGTTCTCTTCTGGATGAGAATGCTGGCAACAATGAGTCGCCATGTGCTGGCCATCCCTTCACCGTCAAATCATATACCCGAGACAGTGTCGGGTCATTTCGGGTCTCCTTCTCTATACCAGTGTTAGTTACTGGCAAGCATTCAATTATAGTCGAATGAAGTATTTCGACAGGATCCACTGCTGGTGCTTCCTCCGCAGTAGGCAGTGGCAGGCGTGATAGCCCATCGGTGTTTCCATGCTGTTTCGTGCCCTTATACTCGATTTCATATTGGTGCGCCCCTAGAAAAAGTGACCATCTTTGTAGCCGTTGCGTAGTCATCACCGGAGCGCCCTTCTTTGGATTGAAGATGGAGACAAGTGGTTGGTGGTCAGTCAGCAAGGTGAAATTCTGCCCGTGCAGATAGTGATTGAACTTTTTCACTCCCCACACTAGGCTGAGGGCCTCCCTGTCAATCTGGGCGTAGTTACGCTCAGCTCAGGTTAGTGACCGAGACGCAAAGGCTACTGGCCTCTCCGAGCCGTCCAGGAATTTGCGCGACAGCACCACTCCAATGCCATAGGGTGATGCATCACACGCCAACCGAATTGGTAGTGCTGGGTTGAAATGAGCCAACACCTCTTTTGATGTGATCAATGCTTTGCTCTTCTGGAAAGCTCATTTACATTCATCACTCTATTTCCATGGTACCCCCGTTTGCAGTAGGATGTTCAGTGGGTGTAGTACGGTAGACAAATTCAGCAAGAACTTATGGTAGTAGTTCACCAGCCCGAGGAACGACCTCAGTTGTGACACATTTTCCGGTGCTGGAGCCTTGACTACTGCCTCAATCTTTTCAGGGGACTTATGTAACCCCTCTTTATCAATAATGTGGCCACAATACGAGATCTGCTTCTGGAAAAACTCGCATTTGGGGCGGTTAGCTCGGAGCCCATATCCCTTCAATCTAGTGAGCACCTGTTCCAGGTTGGTGAGGTGATCACTGTCATTTTCACCCGTGACCAGGATGTCATCCAAATAACACTGGGTCCCTGGAATCCCTTGCAGGACTTGTTCCATTGCCCTTTGCCAAATAGCCAGAGCTGATGCTACCCCGAACACCAGCCGGTTGTATTGGTAGAGACCTTTATGAGTGTTGATCGTGAGGTACTGTTACGAGGCTTCTTCTACCTCCATTTGCAGGTACGCCTGGGCCAGATCAATCTCAGTGCAGCGTTTCCCTCCCGATAGCGAGGCGAAATATCTTCAATCCGCGGAAGCGGATATTGTACAGTGTGAAGGATTGGGTTCACTGTCACCTTAAAGTCCCCACAGATGCGAACCTTCTTTGGTTCCCCAGGCGTATTACTCAACGACCTCTTCATTACAGGAGCGATGGGTGTAGCCCACTCGCTCCAGTCCACTTTGGACAGTACTCCTGAACGTTCCAAACCTTCCAGCTCTGCTTCGACGGCTGGGCGGATCGCATAAGGTACCGGTCTGGCCTTAAAAAACTTTGGGCTTGCATTTTCCTCTATTTTGATCGTCGCTGTTATGCCTTTTAGTGTTCCGAGTCCCTGCTGGAACACTTTTTGTGTGTCAGTTAGCATTTTTGACAGTCGTCCAGGTGTGACGTTGTCATCCTTTTTGGCATCTACAGTCAGTGCTTGTATGGAATGCCAATCTAGCTGTATCTTCCGGATCCATTCACGTCCTAGTAGTGGTGGTCCTCCATCTGGCAATATATATAGGTCCATTTTTGGTGTGTCCTTGCCATTATATATAACGGTCACCCTTATTTTTCCTTTGGGGAAGACTTTTTGCCCTGTGTACGTCTTCAAGACAATCTTTGTATCTCTCAAGGGTATATGTGAGAATAGCCGCTTGTAGTCCCTTCGGTTTATGACTGTTAGGGCTGATCCTGTGTCCAATTCCATTTTCACTTGGACTCCGTCTATCTTGAGCGTGACCCAGATAGTTTGGTGATCCTCCGTTTTGATCACATTATGTAGTTTCAGACAACCCAGCTCCTTGCTTCCAGAATCTGTATCACTTTTCTGTTTGTCTGAACTACTCCCCGTCACCTTATGTACCCTCTTGTACTTCTCCTGTGGAGATTTCTCGCTGCTGGTTTTCTTTCCCGACCTGCAGACTCTTGCTATGTGTCCTACTTTTCCACACTGTCTGCACACTTTGCCCTTGAACCAGCAATCATTATGGTCGTGTGTTGTTCTGCCGCAGCGATAGCACTTCACTGTTCCGTATGACATTTCATTTGTGCCATATTCTTGCGGTCTCCGTTGTATCTCTGCCGCGCCCCATGCTGCTGCTTCGTGTGATACTGCAATGCTGAAAGCCTTGTCCAGCATAAGATCCTTTTCTGATAGAAGCCGTTTCTGGGTTCCTTCACTTTGAAGCCCACACACAAACTTGTCCCTTAAAGTATCTGCTAGTCCCGTTCCAAACTGGCAGTGTTTCGATAGCTTGCGCAGTTCCGTTAAATACTCAGCATTACTTTCATCTTTATGCTGGTTCCTTTTGTGAAACTTAAATCTTTCTGCTATCAGCAGCGGTGTGGGGTTTAAGTGGTCCTGTAGGATTGACACTATGTTTTCAAAATCCTTTTTTACTGGCTTCTCTGGCGTTACTAGGTTTTGTAGTAAGCCATACGTTTTTGCACCCATTGAATTCAACAATACCAGCGCTTTCTTGTCATCTGGCACTTCATTCACCTTGCAGTATACTTCTATGCGTTCGAATATGTCGTCCAATCTTCGACTTCATTGTCTCCCGCGCTGCCTTCAACGCCGCTCTCGGCGGTCCTCGTGGCAAATGGCGACACCCTGTGGGTTTCGTGCGCTGCTCCTGCGCTGCTGCCAATGCCGCTCTCTGCGGTCCTCACGGCAATGGCAGCGCCTCGTGTTTTCCTGCACGCCTCTCTCCCCCGTTGACGTGGCTCGGCCCTTGAACACCGGCTGCACTCTGCGTGTTTTTCTGCGCGCCTCTCTCCCCCGTTGACACTGCTCGGCCCTTGAACACCGGATGCGCTCTGCGTGTTTTCCTGCGCGCCTCTCTCCCCCGTTGACGCTGCTCGGTCCTGAACACTGGCTGCGCCCTGTGAGCTCTACCCTCTTTTTTTCTCCGTCGACGCTGCTCGGCCTTATTCTGTGCTGGTCGGTCGGCTCTGGCCACCGCTGTCCGGGCAGGGTCTGCGCAGTACCTGTTGCCAGCCCGTTTTGCTGGACCACCGTGACTGGAAAGCCAAGCCTGGCTCTCGACAGCCTCCCCTGCGATGCTCAAATCTCCGCTAGATGACTGGGGGGTTGCGCGTGGTCGACGCCCGTGCTTCTGGACTCGGCCTTCTTCCACTGTTCTCCAGGAGTGAATCCCTGGGAGGTGATGCAGAGTTGCAGGTAGGTTAGAATCTGCTCGTCGCCAATGTTAGATCTATGTATCTTGATGTTGTGTCCTTCAATAATTAGACAACAAGACTGCAGGGAACGATTCAACAGGTGTTTACTGAATGAGGTTTACTCTAGAACTAATTGTACAGATCACTACTCAGGGTTTATATACAGGTATGGTCACTGCCAGTACTACAGTATACAGGAGCTGTAAAAAGTAGTTCTCTCCCTTAAAGGTACATACATTACACTCCGGAACTCTTCGGACACAAACTGTGGTCCGTTGTTGGAACAAATCTGTTCTGGCAAGCCATTCCTGGCAAAAATGGTCCGTAGGACTGCAATAGTTTTCTCCGTGGTGGTGGAGGACATTTTGATCACCTCAGGCCATTTTGAGTGCGCATCCACGGCTATTAAAAACATTGAGTCCATGAATGGACGAACAAAATCAATATGCACCCGTTGCCATGGAGATGAGGGCCACTCCCATGGGTGTAGAGGGGCATGTGGTGGTGCATTTTGGACTTTCTGGCATCCTGAGCAGCTCTTGGTCAGGTCCTCAATTTGTTTATCGATTCCCGGCCACCATACATAAGCCCTGGCTAGGCTTTTCAGTTTTACCCCTCCCAGATGACCCTCATGAAGCTCATTGAGCACTCTATCCCTTAACTTGGGTGGAATTACCACTCGGGATCCACACAGGAAGGTCCCCCGGCACACTGACAGCTGTTCTCTCCTTGTCGAGAATGCTGGCAACAGTGAGTCGCCATGGGCTGGCCATCCCTTCACTGTCAAATCATATACCCGAGACAGTGTCGGGTCATTTCGGGTTTCCTTTTCGATACAAGCATAAGTTACCAGTAGGTATTCAACTATAGTCGAATGGAATATTTCGACAGGATCCACTGCTGGTGCTTCCTCTGCAGTAGGCAGTGGCAGGCGTGATAGCCCATCAGCATTTCCATGCTGTTTCTTGCCCTTATATTCAATCTCATAGTGGTGCGCCCCTAGAAAAAGTGACCATCTTTGTAGTCGTTGCGCAGTCATCACCGGAACGCCCTTCTTCGGATTAAAAATGGAGACAAGAGGCTGGTGATCAGTCAGCAAGGTGAATTTCTGCCCGTGCAGAAAGTGATTGAACTTTTTCACTCCCCACACACCTGTCAATCTGGGCGTAGTTACGCTCGGCTCAGGTTAGTGATCGTGACGCAAAGGCTATTGGCCTCTCTGAGCCGTCCGAGAATTTGTGTGACAGCACCGCTCCAATGCCGTAGGGTGACGCATCACATGCCAACCGAATTGGTAATGCTGGATTGTAATGGGTCAATACCTCTTTCGATGTGATTAGTGATTTGCTCTTCTGGAAAGCTCGTCTACATTCGTCACTCCACTTCCATGGCACCACAGTTTGCAGTAGGGTGTTCAGTGGGTGTAGTATTGTAGACAAATTTGGCAAGAACTTATGGTAGCAGTTTACCAGCCCGAGGAACGACCTCAGTTGTGACACATTTTCCGATGCTGGAGCCTTGACTACTGCCTCAATCTTCTCTGGGGACTTATGTAACCCCACTTTATCGATAACGTGGCCACAATACGAGATTTGTTTTCTAAAAAACTCGCATTTGGTGTGGTTAGCTCGGAGCCCATATTCCTGCAATCTAGTGAACACCTGCTCCAGGTTGGCAAGGTGATCACTGTCATTTTCGCCCGTGACCAGGATGTCGTCCAAATAACACTGGGTCCCTGGGATCCCTTGCAGGACTTGTTCCATTGCCCTCTGCCAAATAGCCGGAGCTGATGCTACCCCGAATACCAGCCGGTTGTATTGGTAGAGACCTTTATGGGTGTTGATTGTGAGGTATTTTTTTTTTGCTTCTTCCACCTCCATTTGCAGATACGCCTGGGCCAGATCAATCTTAGTGAAGCATTTCCCTCCAGATAGCGAGGCGAAAATATCTTCAATCTGCGGAAGTGGATATTGTACGGTCTGAAGGACCGGGTTCACTGTTACCTTAAAGTACCCACAGATGCGAACCTTCTTTGGTTCCCCAGGCGTGCTGCTCAATGACTTTTTCATCACAGGGACGATGGGTGTAGCCCACTCGCTCCAGTCTACCATGGACAGTACACCTGAACGTTCCAGACTCTCCAGCTCTGCTTCGACCATCTTTGTAGTCGTTGCGCAGCAGCCTGGGCCCTAAGCTCTAGAATTCCCTCCCTAAACCTCTCCGCCTCTCGACCTCTCTCTCCTCCTTTAAGATGCTCCTTAAAACCTACCTCTTCCAGCAAGATTTTAGTCACCGGTCCTAATATCTCTTTATGTGGCTCGGTGTGATTACACTCCTGTGAAGCACCTTGGGACATTTTACTACGTTAAAGGTGCTGTATAAATACAAGTCTCTGTTGACAGCTTTTCATGGTCACGTTTACTGATCCCAGCTTTTTATTTACCAGTATTTCTAAACTGAATTCAAATTCTCAAAGTGGCAGTGGTGGGATTTGAACTCATCTTCTCTGGATTATTAGTCCAGTAACATAACCACTACCCGGATAAATGAATTAAAAATAAATGATCCGGCTGTTGCCTTTGGGCAAGAAACTCACCAGCAACAGTGAGGGAAATAACTTCTGAGTCCGAAGGGCTGTTCCTAATCATAGAGTTATAGAAACATAGAAACATAGAAGATTGGAGCAGGAGTAGGCCATTCGGCCCCTCGAGCCTGCTCCGCCATTTAATGCGATCATGGCTGATCATCCAAATTCAGTACCCTGTCCCTGCTTTCTCCCCATATCCCTTGATCCCTTGATCCCTTTAGCCTTAAGAAATATATCCAACTCTTTCTTGAATATATTTAATGAACTGGCCTCCACCGCCCTCTGTGGCAGAGAATTCCACAGGTTCACCACTCTCTGGGTGAAGAAATTCCTCCTCATTTCAGTCCTAAATGGCTTACCCCTTATCCTTAGACTATGACCCCTGGTTCTGGACTCCCCGGCCATCCGAAACATCCTTCCTGCATCTAGTCTGTCCAGACCTGACAGAATTTTATAGGTTTCGATGAGATCCCCTCTCAATCTTCTAAACTCCAGTGAGTATAAGCCCAATCGACACAATCTCTCCTCATACGTCATTCCTGCCATCCCAGGTATCAGCCTGGTGAATCTTCGCTGCACTCCCTCCATGGCAAGAACGTCCTTCCTCAGGTAAGGTGACCAAAACTGCACACAATACTCAAGGTGCGGTCTCACCAAGGCCCTGTACAACTGTAGCAAGACATCCTTGTTCCTGTACTCGAACCCTCTTGCTACGAAGGCCAACATACCATTTGCCTTCTTAACCGCCTGCTGCACCTGCATGTTTACCTTCAGCGACTGGTGCACAATAACACCCAGGTCTCTTTGCACTTCCCCTTCTCCCAATCTATTGCCATTCAAATAATAATCTGCCTTCATGTTTTTGCCACCAAAGTGGATAACCTCACATTTATCCACATTATAGTGCATTTGCCATGTTTCTGCCCAATCACCCAACCTGTCCAAATCGTACTGGAGCTTCACGACATCCTCCTCACAGCTTACCCTCCCACCCATTTGGCCCATCGTGCCTGTGCCGGCTCTTTGGTAGAGCTATCCAATTAGTCCCACTCTCTCTGCTCTTTCCCCATAGCTCTGTGAATTATTTCTCTGTAAATGGTTCAGAGTCCTCACGCTTGTTACTGTTAAATCATTTCTTCAATCCTCAAAGCCTGAGTTTTTTAAGATATGAATCCTAGGATTTTGAGGCTGTAAAATTGTCTCCAATCCCAAGACTGAAAACCCTAGTCAGGACTTTAATCTGCTCTAAAATTATATTGTTGATCGATGTGTTTGTTCTCACCATTCTTGAGTACACAACGCCTCCTCGCGTATCATTGATTCTCTCCGTGTTATCTTGTGTGTTGTAATATCTTTCCACAGGTGCCATTGCATCTGCACCTCCTGAACCTGAATGGTAATTTAATATATTATTTCAAGATTTATTCCCTTGAAATCTAATTTATCCTGATGTAGTGCTTATTTAAGTAAATAAGATGCCGCAGCAACATGTGTGAAGGTACAGTACATAGTCTGCCCACAGCAAGAAGTCCCACTCCAGAGACTTGAGCATTATAATCCAAACTGGCACTTCAGTGCACTACTGAGGGAGTGCTGCACTGTCAGCGGTGCCTACCTTGCAGATGAAAAAATCAAAACTCTATTTGTCCATTCCGATGGCTCGGATGGGTGTTAAATATACCATGGTACTATTCAATAAACAGAGCGGGAAATTCTTCTGATGTCTGGCCAACATTCTTCCCTCAACCAACACCATTGCTGTTTGTGGGATGCTGCTGTGCAAAAAATGGCGGTTGCATTCACCTACATTACAACAGTAATTGACCTTCAAAATAATTCATTGTACGCACATTAGCATCTGAGGGAGAAAGGAATAGAAGGAGCTGCTGATAGGGTTAGATGAAGGGGGGTGGGAGGAGGCTCGTGGGGAGCATAAACACCGGCACAGACCAGTTGGGCCGAATGGCCTGTTTCTGTGCTGTACATTCTATGTAATTCTGTGTAATCTTTCCATTGAGTGTACATCCCAAAATGCATCACTTGACATCAATGTTCCCGTTAATTTTTTTTGGGTGCACCATCAAAATGCTGCGCATGCGTGGATTTTCACCTTGAAAAGCCAGCAAACAGGCTGCGTGGGTTAGGGTTAGGGTTAGGGTTATGGTTAGGGTTAGGGTTAGGGAAAAAGGGAAAATTGCTTGTCACGTCTCTGCATTAAATTGCATATGCCACCTGCTTGCCCATTGCAGCACCCTGAGCACTCTATTTGGTCTCAGTGTTCATGGGCTAGGGAGGAGAAAAATTAGCCCAGGTTCCTGCTTTCTGATCACTCTCCATGACCTACTGCTTTTACATGAAGGCCATTTCGGAAGGCTTGAGGAGTCAACCACATACTGTGGGACGGGAGTCACGTGTAGACCAAACCGTGATCCTCCTGGCTCCACAACATTCTACCAACCTGCTGCTCATCCCTCCATGACCCCTCTGAGCCTTGCTCCATCTCCCCCCCACCCTGCATTAAATGTCACCTTACGACTTGGTTCCATGGAGGATCTGCTGGATGCTCCCCGATTGGTGAGCTGCCTGTCAGTGCTCTTTGAATCCTGGCAACTCACTTAAATTATGCAGATGAGACCCAACCACGGTGCCGTTGGGTTGGCTTCACAGATGCCCCACCCACCACCCACCCAATTTACTCCATAGTTGCAAATTTCCTCCGTGGTCTCTCCTTGTTCTCACTCCGACAGGAGGCAACCCTTAAGTTGCTGCAGTGAACCCCCTTTTATTTTTCCCCCTGAGGAATTGATGGAGGCAGAGGTGGGTGGAAATCCTCTACTTCTAACCCAGGCAGCAAAGGAAAAGAAAGAATAAGGTCCCTCAGAAAGAGAGCCAACCATTGTATTTCACCGGGCAGCCAAAATGTAGGGGAGCATCCCTTACAGAGGAGCCCAGGCCCATCTTTAATAAATTGTGTGGTCTGCTTAGGAACACAGGAATTGCTAGTCGAGAAAAGACCGAGGTCCCTCTAGTTCACCTTCTACCATCCTGGTCATCACATGATCCAACGATACTGGAGTTATTGACCAATCCCAGCCATCAATCTCTGTTAATTACTCTACAGCAGACCCAGCCAGGCATGACATCGGATACTTCACTGGCTCATGGGCATAACATATCTTCCCATCTTAGAAACGTACGGAGCAATTATCATAAAGACAAGCAAAACACCCAGCCCGCTAGTAAACAGTGAAAGAAGGTGAACAGAACCCCACTGAAGTTGTTGATGGAAAAATGAAGTTACTGTCTACTTTAATCCAGGGGAAGAGGAGATCATAGAATCACAGAAATTTACAACACAGAAGGAGGCCATTCGGCCCATCGTGTCCGTGCCGGCCGACAAAGAGCTCTCCGGCCTAATCCCACTTTCCAGCACTTGGTCCGTAGCCCTGTAGGTTATGGCCCTTCAAGTGCATATCCAAGTACTTTTTAAATGTTATGAGGGTTTCTGCCTCGACCACCCCTTTAAACCTCCGATCAATTACTTTAAATCTATGCCCCCTGATTATTGACCTGTCTGCTGAGGGAAATACGTCCTTCCTATCCACTCTATCTCGGCCCCTCATCATTTTATACACTTCAATTAAATCTCCCCTCAGCCTCCTCTGTTCCAAACAACCCCAGCCTATCCAATCTTTCCTCATAGCTAAAATTCCCCAGCCCAGGCAACATCCTCATAAATCTCCTCTGCACCCCCTCTAGTGCAATCACATCCTTCCTGTAATGTGGTGACCAGAACTGCACGCAGTATTCTAGCTGCGACCTAACTAGTGTTTTATACAGTTAAAGCATAACCTCCCTGCTCTTATATTCTATGCCTCGGCTAATAAAGGCAAGTATCCCGTATGCCTTCTTAACCACCTTATCTACCTGTCCTGCTACCTTCAGGGATCTGTGGACCTGCACTCCAAGGTCCCTCTGATCTTCTGCACTTCTCAGTGTCCTACCATTTAACGTGTACTCCCTTGCCTTGTTAGCCCTTCCAAAATGTTTTACCTCACACTTCTCCAGATTTAATTCCATTTGCCACTGTTCTGCCCACCTGACCAGTCCATTGATATCTTCCTGCAGTCTGCAGCTTTCTTCTTCAGTATCAACCACACGGCCAATTTTTGTATCATCTGCAAACTTCTTAATCATACTTCCTACATTCAAGTCCAAATCATTGATGTATACCACAAAAAGCAAAGGACCCAGTACTGAGCCCTGCGGAACCCCACTGGAAACCGCCTTTCAGTAACAAAAACACCCATTGACTAATACCAGAGATGAGCTCTGTGCAACGTGTGCACCAGTCCCTAACCAGACCTAAACCTTACCCTGCAACATCCTACCCTTTAACCAACTGCAGATTCAGGAATGTGATTCAGAAACATTTCATTTTTTTCAAGTCTGTTAAATAGGAACATTTTCCCATCAACAGTAACTTTAATGCCAGTAACTTGTTCGAGTTTACATTGCCCTTAAGAATGGTGATCCCACCTACCCTTCCATGACCATCCTACTGCTCTTGCAATTTCTAAAGTTCTGAATTTAACACTCAGGGGGAAAAATTCGATACCGACCTCCAGACCGATCAAGGCAGCGGAACCATTGCTTTACACACCGATAGTGTGTTCGATCAGCTTCCTGGTGGCGCTATGGCTCTCACTGTATGCGTGCTGAGCAGGAGCATTGGGGTTGTGGAGGGGTGTCATCAGCCAGGTGGCGAGTGGATAACCCTTGTCTCCAAGCAGCCAGCTTCATGTGGTGGGTGACATGAATCTTGTCATTCATGTGGAAATGTCTTATGAAACGTTACTGGGCGGCCTGCTGGTGGCGCTGTCCAGGGAGTGTATAAATACTTGGGCATGGGCCCAGCTTGCTCAGGACATTCTTTAACAGGAACTAGTGAAGGACACAACTAGATCTCCATGTTTTAAAACAGTTGATTAAAGCCTTGTTTAATACTCAGACCAAGTGCCTCGTAGTTTTCTTACGTCAGTGGGTGCAACATTCCTGGGATCGTGGCTGCTGCCAGGATAGCGGGCATTGACAGTGAGGATGAGCTGTCTGCGGTCGCACAACAACTGAAGGTTCAGAGAGTGGTAGCCTTTGCGGTTACAGAACACCTCTGCATTGTGATGAGGTGCCCGCAATGCCACGTGGGTGCAGTCAGTGGCGCCCTGAACCATGGGGAAGCCCGCTACCCTAGGAAAGCTGCAGAAGTGTTCGTCCTGCTTCTCTCTGGTCATGGGGAATGAGATGCTATTTCTGTCGTTCTCAGCTCCAGGCGGTAAGTCAGGGGAAGCAACTGAATTTCACATCCAGGGCGCTAACGTGGCATTGACTTCACGGTCTGAGCGGCGCTAGAGGGCCCGACTGTAAGTGTTAGCATCAGCGCTAAATGTCGACTGAATTTTGCGGGTGGCGTTGGAATCGCCACGCCTGGGCAATAAGCCCTTAGCGCCCTGCCCGGGCACAAACAAGAGACACTAAGGTACCGAATTTCTAGCACTGATCAATGTCCCGAAAACCATGAAGGTTTGAGCTTGATCCATGATTGTCAATATGACTTAGGGCACAACTCTCCCACTGTTAATCTTGTAGCTGATGCTCTTCATCTCAGGAACTTTGTTCTGGAACACTTTCATGGGTCATTTGTCATTGCCTTGGACATCTGCCAAACCTTTGAGATGGTCTGGCGCTGATTTTACAACTCCCGACAGGTTACCAGCATATGCTCTCTCACCAATACTATTTTCAATTTGTTCTATACATGCTGTTGATGGTTCATCCTCTGACTTATTTTCCATTAACCTGGGAGTTGCCCGATGCTGGGTCCTTTCTGCCACTCTATTTCTCCTTCATATCAATGAGCTGTTTCATTTATTAGCCAAGCCTACCCCTTCTTTTACTGGAGATTTCACTCCACATTCATCAACTTCCTTCAGATTTTAAAGTCTCCATTCTCCTCAGATTACAATGCTGAATCAATACATCTAGACCTCTTCTGTGCCCTGCAATAAAAGATTGAAAATCTCGTTTCTTTCACATCTTCAAAGACACAGTTCCTTGACATCTATTGCAAGTTTAACTAACACTGTTGCATCTTAAGTTTTGTTATTCCACCATCCTTCATTCAGTGAGATTCTTGAGCTGTGAGTCCGGTATGTTAACGCCTCCCGTTAATGCCTGGCAGGGGCGCGAATGGGGCACTAATGGGATATCGCCCTGGGCACGGCGAATGCTGCGCTGTCCGCGGACTTCAGTGCCGCTTTAGCGTTGGCGCTAACTCTTAGCGCCTGGGCCTCTAGCGCCTGGCAGATCGTGACGTCATAAAGTGCGCAGCGCCCCGTTATCGCCCTGGATGGAAAATTCACTCTCGCCCCCTGCTTTAATCGTCTCGCGCCGACAACGCCAGCGAGAGGAGGCGGTGTGACCTCGGCTGGGCCGCTTCGGGAGCGGTAATTAAAGGGACTGCTTTTCAGCTCGCGCAGCCTTTATTATTTGCACCAGTCTGGGGCCTGCGCAAAGTTTTTAATGTTTCATTGGTGCAGGATCTCCAAGCCCTCCACTCTGTGAGAGTGTTTGGGGCTGTAATGGCAGTCGCCCAGGTCACCTTGTTGAACAGAACTGACGACAACGAGCTTGTGCAGCATCAATGGCCCTCCCCTTTAAGCGAGGGACGCAGCCTCTGTGATGAAAGAGCGCCGTTTACAATGCGCTCGAAATTGTTCAGCGCTCTGCCGCTACCGCCCCGCTCTCGGACTTTAGCGCCCTAAAAGAAGTGGTTAGCGCTTGATTTAGCGCTCCACTTCCCTCTTGGAGCGCGAAATCTGTATTTTCACAGGAGGCGGGAATGATTAGCGTATGGAGCTAATGTTTCAACTTTCAAAGTTTTAGCGCTCCAAATGCGGCGATACCAAATTTCTCCCCCTTGGCCCTTTTAATCTCTTGCATCTCCGCCATGTCTAAAATTGCTTTAAGGACATGAGGTTTCCTCTTTTGTGCCAACTATTTATTCTCTCAATAACTTCAAAGTCACTCTATTAATCCCCAGTCTGTTCAGGACTGAAGGGGGGAAAAATTTGGTCTCGACCACTTCAGGGTGCTAACTTTAGCGCCCGGGCGCTAATATCATGCTGCACAGCCTCACCCTGATCATTGCTGCCTGTGACCCGGGCCTGCAAGGAGCTGCAAGCCTTCAGTCAAATAAGTAATGGCTGCTCAGAGGCCCAGAGAGTGAGCTGCTGGTTCACCGACCATGCTTTGGAGGCTGTGCTCGTGGTTGTGGAACACCGACGGGCGGTACTCTGGCAGGAGGCCATTGCCACAGGCCTTTAGGAGCATGTGGAGGTAGATCGCCCAGGCTGTGTTGGCCAGAAGTGAGGTCAGGGCTCCTCTGGATTGATCAAGGCAGCGGAACCATTGCTTTAACACCCCAATAGTGTGTTCGATCAGGTTCCTGGTGGCGCTATGGCTCTCATTGTATGCGTGCTGAGCAGGAGTGTTGGGGTTGCGGATGGGGTGTCATTAGCCAGATGGTGAGTGGATAACCCTTGTCTCCGAGCAGCCAGCCGCGAGCTACATGTGGTGGGTGGAACAGTGCTGTGACTCTGGTCTCACGCAGGATGAATGCATTGTGGCTGCTGCTAGGATAGCGGGCATTGACAGCGAGGATGAGCTGTCTGTGGTCGCACATCAACTGAACGTGATGAGGTGCCCACAATGCCACGTGGGTGCAGTCAATGGTGCCCTGAACCATGGGGAAGCCCGCTATCCTTGCAAAGCCACATGAGCGTTCGTCCTGTTTCTCTCTGTTGATGGCGAATGAGAAGTACTCCCTTCTCCTTCTGTAGAGAGCGTCTGTTACCTCCCGGATGCAGCAATGGATGGCGAACTGCGAAATGTTTGCAATATCCCCTGTTGAAGACTGGAAGGAGCTGCTGGCGTAGAAATTGAGAGCGACTGTGACCTTCACTGCCACTGAGAAAGACATCCTGGTCCTGAGCTGAGGCTGGAGGTCTGGCTGCAGGAGGTGACAAAGCTCTGTGACCAACTCCTGGCTGAAGCGGAGCCTTCTAAGGCACTGCTCCTCTGAGAGATGAATGTAGGAGAAGTGCTCCTGAGAAACCCTGGAAACAGCTACTTGAAGGTAAATCAGTGTCAGAGCAGTGGGAGGCATTCAAGGAGGAGATCCGAAGGGTTCAGACAAAATATGTGCCCTTAAAGAAAAAAGGTGGGACTAACAAATCTAGAGCTCCCTGGATGTCTAGGGACATATGTAATGTATGTACCTTTAAGGGGGGAACTACTTTCTACAGCTCATGTATACTGTAGTACCGGCAGTGACCACACCTGTATATAACGCTGAGTAGTAATCTGTTGTTTCAGTTGCAGTTTGAACCACGTTGAGTAAACACCTGTTGTACCGTTCTCTGCAGTCCTTTTCTTATTAGTACACGGACGTAACAGTGGTGACGAGCAAGTTCGAACCTACCTGCAACTCTGCATCACCTCCCAGGGATTCGCTCCTGGAGAACAGTGGAAGAAGGTCGAGTCCAGAAGCACGGGCGTCGACCACGGGCAACCGCCCAGTCATCCAGCGGAGATTTGAGCATCGCAGGGGAGGCTGTCGAGAGCCAGGCTTGGCTTTCCAGTCACGGTGGTCCAGCGAAACGGGCTGGCAACAGGTACTGTGCAGACCCTTCCCGGACAGCGATGGGCTAGAGCCCGACCGAGTGGCACAGAAAAAGGCCGAGCAGCGTCGACGGGGGAGAGAGGCGAGAGAGAGCAGAGCGCAGCCGGTGTTCAAGGGCCGAACAGCGTCAACGGGGGAGAGAGGCGCGCAGGAAAACGCGAGGCGCTGCCATTGCCACGAGGACCACAGAGAGCGGCATTGGCAGCAGCGCAGGAGCAGCGCGCGAAACCCACAGGGCGTCACCATTTGCCACGAGGACCGCCGAGAGCAGCGTTGGCAGCAGCGCGGGAGACACCATTTTAAGCCGCAGCGGGGAAGAAAGGAAAGTGCGGGAGACGCCATTTTAAGCCAGTCTAACCACACCCAAAAATGCCGCAGAGTGGCAGTATCACAGCGTTTGACAATGAAGTCGAAGATTAGACGACATATGTCGAACGCATAGAAGTATACTGCAAGGCGAATGAAGTGCCAGATGACAAGAAAGCGCTGGTATTGTTGAATTCAATGGGTGCAAAAAAGTATGGCTTACTACGAAACCTAGTAACATAGAAACATAGAAGATAGGAGCAGGAGTAGGCCATTCGGCCCTTCGAGCCTGCTCCGCCATTCAACGAGATCATGGCTGATCATCCAAACCCTAGCACCCGGTCCCTACACCGACAGCCATCCCACCCAAGCCCTATCCCTGTAACCCCGTAACCCCACATATTTAATCCCCCCTAACACTAAGGGCCAATTTTTATCATGGCCAATCAACCTAACCCGCACATCTTTGGACTGTGGGAGGAAACCGGAGCACCCGGAGGAAACCCACGCAAACACGGGGTGAATGTGCAAACTCCACACAGACAGTCAACCGAGGCCGGATTTGAACCCGGGTCCCTGGCGCTGTGAGGCAACAGTGCTAACCACTATGCCAACGTGCTACCCCAGAGAAGCCAGTAAAAAAGGATTTTGAAAACAGCATGTCAATCCTACAGGACCACTTAAACCGCACACCGCTGCTGATAGCAGAAAGATTTAAGTTTCACAAAAGGAACCAGCATAAAGATGAAAGTAATGCTGAGTATTTAACGGAACTGCGCAAGCTATCGAAACACTGCCAGTTTGGAGCGGGACTAGCAGATACTTTAAGGGACAAGTTTGTATGTGGGCTTCAAAGTGAAGGAAGCCAGAAACGGCTTCTATCAGAAAAGGATCTTACGCTGGACAAGGCTTTCAGCATTGCAGTATCACACGAAGCAGCAGCACGGGGCGCGGCAGAGATACAACGGAGACCGCAAGAATATGGCACAAATGAAATGTCATACGGAACAGTGAAGTGCTATCACTGCGGCAGAACAACACATGACCATAATGATTGCTGGTTCAAGGACAAAGTGTGCAGACAATGTGGAAAAGTAGGACACATAGCACGAGTCTGCAGGTCGGGAAAGAAAACCAGCAATAAGAAACCTACCAAAGGGAAGTACAAGAAGGTACATAAGATAACGGAGAATGGTTCAGATGAACAAAAGAGTGATAACGACTCCGAAAGCAGGGAACTGAGTTGTCTGAAACTACATAATGTGATCACAACGGAGGATCACCGAACCATTTGGGTCACTCTCAAGATAGCAGGAGTCCAGGTAAAGATGGAATTGGACAAAGGATCAGCTCTAACAGTCATAAACCGACGGGACTATGAGCGGCTATTCTCACACATACCCTTGAGAGACACAAAAATTATTTTGAAGACGTACATGGGGCAAAAAGTCTACCCCAAAGGAAAAATAAGGGTGACCGTTATATATAATGGTAAGGAAATACCAAAACTAGACCTTTATGTATTGCAAGATGGAGGACCACCATTACGACGTGAATGGATCCGGAAAATACAACTGGATTGGCATTCCATACAGGCACTGACTGTGGCTGACAAAAAGGATGATGACGTCATACCTGGGCGACTGTCAAAGATCCTAACTGACGCGAAAGAAGTGTTCCAGCAAGGACTCGGAACACTAAAAGGCATGACAGCGACGATTAAAATTGAAGAAAATGCAAGCCCAAAATTTTTTAAGGCCAGACCGGTACCTTATGCGATCCGCCCAGCAGTCGAAGCAGAGCTGGAGAGTCTGGAACGTTCAGGTGTACTGTCCAAGGTAGACTGGAGCGAGTGGGCTACACCCATCGTCCCTGTGATGAAAAAGTCGTTGAGCAGCACGCCTGGGGAACCAAGGAAGGTTCGCATCTGTGGGGACTTTAAGGTAACAGTGAACCCGGTCCTTCACACCGTACAATATCCACTTCCGTGGATTGAAGATATTTTCCCCTCGCTATCTGGATGGAAACGCTTCACTAAGATTGATCTGGCCCAGGCGTATCTGCAAATGGAGGTAGAAGAAGCATCAAAAAAATACCTCACAATTAACACCCATAAAGGTCTCTACCAATACAACCGGCTGGTATTCGGGGTAGCATCAGCTCCGGCTATTTGGCAGAGGGCAATGGAACAAGTCCTGCAAGGGATCCCAGGGACCCAGTGTTATTTGGATGACATCCTGGTCACGGGCGAAAATGACAGTGATCACCTTGCCAACCTGGAGCAAGTGCTCACTAGATTGAAGGAATGTGGGCTCCGAGCTAACCGCCCCAAATGCGAGTTTTTTAGAAAACAGATCTCATATTGTGGCCAAGTTATCGATAAAGAGGGGTTACATAAGTCCCCAGAGAAGATTGAGGCAGTAGTCAAGGCTCCAGCACCGGAAAATGTGTCACAACTGAGGTCGTTCCTTGGGCTGGTAAACTACTACCATAAGTTCTTGCCAAATTTGTCTACAATACTACACCCACTGAACCCCCTACTGCAAACTGGGGTGCCATGGAAGTGGAATGACGAATGTAGACGAGCTTTCCAGAAGAGCAAAACACTAATCACATCGAAAGAGTTATTGGCCAATTACAACCCAGCGTTACCAATTCGGTTGGCTTGTGATGCGTCACCCTACGGCATTGGAGCGGTGCTGTCGCACAAATTCCCGGACGGCTCAGAGAGGCCAATAGCCTTTGCGTCACGATCACTAACCTCAGCCGAGCGTCACTTCGCCCAGATTGACAGGGAGGCACTCAGCCTAGTGTGGAGAGTGAAAAAGTTCAATCACTATCTGCACGGGCAGAAATTCACCTTGCTGACTGATCACCAGCCTCTTGTCTCCATTTTAAATCCGAAGAAGGGCATTCCGGTGATGACTGCGCAATGACTACAAAGATGGTCACTTTTTCTAGGGGCGCACCACTTTGAGATTGAATATAAGGGCACGAAACAGCATGGAAATGCTGATTGGCTATCACGCCTGCCACTGCCTACTGCGGAGGAAGCGCCAGCAGTGGATCCTGTCGAAATATTCCATTCGACTATAGTTGAATACCTACCGGTAACTAACGCTTGTATCGAAAAGGAAACCCGAAATGACCCGACACTGTCTCGGGTATATGATTTGACAGTGAAGGGATGGCCAGCATATGGCGACTCGCTGTTGCCAGCATTCTCGACAAGGAGAGAACAGCTGTCAGTGTGCTGGGGGACCTTGCTGTGTGGATCCCGAGTGGTAATTCCACCCAAGTTAAGGGAGAGAGTGCTCAATGAGCTTCATGAGGGTCATCTGGGAGGGGTAAAAATGAAAAGCCTAGCCAGGGCTTATGTGTGGTGGCCGGGAATCGATAAACAAATCGAGGACCTGACCAAGAGCTGCTCAGGATGCCAGAAAGTCCAAAATGCACCACCACAGGCCCCTCTACACCCATGGGAGTAGCCCTCATCTCCATGGCAACGGGTGCATATTGATTTTGCTGGTCTATTCATGGACTCAATGGCCTAGAAATTCAGTATAGCCACTTTTGGTGCGGTAAAGTCGGGCGGCCGCTAAAGTTTGCGCCCGGCGCAAAGTCGCGCCCCCTTCGCCGATATTCAGTCGCAACGCCCCAAGAGGTTGCTGCTGCGCTAAAACAGGCGATGCACGACTATCTTTAGGCGCTAAGCCGGCGATGCTGAACGATACCACCGAGGCTGGGCGCAGCGCAGGTGCGGCGAGTTTTTGATTGACGGCAGACACTCTGGCGCCAGTCAGCTCTTAAAGGGGGGGGGTCGATTTGTTTGCCTGCCACGCCCTGCACACTGCAGCCCTCAACCTAGGCCTGACCACTTCAGCTTCACCTGTACGACGCCCAGGACTATGGAGAAGGCCAGGGAGAGAGCGCAGCGCTTCAGCGACGGTGACCTGAGGATGCTGGTTGGCGGAGTGGAGCGCAGGCGCCATGTTTTGTACCCAGAAGGTGGCAAGAGGCCGCTGCCCAGCGCCTACTGGAAAGCCTGGAGGGAGGTGTCCAACAGGGTCTCTTCCAACAGCGTGGTTGCCAGGACTCCTGTGCAATGCCGGAAGAAGTTCAACGACCTCACTCGGGTTGTCAGGGTGAGTACCCTTTCCAGTGTCCTCCTCATCCTTGCATGTGCACCTCACATTATGGGCAAAGGGACCTGAAAGCCCTAATGGCCAGCCCTCATCCAGCAGCTATGGGACTGGCATGAAAATCACTTGCACATTCAGCACTTTACACTCTGTCCAAGCTATTCGACCATGGGAGGCAGTGCAGACAAGATCAGGGTTACACACTGTCCAAGCTATTGGACCATGGGAGGCAGTGCAAACAAGATCAGGGCTACACACTGTCCAAGCTATTCGACCATGGGAGGCAGTGCAGACAAGATCAGGGCTACACACTGTCCAAGCTATTCGACCATGGGAGGCAGTGCAGACAAGATCAGGGCTACACACTGTACAAGCTATTCGACCATGGGAGGCAGTGCAGACAAGATCAGGGCTACACACTGTACTTAGAGGCCATCCTTTCTCTTGCAGGCCAAGGTTGCGCACAACCGGCGCAACCAAACTGAGACCGGGGGAGGCCGTCCTGACATCAAAGAGCTCTCCGACCTCGACCAGCGTGTGGAGCGCATTATGGGAGGCTGGCTGATTGGCCCCGTCGCCACTGGAGATGCCGACCCTGTTCTGGGCACCAATGGTAAGGGCATGACCTTTTGGACCTCTCTCGTTCCACTTGCGCATCAGATCAGCATCCTTTGCCACTGTCCGACCAATGCGGTGAATGGCACCACTCATGCCTCCCTCGCTGCCGCCCTGTCCTCACTCTAAAGCTACTCTTGTGCCTTCCTGCTTTCAGATGGTGAATCGCCAGGTGAGGAGGCGGGCCCTCAAGCTGCCACTGTCAGCCCTTCGGAAGACGAGGAGGAGGAAGAGGAAGCCGGCCCATCAGTGCCACCCTCAGCCGCACCAGCCCATGCCGATGTAGGGGACACGTCTTCCCTGGAGGGGAGCCGGGGGGAAGGGTCGGAGGAGAGTGAAGCTCCGGGGCCCAGCGGCCTGCAGCAACGCGGGAGGGGTGGGGAAGCTCGGCGGACTTCTCCCCAGAGGGTGAGTGCGGCCTCCAGTCCTGCGACGGTCAGCGCAGAGGAGGTGCGCCTCCTAGAGGAAATGGCCGTCCAGGCTGAGCGCAGGCACACTGAGCTCATGGCTGCAGTGGCAAGGATGCCTGACTCCATAGAGCCACTGGCAAGGAGTGTGCAGGAATTCGGGTCAGCACAGGCCAGGAGTCTGCAACAATTCAGTGCAGCACAGGCCAGGAGTCTGGAACAATTCAATGCAGCACAGGCCAGGAGTCTGCAGGACATCAATGCAGCACAGGCCAGGAGTCTGCAGGACATCGCGGCAGCACAGGCCACGAGTCTGCAGGACTTCACGGCAGCACAGTCGGCTTCTAGCCAAGTGCTCAGTCGTGCCGTCCATTCACTGGCTGGTGTATTGCGGACACAGACCAGGGCCACACGGGCACTAACTGCTGCCACCCTCGCTGGATCAGCCAGGCCTCGCAAGGGCACTCGCCGTGCAGCAGCAGCCCAGCAATCTGTCCTTCAGCTGGTTGCTGCGCATGCTGCACTGCTGGCCCGTGCGAGTGCCAATGTGTCAGGCGACCAGCGAGCACCTGCGATCTGCCAGGTTGCCACCATTCCTGCAGCCGACACTGCCACTCCGCCATTGCAGCTTCCACGAGCTGCTGGACAGACTGCTGCCGCCCAGCCACAGTTGGAGCAGTCAGCAGCCGGCCCCTCCAAGGCCAGAGCTGGTGCAGGCCGACCCCCAAGGGCATCTGCCGTCTCGCCATCTGCCCCTCAGCAGCCTTCCCCCAGCCTTGCTGCAGCCACTGGGCTCCCATTGAGGAGGAGCAGCAGGGCGGGCAGGGGCCAGCCAAGGATGCGCAAGGCATCGCCCTCGCAGGGCAAAAAGTAGAGGTATGCACAAATGCCTGGTGCTTGTTGGAAGGCCGACACTTGTGCAGTTGTTTGGGTGTAAGGCTGAGACTGGTGTCTATCTGTTTTTGTGTAAGGCCGAGACTGGTGTCTATCTTTATTTGTGTAAGGCCGAGACTGATGTCTATCTTTATTTGTGTAAGGCCGAGACTGGTGTCTATCTTTATTTGTGTAAGGCCGAGACTGATGTCTATCTTTATTTGTGTAAGGCCGAGACTGGTGTATATCTTTATTTGTGTAAGGCCGAGACTGGTGTCTTTCTTTATTTGTGTAAGGCCGAGACTGGTGTCTTTCTTTCTTTTTGTAAGGCCGAGACTGGTATTTTTGTGTTTTTGGAGGGGGCTTCTCCACATGAGCATGTAATGTGGGAAGGGCAGAGGTTTTCAATAAATTTTTGTTGTTAAATTGCAGTGTGCATGGTTTTTTGGTTAAGTCCTGGTTGCCCTGCTCGGCTGAGGGCTTGTGGAGCGGCTACATTCATCTGCTGACATTGGCACAAGCCAGTCCCTGAGAGGGGGCCTAGAACCGACGTTCAATAAGCCGGCGACGGGCGGCCCTTGCACTTTGTGCCTCCCTCCTGTGCTGGTCCTCCTCCTCCTCCTCCTGCTCCTCCTCCTCAGGTGGTCCTCCAATGTGTGGTGGCAGTGGCTGAGTCCTGCGGATAGCCAGGTTGTGCAGCATGCAGCAAACAACGACGAAATGGGAGACTCGCTCCAGCGAATACTGCAGTGCTCCCCCGGAACGATCGAGACAGCGGAACCGTTGCTTCAGGGCGCCGATTGTTTGTTCGATGATGTTCCTGGTCGACTGATGGCTCTCGTTGTATCGCTCTTCAGCAGGGGTGCTGGGCGCACGGAGCGGGGTCATCAGCCAGGTACACAAAGGATAGCCTTTGTCCCCGATAAGCCATCCTCGTGGGTGAGGCTGGGCCTGGAACATGTCTGCCACAGAAGTCTGTCGGAGGATGAAGGCATCGTGGCTGCTGCCTGGAAAGCGGGCATTGACAGCTAGGATGAGCTGCCTGTGGTCACACACCAGCTGTACGTTCAGCGAATGGTAGCCCTTCCGGTTGCGGTAATCCTCGGCATTCTCCAGAGGTGCCCGCAAAGCCACATGCGTACAGTCAATGGCGCCCTGCACCATGGGGAAGCCCGCGAATGCTGCAAAGCCCATTGCACGCTGTTGCTGCTTGGCAAGGGCCATGGAGAAGGAGATGAACTGACGTCTCCTTTTGAAAAGGGCATTGGTCACCTGGCGGATGCAGCAATGCACGGCGAACTGGGAGATGTTGTCAATGTCGCCAGTAGCGGCTTGGAAGGAGCCGGTGGCATAAAAGTTGAGAGCCACCGTCACCTTCACTGCCACCGACAGAGACGTCCTGCACCTCAGCTGTGGCTGCAGATCACCGGCAAGCAGCTGGCAGATCTCTGTGACCACGTCCCTTCTGAATCGCAGCCTCCGAACACACTGCTCCTCAGACATGTTGAGATAGGAGAACTGCTGGCGGTATACCCTGGGTGGGTAAGGCCTCCTTTGCCGATGCCTGTTGCCCCCTCTCCGTCTAGCCAGGGCTGCCAGTCTCTCATGGCGTGCCTGAGCCCTTTGGATGTAATTGAGAAAGCCAGCATTTACACCCATTGCAGCCCCCATAATATGCTGGCAAACAATGAGATGTCAATGAAGGCAAAAACTTTTTGAAAGCTGTGGCCTGAAGCCAGAAGTACCTGTCCGAGTGTTGGGCCAAAGCAGAAAGCTATCTACCTTGGTCTCTCTCCAAAGATCCGTTTCGCAAGAAGGTGTCCTGCAAAATGGCAGCGTTTTATATTGCAGGATGAGTGCCCTTTAATTTGCGCCCCCCGCGCCCCGCATCGGCTGAGCACCGTTCCACTTCACAGTCGCTAGGGGCGCCAGGCGCACAATGGGGCGGCGCGACTGAAGTTCCGGTTGGGGGCGCACAAAGGGCGTTGCACGAGGAAATGACGTCATGATCTGCGCGCGCAGCTGAGCGCGCGCAAAGACTTTGCGCCGCCGCTAAATCTCTAGTGAAGTTGGGGCGAGGCGCAGTTCGCGCTTCGCCCGGGCGCAAGCCGCCTCGCGCCCGGAATCTACTCCTCCTAAGGCGCTAACGGCTGGCGCAACCAACTGAATTTCTAGGCCAATGTTTTTAATAGCCGTGGATGCGCACTCGAAATGGCCTGAGGTCATCAAAATATCCTCCACCACCACGGAGAAAACTATTGCAGTCCTACGGACCATTTTTGCCAGGAATGGCTTGCCAGAACAGATTTACTCCGACAACGGACCACAGTTTGTGTCCGAAGAGTTCCGGAGGTTCTTGAAAAAGAATGGGGTAAGGCATTACACTTCCGCCCCGTATCATCCAGCCACAAATGGATTGGCTGAGAGGTTCGTACAAACCTTTAAGAAGGCAATAAAGGCTATGTATAATGACAACATTCCGCTGCAGCACAAGGTGGACAATTTTCTGTTCGCCTACCGGAATGCGACACATGCAGTCACCAACCAGGACCCAGCCATGATGTTCTTTAACCAAAGGTTAAGATCTAGCCTGGATTTGCTCAGACCTAATGTACGAAGAGATGTTGAGAGTAAGCAATTCCAGCACATCCATGAGAAGCCAACAAGGAGCTTAAATGTAGGGCAACCAGTCTTGGTCCACGACTACCGAACAGAAAAATGGCAGCCAGGAATGATATGCACACGGCAGGGCCCACTAATGTACACAGTGGACGATGGGGAGAGCATCGTGAGACGCCATGCTGACCAGATCCTAGAGTCACAGGAACAAGTCAACCCCATGCCTCGCCCATACGTACCTGGTGATGAACCCAACGTACAGGTAGCATCTACCCCAGAAACAGTAGCATCGGAAGCTGATGAACCAACCGACGACAGGGGGCCAGAATTGCCTCCGCAACAAGAGCAAGACACTCGGGAAAGGCGCTATCCAGAAAGGATCAGGAAGCCTCCCCAAAGACTGAATTTATAAATAGACTATTTTCAGCTAATGTTGCATGTTAAAAGTGTTAATTGTAATTAGTTTGATATTTAATTGTTAAATGAGTGTTATGGTACTGTTAATCTTAAAGGGGAGGAATTGTAATGTATGTACCTTTAAGGGGGGAACTACTTTCTACAGCTCATGTATACTGTAGTACCGGCAGTGACCACACCTGTATATAACGCTGAGTAGTAACCTGTTGTTTCAGTTGCAGTTTGAACCTGTTGTACCGTTTTCTGCAGTCCTTTTCTTATTATTACACGGATGTAACAACATAAAGGGTAGGATAAAGAAAATAAGGGAGGCATATGACAGATACCGAGGGCCAAATACTGCAGAATCTTTAGAGGAGTACAGAAAGTGCAGGGGTGCAATAAAAAGGATATTAGGAAAGCAAAGAGAGAGCATGAAAAATTCTTGGCAAGTAAAATCAAGGAAAACCCAAAGATGTTTTATAAATATATTAAAAGTAAGAGGATAACTGAAGAAAGGGTAGGGCCTGTTAGAGATCATGAGGGTAATCTGTGTGTGGAGGCAGGAGACGTCGGTAGTGTTCTTAATGAATACTTTGCGTCTGTTTTCACAAAGGAGAGGGGTGAAGTAGACATTGCTATCGGGGAGGAGGAGTGTGAAGTATTAGATGAAATAAACATAGTGAGAGAGGAAGTATTAAGGGATTTAGCATCTTTAAAAGTGGCTGTTTCCGGTGGGGTTCCGCAGGGCTCAGTACTAGGTCCCCTGCTTTTTGTGGTATATATCAATGATCTAGACTTGAATATAGGGGGTATGATTAAGAAGTTTGCAGATGATACTAAAATCGGCTGTGTGGTTGATACTGAAGAAGGAAGCTGTAGACTGCAGTAAAATATCAATAAATTGGTCAGGTGGGCAGAACAGTGGCAAATGGAATTCAATCTGCAGAAGTGTGAGGTAATGCATTTGGGGAGGGCTAACAAGGCAAGGGAATACACAATAAATGGTAGGACACTGAGTAGTGTAGAGGAACAAAGGGACCTTGGAGTGTATGTCCACAGATCCCTGAAGGTAGCAGGCCAGGTAGATAAGGTGGTTAATAAGGCATACGGAATGCTTGCCTTTATTAGCCGTGGAATAGAATACAAGAGCAGGGGGGTTATGCTTCAAATGTATAAAACACTAGTTAGGCCTCAGCTGGAGTACTGCGTGCAGTTCTGGTCACTACATTACAGGAAAGATGTAATTGCACTAGGGAGGGTACAGAGGAGATTTACAAGGCTGTGCTGAGAGTGGAAAATCTTAGCTATGAGGAAAGGCTGGATAGGCTGGGTCTGTTTCCCTTGGAACAGAGGAGGCTGAGGGGAGACCTTATTGAGGTGTATAAAATTATGAGGGACATAGATAAAGTGGATAGAAAGGATTTATTTCCCTTAGCAGAGGGGTCAAAAACCAGGCGGCACAGATTTAAAGTAATTGGTGGAAGGTTTAGAGAGGATTTGAGGGGAAATTTCTTCACCCAGAGGGTTGTGGGGGTCTGGAACTCACTGCCTGAAAGGGTGGAAGAGGCAGGAACCCTAACCACATTTAAAAAGTACTTGGATGTGCACTTGGGATACTGTAACCTGCAGGGCTACGGACCAAGAGCTGGGAAGTGGGATTAGGCTGGATAGCTCTTTGTTGGACGGCGTGGACACGATGGGCCGAAATGGCCTCCTCCCGTGCTGTAACTTTCTATGATTCTATGTAAGGCTTCCTGTTGCGAGGTCTGTCGGCCCTCCTCCTGCGCTGGCCACATTTGGCAATGTCTGTCTCTGCAGACGCTGCCTCTGATGTAATTGCTGGATGGCGAGGTGGAGTGCCAGTACAGCCCCCCATAAATGAGAGAAAATAGGAGGTAGAAATGTTCCGAGCAATGAAACAAGTGAAAAGCAGCAACAAAGCAAAAATGGAGAAAATGTGAATGCAGCCAAAACGCTATCTGACAAGCCAGCAATGAATCTGACCTCCCAATGAACTGGTAAGCGGCAATCCCAAGTATCAACGCCTGCTATTTCTGTCGTTCTCAGCGCCAGGCGGTAAGTCAGGGGAACCAACTGAAATTCGCATCTGGGGCGCTAACGTGGCGTTGCACACTCATTGATGTCACGATCTGAGCGGCGCTAGAGGGCCAGGCGTTGATGTTAGCGTCAATGCTAAATGCCGACTGAATTTTGTGGGTGGCGTTGGAATTGCCCCTCACCAGGCACAAACAGGAGGCGCTAAGGTACTGAATTTCTAGCCCAAGTACTTTTCCCGTATCTGAGGTGACGCTTCATGAATCTCTTTCACACAAAGGGCCAAGATGCAGTGTAAAGTTTTTAATCTGTCAGGCAATCTCTCACTCGCATCTAGCCTCCAATCATTTCTCCAATCTACCCTTCCTAATTTAGCAATATTACTATGATCATCAATCTTCCAAACTTTCCTCTGTTGTTTCTACTAAGTCGCCGATAAATCTTCCTGCATGGTCTTCCTCCTCTTTAAATCCTCATCGTGTTGAAATGAAATCTCCAATTCTGGCTAATTCTTTCTCACGATATCAGACCTATGGAATTCCTTCAGCTTTCTTGATTTTTCTGTCCTCCTACGATCTGCAGGCTTTTAAAAGCCTGGCTTGGAGTCCCCTAGATGTTTTCCATTCATTCACTGCTGATTTAACTTGTCTTTTCAACCTTGCTGGTGGGCTGTGCTACTAGGCTTTTCCTCAAAAAAATAATTGGCCCACTGCGGACATTGAGAGCAAGAAATGCTCCTCTTGGCCCAATAATGAAACTCTGGGCCTCCTCTGCCCGATAGTCCCAGCCCCTCCTCCTCCGAATCACAGAAACCCCACAGTGCAGATAGAGGCCATTTCAGCCCATCGAGCCTGCACCGACACATATCCCACCCGATCCCCGTAACCCCACGTATTTAATCCCCCTAACACTAAGGGTCAATTTATCATAGCCAATCAACCTAACTCACACATCTTTGGACTGTGGGAGGAAACCGGAGCACCCAGAGGAAACCCATGCAAACACGGGGAGAATGTGCAAACTCCACACAGACAGTCGCCCGAGGCTGGATTCGAACCCAGGTCCCTGGCGCTGTGAGGCAACAGTGCTAACCACTATGCCACCGTGCTCCTTCACATAAGAACATAAGAATTAGGAGCAGGAATAGGCCACTTGGCCCCTTGAGCCTGCTCCGCCATTCAATAAGATCATGGCTGATCTTGGGCTCAAAGCCCTTCCCTGTCTGCTCCCCATAACCCTTCAATCCCTCATCTTGCAAAAGTCTGTCTATCTCCACTTTAAATGTATTCAATGACCCAGCCTCCACAGCTCTCTGGGGCAGAGAATTCCACCGATTTACGACCCTCTGAGAGAAGAAATTCCTCCACATCTCAGTTCTAAAAGGGCGACCCTTTATTCTGAAACTGTGCCTGTTGTGCATGTACCTTTAAGGGAATAACTGGTCTCAGACTGCAGTACCAGCAGTGACCACCCCTGTATAAAAGGCCCTAGCAGGCTTCTGTAGTTTCAGTTTCCAGGTTGTCTCCATTCAGTAAAGACTTGTTATAATCAACTCCTGCAGTCCGTGTCTCAATTATACACGGACATAATACTGGCGACGAGTAAGAAACGAACTTACCTGCAACTCGGCAGCACCTCAGACGACGTTATTGAAGGTCGAAGCCAGAAGAAAGAAAAAAAAAATAATCCAAAGAAACTCGAGAAACGGGCGTCGACCGTGGGCAACCGCCCTCCAAGTCATCGAATTGAAAAGTGCAGGAGAGACTGTCGAGAGCCAGGCTTGGTCTCCAGTCTGTGGTTTCCCAGCTAATCGGGCTGGTGGCAGGTAGTGCACTGATCCTTCCTGGGCTGCGGCGGGCTAGAGCTCGATCAGGTGGCTCTGCAACGGGGCCGGGCAGCGAGTCGGGAAGCAAAGAGAGAGAGAGAGGGTGGAGCACACAGGGCGTGGCCGGTGCTTCGAATCCGGGCAGCGTTCGGACCTAAGAAGAGGGAGGGAAGTGTCCCAGAGGGTCCGCTGCACGACAGGAACGGTTCTTCAATTAACAGAGCAAATATTGAAGCGCGATAGAAAAATAAAAATACCGCGGAGAGCGGTGTTGGCAGCAGCGATCGGGGAGGTGCGAAGACCATAGGGTGTCGCCATTACAGGATAGTAAAATAAATATAATCGCCAGCAACAGCGTTGGCAGCAGCGGCAGTGGCGGGAAAGCACGGGAGGCGCCATCTTAACTCGGCGGGGAAGAAGGAAAAGCGCGGGAGGTGCCATTTTGATCCATCGGGAACGAAGGCAAAGAGCGGGAGGCGCCATCTTAGATTTTCAAGATGCCAAAGACTGGTGATATCACTGCCTTCGATAATGCAATAGAAGACTGGACCACGTATGTGGAAAGAGTTGAGGTATATTGCGAGGCAAACGAAATAGCCGATGAGAAAAAGGCATCGGTATTGCTAAATTTAATGGGCACAAGAACGTACGGCCTATTGCGGGACCTGATTACTCCAGCCAAACCGAAGGCGAAGAGTTTTAACGAAATTGTTGCTATCCTACAGGAACACCTAAATCCGACACCGCTGCTGATAGCAGAAAGATTTAAATTCCACAGGAGAAATCAGCATAAAGATGAGAGCAATGCTGATTACCTTATGGAACTACGCAAGCTATCAAAGCACTGCCAGTTCGGAGCAGGACTGGCAGATACCTTACGGGACAAATTTGTCTGTGGACTCCTGAGCGAAGGAACCCAGAAGAGGTTACTCTCAGAGAAAGAGCTGATGCTAGATAATGCTTTCAGCGTGGCAGTATCGTACGAAGCAGCAGCAAGGGGAGCTGCGGAAATACAACAAAAGCCACAGGAATACGGCGCCCATGAAATGACACGGGGATTTGCAAAATGTTATCGCTGCGGCAGAACAAACCATGACCAGAAGGACTGCTGGTCCAAGGACAAAATATGCAGGCAATGCGGAAAGATGGGACACATTACACGAGTTTGCAGGTCTGGGAAGAAGACCAACGACAACAAAAAGGCTACTAAGGAACCGTACAGGAAAGTACAAAAGATGACGGACAGTAGTTCCGAAGACCAGATGAGCGATAGTGAATCCGGGAACAAGAGACTAAGCTGTCTCAAACTTCATAACGTAATCACAAAAGAGGATCACCAAACCATTTGGGTCACCCTCACGATAGCAGGGTCCCAAGTCAAAATGGAATTGGATACAGGATCAGCTCTAACCGTTATGAATCGACGAGACTACGAGCGGCTATTCTCACACATACACTTGAGAGAGACATCCATTGTCTTGAGGACGTATACGGGGCAAAAAGTATACCCCAGAGGAAAAATAAGGGTGACTGTCGAATACAACGGCAAGAAAATACGGAAATTGTATCTCTACATTCTGCAAGATGGTGGACCACCATTATTGGGACGTGAATGGATCAGAAAGATAAGTTTAGACTGGCACTCCATTCAGGCACTGACGGTGGCTGGTAAAAAGGATGACGTCGTCACTCCTGGACGATTGTCAACAATCTTAGCTGACACCAAAGAGATATTTCAACAAGAACTGGGCAGTCTTAAAGGCGTAACCGCCTCGATAAAAATAGAGGAGAATGCAATTCCCAAGTTTTTCAAAGCAAGACCGGTACCATATGCAATTCGCCCAGCCGTCGAGGCAGAGCTGGAGAATCTGGAGAATGCAGGCGTGTTATCTAAGGTAGACTGGAGCGAGTGGGCGACACCCATTGTTCCTGTCATGAAGAAAACGTTAAACAATAAGTCTGAGGAGCCAAGGAAGGTTCGCATCTGTGGGGTCTTCAAGGTGATGGTGAACCCAGTCCTTCACACAGTACAATATCCTCTTCCAAGGATAGAAGATATCTTCGCCTCACTATCTGGAGGGAAGCGTTTTACAAAAATTGATCTAGCACAAGCATATTTGCAGATGGAGGTTGAAGGATCCTCTAGGAAGTATCTCACGATAAACACTCACAAAGGTTTTTACCAGTATAATCGACTGGTATTTGGAGTAGCATCAGCTCCGGCGATACGGCAAAGAGCGATAGAACAAGTCCTGCACGGGATTCCGGGGACTCAGTGTTACTTGGACGACATCCTAGTGACAGGTGAAGATGACAGCGAACACCTTGCCAACCGAGAGCAGGTGCTCACTAGACAACGTGAACATGGGCTATGAGCCAATCGCCCCAAGTGCGAGTTTTTTAAGAAACAGATATCGTATTGTGGCCACGTGATTGATGAAGAGGGGTTGCATAAGTCCCCTGACAAAATTGAAGCGGTAGTTAAGGCTCCAGCGCCTGAAAATGTGTCGCAACTGAGGTCATTCCTTGGATTGGTGAATTACTACCATAAGTTTTTGCCGAATTTGTCCACAATTCTGCATCCACTGAACGCCCTACTACGAACGGGAGTAGCATGGAAATGGAGCGATGAATGTAAGTGGGCCTTTCAGAAGAGTAAGGACTTAATCACTTCAAGAGAAGTATTGGCTCACTACAACCCATCACTACCGATAAGACTGGCGTGTGATGCGTCTCCCTATGGCATTGGGGCGGTACTGTCACATAAATTCGTTGATGGTTCAGAGAGGCCAATAGCTTTTGCGTCATGCTCGTTAACTTCAGCCGAGCGTAACTACGCCCAGATTGACAGACAGGCCCTCAGCCTGGTGTGGGGGGTGAAGAAGTTCAATCACTACCTGCACGGTCAGAAATTTACTCTACTAACTGATCATCAACCTCTCGTCTCCATTTTCAACCCTCAGAAGGGCGTACCAATAATGACGGCACAACGGCTACAGAGGTGGTCCCTTTTCCTAGGCGCACACCAATATGACATCGAGTACAAAGGAACTAAACAGCATGGGAATGCTGATGGATTGTCGCGCCTACCGTTGCCGACGGTGGCAGAAGAACTGGCAGTGGATCCAGTGGAGTTATTCCACTCGACTATAGTCGAATGTCTCCCTGTGACGAATGCAAACATAGAAAAGGAAACACGAAATGACCCGACACTCTCCTGGGTCTATGATTTAACGGTGAAGGGATGGCCAGCACATGGCGAACCACTGCTGCCAGCATTCTCGCCGAGAAGAGAACAGCTGTCAGTGTGCAGAGGAACCTTGATGTGTGGATCCAGAGTAGTAATTCCACCCAAATTGAAGGATAGAGTGCTCAATGAACTTCATGAGGGTCATCTGGGTGGGGTAAAAATGAAGAACTTAGCCAGAGCGTTTGTGTGGTGGCCGGGAATCGATAGAGAAATCGAAGAGATGACCAAGAGCTGTACAGGATGCCAGAAGGTCCAAAACGCCCCACCACAAGCCCCTTTACATCCATGGGAGTGGCCCTCATCTCCATGGCAAAGGGTGCACATTGATTTTGCTGGTCCCTTTATGGACTCGATGTTGTTAATTGCGGTGGATGCACATTCAAAGTGGCCAGAGGTAATAAAAATGTCCTCAACCACCACAGAAAAAACTATCACAGTCTTACGAACCATATTCGCCAGGAATGGGCTGCCTGAACAGATTTGCTCTGACAATGGACCACAGTTTGTGTCAAGAGTTCCGGAGGTTCTTAAAGAACAATGGTGTTAAGCATTACACATCCGCCCCATATCATCCAGCCACTAATGGATTGGCCGAGAGGTTTGTTGAAACATTCAAGAAGGCTATCAAGGCAATGTGTAATGAAGATATACCCCTACAACACAAGGTGGATAACTTCTTGTTTGCCTACCGGAATGTGACACATGCGGTTACCAACCAAACTCCAGCCATGATGTTCTTCAATCGAAGACTACGATGCCGCTTGGATTTGGTTAAGCCAAACGTCAGAAGAGGTGTGGAGAACAGGCAGTTTCAGAATATGAATGAAAGGCCGACCAGGAGTTTTAAGATAGGTCAACCAGTTTTGGCCCGGGACTACCGCACAGAGAAATGGCAGCCAGGAACGATCTGTACACGGCAAGGACCTCTAATGTATACCGTGGACGTTGGAGAGAGCATTGTAAGATGCCATGCTGACCAGATTCTAGAGCCACTGGAAAACGTCAACTCCACACCATGATCTGATACACCTGGCGATGAAACCGAAGTACCAATTGCATCTACCGCAGAATCGGTGATATTGGAAGCAGACGAAACAAACAACAACATTGATCCCGACTCAACCTTGCCAGAAGAACCTGATATCCCAAAGAGGCATTATCCAGACAGAATCAGGAAGCCTCCTCAAAGACTGAACTTATAATTGCTTAACTTCAACCAATGTATCTAGCAACCGTAATTGTAATTGTAATTAGTTATTATTTAGTTGTTAAATGAATGTTATGTACTGTTTATCTAAAAGGGGAGGAATTGTTGTGTATGTACCTTTAAGGGAATAACTGGTCTCAGACTGCATTACCGGCAGTGACCACCCCTGTATAAAAGGCCCTAGCAGGCTTCTGTAGTTTCAGTTTCCAGGTTGTCTCCATTCAGTAAAGACTTGTTATAATCAACTCCTGCAGACCGTGTCTCAATTATACACGGACATAATAGTGCCCCCAAGTTCTAGATTTCCCCACGAGGGGAAACACCCTCTCTGCATCTGCCTTGTCGAGCCCACCTCAGTACCTTATATGTTTCAATAAGATCACCTCTCATTCTTCTAAATTCCAATGAGTATAGGCCCAGCCTGCTCAACCTTTCCTCATACGTCAACACCCTCATCTCAGGAATCAACCTGTTGATTCCCCTAGAGTCCAAAAATCTATCGATCTCAGCCTTGAATTTATTCAATGACTGAGCCTCCACAGCCCTCTGGGGCAGAGAATTCCAAAGATTCACCACCCTCTGAGTGAAGAAATTCCTCCTCAACTCGGTCTTAAATGGCCGAGCCCTTATCCTGAGACTATGCCCCCTAGTTCTAGACACTCCAGCCAGGGGAAGCCACCTCTCAGCATCTACCCTGTCACCTTGCTGTGGACTGCTCCCTTGGGTCCTGTGACATCCTACAGCCATGCAATTTCCCGCTCCCACCAGTTGGTCTCTATGTCATCCCCGCCGTTTTCGGGCGGGAGTCAGTGATGTCATGAGGTAAGGAACACGGAGTCCAGTTCTACGGAGTACTGCTTCTACAGAGTACTAAACTTGGGAATTTGGTGAGTGAGGGAATCTGGTGTGATGGGGGTAAGAGGTGCTGCTTGATACATTAAAAAAAATATTAACAACTAGGGTTAAATTTTGGACTGTGGGCTAAGTTACAGTAAAGACCTAAAGCATATAACTAAATTTAATAAATTAAACCTGGTTTTAAAACTATTAATATAAAATTGAGTATTTCAAAATTTGAAAACCTAATTAGTTAAATAAAATACAATAGAGATGGCAGGGCAGGTGATGTGTTGCAGCTGAAGCATGTGGGAGCTGGTGGACCCCAGTGTGATCCCGAGCAATGACATCTGCAGTCAGTGTCTGCAGCTCGAGGAACTTCGGCTCAGAGTCGATGAGCTGGAGTCCGAGCTTCGGACACTGCGATAGATCAGAGAGGGAGAAAGTTACCTGGACTCTTTGTTCCAGGAGGCAGTCACACTCTATAAGTTAAACACTTCAGATTTGGTCTGTGGTCAGGGTCAGGAGGTGTGATTACGAGTGAGGCAGGTACGGGGATCCAGAAGGTAGCATTGGCGGAGCCTCAGCCCTTGCACTTGTCCAACAGGTACGAGGTTCTTGCAGCCTGTGTGGACGAGAGCAGGGACTGCAGGGAGGAGGAGCAAACTGACCATGGCACCGTGGTACAGGGGGCCATTCAAGTTGGGGAGTAAAAAAGAATGTAGTAGTGGTAGGAGACAGGCTAGTTAGGGGGATAGACACGTGAGTCCCGATGGCTGTGTTGCCTGCCAGGTGCCAGGGTTAAGTTTATCTCCTCGGGGCTGGAGAGGAACTTGGAGTGGGCAGGGAAGGATCCAGTTGTCGTGGTCCACGTAGGTACCAACGACATAGCTAGGACTAAGAAAGAGGTTCTGCTGAGGGAATATGAGCAGCTAGGGGCTAAATTAAAAAGTAGAACCACAAAGGTAATAATCTCTGGATTACTACCTGAGCCATGAGCAAATTGGCATAGGGTCAATAAGATCGGAGAGATGAATGCATGGCTCAAAGATTGGTGTGGGAGAATTGGGTTTTGATTCATGGGGCACTGGCACCAGTGCTGGGGAAAGAGGGAGCTGTTCCATTATGAGGGGCTTCACTTGAACTGTACTGGGACCAGTGTCCTGGCGAATCGAATAACTAGGGCTGTGGACAAGGCTCTTAACTAAATAGTGGGGGGAGGGGGCGGGGGGGAGGGTTTAGGTGAGGGGAAACTTAGAAAGTTAAAGAAGAAGGAGAAGGCAATAGTGCAGGGTAGCGATAGGGGTAATGATAGCCAGAGTGTGACAGGAAGGAACAGAGCGTACAAGCATAAGAGTGCACCAGCAAATACGGCCAGAGTAGGGGAAAATATTTAAAAGAAAAAAATTAAAGACTCTTTAGCTGAATGAATGCAGCATTCATAACAAGATAGATGAATTGACGGCACAAATAGAAATAAATGGGTATGATCTGATCGCCATCACAGAGACGTGGTTGCAAGATGACCAAGGCTGGGAACTGAATATTTAGGGGTATTTGACATTTCGGAAGGATAGGCAGAAAGGGAAATGAGGTGGGGTAGCTCTGTTAATAAAGGATGAGATCAGTACAGTAGTGAGAAATGATCTTGGCTCAGAAGATCAAGATGTAGAATCAGTTTGGGTGGAGATAAGAAATAATAAGGGAAATAAGTCATTGGTGGGAGTGGTCTACAGACCCCCCTAACAGTAGCTACACTGTGCGACAATATAAATCAAAAAATAATGGTGGCTTGTAAGAAAGGTACTGCAATAATGGTGGGTGATTTTAATCTTCCTATAGATTGGACAAATCAAATTGGCAAAGGTAGCCTTGAGGACAAGTTCATAGAGTGTATTCAGGACAGTTTCTTAGAACAATACATTGTGGAAGCAACCAGGGAACAGGCTATTATAGATCTGGTAATGTGTAATGATACAGGATTAATTAATGATCTCATAGTAAATTATTTTCTAGGGAAGAGTGATCATAATATGATGAAATTGCACATTCAGTTTGAGAGTGAGAAACTTGGGTCTGAAGCCAGTGCCTTAAACTTAAACTTAAATAAAAGAGTTGGCTAAAGTTGCCTGGGAAAATAGATAAAAGGTAAGATGGTAGATAAGCAGTGGCAGACTTTTAAGGAGATATTTCATAACTCTCAACAACGATGTATTCTAGTGAGAAAGAAAGACTCTACGGGAAAGATGAACCATCCTTGGCTAACTAAGGATGTTAAGGAGGGTATTCAAAAAAGGTGGTAGAGAGAAAACGGGGAATTACAGACCGGTAAGCCTGACATCGGTAGTGGGGAAAATGCTAGAGTCCATTATAAAAGATGTAATAGCAGAGCACTTGGAAAACAGTGACAGGATCGGACAAAGTCAACATGGATTTACAAAAGGTAAATCGTGCTTGACTAATCTACTGGAATTTTTTGAGGATGTAACTGGTAGAATAGATAAGGGAGAACCAGTGAATGTGGTGTATTTGGACTTTCAGAAGGTTTTCGATAAGGTCCCGCATACGAGATTAGCGTGTAAAGTTAAGGCACATGGGATTGGGGGCAAGGTACTGACTTGGAAAAAGAACTGGTTGGCAGACAGGATGCAAAGAGTTGGAATAAACGGCTCTTTTTCCGATTGGCAGGCAGTGACTAGTGGGGTAGGGCAGGGATCGGTCCTAGGAGCCCAGCTATTCACAATATATATAAATGATCTAGACGAGGGAACTAGATGTAATATCTCCAAGTTTGCAGATGACACAAAGCTGGGTGGGCGTGTGTGCTGTGAGGAGGATGCAGAGAAACTCCAGTATGATTTGGACAGGTTGGGTGAATGGGCAGAAGCATGGCAGATGCAGTATAATGTGGATAAATGTGAGGTTATCCACTTTGGTGGCAAAAACAGGAAGGCAGATTATTATCTGAATGGCAGTAGATTGGGAGAAGGGGAAGTGCAACGAGACCTGGGTGTCCTTGTACACCAGTCGCTGAAGGTAAGCATGCAGGTGCAGCAGGCGGTTAAGAAGGCAAATGGTCTGTTGGCCTTTGTAGTGAGAGGGTTCGAGTACAAGAACAAGGATGTCTTGCTGCAGTTGTACAGGGCCTTGGTGAGACAACACCTTGAGTATTGTGTGCAGTTTTGGTCGCCTTATCTGAGGAAGGATGTTCTTGCCATGGAGGGAGTGCAGCGAAGATTCACCAGACTGTTACCTGGGATGGCAGGAATGACGTATGAGGAGAGATTGGGTCGATTGGGCTTATACTCGCTGGAGTTTAGAAGAATGACAGGGGATCTCATTGAAACTTATAAAATTCTAAAAGGACTAGACAGACTAGATGCAGGAAGGATGTTCCCGATGACCGGGAAGTCCAGAACCAGGGGTCACAGTCTAAGGATAAGGGGTAGGCCATTTAGGACAGAGATGAGGAGGAATTTCTTCACCCAGAGAGTGGTGAACCTGTGGAATTCTCTACCACAGAAGGCAGTGGAGGCCAATTCATTAAATATATTCAAGAAGGAGTTGGATATATTTCTTAAGGCTAAAGGAATCAAGGGTTATGGGGAGAAAGCAGGGACGGGGTACTGAATTTGGATGATCAGCCATGATCTCATTGAATGGCGGAGCAGGCTCGAGGGGCCGAATGGCCTACTCCTGCTCCTATCTTCTATGTTTCTATGTTTCTATCAAATTGAATGAAAAGGCATACAATTTTGCGAAGATTAGTGGTAGGCCAGAAGATTAGGAAAATTTTAGAAACTTGCAAAGAATGACTAAAAAAATAATAAAAAGGGAGAAAATAGATTATGAGAGTAAACTAGCAAGAAATATAAAAACAGACAGTAAGAGCTTCTACAGGTATATAAAAAGGAAGAGAGTAGCTAAAGTAAACGTTGGTCCCTTAGAGGATGAGACTGTGGAATTAATAATGGGAAACAAGGAAATGGGAGAGACTATGAACAAATATTTTGTGGCTGTCTTCACGGTAGAAGACACGAAGAGTATCCCAATAATAGTGGAAAATCAAGGGGCAAAAGGGAGGGAGGAACATAAAACAATAACTATCACTAGAGAAAAAGTACACGGCAAACTAATAGGACTAAAGGCTAACAAGTCCCCTGGACCAGATGGCCTGCATCCTAGGTCTTCAAAGAAGTGGCTGCAGAGATAGTGGATGCGTTGTTTGTAATCTTCCAGAAATCCCTAGATTCTGGAAAGGTCCCAGCGGATTGAAAAACCGCAAATGTAACGCCCCTATTCAAGCAAGGATGGAGACAGAAAGCAGGAAACTATAGCCCAGTTAGCCTAACATCTGTCATTGGGAAAATGCTGGAATCCATTATTAAGGAAGTAGCAGCAGGACATTTAGAAAATCATAAGACAATTAAGCAGAGTCAATATGGTTTTGCATGACATCAAACTGATACTGCATGAGTGCAGTCTAACATTGGATGGCACCAGCCAATGACTTGATTGCAGCACTAAGCCGTTGCATTGTCTCGGCCTGTGCTGCAATATATTCTGCCACCTGACTCATTACACATGGATTGGGCTCTGGGTCCCCACGGTCTCTCTGCAATTCCACCATCCTCTTCAATGAGGCAAGAATGGGTTCAAGGGTTTGCGCACAGATGACAGCTGTGCTAGCGACGGACTCCTCCACGCTCCTAGCCAGTGCATCCATGCTCTCGGGCACCCTTGCCATTGCACCCATGAGCTTCGTATGCATGCTCATCGCCTGCGTATTCATGGCCACGATGTCAAGGTCCTCATCCGAGTCCTGTGCAGCAAAACTCGTGGGCACACTCGCCCTCTGGGAAGATGGCCCCCGAGCTTCCCTTCCCCCATGGCGTTGCTGCAGCCCGCTGGGTCCCAGAGCTTCGCCCTCATCAGACCCTACCCCCCTGCTCCCCTCCGGTGAATGCGTGGCCTCAGTGTCAGATGTGTCACCCTTGGGAGACACAGGCGGTGAGGCTCCGGCTTCGTCTTCCTCCTCCTCTCCTGCGTCGCTGCCACTGGGAGGCTGAGGGACAGGCTGGTCAGGTGATGGCTCACTATCTGAAAGCAGCAAGTTACAAGAGTGGCTTTAGTGTGAGGGCAGGGATCAGGAAGAGAGCAAGGACTAGAGACAAAATAAAAGCAGAAAATGCTGGTGATACTCAACAGGTCAGGCAGCATCTGTGAAGAGAGAAACAGAGTTAACGTTTCAGGTCGATGACCTATCATCAGACGAAAGGTCATCGACCTGAAACGTTAACTCTGTTTCTCTCTTCACAGATGCTGCCTGACCTGCTGAGTATCTCCAGCATTTTCTGTTTTTATTTCAGATTTCCAGCACCTGCAGTATTTTCTTTTTGTAGAAGGACTAGAGACAGTTAGTTAGATTGAAAGTGTAAAAGGCTGGTGTTGTGAGGGGGAAGTGATGTGAGAGAGGAGAGAAAGCTGATAAACATACCGTTGCTGCCTCCAAAGCGATCGACCTCTCCAACGGCCACGGTGCCTACTGCCTGGATCGCAATGAGTCTGTGGACTCTCTCCTCCAATGATGTGAGAGGATGCAGTTCCACCTGTCCTCCTCCCGTCCATTGTTGCTCCCTCCGGTTATGTGAAAGCTTGGCCTGCAAGAAAAAGGACAGCGTGTGAGTGAGTGTGGCAGCCATGTGTTTGGCAGATGTGCCTACCATAGTTGAATAGCCATTAATGTGTGCAAGGTGTGGGATGTGCATGTGAGTTTTATGAGATGGGCATAGTTGTTGGGTGAGTGTTGGGCATTTGGGTATTTACACCGTCTGTGCACACAGTCAGGTTGAGATGGTTGGGTATAGAGGTTTTTCAAGCAGGTACTCACCCTGACCACCGGAGAGCGGTCGTTGAACTTCTTACGGCACTGAACTAGGCTCCTTGATGACACGTGCTGGGCCACCTCCCTCCAGACTCTTCTAAACTCGCGGGGCAATGGCCTCCTGCCAGTCTCTGGGAAGAGCACTGCCCATCGCCATTCCACAGCGCCAACCAGAGCCACCAATGCCTGGTCGCTAAACTGGCGAGCTCTCTCCCTGGGCCCCTGAGTGTCTATCATAAATCTTGGATGAGCAGGGTGTGGCTCGGCAGCAAGATAGAACCTCCCCTTTAAGAACTGGATGGCACCAGTCTGTCTGAGTACAAGGTAATTGACAGCGGCTGAGCTTCTGTAGCATTCTGAGGTAGCGCCTCGCTCCCCGACGTTAGCGCCTTGAGAAGTGTGTAGTGCTTGATTTAGCGCTCCAATCACCTCCAGGGCGCTGGAGACGAATTTCATGGTCGGCGGCCATAATTAGCGTGGGTGCTAAAATTTGCGCCCGGCCAATATTAACACCCCAAAATGGGCGATACCCAATTTTTCCCCCCTAGAGTACTGCGTACAGTTTTGGTCTCCTTATTTAAGTTTGGATATACTTCCATTAGAGGCAGCCCAGAGAAGGTTCACTAGGTTGATTCCTGGGATGAAGGGTGATGTAAGAAAACTACTAGGCAATTGGTCTAAGCGTTAAACAAGGCTTTAATCTACTGTTTTTCAACATGGAGATCAAGTTGTGTCCTTCACTAGTTCCTGTTAAAGAATGTCCTGAGCAAGCTGGGCCCATGCCCGAGTATTTATACTCTCCCTGGACTGCGCCACCAGCAGGTTGCCCAGTATTATTACATAAGTCGTTTCCATATGAATGACAAGATTCATGTCAAAGGGGTTGTCTTAGGAGGAAAGGTTGAGCAGGTTGGGCCTATACTCATTGGAGTTTAGAAGAAAGAGAGGTGATCTTATTGAAACATAAGATTCTGAGGGGGCTCGACAGGGTAGATGCTGAGAGGATGTTTCTCCTCATGGGGGAATCTAGAACTGGGGGGTCATAGTTTCAGAATAAAGGGTCGCCCATTTAAGATGGAGATGAGGAAGAATTTCTTCTCTCAGAGGGTCGTGAATCTTTGGAATTCTCTTCCCCAGAGAGCTGTGGAGGCTGGGTCATTGAATATATTCAAGGTGGAGAGAGACAGATTTTTGAGCTACAGGGGAATCAAGGGTTATGGGGAGCGGTGGGAAAGTGGAGTTGAGGCCAAAATCAGATCAGCCATGATGATTTTATTGAATGGCAGAACAGGTTCGAAGGGCTGAATGGCCTACTCCTGCTCCTATTTCTTATGTTCTTATTAAAGTGAAGACTAGGAGTTAAAATTGCCTTTAAAAACGGTGATCCCGCCTACCCTTCCAACACCATCCTAGTGCTCTTGCCATTTCTAAAGATCGGAAATTAACTCTCAAAGTAGCCATCACCTTGAACGTTTGAGCTTGATCCATGATTGTCAATATGGCTTCGGGCACAACTCTCCCACTGTTAATCTTGTAGATGATGCTCTTCATCTCAGGAACTTTGGCTCTTGAACACTTTCATGGGTCATTTGTCATTGCCTTGGACATCTGACAAACCTTTGAGATGGTCTGGCACTGATTGTACAACTCCCGACAGGTTACCAGCATAGGCTCTCTCACCAATGCTATTTTCAATTTGTTCTATCCATGCTGTTGATGGTTCATCCTCTGACTTATTTTCCATTAACCTGGGAGTTGCCCAAGGATGTGTCCTCTCTCCCACTCTGTTTCTCCTTCACATCAAAAGCTCTTTCATTTGTTAGTCAAGCCTACCCATTCTTTCACCAGAGATTTCATTCCACATTCATCAGCTTCCTTCAGATTTTACAGTCTCTGTTCGCCTCAGATTACAATGCTGAATCAATACATCTAGACCTCTTCTGTGCCCTGCGATAAAATATTGAAAATCTAGTTTCTTTCAAATCTTCAAAGATGCAGTACCTCATTGGCTCATGGTCCCCCAGCACCTCCGATTTAAAATTCTCATTCTAATGTTTAAATCTCTGGATGGCCTCGCCTCTCTCTATTTGTGTAAGCTCCTCCAGCCCTATATCCCCTCCCAGAAATCTGCGTTCCTCCAATGCTGGACACCTTGGCCTAGAAATTGGGTTGGTAGCGCCGGCGCTGAGCGCCTAAAGAGACCTAGAATTGGGGCGAAGCGCTATGTTGGGGCGGACGCTATGAAGATAGCGCCAACTCAGATATGGACTATACATTTAGCGCCTGCGCTAAGTGTTTGCGCGGGCCCGCGAGCGCAAGCTGCCCATGACGTCATTTCAGTGTGCAACGCCTTTTAGGAGCGCCTGAATGTATATTGGGTGGCGCCTGGAGCCTTAGCGCCCAGCGCTATTAGTGACAGTTCGAGGGAGGGCTAACAGGCCCTTCTCGGAGTAGGGGGGCGCTATTTAAAGGGGACAGCTGTACTGCAGAATCTTCTGCCACTTGGCCTGCTCATTGCGATCGCTGCTAGAAAGAATTGGCGAGCTAATGTGGAGCGGAGTTCTGGGATTTGAGCTTTACAGTACTTGGGACCTTCAACCCTGTCCGAAGCACTTGCAGCACTACACCTAAAAGCCTTTTGACCAACTGGCATCGGAATGGGAGCTTGTTTGGAGGGCGACGGCCTCATCGCCCAACACTGTGAAGGGGCAGAGAGACGGCGGGAGAGAGGGCTGGGATTGGCCAGAAGGAGGAGGGGCAATGGAGGTCGGCCAATGCGACGGGATGCTGCGAGGGTCTTTAGGCAGCAGGTGACAAGCCTTGACATGTCGGAGGAGCAGTGTTTGGAAAGGATCCGAATCTGGAGGGACATTGTTACTGATCTGTGCCACCTGCTTGGTCAGGATCTGCAGCCGCGTGAACGCTGCAGAACCTCTCTGTCCGTGATGGCTACACTGACTGATGGCCTCCATTTTTATGCCAACGGATCCTTTCAGTCAGCCATTGGGGACAATGCGACTGTCACTCAGGCTGCAGTCCACTGTTGCATCCGGCAAGTGACAGATGCCCTTTATAGGCGAACGCGTCATTTCATTACCTTCCCTCGGACCCTGCACAAGCAGCCGGAGGAGGAGGAGTATGAGGAGGAGGAGGAGGAGGAAGAGCAGGCGGAGGAGGAGGAGGAGGAAGAGCAGGCGGAGGAGGAGGAGGAGGAGGAGGAGGAAGATGGAAGGGCTGCTGAAAGTGGAAGGTCCATACGTCAGAGGCTCCTCTGGACTCCTGCCGACACCCCTGTGGCGGAATGATGAGAGTCTTAACTCATGCGCACTTTGGATGTTTGAGGGCCTCTGAATGCCAGCATCACTGAAAGTAGTCACATGCACCATGCCACATTGAAACTTCTGTTTATTGGCACAAAAGTCTTTCATTACAGCTAAACAACGTAATGTCAGCAGAAACCATAACTTTCAAAATAACTGTGAACTGTTCGGCAAAGCCGCAAAACTCAACCAACCTTCTGCAAATATAACAGCAGGTGAGGGTGTCCTTGAATTTGGACAAACAAACGTCTCAGCACCTCCCTCTACAACTGGCCCCTTGAGGGAGGACGACTTCTCTTTCGCGCCCGGCCGCTTCCCTCCCTGCTGCTCCTACGTAATTGGACCCCAGTGGCGGGCTCAAGGCTGGGGGATGCCTCCTGACTGTCTGGAAGCGCAGAAGCCCCTGAGGGACGGGCTGGCCGACCTCTGGGCTTGGAGGGTGCGGACACAGGATGCTTGCTGTGACCATGGCTGGAAGCAGTGTGGCCTGCAGGTGGTGGCAGCTGCAATGCAGGCGTCCCAGCGCTGGCATGTGCAATGGTCTCCTGCCGAGAGAGGACACCTGCACCATGGTCGGACGACACACTGGCTATCTGAGGGGAGCGGCTCGGCTCATCCGCCACAATCGCATGCTCCACTGGTTCCTGGCCTTGTACGGGATTGGAAGGGCCTGGGGTGATCCTGTCTGATGCAGAGAGGGTGGCTGCAGTGAGAGATCGCGTTGCGTCATTCTGGCTGTGGAGGAGCCCAGCAAGTGACTGCGTGGCAACAGTGAGGACCGGTGTGCCAGGTGCCAGTGCTTCGGAGAAGGCCTGGACAGTTCTTCCCGTTGCTTCGGACAAGGCAGGTGCCGACCGCTCCACTGCCTCAGACAAGCCCTGCACAGACCTTTACAGGGATTGTCCGAAGCCCTGAACAGTCCTTTCCATAGCTGACTCAAAGCCGTGGACAGTCCTCTCCATTGTTGGGCCAAAGCCCTGGATAGTCCTTACATTGTTACCCCGAAGCCCTGGATAGACCTGTCCATTGTTTCCCCGAACACCTGGAGAGACCTCTCCATTGTTGCCCCAAAGCCCTGCAGAGTCCTCTCCATTGTTGCCCCGAAGTCCAACATACTCCTAGCCAATGAATCTATTGACTCAGGCATCTTCTCCACTGCAGCCATCAGCTCCGTGTGTCTGAGCCGGGCCTGTTTGCTCATCTCAGCCAGGCGACGGACCTCATCTGCACTCTGTGCAGCAGTCATGACGACCTGCCTTGCCCTGCAGGGAGACGGTGGCCGAACTTGCCTATCCCCCCTGCGTTGCTCCATGCCACTTGGTCTGGCAACTGGTTCATCCTCAGAGCCCCCCCGCCTCCCCTCCAGGGGACTACTATCCCCAGTCTGTAGATGTGTCAGCTCCCCGGATTCTGCAACGGCTGGTCCGGATTCCTCCTGGTCCTCGCCTCCGGTGGCACTGGCACTGGCAGCTTCAGCGCGTTGAGCCCGAGTTGGTGCTGCTTCATCTGAAAGTGGGAGGTGGAAGAGTGGCTTTAGCAAAAGGACAGCTTTGCTGAAAGGCATGCCAGATTGCGGCAAGGCTCTGACATGGCTGCTCACTGAGGATGCATGCTGGCGGGGGGACCAAGTGGAAGGCAACAGGTGGAAAAGGTGAGAGTCTTACCCTCGCTGTCGGCAATGGGGTCGGCAGATGCAGTGGCCACAGGACCAGACAGACGTCCTCCAAGTATCTGGTGCACTCTCTCCTCCAGATCCGTGAGAGTGACCACTTGTGGAGGTCCGCCACCGGTTCGACGCTGCTCCTTTCGAATCATCGCCAGCTTGGACTGCAGGGGAAAGAAGGGGAAGTTCTGTCACACGATGCCTTGAGACCTCATCGCATGCCCCCCATGGTGCAAGAGCCCTTACATGATGCCTTGAGACCTCTTCGCATGCCCCCCATGGTGCAAGAGCCCTTACATGAGGCCTTGAGACCTCATTGCATGCCCCCCATGGTGCAAGAGCCCTTACATGAGGCCTTGAGACATCTGTCCATGTGTGTGGCCAGAAAGGGCCATGGGTGCTTGCTGACAGATGGCCATTGGGGCATCATGGCAACAGGGTGCCCGAATTCAGCTGCAGATGGAGGGAAGCACAAGTTTGGTAAACCATCACTCACCCTAACGATCCGTGTGAGGTCGTTGAATTTCTTCCTGCACTGAACAGGGGTCCTGGTCGCCATGCTGCTGGAGTTGACCCTCACAGCAACCTCCCTCCAAGATTGTCGGTAAGCCTTCTGATTTGGCCTCTTGCCATTATCCGGATACAGGACCTCTCGACGGTGTTCAACTGCAGCCACCAAGTGGTCCAGAGCCTCAGTGCTGAAGCGCTCTGCTCTCTGTCTAACCTTCTCCATGATGAACAAGTTTGTACTGCCAGACAAGGGCGAGCACCGAATCTGAGGCCTACAGGGCGTTGGGTGTTGAAGCTCAGGCTGACTGACCCACCCCTTTAAGAGCCGGCCGGCGCCTGGAGGTCTCGTGCTTTCCCGTAATTGAGTTCACCTGCGCTGCGCCCGTCCGCGTCGATATTGAGTAGCGCCTGACCTTTTGCGCCTTAAGAGCACCGTGCAATGGCTGATTTAGCGCCTCAATCCCCTTTGGGGGCGATGCAACCCAATATCGCGCCAGGCGGCGATAAGTTTCGTCTGGCTATAAACTTTGCGCATCGCCAGTTCTAACACCTCAAGCGGGGCTATACCCAATTTCTAGGCCCTTGTACCTCCCCACCATTAGCACCCAACTGTCGATGTCCATGCCTTCAGCCACCTAGGCCTCAAGCTCTGGATTACCACACCTCCCCCCAACCCCCACACCCCCCAAACCCACAACCCCCTCCGCCTGCCCACCTCCTTTAAGCCCGTCCTTAAAACCCACCTCTTTGAACTTCTTTTTCTTCTTCTTAGTGTGGAGATGCCGGTGTTGGACTGGGGTGGGCAAATGTAAGAAGTCACACAACACCAGGTTATAGTCCAACAGTTTCATTTGAAATCACAAGCTTTCAGAGCGCTGCTCCTTCGTCAGATGACTTCACCTGACGAAGGAGCAGCGCTCCAAAAGCTTGTGATTTCAAATAAAACTGTTGGACTATAACCTGGTGTTGTGTGACTTCTTACATTCTCCTTCTTAGGCAGTCCCTCGGAACTGAGGATGACTTGCTTCCACACTAAAAATGAGTTCTCAGGTGACTGATGAGTCCAATGCGGGACCTACAGGTGGGGCAGACGCTGGTTGAAGGGGCGGGTGGGTGGGGTGCTTGGGTTGACATACGCTCCTTCCGCTGTTTGCGTTTGGCTTCCGCTTGCTCCCGGTGAAGAGACTCGAGGTGCTCGGCGCCTTCCCAGATGCATCTCCTTCACTTTCTGCGGTCTTGGGCCAGGCATTCCCAGATGTCAGTGGGGATGTTGCACTTTTTCAGTGAAGCTTTGAGGCTGTCTTTGAAGTATTTCCTCAGCCCTCCTGGGGCTCTCTTGCCGTGTCGGAGCTCCAAGTAGAGCGCTTGTTTTGGGAGTCTCGTATCGGGCATGCGGACAATGTGACCCGTCCATCGGAGCTGATTGAGCATGGTCAAAGCTTCGATGCTGGGGATGTTGGCCTGAGCGAGGACACTGACGTTGGTGCGCCTATCCTGCCAATGGATTTGCAGGATCTTGCGGAGGCAGCGTTGGTGGTACCTCTCCAGTGCTTTGAGGTACCTGCTGTGCATGGTCCATGACTCTGAAACATACAGGAGGGTGGGTATCACTGCTGCTCTGTAGACCATGAGCTTGGTGCCGGGTTTGAGGTCCAGGTCTTCAAACACTCTCTTCCTCAGGCGACCGAAGGCTGCACTGGCACACTGAAGGCAGTGTTGGACTTCGTCATCAACGTCTGCCCTTGTTGACAGTGGGCTCCCGAGATATGGAAAGTGGTCCACGTTGTCCAAGGCCTTGTCGTGAATTTTGATAATCGGGGGGGCAGTACTGTGTGGCTGGGGCAGGTTGGTAGAGGAGCTTTTTCTTACGGATGTACGCTTGACGATGGTTTGGAGTTCGACCTCCGAGTGTGCGCAGATGCAAGTGTCGTCTACATACTGTAATTCGATGACAGAGGCTGGGACGACTTTATATTTGGACAGGAGGCGACGGAGGTTGAACAGTTTCCTGTTTGTTCTGTAGATTAGCTCCACTCCAGCGGGGAACTTGCTGAGGGTGAGATGGAGCATTGCAGCAAGGAAGATCAAGAAGAGCGTTGGTACGATGACACAGCCTTGCTTGACCCCAGTCCGTACGTGATTTGGGTCTGTGGTGGATCTGTTGGTCAGGATCACGGCTTGCATGTCATCATGAAGCAGACGGAGGATGGTGACAAACTTTTGAGGGCAGCTGAATTTGAGGAGTGTAAGAAGTCACACAACACCAGGTTATAGTCCAACAGCTTTATTTGAAATCACAAGCTTTCGGAGCGCTGCTCCTTCTTCAGGTGAAGTGGAGAAATGCATAAAGACACAGCTTATATAGTCAGAGAATCATGTCAGATGTTTACAGGTAACCTTTCCAACTGCCATTTATCACACCTCGGCAGAGAGATAATCACAGCAGTCAAAGGTGTGAATGGTGTCCAAACAGGTCAGTCAGGGAAACATTACATCAAAGAACAATGAGGTGGGGTCACAAGGGATCAAATATTGCAGATGCTGGGGTCTGTATGAAAAACAAAAAAAGAGACAAAAAACATTTTTTTTTTTTTTTTTTTGGCTGGAAATCACAGCAGGTCCGGCCGCATCTGTGTAGAGAGAACAAGCCAATGTCGACTCGAGTCTGGATGACCATGCATCAGGTGGGGTTACATGTAGCGTGACATGAACCCAAGATCTCGGTTGAGACCGTCCTCATGGGTGCGGGACTTGGCTATCAGTTTCTGCTCGATGATTTTGCGTTGTCGTGTGTCTCGAAGGCCACCTTGGAGAATGCTTACCCGAAGATCGGAGGCTGAATGTCCTTGACTGCTGAAGTGTTCCCCGACTGGGAGGGAACACTCCTGCCTGGTGATTGTTGCGCTGTGTCCGTTCATCCGTTGTCGCAGTGTCTGCATGGTCTCGCCGATGTACCATGCTCCGGGGCATCCTTTCCTGCAACGTATGAGGTAGACAACGTTGGCCGAGTCACATGAGTATGCACCATGTACCTGGTGGGTGGTGTCCTCACGTGTGATGATGGTGTCTGTGTTGATGATCTGGCATGTCTTGCAGAGGTTGCTGTGGCAGGGTTGTGTGGTGTCGTGGTCGCTGTTCTCCTGAAAGCTGGGTAATTTGCTGCGAACGATGGTCTGTTTGAGGTTAGGCGGCTGTTTGAAAGCGAGTAGTGGAGGTGTGGGGATGGCCTTAGCGAGGTGTTCGTCGTCATCGATGACATGTTGAAGGCTGCGAAGAACATGGCGTAGTTTCTCCGCTCCGGGGAAGTACTGGACGACGAAGGGTACTCTGTTGGTTGTGTCCCGTGTTTGTCTTCTGAGGAGGTCTATGCGATTTTTCGCTGTGGCCCGTCGGAACTGTCGATCGACGAGTCGAGCGTCATATCCCGTTCTTACAAGGGCATCTTTCAGTGTCTGTAGGTGTCCATCGCGTTCCTCCTCGTCTGAGCAGATCCTGTGTATTCGCAGGGCTTGTCCATAGGGGATGGCTTCTTTAACGTGGTTAGGGTGGAAGCTGGAGAAGTGAAGCATCGTGAGGTTGTCCGTGGGCTTGCGGTAGAGTGGAGTGCTGAGGTGTCCATCTTTGATGGAGATTCGTGTGTCCAGGAATGAGACTGATTCTGAGGAGTAGTCCATGGTGAGTTTGATTGTGGGATGGAATTTGTTGATGTTATCGTGTAGTCTTTTCAGTGATTCTTCGCCGTGGGTCCATAGGAAGAAAATGTCGTCGATGTATCTGGTGTATAGCGTTGGTTGGAGATCCTGTGCAGCGAAGAAGTCTTGCTCGAACTTGTGCATGAAGATGTTGGCGTATTGGGGTGCGAATTTGGTCCCCATGGCTGTTCCGTGTGTTTGGGTAAAGAACTGGTTGTCGAAGGTGAAGACATTGTGGTCAAGGATGAAGCGGATGAGTTGTAGGATGGCGTCTGGAGATTGGCTGTTGTTGGTGTTGAGTACTGAGGCTGTCGCAGCGATGCCGTCATCGTGGGGGATACTGGTGTAGAGTGCCGAGACGTCCATCGTGGCGAGGAGTGTTCCTGGTTCAACTGGTCCGTGGGTGCTGAGCTTCTGTAAGAAGTCTGTAGTGTCGCGACAGAAGCTGGGGGTTCCCTGTACGATGGGTTTCAGGATGCCCTCGACATATCCAGAGAGGTTCTCACACAGGGTTCCGCTGCCTGATGCGATAGGACGTCCAGGTGTGTTGGCTTTGTGTATCTTTGGGAGGCAGTAGAAGTCTCCCACGCGGGGAGTACGTGGGATGAGAGCATGTAGGATGCTTTGAAGGTCTGGATCGAAGGTTTTGATCAGTCTGTTGAGTTGGCGGGTGTGTTCTTTGGTCGGATCTGCGGGTAACTGTCTGTAGTGTTCCTGGTTGTCCAGTTGTCGGTATACTTCTTTGCAATAGTCCGTTCTGTTCTGTATGACGATGGCACCTCCTTTGTCTGCTGGTTTGATGACGATGTTGCGGTTGGTCTTGAGAGCGTGGATGGCGTTGCGTTGTGCTCGGGTGACATTCTGGACTGTGTTGTGAGTGCAGCTGATGAATCTGGCATTGTTGCATCTCCTGACAGCTTGAGCATACATGTCAAGCTTCGGGCAGCGACCCTCCGGAGGGGTCCAATTTGACTCTTTCTTCTTCGGTTGCTGCACTGCGGATCCCTCTGTCTGCTGTTCCGGATCATTGATTGTCTCATTGGGTTCGCTGCTGACATCTTGGGATTTGTGGAAGAATTCCCGGAGCCTCATTCTCCTGATGAATTCCTCTGTGTCTGCCGCGAGACTGATGGGGTCCATTTTGGTGGTGGTGCAGAAATTGAGCCCTCGGCTGAGAACTTCAATTTCGTCTGGTTGAAGGGTGTGGTCGGACAGGTTGACGATGGAGTTCCCTGTGGTTTCAACCGTGGTACCGGGGGAGGTTTGGTTTCTGCTGCTGGTGATGCCAAGTTTCTCAAGCTTCCTGTTCTTGGTGTGCATGTAGGTAGCGTAGTTCCGTTGCCTTGTTTGTTTGGCGGTGTCTCGTAGCTGGTCTGCTGCGTCCTGAGCACAGGCTGAGAACATGGACTCCATCTCGGTTTCGAGGTTGCGGCGTCTGCTGCAGAGCTGGTGTACGAGATGGTTGAGGAGTGTGCGAGAGGTACGACGGCAGAGTCTCTCAGCGTAGTCTGTGTTGTAGGTCGACTTGAGTGGGTTAGTGATCTGTAGTCCTTTCGGGATCTTGTCTGCTTTCTTGCATCTCTGTAGAAACTTGATGTCTGTGTCGATATGCGCGATCTTCTTGGAGATCCTCTCCACTTTGAGCCGGCAGTTTGTGGTGTCGATAGTAGCCATGGTGTGGAGATGCCGGAGTTGGACTGGGGTGGACAAATGTAAGAAGTCACACAACACCAGGTTATAGTCCAACAGCTTTATTTGAAATCACAAGCTTTCGGAGCGCTGCTCCTTCCTCAGGTGAAGTGGAGAAATGCATAAAGACACAGCTTATATAGTCAGAGAATCATGTCAGATGTTTACAGGTAACCTTTCCAACAGCCATTTATCACACCTCGGCAGAGAGATAATCACAGCAGTCAAAGGTGTGAATGGTGTCCAAACAGGTCAGTCAGGGAAACATTACATCAAAGAACAATGAGGTGGGGTCACAAGGGGTCAAATATTGCAGATGCTGGGGTCTGTATGAAAAACAAAAAAACAGACAAAAAACATTTTTTTTTTTTTTTGGCTGGAAATCACAGCAGGTCCGGCCGCATCTGTGTAGAGAGAACAAGCCAATGTCGACTCGAGTCTGGATGACCCTGCATCAGGTGGGGTTACATGTAGCGTGACATGAACCCAAGATCTCGGTTGAGACCGTCCTCATGGGTGCGGAACTTGGCTATCAGTTTCTGCTCGACGATTTTGCCTTGTCGTGTGTCTCGAAGGCCACCTTGGAGAATGCTTACCCGAAGCTCTCAAGACCAACCGCAACATCGTCATCAAACCAGCAGACAAAGGAGGTGCCATCGTCATACAGAACAGAACGGACTATTGCAAAGAAGTATACCGACAACTGGACAACCAGGAACACTACAGACAGTTACCCGCAGATCCGACCAAAGAACACACCCGCCAACTCAACAGACTGATCAAAACCTTCGATCCAGACCTTCAAAGCATCCTACATGCTCTCATCCCACGTACTCCCCGCGTGGGAGACTTCTACTGCCTCCCAAAGATACACAAAGCCAACACACCTGGACGTCCTATCGCATCAGGCAGCGGAACCCTGTGTGAGAACCTCTCTGGATATGTCGAGGGCATCCTGAAACCCATCGTACAGGGAACCCCCAGCTTCTGTCGCGACACTACAGACTTCTTACAGAAGCTCAGCACCCACGGACCAGTTGAACCAGGAACACTCCTCGCCACGATGGACGTCTCGGCACTCTACACCAGTATCCCCCACGATGACGGCATCGCTGCGACAGCCTCAGTACTCAACACCAACAACAGCCAATCTCCAGACGCCATCCTACAACTCATCCGCTTCATCCTTGACCACAATGTCTTCACCTTCGACAACCAATTCTTTACCCAAACACACGGAACAGCCATGGGGACCAAATTCGCACCCCAATACGCCAACATCTTCATGCACAAGTTCGAGCAAGACTTCTTCGCTGCACAGGATCTCCAACCAACGCGATACACCAGATACATCGATGACATTTTCTTCCTATGGACCCACGGCGAAGAATCACTGAAAAGACTACACGATAACATCAACAAGTTCCATCCCACCATCAAACTCACCATGGACTACTCCTCAGAATCAGTCTCATTCCTGGACACACGAATCTCCATCAAAGACGGACACCTCAGCACTTCACTCTACCGCATCCCACGGACAACCTCACGATGCTTCACTTCTCCAGCTTCCATCCTAACCATGTTAAAGAAGCCATCCCCTATGGACAAGCCCTGCGAATACACAGGATATGCTCAGACGAGGAGGAACGCGATGGACACCTACAGACACTGAAAGACGCCCTTGTAAGAACGGGATATGACGCTCGACTCGTCGATCGACAGTTCCGACGGGCCACAGCGAAAAATCGCATAGACCTCCTCAGAAGACAAACACGGGACACAACCAACAGAGTACCCTTCGTCGTCCAGTACTTCCCCGGAGCGGAGAAACTACGTCATGTTCTTCGCAGCCTTCAACATGTCATCGATGACGACGAAGGGTACTCGCTAAGGCCATCCCCATGCCTCCACTACTCGCTTTCAAACAGCCGCCTAACCTCAAACAGACCATCGTTCGCAGCAAATTACCCAGCTTTCAGGAGAACAGCGACCACGACACCACACAACCCTGCCACAGCAACCTCTGCAAGACATGCCAGATCATCAACACAGATACCATCATCACACGTGAGGACACCACCCACCAGATACATGGTACATACTCATGTGACTCGGCCAATGTTGTCTACCTCATACGTTGCAGGAAAGGATGCCCCGGAGCATGGTACATCGGCGAGACCATGCAGACACTGCGACAACGGATGAACGGACACCGCACAACAATCACCAGGCAGGAGTGTTCCCTCCCAGTCGGGGAACACTTCAGCAGTCAAGGACATTCAGCCTCCGATGTTCGGGTAAGCATTCTCCAAGGTGGCCTTCGAGACACACGTCAACGCAAAATCGTCGAGCAGAAACTGATAGCCAAGTTCCGCACCCATGAGGATGGTCTCAACCGAGATCTTGGGTTCATGTCATGCTACATGTAACCCCACCTGATGCAGGGTCATCCAGACTCGAGTCGACATTGGCTTGTTCTCTCTACACAGATGCGGCTGGACCTGCTGTGATTTCCAGCCAAAAAAAAAAAAAAAATGTTTTTTGTCTGTTTTTTTGTTTTTCATACAGACCCCAGCATCTGCAATATTTGACCCCTTGTGACCCCACCTCATTGTTCTTTGATGTAATGTTTCCCTGACTGACCTGTTTGGACACCATTCACACCTTTGACTGCTGTGATTATCTCTCTGCCGAGGTGTGATAAATGGCTGTTGGAAAGGTTACCTGTAAACATCTGACATGATTCTCTGACTATATAAGTTGTGTCTTTATGCATTTCTCCACTTCACCTGAAGAAGGAGCAGCGCTCCGAAAGCTTGTGATTTCAAATAAAGCTGTTGGACTATAACCTGGTGTTGTGTGACTTCTTACATTTGTCCACCCCAGTCCAACTCCGGCATCTCCACACCACGGAATTTGAGGAGGACACTCCATAATCCCTCACTCCATCAAACCCACCTCTTTGACCAAGCTTTTGGTCACTCCTCCTAATATCTCCTTCTTTGGCTCGGCATCCGTACTTATCTGATTACACTTCTGTGAAGCGCCTTGGGATATTTCATTTAGATTAATCTTCACTTAGACACAAACAAGTACAAACATGCTATGAAAGAATATACACAAGCAATAAAACTGTTTCTATAGTGTTCAACCTTGTGTACAGGATTTCTTTATAGATCTTCGGCTATCCTATAATTTACTGCCTACATTCTCCCAGATTGCTTTCCTCTCACCAGTCTATTGCTCCTCTCCCTTGTTTATTTTGTGTCTTTTGTTCGCTGCTGTTTGAGGTTTTTTTTTCCTTCATAGAATCATAAAATCTTACAGCACAGAAGGAGGCCATTCGGTCCATTTTGCCTGGGTTTCCTTCTGCTCTCTTCCTTCTTCTTTTCTAATCTTACATTGCTCTCGTACCCCATGTCCTGATGCCAGTATATTTACCTTCTGTGCCCATGCCTCTCATTCCAAATTTAACCTAACTCCTACCCTACCAAACTCTCTCCCTCCTACCCCAATAAGGTTACAGTCAGACATTTTTTTTCCCCATTCCTGGGATGTGGGCATCACTGGCAAGACCAGCATTTATTGCCCATCCCCTAGTTGCCCTTGAGAAGGTGGTGGCGAGCCGCCTGCTTGAACCGCCGCAGGTCGGTGTGGTGAAGGTGCTCCCACAGTGAGTACACTTCTTTGTAGCGGTTTGTTATACCTGAGTGGTTTGCTAGAGTCATCCACATTGCTGTGGGTCTGGAGTCACTTATAGACCAGACCGGGTAAGGGTGGCTCTGTGCTGGTTAAACTGCCAGCAACATCCTTACACACACACTTTTCTTTTGTATTCATGAGATGTGGGCGTCACTGGCAAGCATTTATTGCCCATTCCTAATTGCCCTTGAACCACAGAGGGCAGTTAAGAGTCAACCACATTGCTGTGGGTCTGGAGTCATATATAGGCCAGATCGGGTAAGGGCGGCAGATTTCCAGTAGTCTTCATGGTCACCATTACTGAGACTAGCTTTTTATTCCAGATTTATTTAATTGAATTTAAATTCCCCAGCTGCCGGTGGTCGGAATTGAACTCATGTCTCCGGATCATTAGCCCAGCCCAAGATTACCAGTCCAGTAACATAACCACTGTGCTCCCGTACTCTTTGGGCAGGATTTTGATTGGGCCGTGGAGTCGGGATTGGAGGCGTGTGGGGGGTTAAAATCTCAAAATCGGGGGTCCCGACACCATCCCGCCCCCAAACCCGCCTCCATGCCAGTTTCAAAGGAGGCGGGTACCCGCCCCGCACTGGGACCCGCCTACCTGAGGTGGGAAGGGGATTAGTGCCAATTAACTGCCTGTTAACAGGTAGTTAACAGGCAGTTTTTAGCCTATTCCCTATTTTTGATGTTGAAGTGTGGGATTCCCGACGGCTCCGAACCACGCCAAGTTAGAGAAGTCGGGCCGTCGGGTTGAAGGACTTGGACGGGTCGAGATGTCGGTGTTCAGGTGAGTGATGTGTGTATGAGTGCAAAGGTAAGTGTGTTTGGTGTGTCTAAAGTGATGAACTAAGTTTTACATACCTTTTCTTACCTTTTCAGCCTTCCTTCCTTTAGGTTCCGGGAGTCCCTCATCTTACCGGCACAGAAAGCAGAATGGCTGCGAACTGTCAAAAGTGACAGCCTTCAGCTTTCTGTGCAGGAGAGATTTCTAACTGAGCCTGTGGAGAAGGACTCATGTTAGAAGTAAGACTGTCAGTGTTTGACAGCTTCAAACAGCTGTGAAACGCTGATATTTCATCTGTCATAAGCTCTTGACAGATGAAATGTTAATCTTTGATGTCACCTGTTGCCGGGTGGCCCTTAATTGGCCTGCTGAGCCCACTGGGCGGGCTCAACAAGGTCAATCAAGTTAAAATCGCGTGGATTGGCCGCATCGCGATGGAGGCGGGACTACAACCCCGAAAGTTGTAGTCCCGCCTCCAACCCGACTCCTGAATGAAAATCCTATCCTTAGAGTCCCGGATCCTTGGATTTTGCCAACCAACATCTCAGTTCTCTGGACTTAGGCAAGTGGAGCGTATCCAAAGCAAAGAGAGAGGGCGCACTCCATATTTTTTTCTTTAGTCATTCTCGGGATGTGGGCGTCGCTGGCAAAGCCGGCATTTATTGCCCATCCCCTAGTTTCCTTTAAGATGGTTAGTGTGAGCTTCATTGAATGGCTGGTAACGGTTTTGATACAACTGCGCGGCTTGTTAAACCCCATCAGAGGGCAGTTAAGAGTAATCCATGTCAGCCGTGGCTCAGTGGGTAGCACTCTTACCTCTGAGTCAGGAGTTTGTGGGTTCAAGTCCCACTCCAGACACTTCAACACATAATCCAGGCTTAAACTCCAGTGCAGTACTGAGGGAGTGCTGCACTGTCAGAGGTGCCATCTTTCAGATGAGACATTAAACCGAGGCCCTGTCTGCCCTCTCGTAAAAGATCCCATGGCATTCTTTCGAAGAAGAGCAGGGGAGTTCTCCCTGGTGTCCTGGACCAATATTTAATCCCTCACACAACATCACTAAAAAACAATCAGATTAGCTGGTCATTATCACATCGCTGTCTGTGGGATCTTGCTGTTCACAAATTTGCTGCCATGTTTCCTAGGTTACAACAGTGACTACACTTACAAAGTTCTTAACTAGCGCCCTGAGGTCGTGAAAGGCGCTATATAAATGCAAGTTTTTCTTTTTAAAACGGACGCGCTGATGTTGAATTTAGGCCATGTAATATCCAGATGCCCTAACATTCTCTCAGTCATTTCAGGAAATGGGTGCTAATGATGGATGGTAGATTTACGAGCTAGGGACAATGCAATAATTTGCACAATACTAAAATCTAACCTTTTGCTGAAAGCAGCCTACTTCATGGATAAGAATGGGCTGAACCAAACAGTCACACATCAAGTGTGGGGAAACAATGGCTCATTAAGATTCAATGCAGCATGTGGTTATAGCCCTGGAAAAGCATGAATCAGGCGCAAGAGCAGAACTAAGGGAACAAAGGATTGTTCTTTTGTGACTTTCCATACGCCTACCAGTTAATCAAAAAACAGCAGCACTGTACAGTAGCAAGGCACAAGAAACAATCGTTGTTAAGAGGCCGTGAATCAGTGACAATAGTATTTGAAGATCTATTGTGCGAAATGACTCCATCAACAATGGAAAGAGACTTATATCATCTGAAGGCAATGAGGACAGAACATCTCGATGACAATGTAAAGATGTGTGCCAATCAATCCTGCAATTATTTTGTACAACTTCCGTGCTCAATGCATTACTTGGCACATTACTAGTCATAAGTGTTGGATGTGGATAGAGAACAATGAGTCATTACATGTATGTTTGCTATAATTGCATCCTGGCCAATATATCGCTACTTCCCTGAGCCCGAAAGCAGCCTTCAACAATAACAACTTGCATAGGAACATAGGAACAGGAGGCGGCCATTCATCCCCTCGAGCCTGTTCCGCCATTCAATGAGATCATGGCTGATCTGCGACCTAACTCCGTATACCCGCCTTTGATCCCATATCCCTTAATACCTTTGGTTAACAGAAAGCTATCAATCTCGGATTTAAAATTAACAATTGATCTAGCATTAATTGCCGTTTGCGGAAGAGAGTTCCGAACTTCTACCACCCTTTGTGTGTAGAAGTGTTTCCTAACTTCACTCCTGAAAGGTCTGGCTCTAATTTTTAGACTCTGCCCCCCAGTCCTAGAATCCCCAACCAGCGGAAATAGTTTCTCTCGATCTACCCTATCTGTTTCCCTTAATATGCTGAAAACTTCGCTCAGATCACCCCTTAACCTTCTAAATTCCAGGGAATACAACCCTAGTTTGTGTAATCGCTCCACGTAATTTAACCCTTGAAGTCCAGGTATCATTCTGGTAAACCTACGCTGCACTCCCTCCAAGGCCAATATATCCTTCCTAAAGCATTTATATAGCGCCTTTAACGTAGTAAAATGTCCCAAGGTACTTCACAGGGGCATTATCAAACTAAATTTAATACCGAGCCATATAAGGAGATATTAGGGCAGATGACCAAAAGCTCGGTCAGAGAGGTAGGTTTTAAGGATGGTCTTTAAGGAGGAGAGAGAGGTAGGGAGGAGGAGAGGTTTAGGGAGGGAATTCCAGATCTTAGGGCCCAGGCAGCTGAAGGCACGGCCGCCAATGTTGGAGTGATTAAAATCAGGGATGCGCAAGAGGACAGAATTGGAGTAGTGCAGATATCTCGGGGGGTTGTAGGGCTGGAGGATGTTACAGAGATAGGGAGGGGTGAGGCCATGGATGGATTTGAAAACAAGGATGAGAATTTTAAAATCATGTTGTTGCTTAACTGGGAGCTGTAGTGTCCGCGTATCAATAACACACGGACTGCAGGAGAACGGTAATAACAGGTGTTTACTGAACAGAGGGTATGCTGGAACTGAAAGTACAGAAGCCTGCTATGGCTTTATATACAGGGGTGGTCACTGCCGGTACTACAGTATAAAAGCAGTTCTCTCTTAAAGGTACATACACAAGAATTCCTCCCCTTTTAGATAAAGAGTACATAACATTCATTTAACAATTAAATAATAACTAATTACAATTACAATTTTCTCTGTACTATATACATTACCTGAAGTAATCATTTATAAATTCAGTCTTTGAGGAGGCTTCCTGATCCTGTCTGGATAGCACCTTTCTCGAGTATCCTGTTCTTGCGGCGGAGTCGATTCTGGCTCATTGTCATTGGTTGGTTCGTCAGCTTCCAATACCACTGATTCTGAGGTAGACGCAATCTGTACTTCGGGTTCATCACCAGGTGCACATGCTCGTGGTATGGTTTTGACTTGTTCCTGTGACTCTAGAATCTGGTCAGCATGGCTTCCCACGATGCCCACTCCAATGTCCACTGTGTACATTAGTGGTCCCTGCTGTGTGCATATCGTTCCTGGCTGCCATTTTTCTGTTCGGTAGTTGCGGGCCAAGACTGGTTGCCCTATCTTGAAGCTCCTGGTTGGCTTCTCACTGATGTGCTGGAATTGCTTATCCTTAACATCTCGTCTTATGTTTGGTTTGAGCAAATCCAGGCGACATCTTAACCTTCGGTTAAAGAACATTATGGCTGGAGCTTGGTTGGTGACTGCATGTGTCGCATTCCGGTAAGCAAACAAGAAATTATCCACCTTGTGTTGTAGTGGTATGTTGTCATTATACATCGCCTTTATTGCTTTTTTAAAGGTCTGAACAAACCTCTCAGCCAATCCATTTGTGGCTGGATGATATGGGGCAGATGTGTAATGTTTTACCCAATTATTCCTCAAAAACCTCCGGAAATCCTCGGACACAAACTGTGGTCCATTGTCAGAGTAAATCTGTTCTGGCAAGCCATTCCTGGCGAAGATGGTCCGTAGGACTGCAATAGTTTTCTCCGTGGTGGTGGAGGACATATTGATGACCTCTGGCCATTTCGAATGTGCATCCACGGCGATTAAAAACATTGAGTCCATAAATGGCCCAGCAAAATCAATGTGTACCCATTGCCATGGAGATGAGGGCCACTCCCATGGGTGTAGCAGGGCCTGTGGTGGAGCGTTTTGGACTTTCTGGCATCCTGTGCATCTCTTGGTTATATCCTCGATTTCTTTATCGATTCCCGGCCACCACACAAACGCCCTGGCTAGGCTCTTCATTTATACCCCTCCCAGATGACCCTCATGAAGCTCATTGAGCACTCTATCTCTCAACTTGGGTGGAATTACCACTCGGGATCCACACATCAAGGCCCCCCGGCACACTGACAGCTGTTCTCTCCTTGGCAAGAATGCTGGCAACAGTGAGCCGCCATGTGCTGGCCATCCCTTCACCGTCAAATCATAGACCCGAGAGAGTGTCGGATCATTTCGGGTTTCCTTCTCTATACTTGAGTTTGCAACAGGTAGACATTCGACCATGGTCGAATGGAATATCTCAACAGGGTCCACTGCAGGTGCTTCCTCCACCATGGGCAACGGCATGCGCGACAGCCCATCAGCGTTTCCATGCTGTTTCGTACCCTTGTACTCTATGTCATATTGATGTGCCCCTAGAAAAAGGGACCATCTTTGCAGCCGTTGCGCCGTCATCACCGGAACGCCCTTCTTTGGGTTATAAATGGAGACAAGAGGCTGATGATCAGTCAATAGGGTGAATTTTTGCCCGTGCAGATAGTGATTGAACTTCTTCACCCCCCACACCAGGCTGAGGACCTCCCTGTCAATCTGGGCGTAGTTACGCTCGGCTGAGGTTAACGAGCGCGACGCAAAGGCTATTGGCCTCTCTGAACCGTCAAGGAATTTGTGTGACAGCACTGCTCCAATGCCGTAGGGAGACGCATCACATGCCAACCGAATCGATAGTGTTGGATTGTAGTGGGCCAATACTTCTTTTGAAGTGATTAGGCATTTACATTTCTGAAAGGCACACTTACACTCATCACTCCATTTCCATGCTACTCCAGTTTGCAGCAGGGTGTTCAGTGGGTGCAGAATTATAGATAAATTTGGCAAGAACTTATGGTAGTAGTTCACCAACCCGAGGAACGACCTCAGTTGCGACACATTTTCTGGTGCTGGAGCCTTGACTACTGCCTCAATCTTGTCTGGGGACTTATGTAACCCCTCTTCATTAATCATGTGGCCACAATATGAGATTTGTTTCCTGAAAAACTCGCATTTGGGGCGGTTGGCTCGTAGCCCATATTCTTGTAATCTAGTGAGCACCTGCTCCAGGTTGGCAAGGTGTTCACTGTCATTTTCGCCCGTAACCAGGATGTCATCCAAATAACACTGGGTCCCCGGGATCCCTTGCAGGACTTGTTCCATCGCCCTCTGCCAAATAGACGGAGCTGATGCTACCCCGAATACCAGTCGGTTGCACTGGTAAAGACCTTTGTGAGTGTTTATCATGAGGTATTTTCTAGATGCTTCTTCTACCTCCATTTGTAGATACGCTTAGGCCAGATCAATCTTCGTAAAGCATTTCCCTCCAGATAGTGAGATGAAAATATCTTCTATCCGCGGAAGTGGATATTGTACTGTGTGCAGGACTGGGTTCACAGTTACCTTAAAGTCCCCACAGATGCGAACCTTCTTCGGCTCCCCAGGCCTGCTGCTCAATGAATTCTTCACTACAGGAACAATGGGTGTGGCCCACTTGCTCCAGTCCACCTTGGACAGCACACCCGAATGCTCCAGACTCTCCAGCTCTGCTTTGACGGCTGGGCAGATCGCGTACGGTTCCGGTCTGGCCTTAAAAAATTTTGGGTTTGCGTTATCTTCAATTTTTATCGTTGCCGTTACACCTTTTAGAGTCCCAAGTCCTTGCTGGAACACCTCTTTCGCGTCAGTTAGAATTTTTGACAGTCGTCCAGGTGTGACGTCGTCATCCTTTTTGTCAGTCACAGTTAGCGCCTGAATGGAATGCCAATCCAATTGTATTTTTCGGATCCATTCACATCCCAACAATGGTGGTCCTCCATCTTGTAGTATATAGAGATACAGTTTCTGTGTTTCCTTGCCATTGTATTTAACGGGCACCCTTATTTTTCCTCTGGGGTAGACTTTTTGCCCCGTATATGTCTTCAATACAATGGACATGTCCTTCAAGGGTATGTGTGAGAATAGCCGCTCATAGTCTCGTCAATTCATGACTGTTAGAGCTGATCCTGTGTCCAATTCCATCTTTACTTGGGACCCTGCTTGACCCAAATGGTTCGGTGATCCTCCTTTGCGATCACGTTGTGTAACTTTAGACAACTTAGCCTCCTGCTCCCGGAGTCATTATCACTCTCCTGATCTTCTGAACTACTGTCTGTCATTTTTTTTACTTTCTTGTACTTTTCCTCAGTAGTTCTTTTAGTGTTGGTTTTCTTTCCCGACCTGCAGACTCGCGCTATGTGTCCCACTTTTCCACATTGCCTGCATAATTTGTCCTTAAACCAGCAGTCCTTCTGGTCATGGGTTGTTCTGCCGCAGCGATAGCACTTTTCTGCTCCATATGCCATTTTGTTGGTGCTATATTCTTGCGGTTTCTGTTGTATTTCCGCAGCTCCCCGTGCTGCTGCTTTGTAGGATACTGCAACGCTGAACGCCTTTTCTAGCGTAAGGTCCTTTTCCGAAAGTAGTCGTTTCTGGGTTCCTTCACTCTGGAGCCTGCAGACAAACTTATCCCTTAAGGTATCTGCCAGTCCTGCTCCGAACTGGCAGTGCTTCGATAACTTGCATAGTTCCGTAAGATAGTCAGCATTACTCTCATCTTTGTGCTGGTTTCTTTTATGGAACTTGAATCTTTCTGCTATCAGCAGCGGTGTAGGGTTTAGATGTTCCTGTAAGATATTGACAATCTCTTCAAAGCTTTTCTCCATTGGTTTAGCTGGGGTAATTAAATTCCGCAATAGGCCATACGTTCTCGCGCCCATCAAATTTAATAATACCGACGCCTTCTTTTCATCGGCCACCCCATTTGTGTTGCAGTACACTTCAATTCTTTCCACATACGTGGTCTAGTCTTCTATTTCATTGTCGAAAGCAGTGATACTGCCACTCTTCGGCATCTTGGGTGGTTTAAAATGGCGCCTCCCGCACTTTTCCTTCTTCCCCAATGGATTAAAATGGCGCCTCCCATGCTTTTCCTTCTTCCCCTTGCTGCCAATGCTGCTCCTAGCGTTCTAAATAGTAATGGCGGCACCCCGCTGCTTCGGCGCGTCTCACTTTTGTTAGTTAAATTCCTTAGTTTTATTCTTCTTCGACGCTGTCCACTGCGCGTCTCTTTTCCTTCCCCTCTTTTATTTTCTCTAACGCTGCCTGGCTCTTGAGCACCGACCGCGCCCTGTGCGCTCCACCCTCTCTCTCTCTCTCTTTTCCTTCCCGACGACGCTGCACGGCCCCCTTGCAGAGCCGCTCGATCGAGCTCAAGCCCGCCGCAGTCCGGAAGGGTCAGCGCACTACCTGCTACCAGCACGATTTGCTGGAACACCTTGACTGGGGAGCCAAGCCCAGCTCTCCACAGCTTCCCCTGCGATTCACTGAATTCCGATGGATCACTGCGCGGTTGCCCACGGTCGATGCCCGTTGCTCTGGCTTCGACCTCCAAGAAGCTTCTTTTCAGGAATGGATCCCCGTGAGGTGATGCAGTACTACAGGTGAGTTCGAACCTGCTCGTCGCCACTGTAGTGTCCGCGTATCAATAACACACGGACTGCAGGAGAACGGTAATAACAGGTGTTTACTGAACAGAGGGTATGCTGGAACTGAAAGTACAGAAGCCTGCTACGGCTTTATATACAGGTGTGGTCACTGCCGGTACTACAGTATAAAAGCAGTTCTCTCTTAAAGGTACATACACAACAGGAGCCAGTGTAGGTCAGCGAGCACAGGGTTGATGGGAAAGGTAGCACACGGGCAGCCGAGTTTTGGATGACCTCAAGTTTACGTAGGGTGGAGCGTGGGAGGCCAGCCAGGAGTGCGTTGGAATAGTCAAGTCTGGAGGTGACAAAGACATGGATGAGTTTTTTGGCAGTGGATGAGCTGAGGCAGGGGCAGAGACGGGCGATGTTATGGAGGTGGAAATAGGCGGTCTTAGTGATGGAGCGGATATGTGGTCGGAATCTCATCTCAGGGTCAAATGTGACACCAAGGTTGCGAACAGTCTGATTCAGCCTCAGACAGTTGCCAGGGAGACGGATGGAGTCAGTGGCTAGGGAACGGAGTTTGTGGTGGGGACCGAAAACAATGGCTTCGATCTTCCCAATATTTAGTTGGAGGAAATTTCTGCATCATCCAGTACAGATGGCATATGTCAATGATTCCATCGCTGCTGAGGTGATAACCGTGTGTGACTGTGGTTCTGTCGCTGTCAAATAAGTAGCAATTGGCCTGTGACCTCCCTCCTACCCTTGCTCCTGTTTATTCTGTGCTGCTGTAGAACTGTTGGTACCATAGGAGCAATTGCTCCAAGTCAGCCGCGTGACTGAAGCAATTAGAGTGGGCGAACAGCATTTAACGCCCCTATGATTGTGATTTACAGCCTGTGCGAAGTGTGAAGGCCTTTCATGTGGAAAAAGTTGACTCTGTTTAGTCAGCTTCACCTCACGGCATTGGATTTTTCTTTCTCATCTGACACTCGTGGAAACCCATCAACAGGGGTTAAATGGGGGTAACTAGCCCTCGCTTTTCAGTAGTTACGCAGCCGCCTAAGCCCCCAAGATGGCAGGAAAGAGGCGCGCGCCCGCACACCCACACGGAATTGCGCTGCCCGCCATATTGCTTAAGGACAAACCAGAGGCATCCTTTACCCAATGCCTGAGGGCCGTTTGATTATGCAACGAAGGGGCCAGCATCTGCTTCAGGTCCCCACTGTCACTTTGAGTTGCCCCGAGGCAACGGGCGCCAGCCCACTCGGAGATAACCAATGCTAAACATTGCGTGAGTAACAAAAAAGAGTAAGTACTTAGCACAATCGCCATCGCTTCCGATCCCAACATCCCCGGCCTCTGAACCCGCCCCCCAGCCCTGACCTCCGACTTCCCTCCTGACCCACACCCTGGCCAGACCTCCATTCTGCCTCCTGACCCTCGATTCCTCCTCCCTCCGAACCGCACGAGGAGTCATCACTCCTCCGAGGAGTACTTACCCCCTCCCGCATTCATGATGGTGGGGTCCGAGGTCCAATATCGGGCCTCGCGAACCCCACAATTTGTACGTGGGGGAGTAACGCTGTCCCAGGAGGTGGTGTTGCCCAGGAGTGTCTGCTCCTAACTTTAACCCCAACATATTTTAAGAGATTGAACCAAGCTACTGAGAAATCCACACAGTCAAAGTTTCTGTTTCTCTGATAGGGAGAGGGTACGGTGAGGTAATGGTTATGTTACTTGACTTTTTTTTTATTATTCATTTTTATGGGATGTGGGCACCGCTGACAAGCCCACCATTTATTGCGCATCCCTAGTTGCCCTTGAGAAGGTGGTGGTGAGCCGCCTTCTTGAACCGCTGCAGTCCGTGTGGTGAAGGTGCTCCCACAGTGCTGTTAGGGAGGGAGTTCCAGGATTTTGACACAGCAACGATGAAGGATCGGCGATATATTTCCAAGTCAGGATGGTCTGTGACTTGGAGGGGAACTTGGAGGTGGTGATGTTCCCATGCGTCTGCTGCCCTTGTCCTTCTAGGTGGAAGGGGTCGTGGTTTTGGGAGGTGCTGCCGAAAAAGCCTTGGCGAGTTGCTGCAGTGCATCTTGTAGATGGTACACACTGCAGCCACAGTACGCCGGTGGTGGAGGGAGTGAATGTTTAAGGTGGTGGATTGGGTGCCAATCAAGCAGGCTGCTTTGTCCTGGATGGTGTCGAGCTTCTTGAGTGTTGTTGGAGCTGCACGCATCCAGGCAAGTGGAGAGTATTCCATCACACTCCTGACTTGTGCCTTGTAGATGGTGGAAAGGCTTTGGGGAGTCAGGAGGTGAGACACTCGCCGCAGAATACCCAGCCTCTGACCTACTCTTGTAACCACAGTATTTATGTGGCTGGTCCAGTTAAGTTTCTGGTCAATGGTGACCCACAGGATGTTGATGGTGGGGGATTCGGTGATGGTAATGCCGTTGAATGTCAGGGGGTGGTGTTTAGACTCTCGCTGATTAATCTAGAGGAACGTGAGTTCAAAATCCCGCTATGACAATTTGAATTTAGTGTGAAATAAATCTGGTATTAAAAAGCTGGTCTCACTAACAGTGACCAGGAAGCTGTCGGGTTGTTGTAAAAACCCAACGGGTTCACTGATGTCCCTTTAGTGAAGGAAACCTGCCGTCCTTACCCGGTCTGGGCCTGTCGGTGACTCCAGTAACACACCACACAGTATGATTGAAAGAAGAAGAACTTACAATTCTATTGCGCCATGGGATCTTTTGCACCCACCTGAGAGGGCAGGTCGGGCCTCGGTTTAGCAACCTGGGAAGGAACACAGGAACAGGAAGAGGCCATTCAGCCCATCGAGCCCGTTCCGTCATTCAATTAGATCACGGCTGATCTGTGTCTTAACTCCATCTACCCACCTTGGTTCTGTAACCCTTAATGCCCTTATCCAAAAAAAATCTATCAATCTCAGTTTTTAAATTTTCACATCTCCGCCTCTCTCCTCCTTTAAGACGCTCGTTAAAACCTACCTCTTTGACCAAGCTTTTTGTCTCCTGTCCTGACATCTTTTTATGTGGCTCGATGTCAAATTTCTGTCTGATAACGCTCTCTGTGAGGCACCTTGGGACGTTTTACTACTTTAAAGGCGCTGTATAAATGCAAGTTATTGTTGCTGCTATCATTCTGATGAATCTGTGCTGCACCTCCTCCAAAGCAAATATATCCTTTCTTTTTGCAAATGCAAACAATATAATGGATGATTAGGGAACGGATTTCAAATGTTCTGCCGGGTTTACCAATCGCCTTGACTCTAAAAGCACGGAACTGTCCTCAGGTTCCATGTGCAGCGCACACATAACTGTGTTACTGCTTCACTTACTTTGGGCAGAATTCTTTGACGCACATTCTACGGAGAATATAAGAGGCAGATCTGTAAATTCATAAGGAAGGCAATGCTGCAGTAACGCGCCACTGATGCGAGGAAAAGAGAAAGAAATGGTTTAACAGAGCCCAGCAAAACGGTTACTGCTGCCATAGAAACACAAATCTTACAAAACTGCCATTTACAATACCAACCTATCCACCTGCAAATGGTTTTATTGCAAATTAGTGCCTTGGAAAACCTGACATCTGATTTCTCAGGGTACTGACTGCATAACCTTGGGGGGAATTTTGCAGGTGGGGAGGTGGCGGTCAGCGGGCGTGATCGGTGGCGGGTCGTGTTGGGAAATGGATTTATTTGACAGCGGGTCGGGACCCCGCTGTCAACCCGCCACCACGCGCCTTTCCCAGATGTCGGGTCTGTCAGCGCTGTACCTGCATGTTAACTTTCAGTGATTCTTGTACAAGAACACCAAGGTCCCTCTGAACACCAACATTTCCCAATCTCTCACCATTTAAAAAATACTCTGCTGTTCCATTTTTCCTACCAAAGTGGATAACTTCACATTTCTCTACATTATATTCCATTTGCCATGTTCTTGCCCATTCACTTAGCCTGTCTATATCCCCTTAAAGCCTCTTTGCATCCTCCTCACAACTTACATTCCCACCCAGCTTTGTATCATCAGCAAACTTGGATATATTCCATTTGGTCCCCTCATCCAAATCATTGATATAGATTGTGAACAGCTGAGGCCCAAGCACTGATCCTTGCGGTACCCCACTCGTTACAGCCTGCCAACCCAAAAATTACCCATTTATTCCTACTCTCTGTTTTCTGTCCATTAACCAATCCTCAACAACACACAGTATTACAAGTATTGGAGGCAAAAAGCAACACCTCCTTCCCCCTCTTCTCCAAATTCCCACTCTCTCCAAATTCTCAAATAAAGCACTGTTTAAGTGCACTCCGTTTAATTCCACTCTGTGTAGACCACTCTGTCCTTCTGCAGAACTGTTTACTTTTATACTCTAGGAGCCTCACCCAAGTTGAATAGAGACCATGTGCTTGTGCGACTGGCACATTAGGTCCTCCATGCAGGTGGCTATCCTATCCATGTAGGAACCTACAGCAGCGATTGCCTGCACCACGGTGGTGCTTATGTTGGAGCACAACTCCTCGATTCTCTGAACACTCGCACTTACCGCGCTCCCAAAACCTGTCAGAGCCTCCTGCACTTATTCCTGCAGCTCCAGGGTCACCCTCATCCTGGATGGCCCCTGAGGCTCAGCGCCTGCATGCAGTTGAGCAGAGCTAGGAGACTCCTGCGCCCTCCGACGAGGAGTCTCCATGGCTGACCCTGTCTCCACCATCTGCTCTTGCTCACGTGTGCTGCGTGAGACACCAGCTGACAACACTACTCTGTCTCACAACAGCCTCACCGAGGTGTTTCTGCGCTGGGGCTGGCTTGCCTTGTCTGGGGTGATGCTGCACCCTCAGAGGCTGGAGCCTCCACTGAGGAGTCCTCTCACTGTTCCTCCTGGACAGTGGTGGGGGCTCTTGATAGACCTGTGGGAGAATAAAGAGATCCGTTTGATATATCATATGTAGATTGCATACAGATACCATTATGCACATTATGAGCATTCAATCTTTCTTGACATCAGCCCCCATATGAGTGACTGATGAATGCCATGTAGCTGTATGGAAACTGATTCTGTCACCAGGTTGTTCTGATGAGCCCCCCTCTCCGTCCCACAATTTCATCTGGTCCACCACTTCACTAATCTCCTCTGCGCTGGTGAGTGTTGCTAATGATTGAGGGCCTCCTCCTGTTCTCTCCCTCTCCTTGTGCGCTCTCTTTTCCTGCAAGGAGGGAAAGAAGAGAAGATTGAGTGAGAGCGATGGAATGAGTGTAAGGAATGGATGGGTTAGATCTTTAAAGGGAGACTATAATGGAGTGGGGTGGCAATACCAAGTGGCCTCCTTGTGTGTTTTTAGTTGATATGATTGCATTTGGATAAGGGTGAGTGTGAGGGGTGGCTAGTGAGATGGGGATGTGATAATGTAGATAGAGAGAGAGGGATGGGTGAAGATCCAAGGGATGTTGGTGTGAGTAAGGATGTGCAGGTGTAAGGTTGGGAAGGCAGAGTGATGGGGATGTGATGAGAGGCACAGCAGGGTGAAGGTAAGTGTGGCTTTATGCACACTTTTCCTGATCTTAGAAGATCATTGAAGCGCTTGCGGCACTGCGCCAGGTTCACATCGGCACAGACCTGCTCGTCACCTCCTCCGCTATCTGCAGCAAGGCTGCCTTGGTCTCCTGGGGTGGTCTCTTCCACCCACAATCACGAGGAGGGAGTCATCGCGGAAGCGAGGAGCAGCCCTCTGCCTCTGTGAACTCACCTTGCAGCCAAAGAAGCACCATCAGTCGTCTAAACTCTCCAAATGAGAAGCTAAATCAAATGGGGCCATGGTTAGCAACCGTGTCAGCGCTGACGTCACCAGACCCACACATTTTAATTGGGCTGGGGAACGAGCAAGGTGGGCTTAACAAGCCTCATTACGGCAAAATCTTTTCTTGCAGTGGGATGAAGGCAGCAACCGGGCTCTCAGCCCGCCACCGTCCTCGCACAACACCGACCCGCCCGCCACCGACCTCGCCCGCCACCGAACCGCCCGCCACCGACCTTGGCCATCACCGACCTCTCCCGTCACCAACCCGCCCGCCACCGTTCTCGCCTGCCACCGTCCTCGCCCGCCACCGTCCTCACCCGCCACTGACCCACCTGCCACCGTCGTCGCCCGCCACCGACCTCACCCGCCACCGACCCGCTGCCACCGTCCTCGCCCGCCACCGACCTCGCCCGCCACCGCCCTCGCCCGCCACCGTCCTCGCCCGCCACCGATCCGCCCGCCACCGCCCTCGGCCGCCACCGTCCTCGCCCGCCACCGATCCACCCGCCACCGCCCTCGCCCGCCACCGACCTCGCCCGCCACCATCGTTGCCCGCCACCGACCCGCTGCCACCGTCCTCGCCCACCACCGACCCGCCCGCCACCGACCTCGCCCGCCACCGACCCGCCCAGGTAGGGGAAATCACGGCCATTGTACCTGAAACGCTAACCATCAATAGCGTCAATGAATGAGTGTTGACGACATAAATTGAACACTTTGAAAAGGCAAACGGGACACAGACACGTAGGTTGTTCCAAAAAAGAACTCCCCTAAAGATAATAGAAGTCTGGTTTTAAAACTAACTTGAAAAGAAAGAAAGAACTTACATTTCTCCAGCGCCTTTCATGACCTCGGGATGCCCCAAAGCGTTTTACAGCCAATGAAGTACATTTTGAAGTGTAGTCACTGTTGTAATGTGGGAAACGCGGCAGCCAATTTGCGCACAGGTTGGGTGATTGGGCAGAAGCGTGGCAGATGCAATATAACGTGGATAAATGTGAGGTTATCCACTTTGGTGTTAGAAACAGGAAGGCAGATTATTATCTGAATGGCAATAGATTGGGAGAAGGGGAAGTGCAACGAGACCTGGGTGTCCTTGTGCACCAGTCGCTGAAGGTAAGCATGCAGGTGCAGCAGGCGGTTAAGAAGACAAATGGTATGTTGGCCTTCGTAGCGAGAGGGTTTGAGTACAGGAGCAAGGATGTCTTGCTGCAGTTGTACAGGGCCTTGGTGAGACCACACCTTGAGTATTGTGTGCAGTTTTGTTCGCCTTACCTGAGGAAGGATGTTCTTGCCATGGAAGAAGTTCAGCGAAGATTCACCAGGCTGATACCTGGGATGGCAGGAATGACGTATGAGGAAAGATTTGGTTGATTGGGCTTGTACTCGCTGGAGTTTAGAAGAATGAGAGGGGATCTCATTGAAACTTATAAAATTCTGACAGGACTGGACAGACTAGATGCAGGAAGGATGTTCCCAATGGTCGGGGAGTCCAGAACCAGGGGTCACAGTCTAAGGATAAGGGGTAGGCCATTTAGGACAGAGATGAGGAGGAATTTCTTCACCCAGAGAGTGGTGAACCTGTGGAATTCTCTACCACAGAAGGCAGTAGAGGCCAATTCATTAAATATATTCAAGAAGGAGTTGGATATATTTCTTAAGGCTAAAGGGATCAAGGGATATGGGGAGAAAGCAGGGACAGGGTACTGAATTTGGATGATCAGCCATGATCTCATTAAATGGCGGAGCAGGCTCGAGGGGCCGAATGGCCTACTCCTGCTCCTATCTTCTATGTTTCTATGTTTCTCCCACAAATGACTATGTGATAATGAACAGTTAATTAGTTTTAGTGATGTTGATTGAGAAATAAACATTTACCCAGGACACCGGGGAGAACTCTCCTGCTGTTCTCTGACAACTTAAAGTTATCCTTAATAATAAGAACACTATCGTCTCTTTTGTTATTCAAGTGCCAGTCACTTTAAAATGAAGATCTTGCAAATACCACAGTAGTGAAGTTAAGCGTGTTATTGAGACTTATAACACAGGAGCAGAATTAGGTCATGCAGCTACAACTACAGTTTGTTCGACCATTTTTTAGCATTGCCAGCTCTTTATCTTTTTTAATTCCCTGTCCTATCTCCAAATCACTTAATATCCTTCCTTCTCCAGTATCAGTAAGTATTAAAATTCTGAAAATTGTTTTCAGATCCCTGCATGGCCTCGCCACTGCCTATCTCTGTAACTCCTCCAGCCCCACAACCCTCTGAGATCTCTGCCCTCCTCCAATTCTGGTCTCTTACACATCACCGATTTTATCACCCCAGCATTGGCGGCAGTGGCTTCAGCTCCCTAGGCCCCTAAGTTCTGGAATTCCCCCCTAAACCTCTCCGCCTCTCTCTCCTCCTTTAAGACGCTCCTTAAAACCAGCCTCTCTGGCCAAGCTTTTGGCCATCTGTCCCAGTATCTCCATAATGTGGCTCGGTGTCAAATTTTGTTGGATAATCACTCCTGTGAAGCACCTTGGGGTGTTCTACTGCGTTAAAGGCACTGTATAAATGCACATTGTTCTTGTTGTATCTACCTCTGTTTGAAACACCTCAGTTGATTCTGTATCCATGGCAACCAAGGGATGTGCATTCCACCCTCTCACAAAACATTTATGTGAAGAGATATTGAGCTAGAAATTCGTTTTAGCCAAGGAATGGGCGGTGCCAGTCAAAAAGTTGGAGAATTAGCGCCAGGCGCAAATGCTTTAGACTGCAGGCAAAATTTGTGCTCACTGCTCAATAAAATGATTGGTGTCCTAAATCATGTCTCAAAGCCCAAGCTCATTGGCGTTACACTTAAAGGGTGGACCAATATCGTGTACAGTCTAATCACAACTCATCATTGCCACAGGCTTTTTTTCACTTCTTAATGGGGAGGTCCATTGATGTTGGAGCACCTCATTCTCAGCAGTGCTGGCTGTGCATCTGCTCTAGCGCCCCATTAGTGCCATTTGCTAGCGCTAATGGGAGGCGCTAAGGGGACAAATTTTTCCCCCTTTGTCCTGTAACTTGCTCAAACTGATGTCAGCCAGGGCGCAGTCAGTAACATTCTCTCGCCACTGAGTCAGAAGGTCATGGGTACAAGCCCCATTCCAGAGACTTGAGAACAAAGTCCACACTGACATCCCAGTGCAGTACTGAGGGAGCAGCAAAGGGTGAATAGATCCACCTGTTAATATTTAGACACTGATTGTCGGCACAAAGCCTCATTTCTGCAGAGTTTATATCATTTTGAATTTTCTTACCTAATATTTACAAAGTATGTTATTTACAGCACAGAAACAGGCCATTTGGCCCAACTGGTCCGTGCCGGTGTTTATGCTCCACACGAGCCTCCTCCCACCCCTCTTCATCGCACCCCATCAATAAATCCTTCTATTCCTTTCTCCCTCATGTGTTTATCTAGATTCCCCTTAAATGCATCTGTACTATTCGCCTCAACCACTCCCTGTGGTAGCAAGTTCCACATTCTCACCACCCTCTGGGTAAAGAGGTTTCTCCTGAATTCCTTATTGGATTTATTAGTGACTGTCTTATATTGATGACCCCCTGGTTCTGGTCTGCCCCACAAGTGGAAACATCTTCTCTACATCTACCCTATCAAACCTGTTATGTATTATGTGTTCTCCTCCCACCTACGGTGGCACTGTCACAGCAGATGGATGGTTGGGTTTGTTCTCTTGGTTGGGTTTTTGTTCTCTTTGTTCTGTTCTCTCTGGAACCTTCTTTTTGAATAAAGTAGCCTCATGTTTGAATCATTGGGTTCTGAGCCCTAATTGTGTCTAGGTAGAAAGGTACAGACACAACAAAGTGGCGACGAGGATCGGATGAATCTGCGTTGTGGGAACTTTCTTGTTTTTGACTACAAAATGCTCGGTACAGAGACGGGTGCAGTGAGTAAACAGAAATTAAAATTTGAAACCTGAGATGGCTACTATATTTGGAAACATCGGTGATTTTGATGAAAATGTGGAGCAATGGAGCTCATACACAGAACGATTTGAATACTTCACACAAGCAAATGACATTGGAGGGAACAAAGTAGTACCTACATTGTTAAGTGTGATGGGACCAAAGACTTTCAATCTTTTGCGTACTTTAGTGCATCCAGATAAACCAGGGACTAAACAATATAGCGAAATTGTGGAGATACTAAAAGGGCATTTTTCACCCAAACCCCTAGTCATAGCTGAGAGGTATAGGTTCCACAGGCGTAACCAGGAAGAAGGAGAAACAGTGACCATGTTTGTAGCTGCACTAAAAAGACTATCAGAGCACTGTGAGTTTAATGACTGTGGTAAACCACTGTTTGTATTCCTGTTTGTCCTGTTTGTATTCCACTGTGTACATGCCTGGACATGCCTCGGCTGACTCCTCCCACAGGTCCTAGTATAAAGGTGACTGCTCCCCAGCCCTTTGTATCCTGGACCGGTCGACCACGCGAGGCAGACCTCCATTCTGTTGTTAATAAAAGCCTTTAGTTACTCTTCTAACTCTCAGTCTTTTATGAGTAATTGATAGCGCATCAATTTTATTAACAACATTTTTATAATGGAGAAGATCCTCACACCAGCATGCCTGGACTTAGATCATCGGGAGGCGGACTCATCCACCAAGTTTACTCACTGGCTTAAGTGTTTCGAAAAATTCCTGACCGCCTCCGAAGCAATCAAATCGGACGAGGACAAACTGGATGTCCTGACCTCCAAAGTGAACCACCGAGTGTACTCGGTCATCCAAGACGCGACCTCGTACGCGGACGCTATCAAGCTCCTCAAGGACCAGTACACGCGCCCAGTGAACGAAGTGTACGCCAGGCACCTCCTGGGGAGTCGTAAACAACAACCTGGGGAATCGACCGTGGAATACCATCAGGCACTGTCTGTGCTTGGCCGGGCCTGTGGTTGTAAGGATGTAAAGGCCGCCGTGTACACAGAGGAACTTATCCGGGACGCTTTTGTAGCGGGCCACAGATCCAATTACACCCGACAGCGACTGTTGGAGCAGAGTAACCTCGACCTCAACAAGGCCTCTGAACTCGCACTATCGTTGGATGCAGCCTACCAGGGCATGGATGCCTACTCCTCTGCACCGTGGACGCCGCGGGGAATGACAGCCTGGGACACGGTAGGACCGCCTCATAGCGCCGTGCCACCCCAGCCACACCTCAACAACGGCCCAACTACCGCAGCAGTGTCCCAAGGCCAGACAGCAGTGCCCCAAGGCCAGAAATGCTACTTCTGTGGCCAGGCAAAACACCCCAGAGCGCGCTGCCCGGCGAAAAACGCGATCTGCTCGGGCTGCGGGAAGAAGGGACACTACGCTAGCGTCTGCAGGGCCAAAGCCACCCCGAACCCCAGCAGCGCCGCGTGTGGGCCATGCGGGCCGCCATCTTGGACCTCCCCGGCCATGTGCGAATCACCGGTACAGCAGCCATTTTGGACGCCTCCAGCCACATGGGGATCATGGACGTCGCCATCTTGGACGACAGCCGGGACACAGCAGGCCCCCGATACCGCCTCATCTGATACCCGCAGTGACACACCGACCCCTACGCTGGCATCCGTTACACTGGACCAAGCGAGACCACACCAACTGGCCAGTTCCACAATGGACATTAAGGTAAATGGTCACGATACAATCTGCCTTTTTGACTCTGGGAGCACGGAGAGCTTCATCCACCCCGACACGGTGCGGCGTTGTTCTCTCCCAGTCCTGCCTGCGCAACAGCGGATTTCTATGGCCTCCGAGTCCCAGTCGGCGGACATCGGCGGCTACTGCGTGGTGACACTCGTAGTAGACGGGACCGTGTACGATCATTTTAAACTTCTGGTCCTGCCTGACCTCTGCGCTGCCGTCCTGCTGGGGTTAGATTTTCAGTGCCACCTTAAAAGTGTTACGATGGCGTACGGTGGACCCCTACCCCCACTCACAGTCCGCAGCCAGCAGCTTCCAAATTGCCCGCCGCGCACCAGGTGCAACCTCTCCACACTCAGAGTCACCCCCCCACCACTGTTTGCTAACCTCACCCCCGACTGTAAGCCCATCGCCACAAAGAGCAGGCGATACAGTGCCGGGGACAGGGTTTTCATTAAAACCGAAGTGGAGCGGCTCCTGAAAGAAGGGATTATTGAGGGCAGCACCAGCCCCTGGCGAGCCCAGGTTGTGGTCGTTAAGACCGGCGAGAAGCAGCGCCTGGTCATCGACTACAGCCAGACAATAAATCGCTACACCCTGCTGGACGCCTACCCACTCCCCCGTATAGCTGATATGGTCAACCAGATCGCGCAGTACCGCGTCTTCTCGACCATTGACCTGAAATCAGCATACCACCAGCTCCCCATCCGCCCTGAGGACCACCAGTACACTGCCTTTGAGGCAAACGGCCGCCTCTATCACTTCCTTAGGGTTCCCTTTGGCGTCACCAACGGGGTCTCCGTCTTCCAAAGGGAGATGGACCGGATGGTAGATCAAAATGCGTTGCAGGCCACTTTCCCATATCTGGACAATGTGACCATCTGCGGCCGTGACTTGCAGGACCATGACGCAAACCTCGAAAAATTCCTCCGCACCGCCCAACTCCTAAACCTGACATATAACAAGGAGAAGTGCATATTCCGCACAAACCGCCTCACCATCCTTGGCTGTGTTGTGGAACACGGAGTCATCGGCCCCGACCCCGACCGGATGCGTCCCCTTATGGAACTTCCACTGCCCCACTGCCTCAAGGCCCTGAAGAGGTGCCTAGGGTTTTTCTCCTATTACGCCCAGTGGGTCCCCTACTATGCGGAAAGGCCCATCCGCTGATCAAGTCCACCTCTTTTCCCTTGACGGCAGAGGCCCGCTTAGCCTTCCACCGTATCAAGGAGGACACTGCCAAAGCCACCATGCATGCAGTGGACGAATCCATCCCCTTCCAGGTGGAAAGCGACGCGTCCGACTTTGCCCTGGCCGCTACCCTCAATCAGGCGGGGAGACCCGTGGCCTTCTTTTCACGAACCCTCCAAGGCCCGGAGATCAGACACTCCGCTGTTGAGAAGGAGGCCCAGGCGATTGTGGAGGCTGTGCGTCATTGGAGGCACTACCTGGCCGGAAAACAATTTACCCTGCTCACTGACCAGCGTTCAGTTGCTTTTATGTTTAACAACAAGCAGAGGGGCAAAATCAAAAATGACAAGATCTTGAGGTGGAGAATCGAACTTTCCACCTACAACTACGAGATCTTGTACCGGCCCGGGAAGCTAAATGAACCCCCGGATGCGCTATCGCGTGGCACCTGCGCCAGCGCGCAGATCGATAGACTGCGGGCCCTCCACAATGACCTCTGCCACCCGGGGGTCACCAGGTTCTTCCACCTCATCAAGGCCCGCAACCTGCCTTACTCTATTGAGGAGGTCAGGACCATGACCAGGAACTGCCAAGCCTGCGCTGAGTGCAAACCGCACTTTTATAGACCAGACAGGGCCCACCTGATAAAAGCCACTCGCCCCTTCGAGCGCCTGAGCATTGATTTTAAAGGGCCCCTCCCCTCCTCCGACCACAATGTGTACTTCCTCAATATTATTGATGAGTACTCCCGTTTCCCGTTCGCCTTCCCCTGCCCGGACATGACCAGTGCCACGGCCATTAAATGTCTGAACAACCTCTTAACCCTGTTCGGCTTCCCCAGCTATATCCATAGCGACCGGGGCTCATCGTTTATAAGTGACGAACTCCGTCAGTACCAGCTAACTAGGGGTATTGCCACAAGCAGGACCACCAGTTACAACTCCCGGGGGAACGGACAGGTGGAAAGAGAAAATGCGACAGTTTGGAAGGCCGTCCTGCTAGCCTTAAAGTCTAGGGGCCTTCCAACCTCCCGCTGGCAGGATGTGCTCCCCGATGCGCTCCACTCTATTCGGTCACTGCTCTGCACTGCCACTAACGCCACCCCTCATGAGAAAATGTTTGTCTTCCCAAGGAAGTCCACATCGGGGACATCGCTACCACCATGGCTGACGTCCCCAGGGCCGGTCCTCCTGAGAAGACACATGAGGACCCATAAAACGGACCCCCTGGTCGAGAGGGTCGAACTCCTCCACGCCAACCCCCAGTATGCTTACATCGCATACCCGGACGGGCGGGAGGACACAGTCTCCATAAGAGACCTTGCACCCTCGGGGGCCGCAGTAACCCACTACCCACTACGACCCCCCCCCCCCACGATCCGATATCCAGCCCCAGCAGACGGCAGGCCTGGGCCCCGCGACCCGCTCGACATCTACGAGGACGACACGCCTGTGCCACAGCCTACGCTGGACTCGACGCCGGAAGCTTCACTACCCCTGCCGTCGCCACGCCGATCACAGCGGCAGACAAAACCTCCGGAGAGACTCCAATACACTAACTTTTAATACATTTCACCCCGCCGGACTCAATTTTAAACAAGGGGTGAATGTGGTAAACCACTGTTTGTATTCCTGTTTGTCCTGTTTGTATTCCACTGTGTACATGCCTGGACATGCCTCGGCTGACTCCTCCCACAGGTCCGAGTATAAAGGTGACTGCTCCCCAGCCCTTTGTATCCTGGACCGGTCGACCACGCGAGGCAGACTTCCATTCTGTTGTTAATAAAAGCCTTTAGTTACTCTTCTAACTCTCAGTCTTTTATGAGTAATTGATAGCGCATCAATGACGTACTAAATGATACTATAAGAGACAGACTTGTGTGTGGTCTGCAAAGTGCAGCCACACAGAAGCGCCTTCTTACTGAGGACAACCTTACTCTTGAAAAGGCCATTGAAGTTAGTGTCTCCATGGAGATGGCGGAAAAGGAGGCTCACCAGTTTACTTCAACAGGGAGAGTTCACAAGGTGTCGTCTGAGCCTAAAGATGCGTGGAATGGCACATGTTACCGTTGTAGGAAAACAGGCCATCGCGCTAATGACTGCTGGTGTACGGAGCTGGCATGCCGAAATTGTGGCAAAAAGGGTCACATTGAACGTGCCTGTAGAGGTAAAAAAAAGAACAGACAGAGCTGGGAAGCATGAAAGCAAAATGTCTGTATTTGGACAAGAGAAGAAAAAAAGTGTTCATTCAGTGCAGTATGATGGAACAAGCAAAACAGAGGGGAACAACACCTCTGGGGAGGAAGAGGTGCACATACTGATGGTTGCAGGTGGTCCAAATGGCTACTGGGTGTCACCACTGGTGGAGGGACAATCAGTGCGGATGGAGGTGGACACAGGCGTGGCTGTGTCCCTTGTTTCAGACACTGTCTACAACAAAATACTAAAGCATCTTACCCTTCAGCCAACAAACATTGCGCTAAAGACGTATACCGGCAAACCTGTGGCCATGAGGGGCGCCATTGAGGTGACAGTTAAATTGAACAAACAGACTGCAAAATTGCCACTATATGTGGTAAAGGGAAATTACCCATCTCTACTGGGACGTGCGTGGCTAGAGAAAATCACGCTGGACTGGCCTGCAGTCCGCATGATGTCAAAAGGGGAGTCAGGTCTGACTGCAGTTTTAAACAAACATGCAGAACTCTTCAATGGTGAACTTGGGAGCATGAAAAAGATCAGCGTGAGACTGAACGTTAAACCTGACAGCAAGCCGAAGTTTCACAAGGCCCGACCTGTACCCTATGCAATTAGGCCAAAAGTTGAGGCTAACTTGGAGGCTTTAGTCGAGAATGGAGTCCTGGAGCCTGTGAGCATGAGCAAATGGGCCACACCCACTGTTCCTGTCCTGAAAAAGGATGGATCTATTCAAATCTGTGGGGATTTTAAAGTGACTATTAGCCCAGTGCTGTCTGCGGAACAGTACCCTCTTCCCCTCATTGGTGATCATTTTACGGGCCTGACCGGAGGGCAAAAGTTCAGCAAAATAGACTTATGCCAGGCTTATCTACAAATGCATGTTGATGACAAATCAAAGGAGTTGCTGACAATTGTGACACACAAGGGGCTATACAGGTACTGCCGCCTTCCGTTTGGAATTACGTCGGCCCCTGCTCTATTCCAAAGGGCAATGGATCAGATTTTGAGTGGACTGCCAGGAGTCCAGTGCTACCTGGACGACATCCTTGTCACTGGGACAAATGAGGAGGATCATCTTCTGAACTTGGATGCGACACTACAACGACTGAAAGAGTACGGACTCAGAGTTCGTAAGGACAAACGTGAATTCTTTCACTCTTCAGTTGAGTACCTGGGGCATGTGATTGACGCTACTGGCCTGCATAAGGCGCCGTCAAAGGTCAAGGCGATCGTGGAGGCCCCAGCACCCCAGAATGTGAGCCAGTTATGTTCATTCCTGGGGCTACTTAACTACTATGGAAAGTTTATTCCAGACTTAGCAACATTGCTGAAGCCGCTACATCAGTTGCTATGTCAAGGCAAAACATGGAAATGGACTGAACTGTGCAACGAAGCTTTCGTCCAAGCAAAGAAAGCATTGCTGAAGTTGGAGGTCCTGACACACTTCGACCCAAAGCTACACGTGCAGCTAGCATGTGATGCATCACCATATGGTGTAGGAGCAGTCATATCCCACATCATGCGTTCTGGTGAAGAGAATCCTATCGCCTTCGCATCATGCACCTTGAACAAGGCCGAGAGTAACTATGCGCAGATTGAGCACGAGGCCTTGGGAATCGTTTTTGGAATTCAAAAATGTCATCAGTACCTTGTATTGATTTCTTTGTGGGTTCAATGATGAGACATTTATGAAAGAGAATGAGTTTTTATCTAAAGTATGTTCAAACCTTTTATACAACTTTTACAGGAGACACGATGCTGTGATGCATCCAGAACGAAACCGAAACTAAACTAGCTGCCTTGCTTCTCTCGGTCACATGCCCTCTGCTGGTCAGGCACAAGCAATCAATACATGCAATCACGCTATTAAGGCATCATAATCGAACAGGCAAATACCATCTCTATTTGCTGATATCATTACATCTCCTTTTCTTAAAACAAAAGTATTTTATTTTTAACTAACAACATGTTTTCTTTGTATTAATCTGCATTTTAATTGTAACACTTAATGAACTTACATTATCATTATCATGATCAAGGTTTTTTAACCTTGCTTTGTGTGTTCACATGAAATATGTCAATACACTAGAACTTGAAGAAAGAATAAGATAACATTACTTCCTTCTATAACAATAGTCCTTAAATTTGCTCAATGAGTCTCTCAGGAGGCTTCACGTGTCTTGAGGGTTTTCTGATTGATTGTCCTTGAATCTGAGTTGTTGCCTCAGATGATTGGTTCTCAGCTGTGTGATCAGGTTGTTCAACAGTATCAGTCTCTTGACCTGCTGTGGTTTGGTCCCATGAGACGATCTCGACGATTTCTTCTCAGAACAGCACCCTCATCTGTCTGAATGGTGTATGATCTTGGTTGAACTTCACTCAGGACAGTTCCCTTCTGAGTCCATGGCCTAGAAATTCAGTGGGCCTTGTGCCCACTTAGCGCCTAAAGAGGTCTTTTGCGCCGGCGGGGTGGTAGCGCTGAAATTGAGTACAGCGGTATTGGCGGCGGTAGCCGTTAGCGCTGCGCCGGGACCAATGATGTCATCGGTGTGTGCGGTGGCCCGTAACGCCCCGAAACCGCGCCGATCCCCATATTTATTTGCGCCCGCCTCCTCCGAAGCGCGCTAGTTGCCGCACCGCATCGGGTGGCGCTGCGGCAACTAGCGCGCCGATATTCAGTTGCAGCACCCCAAACGGAGGCGGGCACACCCTGGTATAGCACCCGCTTCCGAATTGGGGTGCAGAAGACGAATATACGGCGTGCGCTAATGCCTCCCCGCTCAGCGCTAACTTTTGGGCACGAGCGAGCTGCCCGCGCCCAAGTGAATTTCTAGGCCCATGTGTTTGTTTTGTCTTTGAACCTTACTTGGTCACCAGTGTGGAGTTCAGGTAGGTTTTGTGTTCCTCTGTCATAGTAGTACTTTTGCTTTTCTTTCTGTTGCTCTTTGAACTTCCTCACTTTCTCCCCCTCTTTTGTTTTCAGGAGGTTCTCCGGGATGGGTAGGTTTGACCTTAGCCGATGTCCCATCAGGAGTTGGGCTGGTGACTTACCACACTCGAGCGGCGTTGTGCGGTATACAAGCATGCTTTGGTAGAAGTCAGTTCCACTGTCTTTTGCCTTGTACTTCAGTCTTTTCACTGTGTTTGCGGGCTCTCCTGGGTCAACAGCTCTGGACAACGTGTCTGCTGTATACATCAGCTTACCCGGTGTGTACGCAACATTCAGTTCATCATAGACTGTCTCTCCTTCGCTTTCCACAATGAGGACTCTCTTTACCAGGTTCAGTCTCTCACAGGCTTTTAAACCTAGTATGGCTTGCACATCCTTTGGCACCACGATTAATGCTAGCGTGTGCTCTCTGTCCTTGTGTGTTACTTTGACAATGCATCTTCACTGGTATATCAGTACCTGTGTATCCTGTCACTTTCACTTTTATTCCATGTATCTTTGGTCTGGGTCTAATTTTCTTAAAATCAGTCTCTGATATCACATTAACTTGTGCTCCAGTATCCAATTTAAATGGAATGTGTATGTCACTCATTTTTAGTGTCAACATCCAGTCTCTTTCTTCTTTTTTGTTTTCAGACACAACATCTGCATTGAACTCCTCTATCTCGCTTTCATCTACTGCATGGACCTTGCTTTGTTGCGCTTGGTTCTTGCAGCAACGGGCATAATGGTTGTTTTTGTTGCAACTATTGCATTTTTTACCATATGCTGGACACTTTTTTGGTGTATGCTGTGTACCGCATCGACTACATGACTTTCGATTGTCCCTTTCATTTTCGTTCGCTGGCCACGCCTCTTTTTTCACATTGGCGCTCTTTTTGTTAAACGGTTTGTGTCCGTTCTTGCTCACTGCATCCACGTTGCAGCTATTGTCACTGAACAGCTCCTTTGCCTGCAACTTCACAGTCTCTGTAGCCCTACACAGTGCTATGGCTTTTCCCAGGTCTAGATTTTGCTCTCTTAGCAGTCTTTCCCTTAGACCATTATCTGGAATACCACACACCAGTCTGTCTTTTATCAGTGAGTCTGTCAGTCCCCCAAATTCACACGATTTGCTTCTGTTTCTCAGCTCAGTCACATACTGATCAATAGTCTCACCCGTTTTCTGTACACATGTGAAAAATCTGTACCTCTCAAACGTCACGCTACGTTTAGGTATGCAGTAGGCCTCAAACTGTTCCATTATTTTATCTAGCTTCATTTTTTCTCCATCAACAGTGAATGTGAAGTTATTATACACCTCCAGCGCTTCATCACCCACGACATGTAAGAACAGTGACGAGTTCTTTTTATTACTTTGCTCGTCAGCTCCGATTGCTGATAAATACAACCCCACACGTTGTTTGAATCTTCTCCAATTTTCAGCCACATTACCTGTCAACTGAAGCGTCGCCGGTGGGTGTAAACCTTCCATTCTTTCACTTCGTTAGCTATTCTCTAATGGTAAGTAACGATGTTCTCTTTTGGCTTGCTAATCTGTGGAGAGCTGATTTAACTTCAGAGTTTTTCTCTTCATCTCTTTCAGCCACTTCTGACACCATGTATTGATTTCTTTGTGGGTTCAATGATGAGATATTTATGAAAGAGAATGAGTTTTTATCTAAAGTATGTTCAAACCTTTTATACAGCTTTTACAGGAGACATTATGCTGTGATGCATCCAGAACAAAACCGAAACTAAACTAGCTGCCTTGCTTCTCTCGGTCACATGCCCTCTGCTGGTCAGGCACAAGCAATCAATACATGCAATCATGCTATTAAGGCATCATAATCGAACAGGCAAATACCATCTCTATTTGCTGATATCATTACATACCTGTTTGGGAGAAGGTTCACACTCCTGATGGACCACCGTCCATTGACTTCAATCTTCGGGCCCCACACCGGAATTCCATCTCTTGCTGCAAGCAGGATGCAAAGGTGGGCTGTACTGTTGTCAGGACACACAAACGACATCAAATATCGCAAATCAGACTTGCACGGCAATGCAGACGGTCTCTCGAGTCTGCCATTGCCTGTTACTTCCCCAGAGCCTCATCAGATAGACACCTTCCACTTTAGACAAGTGAAGGGAGCACCTGTCACTGCAGTTCAGGTGCGAAGGTACACCCGCAATGATCCAGTCCTGTCTGAGGTAATGGACGATGGATGAATTAGTTGTGGAAATAGAGGTAAACAAGTATGATTTGATTGGAATTACAGAAACGTGGCTGCAGGGTGGGCAAGGCTGGGAACTTAACATCCAGGGATATACAATATTTAGGAAGGATCGGCAAAAAGGTAGGGGAGGTGGGGTAGCATTGCTGGTAAAGGAGGGGATTAATGCAATGGAAAGGAAGGATATTAACTCGGATGAAACGGAATCTGTATGGGTAGAAATGAGAAATAGCAAGGGGAGGAAAACGTTAGTGGGTGTGATATATAGGCCTCCAAATAGTAATATGGAGGTGAGGGAAGGCATAAAAAGGGAAATTAGAGAAGCGTGCGATAAGAGCACAGCTGTCATCATGGGTGACTTTAATTTACATATTGATTGGACTACCCAAATTAGTAAAAATTCTGAGGAGGAGGAATTCCTGGAATGTTTTCGGGACGGTTATCTGGACCAATATGTCGAGGAGCCGACTCGAGATCAGGCCATTTTAGACTGGGTATTGTGCAATGAGAAGGGACTTATCAACAATCTTCTTGTACGAGGCCCCTTGGGTCAGAGCGATCATAAAATGATCGAGCTCTCAGTCGAGATGGAGAGTGAGGAAATTGAATCAGAGACTAAGATCCAGAACTTAAATAAAGGGAATTACGAGGGTATGAGACGGGAATTGGGTAAGATTGATTGGGTGGTGTTTCTGGGGGGATTGACAGTGGATAGACAATGGCAAGCATTCAAAGATAGAATGGAAGAATTCCAGAACATGTTTATACCGGTTTGGCATAAAAATAAACCTAAAAAGGTGGCTCAACCGTGGATAACGAGGGAAATTAGGGACAGCATAAAATCAAAAAAAAGGGCATATCAACTGGCAAAAAAAAGCACCAGACCAGAAGATTGGGGGCAGTACAGGATACAGCAAAAGAGGACAAAGGGATTAATCAGGAAGGGGAAAATAGAATACGAAAGTAAACTTGCAGCAAACATAAAGACAGACTGCAAAAGCTTTTATCGGTATATCAGGAGGAAAAGACTGGTAAAATCCCAAGTCGGTCCCTTGCAGTCCGATTCGGGAGAATATATAATGGAGAATAAGGAAATGGCAGACCAATTAAACTCATACTTTGGTTCTGTATTCACAAAGGAGGACACAAATAACCTCCCAGGAATATCGGCAAACATAGGGACTAATGAGAGGGAGGAGCTGACAGAAATTAGTATCTCTAGGGATATGGTGTTGGGTAAGTTGAGGGGACTGAAGGCCGACAAATCCCCGGGGCCTGATAAACTACATCCTAGGGTACTTAAGGAGGTGGCCCTGGAGATAGCAGATGCTCTAAGGATCATCTTCCGGAACTCCATTGACTCGGGAACAGTACCCGTGGATTGGAGGGTAGCTAATGTTACCCCAATATTTAAAAAGGGGGGTAGAGAGAAAGCAGGGAATTATAGACCAGTAAGCCTTACATCGGTTGTGGGCAAAATGCTAGAGTCCATTATTAAGGATAAAATAGCGGAGCACTTGACAAATGGGGAAAGGATCGGACAGAGTCAACATGGATTTACAAAGGGTAAATCGTGTTTGACTAATCTGCTGGAATTTTTTGAGGAAGTAACTGGTAAAATAGATGGGGGAGAGCCAGTGGATGTGGTGTACCTTGACTTCCAGAAAGCCTTCGATAAGGTTCCACACAAAAGATTATCATGCAAAATTAAGGCTCATGGGATTGGGGGCAAAGTATTAACGTGGATAGAGAACTGGCTGGCGGATAGAAAACAGAGAGTTGGAATAAACGGCTCGTTTTCGGAGTGGCAGGCAGTGACCAGCGGGGTGCCGCAAGGATCTGTCCTGGGACCCCAGCTGTTCACAATATATATAAATGATCTGGATCAGGGAATTGGATGCAATATTTCCAAATTCGCTGACGACACTAAACTAGGAGGAGGGGTGGGCTCTGATGAGGATGTCAGGAGGCTACAGTGCGATTTGGACAGGTTGGGGGAATGGGCGGATACGTGGCAGATGCACTATAATGTGGATAAATGCGAGGTTATCCACTTTGGGGGTAAAAACAGGAGGGTAGATTATTATCTAAATGGCAATAGATTGGGAGATGGGGAAGTGCAGAGGGACCTGGGTGTTCTTGTGCACCAGTCACTGAAGGAGAGCATGCAGGTGCAACAGGCGATTAAGAAGGCAAATGGTATGTTGGCCTTCATATCAAGGGGGTTCGAGTATAGGAATAGGGATACCTTACTACAGCTGTACAAGGTGCTGGTGAGACCGCATCTGGAGTATTGTGTACAGTTTTGGTCGCCCCATCTGCGGAAGGATGTTCTTGCCATGGAAAGAGTGCAGCGGCGATTCACCAGGCTGATACCTGGAATGGCGGGAATGACCTACGAGGAGAGATTGAATAGTTTGGGCTTGTACTCACTGGAGTTTAGAAGATTGAGAGGGGATCTCATCGAAACATATAAAATTATGGCAGGCCTGGACAGGCTGAATTCAGAGAGAATGTTTCCAATGGCAGGGGAGCACAGAACCAGGGGCCACAGTCTAAAAATAGCGGGCAAATCATTTAAAACAGAGATGAGGAAGAATTTCTTCACTCAAAGAGTGGTGAGCCTGTGGAATTCCCTGCCACAGAGGGCTGTGAAGGCTAATTCAATAAATATTTTCAAGAGAGAATTGGATATATTTCTGAAGGCTAAGGGGATTAAGGGTTACGGAGAAAAGGCGGGGACGGGGTACTGAACTGGTAAGATCAGCTAAGATCTCAGACGAAGATCAGCCATGATCTCATTGAATGGCGGAGCAGGCTCGAAGGGCCGAATGGCCTACTCCTGTTCCTATCTCTATGTTTCTATGTTAACACAGACTGAGATGACTGCAACAGAGTTAACGTTTCAGCTCGATGACCCTTCAGCAGAGCTTCTTCCGTCCCCTTCGCTTCCGCGCCCACATCTTTGGCCAGGAGTTATCCCGTCTTCAGAATTCCCGTTTCACCGGGACCCCGCCCTCTGGCCACTTACCCTCTCTAGGCCTTAAATATGAACAGAAAACGCTGGAAACACTCAGCGGGTCAGGCAACATCTGTGGAGAGAGAAAGAGAGTTAACGTTTCAGGTCGAAGACCTTTCGTCAAAATCAATTTCCAATGTGCATTGCATACACAGTCAAGCCCACTTAAATGAGTAATTGATATATCTACGTGTCAACATCACTTACCAACCAATTCAATGATGTTTCCGAGTCTTTTTCATCTCGCCAGGTAATGGCCAAGTTTGGTGATGCTTATAACTTCCCTGTATTTTAAGGGCACACAAAGCCTTTTGCAACAAACAGCAGCCCCGGTTTTATAACCTGGGATGGCAGGAATGACATATGAGGAGAGATTGGGTCGATTGGGCTTATATTCGCTGGAGTTTAGAAGAATGAGAGGGGATCTCATTGAAACTTATAAAATTCTAACAGGACTGGACAGACTAGATGCAGGAAGGATGTTCACGATGGTCGGGGAGTCCAGAACCAGGGGTCATAGTCTAAGGATAAGGGGTAAGCCATTTAGGATAGCGATGAGGAGGAATTTCTTCACCCAGAGAGTGGTGAACCTGTGGAATTCTCTACCACAGAAGGCAGTTGAGGCCAATTCATTAAATATATTCAAGAAGAAGTTAGATATATTTCTTAAGGCTAAAGGGATCAAGGGATATGGGGAGAAAGCAGGGACAGGGTACTGAGTTTGGATGATCAGCCATGATCTCATGAAATGGCAGAGCAGGCTTGAGGGGCCGAATGGCCTACTCCTGCTCCTATCTTCTATGTTTCTATGTTTCCATGTTTCGATGGTGCGGGAGGTGGTGGGATTGACCTGTGCGAGGGGCCTTGGCTGAGCAACAAGGCCGCATGTCGTGTCCCGGAGAGAATTTTAACTCACAGGCCCTGACTCCCGCCCGAACCCGGTAGCAATTACTTCCTTAATCCACAGGAACGCTCGTCCGGACACGATTAACATCGGGGAGGGGGCAGGAAGCCCCAGGGCAAAGGAAACCCAGGGGTTCCACTCCTGCTCCTCCTGGCCCATGGGGAAACCTAAAACAAAGTTTAAATCTTACCTGCCTTGGCCCTCACCCCAGGGATGGCCTCCAGCGGGAGGCAGGTGGGTGGCGGGGGTGGGGGGGTGTAGAAGAAGACTGAGGAGGGGAACGGGTGAGAGGGGAGGGGGAGGGGGTGAGGGTGGCAGAGGGGGGAAGGGGAGGGGAGTGAGAGGGGAGGGGGAGGGGGGGGAGGGTGGCAGAGGGGGGAAGGGGGAGGGGAGTGAGAGGGGAGGGGGAGGGGGTGAGGGTGGCAGAGGGGGGAAGGGGGAGGGGAGTGAGAGGGGAGGGGGAGGGGGGTGAGGGTGGCAGAGGGGGGAAGGGGGAGGGGAGTGAGAGGGGAGGGGGAGGGGGGTGAGGGTGGCAGAGGGGGGAAGGGGGAGGGGAGTGAGAGGGGAGGGGGAGGGGGTGAGGGTGGCAGAGGGGGGAAGGGGAGGGGAGTGAGAGGGGAGGGGGAGGAGGGTGACGGAGGGAGTGTGAGGGGGAGGGGAGTGAGAGGGGAGGGGGAGGAGGGTGGGGAGGAAGTGTGAGAGGGAGGGGTGTGAGAGGGGAGGGGGAGGAGGGTGGGGGAAGGGGAAGGGGGTGAGAGGGGAGGGGGAGGAGGGCGGCAGAGGGAGTGTGAGGGGGAGGGGGTGAGGGGCTGGGGGAGGAGGGGGAGGGGGAAGGGGAGGGGGTGAGAGGGGAGGGGGAGGAGGGCGGCAGAGGGAGTGTGAGGAGTCGGGGGTGAGGGGCTGGGGGAGGAGGGGTTGGGGGAAGGGGGAGGGGGTGAGAGGGGAGGGGGAGGAGCATGGCGAAGGGATTGTGAGGGAAGGGGGCTGGCGGAGGGGGGAAGGGGGAGGTGAATCTGTCACTGCTTTCCTGTTCAGGCCAACAGTTAAAATTGAATTTTGGACGCAGCTGACTTCATCGGAGACCAACTTGCATATTTAAAGAGGATCCGTCTGGCTTGAGTTTAAATTGTAGTCGGTCAGATCGTTGCGGGTAAGGAATGGGTAAATGTCTCGCTTCATTTTAACTGCCTTCCCCGCCCACCCCCCATCCCAATGCGGTTTGCGTCAGGTGGGGGGAGCTTAAACCGGGGCCTCCCGATCATTATAATGTGGATATTGTGATGGAGCAAATGATATAAATACACTTTCAATTATCCAGAACTGTGTGACCATTGCCCAGTACTGTAATGGCAATCCATTCTGTATTCCATTGTTAGCTTCACACCAAACTTAATACAACTGTTAAAATTAATAAAATAATAGAACAGTTAACTTAATAAAATTACTTGGCAAAATCAATATTCATTTAACAGTTTTCCTCAGTACCAGTAAGAAAGATTAACAATATTTTTCCTCCTATCTTCAGCATGATGTCCTGCAAATGGTCATTCAATATTTCAAGTTAAAGATAAAAAGAAAGACTTGCATTTATATAGCGCCTTTCATGACCACCGGACATCCCAAAGCTCTTTACAGCCAATCAAGCACTTTTAAAATGTAGTCACTGTTGTAATGTAGGAAACACGGCAGCCAATTTGCGCACAGCAAGTTCCCACAAACAGCAATGTGAAAATGACCAGATAATCTGTTTTTGTTATGTTGATTAAGGGATAAATATTGGCCAGGACACCGGGGAGAACTCCCCTGCTCTTCTTCAAATAGTGGTCGTGGGATTTTTACGTCCAGCTGAGAGAGCAGACGGGGTCTCGGTTTAACGTCTCATCCGAAAGACGGCACCTCCGACAGTGCAGCACTCCCTCAGCACTGCACTGGGAGTGTAAGCCTGGATTTTGGTGCTCACAGTCTCCGGAGTGGGACTGTGAACCCACAACCTTTTGACTCAGAGGCGAGGGAGGTAGCACTAAAATAGGATAACAATCAAACTCGCAGGGAGCAACGCCAAGGGAGAGTCGCGAGTTCACTTTTATTCAGGGAACACTGAAGGTTTTGTAACGTAAGCTGCTGTGACCCAAGCTCGGTTACACGATGTAAAAATCTTAAGCCCGTCAGCTTTGTCCGACAGAGCTGTTGTTTTTTTCCCATAGGGGCCAGAATATCAAATGCAGCACATCCCCGAGTTTCTGATATGGAATCAGGATGGACGTGGCGCCCTCCCAGCAGCATGAAGTCGGAACGTTTCGCTTGTGGCTGTCTTAACAATAGTGTATCGGCGAATAAAATTCCCCCCCCCCCACCAACCCCGTGCTGTGAGTGTTAGATTAATTGGCTGCATGTTATACCTTGTGGACCATTTTGAAAATATCTGGTGTGAATGAGCTGCTGTTTGATTCAGCTCAGTCTCTCCTGCTGTGGGCCAGTTGTAGTTTTACTCTCTGAGGGTTGTCTCCTACAGAGCAAGTGTCCTGGTAGAAATCGCTGTGAGGTAAGTGAAGGCATGATGACGAATTCAGCTCAAGTACATTGAATTCTAAAAAAGAAAGAACTTGTATTTCTATAGCGCTTTTCATGACCTGAGGACATCCCAAAGCGCTTTACAACCAATGAAGCACTTTTGAAGTGTAGTCAGTGTTGTAATGTAGGAAACCAGGCAGCCAATTTGTGCACAGCAAGCTCCCGCAGACAGTAATTTGATAATGACCGGATAATCTGTTTTAGCTGTTGGCTGAGGGATGAATCTTGGCCAGGACACCGGGGATAACTTCCCAGTTCTTCTTTTAAATAATGCCATGAGATCTACTACATCCACCTCAAAGGGCAGACAGCGCCTAGGTTTAATGTCTCAACCAAAAGACGGCATCTCGAGGGGCCGAATGGCCTACTCCTGCTCCTATCTTCTATCTCCAACAGTGCAGCACTCGCTCAATACTGCACTGGGGTGTCAGCCTGGATTATGTGCTCAGGTCTTTGGAGTTGGACTTGAACCCACGGCCTTCTGACCCACTGAGCCATTCATTTGTGCCCCATGTTGGTCTAGGACCTTTCACAAGTAGCTCAGAGATGTCCTCCAGCAACCTGGAAGGACAAGGGCACCGAGTTAATGGGAACACCATCAACTCCAAGTCTCACACCATCCCGACTTGGAAGTATTTCACCGTCCCTTCATCGTCGCTGGGTCAAAATCCTGGAACTCCCTCCCTAACAGCACTGTGGGAGAACCTTCACCACACGGACTGCAGCGGTTCAAGAAGGCGGCTCACCACCACCTTCTCAATGGCGACTAGGGATGGGCAATAAATGCCGGGCTTGCCAACGATGCCCACATCCCGTGGATGAATTTAAAAAAGCAACACAAGGGTGAATGCCATCAACCAGACGCCAAATGAATTCAACCCGGGCAGGTGCTTGCTGGGTGCATTGATTCAATGAACAAGTAGGTGGCATATGAATGGGGATTACTCTGTGTGCTGATGGCACAACAACATCACTTTGTGGTATCTCTTTCAATTTGTCTACTAAATCCTCGTATAAAAGGTTATTATCCCTGGTTCATCACAGTTCTAATATATGTATGTTCTCTTTGAATACAAAATGAAGACAGCACAAAGGGGCTTTGAATCAGTTGGCAGTAGACAGTGAAAGCTATCATATGTTGCTCAAGTGCTGAAAGGCTGCCACATTTCCAATTAGAGAACTATACATTTGTGACTGTACTACACCTGGAACTACGGTTAGGTTTGCTAATCCTTAATAATGAACATAATCATATTTTTAAAAATACTTTTGTTGAAAGAATACAAATGAAACATAGAAACTCGCAGCGGGCTACAAGTCAAACCCTACAATACATGATGTTGCAATAATGGCCCAGAACTTGGTGTCGGGGGCTTGCCGCGCGTGCAAGCCCCTGATGTGCACTTACCCGGCGCGCCGACATCTGAAACCTGGCCCGCAGTGGATTTCCTGTCAGTGGCCCGGTTCTGATGTCGGCGCGCTGTGCTAACCTGACCCAGCGGCGTAGTTCGTGCGATGTGCCCGCTGGGATCAGGTGAGCACTGTTCAGCCAATCAGGGGAGGGGAAACTTCATTCATAAGTTTGAGAGTAAGAACTGTCAAACTCATGAGAAGTACTGCACCCCAAAACACTACTTTAACTTTAAATAAATTTTTTTAAAACATCCCAATCATTAAATTAAGTATAAATAAGTTTAAAAAAATAATTTAAACAATTTTTTTTTTTGAAAAAAATAAATTTTTAATAAAAAGGGTCTAAAACTAAACTTACCTTATTGTAGATTCTTTAAAATAATAAACCTGTGGGAAAAAAAATTCTAAATTGCACTAAAACACCACTTACCTGTAAAAATAAATACTTACGTGTGCTTTTTACAAGCGTAAAGACCGGAGGCCTTTACACATGCGCAAATCCCCCAAAACAGAGGAAATCCAAGACGCACGCGCTGCCCCCTACAGCGCACGCGCTAGCCGCTTCACCTCTTGGGCTAGAGGAGAGGAAATGCCGGTTTTCAGCGCATGCGCTGTGCATGCTGAAAACCGGTATTTCCTCCGGCCAGACGCGTGAGTACCCCTTCCGTACTCACGCGTTTGGGGAGGAATTACTGCCCCATTACTGCAAACAGCTTTGCAGATGCACGGGCAGCAAGTGTAGTATCACAGAACCAACACTTGTATTTATACAGCACCTTTAACATAGTAAAACATCCCAAGGCACTTCACAGGCGCGTAATCAGACCAAATTTGACACCGAGCCACGTAAGGATCTCAACTCTCTTACAACTGCACTTACGAAATCCCAACTGTCCAGCCTTTGGTCCATCCATTCACCACAACATTCCTGCAGCTACCGATCTGTTCAACCACACCCTCACCACCACCTTTGAGGCCCTACTCCCTATTATAACAATTACTCTCTCTCACTCTCACCTTGTTCCATTCTTATCTATCTAATTGTAACCAGAGAATCACCTGCAATGGCTTCTCTTCCCACTCTCGCATCGTTACCTCTGGTGTCCCTCGAGGATCTATCCTTGTCCCCCTCCTATTTCTCATCTACATGTTGCCTCTTGGCAACATCATCTGAAAAATCAGCGTCAGTTTCCACATGTACACCGACGACACCCAGCTCTACCTCACCACCACTTCTCTCGACCCCTCCACGGTCTATAAATTGTCAGACTGCTTGTCCGACATCCAGTTCTGGATGAGCAGAAATTTTTTCCAATTAAATATTGGGAAGACTGAAGCCATTGTTTTCGGTCCCCGCCACAAACTCCGTTTCCCTAGCCACCGACTCCATCCCTCTCCCTAACATCTGTCTGAGGCTGAACCACACTGTTCACAACCTTGGTGTCATATTTGACCCTGAAATGAGTTTCCGACCACATATCCGCAGCATAACAAAGACCGCCTATTTCCACCTCCGTAACATCGCCCATCTCCGCCCCTGCCTCAGCTCATCCGCTGCTGAAACCCTCATCCATGCCTTTGTAACCTCTTGACTTGACTATTCCAACGCACCCCTGGCTGGCCTCCCACATTCTACTCTATGTAAACTTGAGGTCATCCAAAACTCTGCTGCCCGTGTCCTAACTCGCACCAAGTCCCGTTCACCCATCACCCCCTGTGCTCGCTGACCTACATTGGTTCCTGGTTAAGCAACGCCTCGATTTCAAAATTCTCATCCTTGTTTTCAAATCCCTCCATGGCCTCGCCCCTCCCTATCTCTGTAATCTCCTCCAGCCCCCAACCCCCCGAGATATCTGCGCTCCTCCAATCCTGCCCTCTTGAGCATCCCTGATTATAATCGCTCAACCATTGGTGGCCGTGCCTTCTGTTGCCTGGGCCCTAAGCTCTGGAATTCCCTCCCTAAACCTCTCCGCCACTCTACCTCTCTTTCCTCCTTTAAGACGCTCCTTAAAACCTTCCTCTTTGACCAAGCCTGCCCTAATTTCTCCTTATGTGGCTCAGTGTCAAATGTTTTTGTCTTATACTACTCCTGTGAAGCGCCTTGGGACGTTTTACTATGTTAAGGTTGCTATATAAATATAAGTTTTTGTTGTACTGCGATATTAGGACAGTTGACCAAAAGCTTGGTCAAAGAGGTTGGTTTTATGAAGTGACTTAAAGGAGGAGAGAGAGGCGGAGAGGTTTAGGGAGGGAATTCCAGAGCTTAGGGCCACGGCAGCTGAAGGCACGGCCGCCAATGGTGGAGCGTTAGAAATCAGAGATGCTCAAGAGTCCAGATCCAATGTACAAAGACTCTTTAATGCAAAATCAGGATGTAAAGTTTATGTGAAACCCTACTGGACAATACCAGTCCCTCTGAACAGGACTCTATCAATTCAGGATTAGTTGATGTCTGTTAGCTGTTCATAGATCCCCAAAGGAAATTACATTGTCAAGCAATAGCTAGCATTTAAAGAATTAATACAGAATTTGCAACAAATGTACATTCCTTCAAGGCACAAAAACCCCACAGGAAAAGTGGTCCAACCGTGGCTAACAAGAGAAGTTAAAGATAGTATTAAATCAAAGAAAGAGGCTAATAATGCTGCCAAAAAGAGTAGTAAGCCTGAGGATTGGGAGGATTTTAGAATTCAGCACAGGAGGACCAAGAAACTGATAAAGAAAGGGAAAATAGTGTATGAGAGTAAACTAGTGAGAGACATAAAAACAGATTGTAAAAGCTTCTATAGATAAGTAAAAAGGAAAAGATTAGTGAAAGTAAATATGGGTCCCTTACCGACTGAGACAGGGGAAGTGACAATGGGGGTAAGAAAATGGCAGAGAAATTAAACAAATACTTTCTGACTGTGTTCACGGAAGAAGACGCAAAAAACATCCCGGACATAGTGAGAACCAAGGGTCTAGTGAGAATGAGGAACTGAAAGAAATTAGTATTAGTAAAAAAAAAAGTACTGAAGAAATTAATGGGACTGAAAGCCAATAAATCCCCGGGACCTGATAGGCTATATCCTAGGGTTTTGAAAAAGGTGGCTATAGAGATAGTGGATGCATTGGTTGTCATTTCTCAAAATTCCATAGATTCTGGAACGGTTCCCGTGGATTGGAAGGTAGCAAATGTAACCCCACTGTTTAAGAAAGGAGGAAGAGAGAAAACGGGAAACTGCAGACCAGTTAGCCTGACATCAGTAGTAGGGAACTGAAGACCTATCCCTGCTCCTATTTCTTATGTTCTTATGTTATGTTCAAACTGTCCCAATGTCAACGGTAAGAAAGAAATTGGGCTCCTAACCTCCACCCCCGTCTCTGCACCTGCTTAATATCTGTCACATCTCCAGCTTTTTCCAGTTCTGATGAAGGGTCCCAGACCTGAAACGTTAACTCTGTTTCTCTCTCCACAGATGCTGCCTGGCCTGCTGAGTATTTCCAGCATTTTCTGTTGTTATTTCAGATTTCCAGCATCCGCAGTATTTTGCAATTATATTAGTGTTTGGTTCACTGCCACCTCTCTTCTAGGAATGCCTACCTTGAAGAAGTTCTGCTCTTCTCTCCGACGGGAGTTCCGTTTATCTATTCAACCTTGTTCATCTTCATTGCTTTCAGTTTCCCTTCTCGTTTTTGACCAGGTATCTGCCAAGACTCGGTTTCACAGCCACATCGCTTTCCTCAGTAACTGTCTCCGGTTCAGAGTTATTCCACGTGGATTCCAACTAAACTTCCACCCTTCATGTTTTGGATCCACCCAGGATTACAAATATCTCCTCGATATTCATCGTTCTTCAAGCTACTGCTCTCGCCGCATCTTGAGATCCACGCTCAACGCCATGCGCCACCACATGACCAACCTCGACCTCTCTCTTCAGCAGCACCGACGCACTCTATTTCAATGCTGTCCGGGTCCACAATTCCATTTCATCCTTCGACTCATCCGACGCTTCAACAAAAAACTTTTTTTCTTCCTTTCTGATGTCAAGGATTGCAAGCTTCGTCAACTCGTGGACACCAATGCCCCCCCAGAAACTTCTTCCCCGTTACTTTCCTCCGATCCGATCCCTTCTTCCAGTCTCACCCCCTGCCGTGTTTTCACTATCCCCTCTGACCTTCCCCTCTCTGACCCCGAACGTTCAGTCCTCAACAAAGGCCTGAGCTTCATCCCCTTACGCACCCACCTGAATGAATTTCGAGCTCGGCACGATGCTGAGCTCTTCTTCCGTCGCCTTCGTCTCCGTGCCCACTTCTTTGGCCAGGAGTCTTCCCCCCGCACGGCTGATCCTTTCTCCCGCTTTCAAAATTCTCGTTCTACTTGGATCCCTCCCTCTGGCCTTCTACCCTCTCTAGATCTTTTCATTGCTAACTGCCGACGTGACATTGGCCGTCTCCATTTCTCTGCTCCCCTCACTCACTCCAACCTAACACCCTCTGAACTTGCAGCACTCCATTCTCTCCGATCCAACCCTAACATTATCATTAAACCTGCTGACAAGGGTGGTGCTGTTGTTGTTTGGCGAACCGACCTCTACCGTGCGGAAGCTGAACGCCAACTCTCCAACACCTCCTCCTACCTCTGCCTGGACCATGACCCCACTCGCAAACATCAAGCCATTGTTTCCAAGTGTGTCACTGACTTCATCTCCTCTGGAGATCTTCCCTCCATGGCCGCCAACCTCATAGTCCCCCAACCCCGCACAGCCCGCTTCTACCTCCTTCCCAAGATCCACAAACAGGACTGCCCTGGTAGACCCATCGTTTCAGCCTGTTCTTGCCCCATGGAACTTATCTCTTCCTATCTTGACTCTATTTTTTCTCCCCTTGTCCAGTCTCTTCCCACCTACATTCGCGACTCTTCCGACGCCCTCCGTCACTTTAACAGTTTCCAGTTTCCTGGCCCCAACCGTCTCCTTTTCACTATGGACGTCCAATCCCTCTACACCTCCATCCCCCACCAGGACGGCCTTCGGGCGCTCTGTTTCTTCCTTGAACAGAGGCCCAACCAGTCCCCATCCACCACCACCCTCCTCCGCCTGGCTGAACTTGTTCTCACATTGAACAACTTCTCCTTTGACTCCACTCACTTCCTCCAAATTAAAGGTGTTGCTATGGGAACCCGCATGGGCCCTAGCTATGCCTGCCTGTTCATGGGACATGTGGAACATTCTTTGTTCCAGTCCTACTCAGGTCCCCTCCCTCACCTCTTTTTCCGATACATTGATGACTGTATCGGTGCTGTTTCCTGCTCTCGCCCCGAACTTGACAATTTCATTCACTTTGCCTCCAATTTCCACCCTTCCCTCACCTTCACATGGTCCATCTCGGACTCTTCCCTTCCCTTCCTCGACTTCTCCGTCTCCATCTCTGGGGATAGGTTATCGACCAATATTTACTACAAGCCCACTGACTCCCACAGCTACCTGGACTACACTTCCTCCCACCCCGCTTCCTGTAAGGACTCTATTCCATTCTCCCAGTTTCTTCGCCTCCGCCGTATCTGCTCCGACGATGCCACCTTCCACACCAGTGCTTCAGACATGTCTTCCTTTTTCCGCAACCGAGGATTCCCCTCTACTGTGGTTGACACTGCCCTCGACCGTGTCAGTTCTATCTCCCGCACTTCTGCCCTCACCCCTGCCCCTCCCTCCCGGAACCACGATAGGGTTCCCCTTGTCCTCACCTTTCACCCCACCAGCCTCCACATTCAACGGATCATCCTCCGGCATTTCCGCTACCTCCAAAGTGATCCCACCACCAAATGTATCTTCCCCTCCCCTCCCCTTTCAGCATTCCGCAGGGACCGCTCCCTCCGAGACACCCTAGTCCACTCCTCTATCACCCCAAACAGCCCTTCCTCTTCGCCTGGCACCTTCCCGTGCAAGCGGAGGAGATGTAACACCTGCCCCTATACCTCCCCCCTTCCCACTGTCCAGGGCCCCAAACACCCCTTCCAGGTGAAACAGCGATTTACTTGTACTTCTCGCAATCTAGTATACTGTATTCGCTGCTCACGATGCGGTCTCCTCTACATTGGGGAGACCAAACGCAGATTGGGTGACCGCTTTGCGGAACACCTCCGTTCAGTCCGTAAGGGTGACCACGAGCTTCCGGTCGCCTGTCATTTTAATTCACCGCTCCATTCCCACTCGGACCTCACCGTCCTTGGCCTCTTGTATTGTTCCACGGAAGCTCAGCGTAAACTCGAGGAACAGCACCTCATCTTCCGATTAGGCAGTCTGCAGCCTTCCGGACTCAATATCAAGTTCAACAATTTCAGATCATAAGCTCGGCCCCCATTTCATTTTCTCTTGTAATTGTTCCACTCCTTTCCGCCCCCCCCCCTTTCCTTTTGTTTCTCTCTCACACCTGGCAGCTATCTTTTGCCCTGCCAGTACACTTTACACCTAATCCCAGCCTATTACCATCTCGTCTAGCTTCTAATCTCTTTTACTTCTTTTGTTTCTTTTATTCTTTTGTCCGATCGCAGCCCTGCCTCCGATCTAGTTTCTTTTCTTTCCAGTTTTGAAGAAGGGTCCAACCCGAAACGTCAACTCAAATTTCTCTCCACGGATGTTGCCTGACCTGCTGAGTTTTTCCAACATTTTCTGTTGTTATAAAGGGTGTTAGAAGCTAGACGAGATGGTAATAGGCTGAGATTGGGTGTAAGGTGGACCAAAGTTTTTTGATGTATCCTGTCCAGGAAAGATGTGAAAAGAGCCTCTTGAGACATGGGGGCTGCCTTTCTAATTGTTTGGTATGAAAGATGGGAAGTTCAGAACCTTGGAAGTAGCTTTCAATCAAAGATTGTTGGAGGTGGCTTTCACAATGGAGATGTTGAAAATGCATCTGAGTGCCGGCAAGGTTGAAAATGCATCTGAGTGCCGGCAAGGTTGAAAAGCATTAGGAAGGTTGAAAAGATGCTGACGGTCCCACCCTGCAGTCAGCTAGCACTGTCCTTCAGTTTACACACTGCAATCCTCTTTCAGCACAATGGCTGCAGCCACCACATGCGCGGACAATGACATTCTTCTTCCTTTCAGTTCTTGCATTATGTGTCTCACATTATTCTTCCAAGCAAAAGCTACAATTTCTAAAGTTTTTTGGCCTAGAAATTCAGTGGGCCTTGCGCCCACTTAGCGCCTAAAGAGGTCTTCTGCGCCGGCGGGGTTGGTAGCGCGGAAATTGAGTGCAGCGTTAATGGCGGCGGTAGCCGGTAGCGCTGCGCCGGCACCGATGACGTCATCGGTGTGCGCAGCGCCCCGGTTCTGCCCCGATGCCGGCCCGACGCCCATATTCAGTTGCAGCCGCCTCTTCCGCAGCGGCCGCAAACAACGTTCGTGAAACACGGCCTTCATGCAGCGTTAGTGGGGCGCATAAAGGTGGAGGTGCGGCCGGCCGCTTTTTCAGCGGCCGCCTGCCCGCACCTCCCTCCCCGGCCTCCTATACCACCCCCCCCCCCGCGGCATTGGTGGCTGATTCCCGCGAGCCCGGCACTTCTCCGTGGTGCCGGGCTCATTTGCCGGCAGAATCCAGCGGCGATCTCACGGCTGCAGGCAGCTCCTCCTTAAGAGAAGGAGGAGGCCTGCAGTACCCCAGCCTGCCGCACCGCATCGGGCGGCGCAGCGGCAGCTGGAGCGCTGAAATTCGCTTTCAGCGCCCCAAGCGGAGGTGGGCACACCCTGGAACAGCGCCCGGTTCCGACTTGGGGCGCTAAAAGTGAATTTCTGGCGGGCGCAACGGGCTCCGGGCGCTGCGCAAACTTTTGGGCGCAACTGAGCTGGCGGGGCCATACCTAATTTCTTGGCCAATGTCTCTATTCTTAACACCTCTTCATCCATCCACATCTCCCCGGCACTCAGATGCATTTTCAACATCTCCATTGTGAAAGCCACCTCCAACAATCTTTGATTGAAAGCTACTTCCAAGATTCTGAACTTCCCATCTTTCATACCAAACAATTAGAAAGGCAGCCCCCATGTCTCAAGAGGCTCTTTTCACATCTTTCCTGGACAGGATACATCAAAAAACTTTGGGCCGTATATTCCGATCCCTATGGGTGTGTATGGGCTGTGGGGGTGGGGGGGTGGGGGGGCTACTAAATAAAATCACTTTATCAAGGACAACCAGGGATGAAATAAGGGGGAACATTGTCCACCAACACCTTGATTTTAAAATTCTCATCCTCATGTTAAAATCCCTCCACGGCCTCACCCTTTCCTATCTAAACTTGGGGCCGTGAGCACTGTGAACCCAGGGCGGTGAGTCCTGTCTGTTCTCTTGTAGGGTTCTCAAAATTCCCACATTCCCCAAAAGTTATGGATAAAGGGACCCTGTATGGACAAGTTATTAAAAAGGATACCCAAAATGGCTTCTGAGACCTCGAGACCAAGGCTTGCAGGATTTTGAAAGCAAGGCCCTGCAGATCAGATCAAAACCTGAAACGAAACTGCATGGATCTGTGAAAGACTCTGTCCTTTCTAAAGCCAGACGACTAGGTAAACACAGAATATGCATTCTTCACCTTGGAACAGATCAAGTCAGAATGGCCCTAATCTGAAGGCCATTAACTTCTCGCATAAATAATCGGTAACAGCTCACAGGTAGCTGCCCAGCCAGGAAAGATGATTACATTTCATAAATAACAAATAGCCATGATATCGAAGCCATTAAACTAGGAGACAAACGCTCCAGAAGTCGCTTAAGTAAATGGCTGTAATCATTTTAGACGAGCCCGCCAAAAGTTAGACAAAGAACTGACCTGATTTGGCGCGCAGATAAGGGGTGAAGAACTGGGTATAATTCTAGGCCCACCGGTAGCTCTCGCTCTCTTGCTCCTGCCTCCTGCCTCTCGCTTCGTGCCTCGTTGCGCGCCCTCTTCTCCCTCCCTGCACCGCTCGACACCAAGGACGCCCATTACTACAACGGGGGCCAAACGCGGGAGGAGAACGAGACCCGAATCGAATACGCACAGGACATACGGGGCCACGAATGGGCAGACGAGACGAGATCAGGAAAACGGTAAAACCGGTAAAGGCAGAGAAGGGCAGTGGAAAGACGCGTTGGGGGACAAACGGCCTAGTTATAAGCTGGCGTTTGACGAATAAGTTGGCGTTCGAAGCATGGATAGTGAAATCAAGACAAACGGCCGAGTTATAAGCTGGCATTTGATGCTTGGACAGTAAAACCCAGTTAAGAATAAGCTGGCATTCGAAGCTTGGGTAGAAAAATCACATTAACGGTAAAAACCGCCAACCGAGCCCCAACCGCAGCCAAACCGTCGGCAACCGAACCACCCGAAGAAGAAGACCCACCGTGACAAAGTACTCAATGAAGACGTTAATGGAGAAAAAGGAGGGTACTTCACACAAACAACTCCATCACCGCGCCCTGTGACCACGTGGCAATGACGAACCCCAAAGGACAACAAGAGTGAACCTCAAAACCCACAACCAGTTAAAGCAACAGGTTTCAAATTGGTGAGCATGAATTCCTGGCCCCTCGTAGCTTAATCTAGTTAGGTATTGGGGATGAGATAAGGATAAGGGGGTTTTTAATGTATTTGTTTCCCTCGATGTGCCATGTGTTCCCCATTCCCATATAAGTGTAATTGTATATGCCAGTAATTATTTCAGTAATTCTCAGTAAGATTGTGTTTTATTGTGCCTTTAATAAAATTTGCGTTTTTTTTTGCACCAAACCACTTGTCTACTCGATTTTCTGTATCGCCGTCTGTACCTAATTCCGGTGTCTAGAACCCAGGGGTGTGGGAGCGATTCGAACCGCTCAGAGACAGTCAGGGGCCGAGCTGACTGGGCACACGCCACCCCCTACACTCTGGAAGCAACAGTGTTAGCACTGTGAGCCCTGGAGCCTGGCTGTCACAATGAATGGATCAAATTGCATGTTACAACAATCTTGATTACTTCAGCGGGCAAGATCTAATTACACATCCAGGACAAACTGTTGGGTGTGTCTTGTCCTCCAAGGGGGACCAATCAGAAATCTGATGTTGTAAATAAACATGACCAATAAATTCCGGCTTTGCCAGCAATGCCCACATCCCAAGATTGAACTTAAAAAATGGCAAAAGACCGATTGTCAAGTAGAAAGAAACCAGGGACTTTGCAGTGCTTGGTCCCAGTAGGTGTGTACTGCATTTAATTATTTCCCTGTAATAGCTCTGTTGAAATGTACTTTCTGACACAAAATTCAAGCAAACCATTAGCTTTCCACATAACATAGAAGGAATGCTGCATTCCGTTTCAAACTAGGTAGCTTGCAGACTCTTTAATGATCAACATGGAGAGATTTACTCTAGAATCTGCTAAGGAATTGATTGTGTGAAACTGATTTATCGACGTGCATTCTGCCAGTGAAGGATTTTTTAATAAAACTAAATACGGCGGACCCTCTCTACAGCGATGGAGAATCAGTGCGAAAGTGTCGTATTGAGGTGGGTGTCTTTTTTGACTGGGTGTTTTATGTGGTATCTGTATTAGTGAGGGAGTCGTAAATCGTGGGTGCGATGTTATTACTGATGTTAAAGACAGCTGTTTAGACAGACAAAAACATCATGCAGAGGTTACTTCAAATAGTAAATTATCATTACTGCATCTTTTCAACATCTGCTGTAATTAAAGCTAATTATTTATAACCTTTATTTTGCGTAACCGAGTAATGCAGGGCTTCCATTCCAGGGGCCGTGGCTGTACATTTAACAAACTACTCTTTAGAACCAGGCTAAATCACCAGTTATCGTTTTTAATTCGTTTTCGGGATGTGGGCGTCACTGGCAAGGCTGGCATTTATTGCCCCTCCCTAGTTGCCCCTTGAGAAGGTGGTGGTGAGTAATGTTCCCCGTAATGTTTCTTTGTGCCGCGCGGCCCCTTTAAGGGGTTGCGCGGGCCATTCAGAATACCGTGTATGTGCGCTTTCGCATTGCGCAGGTTCTGCGCGGTAGCGCAGTTAAAAAGGAATATTGGTGGTGAGCCGCCTTCTTGAACCACTGCAGTCCGTGCGGTGAAGGTGCCCCCACAGCGCTGTCAGGGAGGGAGTTCTAGGATTTTGACCCAGCGACGATGAAGGAACAGCCGATATATTTCTAAGTCAGGATGTTGTGTGACTTTGGGGGGAACTTGCAGGTGGTGGTGTTCTCGTGCGCCTGCTGCCCTTGTCCTTCTAGGTGGTGGACGTCGCAGGCCTGGGAGGTGTTATTCCGTGTTCAATTAGCATTTTAACTCTTCCTGTGTAGAGGATGTGCTGTCCCTGTGTAGAGGAGGTGCTGTCCCTGTGTAGAGGACGTGCTGTCCCTGTGTAGAGGACGTGCTGTCCCTGTGTAGAGGACGTGCTGTCCCTGTGTAGAGGACGTGCTGTCCCTGTGTAGAGGACGTGCTGCCCCTGTGTAGAGGACGTGCTGCCCCTGTGTAGAGGACGTGCTGTCCCTGTGTAGAGGACGTGCTGTCCCTGTGTAGAGGACGTGCTGTCCCTGTGTAGAGGACGTGCTGTCCCTGTGTAGAGGACGTGCTGCCCCTGTGTAGAGGACGTGCTGTCCCTGTGTAGAGGACGTGCTGTCCCTGTGTAGAGGACGTGCTGTCCCTGTGTAGAGGACGTGCTGTCCCTGTGTAGAGGACGTGCTGTCCCTGTGTAGAGGACGTGCTGTCCCTGTGTAGGTATGGTCAAGATTCTGACAAAGTCAATGAGGCAGCACCTCTGCTGCAGTGTGAATGCCGATTGTGGGTTGACAGAGCCACACCATGACATGACCGTGTCAGACGTTACACTGGCTTTGAAAACCAAGCTGTGGGACCTTTGTTTTAAACCAAATAATTGATAATCTATTCAATGTGGGTCTCAAAAGAGTCAGTGAGACCCAGAAGGCCAAAAAAGGGAAACGTTTTTGGTGAGTGCGGGTGGAGGGGGGGTAAAATTGGATAAATATTTGAAGCAGTAGAAGATACGGGACAATGGGGAGAGCGCGGAGCTGTATGATTCATTTTGGTTTGTTGCAGCAATAGCCAATGTGAAGAGATCTCATATGAAGCAGAGCAGTGGAGATCTCCCCGGTGTCCTGGCCGACATTTATCCCTCAATCAACACCACTGGAACACATTAACTGGTTATCTATCTCATTGCTGTTTGTGGGAGCTTGCTGTGTGTAAATTGGCTGCCGTTTTTCCTACATTACCAACAGTGGCTGCACTCCAAAAGTATTTAGTTGGCTGTAAAGCGCTTTGGGACGTCCTGAGGATGTGAAAGGCACTCTAGATTGCAGCAGGTAAGGGGGAACAAGTGTGAATCACTGAATTCTCTGTCAGATAGCTGCACTGGATGCCACATGTGATTGTTAAAGAAATAAATAATACCTCATAGAATCATAGCAATATCTTACAATTCTACAGCACCTTTCATGACCACCGGACGTCCCAAAGTGCTTTACAGCCAAAGAAGTACTTTGGAAGTGTAGTCACTGTTGTAATGTAGGAAATGCGGCAGCCAGTTTGCGCACAGCAAGCTCCCACAAACAGCAATAAGATAACAACCGGATAATCTCTTTTTTTTAAGTGAGGATGATTGAAGCATAAATATTGGCCATGATGAACTGCACTGCTCTTCAATCAAACAATACCTTGGGATCTTTTACATTCAATCAAGGTGTGGGAATTAAACCCGTAACCTTCTGACTCAGAGAGCAAGTGTGCTACCCACTGTGCCACGATTGACACCTATTAAATGGCCCTTAAGTGTTCTCTGTCAACTAAAATGAATCATTGAGAAGACGAACATGTAATAAGTCAAAGGAAGACAGAGATCTGAATGCACCCGGCTGAATCCCAGTCTGTCGGTGCTGTGACACAGATTGATTGAACTATGATAAGAAGCAAGTATCAGATCTCGGCACCTGCTTAATATCTGTTACATCTCCAGCTTTTTCCAGTTCTGATGAAGGGTCCCAGACCTGAAACATTGGGCCAGTAATTCCGGTCCCAACGTGTGAGTACGGACGGTGTACTCACGCGTGGGCCCGTTGGAAGTGCCGGATTCCAGCATGCACAGCGCATGCGCGGGAAACCGGCATTTCCTCTCCATCGAACTAAGGGGTTAAGAGGTCCAACGCGTGTGTGCAGGACTCTGCGCGCACGCGTTGAACTTCCTTCGTTTAGACAGATTTGCGCGTGTGCAAGGGACTGAACTTTTTGGAAATGAAAAAAGGAGGCGTAAGCAGTGGATTCTTGAAGGTAAGTGGTCTAATATTTAAAATTATTACATTTTTTCCACAGCTTCATTGTTTTTAAGGACTTTACAGTAAGGTAAGTTTATTTTTAGACCCGAATTCGTAAAAAAAAAAATTTTTCAAAAATTTTATTAATTGTTTTAAATCGTTTTTTAAAGTTATTTATAGTTTATTTAATTATTGGGATGTTTTTTAAAATTTTAATTAAAGTTAAACTAGTCTTTTGGGCACCCGTACTTTTCATGAGTTTGACAGTCTTTACTATCAAACTCATGAATGAGTTTCCCCTCCCCTGATTGGCTGCAGAGTGCTCACCTGATCCCAGCCGGCACATCGCACTAACTACGCCGCTGGATCAGGTAAGCACATCGCGCCGACATCGGAACCGGGCCAGTGACAGGAAATGCGAGCAGGCCCGGGCTTCAGATGTCAGCGCGCAGGGTGAGTGCACATTGGGGGCTTGCACGCGCGGCAAGCTCCCGATCCGAATTTCTGGCCCATTAACTCTGTTTCTCCTCTCCTCGATGCTGCCTGGCCTGCTGAGTATTTCCAGCATTTTCTGTTGTTATTTCAGATTTCCAGCATCCGCAGTATTTTGCTATTATATCAGATCTTGGAAGTTTGGCTGCTAACTCAATGGAGCTGGGAATCATGAGATTCTTCGAAATAGATGTTCCTTTAGATTCATTGTTTTGTCTTTCTCTTTAAAGTACTTTGTTTGAGGTGTTCTTGCTCCACTTCCCATAGAGGGAGTGCAGCGAAGGTTCACCAGACTGATTCCTGGGATGGCAGGACTGTCGCATGAGGAGAGATTGGGTCGACTAGGCCTGTATTCACTAGAGTTTAGAAGAATGAGAGGGGATCTCATTGAAACGTATAAAATTCTGACAGGGCTAGACAGACTGGATGCAGGGAGGATGTTTCCCCTGGCTGGGGGGTCTAGAACGAGGGGTCACAGTCTCAGGATACGGGGTAGGACATTTAGGACTGAGATGAGGAGAAATTTCTTCACTCAGAGGGTGGTGAACCTGTGGAATTCTCTACCACAGAAGGCTGTGGAGGCCAAGTCACTGAATATATTTAAGAAGGAGATAGATAGATTTCTAGATTCAAAAGGCATCAAGGGGTATGGGGAGAGAGCGGGAATATGGTATTGAGATAGAGGATCAGCTATAATCATATTGAATGGCGGAGCAGGCTCGAAGGGCCGAATGGCCTACTCCTGCTCCTATTTTTCTATGTTTCTTTCTATGTTTCTCTGTTCAAGCTGTACCAGTGAAGTCTGGTTCACCATTTTTATCCAACTGCCCCCTTCAAAAAATGAAGCCCTTCACTAACAGCTGAGTAGCACGAATGTTTGAGCTTTGACGGGTCTACGTACCAGCACCGATGGCAATAGGACTTCAGAGGGTAGAAGATACCACCCTCTGCTGTCCCCTCGGACAGGTGCAGCATATCAACCAGAAAACCTTAAGGCCTAGAAATTTGGTATAGCCGCGTTTGGGGCGCTAGTCCTGGCGATGCGCAAAGTTTAGCGCCAGGCACAATTTAGCGCCACCTAGCACGATATTGGGTTGCAGCACCCCTGAAGGTGATTGCGGCGCTAAATCAGGAGCTGCACGCTACTCTTAAGGCGCTAACCCAGCAGCGCAACCCAATTTCGCGGCGGCGGGGCGCAGCGAGGGTGCTGTCAATAATCTCTTTCCCTGAGACACACTGGCGCTGGCCAGCTCTTAAAGGGACAGGTCAATTGGCATCACCAGACACATTCACTGCCTTGTAGGCCTTCAAAGTGGTGGGAGCCTACCTGTGGCGCACCAGCCTAGCAAGACACGGAAAGGGTGAGGCAGAGGGTGGAACGCCTCACTGATGGGGCATTGGATGCTTTGGTTGGCGCAGTGGAATCAAGGCCAAGGAAGATGGTCGGAATGTGATTTATGTTTTGGACAGTCTCCCGGGTGTGAGAGGCAGTTATGTGTCAGTGTATTAGTTTTGCTTTCTGTTGCCATAGCTTTCTCATGTTTGAAGGAACCACATTTTGTGTAATGAAACACTTTCTTCATTTACAATGGCCATGCCTGCTATTTACATGTATCTTGCCCTTCACAGGCTTGGGGGTATCAGACCGGTTCCATTCCTGTTCTTGGAATGGCAGCAAGCATTCCGTCAGAGGGGCCTAGAAGCTACTTCTGATCAGCCTCTGACGCGCAGCCTAAGAAGAGCCGCTCGCGTAGAAGTTCAGGCCAGCAGGCATCTTCTCAGCCACCGACAGAGATGTCCTGCACCTTATCTGAGGCTGCAGATCTGGTTGAAGCAGCTGGCACAGCTCAGTCACCACCTCCTTTCTAAATCGCAGCCTTCTGACACACTGCTCCTCCAGCATGTTCATGTAGGAAAACTGCTGTCGGAAAACCCTGCCAGCGTAAGGTCTGCTGTGGCGACACCTGTTGGCCCTCCTCCGTCTGGCCATGCCCGTCCCCCTCTCCCAGCATCTCAGTGCCCTTTCCAGATGATTCAGCAGCAGGTCGTTCCCCTCCAATGCAGCCCCCATAATAAGTGCCCACAGGAAGGTTCCCCGTTGTCAAGGCTCACCAACAGCAAGGTGATGGTCAGAAGGCTGAAGATCGTCTGCCTGCGCTGGCTCAGTGGTCAAATGGCTCTCAGTGTGCAGCTCAGCAACTCTTTGTAGCTCTCGAGGAAGTTGTGCTCCAAAAATGGCTGCCGCTTTTAAACCAGTCCCCTTTAAATAACGCTCCTCCGGCCCGAGAGCGACTTGGTAAGGCCCAGGTAAGCTGCCACTATTAGCGCCAGGCGCTACGGAGGGGGGTGCCACTGAATTTCCAGTCCGGTGCGCCCAAAAGGCATTGCACACTCAAATGACATCCTAATCAGCCTGTGCCCATGAGCGGGCGCTAAGATTTAGCGCCGGCGCTAAATGCATGCTCAATATGGGGCGAGGCGCTAGGCGCCTTGCACCCGCCCGGAACTTGGCTAGCGCCCCACTTCTCGGCCTCTTTAGGCGTTAATCGGTGGCGCTAACAACCGAATTTCTCCCCCATAGATCCTTAAATTCAATTTAAAGGCTCTGAGATTGGGATATTGTGGATACACGCATAGGAAAACTTACATTCTTGAACTATCGCCATTACAGAATACCGGGAACAGTAGCATCGTGGTTATGTTACTGGAGAAATAATCTGGGGACCAGAGTTCATAATCCCGCCACGTAGCAGCTGGGGAATTTAAATTTCGTAAATTAAATAGATCTGGAATAGAAAGCTAGTATTAGTAATGGTGACCATGAAACTGGTCTGCGTAGAGTCCCTGTGCAAACCCACTGCCAGCTTCTTGGGGTGCCCATTCTTAGGGTAAAATTAGGCTCCATGTTCAAAGCTCACCCCATAGACTTATACATGAAGAATGACCTCTTCGGCCAGGTCACAGGGGTGCCAGTCACAACCTGCCTCATTTAAACATACAGATCCCCAAATCCATCGCAGCACACCACTGTTTCTTCACTGATTACACCATTTCACTCCTGTTGTCTCGAAGTCCATGTATTGAGCGCTCGTTGTGTGAAGGGCATCAGTTCTAAGGGTGTCCTATGCCAGTTTGAATGATTTGATCCCTCGGACTGCTGTCACAGTTTAATTTTAAGTTCTAAACAGTTTCAGGACACAGTATCTCAGTAATTTGAGGCATGCCGTGTGGTGATTGTAGCGAGCTCGAGAGGAACAGGAGTCTTTGGACCTCTGGTTTCCAAAGCTCTCCACCACTGGGGGTTTTCCTCGCCTCATGTCTGGGTCTGTTGTAGACTCACTGATAGAGATTGGTCGCTGTAATTAGTTAACAACCCCATTATCATTGGATCATGGGACTATCAGGATGGTGGAAGGCGAACTCGGTGGATTTTGATCTTTTTTCATCTCGTAATCCCTGTGTTCCTATGTTGAACCTATGTCCCGAGTGCGCAGACGCTCACAAAAACATAGAATTACATAGGGTATACGGCACAGAAACAGTCCAACCAGTCCATGCCGGCGTTTATGCTCCACACGAGCCTCCTCCCGACTTTCCTCATCTAACTTTATCAGCATAACCCTCTATTCTCCTCTTCCTCAGATGCTTGTCTAGCCTCCCCTTAAATGCATCTATACTATTCGCTTCAACCACTCCCTGTGGTAGCGAGTTCCACATTCTCACCACTCTTTGGGTAAAGAAGTTTCTTCTGAATTCCCTACTTGAGTTCTTGGTGACTATCTTATATTGATGGCCTCTAGTTATGCTCTTCCCCACAAGTGGAAATATCGGGCTGGATTTTCTCAATGGAGACGAGTTGGAGGCAGGACTGCTGCTTGTCGTGTCAATGTCCTGCCTCCATCCTCGTCTGACCAACCAGAGGGATTTTCCCCTGATTGACCTTATTAAGCCCGCCCTGCGGGCTGAGCAGACCAATTAGGGAGGAAGTCACTGACAGAGCACGTCAACGTCTGATGTGCTATCTGTCAAGACTTCTTGGAAGAAGAAATGTCAACGTTTGACAGCTCTGTGAAGTTGTCAAACACTGACATTCTCTGTAGTTTGATGAGGCCTTGTGTTCAGGACTCATCAAACCTTTCAACTTTGTCGATTTCAGATGACTGTTGGTTCGGAGGATCCAACAGCCAGTCTGTGAAATCGACAATGAGGATGTCGGGTCTCCCGATCCAGAGGGGGTGAAGGCTGTTGGAAGAAAACAAGGTAAGTGAACATTTTTTTACAGTTATCACTCACCTTACACACTTACCACTCCACACTTGCACCCATCACTCACCTCTGCATCTTACTTCCAGGTGGCTCCGGCCCCCGCAGAACTCCATTGTGATGAAATATTCCATTCATCACTGCCTGTGACTGTGGTCGGTTTCAGTGTCATTTCCCTTCCCCCAGTCCTCATTGTATTGTTTATTGGAATGTGCTGGAATGTGCTGTGTGTGTAGGGCTCCGCCCATACCTGGCCCCTTTTGTAAGCTAGCTCAGTCTGGCCTCAGTCTCCAGAAGGAAGATACCTCTCTCTCTTACGTGTTACTTTCTAAGTTAATAAAAGCCTTGTTTTGTTTCGCTAACATCGAGTCTCGGAATTATTGAGGCACATCAATTTTATTAATTTATTTTTCAACACTATGGATCAACTCCTGAAACCCGAACGTTTGGATTTGGATCAACATGCTCCGGACGCATCAGCACGCTTCGGACACTGGTTTGAGTGTATGGAATTCTTCCTGGACAATTCCGCAGCCGTCAAAGACGCTACGGACGCTGCGAGGATGAGACTCGGAATTCTGCGGAATTGGGTAAGCCACCGGGTTTACCCCCTCATCCAAGACGCCGATACGTACCTGGCCGCCTGCGACATCTTAAAGGTGCATTACCAGCAGCCTACGAATGAGGTGTATGCTAGGCATCTGCTCGCTACTCGCGCACAGCGACCTGGGGAATCGGTGGAGGAGTTCCTAAGCACCCTGAAAATGCTTGGCAAAGACTGCAAGTGCCGATATGTAAAAGCCGCAGTGTACACTGACGAGTTTGTTCGCGATGCCTTTATCACAGGTCTCAGCTCCACTTACATCCGGCAAAGACTGCTGGAAAAAACGGGGTTGGACCTGAAACAGGCTGCGGACACCGCGCGATCCCTGGATGTGGCCCAGAGAAACTCGGACGCCTACTCTTCAGCCCGCGCCGTCCACGCCGCCACGTGTGCACCGAGGGCGCTGCCATCTTGGAAGGCATCTTCCCCGCCCGGCAGCCCGACACCGGCGGGGCCCCGCTCTCCCCCCAGAAGCCCTACGACAGCCGCGACGCGTCAGGGACCCAACTGCTACTTCTGCGGGCAGCCAAAACACACCAGAAACCTGTGCCCGGCGAAAGGCACCACCTGCTTTAAGTGCGGTAAGAAGGGGCACTTCGGGAAGGTGTGCAGAGGGAACCCCGCCGGAAAACCAACCGCCGGAAAACCCGCCACCGCCGCGTGTGCGCCGTGGGAGCGGCCATCTTGGACACCATCTTGCCCGACCTCGTGGGGTCCGCCATCTTATGAGCAGACAGCGTGGACGCCATCTTGTATCGATCAGGGCCCTACAGTGGCATCGGTCACAGTGGACCAGACCAGGCCGCACCCGCTATCCAAATCAATGGTGGACATCGAGGTAAACGGGTGCCAGGTTAAATGTTTAATTGACAGTGGAAGCACGGAGAGTTTTATCCACCCTGAACTGGCACAGCAACTCTCCCTAAAGGTGGTCCCTGCTCAGGGTACCATCTCTATGGCTGATAAAACCCAGACATCGACCATTCTGGATTACTGCACGGTACAATTGGGCGTTAACGGAACTGTATACGATAATTTTAAAGTATTAATCATGAAGAACCTATGTGCGAGCATGATCTTGGGCCTGGATTTCCAGTGCAACCACCAAAGCATCACGCTCAAGTACGGTGGGTCCCAGCCGCCCCTCACAGTGTGCGGTCTGGCTACCCTGAAGGTAAAGCCGCCTTCGCTATTCGCGAACCTTACCCCTAACTGCCGGCCAATAGCGACCAAAAGCAGGAGGTACAGCTGGGAGGACAGGCGGTTTATCGCGACCGAGGTAGACAGGCTCCTGAAAGAGCGCATTATTGAACGCAGCAACAGCCCGTGGTGCGCCCAAGTGGTAGTGGTAAGGGGTAGCGAGAAGAAACGGATGGTGATCGACTATAGTCAAACGATCAACAGGTACACCCAACTAGACGCCTACCCGCTACCCCGCATATCAGAAATGGTGAACCAAATCGCCCAATACCGGGTGTTCTCCACCATCGACCTCAAGTCAGCGTACCACCAGCTCCCTATCAGACCAGAGGACCGCCCGTTCACCGCCTTCGAGGCGAACGGACGCCTCTACCAATTCCTCAGAGTCCCCTTTGGGGTGACGAATGGGGTCTCGGTTTTTCAGAGGGAGATGGACCGCATGGTCGATGACCACCACTTGCTGGCAACCTTCCCCTATCTCAACAACGTCACCATCTGCGGCCACAATCAGCAGGATCACGACTCGAACCTCGAGAGGTTCCTGGAAACCGCACAAAAACTCAACCTCACCTACAACGAGGGCAAGTGCGTTTTCAACACCACGCGCCTCTGCATACTAGGCAGCGTGGTGGAGAATGGGGAAATCGGACCAGACCCCGACCGATTGCGCCCCCTACGGGAGCTGCCCCTGCCCAACACTCCCAAAGCCCTGAAAAGGTGCCTGGGGTTATTCTCTTATTATTCCCAATGGGTCCCCAACTACTCCGACAGCGGTCGGTAGCGTTTATGTTCAATAATAAACAGAGGGGGAAGATTAAAAATGATAAGATTCTTAGGTGGCGGATCGAGCTCTCCACCTTCGAGTACGACATCATTTACCGGCCAGGGGCCCTTAACGAATCCCCTGACGCCCTCTCACGAGGGATGTGTGCCAGCGCCACCGGGGATCGGCTACAGACCCTCCACAACGACCTCTGCCACCCAGGGGTCACGCGGCTGTTCCACTTCATAAAGTCCCGTAACTTACCCTACTCGATTGAGGAAGTTCGGTCTCTGACCAGGAACTGCCGCACTTGCGCTGAGTGCAAGCCTCGGTTCTACCGCCCAGATAGAGCCCACTTAATCAAAGCTACACGGCACTTTGAGCGGCTCAGCTTAGATTTCAAGGGCCCCCTCCCGTCCGTCGACCGCAATGTTTACTTCCTGAACATTGTGGACGAATACTCCCGGTTCCCATTCGCCTTCCCCTGCCCAGACATGACCAGCGCCACGGTCATTAAATGCCTCAACAGCCTGTTCTGCCTGTTCGGTATGCCGAGCTACATCCATACGGATAGGGGGGCGTCCTTCATGAGTGAAGAGCTACGCCAGTACATGCTGTCCAAGGGGATCGCCACGAGCCGTACCACCAGCTACAACCCCCGGGGTAACGGCCAAGTGGAGCGAGAGAACGGGACAGTATGGAAAGCAGTCACTCTAGCTCTAAGGACCAAGGGCCTCCCTATCTCCCGCTGGCAGGAAGTCCTCTCGGATGTGCTCCATTCGATACGGTCGCTATTGTGTACAGCCACTAATGCCACGCCTCATGAACGAATGTTTGTCTTTCCCCGGAAATCCACCTCAGGCATATCCATGCCGTCATGGCTCTCCACCCCAGGTCCGGTACTCGTGCGAAGGCATGTGAGGGGCCACAAGACGGACCCTCTCGTGGAGCCAGTACACCTACTCCACGCCAACCCCCAATACGCATATGTCCGGCACGCCGACGGAAGGGAGGACACCGTGTCCATAAAAGACGTCGCCCCAGCCGGCATCGACAACAACCACGGCAATAGCAGCAACAACGATCACAGCAACTCTTACCCACCCACTACTCTTTCATCACCCCCGGAAGAACATCGACCAACGGCACCCCCACCAACTACCCCTTCAACAACCCTGGCGGCACCCCCGGCAGAGACCCAGGAGACTACCGGGGACACCCAGCCGACACCCGCGGCACCACAACAGCCACGTCGGTCGCAGAGGACTATCAAACCCCCGAACAGACTAAATCTATAGAAGGGGTGAATGTGATGAAATATTCCATTCATCACTGCCTGTGACTGTGGTCGGTTTCAGTGTCATTTCCCTTCCCCCAGTCCTCATTGTATTGTTTATTGGAATGTGCTGGAATGTGCTGTGTGTGTAGGGCTCCGCCCATACCCGGCCCCTTTTGTAAGCTAGCTCAGTCTGGCCTCAGTCTCCAGAAGGAAGATACCTCTCTCTCTTACGTGCTACTTTCTAAGTTAATAAAAGCCTTGTTTTGTTTCGCTAACATTGAGTCTCGGAATTATTGAGGCACATCATCCATCACGTCTCTTCCAACCCGGCGGGGTTCTCCGAGGTCGGGAGGCCTTCACCTGTGAAGGTAAAATGGCACTAATCCTTTTTTCTGCCTGTTAACTCCCTGTTAACAGGCAGTTAAAAGTTTTTAATGCCTTTCCCGCCTCCAGGAGACGGGACCCGAAGCAGCACATCTTCGCACCTCCTGGCAAAAGGGCACAGAGGCGGGATGGGGGCGGGTTTGCCAACCGTCCCCACTTTCTGCTACTTTACCAGCAGTCCCGCCCCCATGCCCGCCTCCTCGGGGCTGAGAAAATCCAGCCCATTCTCTCTGTATCTACTCTATCAAAACCTTTCATAGTTTTAAAGACCTCTATTAGGTCACCCCTCAGCTTTTTTTTTTCAAGAGAAAAGAGACTCAGCCTTTTCATCCTTTCCTGATATGATTACCCTCACATTTCTGGTATCATCCTTGTAAATCTGGTCTGCACCCTCTCCAGTGCCTCGAGATCCTTTTTACACCAATTACAATGCTGCAGCAAACAGGCCCCTTTCTCCAAAATGGTTCCGGTACAGTCCGCTGTAGTCCGGAAAATCAGCAATGAGTTCCAATGGGGTTCTGATGTAAAGTTTCAACAGAATTAGGCAAAAGAGCCCTCTTTCATAGAAACATAGAAGATAGGAGCAGGAGTAGGCCATTCGGCCCCTCGAGCCTGCTCCGCCATTTAATGAGATCGTGGCTGATCATCCAAATTCAGTACCCTGTCCCTGCTTTCTCCCCATATCCCTTGATCCCTTTAGCCTTAAGAAATATATCCAACTCCTTCTTGAATATATTTAATGAATTGGCCTCAACTGCCTTGTGTGGCAGAGAATTCCACAGGTTCACCACTCTCTGGGTGAAGAAATTCCTCCTCATCTCTGTCCTAAATGGCTTATCCCTTATCCTTCGACTGTGACCCCTGGTTCTGGACTCCCCGACCATCGGGAACATCCTTCCTGCATCTAGTCTGTCTAGTCTTGTTAGAATTTTATAAGTTTCAATGAGATCCCCTCTCATTCTTCTAAACTCCAGCGAGTATAAGCCCAATCGACACAATCTCTCCTCATGCGTCATTCCTGCCATCCCAGGTATCAGTCTGGTGAATCTTCGCTGCACTTCCTCCATGCCAAGAACATCCTTCCTTAGATAAGGCGACCAAAACTGCACACAATACTCAAGATGTGGTCTCACCAAGGCCCTGTACAACTGCAGTTAGAAATCCTTGCTCCTGTACTCAAACCCTCTCGCTATGAAGGCCAACATACCATTTGCCTTCTTAACCGCCTGCTGCACCTGCATGCTTACCTTCAGCGACTGGTGCCCAAGGACACTCAGGTCTCATTGCACTTCCCCTTTTCACAATCTATTGCCATTCAGATTTCCCACTACTCTGCTGGACCGAGTGTTCTCTCATTTTCCTAGAAAGAAAAGACAGACTGTATTTCAACAGCACCTTTCATGACCTCAGGACGCCCCAAAGCGCATTACAGCCAATGAAGAACTTTTTGAAGATGAGTCGCTCTTGTAATGTAGGAAACGCGGCAGCCAAATTTGCGCACAGCAAGCTCCCACAAACAGCAATGTGATTCGATCATAAGTAAAAACAGAAAATGCTGGAAATACTCAGCAGGTCAGGCAGCATCTGTGGAGAGAGAAACAGAGTTAACGTTTCTGGTCGATGACCCTTCGTCAGAACTGGAAAAAGTTGGAGATGGAACAGATTTTTAAGCAAGCGTAGGGGCAGGGAAAGGGGGAGGGGAGGAAAGAACAAAAGGGAAGGTCTGTGATAGGGTGGAAGGCAGGAGAGATTAAGAGACATTAAGAGAGATTAAGAGATGGTGCAAGGCAAAAGGAGATGGTAATGGGACAAGTTCAGAAATAAAAGATGGCTCTCGATGAAGTGTAAATGCCACTGGCAGAATGAAAGACAACTGCCATGTGGGAGAGAGAAAAACGTGATTCGATCATCTGTTTTTAGGTGTTAGCTAAAGGGATAAATATTGGCCAGGGCACCTCTGCTCTTCTTCGCAATATTGGCTGTGGGATCTTTTACGTCCATCTGAGAGAGCAAATGGGGGCCTTGGTTTAATGTCTCATCCGAAAGTCGGCACCTCTGACACTGCTGCGCTCCCTCAGTACTGCCCCTCCGACAGTGCGGCACTCCCTCAGTACTGCCCCTCTGACAGTGTGGCGCTCGCTCAGTACTGCCCCTCCGACAGTGCGGCGCTCCCTCAGCAAAGCTGCTCCGACGGTGCAGTGCTCTCTCAGTACTGCCCCTCCGACAGTGCAGCACTCCCTCAGCACTGCCCCTCCGACAATGCTGCACTCCCTCAGTACTGCCCCTCCAACAGTGCGGCGCTCCCTCAGCAAAGCTGCTCCGACCGTGCAGTGCTCTCTCAGTACTGCCCCTCCGACAGTGCGGCACTCCCTCAGCACTGCCCCTCCAACAATGCTGCGCTCCCTCAGCACTGCCCCTCCGACAGTGCAGAGCTCCCTCAGTACTGCCCCTCCAACAGTGCAGAGCTCCCTCAGTACTGCCCTTCCGACAGCACAGCGTTCCCTCAGCACTGCCCCTCCGACAGTGCAGCGCTCCCTCAGCACTGCCCCTCCAACAGCGCAGAGATCCCTCAGTACTGCCCCTTTGACAGTGTAGCGCTCCCTCAGTACTGCCCTTTCGACAGTGCAGAGCTCCCTCAGTACTGCCCCTCCAACAGTGCAGAGCTCCCTCAGTATTGCCCTTCCGACAGTACAGCGTTCCCTCAGCACTGCCCCTCCGACAGTGCAGCGCTCCCTCAGCACTGCCCCTCCAACAGCGCAGAGATCCCTCAGTACTGCCCCTTTGACAGTGTAGCGCTCCCTCAGTACTGCCCTTTCGACAGTGCAGAGCTCCCTCAGTACTGCCCCTCTGACAGTGCAGCACTCCCTCAGCATTGCCCCTCTGACAGTGCAACACTCCCTCAGCACTGCCCCTCCGACAGTGCAGCGCTCCCTCAGTACTGCCCCTCCGACAGTGCGGCACTCCCTCAGTACTGCCCCTCCGACAGTGTGGCGCTCGCTCAGTACTGCCCCTCCGACAGTGCGGCGCTCCCTCAGCAAAGCTGCTCCGACGGTGCAGTGCTCTCTCAGTACTGCCCCTCCGACAGTGCAGCACTCCCTCAGCACTGCCCCTCCGACAGTGCGGCGCTCCCTCAGCAAAGCTGCTCCGACCGTGCAGTGCTCTCTCAGTACTGCCCCTCCGACAGTGCGGCACTCCCTCAGCACTGCCCCTCCAACAATGCTGCGCTCCCTCAGCACTGCCCCTCCGACAGTGCAGAGCTCCCTAAGTACTGCCCCTCCAACAGTGCAGAGCTCCCTCAGTACTGCCCTTCCAACAGTACAGCGTTCCCTCAGCACTGCCCCTCCGACAGTGCAGCGCTCCCTCAGCACTGCCCCTCCAACAGCGCAGAGATCCCTCAGTACTGCCCCTTTGACAGTGTAGCGCTCCCTCAGTACTGCCCTTTCGACAGTGCAGAGCTCCCTCAGTACTGCCCCTCTGACAGTGCAGCGCTCCCTCAGCATTGCCCCTCTGACAGTGCAACACTCCCTCAGTACTGCCCCTCTGACAGTGCAGCGTTCCCTCAATACTGCCCCTCCAACATTGCAGCTCCCCCTCAATACTGCCCCTCCGACAGTGCAGCGCTGCCTCAGCACTGCCCCTCTGACAGTGCAGCACTCCCTCAGCATTGCCCCTCCGACAGTGCAGCGCTCCCTCAGTACTGCCCCTCCAACAGTGCAGCGCTCCCTCAGTACTGCCCCTCTGACAGTGCAGCCTTCCCTCAATACTGCCCCTCCAACATTGCAGCTCCCCCTCAATACTGCCCCTCCGACAGTGCAGCACTCCCTCAGCACTGCCCCTCTGACAGTGCAGCGCTCCCTCAGCATTGCCCCTCCGACAGTGCAGCGCTCCCTCAGTACTGCCCCTCCGACAGTTCAGCGTTCCCACAATACTGCCCCTCCAACATTGCAGCTCCCCCTCAATACTTCCCCTCCGACAGTGCAGCGCTCCCTCAGTACTGCCCCTCCGACAGCGCAACGCTCCCTCAGTACTGCCTCTCCGATAGTGCAGCGCTCCCTCAGTACTGCCCCTCCGACAGTGCAGCACTCCCTCATTACTGCCCCTATGACAGTGCGGCACTCCCTCAGTACTGCCCCTCCGACAGTGCAGCGCTCCCTCAGTAATGCCCCTCTGACAGTGCGGCGCTCCCTCAGTACTGCCCCTCTGACAGTGCAGCGCTCCCTCAGTACTGCCCCTCCGACAGTGCGGCGCTCCCTCAGTACTGCCCCTCTGACAGTGCAGCGCTCCCTCAGTACTGCCCCTCCGACAGTGCGGTGCTCCCTCAGTACTGCCCCTCTGACAGTGCGGCGCTCCCTCAGTACTGCCCCTCTGACAGTGCAGTGCTCCCTCAGTACTGCCCCTCTGACAGTGCAGTGCTCCCTCAGCACTGCCCCTCCAACAGTGCAGCACTCCCTCAGTACTGCACTGGGAGTGTCAGCCTAGATACTGTACTCAAGTCCTCGGAAATGATAATATCAACATTACAGCAGTGACTACGCTTCAAAAAGTACTTCATTGTCTGTAAAGCACTTTGGGACATCCTGAGGTTGTAGAAGGTGCTGTAGAAATGCAAGTCATTTCTTATTTTCATTTTGCTACCCAGTATCCCTCTTTCTGGTTGAATTTCCTTCGAGGATTGATTCACATCTTCTAATCTGACGTGTAGCGGCAGTAATACAGATGGGACTGTGCCCACTAATTGGCATGGTCGGAGGCCTTCAGGATTAAATTTTTACAGGCTGTGCTGAGTAGGCAATGTCCCTGGAATTCCCCACTCTCAGTGATCTATGTTTCTCTTTTAGAGATGAAAGATAGAGGCTGTTTTTGCGAGTTTGGCTTGGAGACTTACCTGGCACTTAATTCAAATATGGGAGCAGACCATTCCACCTCACAAATAAGTCAATCATAACCTATTGTAGCTAACAATGCCGTTTATCTCGCGCTGTGCCGAATGTGATATTTCATACTTTTTAAACCAGTCGACATGAGAGACCTACATCCTACCAAATTGATTTTAAATTAATTCGCTTTCACCATTTTTTTTCAGTATGTTTCTTCTTTCCATTTAAATGATAAAAGAGCTGGGCCAGAGAATGGCACATTTGTTCAGTTTATATCTGCCGTCAGTGCTAAAGGAAGAAAGACTTGCATTGATGCAAAGCCTATCACGACCACCGGATGTCTCAAAGCCCTTTACAGCCAATGAAGTGCTTTTGGAGTCTAGTCACTGTAGTAATGTGGGAAACACGGCAGCCAAGTTGCGCACAGCAATCTCCCACAAACAGCAACGAGATAATCTGTTTTTGTGATGTGGATTAATATTGGCCCTAGGACATCGGGGATAATTCCCCTGCGCTTCTTCGAAATAGTGCCTTGGGATCTTTTACATCCACCTGAAAGAGCAGACGAGGCCTCACTTTAGTATCTCATCCAAAAGACAGCACTGCCCACAGTGTAGCACCCCTTTAGTACTGCACTGGGAGCATCTGCCTAGCTTAATGGGCCAGTAATTCCTGTCCCAACGTGTGAGTACTGACGGGGTACTCACGCGTGGGCCCGGAGGAATTGCCGGTTTTCAGCATGCACAGCGCATGCGGGGAAAACCGGCATTTCCTCTCCTCTGACCCAAGGGGCTAAGAGGCGGAACGCGTGCGAGGTTTCAGGTAGCGCGTGCGCGCTGAACTTTCCTTTTTTTTTGAAGAGTTGCCCGTGGGGAAAAGGCTCCGGTTTTTACGCGTGGAAAAAGCAGCCGTAAGCACTTACTTTTAACAGGTAAGTGGTCTATTAAGTAAAATTAGAAAAATTTTCCACAGGTTCATTATTTTTGAAGACTTTACAGTAAGGTAAGTGTATTTTTAGCCCCGATTTTTTATATAATTTTTTTTTCAAAATTTAAAATTATTGTTTAAAATAGTTTTTTACAGTTATTTATAGTTCATTTAAGTAGTGCGAAGTTTTTTAAAATTTTCTTTCAAGTTTAAGTAGTGTTTGGGGGCCAGGAGTTTTCATGAGTTTGACATTCTATCAAACTCATGAATGAACTTTTGCAACCTCCCATTGGTTGCCCAGTGCTCACATGATCCCAGCCGGCTCATCGCACTAAGTACGCCACTGGGTCACACACACACAGCGCGGCAGGACCTGAAGCGGGCCAGTGACAGGAAATGCAATGCGGGCCAGGATTGAAATGTCAGCGCACCGGGTAAGTGCACATCGGGGGCTTGCACGCGCGGCAAGCCCCCGAACCTAATTTCTGGGCCAATGTGTTCAAATCGCTGGAGTGGGACTTGAACCCACATCCTTCTGACTCAATGGCAAAGTGTGCTACCCACTGAGCCACAGCTGACACACAAAGTGGTGGCAAGCTGGCAGGTCAGTGCAACTCAGCATCAAACGAACCCTCTTTGTTGCAGCAGCCAGATTTTCATTCACAACACGTTCTACCCTGAGCCGGGGAGCGGAGTTGTTAGAGGAGCATGTGTGCCGTGTGCTGCGGGAGCTGGGCTAATTCTGCCAGAACTCAATTCTTAGTTGACCCTAACAGCAATCAGACAAGGGTTGTGTTATGTTCATAAATAAATAGACGTTTTCATTATGAACAGCTAGCTTGAGCTAGTCATTTATTCAGCCATGTGGACTAGTGTACAGGCATCCATCTTGACTACTGCCTTGTGGGTAGCCCACTACTAAACATACAGCTCCACCTAGTGTACCATTCTAGAATGACATGTTACTGATCATTACAGGTTGAGAATCACTTAAGACTCACCCTTTATTCAAGGGCAAAGGATACTTTCACAGTCTTGGCTCAGCAAGGTGTCAATTAAATTTAACTAACTCGGAGAGTGGATGTGACACTCGGTTCATAAGCATTTCCTTCAGAATCCACCTGCTAATACTGACTGGTAGTGAACAATGGCTGCCTGTCTGTCTGACTCGCAGTCACAACCTCCGCAGACACCTTGCACTAACCCCTATTAGCATGAACACTGCAAGATATTAAAAACATTGAATGCTCTCACAGAGCAGCTTGGCAGTGCGGTGTTTTAATAAAACCATCGGACCTTCTCCAACTTGACTTCCTCCTTCCTGTTGTGCTGGTGACATTTTCTTTCTCATTATCCTCTGTACAACAACAACTTGTATTTATATAGCACCTTTAATGTAGTAAAACGTCCCAAGGCGCTGCACAGGAGTATTTTAAGACAAAAAATTTGACACCGAGCCACATAAGGATAAATTAGGGCAGGTGACCAAAAGCTTGGTCAAAGAGGTAGGTTTTAAGGAGCGTCTTAAAAGAGGAAAGAGAGGTAGCGAGGTGGAGAGGTTTAGGGAGGGAATTCCAGAGCTTAGGGCCCAGGCAACAGAAGGCACGGCCACCAATGGTGGAGCGACTATAATCAGGGATGCTCAAGAGGGCAGAATTAGAGGAGCGCAGATATCACGGGGGGTTGTGGGGCTGGAGGAGATTACAGAGATAGGGAGGGGCGAGGCCATGGAGGGATTTGAAAACAAGGATGAGAATTTTGAAATCGAGGTGTTGCTTAACCGGGAGCCAATGTAGGTCAGCGAGCACAGGGGGTGATGGGCAAACGGAACTTGGTGCGAGTTAGGACACGGGCAGCCGTGTTTTGGATGACCTCAAGTTTACGTAGGGTGGAATGTGGGAGGCCGGCCAGGAGTGCGTCGGAATAGTCAAGTCTCGAGGTAACAAAGGCATGGATGAGGGTTTCAGCAGCGAATGAGCTGAGGCAGGGGCGGAGACGGGCGATGTTACAGAGGTGGAAATAGGCTGCGAATATGTGGTCGGAATATGTGTAAGGAAGAAATAAACAAAACACACTTGGATTTATTTCGCGTCCTCAGGACATCCCAAGTCGTTTCACCTCCAGTTAATTACTCTTGAAGTGCAGTCACTTATGTCGTCACCAATGTTCGCCCTAATTTTTTTTTGGGTGCGCGGCCCCTTTAATGGGCTGTTCAAACTATCACGCATGTAATCTGGTTTTTCCACTTAGAAGCCGGCAAGCTAACTGAGGCTCAACAAAATTCCACAAAAGATAGATGGCCAGTTAAATTATGTTCAGCGTTGGTTTTGGTGGTTGAGGAGGTGATGGTGACCAAGTCAGTGTTAGAATGCTACCGTACTGAGGTTTCATTTTTAATTTGTTCGCGGGATGTGGTTGAACCTGGCAAGGCCGCCTTTATTGCCCCACCGTGTCAGCTGTGTCTCAGTGGGCAGCACGCTCGCCTCTGAAGGTCGTGGTTTCAAGGCCCGCTCCAGAGACTCGAGCACAGAAATCTAGGCTGACACTCCCGGTGCCAGTACTGAGGGAGGTGCTGTCTTGTGGATGAGATGTTAAACCGAGGCCCCGTCTGCTCTGTCGGGTGGACATAAAAGATCGCATGGCACTATTTTGAAGAAGAGCAGGGGAGTTCTCCCCGGTGTCCTGGGGCCAATACTTACCCCTCAATCAACATCACTAAATCAGATTACCTGGTCATTATCACCTTGCTGTTTGTGGGAGCTTGCTGTGCACAAATTGACTGCTGCGTTCCCTACATTACAACAGTGACTACACTTCAAAAAGTACTTCATTGGCTGTAAAGTGCTTTGGGACGTCTGGTGGTCGTGAAAGGCGCTATAGAAATGCAAGTCTTTCTTTTTCGTCCCTAGTTGCCCTAAGGGGATTAAGAGGCGAGCACAGAGTGCGGGGCTGGAGTCACAAACTCCAGTTTGGATTCACTTGGGTTTAGAAGGTTCAGGGATGAACTATTGAGGTGTTGATAGGGTAGATATGGAGAAATTCTTCCCTCTGGTGAGGAGAGTCCAGAACAAGATGGCGCGTTAGAGCCCGGCCGTTTAGGAGTGAAATCAGGAAGCACTTCTTCACACAAAGTGTAGTGGAAATCCTAATCTCTCCCCCCAAATGGCTGTGGATGCTGTGGGTAAATTAAAATATTCAAGACTAAGATTGATAGATTTTTGTTGGGTTAGGTTATCAAGGGAACTGGATCAAAGGTGGGTACAGATCAGCCGGGATGAATGGCGGAACAGGCTGGAGGGGCTGAATAGCCTCCTCCTATTCCTATGTTCCCTGAAAGACCTCAGCCTGGATGGGCGATGGAAGAGGAGAGGTAAGTGTTCAACTATTTCGGTGGGCCCTGGATTCGCTGAAGTTATCCTCCAGGGTTCACAAAAATGATCTGGGCCACTGCTGCCACCCAGGACCCCCTCCCTCCGCGGTTCCCCGTGCCCCCACCCAACCCCGCAACGTACCCTTTTTGGCAGCTGCTCCGGCCTGATTTCCGGACTTCAGTCCGGCGAGCTGTGTCGGGATGGCGGGTTTGGCTCCCTGCAGCTCACCTGTTTAATTTAAGAATTTGGATGACGCCCGGGCCTCAAAATCACGGGGGGGCCTCTTCCCCACTGGAACGGGCGGTCGACCAAAACCTACCACGCTTTGTGCAAATTGGCTGTCGTGTTTACCAACAAAAACAAAAAAGAAAGAAAGTACTTGAATTGCTACAGCGCTTTTCATGATCTCGGGACTTCCCAAAGCGCTTTACAGCCAATGAAGTAGGTTTTTGAAGTGTAGTCACTGTTGTAATCTTCTCTTGTTAGGCAGTCCCTCGGAACCGAGGATGACTTGCTTCCACATTAAAAATGAGTTCTCAGGTGACTGATGAGTCCAATGCGGGACCTACAGTCTCTGTCACAGGTGGGGCAGACGGTGGTTGAAGGGGCGGGTGGGTGCGGTGCTTGGCTTGACGTGCGCTCCTTGCGCTGCCTGCGCTTGGCTTCCGCTTGCACCCGGCGAAGAGAGGATGTGTAATGTGGGAAGTGTAGCAGCCAAGTTGTGCACAGCAAGCTCCGGGAAAGTGGAGTTGAGGTCAAAGATCAGCCATGATCTTATTGAATGGCGGAGCAGGCTCGAGGGGCTGAATGGCCGGCTCCTGCTCCTAATTCTTTCTTATATTCTTATCCCACGAACAGCAATGTGATAATGACCAGATTATCTGTTTTTGGTGGTGTTGGTTGAGGGATTAAGTATTAGCCAGGACACCAGGGATTAATCCCCTGCTCTTCTTTATGTCCACCTGAGAGAGCAGACGGGGCCTCGGTTTAATGTCTCCTCTGAAAGACGGCACCTCCGACAGTGCAGCGCTCCCTCAGTACTGCACTGGGAGTGTCAGCCTAGATTTTGGAAACCGGGCTTCCCACTCGCTATTGCCCGGTTTTGTACACTCGCCTGAGACCAATTTCTCCCCCAAGGTCTTTCTTTCAATCTCTCCGAATCCAAATCCCTTGTTCTATTTTGTATTCAAGTCCCGACTTGAACCCACAACCTTCTGACACAAAGGTGAGAGTGTGACCCACTGAGCTGGCAAGAGAGCCTGAGGTGTCAATTGATTGACCGAAGAGCACTTTGGGACGATGAGGAAGACACCATACGTGCGAATTCTGCTGAATACTTTAGGTGCTAAAGAGCCTTTGAGGTGGCCGGGATGGGGTCTTAAGCTGCAACGCCGGTTTAGCCCCGTGTTTAGAGCAAGACTCCATCTTGGTAAAGGAGTTGGAGCTTGCGCTAGGGACAGCCTCCCGAAGGCTTGTTAAACAGCTGATTGCCACTTCAAATGCCTGCATTAAACAGGCTGCACTGGTGGATAACGCTTCAACTAACGCCCGGTCCTAACAGCGACCAGCTGTTCGGGAGTAAACATACCGGGAGACTTCCTGCGATACTTTGTCAAGACTTCACCAATCCTCGGGCAACATTTATTCTGGAAATTCTCTGAGGAATTCACCTAAAAAGAGTGCGTGCTGTTCTACTCCACCTTATTGGACACCTTATAGGAGTCACCAGGAGAAAAGGAGTGCTTGGTCATGGGCGTCTTGCTGGGGTATCTTGGTCTGGATGAGGAATGGGAGGAGGACATGAGGCCAGGCAGAGCAACACCAGCTGCTGCAGGAGAGAGGGACAGGAGGGACAGGAGGGCGAGGTGGACCCCTTCCCCACTGCCGGTACGGGACATCCCTCCTGCTCTGGACCTCCTCCACCAGGACCTCCAGTGCCATGTCCGAGAACCTTTGTGCCCTCTCCCTTGGTCCCTGAGCCACCCTGTTCTGTGCCGCTGTGTGCCAGCCAGAGCACTGACTGCTCAACTTCAGTGGAAGTGGGTGCGAGGAGCCCACACATACACTGCTCCACGAAAATTGCGTCCAACCAGCACTTGCGTGCTAAACCTGCAGAATTACGTTTGTCACCTCCAGGCACGTTCAAATGATGGTAATCAGCCATTAGGACCAACACTGAGCGCTAACCCCAGACTTTCAAACGGGCGTGTCTTATTAGCACAGCACCCATTTAGTGCCTGTCTTGACCCTTCAGCCAAAACAATCACCTGAATAGATACAAGGGGTATGAAATTGGTCTTGGGTGGAAGGAAGTGCAAACTGGGTGATCGCGAATCGGCCGCCCATTTCGCACCGTGACCGATTTTATTTCCCATTGATGTCAACGGAAAAGTAAATCGGGAGGGGTGAAAAACAGGAGGCCGACTTACTGTCGCCCGTTTTTGTGCTATCGCCCGAAGTCCGTTTCTCCCCACGGCCTTTTCTTCCAGCGTTCTATTTTGCATTCGGGTTAAAAACCGCAAACGTCTCGCTTTCCTGAAAGATAGGAGTGTTTAAAGGTTTTTGTAACTGGGCTTGCCTGGTTTCTGGGAGCTGTCTCACTGTGTGAATCCCGTTCTCCATAGAACCAGGCCAAAAAAATTAGGGTTTACAAGTTGGGAGAAAGTGGATTTAACAGGTTGATTGTCGGCTGGTGTCTCAGGACCCTGGGCTCTGGAATCGAATTTAAAGGAAGTATAAAGCAGCTTTAGATTGCCCTTTTGTTCAAGCTCGACACATTTGGAGTTTGTTGGGGAAGGTAGTTTATTTATAGTCTATTATCAAGAAAAAATATCCTTTTTTCACATCTCGCTATGGCAACTGAGGTAGCCAAGGTTTTGCCTGAAAACTATGTTATAAACGAGGACCCCAAACAGGCCGCTTTGAAAATGCAGGTCCTAAAGTTTAAATTAACCTTTCAACCCTGGTAAAACGAAACAAAGGACTTGTATTTCTACAGCGCCTTGCATGGCCTCAGGGCGTCCCAAAGCTCTTCGCAGCCAGTGAGGTGCTTTTTTGAAGTGTAGTCATTGTTTCTATAGTGCCTTTCTCCTGGTGACTCCTATGAGGTGCCCAATAAGGCGCAATAGCTCAGCACTCACTCTTTTTAGGTGAAGCCCTCAGGGAATTTTCAGAATGAATGTTGCTTGAGTGTTGGTGAAGTCTTGACAATGTGTCCCTGAGGGTCTCCCAATGTGTTTACTCCCAAACAGCTGGTCACTGTTAGGAGCGGGCGTTAGTTGAAGCGCTCACCACCAGAATGAAGTGCAGCCTCTTTAATCAACGCTAGCCCGCATTTTAAATGGCAATCAGCTGTTTAATGAGCTGTTCCTAGGCTGGGAGGTCAATTGATAATTTCAAAACTGAGATTGATAGATTTTTTTGTTAGTTTAAGCGCATTAAGGGTTACGAAACCAAGGCGAGTAGATAGAGTTAAGATACAGATCAGTCATGATCTAAGTGAATGGCGGAACAGGCATGAGGGGCTGAATGGCCTCCTCCTGTTCCTTTTTCTTTATTCATTCGTGGGATGTGGGTGTCGCTGGCAAGGCCAGCATTTATTGCCCATCCCTAATTGCCCTTGAGAAGGTGGTGGTGAGCCGCCTTCTTGAACCGCTGCAGTCCGTGTGGTGAAGGTACTCCCACAGTGCTGTCAGGGAGGGAGTTCCAGGATTTTGACCCAGCGACGATGAAGGATCGGCCGATATACTTCCAAGTCAGGGTGGTGTGTGACTTGGAGGGGATATTTGGAGGTGGTGGTGTTCCCATGCGCCTGCTGCCCTTGTCCTTCTAGGTGGTAGAGTACGCAGGTATGGGAGGTGCTGCCGAAGAAGCCCTGGCGAGTTGCTGCAGTGCATCTTGTAGATGGTACACACTGCAGCCAAGGTGCGCCGGTGGTGGAGGGAGTGAATGTTTAAGATGGTGGATGGGATGCCAATCCTACGTTCCTAATGTATTAACCAACGGAGTAGAATAAAGTTGAAATTCCTAAATTAAACATTCCACACATGTATTTTGTAGTGTATGTACCCGTCTACCTTTAAGAGAACTATTGTATGTAACCGTTCACCTTTAAGAGAACTATTTTAGGTGTGGCACTACTTTGTTTGGCTTCTGTATACGGTAATACCGACGGTGACCACACCAGTATATAAGTGTTGTGCCAGGAGTTATTGGGCAGATTCGCCCTGACCTTCGAATAGTAAAGTCCTGTTTTAAGTTACTCTTGGAGTCTGTGTATTAATTAACTAAACAACCCACAGACTTTACAGTGGCAACGAGTCCGATCGTACCCTGCGGCAACAATACTTCCGAAGCAGTTAACGAGCATCGAGAAGAGGCAACCGCCCTCGTCGTTCTGCTGGGAGAAAACTCGAGGCTGCAGAACTAGAAAGGAGGAAGAATTTAGAGACAAAGACTTCCATCAGCAACACGCACTGACTGTCCCTTCTGCCACGGTGAGGAGTGAGCCGATCAGCACGAGAAGCAAGGCGGCCACGGTGACTGTGAGTAAGGGAAAGTAAAAAGAATAACCGGAGGATAAGGGCGGTGCACTCGACCACGGTCGAGGGGGAAAGGAGCCGGACAGAAGTCGGGTCCAGAGGCGCTGAGACTGGGGAAGCGTGGAGCAAGGAAGCCGCGGTACAGACAGGCTGGGGGACGCAACGGCGTTGTGAGACAGCTAGACCGCGACCGGCGAAAAAGGCCGGGCAGCGACCGAAGCCACGAAGCGCTGCGACCGGGAACGTAGGCGCGGGAAGAGATAAACTCAGCCGCAGCCGGGGAGGGAAGTACCGGACTGCGAGAGGGCTGGGAGGCGCGATTGGGAGCCGAGCGAGCGGGAGAGGCAGAGCCGACCAAGGGAGACTGAGCGAGAGCCAGTCCAGTGGCTGAAACTGTTCTCCGTCAACGGGGTGTACCCAGCGCCGGTTGCCCTGCCGAGAAAAGGGAAACCCCTGAAGCCGACGCGTAGGCTGTGAACCTGAAAGCCAGCGGCCGTCGCCTGTGGGGGAAAGTGTACCCCTCCCGCTAGGGAAGAAACGCGGGAAGCCGCCATTAGGCGGGGAAGAAGACAGAAGCGGGAAACCGCCATTGAAGTGGGCGGGGAGAGAAGATAAGCGCGGGAAACCGCCATTTTCGCGGGAAAACCGCCATCTTAGAAAAAAAAAATAAGTTAAAGAAATAATTCGGGGTGTTATCAGAAAGAGAGGAAGATGCCTAAGCGTGGTAACATCAACGATTTTAATGCCGAGGTAGAAGACTGGGCCACGCACGTGGAACGCATCGAGATCTATTGTGAGGCCAATAAAATAGAAGAAGATGACAAAGCTATAACCTTGCTAAACTCGATGGGCGCGAAGACATACGGGCTCTTGAAGCATCTACTATCACCAGCTAAACTGGCGGATCAGACTTTCGATGATATTGTGGCTGTTCTGAAGGATCACTTGAACCCCACACCGTTGATGTTGGCGGAACGATTCAAATTCTATGCGAGAACGCAACGGAAAGATGAAAGCAACGCAGAATACTTGGTCGAACTGCGTAGACTAGCGAAATACTGCCAGTTTGGAGGGAATCTGACAGAGGCATTGCGAGACAAGTTCGTGTGCGGGTTGGCAAAGGAAGGAACGCAAAAGCGACTACTCGAAGAGAACGACCTTAGGCTTGACAGGGCTGTCCTTATTGTAGCATCGCACGAAGCCGCAGCGAAGGGAACTGCGGAAATGCAGCTAAAGACAGCAGCACTAAGTGTGGATCAAATTACCTCGACAACAACAAAATGCTATCGTTGTGGGAAGACAACACACGACCAGAACCAATGCTGGTTTAAGAACCAGGAATGTAGGAAATGTGGCAAACTGGGTCACATAGCTAAGGTATGCCAGTCAGGGAAAAGGACCAACAACCAAAGGAAGCCATCACAGGAAAAGTACAACGAGGTACACAAGGTGGCTGAGAAGAGTTCAGACGAACAGAATTCAGACTCAGACCCAAACGGCCAGGAGCTGGGTAGTCTGAGAATTCACAATGTGAGTAAGGAAGCTGACCTACAAACTATCTGGGTCATGCTAAAAATAGCTGGAATCCAAGTGAAAATGGAGTTGGACACTGGATCAGCTCTATCAGTCATAAATCGAAGGGATTACCACCGGCTATTCTCACATGTACCCTTAAGAGATACCAAGTTCATATTGCAGACATACACGGGGCATAAAGTATACCCCATGGGAAAGATAAGAGTCAAAGTGAGAGATAGGGGTAAAGAACACCCAAGAATGAACTTATACGTACTACATGAGGGAGAACCACCACTTCTAGGACGGGAGTTGATCAAGAAAATAGACATGGAATGGCACTATCTAAAAGCCATAACGAGTGAAGACTCGGTGCAGACAATCAGCTCAGATTCTGAAACGGATGACGATAAGACCAACCCAAATATGAAAGACAAGGCTGAAATGGACTTGCCGACGAAGGTTGGAAAAACGAAGGCATGCATAAAGGCTTATGCTCCAGAGAAGAACAAAGTTTCAGAGCAGAACTCCACCGAACAATGACAACCTAGTTTGACAGAAAATTCTGAGCCTGTTCAAGTTACGGACATATCCATGACGGAAGAACACCGAGCTCGGACTCAAACTTATTTCAAATTACGACAACAATTAGAACAATTGAGTTACCGTCTCGTACAAGAGATGAAAACAATGAAAAAGTTCTATGACACCAAATGGGAGAATCTGGAAAGACAACAGAAGCAGCTAGCTCAAGCAGAGAGCGACCATAGAGCCATCGTGACCAATTATCGATCACATCTCCCTTATGCTGTTCAGGAGTTAGAATATTTGCAGGAAGAAGCAAATGAAGAGGAATCTTCAGGAAGCCATGATTTTATTCCAGTTCTTCTCTATGACTCCTTACAAGCAGAGTGTGAGAAGTTGAAAGAACAGTATGAACAGGCCCAGGCTACAATTCTGGAAGGGGTTAACTCGGCAACCTCCGAAAAGCTAGTTTCAGTGGAAGCATATGAGCAACTGAAGGTTGAACATGAGCAAGAAGTCCAAAGGCTGCAGGAAATTCTTGATGAGCTCAAGGCCAAGACAGACTCATCGGTAGAAGTTCCATCCATAGATGAGAAATTAGAGGTGAAAGACATGGCAGAACATGAAAGACAAGATGTACAAGAACTCATAAAAATATTAAAGGAAACCCAAGACAAATATGGGGCGGCAATGACCGAGATTCAACAACTTGAAGGACAGATTCAACTGGGAATCCGTTCAGTGGAAGAAAAGGGAACTGTAAGAAACACAGAGACTGTAAGAATGGCCTCTGAACATGAGCTAGAGAGCATCAATGCGCAACTTCTCCGAGCGCTGGAAGCCAAAGTACAAGAGGAAAAGAAGGTGAAAGCATTGGAGGAAAAGGTGGATGAAATGGAGAAGACTCTGACCCACAGTGTTCCCGTGGAAGAGTTAACGGTCAGCCAACTCCTTCATATGCTGAAGGACAAGACTCTACCATGGGAACAATCTGAACACGAGCTTCAATCTTCAAAGGGAAGGAGTTCGGAGCTCTCAAAAGTTATGGAAATAGCTGAGGTTGCAACACAGATTTTACAGGGATGCCAAAAGTACGCTGAATCACGTCAATGTGAACAGCAGAATGTTGAAACAGCTGCTCCAGTAGAAGGATTGAATAGCCTGATCAATCAATCCCCGAGGGAAGGGGAAGTATTGAAATCACAAACGAGGTCATTAGTGAAGGATTTGCAGGAAACCCAGGAAGAGCGGGATGAATATGAACGCATGAAGAAGTTTCTTCAGGAAAGATGTCTAGGGAGGGAACAACAGTCGGCTAACGTCCAGTTGGGTACGGAAGAAGTAGCAGGCCCTCTCGCTAGACTAGCTCAGGACGACACCGAATATTACCATGACCTGTTGAGTGACACGGAATATTACGATGACTTGGTCTGCCCAGCTTGTGATGAAAACTCCCAAAGTGCAGAAATCAGGATGAAGCACTTAAAGTCTAAGGAACATAGGGAGATGGTGGCACTACAGCTGGCAGCGGATAAGGGAGCCCCGAGAGTCTCCAAGAAGCAGAAAAGAAAAAGACAAAGCAGAAGACGATAACCATCTAAATCATTATCACTTCTATCAGATCATGCACGTGGGCCCTACGAAGGGGGCCAAATCAGTTGGAAAGTAGGAAAAATTACCAAGGCAGTCCAGCTGTTTGTAAAAGTCAGCACTGCTGGTTCAGCAGGACGGAAGTTCAAGCTGTTAAGCCAAGGAAAAGACTATTGGATGAGTCACGCTAGAAATGTGAACCGGCTACACCACAGAGATGTTGTTCGGACCGAGTCAAGACCAGAGACTGAATCTGTGAACTGTTCCCGCAGAGACTGAATCTGTGAACTGTTCCCCACAGAGACTATATCTGTGAATTGTTTTACATGAAGTTGATTATATGTTATGTTTAATGGGGAATAAGTATGTTGTAAGCTAAAAAGGGAGGATTGTAGTGTATGTACCCGTCTACCTTTAAGAGAACTATTGTATGTAACCGTTCACCTTTAAGAGAACTATTTTAGGTGTGGCACTACTTTGTTTGGCTTCTGTATACGGTAATACCGACGGTGACCACACCAGTATATAAGTGTTGTGCCAGGAGTTATTGGGCAGATTCGCCCTGACCTTCGAATAGTAAAGTCCTGTTTTAAGTTACTCTTGGAGTCTGTGTATTAATTAACTAAACAACCCACAGACTTTACATATTTGTTACTGTTTTATACTAAATAAACATAATTATTTGACAGAGGGGAGTGATTTTATAAACTGTATAATAGAACGGAAACTGAAAACAAATCGCATTTGAATGCAGCCTCTATAAAGCGCAGACATTTAGTTACTTCCATTGTTGTACAGGCTGATTGTTAGTTAAGAAAGTAATATAACGCTTTTCATGACCACCAGATGTCCTAAAGCACTTTATGGCCAATGAAGTACAATTGAAGTGTAGTCACTGTTGTAATGTGGGAAATGCGGCAGCCAATTTGCGCACAGCAAGCTCCCACAAACAGCAATGTGATAATGACCTGATAATCTGTTTTAGTGATGTTGGTTGAGGGATAAATATTGGCCAGGGCACCAGGGAGAACTCCCCTGCACTTCTTCGAAATAGTGCCCTGGGATCTTTTATGTTCACCTGTAGGGGGTGGCGGGTGTGGTGCGTGCGCCCAGTCAGTTATGCCCCTGATTGTTGGTGAGCGGTTCGAATCGCTCCCACGCCCCTGGGTTCTAGACACTGGACTTAGGTACCGGCGGCGATACAGAAAACTCGAGTAGACAAGTGGTTTGGATGTAAGAAAACCTAGATTTTATTAAAACAGAAATTAAAACAGTCTTATGAGAAGTTACTGGTATAAAAATACAGGCAAATACAAAATAACTATACTTATGCAGGGAATGGGGAACACACGGCACATCGAGGGAAAACAAACTACATTAACAATCCCCTTATCCTTATCCCACCCCCTATACCTAACTAGATTAAGCTATGTGGGGCCAGAATTCATGCTCACCAATCCAAAGCAAAGCCAACTGTTTAACGGATGCAAAATTTTGAGGTCTGGTCTTCTGTCCTCTTAGGTACCCCGTCGCCACGTGGTCTCAGGGGTGCGGTGCTGGAGCTGCTGCTGCGACACACCTTCTTCTCCTCCACTACCGTTGTCATCTCGTCGCGATGGGTTCTCCTCTTCTTCTCCCTCGGGCGGTCATCGGCGGTAACGCCGTGTCTATAGGGCAGCTGGCAGTTTTACTGTCTAGATTTTCCTACCCAAGCGTAAGAACGCCAGTATACTCGTCATGGCATGGACACCTGCGTTTTCGCAGCGCTCACCAAAATATTCATCTCACCAAGCGCCAGCTTATAACTAGACGCTTGGCCTCATCAATACGTTTTTCGCTGCCCTGCTCTGCTCTTATCGAGTTGTTACCGTCTTCTTCGTCTCCTTTCGTCTCGTCTCGTTCAGTTACTATACAAGTCCTGAACTGCCTACTCACTTTCGTCTCGCCCCTTTTTGTGGCCTGGGCGTCCTGGATGGCTATGGACTCGGGTCTCGTTCCCCTCCCCCGCAATTGGTATGGTGTCCTTAGCTGCTGAAACTCTGCTACAGGGAGCGAGGAGAGAACCCACCACGAGGCCAGGGCACGAGTACGAGCGGCGGCAGCCCAAGACCAGATGAGAGGTCAGAGTCAAGAGCGCAAGAGTCAAGAGAGCGATTGCTACCCGGGGCTTCCAGTTATACTCCTTTTGAATGGCCCTTATCTGCGCGCCAAATCAGGTTAGTTCATTGTTTCAATTTTGGCGGGCTATTTTAAATGATTATAGCAATCTAAGTTAATTGGATTTAGATGGCCGTTTACTGCACCTAATGGCCTGATGTCCGGGCTGTATTGTCATTAATGCATTCTAATCGGCCTGTCCAGCCTTGACGGCTCCCATAAGCTGTTTCCGATTATTTATGCGGACAATTCAATGGCCTCAAGTATAGGCCTAACTGGTTTTGATCTGCCTACGATCTGGCGTAATGCATATTCAATGTTTGCTGTCTGTTTTCCAAAATACAAAGTCCTTTTTCACAGAAACTGCATTTTAGGTTTTGATTTCCCCAAAGGCTTCTTGTGCTGCCACAGAGTCCAAGCTTTTAAAATCTTGCAGGCTTTTGGTCACGAGGTGCGGACGCCATCTTTTGGGCACCCCTTTTAAAATGTCCATGCAGGGTCCCTTTTATTAATAACTTTGGGGGAATGTGGGAATTTTGCGAATCTTACAACTTGAGAGACTGGACTGGGCTTCGGTTTAATGTCTCATCTGAAAGACGGCACCTCCGACAGTGCAGCGTTCCCTCAGCACTGCACTGGGAGTGTCAGCCTCGATTATGTGCTCAAGTTCCTGGCGTGGGCCTCGAACCCACAACCTTCTGACTCAGAGGTGTGTGTGGTACCAACTGAGCCACAGCTGACAAATATTTAGCCAAAATATTGCAGTTTAAATTGACTTTAATCCAGGTGACTACACAATGTTGGAGGAACATATTTAGCAAAGGTCCAGAAACTCCAACAGAAATAGAGCTTAATTTCTCGATTTACGACTTTTGCCGTAAGGGTAAGAGGAAAAGTTTAACCCGAGTGTGCCAATGAATTGTTTCTTTTGATTGCCAAGCACCCACAGGACAGGGGGTGCTTGATTCAGGATTCCAGATTTCTCAGAGTCTTCTGTTAACGAAATGGCAAAATCTATTGGGACAAGGTGGAGCAGCCGAGGCATCACGGGAGGGCGGCACGGAAACCTTCACCCTTGTAAAATTTGAAAGGAGGTTCACGTAAACAAACGGCCAGCACGGGCTCGATGGGCCGACTGGCCTCCTTCTGTGCTGTAACCATTCGATGATTCTAGGAGCTCCCTCGGAGCGTCTCCTGGCGGAAAACTCCAGTTGCACATTTAACGGGGTTTCCAACACGGTTCCAGCAAACTTACATCACCAGAGTGAATGAAACCCTCACCACATTCCTGCCGGTGCGGGTTGACTCTAATGTCACTGTTTGTGTGTGCTTGGCTGTGTCTGTGTCTGTTATTGTGTGTGAGTGACTGTGTGAATTGTAGAATCATAGAAATTTATGGCACAGAAGGAGGCCATTTGGCCCATCGTGTCCGCGCCGGCCGACAAAGCTCTCCAGCCTAATCCCACTTTCCAGCTCTTGGTCTGTAGCCCTGTAGGTTACGACACTTCAAGTGCATATCCAAGCACTTTTTAAATGTGATGAGGGTTTCAGCCTCTACCACCCTTTCAGGCAGTGAGTTCCAGACCCCCGCCACCCTCTGGGTGAAAAACTATCTCCTCAAGTCCCCTCTAAACCTTCTACCAATTACTTTCAATCTATGCCCCCTGGTTATTGACCTCTCTGCTAAGGGAAATAGGTCCTTCCTGTTATGTTCATAAATATATAGACGTTTTCATTATGAACAGCTAGCTTGAGCTAGTCATTTATTCAGCCAGGTGGACTAGTGTACAGGCATCCATCTTGACTACTGCCTTGTGGGTAGCCCCCTACTAAACATACAGCTCCACCTAGTGTACCATTCTAGAATGACATGTTACTGATCATTACATCCCCTTTCTTTGAGGTTAAACAAAATTAATATCAATCAACTTTCAAGAACAGTGATAAAGATGATATCAGTAACACTTTTGTTTTCTTTGTACTCAAAGATTAAGTCTATCAGGCTTTTTTACTTCACGTGTGGATCTTCTCAGCACAGGTAAGTCTGATGTGTTTTCATCAGAGCCTGTATGTGTGTTTGTGTTAGATTGTTCTGGTGGTGAGTGACAAGATTCAATTGCGGCATTGTCATCGATTTGCTCTTGGATAGTTTCTTGTGTTTTCAGGAGGGAATGGTGGTTCCTCCTAAGAATCTGTCCTTCCTCAGTTCTAACACTGTATGACCTTGGTCCTACTTCCTCAAGAACTGTAGCTTTCCTGTTCCATGCATCTGGATCCTCAATCCTGACAACATCATCCCTTGTCAATGGTTTCAGAGTTTTGGATGACTTGTCATAGTGTGATTTCTGTTTCAGCTTTAACAGTTGAAGTCTCTGTCTCAGTTCCTTACTCTGCTTTTCTTTTGCACAGCAGGGTAGCGTGGTGCGCAACTTGTGACCCATTAGGAGTTCAGCAGGTGAAGAACCACAGTCTAAAGGGGAGGCTCGGTAGCTCAGCAGGGCGAGATAAGGATCAGACTTGCTTTCTGTTGCTTTCTTCAGCAGCTGTTTGAGAACTTGAACACCTTTCTCTGCCTTACCATTCGACTGAGCATACAGAGGACTGGATGTGATGTGTTGAAAGTCATAATGTGCTGCAAACTGTTGCCACTCCTTACAGTTGAAGCACGGACCATTGTCGCTAACAGCAATCCTGGGAATTCCATGTCTGGCGAAGATGGATTTAACATGCATCATGACATTGCTTGCTGATGTGCTTGAGAGCAGCGCCATCTCAGGATAGTTAGAATAGTAGTCAATCACTATTAGATAGTCTGTACCATTCAAATGAAAGAGCTCCATACCAACCTTTTGCCATGGTGCTGTTGGTAAGTCAGCTACTATCATTAGTTCCTTTGCTTGTTTGTTTTGGTGTTTCTGACATGTCACACATATGCCTATCATGTTCTCAATGTCCTTATTTATGCCAGGCCAATAAACAGTGTCTCTTGCCCTCCTTTTGCATTTTTCAATTCCGAGGTGTGCCTCATGAATCCTTTTGAGCATGTCTTGACGCAGAGCCTGTGGAATGACTATATTGTTCTGTTTTAGTAATAGTCCACTTGCGACACTTAACTCTGACCTGATGTGATAGTACTTTGGACAGGAACCTTTTGGCCAACCATGATGAATGTTCTCTATTACTGTTTGTAACACTGTATCTTTTACTGTTTCTTCTGCTATTTGCTTTGATTTTGTGTCTGACACGGGCAGCGCAGCAGTGACCATACTCACATGAACATCCACGTCTTCCTCTGTAGAGCTCACATGACTCATTGTGGGTGCTCAGGATAGTGCATCGGCTAACACTATGTGTTTGCCCGGTGTGTAGATCAGTTCAAAGTCATATATTTGCAGCTTCATCATGAGTCATTGAATCCTTGGAGACATCTCATTCAGATTTTTTTTTGGTGTGGAGATGCCGGTGTTGGACTGGGGTGGACAAATGTAAGAAATCACACAACACCAGGTTATAGTCCAACAGCTTTATTTGAAATCACAAGCTTTCGGAGCGCTGCTCCTTCATCAGGTGAAGTGGAGAGATGCATAAAAACACAGCTTATATAGTCAGAGAATAATGTCAGATGTTTACAGGTAATCTTTCTAACTGCCATTTATCACACCTCGGCAGAGAGATAATCACAGCAATCAAAGGTGTAAATGGTGTCCAAACAGGTCAGTCAGGAAAACATTACATCAAAGAACAATGAGGTGGGGTCACAAGGGGTCAAATGTTGCAGATGCTGGGGTCTGTATGAAAAACAATAAAACAGACAAAAAACATTTTTTTTGCTGGAAATCACAGCAGGTCCGGCCGCATCTGTGTGGAGAGAACAAGCCAATGACGACTCGAGTCTGGATGACCCTACATCAGGTAGGGTTACATGTAGTGTGACATGAACCCAAGATCCCGGTTCAGGCCGTCCTCATGGGTGCGGAACTTGGCTATCAGTTTCTGCTCGACGATTTTGCGTTGTCGTGTGTCTCGAAGGCCACCTTGGAGAATGCTTACCCGAAGATCGGAGGCTGAATGTCCTTGACTGCTGAAGTGTTCCCCGACTGGGAGGGAACACTCCTGCCTGGCGATTGTTGTGCGGTGTCCGTTCATCCGTTGTCGCAGTGTCTGCATGGTCTCGCCGATGTACCATGCTACGGGGCATCCTTTCCTGCAACGTATGAGGTAGACAACGTTGGCCGAGTCACATGAGTATGTACCATGTACCTGGTGGGTGGTGTCTTCACGTGTGATGATGGTATCTGTGTTGATGATCTGGCACGTCTTGCAGAGGTTGCTGTGGCAGGGTTGTGTGGTGTCGTGGTCGCTGTTCTCCTGAAAGCTGGGTAATTTGCTGCGAACGATGGTCTGTTTGAGGTTAGGCGGCTGTTTGAAGGCGAGTAGTGGAGGCGTGGGGATGGCCTTAGCGAGGTGTTCGTCGTCATCGATGACATGTTGAAGGCTGCGAAGAACATGGCGTAGTTTCTCTGCTCCGGGGAAGTAGTGGACGGCAAAGGGTATTCTGTTGGTTGTGTCCCGTGTTTGTCTTCTGAGGAGGTCTATGCGATTTTTCGCTGTGGCCCGTCAGAACTGTCGATCGACGAGTCGAGCGTCATATCCCGTTCTTACGAGGGCATCTTTCCGCGTCTGTAGGTGTCCATCGCGTTCCTCCTCGTCTGAGCAGATCCTTTGTATTCGCAGGGCTTGTCCATAGGGGATGGCTTCTTTAACGTGGTTAGGGTGGAAGCTGGAGAAGTGGAGCATCATGAGGTTGTCCGTGGGCTTGTGGTAGAGTGAAGTGCTGAGGTGTCCATCTTTGATGGAGATTCGTGTGTCCAAGAATGAAACCGATTCTGAGGAATAGTCCATGGTGAGTTTGACGGTGGGGTGGAACTTGTTGATGTTATCGTGTAGTCTTTTCAGCGATTCTTCGCCGTGGGTCCATAGGAAGAAAATGTCGTTGATGTATCTGGTGTATAGCGTTGGTTGGAGTTCCTGTGCAATGAAGAAGTCTTGCTCGAACTTGTGCATAAAGATGTTGGCGTATTGGGGTGCGAATTTGGTCCCCATGGCTGTTCCGTGTGTTTGGGTAAAGAACTGGTTGTCGAAGGTGAAGACATTGTGGTCAAGGATGAAGCGGATGAGTTGCAGGATGGCGTCTGGAGATCGGCTGTTGTTGGTGTTGAGTACAGCGGCTGTCGCAGCGATGCCGTCATCGTGGGGGATACTGGTGTAGAGTGCCGAGACGTCCATTGTGGCGAGGAGTGTTCCTGGTTCGACTGGTCCGTGGGTGCTGAGTTTCTGTAAGAAGTCTGTAGTGTCACGACAGAAGCTGGGGGTTCCCTGTACAATGGGTTTCAGGATGCCCTCGACGTATCCAGAGAGGTTCTCACACAGGGTTCCATTGCCTGATACGATAGGACGTCCGGGTGTGTTGGCTTTGTGTATCTTTGGGAGGCAGTAGAAGTCTCCCACGCGGGGAGTACGTGGGATGAGAGCGAGTAGGATGCTTTGAAGGTCTGGATCGAAGGTCTTGATCAGTCTGTTGAGTTGGCGTGTGTGTTCTCTGGTCGGATCTGCGGGTAACTGTCTGTAGTGTTCCTGGTTGTCCAGTTGTCGGTATGCTTCTTTGCAATAGTCCATTCTGTTCTGTATGATGATGGCTCCTCCTTCTGTATGATGATGATGTTGCGGTTGGTCTTGAGAGTGTGGATGGCGTTGCGTTGTGCACGGGTGACATTCTGGACTGTCTTGTGAGTGCGGCTGATGAATCTGGCATTGATGCATCTCCTGACAGCTTGAGCATACATGTCAAGCTTAGGGCAGCGACCCTCCGGAGGGGTGCAATTTGACCCTTTCTTCTTCGGTTGCTGCACTGCGGATCCCTCTGTCTGCTGTTCCGGATCATTGATTGTCTCATTGTGTTCGCTGCTGACATCTTGGGATTTGTGGAAGAATTCCCGGAGCCTCATTCTCCTGAAGAATTCCTCTGTGTCTGCCGCAAGACCGATGGGGTCCATTTTGGTGGTGGGGCAGAAATTGAGCCCTCGGCTGAGAACTTCAATTTCGTATGGTTGAAGGGTGTGGTCGGACAGGTTGACGATGGACTTCCCTGTGGTTTCAACCGTTGTACCGGGAGAGGCTTGGTTGCTGCTGCTGGTGATGCCAAGTTTCTCAAGCTTCCTGTTCTTGGTGTACATGTAGGCAGCATAGTTCCGTTGCCTCGTCTGTTTGGCGGTATCTCGTAGCTGGTCTGCTGTGTCCTGAGCACAGGCTGAGAACATGGACTCCATCTCGGTTTCGAGCTTGCGGCGTCTGCTGTAGAGCTGGTGTACGAGATGGTTGAGGAGTGTGCGAGAGGTATGACGGCAGAGTCTCTCAGCGCAGTCTGTGTTGTAGGTCGACTTGAGTGGGTTCGTGATCTGTAGTCCTTTCGAGATCTTGTCTGCTTTTTTGCATCTCTGTAGAAACTTGATGTCTGTGTCAATATGCATGATCTTCTTGGAGATCCTCTCCACTTTGAGCCGGCAGTTTGTGGTGTCGATAGTAGCCATGGTGTGGTGACGCCGGTGTTGGTCTGGGGTGGACAAATGTAAGAAATCACACAACACCAGGTTATAGTCCAACAGCTTTATTTGAAATTACAAGCTTTCGGAGCGCTGCTCCTTCGTCAGGTGAAGTGGAGAGATGCATAAAAACACAGCTTATATAGTCAGAGAATAATGTCAGATGTTTACAGGTAATCTTTCTAACTGCCATTTATCACACCTCAGCAGAGAGATAATCACAGCAATCAAAGGTGTAAATGGTGTCCAAACAGGTTAGTCAGGAAAACATTACATCAAAGAAAAATGAGGTGGGGTCACAAGGGGTCAAATATTGCAGATGCTGGGGTCTGTATGAAAAACAAAAAAACAGACAAAAAACATTTTTTTTGCTGGAAATCACAGCAGGTCCGGCCGCATCCGGCCGCATGTTGAGTAATCTGTAAACATCTGACATTATTCTCTGACTATATAAGCTGTGTTTTTATGCATCTCTCCACTTCACCTGATGAAGGAGCAGCGCTCCGAAAGCTTGTGATTTCAAGTAAAGCTGTTGGACTATAACCTGGTGCTGTGTGATTTCTTAGATTTTTTTTTATGATGGCAACCAAAGGGCTGTGGTCTGTCTCAACTGTGAAGGTGGGAAGTCCATATATGTAGCCATGGAACTTTTCTAGTCCAACTATCAAGCCTAGACATTCCTTTTCAATCTGGGCGTATCGACACTCAGAATCAGTCAAAAACCTGGAGGCATAGGCAACAGGCTTCCAATCTTCACCCTCTGCTTGTAGCAAGACCGCGCCTAGGCCATCTTTTGATGCATCCGTTGACACTTTGATTCTCTTTATTGGTTCAAAGAAGGTGAGTATAGGTGTGGTTGTCAGCACTGTTTTAAGGTTCATCCACTCTTGTTCATGTCTTTCTGTCCATGCGAACTCATTTGTTTTATGTAGCAGGTCTCGCAGACAGGCTGTCTTTGCTGACAAGTTAGGAATGAACTTTCCAATGAAGTTTATCATCCCCATGATGCGTAGCACTCCTTTTTTGTCAGTGGGTCGGGGCATGTTGAGTATGGCATTTACTTTTTCCATATCTGGCTCTATTCCTTTACCAGATAGATTATCTCCTAGGAAAGTGACTTCCTGGACGCCAAACTGACACTTGGCTTTGTTGAGCTTCAGTCCATTCCGGCATATGCTCTGTAGCAGTTTAGTCAGTCTCTCATTGTGTTCTTTCAGTGTGGAGCCCCAGATGATGATGTCATCAACATAGACCCGAACTCCTTCCAGACCTTCAATTATGTGTTCCATCGCTCTATGAAAGATTTCAGATGCAGATATTATCCCGAAAGGCACTCTGAGGAAACAATACCTGCCAAATGGTGTGTTGAAGGTACAGTATTTGGTGCTCTCTTCATCTAGTTTTAGTTGCCAAAATCCTTGTGAGGCATCGAGCTTTGTGAAGTATCTGGCACCTGAGATTTCACTGGTGATTTGTTCTCGCTTGGGAATCTGGTAGTGTTCACGTTTTATGTTTGCATTTAAGTCCTTTGGATCCATGCATACTCTTAGATCATTGTTCTTTTTCTTTACACATACCATGGAGTTAACCCAGAGTCTGTTGGCTCTTCGACTTTCCTGATGACTCCTAGTGTGGTCATTCTGTCCAGTTCTTTCTTGAGCCGGTCACGCAGGGGTGCTGGAACTCTTTGTGGAGTATGTACCACTGGCTGAGCATCCTCCTTTAGCTGGATCTTGTAAGTGAATGGTAGAGCTCCAAATCGTTTGAACACATCCTGGAAATTACTCACTACAGAATCCACCGAGTCATCTGGTCTGCTTATGGCACAGTTTATATGGTAGACTCTCTTGACCAGTCCTAAGTCCTCACAAGCTTTGTCACCTAATAGTGAATCAAGTCCTTCAGCCACAACAGGAAACATGAGATGATGCACTTTGTCTTTGACTGTCACTTTAAGTCTGCATACACCTAAGCTATCTATTTTCTGTCCATTATAGTTCTTCAGTAGTACTGACTTTTTCTGTATTTTGGGCTTTCCTTTCATATTTTTAATGTCACTCATACTGATTAAGTTTGCTTTTGCCCCAGTGTCTAGTTTCAATGTAACTAATGCTCCATTTACCTGCAGTGGCATTATCCATTTGTCGTCTTTTACTGCATTAACTTTATGTTCAGCATTGTCCATTCCTAAGGGCTGCACATTTTCTGTATCCTTTTCTATATTGTCACATGACACCATTCCTACAAAAAATGTCTCACTTAAATCAGTGTCCTCAATCACTTTGACTTGTTGCCCTTTCTTTGTTTTTACTTTTGAAAAGCATTGTTTGGCAAAGTGATTCTTTCCATTACATTTTGTGCACATTTTCCCAAATGCTGGGCATTGTCTTGACTGGTGCTGGTAACCACAGCGTTTACAATTAAAAGTTCCATCCTCCGATTGCTTTGCATGTCTGTTCTGCTCACGTTTCTTCCCCTCATAGAACTCAGCACCGACAGCAGCACAGTCACTCATTACAGTCGCATTATTATTAATTTCACTGAAAGTCTTCGCGTGCTTCTGAGCTAGCTCACTGGCATGGCATATTTTCACAGCATCCTCCAATGTTAGTTCGGTTTCTCTCAATAAACATTCTCAGACTTTTTTATCATGAATACCAAACAGAATCTGGTCACAAATCATGGATGATTTCAGTTCAGAGAAATTACATGTCTGTGCTTTCAGTTTCAGATCGGTCACAAAGCTATCAAAGGTCTCATTTTGCTGCTGTCTCCGTGAATGGAACACGTACCTCTCATAGGTCTCGTTCTTTTTGGGAGAACAATGTGTATCAAACTTCTTTAGCACATCGTCCATTTTTTCTCTGTCCTCCTCTTGATCAAATACAAACGTATTAAATACCTCTATCACCTGTGGGCCTGCAACCATGAGCAGTAACGCTATTTTCCTTGCATCTGGCATCGTTCCGAACCCAATGGCGGCAATGTAGTGTTCGAATTGTTGTTTGAAAGTCCGCCAATTACATTCGACATTCTCCGTGAGTTTCAAACCCTCCGGTGGCTTCAAATTCTCCATGTCGCTTTTCACAATATTCAGCAGATATTACCAATCTTGGTACCATGTTATGTTCATAAATATATAAACGTTTTCATTATGAACAGCTAGTTTGACTAGTCATTTATTCAGCCATGTGGACGAGTGTACAGGCATCCATCTTGACTACTGCCTTGTGGGTAGCCCCCTACTAAACATACAGCTCCACCTAGTGTACCATTCTAGAATGACATGTTACTGATCATTACACTTCCTATCCACTCTATCTAGGTACCTCATAATTTTATGCACCTCAATTAGGTCTCCCCACAGCCTCCTCTTTTCCACAGAAAACAACCCCAGCCTATCCAATCTTTCCTCGTAGATAAAATTCTCTAAAATTTGCATTTGTCTGTGTGTGTTTGAGTGTGTGCATTTGTCTGTGTGAGTGTTTGTGTGGGTTTGTGTGTTTTTCCCTCCCCCTTCCATCCATTCTGTTCCTTTTTAAATGCTGTCCTTCATTGATATCCTCCAGTTCTGGTGAAGGGTCCACACCTCAAGAGCCTCTGTTCTCCCCACAGATGCTGCCTGACCTGCGGAGTATTTGCAGCATTGCCTATTCTCATTACTGAATGGACGTCTCCCGCGGGATTTCTCATTTTGAACAGCATCCTTTACAGGGCATGAATGCTGCTTCGTAAATATACATTTTTATATTCTTTAAAATACTGCTTTCAACTATAAGTTATAGAAACGATAAAGTGCTGTTGAGGCTGAATAGAAACATAGAAGTTAGGAGCAGGAGTAGGTCATTCGGCCCCTCGAGCCTGCTCCGCCATTTAATGAGATCAAGGCTGATCATCCAAATTCAGTACCTGTCCCTGCTTTCTCCCCATATCCATTGATCCCTTTAGCCTTAAGAAATATATCTAACCCCTTCTTGAATATATTTAGTGAATTGGCCTCAACTGCCTTCTGTGGCAGAGAATTCCACAGGTTCACCACTGTCTGGGTGAAGAAATTCCTCCTTATCTCAGTCCTAAATGGCTTACCCCTTATCCTTAGACGGCGACCCCTGGTTCTGAACTCCCCCGACATCGGGAATACCCTTCCTGCATCTAGTCTGTCTAGTCCTGTTAGAATTTTATAAGTTTCAATGAGATCCCCCCTCATTATTCTAAACTCCAGCGAATATAAGCCTAATCGACCCAATCTCTCTTCATACGTCATTCCAGCCATCCCAGGTATCAGTCTGGTGAATCTTCGTTGCACGCCCTCCATCCTTCTTCAGATAAGGTGACCAAAACTGAACACAATACTCAAGGTGTGGTCTCACCAAGGCCCTGTACAACTGCAGCAAGACATCCTTGCTCCTGTACTCGAATCCTCTCGCTATGAAGGCCAACATACCATTTGCCTTCTTAACCGCCTGCTGCACCTGCATGCTTACCTTCAGCGACTGGTGCACAAGGACACCCAGGTCTCGTTGCACTTCCCCTTTTCCCAATCTATTGCCATTCAGATAATAATCTATCTTCCTGTTTTTGCCACCAAAGTGGATAACCTCGCATTTATTCACATTTTACTGCATCTGCCATGCTTCTGCCCAACCACCCAACCTGTCCAAATCATACTGGAGTTTCTCTGCATGCTCCTCACAGCACACACACCCACCCAGCTTTGTGTTGTCTGCAAACTTGGAGATATTATATCTAGTTCCCTCATCCAAATCATTAATATATATCGTGAGTAGCTTGGGTCCTAGCACTGTTCCCTGCAGTACCCCACTAGTCACTGCCTGCCACTCGGAAAAAGACCCGTTTAGTCCAACTCTTTGCTTCCTGTCTGCCAACCAGTTTTCTATCCAAGTCAGTACCTTACCCCCAATCCCATGTGCTTTAACTTTGCACGCTAATCTCTTATGCGGGACCTTATCGAAAGCCTTCTGAAAGTCCAAATACACCACATCCACTGGTTCTCCCTTATGTATTCTACCAGTTACATCCTCAAAAAATTCCAGTAGATTAGTCAAGCATGATTTACCCTTTGTAAATCCATGTTGACTTTGTCCAATCCTGTCACTGTTTCCCAAGTGCTCTGCTATTACATCTTTTATAATGGACGCTAGCATTTTCCCCACTACCGATGTCAGGCTTACTGGTCTATAATTCCCAGTTTTCTCTTTACCACCTTTTTTAAATCGTGGGGTTACATTAGCTATCCTCCAATCCATGGGAACTGTTCCAGATTCTATAGAATTTTGGAAGATGACCAGCAATGCATCTACTATTTCTAGGGCCACTTCCTTAAGTACCCTAGGATGTAGATTATCAGGCCCTGGGATTTATCGACCTTCAATCCCATCAATTTCCCTAACAAAATTTCACTACAAATACTGATTTCATTCAATTCCTCCCTCTCATTAGACCCTATGTTCCCCGACCTCTCTGGGAGGTTATTTGTGTCCTCCTTTGTGAAGACAGAACCAAAGTATGTATTTAAATGGTCAGCCATGTCTTTGTTCCCCATTATAAATTCCCCTGATTCTGACTGCAAGGGACCTACTCTTGACTTCACCAATCTTTTTCTCTTCACATATCTATAGAAGTTTTTACAGTCAGTTTTTATGTTCCCTGCAAGCTTACACTCATACTCTATTTTCCCCCTCTTAATTAATCCCTTTGTCCTCCTTTGCTGAATCCTAAACTGCTCCCAATCCTCAGGTTTGCTGCTTTTTCTGGCCAATTTATATGTCCTCTCCTTGGATCTTATGCTATCCCTAATTTCCCTTGTTAGCCACGGTTGAGTCACCTTTTTTGTTTTATTTTTATGCCAAACAGGATTGAACAAATTCTGTAGTTCATCCATGCGATCTTTAAATGTTTGCCATTGCCTATCCACCATCAACCCTTCAAGTAACGTTCCCCAATCCATCCTAGCCAACTCGCGTCTCATACCATCGTATTTTCCTTTATTTAAATTCAGGACCCTAGCCTCTGAGTCAACTATTTCACTCTCCATCTTAATGAAGAATTCTATCATATTCTGTTCACTCCTCCCCAAGGGGCCTCGCACAACAAGATTGCTAATTAATCCTTTCTCATTACATAACACCCAGTCTAGGATGGCCTGATCTCTAGTTGGTTCCTCAACATATTGGTCCAGAAAACCATCCCGTGTACACTCTAGAAATTCCTCCTCCACAGTATTGTTACTAATTTGGTTAGCCGAATCTATATGTAGTTTAAAGTCACCCATGATAACTGCTGTGCCCTTATTGCACGCATCTCTAATTTCCCATTTAATGCATTCCCCGACCTCCGCATTACTGTTTGGGGGTCTGTGTACAACTCCCACTCACGTTTTCTGCTCCTTGGTATTTCTCAGCTCTACCCATACAGATTCCACATCATCAGAGCTAATAATATAATAATAATAATAATAAGCAACTTTATTGTCATTGTTAGTGCACAAGTGCAGTACAACGAAATGTAGGCTTGCGGTTCCCGAGAGTGTACATTTTGATTAAGACATTTAACATTCAACATTCATTTGGCTTGTAATACATAAACATAAACATAATAAAGTGCATTGGCAGATGTGCAGGCTTTAGAGTTTATTTGTAGAGTTCAGTAGGATGACAGCCCTGGGAAAGAAACTGTTCCTAAATCTGGTCCTTCAGGTGCGAATGCATCTGTAGCATCTCCCAGATGGCAGGGGGGCGAACAAACTGTGGCTGGGGTGGGTAGGGTCTTTGATGATGGTCAGTGACCTCTGTAAACAGCGTTTCTGGTAGATGTTCTCTATGGTCGGTAGCCGGGTGCCGGTAATGCGTTGGGCAGTTTTGACTACCCGCTGCAGGGCTTTCCGGTCACAGGAGCTATAGCTGCCATACCACACTGTGATACAGTTCGTCAGGATGCTCTCTATTGTGCAGCGGTAAAAGTTAGAGAGGATCAGGGGTGACAGGTTACATCCCTTCAGCCTCCTTAGGAAATATAGGCGCTGCTGGGCCCTCTTCACCAAAGAGGAGGTATTGAGGGACCAGGAGAGGTCTTCCGTGATGTGGACTCCGAGGAACTTAAAGCTGTCCACCCTTTCCACCACAGCCCCATGGATGTGGATGGGGGTGTGACTTCTGCCTTTAGACTTCCTGAAGTCCACAATGATTTCCTTGGTTTTCTTGATGTTAAGGGCCAGGTTGTTATCGGCGCACCACTTATATCCTTCCTTATTATTGTGTTAACCTCCTCGTTAACCAGCAATGCTACCCCATCTCCTTTTCCTTTTTGCCTGTCCTTCCTGAATATTGAATACCCCTGGATGTTGAATTCCCAGCCTTGGTCACACTGGAGCCATGTCTCCGTAATCCCAATTATATCATATCCTATTTGCGCAGCTAATTCATCCACCTTATTACGAATGCTCCTCGCATTAAGACACAAAGCATTCAGTCTTGTTTTTTAAACACTCTTAGTCCTTTTAGAATTATTACTTACTGTAGCCCTATTTCATTTAGACCCTTGATTTCTCTGCCTTCTACTTTTGCTTTTGTCCTTCCTGTCTTTTGTTTCTATCCTTGTTTCTCTTTCCTCTGTCTCCCTGCAGAGGTTCCCAACCCCCTGCCATTTTTGTTAAAACCCTCCCCAACAGCACTGGCAAACACTCCCCCTACGACATTGGTCCCGGTCCTGCCCAGGTGCAAACCGTCCAGTATGTACTGGTCCCACCTCCCCCAGAGCCAGTTCCAATGTCCCAGGAATTTGAATCCCTCCCCCTTGCACCATTCCTCTAGCCACGTATTCACGAATCTACAGAAGGTAGCTGTCCCAACCTTATCCCTGGCCTCGTCACTTTTATTTTTCCTTTTTATTTTTTACACTTGCAAAGAAAGTATTAAAGCTTGTCTGTGTAGTCATGGTAACTCTTCCACTCCTATATAAATTAGCATGCCTTACAATTTGGATGAAGTATTGTCGTGGATATCATAGCAGATCCATAGCCTGGAGGGTGTCAGTCCGCAATCCCATTACGGCAAGCCGCGAAATTCAAATTCAATAAATCCGCTAATCTTTCCATCAGCTTAACCAGAAGAAAAAATGATGATCAATGGAAATGATCACCTATACCCAGTCTGGACTGCACGTGACTGCAGTCCCCCACTGTGCGGTTGACACTTCAATGCACTCTGAAGCTGTGGTAAACCACTGTTTGTATTCCTGTTTGTCCTGTTTGTATTCCACTGTGTACATGCCTGGACATGCCTCGGCTGACTCCTCCCACAGGTCCTAGTATAAAGGTGACTGCTCCCCAGCCCTTGGTATCCTGGACCGGTCGACCACTCGAGGCAGACCTCCATTCTGTTGTTAATAAAAGCCTTTCGTTACTCTTCTAACTCTCAGTCTTTTATGAGTAATTGATAGCGCATCAATTTTATTAACAACATTTTTATAATGGAGAAGATCCTTACACCAGCATGCCTGGACTTAGATCATCGGGAGGCGGACTCATCCACCAAGTTTACTCACTGGCTTAAGTGTTTCGAAAAATTCCTGACCGCCTCCGAAGCAATCAAATCGGACGAGGACAAACTGGATGTCCTGACCTCCAAAGTGAACCACCGAGTGTACTCGGTCATCCAAGACGCGACCTCGTACGCGGATGCTATCAAGCTCCTCAAGGACCAGTACACGCGCCCAGTGAACGAAGTGTACGCCAGGCACCTCCTGGGGAGTCGTAAACAACAACCTGGGGAATCGACCGTGGAATACCTTCAGGCACTGTCTGTGCTTGGCCGGGCCTGTGGTTGTAAGGATGTAAAGGCCGCCGTGTACACAGAGGAACTTATCCGGGACGCTTTTGTAGCGGGCCACAGATCCAATTACACACGACAGCGACTGTTGGAGCAGAGTAACCTCGACCTCAACAAGACCTCTGAACTCGCACTATCGTTGGATGCAGCCTACCAGGGCATGGATGCCTACTCCTCTGCACCGTGGACGCCGCGGGGAATGACAGCCTGGGACATGGTAGGACTGCCTCATAGCGCCGTGCCACCCCAGCCACACCCCAACAACGGCCCAACTACCGCAGCAGTGTCCCAAGGCCAGACAGCAGTGCCCCAAGGCCAGAAATGCTACTTCTGTGGCCAGGCAAAACACCCCAGAGCGCGCTGCCCGGCGAAAAACGCGATCTGCTCGGGCTGCGGGAAGAAGGGACACTACGCTAGCGTCTGCAGGGCCAAAGCCACCCCGAACCCCAGCAGCGCCGCGTGTGGGCCATGCGGGCCGCCATTTTGGACCTCCCCGGCCGTGTGCGAATCACCGGTACAGCAGCCATTTTGGACGCCTCCAGCCACATGGGGATCATGGACGCCGCCATCTTGGATGACAGCCGGGACGCAGCAGGCCCCCGACACCGCCTCATCTGATACCCGCAGCGACACACCGACCCCTACGCTGGCATCCGTTACACTGGACCAAGCGAGACCGCACCAACTGGCCAGTTCCACAATGGACATTAAGGTAAATGGTCACGATACAATCTGCCTTTTTGACTCTGGGAGCACGGAGAGCTTCATCCACCCCGACACGGTGCGGCGTTGCTCTCTCCCAGTCCTGCCTGCGCAACAGCGGATTTCTATGGTCTCCGAGTCCCAGTCGGCGGACATCGGCGGCTACTGCGTGGTGACACTCGTAGTAGACGGGACCGTGTACGATCATTTTAAACTTCTGGTCCTGCCTGACCTCTGCGCTGCCGTCCTGCTGGGGTTAGATTTTCAGTGCCACCTTAAAAGTGTTACGATGGCGTACGGTGGACCCCTACCCCCACTCACAGTCCGCAGCCAGCAGCTTCCAAATTGCCCACCGCGCACCAGGTGCAACCTCTCCACACTCAGAGTCACCCCCCCACCACTGTTTGCTAACCTCACCCCCGACTGTAAGCCCATCGCCACAAAGAGCAGGCGATACAGTGCCGGGGACAGGGTTTTCATTAAAACCGAAGTGGAGCGGCTCCTGAAAGAAGGGATTATTGAGGGCAGCACCAGCCCCTGGCGAGCCCAGGTTGTGGTCGTTAAGACCAGCGAGAAGCAGCGCCTGGTCATCGACTACAGCCAGACAATAAATCGCTACACCCTGCTGGACGCCTACCCACTCCCCCGTATAGCTGATATGGTCAACCAGATCGCGCAGTACCGCGTCTTCTCGACCATTGACCTGAAATCAGCGTACCACCAGCTCCCCATCCGCCCTGAGGACCGCCAGTACACTGCCTTTGAGGCAAACGGCCACCTCTATCACTTCCTTAGGGTTCCCTTTGGCGTCACCAACGGGGTCTCCATCTTCCAAAGGGAGATGGACCGGATGGTAGATCAAAATGCGTTGCAGGCCACTTTCCCATATCTGGACAATGTGACCATCTGCGGCCTTGACTTGCAGGACCATGACGCAAACCTCGAAAAATTCCTCCGCACCGCCCAACTCCTAAACCTGACATATAACAAGGAGAAGTGCATATTACGCACAAACCGCCTCGCCATCCTTGGCTGTGTTGTGGAACACGGAGTCATCGGCCCCGACCCCGACCGGATGCGTCCCCTTATGGAACTTCCACTGCCCCACTGCCTCAAGGCCCTGAAGAGGTGCCTAGGGTTTTTCTCCTATTACGCCCAGTGGGTCCCCTACTATGCGGACAAGGCCCGTCCGCTGATCAAGTCCACCTCTTTTCCCTTGACGGCAGAGGCCCGCTTAGCCTTCCACCGTATCAAGGAGGACATTGCCAAAGCCACCATGCACGCAGTGGACGAATCCATCCCCTTCCAGGTGGAAAGCGACGCGTCCGACTTTGCCCTGGCCGCTACCCTCAATCAGGCGGGGAGACCCGTGGCCTTCTTTTCACGAACCCTCCAAGGCCCGGAGACCAGACACTCCGCTGTTGAGAAGGAGGCCCAGGCGATTGTGGAGGCTGTGCGTCATTGGAGGCACTACCTGGCCGGAAAACGATTTACCCTGCTCACTGACCAGCGTTCAGTTGCTTTTATGTTTAACAACAAGCAGAGGGGCAAAATCAAAAATGACAAGATCTTGAGGTGGAGAATCGAACTTTCCACCTACAACTACGAGATCTTGTACCGGCCCGGGAAGCTAAATGACCCCCCGGATGCGCTATCGCGTGGCACCTGCGCCAGCGCGCAGATCGATAGACTACGGGTCCTCCACAATGACCTCTGCCACCCGGGGGTCACCAGGTTCTTCCACCTCATCAAGGCCCGCAACCTGCCTTACTCTATTGAGGAGGTCAGGACCATGACCAGGAACTGCCAAGTCTGCGCTGAGTGCAAACCACACTTTTATAGACCAGACAGGGCCCACCTGATAAAAGCCACTCGCCCCTTCGAGCGCCTGAGCGTTGATTTTAAAGGGCCTCTCCCCTCCTCCGACCACAATGTGTACTTCCTCAATATTATTGATGAGTACTCCCGTTTCCCGTTCGCCTTCCCCTGCCCGGACATGACCAGTGCCACGGTCATTAAATGTCTGAACAACCTCTTCACCCTGTTCGGCTTCCCCAGCTTTATCCATAGCGACCGGGGCTCATCGTTTATGAGCGACGAACTCCGTCAGTACCTGCTAACTAGGGGTATTGCCACAAGCAGGACCACCAGTTACAACCCCCGGGGGAACGGACAGGTGGAAAGAGAAAATGCGACAGTTTGGAAGGCCGTCCTGCTAGCCTTAAAGTCTAGGGGCCTTCCAACCTCCCGCTGGCAGGATGTGCTCCCCGATGCGCTCCACTCTATTCGGTCACTGCTCTGCACTGCCACTAACGCCACCCCTCATGAGAAAATGTTTGTCTTCCCAAGGAAGTCCACATCAGGGACATCGCTACCGCCATGGCTGACGTCCCCAGGGCCGGTCCTACTGAGAAGACACGTGAGGACCCATAAAACGGACCCCCTGGTCGAGAGGGTCGACCTCCTCCACGCCAACCCCCAGTATGCTTACATCGCATACCCGGACGGGCGGGAGGACACAGTCTCCATAAGAGACCTTGCACCCTCGGGGACCACAGTAACCCACTACCCACTACCACCCCCCCCCACGATCCGATATCCAGCCCCAGCAGACGGCAGGCCTGGGCCCCGCGACCCACTCGACATCTACGAGGACGACACGCCTGTGCCACAGCCTACGCTGGACTCGACGCCGGAAGCTTCACTACCCCTGCCGTCGCCACGCCGATCACAGCGGCAGACAAGACCTCCGGAGAGACTCCAATACACTAACTTTTAATACACTTCACCCCGCCGGACTCAATTTTAAACAAGGGGTGAATGTGGTAAACCACTGTTTGTATTCCTGTTTGTCCTGTTTGTATTCCACTGTGTACATGCCTGGACATGCCTCGGCTGACTCCTCCCACAGGTCCTAGTATAAAGGTGACTGCTCCCCAGCCCTTGGTATCCTGGACCGGTCGACCACTCGAGGCAGACCTCCATTCTGTTGTTAATAAAAGCCTTTAGTTACTCTTCTAACTCTCAGTCTTTTATGAGTAATTGATAGCGCATCAATGGATGAAGTATTGTCGTGGATATCATAGCAGATCCATAGCCTGGAGGGTGTCAGTCCGCAATCCCATTACGGCAAGCCGTGAAATTCAAATTCAATAAATCCGCTAATCTTTCCATCAGCTTAACCAGAAGAAAAAATGATGATCAATGGAAATTATCACCTATACCCAGTCTGGACTGCACGTGACTGCAGTCCCCCACTGTGCGGTTGACACTTCAATGCACTCTGAAGCGATCTGGCGAGCCAGTCAGCTGTGAAAGCAAGAATTGGACACTCTTGGTCATTCTTCTTCTTCTTAGGCAATCCCTCGGAACCAAGGATGACTTGCTTCCACGTTAAAAATGAGTTCTCAGGTGACTGATGAGGCCAATGCGGGACCGACAGTCTCTGTCACAGGTGGGGCAGATGGTGGTTGAAGGGGCGGGTGGGTGGGGTGCTTGGGTTGACGTGCACTCCTTGCGCTGCCTGTGCTTGGCTTCCGCTTCCTCTCGGCGAAGTAACTCGAGGTGTTCGGCGCCTTCCTGGATGCTTCTCCTCCACTTTGTGCGGTCTTGGGCCAGGGATTCCCAGGTGTCGGTGGGGATGTTACACTTTTTCAAGGAGGCTTTGAGGGTGTCCTTGAAGCGTTTTATCTGCCCACCTGGGGCTCTCTTGCCGTGCCGGAGCTCCGAGTTGAGCGCTTGTTTTGGGAGTCTCATATCGGGCATGTGGACAATGTGACCCATCCATCGGAGCTGATTGACGTGGTCAAAGCTTCGATGCTGGGGATGTTGGCCTGAGCAAGAACACTGACATTGGTGCGCCTATCCTGCCAATGGATTTGCAGGATCTTGCGGAGGCAGCGTTGGTGGTACCTCTCCAGTGCTTTGAGGTACCTGCTGTATATGGTCCATGTCTCTAAGGCATACAGGAGGGCGGGTATCACTGCTGCCCTGTAGACCATGAGCTTAGTGCCGGGTTTGAGGTCCTGGTCTTCAAACACTCTCTTCCTCAGGCGACCGAAGGCTGCACTGGTACACTGAAGGCGGTGTTGGACTTTGTCGTCGACATCTGTCCTTGTTGACAGTAGGCTCCCGATGTATGGAAAGTGGTCCATGTTGTCCAAGGCCTTGTCATGGATTTTCATAATCGGGGGGCAGCACTGTGTGGCGGGGGCAGGTTGGTAGCGGGCCTTTGTCTTACGGATGTTTAGCGTAAGGCCCATGCTCTCATACGCTTCAGTGAAGGTGTTGACGATGGTTTGGAGTTCGACCTCCGAGTGAGCGCAGACGCAAGCATCATCTGCATACTGTAATTCGACGACAGAGGATGGGGCGACCTTGGATCTGGACTGGAGGCGACGGAGGTTGAACAGTTTCCCGTTTGTTCTGTAAATTAGCTCCACTCCAGCGGGGAGCTTACTGAGGGTGAGATGGAGCATTGCAGCAATGAAGATCGAGAAGTTTTTCAAGATTGCTCCTGTGCTAGCAGCTCCCTAGGGAGATCCTTTGCCATCCTTGACAATCCATTGCCATCCTTTGCTCCCTTTCCCCCCAGTCTCCTCTCTTCTGCTGTTTAAGTTCCCCAGGCTCTAATAGTGGGTGCATTTTTATCCCTAACTGCTTTTGTTCATTAACCCCGCAAGGTGACCAGGGACGGCAGTAACTGCGGGCTCGCTGTGTCCTGCGAAACACTTTCGAGGAAACTCACGTGCAATACTTATGTTGAGCAACCTGACAATGTCAAGCAGTGTTTTAAACAACCTTTAACCAGCCTTTAAAATCAGTGGCAGAATCATGAATCATCCATTGGCAGAACCTAATTGGGGTGTTTTTCTTTTCTCTGACTTTATTGCGGTTTTCAATAATCTGTTATTACTAATAAAGGTTTCTGCACTTGTTATAGCAAAAACTGGAGATGTACTGCTGGGACCTTGCATGTGGCTGATTACGGGTTGTTGTTTTTTCACTAAACCAATTGCAGATTGTGATTGAATTAAAGCAACTGCACCAGGGCCTGTCAAATCGCCCAGCGTAACACCCCCATCTAGTGGTCCCAATTCACCTTCACCGACTGTTACATCATTGAGTAACTGGCCTGAGGAAATGAATTATCGAAGAAAGAAAGAAAGACTTGCATTTTTACAGCGCCTTTCACGACCACCGCACGTCTCGAAATGCTTTACAGTCAATGAAGTGCTTTTTTTGAAGTGTGGTCACTGTTGTAATGTAGGGAAACGCGGCAGCCAATTCGCGCACATAAAGCTCCCGCAAACAGCAATGTGAGAATGACCAGATCATCTGTTTTTTTTAGGGATGTTGATTGAGGGATAAATATTGGCCCTAGGACACCTGGGATAACTCCCCTGCTCTTCTTCGAAATAGTGGCCGTGGGATCTTTTACGTCCACCTGAGAGAGCAGACGGGGCCTCAGTTTAACGTCTCATCCGAAAGACGGCACCTCCGACAGTGCAGCACTCCCTCAGCGCCGCACTGGAGTGTCAGCCGAGATTTATGTGCTCAAGTGCCTGGAGTGCGACTCTGAACCCACAACCTTCTGACTCAGAGGCGAGTGTGCTACCCACTGAGCCATGGCTGACACTCTTATAACTCCTAATCACCATCTGAAGGTAAGTTCCTGTTGACTTGCATCTATCAAAGGCAACATCTCTTTCTGTTATCTCACTCAGCCCATCTTCCAGGCCTGATTCGGTAATAACCTGAATTCTACTAGAAAAATACGCCAGTTCTTTATTCATGGTGTCTAATCATTCTGAACCCACACTCCTTAGAGCAGTCCAATTGATTTGCTCTTGGCCTCTGGTCTCTTCCGTCGATGAGCTCCTGAGTGCTATAAAACAATCCTGCTCCTTCACTCCTCCACACCGCCTACTCTTCCTCAATTATTTTTTTATTTGTTTATGGGATGTGGGCGTCTCTGGCAAGGCCAGCATTCATTGCCCATCCCTAATTCCCTTGAGAAGGTGGTGGTGAGCTGCCTTCTTACATAGATACATAGATACATAGAAGATAGGAGCAGGAGTAGGCCATTCGGCCCTTCGTGCCTGCTCCGCCATTCGATGAGATCATGGCTGATCCTTTAATTCAGTATCCCGTCCCCGCCTTCTCTCCGTAACCCTTAACCCCTTTTGCCCGTAGAAATATATCTAATTCCCTCTTAAATATATTTAATGAGCTGGCGTACACTGCCCTCTGTGGCAATGAGTTCCACAGGTTCACCACTCTCTGAGTGAAGAAATTCCCCCTCATCTCTGTCCTAAATGGTTTAGCCCTTATCCTTAAATTATGTCCTCTAGTTCTGTTCTCACCCGCCAAGGGAAACATTCCTTCTGCATCCAGTCTGTCTAGACCTGTCAGAATTTTATACACTTCTATGAGGTCCCCTCTCAATCTTCTAAACTCCAGTGTGTACATCCCTAAACTACATAGTCTCTCCTCATAGGTCATTCCCGCCATTCCTGGTATCAGCCTGGTGAATCGCCGCTGCACCCCCTCCATGGCAAGAACATCCTTCCTCAGATGAGGCGACCAAAACTGTACACAGTACTCGAGGTGTGGTCTCACCAGTGCCCTGTACAGCTGCAGCAAGGTATCCCTGTTCCTGTATTCTAACCCTTTTGCTATGAAGGCCAGCATACCGTTTGCCTTCTTGACCGCCTGTTGCACCTGCATGCTCGCCTTCAGTGACTGGTGTACAAGAACACCCAGGTCTCTCTGTACTTCCCCCTCTCCCAATCTATTGCCATTTAAATAATAATTTGCCCTCCCGTTCCTGCACCCAAGGTGGATAACTTCGCACTTGTCCACATTATAGTGCATCTGCCATTTATCCGCCCAATCGCCCAGTCTGTCCAAATCGCTCTGGAGCTTCCTGGTCTCTTCCTCTGAGCCCACCCCCCCTCCTAGTTTAGTGTCGTCTGCAAATTTGGAAATGCTGCATCCGACTCCCTGATCCAGGTCATTAATGTAAATTGTGAACAGCTGGGGGCCCAGGACAGATCCCTGTGGTACCCCACTTGTTACTGCCTGCCATTCAGAAAATGAGCCGTTTATTCCAACTCTCTGTTTTCTATCTGACAGCCAGTTCCCTATCCACGCCAAAACTTTCCCCTTTATCCCATGAGCCTCAATTTTCCATGCTAATCTTTTATGTGGGACCTTATCGAAGGCCTTTTGGAAGTCCAGGTACACCACATCTACTGGCTCTCCCCCATCTATTCTACCAGTTACTCCCTCAAAAAATTCCAATAGATTAGTCAAGCACGATTTACCCTTTGTAAATCCATGTTGACTCTGTCCTATCCTGTCCCCATTTGCTAAGTGCTCCGCTATTTCATCCTTAATGATGGACTCCAGCATTTTGCCCACAACTGATGTAAGGCTTACAGGTCTGTAATTACCTGCTTTTTCCCTACCCCCCTTTTTGAATAGTGGGGTAACGTTAGCTACCCTCCAATCCATCGGCACTGTTCCCGAGTCTAATGAATTCTGAAAAATCATCCTTAGTGCATCCGCTATCTCTAGGGCCACCTCCTTCAGTACCCTAGGATGCATGTTATCAGGCCCTGGGGATTTGTCCACCTTCAATCCCTTTAGCTTCCTTAACACCATATCCTTAGAGATATTGATTTGCGTCAGTTCCTCCTTTGCCAATGTCCCTATTTTTCCCGATATCCCAGGGAGGTTTTTTGTGTCTTCCTTCGTAAAGACTGACCCAAAGTATGCATTTAGTTGATCTGCCATTTCCTTATTTCCCATTATATATTCCCCCGTATCTGACTGCAATGGACCAACTTTGGTTTTCACCAGTCTTTTCCTTTTGATATACTTATAAAAGCTTTTGGAGTTAGTTTTTATATTTTCCGCCAGCTTGTTTTCGTAAGCTATTTTGCCCCTCTTGATTATGCCCTTTGCCCTCCTTTGCTCTATCTTAAACTGTTCCCAATCTTCCGCTCTGGCGCTTTTTTTGGCTATTTTATACGCCCTATCTTTGGATTTTATGCTGTCTCTAATTTCCCCTGTTATCCACGGTTGAGTCACCTTTTTAGATTTCCTTTTATGCCAGATTGGTATAAACAATTTTTGCAATTTTGTCATTCTATCTTTAAATGTTTGCCATTGTTTATCTACCTCCAGTCCTCCCAGGAACGTTGTCCAATCAGACCTACTCAGTTCCCGTCTCATGGCATCATAATTCCCCTTGTTTAAATTCAGGACCTTAGTCTCTGAGTCAATTTCTTCGCTCTCCATTTCGAGTGAGAAATCGATCATGTTATGATCGCTCTGACCCAAGGGTCCCCGTACAACAAGATTACTGATTAGTCCCTTCTCATTGCACAGTACCCAGTCCAATATAGCCTGTTCCCGAGTTGGTTCCTCGACATATTGATCCAGATAACCATCCCTCAAACACTCAAGGAATTCCTCCTCCTCATTATTTTTACTGATTAGGCTAGTCCAATCTATATGTAAGTTAAAGTCACCTATGATGACAGCTGTGCTCTTATTGCACGCTTCTCTAATTTCCCTCGTGATGCCCTCCCTAACCTCTATTTTACTATTTGGAGGCCTATATACCACTCCTATTAATGTTTTTCGCCCCTCGCTATTTCTTAGCTCCACCCATATAGATTCTGTATTAACTGAGTTAATATCCTTCCTTTCAATTGCATTTATCCCCTCTTTTACTAGCAATGCTACCCCTCCTCCCTTTCTTTTTTGTCGATCCTTCCTAAATACTGAATACCCCTGTATGTTAAGCTCCCAGCCCTGCTCACCCTGCAACCATGTTTCCGTAATCCCAATTAGATCATAATTATTAACCTCTATTTCCACAGCTAATTCATCTACCTTGTTCCTGATGCTTCTCGCATTAAGGTATAAAACCCTCAGGCTTTTTTTATGCTCACAATTTTTATGAATTAGTTTGGCCCTTCGTTTTTTGTTCCTCACCCTTTTACCATTTATTTCTGTCTGCCTTTCACTTTCCTCTATTTCACTACATAGGTTTCTAGCCCCCTGCCATACTAGTTTAAATGCTCCCGAACTGCTTTATCAAAAATTACCCCGAGAACATCAGTTCCATCTCTGCACAGGTGTAGACCGTCCCTTTTGTATAGGTCACACCTACCACAAAACTGGTTCCAATGCCTCAAAAATTTAAAACCCTCCCTCTTACACCACTGCTCAAGCCACGTATTTAGCCTAACTATCCTGTTCTCTGTACTCTTACTAGCACGTGGCACTGGTAGTAATCCAGAGATTACTACCTTCGAGGTCCTACTTTTTAGCTTGGCTCCTAACTCCCTAAATTCTACTTGTAGGACCTCTTCCCTTTTTTTAGCTACGTCGTTGGTACCAACATGTAGTCCACGTGGTGGAGGTGCTCCCACAGTGCTGTTAGGGAGGGAGTTCCAGGATTTTGAGCCAGCGACGATGAAGGAACGGCGATATACTTCCAAGCCAGGATGGTGTGTGTGACTTGGAGGGGAACTTGCAAGTGATGGTGTTCCCATGCGCCTGCTGCCCTTGTCCTTCTAAGTGGAAGAGGTCACGGGTTTGGGAGGTGCTGCCGAAGAAGCCTTGGTGAGTAACTGCAGTGCATCTTGTAGATGGTACACACTGCAGCCACGGTACGCCGGTAGTGGGGGAAGTGAATGTTTGAGGTGGTAGATGGGGTGCCAATCAAGCGGGCTGCTTTGTCCTGGATGTTGTCGAGTTTCTTGGGTGTTGTTGAAGCTGCTCTCATCCAGGAAAGTGGAGAGTATTCCATCACAATCCTTACTTGTGCCTTGTAAATGGTAGAAAGGCTTTGGGGAGTCAGGAGGTAAGACACTCGCTGAAGAATATCCAACCTCTGACCTGCTCTTGTTGCCACAGTATTTATGTGGCTGGTCCAATTAAGTTTCTTGTCAATGGTGACCCCCAGGATGTTGATGGTGGGGGATGCACCATCAACAATTGCAAAGGATATTTCAGCCGTGGCTTAGTGGGTCGCACTCTCTGAGCCTTTGAGTCAGAAGGTTATGGGTTCAAATACCACTCCAGAGAATTGAGCACAAAATCCAGGCTGACTCTTCCAGTGCAGTGTTGAGGGAGCGCTGCACTGTCGGAGGTGCTGCCTTTTGGATGAGATGTTAAACTGAGGCCCTGTTTACCCTCTCAGGTGGGTGTAAAAGATCCCATGGCCACTATTTCAAAGAAGAGCAGGGGAATTCTCCCCGGTGTCCTGGAACAAAATCATTAAAACAGATTATCACATTGCTGTCTGTGGGAGCTTGATGAGCGCAAATTGGCTGCTGTGTTTCCTACATGGCTGATCATCCAAACTCAGTACCCTGTCCCTGCCTTCTCCCCATAACCCTTGATCCCTTTAGCCTTAAGTAATGGGGCAGAAATTAGGATCGGGGGCTTGCCGCGCGTGCAAGCCCCCAATGTGCACTTACCCGACGCGCCGGCCGTTGAGCTTCAGGGACGCCTGGAATTCCTGTTTTAAAATGATGACTCCCGGGCAGCATCTGACGTCACGCTGTCCAGGAGTGCAGCCAGCGCGAAGCCTGGAGCGCGCAGTGCAACTGAGACACGCCCCTTGAGGTCTCAGTTTAATAGGACACGCCCCCAATGTTTCTCACAAGCTGCAAAGCATTTTTACATGTAGAGCAGCATTTTAAATAGGTTTTTGGTATTTTTATGAAGCTTTTGGTAACTTTTATAAACGTTTACATTATTTTGAAGAATCTGAAGTAGTTTTAAACAGAATTAAAGCAATTTAAAGACTTTTAAAAGCCCTGAAAGCATTTTTTTCATTCCATTTATTTAATTAGCATTGTCGTCGTCATACGTGTCTTCACACTGTTCCCTTTGGGGAACTGTATGAAGTGGTGGAAGGATTTATGGCCGTGATTAACGCTCCTTCCGTGACCGTAACCATCTTTGTACCAGCCATTAGGGTGGTTAGTCCTATGGCGGGAGGGTTTTACGGGCTCCCACAACCTATACGAGGGGGGGGGGCCACCCACACCCACGGACGCAAATATCCCACTGGATGTCAACCCAGAATTTAGAGCCAGAGCTCCGACTCCACTTGCCGGGACTGTCTGGAGCGGGGTTAGAAACCCTACCCCGTCTGGCCCAGCGGCGGGGATGCTACCGCTACGCCAAAGGCCCACTCCGATTCGCAACGTGAAATGGCTGGAATGAGCACAATTCACGGCATTAAAAGAACTCACAATTGAACTGATGATGACCTCAGCAATCTCCTCAATGAGGTGGAGGCGCAGCGCCTGCTCATCATTGGTAATGAGAAGTCAAAGGCGCCGCAAAAAGGACAGATGATAGCTTGGTCTTTCAAGTGGCAGCATAGGGCTCCAGCCACGGGGAGGGAAAAGGCGCAGGAAACGTATGGGTGTCACCTTTTGCGCGGAGTGGGCCTTTTGCGTAGCGGTAAGCGTCCCCGCCGCTGGGCCAGAAGGAGTAGGGTTTCGAACCCCGCTCCAGACAGTCCCGGCAAGTGGAGTCGGAGCTCTAACGATAAATTCTGGGTGGGCATCCAGCGGGATACTTGCGTCCGTGGGTGTGGGTGGCGCCCCCCCCCTCAGATGGGTTGTGGGAGCCCGTAAAACCCTCACGCCATAGGACTAACCACCCTAATGGCTGGTATGAAGATGGTTATGGTCACGGAAGGAGCGTTAACGTGGCCAGAAATCCTTCCACCACTTCATACAGTTCCCGAAAGGGAACAGTGTGAGGATACGTACGACGATGACCTCTTGCGCAATGCACCTCCTTGGACCCTCAGTCGCAGATGCGAGGGGGCAAATCGTGCAATTGTTAAATTTTTCATTTTATTGACATGTAAAATGTTGTGTTTGCTGTTTTCATTGAAATGTTTATTTGTGACTGAAAGGATATGTAACCTTCTCCTTTAAACAGTGCAGCCTGTAGTCAGTTTGAAAAAAATTAGCAACTTTTATTGGAGCCAAAGTATTTTTACAACAACTATTTGAAAATTAGAACATAGCTAGTTTCCACCTTGAATGTCTTTATTGCACTAAGGAAACAGAAAAAGTCACTTTAAAATGTTAACACATTTTTTTCTGAACTATTCATGTTTACAAATGTTTGAAAAGCAGGAAATAGCTAGTTAACATTTTAAAGTTATAAACTATCTACATCAAAACTGACCCTGAAAACTGTTTTATGATGCAATAAAAGTTCACTGCTTCACTTTAAATTGTGTCTGCTCCTTTCTTTGCCTTGCGGGGGGAGGGGGAGGTACAAGGCGCCACTAGCTCGTGAAGGTGTTGCTACTAGCAGTTCCCGGGCATTTTTCTCGCTCACAGGCCTCCTGCTTACACAGACGTCCTTGCAAGGAAGAAATGGAAAGAGTTGTTAAAGTAATTTTAATGACGTGACTGGCTAGAAAATCACCCCAGCCTATGGCAGGAGAAACGCGTTATCGTCTTGGTAATACATCATACCCGCCTGATCAATTTCACAGCCCGAGATGATTTTCCAATAAGTTACTTTCTCTCAAAGTCATAATTAAATACATACATTCATACACATAAGTAAAGGAATATATACATACATACATATACGTAAAGGAATATATACGGACATACATACATAATTACTTAAAAGAATATATTACTGATGAAAAGTTTCTTTCTTAAAAATGTTGGAAATATTACATTATTCATTTTAGAACAGTCATTTTCACATTTAATAAACACAGCAAATTCAATTCACACAGCCACAATTGCTCCTTCTACCTACAGTACTGAAAACCCGTTTTAAAAAAAAAATTAAACTTTAAAACTTACCTCAGCATTTCTTAAAATAACTTTCCTCCCTTTCCCAAACAAAAATATTGCCTTTCAGAAGCTCCACGATAAAATATATCTTCCTCCGCAGCCTCTGGAGCAACTTTACTCATGCGTTTTTCATGTGTAAGTTGTAAGGACTTCACCTCACTGAAAGCATGAATGAAACCGGCGAATTTTACTGCGCACGCGCTGCCTGTGCAGTCGCACGCGTTCTGCCTCTGAACCCCTTCGTTCAGAGGACAGGAAATGCCGGTTTTCCCCGCATGCGCTGTGCATGCTGAAAACCGGCATTTCCTCCGGCCAGACGCGTGAGTGCCCCGACCGTACTCACGCGTTTGGAACGGAATTACTGGGCCAATATATCTAACTCCTTCTTGAATATATTTAATAAATTGGCCTCAACTGCCTTGTGTGGTAGAGAATTCCACAGGTTCACCACTCTCTGGGTGAAGAAATTCCTCCTCATCTCAGTCCTAAATGGCTTACCCCTTATCCTTAGACTGTGACCCCTGGTTCTGGACTCCCCCGCCATCGGGAACATCCTTCCTGCATCTAGTCTGTCTAGTCCTGTTAGAATTTTATAAGTTTCAATGCAATCCCCTCTCATTCTTCTAAACTCCAGAGAGTATAGGCCCAATCTACTCAATCTCTCCTCATAGTACAGCCCTCTCATCCCAGGAATCAATCTAGTGAAACAATCTATTAGATCATGGCTGATCTGCGACCTCAACTCCAGTTACCCTCCTTAGCTCAATATCCCTTGATACCGTTACTCAACAAAAATATGTTGCTCTCAGTCTGTTCAGACGACACATCTCAGGAAACCAGACTTCTCCCTACAGACTCTGTTCTTGTTCGTTTTGTTACTGTTACAGATCCCTTCTTATAAATACACTTCTTGCTCTATACAATCTGATTTAAATAGAGTCCCACGGAGATGATTTAAATTGGAAATGCACCAGAGGTTCCCTCCGTCAGAAGAACTGAAAATAGCTTCCATATTCCTTGCGCTTATACTGGTCACCCCAGTACTTTGGTGTAAATGGAAGTCCATTCACAGCAAATAGTAAACGAAAAAAGACCGAGGTCCACCCAGTTTGCCTTGTCCACCCTGGTCGTCCCATGAATCAACGATAATGGAGTTGTTGACGAATCCCAGTGATCAATCTTTATCAATGAGTCGACAACAGAGCCAGTCATGAGGTGAGGAAAACCCCCAGTGGGGGAGAGCTTTGGGAACCAAAGAAACATAGAAGATAGGAGCAGGAGTAGGCCATTCGGCCCCTCGAGCCTGCTCCGCCATTCAATGAGATCATGGCTGATTATCCAAATTCAGTACCCTGTCCCTGCCTTCTCCCCATATCCCTTGATTCCTTTAGCCTTAAGAAATATATCCAACTGCTTCTTGAATATATTTAATGAACTGGCCTCCACCACCCTCTGTGGCAGAGAATTCCACAGATTCACCACTCTCTGGGTGAAGAAATTACTCCTCATTTCAGTTCTAAGTGGCTTACCCCTTACCTTAGACTATGACCCATGGTTCTGGAATCCCCGGCCATCGGAAACATCCTTCCTGCATCTAGTTTGTCCAGGCCTGACAGAATTTTATAGGTTTCGATGAGATCCCCTCTCAGTCTTCTAAACTCCAGTGAGTATAAGCCCAATCGACACAATCTCTCCTCATACGTCATTCCTGCCATCCCAGGTATCAGCCTGGTGAATCTTCGCTGCACTCCTTCCATGGCAAGAATGTCCTTCCTCAGATAAGGCGACGAAAACTGCACAAAATACTCAAGATGCGGTCTCACCAAGGCCCTGTACAACTGCAGCAAGACATCCTTGTTCCTGTACTCGAACCCTCTTGCTACGAAGGCCAACATACCATTTGCCTTCTTAACTGCTTGCTGCACCTGCATGCTTACCTTCAGCGACTGGTGCACAAGAACACCCAGGTCTCTATGCACTTCCCCTTCTCCCAAGCTATTGCCATTCAAATAATAATCTGCCTTCCTGTTTTAGCCACCAAAGTGGATAACCTCACATTTATCCACTTTATAGTGCATTTGCCATGTTTCTGCCCAATCACCCAACCTGTCCAAATCATACTGGCGTTTCACGACATCCTCCTCACAGCATACCCTCCCACCCAGCTTTGTGTCGTCTGCAAATTTGGAGATATTACATCCAATTCCCTCGTCCAGATCATTAATATATATTGTGAACAGCTGGGCTCCTAGGACCGATCCTTGCGGTACCCCACCAGTCACTGCCTGCCACTCGGAAAATGACCCGTTTATTCCAACTCTGCTTTCTATCCGCCAACCAGTTCTCTATCCAAGTCAATACCTTGCCCTCAATCTCATGTGCCTTAATTTTGCACGCTAATCTCTTATGCGGGACCCTATCGAAAGCCTTCTGAAAGTCCGAATACACCACATCCACTGGTTCGCCCTTATCTATTTTACCAGTTACATCCTCAAAAAATTCCAGTAGATTAGTCAAGCATGATTTACCTTTTGTAAATCCATGTCGACTTTGTCCGATCCTGTCACTGCTTTCCAAATGCTCTGCTATTACATCTTTTATAATGGACTCTAGCATTTTCCCCACTACCGATGTCAGGCTTACTGGTCTATAATTCCCCGCTTTTTCTCTACCACCTTTTTTGAATAGTGGGGTAACATTAGCTATCCTCCAATCCATGGGTACTGTTCCAGAGTCTATCGAGTTCTGGAAGGTGACCAGCAATGCATCTACTATTTCTAGGGCCACTTCCTTAAGTACCCTAGGATGTAGATTATCAGGCCCTGTGGATTTATCGGCCTTCAATCCCATCAATTTTCCTAACACCATTTCCCTACAAATACTGATTTCTTTCAGTTCCACCCTTTCATCAGACCCTATGTTCCCCGGCATCTCTGTGAGGGTATTTGTGTCCTCCTTTGTGAAGACAGAACCAAAATATGTATTTAGTTGGTCTGCCATTTCTTTTGTTCCCCATTATAAATTCCCCTGATTCTGACTGCAAGGGACCTACACTTGACTTCACCAATCTTTTTCTCTTCACATATCTATAGAAGCTTTTACAATCAGTTTTTACGTTCCCTGCAAGCTTACTCTCATATTCTATTTTCCCTTTTTTAATTAATCCCTTTGTCCTCCTTTGTTGAATCCTAAACTGCTCCCAATTCTCAGGATTATTGCTTTTTCTGGCCAATTTATATGTCCTCTCCTTGAATCTTATGCTATCCCTAATTTCCCTTGTTAGCCACGGTTGAGTCACCTTTTTTGTTTTATTTTTATGCCAAACTGGGATGAACAAATTCTGTAGTTCATCCATTTGGTCTTTGAATGTTTGCCATTGCCTATCCACCATCAACCCTTTGAGTGACATTCCCCAATCAATCCTACCCAGCTCACTCCTCAGACCATCGTAGTTTCCTTTATTTAAATTTATGACCCTAGTCTCTGAGTCAACTACTTCATTCTCCATCTTAATGAAGAATTTGATCATATTATGATCGCTCCGACCCAAGGGGCCTCGTACAACAAGATTGCTAATTAATCCTTTCTTGTCTAAGATGGCCTGATCTCTGGTTGGTTCCTTGACATATTGGCCCAGGAAACCATCCCGTAAACACTCCAGGAATTCTGCCTCCACAGTATTGTTACTAATTTGGTTAGCCCAATCTATATGTAGATTAAAGTCACCCATGATGACTGCTGTGCCCTTATTGCACGCTACTTTAATTTCCCTTTTAATGCCATCCCCAACCTCTGCCTTACTGTTTGGAGGTCTATATACCACTCCCACTAACGTTTTCTGCCCCTCAGTATTTCTCAATTCTACCCATAAAGATTCCACATCATCAGAGTTAATATCCTTCCTTACAATTGTGTTAATCCCTTCTTTAACCAGTAATGCTAACCGACCTCCCTTTCCTTTTTGCCTATCTTTTCTGAATATCGAATAGGGTGGCCAAAGTGAATGTTGGTCCCTTAGAGGACGAGACCAGGAAATTAGTAGTGGGGAACATGGAGATGGGAAATACGCTGAACAAATATTTTGTATCAGTCTTTACAGTAGAGGACACTAAAAATATCCCAACACTGGACAAACAGGGGGCTATGGGGGGGAGGAGTTAAACACGATTAAAATCACTCAGGAGATGGTACTCGGTAAGATAATGGGACTTAAGGCGGATAAATCCCCTGGACCTGATGGCTTACATCCTAGGGTCTTGAGAGAAGTAGCGGTAGGGATTGCGGGTGCATTGGTGGTAATTTTCCAAAACTCCCTGGATTCAGGAAAGGTCCCAGCAGATTGGAAAACTGCTAATGTAATGCCCTTATTTAAAAAGGGAAGTAGGAAAAAGGCTGGTAACTATAGACCAGTTAGCCTAATATTATGTCCGTGTGTAATTGAGACACGGACTGCAGGAGTTGGTTACAACAGGTCTTTACTGAGTGGAGGCAAACTGGAACTACTATGCAAAAGTTACTGCACAGGCTTATATACAGGGGTGGTCACTGCTGGTACTGCAGTATACAGGGGCTGCAGAATATAGTTCCTTCGGCAAAGTACATACACTACAATTCCTCCCCTTTTAGCTAAACAGTACATAACATTCGATTAATAATTAAATAACATATTTACAATTACAGTTGCTATATACATTAGCTGAAGTTAAGCAATTATAAGTTCAGTCTTTGAGGAGGCTTCCTGATTCTGTCTGGATAACGCCTCTTTGGGGTATCAGGTTCTTCTGGCAAAGTTGATTCGGGATCAACGTCGTTGTTTGGTTCGTCTGCTTCCAATATCACCGATTCTGAGGTAGATGCAATTGGTACTTCGGTTTCATCACCAGGTGTATCGGATCGTGGTGTGGAATTGACGTTTTCCAGTGACTCTAGAATCTGGTCAGCATGGCGTCTTACAATGCTCTCTCCAACGTCCACGGTATACATCCGGGGTCCTTGCTGTGTGCAGATCGTTCCTGGCTGCCATTTCTCTATGCGGCAATCCCGGGCCAAAACTGGTTGACCTATCTTAAAACTCCTGGTCGGCCTTTCATTCATATTCTGAAACTGTCTGTTCTCCACATCTCTTCTGATGTTTGGCTTAACCAAATCCAAGCGGCATCGTAGTCTTCGATTGAAGAACATCATGGCTGGAGTTTGGTTGGTAACCGCATGTGTCGCATTCCAGTAGGCAAACAAGAAGTTATCCACCTTGTGTTGTAGGGGTATGTCTTCATTACACATTGCCTTGATAGCCTTCTTGAATGTTTGAACGAACCTCTCAGCCAGTCCATTGGTGGCTGGATGATATGGGGCGGATGTGTAATGCTTAACACCATTGTTCTTTAAGAACCTCCGGAACTCTTCAGACACAAACTGTGGTCCATTGTCGGAGCAAATCTGTTCAGGCAGCCCATTTCTGGCGAATATGGTTCGTAAGACTGTGATAGTTTTTTCTGTGGTGGTTGAGGACATTTTTATAACCTCTGGCCACTTTGAATGTGCATCCACCGCAATTAAAAATATCGAGTCCATAAATGGACCAGCAAAATCAATGTGCACCCTTTGCCATGGAGATGAGGGCCACTCCCATGGATGTAGAGGGGCTTGTGGTGGGGTGTTTTGGACCTTCTGGCATCCTGTACAGCTCTTGGTCATCTCTTCGATTTCTCTATCGATTCCCAGCCACCACACAAACGCTCTGGCTAAGTTCTTCATTTTTACCCCTCCCAGATGACCCTCATGAAGCTCATTGAGCACTCTATCCTTCAATTTGGGTGGAATTACTACTCTGGATCCACACAGCAAGGTTGCTCGGCACACTGACAGCTGTTCTCTTCTCGGCGAGAATGCTGGCAACAGTGGTTCGCCATGTGCTGGCCATCCCTTCACCGTTAAATCATAGACGCTGGAGAGCGTCGGGTCATTTCGTGTTTCCTTTTCTATGTTTGCATTCATCACAGGTAGACATTCGACTATGGTCGAGTGGAATATCTCCACAGGATCCACTGCAGGTGCTTCTTCCACCGTCGGCAACGGTAGGTGCGACAATCCATCAGCATTCCCATGATGTTTAGTTCCTTTGTACTCGATGTCATATTGGTGTGCCCCTAGGAAAAGGGACCACCTCTGTAGCCGTTGTGCTGTCATTATCGGGACGCCCGTCTGAGGGTTGAAAATGGAGACAAGAGGTTGATGATCAGTTAGTAGAGTAAATGTCTGACCTTGCAGGTAGTGATTGAACATCTTCACCCCCCACACCAGGCTGAGGGCCTCTCTGTCAACCTGGGCGTAGTTACGCTCGGCTGAAGTTAACGAGCGTGACGCAAAAGCTATCGGCATCTCTGAACCATCAAGGAATTTATGTGACAGTACCGCTCCAATGCCGTAGAGGGACGCATCACACGCCAGTCTTATCGGTAGTGATGGGTTGTAGTGAGCTAATACTTCTCTTGACGTGATTAGATCTTTACTCCTCTGAAAGGCCCACTTACATTCATCGCTCCATTTCCATGCTACTCCAGTTTGTAGTAGGGCGTTCAGTGGGTGCAGAATTGTGGACAAATTCGGCAAAAACTTATGGTAGTAATTCACCAATCCGAGGAATGACCTCAGTTGCGACACATTTTCAGGCACTGGAGCCTTAACCACCACTTCAATTTGGTCAGGGGACTTATGTAACCCATCTTCATCAATCACGTGGCCACAATACGATATCTGTTTCTTAAAAAACTCACACTTGGGGTGATTGGCTCGTAGCCCATGTTCTCTTAGTCTAGTGAGCACCTGCTCTAGGTTGGCAAGGTGTTCACTGTCATCTTCACCTGTCACTAGGATGTCGTCCAAGTAACAGTGGGTCCCCGGAATCCCTTGCAGGACTTGTTCCATCGCTCTTTGCCATATCGCCGGAGCTAATGCTACTCCGAATACCAGTCGATTATACTGGTAAAGACCTTTGTGAGCGTTTATCATGAGATACTTCCTAGAGGATTCTTCAACCTCCATCTGCAAATATGCTTGTGCTAGGTCAATTTTTGTAAAACGCTTCCCTCCAGATAGTGAGGCGAAACTATCTTCTATCCTCGGGAGAGGATATTGTACTGTGTGAAGGACTGGGTTCACTGTGACCTTGAAGTCCCCACAGATGCGAACCTTCCTTGGCTCCTCAGACTTATTGTTTAATGTTTTCTTCATGACAGGAACGATGGGTGTCGCCCACTCGCTCCAGTCTACCTTAGATAACACGCCTGCATTCTTCAGATTCTCCAGCTCTGCCTCGGCGGCTGGGCGAATTGCATACGGTACCGGTCTTGCTTTGAAAAACTTGGGAATTGCATTCTCTTCTATTTTTATCGAGGCGGTTACGCCTTTAAGAGTTCCCAGTTCTTGTTGAAATACCTCTTTGGCAATAGCTAAGATTTTTGACAGTCGTCCAGGTGTGACGTCGTCATCCTTTTTACCAGCCACCGTCAGTGCCTGAATGGAGTGCCAGTCTAAACTTATCTTTCTGATCCATTCACATCCCAATAACGGTGGTCCACCATCTTGCAGTATGTACAGATACAATTTCTGTATTTCCTTGCCGTTGTATTCGACAGGCACCCTTATTTTCCCTCTGGGGTATACTTTCTGCCCCGTATACGTATTCAAGACAATGGATGTCTCTTTCAAGGGTATGTGTGAGAATAGCCGCTCATAGTCTCGTCGATTCATGACGGTCAGGGCTGATCCTGTATCCAATTCCATTTTGACTTGGCAGCACGGTGGCATAGTGGTTAGCACTGTTGCCTCACAGCGCCAGGGACCCGGGTTCGAATCCGGCCTCGGGTGACTGTCTGTGTGGAGTTTGCACATTCTCCCCGTGTTTGCGTGGGTTTTCTCCGGGTGCTCCGGTTTCCTCCCACAGTCCAAAGATGTGCGGGGTTAGGTTGATTGGCTATGATAAAAATTGACCCTTAGTGTTAGGGGGATTAAATACGTGGGGTTACGAGGATAGGGTGGGATATGTGTTGGTGTAGGGGTTACGGGGATCGGGTGGGATATGTGTCGGTGCAGGCTCGATGGGCTGAAATGGCCTCTATCTGTACTGTGAGGTTTCTGTGATTCTGTGACTTGGGACCCTGCTATCGTGAGGGAGACCCACATGGTTCGGTGATCCTCTTTTGCGATTACGTTGTGAAGTTTGAGACAGCTTAGTCTCTTGTTCCCGGATTCACTATCGCTCTTCTGGTCTTCGGAACTACTGTCTGTCATCTTTTGTGCTTTCCTGTACTGTTCCTTAGTAGCCTTTTTGTTGTCGTTAGTCTTCTTCCCAGACCTGCAAACTCATGCAATGTGTCCCATCTTTCCGCATTGCCTGCATATTTTGCCCTTGGACCAGCAGTCCTTCTGGTCATGGGTTGTTCTGCCACAGCGATAACATTTTTCAAATCCCCGTGTCATTTCGTGGGTGCCGTATTCCTCTGGCTTTTGCTGTATTTCCGCAGCTCCCCTTGCTGCTGCTTCATACGATACTGCCACGCTGAAAGCCTTATCTAGCGTCAGCTCTTTCTCTGAGAGTAACCTCTTCTGGGTTCCTTCACTCAGAAGTCCACAGACAAATTTGTCCCGTAGAGTATCTGTCTGTCCTGCTCCGAACTGGCAGTGCTTTGATAGCTTGCACAATTCCGTAAGGTAATCAGCATTGCTCTCATCTTTATGCTGATTTCTCCTGTGGAATTTAAATCTTTCTGCTATCAGCAGTGGTGTAGGATTTAGGTGTTCCTGTAGGATATCAACAATTTCGCTAAAACTCTTCACCATCGGTTTGGCTGGAGTGATCAGGTTCCGCAATAGGCCGTACGTTCTTGCGCCCATTAAGTTTAGTAGTACCGATGCCTTTTTCTCATTGGCTACTTCGTTTGCCTTGCAATATACTTCGACTCTTTCCACATACGTGGTCCAGTCCTCTATTGCATTATCGAAGGCAGTGATATTGCCAGTCTTTGGCATCTTGGAAATCTAAGATGGCGCCTCCCGCGCTTTGCCTTCTTCCCCGCTGGATTAAGATGGCGCCTCCCGCGCTTTTCGTCTTCTCCGCTGCTGCTAGCACTGTTGCTGGCGTTTTATGCCTTGATGGCGACGCCCTATGGTCTTCGCGCACTTCCCCGCCACGCTGCTGCTAACGCCGCTCTCCGCGGTTCCCGTGGCAAACTGCAGCTCCTCGCGGCTTTCTGCGCTTCTAATTTCTTTTATTTTCCCATCGTCAGAGCAACCCTATGGGACACTTTCCTCCCTTTTCTCGGGTCTGTATGCTGCCCGGCTTCGTAGCACCGGCCGCGCCCTGTGTGCTCCACCCTCTCTCTCTCTCTCCTCTTCCCAACAACGCTGCTCGGCCCCGTTGAAAAGCCACCCGATCGAGCTCTAGCCCGCCGCAGCCCAGGAAGGATCAGTGTACTACCTGCCACCAGCCCGATTAGCTGGAACACCATAGACAGGATAACCAAGCCCCGCTCTCGACAGCCTCTCCTGCAAATCTTCAACTCCAATGAATCAGGGGCGGTTGCCCACGGTCGACGCCCGTTTCTTCTGTTTGTTTGTTTTTTTTTCTTTCTTCCTTCTGGCCTCAACCTCTAACAACTTCGCTTCAGGGATGGATCCCCATGAGGTGGTGCAGAACTGTAGGTAAGTTCGGATCTGCTCGTCGCCAGTATTATGTCCGTGTGTAGTTACACACGGGCTTATATACAGGGGTGGTCAGTACTGGTACTGCAGTATACAGGGGCTGCAGAATATAGTTCCTTCTGCAAAGTACATACACTACACCTAACATCTGTGGTTGGTAAAATGTTGGAGTCCATTATTAAGGAAGCAGTAACAGGACATTTGGATAAGTATAATTTAATCGGACAGAGTCAGCATGGTTTTATGAAGGGGAAATCATGCTTGACAAATTTGCTCGAATTCTTTGAGGACGTAACAAACAGGGTGGATAAAGGGGAACCAGTGGATGTGGTGTATTTGGCCTTCCAAAAGGCATTTGACAAGGTGCCACACAAAAGATTACTGCACAAGATAAAAAAATCACGGGATTGGGGGTAATATACTGGCATGGGTGGAGGATTGGCTATCTAACAGAAAACAGAGAGTTGGGATAAATGGTTCATTCTCGGGCTGGCAATCAGTAACATAAGAACATAAGAACATAAGAAATAGGAGCAGGAGTAGGCCAATCGGCCTCTCGAGCCTGCTCCACCATTCAACAAGATCATAGCTGATCTGATCCTAACCTCAAATCTACTATCACTCAACATCCCTCCCGAACCCATGTGATCTCCTGGGAGAGGCGAAAAACCAGATAAAAAACCTGTAGTGTATGTAACCTGAAGAAGGAACTATATTCTGCAGCCCCTGTATACTGCAGTACCAGTAGTGACCACCCCTGTATATAAGCCTGTGTAGTAACCTTGCATAGTAGTTCCAGTTTTGTCTCCATTCAGTAAACACCTGTTATAACCAACTCCTGCAGTCCGTGTCTCAATTACACACGGACGTTACACTGGCGACAAACAGATCCGAACATACCTACAGTTCTGCACCACCTCACGGGGATCCATCCCTGAAGCGAAGTTGTTAGAGGTTGAGGCCTGAAGGAAGAAATCCAAAAAGTTTAAAAAAAACAGAAGAAACAGGCGTCGACCGTGGGCAACCGCCCTCTGATTCATCGAATTCGAAGATTTGCAGGAGAGGCTGTCGAGAGCTGGGCTTGGTTATCCAGTCTATGGTGCTCCAGCTAATCGGGCTGGTGGCAGGTAGTACACTGATCCTTCCTGGGCTGCGGCGGGCTAGAACTCGATCGGGTGGCTTTTCAACGGGGCCGAGCAGCGTTGTCGGGAAGAGGAGAGAGAGAGAGAGGGTGGAGCACACAGGACGCGGCCGGTGCTACGAAGCCGGGCAGCGTACAGACCCGAGAAGAGGGAGGAAAGTGTCCCATAGGGTCTGCTCTGACGACGGGAACAGTAATTAAAATAAAAGAAATTAGAAGCGCAGAAAGCCGCGAGGAGCTGCAGTTTGCCATGGGGACCGCGGAGAGCGGCGTTGGCAGCAGCGCCGGGGGGAAGTGCGCGAAGACCATAGGGCATCGCCATCAAGGCATAAAAACACCAGCAACAGTGCTAGCAGCAGCGTAAAAGACAGAAAGCGCGGGAGGCGCCATCTTAATCCAGCGGGGAAGAAGGCAAAGCGTGGGAGGCACCATTTTGTTCAATCGGGGAAGAAGGCAAAGCGTGGGAGGCGCCATCTTAGATCTCCAAGATGCCGAAGACTAGCAATATCACTGCCTTCAATAATGCAATAGACGACTGGACCACGTATGTGGAAAGATTCGAAGTATATTGCAAGGCAAATGAAGTAGCCGATGAGAAAAAGGCATCGTTACTACTAAACTTAATGGGCGCAAGAACGTACGGCCTATTGCGGAACCTGATCACTCCAGTCAAACCGATGGCGAAGGGTTTTAACGAAATTGTTGATATCCTACAGGAACACCTAAATCCTACACCGCTGCTGATAGCAAAAAGATTTAAATTCCACAAGAGAAATCGGCATAAAGATGAGAGCAATGCTGATTACCTTACGGAACTACGCGGGCTATCGAAGCACTGCCAGTTTGGAGCAGGCCTGGCAGATACCCTACAGGACAAATTTGTCTGTGGACTCCTGAGTGAAGGAACCCAGAAGAGGTTACTCTCAGAGAAAGAGCTGACGCTAGATAAGGCTTTCAGCGTGGCAGTATCGTATGAAGCAGCAGCAAGGGGAGCTGCGGAAATATAGCAAAAGCCAGAGGTATACGGCACCCATGAAATGACACGGGGATTTGAAAAATGTTATCGCTGCGGCAGAACAACCCATGACCAGAAGGACTGCTGGTCCAAGTACAAAACATGCAGGCAATGCGGAAAGATGGGACACATTGCATGAGTTTGCAGGTCTGGGAAGAAGACTAACGACAACAAAAAGGCTACGAAGAAGCAGTACAGGAAAGTACAAAAGATGACGGACAGTAGTTCCGAAGACCAGAAGAGCGATAGTGAATCCGGGAACAAGAGACTAAGCTGTCTCAAACTACACAAAGTGATCACAAAAGAGGATGACCAAACCATTTGCGTCTCCCTCACGATAGCAGGGTCCCAAGTCAAAATGGAATTGGATACAGGATCAGCCCTGACCGTCATGAATCGATGAGACTACGAGCGGCTATTCCCACACATACCCTTGAAAGACACATCCATTGTCTTGAAGACGTATACGGGGCAGAAAGTATACCCCAGAGGGAAAATAAGGGTGCCTGTCGAATACAACGGCAAGGAAATACAGAAATTGTATCTGTACATACTGCAAGATGGTGGACCACCGTTATTGGGATGTGAATGGATCAGAAAGATAAGTTTAGACTGGCACTCCATTCAGGCACTGACTGTGGCTGGTAAAAAGGATGACGACGTCACACCTGGACGACTGTAAAAATCTTAGCTAACGCTAAAGAGGTATTTCAACAAGGACTGGGAACTCTTAAAGGCATAACCGCCTCGATAAAAATAGAAGAGAATGCAATTCCCAAGTTTTTCAAAGCAAGACCGGTACCATATGCAATTCGCCCAGCCGCCGAGGCAGAGCTGGAGAATCTGGAGAATGCAGGCGTGTTATCTACGGTAGACTGGAGCGAGTGGGCGACACCCATTGTTCCTGTCATGAAGAAAACGTTAAACAATAAGTCTGAGGAGCCAAGGAAGGTTCGCATCTGTGGGGACTTCAAGGTGACTGTGAACCCAATCCTTCACACAGTACAGTATCCTCTTCCGAGGATAGAAGATATTTTTGCCTCACTATCTGGAGGGAAGCGTTTTACAAAAATTGACCTAGCACAAGTATATTTGCAGATGGAGGTTGCAGAATCCTCTAGGAAATATCTCACGATAAACACTCACAAATGTCTTTACCAGTATAATCGACTGGTATTCGGAGTAGCATCAGCTCCGGCGATATGGCAAAGAGCAATGGAACAAGTCCTGCAAGGGATTCCGGGGACTCAGTGTTACTTGGACGACATCCTAGTGACAGGTGAAAATGACAGTGAACACCTTGCCAACCTAGAGCAGGTGCTCACTAGACTAAGAGAACATGGGCTACGAGCCAATCGCCCCAAGTGCGAGTTTTTTAAGAAACAGATATCGTATTGTGGCCACGTGATTGATGAAGAGGGGTTACATAAGTCCCCTGACAAAATTGAAGCGGTAGTTAAGGCTCCAGCGCCTGAAAATGTGTCGCAACTGAGGTCATTCCTCGGATTGGTGAATTACTACCATAAGTTTTTGCCGAATTTGTCCACAATTCTGCACCACTGAACGCCCTACTACAAACTGGAGTAGTATGGAAATGGAGCGATGAATGTAAGCGGGCCTTTCAGAAGTGTAAAGACCTGATCACTTCAGGAGAAATATTGGCTCACTACAACCCATCACTACCGATAAGACTGGCGTGTGATGCGTCTCCCTACGGCATTGGAGCGGTACTGTCACATATATTTCTTGATGGTTCAGAGAGGCCGATAGCTTTTGCGTCACGCTCGTTAACTTCAGCCAAGCGTAACTACACCCAGGTTGACAGAGAGGCCCTCGGCCTGGTGTGTGGGGTGAAGAAGTTCAATCACTACCTGCACGGACAGAAATTTACTCTACTAACTGATCATCAACCTCTTGTCTCCATTTTCAACCCTCAGAAGGGCGTCCCGATAATGACAGCACAACGGCTACAGAGGTGGTCCCTTTTCCTAGGGGCACACCAATATGACACCGAGTACAAAGGAACTAAACAGCATGGGAATGCTGATGGATTGTCGCGCCTACCGTTGCCGATGGTGGAAGAAGCACCTGCAGTGGATCCTGTGGAGATATTCCACTCGACCATAGTCGAATGTCTACCTGTGATGAATGCAAACATAGAAAAGGAAACACGAAATGACCCGACACTCTCCAGCGTCTATGATTTAACGGTGAAGGGATGGCCAGCACATGGCGAACCACTGTTGCCAGCATTCTCGCCGAGAAGAGAACAGCTGTCAGTGTGCCGAGCAACCTTGATGTGTGGATCCAGAGTAGTAATTCCACCCAAATTGAAGGATAGACTGCTCAATGAGCTTCATGAGGGTCATCTGGGAGGGGTAAAAATGAAGAACTTAGCCAGAGCGTTTGTGTGGTGGCCGGGAATCGATAGAGAAATCAAAGAGATGACCAAGAGCTGTACAGGATGCCAGAAGCTCCAAAACGCCCCACCACAAGCCCCTCTACATCCATGGGAGTGGCCCTCATCTCCATGGCAAAGGGTGCACATTGATTTTGCTGGTCCATTTATGGACACGATGTTTTAATTACAGTGGATGCACATTCAAAGTGGCCAGAGGTAATAAAAATGTCCTCAACCTCCACAGAAAAAAACTATCACAGTCTTACGAACCATATTCGCCAGAAATGGGCTGCCTGAACAGATTTGCTCCGACAATGGGCCACAGTTTGTGTCTGAAGAGTTCCGGAGGTTCTTAAAGAACAATGGTGTTAAGCATTACACATCCGCCCCATATCATCCAGCCACCAATGGATTGGCTGAGAGGTTCGTTCAAACATTCAAGAAGGCTATCAAGGCAATGTGTAATGAAGACATAACCCTACAACACAAGGTGGATAACTTCTTGTTTGCCTACCGGAATGCGACACATGCGGTTACCAACCAAACTCCAACCATGATGTTCTTCAATCGAAGACTAAGATGCTGCTTGGATTTGGTTAAGCCAAACATCAGAAGAGATGTGGAGAACAGGCAGTTTCAGAGTATGAATGAAAGGCCAACCAGGAGTTTCAAGATAGGTCAACCAGTTTTGGCCCGGGACTACCGCACAGAGAAATGGCAGCCAGGAACGATCTGCACACGGCAAGGACCTCTAATGTATACCGTGGACGCTGGAGAGAGCATTGTAAGACGCCATGCTGACCAGATTCTAGAGTCACTGGAAAACGTCAAATCTACACCGCGATCCTATGCACCTGGTGATGAAATCGAAGTACCAATTGCATCTACCTCAGAATCGGTGATATTGGAAGCAGACGAACCAAACAACGACGTTGATCCCAAATCAACTTTGCCAGAAGAACCTGATACCCCAAAGACAGAATCAGGAAGCCTCCTCAAAGACTGAATTTATAATTGATTAACTTCAGCTAATGTATATAGCAACTGTAATTGTAAATATGTTATTTAATTATTAATCGAATGTTATGTACTGTTTAGCTAAAAGGGGAGGAATTGTAGTGTATGTAACCTGAAGAAGTAACGATATTCTGCAGCCCCTGTATACTGCAGTACCAGCAGTGACCACCCCTGTATATAAGCCTGTGTAGTAACCTTGCATAGTACTTCCAGTTTTGTCTCCATTCAGTAAACACCTGTTATAACCAACTCCTGCATTCCGTGTCTCAATTACACACGGACGTTACAAAACCCAATGGCCAATTTGGGAGAAAAAAAATCTGACCCATCTAGGCGATCGAAACTCGTCCAGGAGATCACTGTCCCTATATTTTCTACAGTACTTACCTTTTGTAAAAGGTGATCTCCACACCAGCCAGGAACAGGAATAGAACCATCTCCTGAAATCTAACACATAATTAGAACACAAGAAGTAGGAGCAGAACCATGCTACATGGTCCCTGGGCCCTCTCCGTTACCCACAGGGCCATGACCGTTCCGAACATAGACTCATGTCCAATTTCCTGCCCACTCCCCGTAACCCCTAATTCCCTTTACTTCGAAGAAACTGTCTATTTCTGTTTTAAATTTATTTAATGATGTAGCTTCCACAGCTTTCTGGGGCAGCAAATTCCACAGACCTACTACTCTCTGAGTGAAGAAGTTTCTCCTCATCTCAGTTTTGAAAGAGCAGCCCCTTATTCTAAGATGATGCCCCCTAGTTCTAGTTTCACCCATCATTGGGAACATCCTCACCACATCCACCCGATCAAGCCCCTTCACAATCTTATATGTTTCAATAAGATCACCTCTCATTCTTCTGAACTCCAATGAGTAGAGTCCCAATCTACTCAACCTCTCCTCATATGACCACCCCCTCATCCCCGGGATTAACCGAGTGAACCTTCTTTGTACTGACTCGAGAGCAAATATGTCTTTTATTAAGTATGGACACCAAAACTGTATGCAGTATTCCAGGTGCGGTCTCACCAATACCTTGTACAACTGCAACAATACGTCCCTGTTTTTATATTCTATCCCCCTAGCAATAAAAGCCAACATTCCATTGGCCTTCTTGATCACTTGCTGCACCTGCATACTAACTTTTTGAGTTTCGTGCACCAGGACCCCCAGATCCCTTTGCACTACAGTACTTTCCAGTTTCTTGCCATTAAGATAATAACTTGCTCTATGATTTTTCCTGCCAAAGTGCATAACCTCACACTTTCCAGTATTGTATTCCATCTGCCAAATCTCTGCCCACTTACTTAGCCTCTCTCTGTCACTTTGCAGGTTTTTTATGTCCTCCTCACTCCCTACTTTCCTTCCCATCTTTGTATCATCTGCAAACTTTGATATGTTACACTCGGTCCCCTCCTCCAAATCATTAATATAGATTGTAAAGAGTTGGGGACCCAGCACTGACCCCTGCGGAACACCACTAGTTACTGATTGCCAATCTGAGAATGAAGCATTTATCCCAACTCTCTGCTTTCTGTTAGTTAGCCAATCCTGCACCCATGCCAGAATATTACCCCCAATCCCATGATTATTTATCTTGAGCAATAATCTTTTGTGTGGCACCTTGTCATATGCCTTTTGGAAGTCTAAATACACAACGTCCACTGGTTCCCCTTTATCCACCCTATATGTTACGTCCTCAAAGAACTCAAGCAAATTTGTCAAACATGACTTCCCCTTCATAAAACCATGCTGACTTTGTCCTATTAAATTATGTTTATCCAAATGTCCCGTTACTGTCTCCTTAATAATGGACTCTAAAATTTTACCAACCACAGATGTTAGGCTAACTGGTCTATAGTTTCCAGCCTTCTGCCTACTACCCTTTTTAAATAAGGGTGTTACATTAGCAGTTTTCCAATCTGCTGGGACCTTTGCTGAGTCCAGGGAGTTTTGGAAAATTATTACCAATGCATCCACAATCCCTACCGCCACTTCCCTCAAGACCCTAGGATGTAAGCCATCAGGTCCAGGGGATTTATCCGCCTTGAGTCCCATTATTTTACCAAGTACCACTTCCTTAGTGATTTTAATCGTATTTAGTTCCTCCCCCCCTAGAGCCCCCTGTTTGTCCAGTGTTGGGATATTCTTAGTGTCCTCTACCGTAAAGACTGATACAAAATAATTGTTCGTCGTTTTTGCCATCTCCATTAATTTCCCGGTCTCATCCTCTAAGGGACCAACATTTACTTTAGCCACCCTTTTTCTTTTTATATAACTATAGAAATTTTTGCCATCTGTTTTTATATTTTTTGCTAATTTACTTTTATAATCTATCTTCCCTTTCTTAATCAATCTTTTAGTTATTTTTTGCTGTCTTTTAAAGACTTCCCAATCTTCTATCCTCCCACTAGATTTGGCTACATTATATGGCCTTGTTTTTAGTCGGATACTATCCTTAATTACTTTACTTAGCCACGGATGGCTATCTTTTCTTTTACACCCTTTTTTCCTCAGTGGAATATTTTTTTTTTGGAAGTTGACAATAACTCCTTAAATGTACACCACTGATCATGTACCGTCTTACCCTTTAATCTATTTTCCCAGTCCACTCTAATCAATTCCGCTCTCATACCTTCATAGTCTCCTTTATTCAAGCTCAGCATGCTTGTTTGAGATCCAACCTTCTCACCCTCTAATTGAATATGGAATTCAACCATGTTATGGTCACTCATTCCAAGGGGATCCTTTACTAGGACATTTTTAATTAATCCTGTCTCATTACACAGGACCAAATCTAAGGTTGCTTGCCCCCTGGTTGGTTCAGTTACATACTGCTCAAGAAACCCATCCCTAATACACTCAATGAACTCATCCTCAAGGCTGCTCTGCCCAATTTGATTTGTCCAGTTAATATGATAGTTAAATTCCCCCATAATTATAGCTGTTCCCTTATTACAAGCCTCAACTATTTCCTGATTAATACTCCATCCAACAGAGTTGCAACTGTTCGGAGGCCTATAGACTATGCCCACTAGTGTTTTTTTCACCTTATTATTCCGTATCTCCACCCAAACTGTTTCACTATCCTGATCCTTTGACCCAATATAATTTCTCTCTATTACAGTGATTCCTTCCTTTATTAACATAGCCACCCCACCTCCCCTTCCTTCCTGCCTGTCCTTCCTGATTGTTAAATAACCTGGTATATTTAATTCCCAGTCATGGTCACCCTGCAGCCATGTTTCTGTAATGGCCACAAGATCATACCCATATGTAGTTATTTGTGCCGTTAGCTCGTCCATTTTGTTATGAATGCTACGTGCATTCAGATAAAGAATTTTCAAATATGTTTTGTGACATTTAGTTCCTGCTTTTTCCCCTTTTACTACTTTACATTTTACTCCATACCTCCTGTCCCTTCCTGACACGCTCTGCTTTTTAATTCCTCCACTGCTACCTTCTCCGTAGTCATTTTTATTATTTGCTCTCTAGGAACCTCCCCCCTACTAATTAGTTTAAAGCCCTCTCTACAGCCCTAGTTATATGATTTGCCAGAAATCTAGTCCCAGCACTGGCCAAGTGAAGTCCGTCCCAACGGAACAGCTCCCTCTTGTCTCAGTACTGGTGCCAGTGTCCCAAGAAGCAAATCCCATTTTTCCCACACCAGTCTTGGAGCCACGCATTTAACTCTCTAATTTTATTTATCCTAGCCAAATTCGCTCGTGGCTCAGGTAATAATCCAGAGATTATTACCCTTGAGGTTCTGTTTTCTAATTTGACACCTAGCTGTTCATACTCCTTTAACAGAACCTTCTTCATTGTCCTATCTACGTCGTTTGTACCAACATGGACCACGACAACTGGATCCTCCCCCTCCCACTCCAAGTTTCTTTCCAGCCCAGAAGAGACGTCCTTAACCCTGGCACCGGGCAGACAACACAGCCTTCGGGACTCCCGCTCTCGACTGCAGAGAACCCTATCTATACCCCTAATGATACTATCCCCTACCAATACACATTTCTTTTTACTCCCCCCACTTGAATGGCCCCCTGTTCCATGGTGCTGTGGCCAGGTTGCTCATCCTCCCTGCAGTCCCTGCTCCCGCCCTCACAGGGAGAAATAATCTCAAAACTGTGGCTCCTTCAACACTACCTCCTGGATCCCTGTACCTGCCTCACTCATAGCCACACCGTCCTGTCCCTGACCACGGACTACATCTGAATTAATTAATTTCATAGGTGTGACTACCTCCTGAAACATAGAGTCCAGGAACTTCTCCTCCTCCCTGATGTGTCGCAGTGTCTGAAGCTCGGTCTCAAGCACCTCAATACGGAGCTGGAGATCCTCCAGCAGCAAACACTTGTCGCAGATGTAATCACCGTGAGCCTCAATGGGGTCCACCGGCTCCCACGTCTCGCAACAGCAACACATCAGCTGCTCCATTCTATATAATTAATTAACTTTCTTATTATTAGTTATGAAGACCCTGCCTGGATATAGATGATAATATCACACCACTATTCAATAGGACTTACCAACTTAAAGGTATAAAAGAGAAGGAAGAGAACCTACCAACCAGCTGATCACCAACCTCCTCTTTGAATGCTGTCTGTGGGGCCTGTTTGGTTGACTCGTCTTGCTGCTCCACTTCCACAGTGCTGTCTAAGCCTGGGAGTGGGGAACAAAACAGAGCAAAAACACCCCCTCACCTCCCACTTGCCCGATATCTCCCACTTACAAACTCTCGCTCCACTCAATGCACCGCACTCAGCGCTGCCGCACTAGTACCGCCCCTTTTATACCCGGATTCTACTTCCGGTTTAAACTCCCCAGCAGTTTAATTTACACTTAAAAAATTAAACTCACTTCAAATAATTAACTTTTTAACAAACTAAAATTCACAAAATACACTTAAATGACTTTTTCTCCCACTTACCACACTCTCTCTCAAATCAACTAGTGGTGTTCCGCAGGGGTCAGTGCTGGGACCCCAACTCTTTACAATCTATATTAACGATTTGGAGGAGGGGACCAAGTGCAATGTATCCAAGTTTGCCGACGATACAAAGATGGGAGGGAAAGCAGTGAGTGAGGAGGACATAAAAAACCTGCAAAAGGACATAGACAGGCTAAGTGAGTGGGCAGAAATTTGGCAGATGGAATATAATGTTGGAAAGTGTGAGGTTATGCACTTTGGCAGAAAAATCAAAGAGCAAGTTATTATCTAAATGGAAAGAAACTGCAAAGTGCTACAGTACAAAGGGATCTGGGGGTCCTGGTGCATGAAACACAGAAGGTTAGTATGCAGGTACAGCAGGTGATCAGGAAGGCCAATGGAATCTTGGCTTTTATTGCAGGGGGGATGGAGTATAAAAGCAGCGAAGTCGTGCTTCAGTTATACAGGGTACTGGTGAGGCCACACCTGGAATATTGCGTACAGTTTTGGTTTCCATATTTAAGAAAAGATATACTTGCTCTCGAGGCAGTTCAGAGAAGGTTCACTCGGTTGATTCCGGAGATGAGGGGGTTGACTTATGAGGAAAGGTTGAGTAGGTTGGGCCTCTACTCATTGGAATTCAGCAGAATGAGAGGCGATCTTATCGAAACATATAAGATTGTGAGGGGGTGGATGCGGGGAGGATGTTTCCACTGATGGGTGAGACTAGAACTAGGGGGCATAATCTTAGAATAAGGGGCTGCCATTTCAAAACTGAGATGAGGAGAAAGTTCTTCACTCAGAGGGTAGTAAATCTATGGAATTTGTTACCTCAGAGAGCTGTGGAAGCTGCGACATTAAATAAATTTAAAACGGAGATAGACAGTTTCCTAGCTGATAAGGCAATTAAGGGTTATGGGGAGCGGGCAGGGAAGTGGACGTGAGTCTAGGTTCGGATCAGCCATGATCCTATTGAATGGCGGAGCAGGCCCGAGGGGCTGTATGGCCTACTCCTGCTCCTACTTCTTATGTTCTTATGTTCTTATGTACCACTGGATGTTGAGTTCCCAGTCTTGGCCATCCTTGAGCCACGTTTCCGTAATCACAACCAAATCATATTCGTTTACCTCTATTTGCGCAGCCAATTCATCCACCTTATTACGAATGCTCCTCGCATTAAGACACAAAGCCTTCAGGCTTGTTTTTTTAACGCTCTTAGACCTATTAGAATTATTATTTACTGTGGCCACGTTTGATTTAAACCGTTGATTTCTCTAACTGCCACTTTTGTTTTTCCCCTTCCTATCTTTTGCTTTTATCCTTGTTTCCCTTTCCTCTGTCTCCCTGCCATTTTAGTTTAAACCCTCCCCCAGAGCACTAGCAAACACTCCCCCTAGGACATTGGCTCCAGCACTGCCCAGATGCAAACCGTCCGGTTTGAACTGGTCCCACCTCCCCCAGAACTGGTTCCAATGTCCCAGGAACTTGAATCCCTCCCCCTTGCATCATTCCTCTAGCCACGTATTCATCTGAAATATCCTTCTATTTCTACTCTGACCAGAGGTCCAAAGTCACCTGTTCCTCCCGAGCACTCACCACATGTCATGTCTCAAATTACTCAGATACTGTGTCCTGAGATGTTATTTTCTGAAAGAAATCTGTCTAAGTTGCATCTGAATGGATCAATACTAACTGCTTCCGCCGTCTCCCTAGGGAGCCTGTTCCATAGATTGCCCACTCGCTCACTGAAATATCGACCCAGAAATGCGGGTCTCCACGGGTGAGTACGCACGGGTTACTCACTCGTAAGCCCAATGGAAGTGCCAGTTTCATGCATGCACTGCGCACGCGCAGGAAACCAGCACTTCCGTTCCCCTGAAAGAAGGGGTTGAGAGGTCGAACACGTGCGCGGGAGAGGCAGCGCGTGCGCATTGAACTTACGTTTTTTTTGCAGGTTTTCCCGGGAGGGTAAGTCTCCAGAAGTTAGACATGTAAAAAGCAGTCGCAAGGCCTGCTTTTTACAAGGTAAGTGGTGAATTAATTAAAATTAAAACATTTTTTCCACAGGTTTATTATTTTTAAATACTTTAAAGAAAGGTAAGTTTATTTTTAGCCCCGTTAGAAAATGTAATTAATTTTTTCAAAAATGTAAATTATTGTTTAAATAGTTATTTCATGTAATTTATAGTATATTTTAAAAATGAGATTTAAAAAAAAATTATTTGAAGTTTTAGTGCTGTTTTGGGGCTTATAGTATTTATAGTTTTGACAGCTCTTCCTGTCAAACTTATGAATGAAGCATTCCCTGCTACCATTGGCTCTCCATGGCCCACGTGATCCCAGGGGACGCATCGAACTAACTGCGCCCCTGGGATGCGCAAGCACTGCGCGCCGGCAGCTGGAGGAGGCCCAGGATCGGAATCCCATGCAGGCCCACAGCAAAACGGCCGGCGCGCTAGGTAAGTGCAGGTCAGAGGCTTGCACCCGCGGGAAGCTCCCAACCCGAATTTCTGGGCCGATTCTGCAGATTTGTTTTGAATTTACCCCCTTCAAGCAACATAACTACTACCCACCCCCTCTTCCCCCACCCCCCCCCCCCCACCACCCCCAGGATATTGATTCATAAAAGATTGCCAGAAACAACAGAAAATGTTTGGTAGTAAACGTTTCCTTCTAGTTTTCAGCTGACACCTGAAAGATCAACCTGTCTTCGCTCTTTACTGGATATACGGAACCGAATGTAAATCTTCATCCTACAAAGGTCATGACCCAACGCACTGTTGACGTTTTGCTGTTGCATGAATTAAGAGTTGGGCTTCGATATGTGAGGGAACTTTAACAATCTGATTCAATTTCTGAACAAGCTTTTTAAAATCATTTGGAAATGGGCACAATTACAAACCATGAGGAGAGACACGAGAACAACTCATCATTAGGAAAGTACGTATTGGAGTTCAGGACACTGATCGATTCTGGTTCTGACACAGCTTCCCGCTGCTGAGACCCAGAGATTTCCCAGCCCAGCCCCTGGGACTTCACTGGAGAATGAGAAACGCCTTGGTTAATTAACTATCTTAGATTACGTGTTCTTCTTAGATTACAACGCTGCACTAGGAGCGCAAAGTGCAGGAGGAAGCATCAATGATGACGCACACAGGTTGATAAAAGTAAATGGAAATGACTCACATTTCAAAGGAGCTGTCAAATTTTCAGTAATGCTGACGATAATTGGACTGACAGCGAGCTGGAGTTGAATGAAACTTCCACTCGTTGCTTGGCCACAACATTCCGTTTGATCTTTCCTTTTCAGGGCAAAGATAATGTTGTATTAAACTCGTCTAAGTGTTTAAGGTTGATGACCTTTCATCAGAGCTGAAGAAGTTAGAAATGTAATAGTTTGCACACAAGTGCAGAGCCAGGGGCCAGGGGGTGGGAGGAACAGACGAAGGGGGAGAGGTCTGTGATAGGGTGAGGTTGCGGGATTGATTGCATGGCAAATGGGATGATGGTGCAAGGCGAAAGGGCAAAAGCTTGTCCCATTATCACACGCTATAGCCTCGCACCATCATCCCTTTTGTCATTTAATCTCTCCTGCCTTCCACCCTATCACAGACCTTCCCTTTTGTGCTTTCCTCCCCTCCCTCCTTTCCCTGCCTCTGCACCTGTCACAACTTTAACTTTTTCCAGTTCTGACGAAAGGTCATCGACCTGAAACATTAACTCTGTTTCTCTCTCCAAAGATGCTGTGTGGCTCAGTGGGTGAGCACTCTTTACCTCTGAGTCAGAAAGTTTTGGGTTCATAGTCCCACTCCAGAGACTTGAGCACAAAAATCTAGGCTGACACTCCAGTGCAGTGCTGAGGGAGTGCCGCACTGTCAGAGGTGCTGTCTTTCATATGAGACATTCTCAGGTGGATGTAAAAGATACCACGGCACAATTTTGAAAAAGAGCAGGGGAGTTATCCCCGGTGTCCCGGCTTATATTTATCCCTCAATCAACTACAACAGCTCAGCAGCCGAGATGGGTGGCTGGTCAGCTGTTAAATTGAAAGTGATTGACAGCAGGTTGGGAACCCGCTGTCAAAATGCGCACACTGGACTTTCCCGATGTCAGGTCTGCCAACACTGAGCAGACCCTACAGGCAACGGTGGGGGAGGCAATTAAAATCATTAGTGGCTTGTTTACAGCCACTTGTCAATGGTTTTTTCCCAGCTTTTTGGATTTGACAGGTTGCCCACCGGTTTCCCGCTGTGCCGAGACCTCATCTGTGAAGCTAAGGCAGGAGGTCAATGGCCATTGAATCAAATGATGAGTTGACAGCTACAAATGTCAAGTCGAAGCTTCCAGCTGATTGAGAAGTGTCCCCTTAAACACTAGCTTCTCTAAACTGCATTTCCACTACAGATTCAGGATGCTGCAAGTCTTTACACAAGTCTCCATCCAGTCTGACTTCATTACCTCAACCACCATTGACAGATCGCTTCTGTCATCTCTACTTCACCTGCCATCTATTCCATCAACATGGGTGGCCTTTATACTTTCACCTTGGTCCTCAGAATCCCACCATGATCAGCCCCAACACCAACAGCACCAACAGAACCAACATCACCAGGCAAACCAACAGCACCGGGCACACCAGCAGCACCAACAACAACACCAACTTTCTCCGCAATCACCTGATGCTGCACAGGACACAGGGCATCAGCACCCAAGCACATTGCTGCCTGGGAGGCCAGATTTACTTCACTTGATGCTGTACACCCTGGTTGCCACATGATGCGCCAGGTTGGCATCACCCCACACCAACACTATAAAGCATCCCTACAATGCCCAAGTCATTCCTTTCACACTCATCACCATTGCGGGGGGTGCCGTTTTGTCTCACCATTCACTGCAACTCACTAAACCACTTCCAAAGCTGCACACAAATCTGTCCAAGAACACAAAGTGTTGAAAATAAAGATTTCAATGTTTGACACCACATTAACAGAAACTTTACATAAACATTGGCTAAACCACATAAGTGCCTACCCCACACAAGTGCCTACCCTTGCGTGTTGTTAGTTGGTATGATTGCACTATGATGAGGGTGAGTGTGAGGGGTGGCTAGTGAGATGGGGAAGTGGTAATGTAGATAGAGAGGGATGGGTGGAGGTGCAAGGTAAGTTGGTGTGAGTAAGGATGTGCAGGAGTAGGGTAGGGAAGGCAGAGTGATGGGGATGTGATGAGTGGTACAGCAGGATGAGGTTGAGTGTGGCTTTGTACTAAAATTTCCTGATCTACTGGGATCATTGAAAGGTTTGTGCGACTGCAGCCTGGTGCTCCTGACCACATCCCTGCTTCTGCCCTCCTGTGCAATGTGCAACTAGGCTGCGTTGGTCTCCTGGGGAGGTCTCTTCCACCCATGGGAAGGGAAGAGAACATCCCTGCATGTTGTGACTCCCTCCATAAGCATATGCAGGGAGTCATGGGATAGCCTGGGTATAGCCGTGTACCTTTGTGCAGTGCTTGTCTGTATTTGCAGCACTCCAATGCTGTAGAACACTGACAGCACAACTGTCAATATAAATATGCGCATGGTCCCTTTAAAGAAACCGGCTGATGACAGAGTGCAGCTCGGAACAGAGTTTTAAGCTGCGAGTTTGTTAAGTGAGGGAGTGAATCTTAAAGGTTAACTCTTTTTTTATGTAAAATCTAGTCTTGTGTGCTTGCAATTAGCATTTAACTTAATTTAAATTTACTGTTTCAAGTTTTAAATTTCTTCCAGGCTTGGGCAGGACTAAGCAAGCTCTGTGCTGGAGAGCAGGTGAGAGTAATTAATTAATTAACTGATCTAATCTGGTTCTGTAACTGGCAGAGCGCTCACTTATTTAAATCTCAGCAGTATAAGTAAGGGAGGCTAGAGTGCAGCTTGGAACAGAGTGTTAAGCTGTGAGTGAGCTAGTTAGTTAGTTGTTCCTTTCCTTTTCTATCTTTGTCAGCTTCCAGGAGAGCAGGAGCTAAAAAGCTGCACGGGAGGGGACAGCGAACCAGTGGGAGTTCGGCTCTGTGACACCGCCCCCCCCATCCGCATCAGGAGAAAAATAAAAGGTGACATCACAGGGAAAAGGGTAAGTGATTGGTTGGTGAGTATTTTGCTCACTTCCCTTATCTTTTAAAGCCCAGGAAATTTATTAGTAATTGTAAGGATTCATTAGTACTAGTTTACCAGCATTAATAAATCTTATTAGGTGAAGTAGGGTTTGTTAATGATTAATTAATAAAAATAAATTAATTAATACTCAATAAAGATGGCAGGGCAGGTGATGTGTTGCGACTGCAGCATGTGGGAGCTCCTGGATGCCAGTCTGATCCAGGACGAACACGTCTGCAGTAAATGCCTGCGGCTTGAGGAGCTTCGGCTCAGAGTTGATGTGCTGGAGGCCGAGCTGCAGACACTGCGATGCATTAGGGAGGGGGAAAGTTACCTGGATACTTTATTCCAGGAGGCAGTCACACCCCTTAGGATCGGGTCTTCTGATTTGGTCAGTGGTCAGGGACAGGAGGATGTGACTGCGAGTGAGGCAGGTATGGGGACCCAGGAGGTGGAGGAGCCTCAGCCTTTGCAATTGTCCAACAGGTTTGAGGTTCTTGCTGCCTGTATGGATGAAAGCTGTGGCTGCAGTGTGAATGAGCAAACTGACCATGGCACCGAGGTACAGGAAGCCATCAAGCAGGGGGAGTTAATAGGAATGTAGTGGCCACTGGGGACAGCATAGTCAGGGGGCTAGATACAGTTCTCTGCGGCCAAGAGCGAGAGCCCAGACGGCTGTGTTCCAAGCTCGGTGCCAGGGTTCAGGACATCTGCTCTGGGCTGGAGAGGAACTTGCAGTGGGAGGGGGAGGAGCCAGTGGTCGTTGTCCATGTAGGTACCAACGAAATAGGTAGAACTAGGAAAGGGGTTCTGCAGAGAGAGTATGAGCAGCTAGGGGCTAAATTAAAAAGCAGAACCTCAAGGGTAATACATTATTACCTGAGCCACGAGCAAATTGGCATAGGGTAAATAAAATTAGAGAGTTGAATGCGTGGCTCAAAGACTGGTGTGGGTGAAATGGGTTTCAATTCCTGGGGCACTGGCACCAGTACTGGGGAAAGTGAGATCTAAATCGTTGGGACGGTCTTCACCTGAACCGTGCTGGGACCAGTGTTCTGGCGAGTTGTATAACTAGGGCGGTAGAGAGGGCTTTAAACTAAATAGTGGGGGCAAGGGATCAAATTTGGGAAGATGTGGTAAATCAAAGATTAGAGACAAGGCAATAGAGAAAGGTATTAATTTGGGAAATGATAAACAGACCGTGACAGGAAGGGATAGAGAGGACAAATCTAAGAGAAAATCAACAGATAAGGCTAGAGGTTACAAAAATAATAAAAGGACAAAACTAAAGGCTCTGCATCTGAATGCACGTAGCATTTGAAACAAAACAGATGAACTGATAGCACAAATAGAAATAAATAAATATGATCTGATAGCCATTAAAGAAACATGGCTGCAGGATGACGTAGATTGGGACCTGAATATTGAAGGGTACATGACATTTAGGAAGGACAGGAAGGTGGGAAAAGGTGGAGGGGTGGCTCTGTTAATTAATGATGGTATTCGCACAATAGAGAGGGATGACCTTATTCAGGAAACCAGGATGTAGAAGCGGTTTGGGTAGAGATGAGAAATAATAAAGGCAAGAAGTCACTTGTGGGAGTGGTGTACAGGCCCCCTAACAGTAACCACATGGTAGGATGGAGTATAAAGGAAGAACTAATGGGAGCTTGTCAGAAGGGTACAGAAATAATCATGGGGGATTTTAATCTGCATATAGACTGGAAAAATCAGATGGGCAAAGGTGGCATAGATGAGGAGTTCATGGAATGTTTTTGGGATAATTTCTTACAACAGCACGTTCTGGAGCCAACCAGAGAACAGGCTATACTAGACCTGGTATTGTGCAGCGAGATAGGATTAATTAATGACCTCATAGTGAAGGCGCCCCTAGGTAGCAGCGATCATAATATGATTGAATTTTACATTCAGTTTGAGAGAGAGAAGAGTGGGTCCAAGACTAGTATTTTAAACTTAAATAAGGGCAATTCTGAGGGCATGAAAGCAGAGCTAGCTAAAGTGAGCTGGCAAATTAGGTTAAGGGATAGGCCAATAGAGTTCCAGTGGCAGACATTTAAAGGGATATTTCAAAATACACAGAATATATACATTCCAACAAGAAAGAAAAATTCCAAGGGGAGGACCCACCATCCGTGGTTAACTAAAAAAGTTAAAGATAGTATTAAGCTTAAAGAAAAAGCATATAATTGCACAAAGATGGGTGGCAGGTCAGAAGATTGGACAGAATATAAAAAACAGCAAGGAATGACTAAAAGATTAATAAGGAGAGAAAAATTAGAGTACGAGAGAAAACTAGCTAGAAATAAAAAAAAACAGATAGTAAGAGTTTCTATAGATATTTTTAAAAGAAAAGAGTTGACAAAGTGAGCGTTGGTCCTAAAGAAAGTGAGTCTGGGGAATTAATAATGGAAAATAAGGAGATGGCAGTTGAATTGAACAGTTATTTTGCATTGGTCTTCACTATAGAGGATACAAGTAACATCCCAGAAATAGCTGTAAATCAGGAAATGGAAGAGGGGGAGGAACTCAAGAAAATTATAATCACCAGGGAAGTGGTACTGAGCAAATTGTTGGAGCTGCGGGCTGACAAGTCCCCGGGTCCTGATGGACTTCATCCTAGGGTCTTAAAAGAAGTGGCTAGTGAGATAGTTGATGCGTTGGTTTTAATTTTCCAAAATTCCCTAGATTTGGGGAAGGTTCTATTAGATTGGAAAATAGCAAAGGTAACCCCTTTATTCAAAAAGGGAGGGAGACAGAAAGCAGGAAACTACAGGCCAGTTAGCTTAACATCTGTCATAGGGAAGATTTTAGAAGCTACAGTATTATTAAAGACATTATAGCAGGGCATTTAGAAAAGTTCAAAGTAATCAAGCAGAGTCAACATAGTTTTGTGAAAGGGAAATCATGTTTAACCAATTTATTGGAGTTCTTTGAGGAAGTAACATGTGCTGTGGATAAAGGGGAACCGGTGGATGTACTGTACTTGGATTTCCAGAAGGCATTTGATAAGGTGCCACATCAAAGGTTATTGCGGAAAATAAAAGGTCATGGTGTAGGGGGTAACATACTGGCATGGATAGAATATTGGCTAGCTAACAGGAAACAGAGAGTAGGCATAAATGGGTCATTTTCTGATTGGCAAGATGTAACGAGTGGTATGCCACAGGCCTCAATTTTTTACAAATTTATATAAATGACTTGGATGAAGGGACCGAAGGTATGGTTGCTAAATTTTCTGATGACACAAAGGTAGGTAGGAAAGTAAATTGTGAAGAGGAACATAAGGAGGCTACAAAGGGATATAGATAGGTTAAGTGAGTGGGCAAATATCTGGCAAATGGAGTTAATGTGGGAAAATGTGAAGTTGTCCATTTTGGCAGGAAGAATAAAAAAGAAGCATATTATCTAAATGTTGAGAGATTGCAGAGCTCTGAGATGCAGAGGGATCTGGGTGTCCTAGTGCATGAATCGCAAAAGGTTACTATGCAGGTACAGCAAGTATTTAGGAAAGCTAATAGAATGTTATTGTTTATTGCGAGGGGAATTGAATACAAAAGTAGGGAGGTTATGCTTCAGTTATACAGAGCATTGGTGAGACCACATCTGGAGTACTGTGTACAGTATTGGTCTCCTTACTTAAGGAAGGATGTAAATGCATTGGAAGCAGTTCAGAGAAGGTTTACTAGACTAATACCTGGAATGGGCGGGTTGTCTTATGAGGAAAGGTTGGATAGGCTAGGCTTGTATCCGCTGGAGTTTAGAAGAGTAAGAGGTGACTTGATTGAAACATATAAAATCCTGAGGGGTCTGGACAGGGTGGAGGTGGAGAGGATGTTTCCTCTTGTGGGAGAATCTAGGGGTCACTGTTTAAAAATGAGGGATCTGTAAGATACGCGAAATTTTCATTAAATAATCACGTAGGAAAATAGGGTTAATAAAACAGCTTTATTGACCAAAAGAAGCTTTTACAGAGAAACCTTTGATAAAAGGGCACACAAAATGGCCGCCAGACCTCGTGACCAGCTTCTGGGACCATTTGAATTTCTGTTACTGCAAGCCAGACAGGCTTGTGGATTGAGGGCATTTAAAGCCCGCGAAAACCAGTTTCGGGAAGCCGAAACTCATGGAACTGAGCATACATATTGATTAGATTATAAGTACAGGACAGATTTGGGTGGCAGGGTGAGACCCATCAAGAAATGGGCGGACAATTGAACGAACGCTTTAACCCATTACACTGTACAAAGAGAAGCCGTTTAACAGCCATCCAGGGCAATCTCCAGACCGATCAATATACAAACCAAGTTACGGTAACAAAGCAAAGACATTATCGGCCCAGGAAGGCCAGTTCAGCTATCACCGACTCCCGTTATGAAGACAAAACACCCCTGCAGAGAGTTCTGCCCGCCAAAATTATTACAAAGACAGGATTATGATTTGGCGGGAGATAAGAATGTTCCAAAAAGTATAACTGTGGATTGAGTAAAGTCCATTGGGTGGTTCTCTTTGGTTCGGAGCTTCGACTCTAGCTTCGGTTCGGAACTTCGGTTCGGAACGTGTTCGGTTCATGGTTCGGTAAACGGTGTCCAGCAGGGTGTTCAGCCGTGTGTTCCGCGACTTTGGGAGGTTCGGCCAGGCAAGGCCCGGCCACGACGAGAAGCCAACGAGAAGAATTCGGCTTGGAAGCCAGCTCGGCCAGGCAAGGCCCGGCCACGACGGGAAGACGACGAGGGAGGCCCGGGTACTTTTGTCGGGAGATCATCGACGACCCAGGCCGGAGAAGAAGACACTCAGGGCCCGGGTACTCCAGTTCTTCAACATCACATCGGTAACGGATCCATCCGTGGCGAGCGCTCACCAAGGCTGTATCGGCTGCCTACATCGCAGGAGAACCAAGAGGAAAACAAGCTGCGCCAGAAGCTTCCAAACCCACGTGACGACGGAAAGCTGTGTCGAAAGGCTGCAAAGCCTTTTTCGCAATTCTTAAAGTGGTGAGCATAATCCCGAGTCCCTCAAATCGAAACTTAGTTAGGTTTCGGGGAGGGGGTTAAGGGTAGTTGTAATGTGTTACCCCTTTCACGATGTGCTGTGTGTTCCCCATTTCTATAGAGTTAAGTTTATAGATGTGTGCATGCTTGTAGCTGCTTTAATCTGTGCATATGACATGTATCTTATAATGCTGCAAACTGTTCAATAAAGGCATCCATTTCGTGCTATTCGACCTGGTCTATTGAGTTTTTCTCTGCACTACAGCTCCCTGCAACTAAGTCCAAGGTCTAGAACCGTAGGGGCGAGTGGGTCGAACCACTCACGGGTAATTATTGCAAGAAGCCTGGCAGGAGACCAGAGCAAGCAAGAGAAACCCCCTACAGAGAAGGCGACCGCGGCAGGACCTTGGCAGCAGGAATGTAGTGTTTTAGATCAAGGTCTGAATAAACGAAATGTGATGGATGAGAGAATAGCTGATTATGTTTTTGGGAAGGTAAACCTTACAAAACAGTGGATATCCGACCTATTAAGAGATAGGCGCCTGCTAGGCGCAGCCATCAAGTGGACAGAAAGCAAAGAGCACAAAAGATCTGTAGAAAAAGCGGTCTGGCTGATGTGCTACAAGAAGCAAGTCCAGCTTTTGGACCAAGTCGTTGTAGCACAGACAGCCCAGATCAAAGGGCTACTAGCAGAAGTAGAGGAAAAAGTTGCGGGAGGAAAGAGACTGATTGCATCGCTCAACGCGCTGAATCAGGAACGCCACTCCGTAACCAATCGCCATGAGGCCAAGATAGATTACTTGGAGTGTCAGGTCACTGAGGCCAAGTCCAGTGAAGGAAGAATAAGAGACAGGTGTGTCCGCCTAGCTCAGCAGGTAAAGGCACAGGAGGAGAGTATTCTGGGAGCTAGAGCAGCGTACAAGATGGCCATCGAGGATAGGTCTGAGAACGCCGACCATAGCGCTTGCCAAAGGGAGCTAGAGGACCTGAGAACGGCCCTAGCGAAGGCAAACGGCTTGGTGTGTCTCATAAACCCACCAGCGAGCCAGCTACAGTTAGCCAGGGAATCCAAAAGACCGATTCCGCGAGAGGCAGTTGGGGTACCAACCACTGAGCCTTCGGCACCTCCCAGCTATGATGAGTCTTTTGTTGCGGGGGAGGAAACGGTGGAGTTAGACGAAGAGATTCCTGAGGTAGAGCAACCCCAGGTTGCAGGGTCGAAGCCGGCACCGATGTGTCCCGCTCGACACCGGAGGCTCGGTCCGGACAACGAGGATGGCGATGACGGACCCCTCATGAATCAGATCGTAATGCCCCACAGCGCACAACAGCTAAGGGCAATGATAAGCCACATCCCAAAACTCTCCGAGTCAGGAGATCCCTCCGTCCATTTTAGGGACGTGGAGCAGACCGCAGCAGTTAATGACTGCGACGGGGGAGAGCAGTCCAGAATGCTGCTGTTCTCCCTGGACAGCTCGATCCTCCAGTGTCTCTCTGACGAGAGCAAGAGAGGGCACAGGGAGTATGAGGATTTACGGGACGAGGTCCTGGAGATTATGGGGGAAGATGATGGAAGTCCGTTCCTCCGATTGGGTAGGACGGTACAGCTAGAGGGAGAGCCCCCACGGGTTTTAACCGGAAGGTTGTGGCCAGTGTATCGGCGCAGCTGCCCGGGCGGGCCGGCCCGGGACAGGCTGGACGCTGGTCAAAGGGCTCATTGGCTCCGGTGCCTGGTCACCAATTGCTTGCCACAGGTGAGGGAGCAGGCCAAAACATGGTTTGACCCCAATAACCCCCGCTCCATGGAGGAGATAGTACTTGATCAGCTCACGATAGGTTACAGGAACAGCAGGAGTAGGGAAGTACCTCCCCCGAAGGGAAAGGTGCATGAAGCGAGGCCTGCAGCTCCTGTTAAAAGGGAGTGGCATCAGGAGGAGAATCGCCCTCCCCAAGCCAAGAGTAGTTGTTACGGGTGTGGGAAGGAGGGTCACTGGCGCCGGGACTGTAAAAATCCCTGGAAGGATTTAAAGGGAAAAGCTCCCTCAGCCCCAGCCCAAACGCCCATCCGGGAGAAAGGAGCCGATGTGTCGATCCATCCCGCTGCGATCGAGTCAGTTTTAGAGGCAATGCGGTCTCTAATGACCTCGCAAGGGAAGGTGGCAGTCGCCAACGGCCCTGTTGCTCCCCCAGCCCCAACCACAGTGCCCCAATGACTAAAGCCCGCGCAGCCCGTCTACCTGTGTCCGCTCCGATATGACGCGTGGAGAAGACCCCTTGTGGAGATGGAGGTAGAGAAGGAAAAAGGTAGTTACCTGTTGGATACGGGGGCATCATGTACCGTGATCCACACAGCTAAACCTTTTGCCTCACCTCTGTCTACCCAGGCTCCATTCTCATTAGCGGGTTTCACAGGCAAAGAACAGGCTGGCGCGTTCTCCATCCCGCTCTCCATTCATTTGGGAGCACTCCACACCACATGGACGTGTATCCTGATGAAGTGGAACGAGGGGGGTGGTAAAGGCATCCTCGGGTCTGATTTCTTGGTGGAACACAGGATCCTCGTGGACCTTAGAAATCACACTCTCTGGGGAGCCGAGAATGGGCTAGGCAAGGTAGTCGTGATCCCAGGGAAGGGAGGAAAGGGGACCCTGTGCACCATGAAGCCGTCAGGAGGTTACGAATTCGAGCTTATGGTCGCGGACGTCCCAACGGACTTGCAAGTGTTTGTGTCGGACAATCTGACCGCATTTGCCACCCACAAGCACGACTGTGGGAGGGTCACCGGGTTTGAGGTCAGCGTAGACGGGGACCCCATGACCCGACCCCAAAAGCAGTATAACTTCCCCAAGGAAGCAGAACCCGACATGGAGACAGCAATATCTTCATTGGTGCAGCAGGGCGTGTTGAGGCCGATAGCCACTCACGTGAACTCCCCATTATGGCCGGTAAGGAAGCCGGACAATTCATGGAGGGCCACGGTGGACTACAGAGTCCTCAACAGTAACATCCCAGCCTGCGCGCCCACGGTAGCAGCAGTTGCCGACCTAATAGGGAGTATTCCAGCATCCGCGACCACGTTCACGGTGCTGGATATCTCGAACGGTTTTTGGTCCATTCCGTTGCGGCGGGAGGACCAGTACAAGTTTGCCTTTACTTTTAAAGGGCAACAGTACACTTGGAACTACTTGCCACAGGGTTTCCACAACAGCCCCAGCATTTTCCATCAGTGCATGGCAGGAAGTTTAAAGGAATTTAGCCAGCCCAATCAGATAGTGCCGTATGTGGACGACCTGCTCCTGTTCACGGATTCAAGGGAGGAGCACGGCCCACTATTAGCCGAATTATTGGAGCTACTGGAAAGGAAGGGTTTTAAAGTAAACCCAAAGAAAGCACGGATCAGCCAGCAGGAGGTGAAATTCTTGGGTCTGACCATCCACGCCGGGGAAAGAGCCATAGATAAGGCTAGGCGGGAATCGGTGCAAGATTTGCCGATTCCCAACACAGTAACGGGTGTGAGGTCCTTTTTGGGACTGACCGGGTACTGCAGAGACTTCATCGAGGACTATGCAGCCACAACAGCCCCGCTACTCCGACTCTTACACAAGGGAGTCGAGTGGTCTTGGGACGAGGGTTGTCAGGCAGCATTCGAGAAGTTGAAAAGGGACCTGCAGACCGCGCCAGCCCTCGGGGCCATAGATGGGGGGGAGGAGTTTTTCCTGGAAGTAGCCGCCAGTGGAGACAGCCTGAGCGCCGTGCTGCTCCAGGAGCGACACGGCAAGCTGAGGCCGGTGGTCTACTCCTCCAGGGTGCTTACGGATGTGGAGAGGAGTTTTTCCAATTGCGAACGGCATCTCCTGGCCACGCATTGGGCTGTGAACAGATCAGCGATCTTCACAGGAACCTCTCCCATCACACTCCTCACCCATCACACACCCACAAAGATGCTTCTGGATGGAAGGATTAAGGATGGGACCGTAAGCAGCGCTCGGATTGCGCGCTGGACCCTCCTCCTTTCCCAGATGGATCTCAAGGTTAAAGGTCTTTGCGAGCCAAAGCTCGCGGCCAACATGGTATATCCCGGAACAGCCCATCGGTGTTCCGTCAAAGGGGTATGGGAGGTCAACATAGGTTTACAGGCCAGGATATACCCCACAGGCCGCGAGATCTACGTAGACGGTTCCAGCACGGTATCTGCTGGCGAACGACTCACAGGGCGTGGAGTTTATGACCACGCGGCAAACATTGCCCTGGCGATTAGGCTCCCCAGCACTATGAGTGCACAACAGGCTGAACTGTCCGCGGTGGCGTATGTGGTTACCCACCCCGAGATCTTCCCAACCCCATACACGATTTGCTCGGACAGCATGTTCACATGCAATTCGTGTACGGAATACCTGGCCATTTGGTCTCGTCGCGGATATACCTCCGCGGACGGACGACCTTTAACAGTTAAGCCCTTGCTGGAAAAGATCCTGGCAGCAGTGGGGGAGGAAGGGGAGGTGTTCATCCACAAGGTGAAGGCTCATTCCACCGCAGAACCCCGCAGTCAGGGTAACCAGCAGGCGGATGCACTAGCCAGGGAGGGTGCCCGCAACGGCATTTTCTGGGACCCCTATGGACCCGGACCCGTGGCAGCGATCCGAGGCAGGGACGGGACTCCAGGGAACACAGGGGTGACACCGCCCCTAGACCTAAAGACCGTCCAAACCCTGGATCCCGCCCTGAAAACAGTCCTCAATGCTATTGCTGAGGGCAAGCAGGTAGAGGGTCCGTACAGTACGACAGCCCTCTCCGTCAAGGAAGGCATGTTGTTCCGGGAGGAACAGTGGGTTGTGCCGCAGCAGCACCGGAGGGAATTCCTTCAACTGGCCCATGAGGGTCCAGGGGCAGGACACCCCGGGCCTGAGGTTACCTGGCAACGGGTAGAGCAGGCAGGATGGTGGCCGGGACTTCGAGACGATGTCCGCGAGTTCTGTGCAAGCTGTCTTGTGTGTGCTGCAAACAACCCAGACCCCCAGAAAAGGAAGGTGCCCATGGGGCACATCAGGAGGGTAGAGGGACCATGGCAGTCGATACAGGTCGACTACATAGGGCCCCTGCCCACCGCCCAGGGAGGCTATAAGTACTGCCTTGTCCTGGTGGATGTGTTTACCAAGTGGGTAGAAGCCTTCCCGTGTAAAACAGCTACGGCGCTGGGTACTGCCAAGATCTTGGTCCGGGAAGTGTTCTTACGGTGGGGGCTCCCCCGGTTTGTTGAGTCCGACCGAGGGAGTCATTTCACCGGCCAAGTGATGCAGAACACCCTCATGCTCTTGGGCATTGAAGGGAAGTGGCACGTAGCGCACAATCCCCAGTCATCCGGGATTGTTGAACGCATGATCCGGACCCTCAAGGAAAAGCTGAGGAAAGAGGCAATGGGCTCACCCCAGAAGTGGGCGGAGATCCTGCCTCTAGTCCTCATGGGGATCCGGGCCAGCCAGTCCAAAAGTACGGGGCACTCCCCGCACAAGATAATGACTGGGAGGATCATGCGAACACCCACCCATGTACTAGCCCCGGTGCTCACTGAGGGCCAGCTCCAAGAGGTGAATCGGGACAAGTTCGTCCAAACCCTTTTGGAGCGCCTGAAACAGGTTTATGAGCAAGCGGCTGGGAACATGGGGAGACAGCATCAGGGCAATCGACTGTTGCTGGAACCCTGTAAGAAGCAAGAGTGGGAAGTCGGAGACCAGGTCATGGTTAGGAACTATGCCCGAGTAGGGAGTCTAGAACCACTGTACATGGGGCCCTACAGCATTGTAGACAAGGCCAGCCCCATGGTGTACGCAGTGAAGGTGCCCCGACGTACTAAATGGTTTCACATTAACCAGTGTAAATTGTTTAAGCCGGGTGCACAAGGGCCAACAACAGGGGCCAGGTCTGAGGACAGAAATCCTCAGCCTGAGACAGGGTCACAGACCACACAGGCTGAAACTGTAGCCTGCGTGAGGGGAGGAATCATCCCATCGGAGTGGGAGGTCTCCCCGTCAGTTTGGGATTCAGACGAGGGAGAGCCCGAACAGCTTGACCCCGCCCCTGACCCGATCACGGAGGAGGAGGAGTCGGAGGACGAAGGTCCCGCCCCCGACTCGAGCATAGGGGAGGTAGGGATTGGGGGCGGAGACTCACCACCTGTGGGGACAGGTGGGGTGGAGTCGGATGCCACGGATCCCAGCCCCAGGGGGGCGGAGCCTGAGGGAAGGGAGCCGGAGCCGGCAGCTGTGGTGGGACCACAGTCTGTGACGGTGGAGGTCCCGATCCCCGGTCCGTTAGCCCTGGGAGCCTCGCCCAAGGTGCCCCCTCGCAGGTCGGCTCGGACGCCTCAGCCCAGAAAGTGTTGGTCAGATTCTCCTTACTTCCCCCAACATCGATCCAGGGTAGCCCAGGAAAGACACGATTCCCGTTCAGCAGCGACAGGCTGCGGGGGATCAAAGCCGAAGGTCAGTGTAGCCCCGCCACAGGGAGCGGCACGCTTCAGCCCTCACAGGAATTAGGTAGGCCGCCCGAAGGAGGGCGGCGCTGTACGTAAGTTTAGGTATGTTGGCCTAGAAATTCAGTCGCGTTTGCGCCCACTTATGGGCTATAGAGTGGTTTGCGCCGGAAGTTTTTTCGCGCCCGAAATTCAGTTGGTCCGTAACATCGATGTTAGCCGGTAGCGCTGCGCCGGCACCGATGACGTCATCGGTGTGCGCAGCGCCCCGGTTCCAATGCAATTCCGGTCCGACCGCCAAATTCAGTTGCGGCCGCCTCTCCCGTGGCGGCTGCAAACAGCATTTGCAAAACGGTGCCTTGCAGCTCCGAGAGGCCGGCGCATAAAGGTGGAGGGGGGGCCGGCCGCTTTCCCAGCGGCCGCCTGGCCGCACCTCCCTCCCCGGACTCCTGCACCACCCCCCCCCGCGGCATTGGTGTGTCACTCCCGCGAGCCCGGCACTTCTCCGTGGTGCCGGGCTCATTTGCCGGGGGAATCCAGCGGCGATCTCACGGCTGCAGGCAGCTCCTCCTTTAAGAGAAGGAGGAGGCCTGCAGAACCCCAGCCTGCCGCACCGCATCGGGTGCCGCAGCGGCAGCTGGACGCCTGAAACTGACATTCTTCGCCCCAAACGAGGCGGCCAAACCCTCCAATAGCGCCCGCCTCTGTGTTGGGGCGGCGCAACTGAATTTCAGGCGGGCGCTACGGGAATCCGGCCGAGCGCTAAATTTCGGGCGCTAAAGACCTGGCAGGGCTATACCTAATTTCTAGGCCGACATGCCTTAAACTAACATTAAAATTACTTAACTTAACATTACTTAACTTAACGGCCTAGAAATTAGGTAAAGCCCCGCCAGGTCTTTAGCGCCCGAAATTTAGCGCTCGGCCGGATTCCCGTAGCGCCCGCCTGAAATTCAGTTGTGCCGCCCCAACACGGAGGCGGGCGCTATTGGAGGGTTTGGCCGCCTCGTTTGGGGCGAAGAATGTCAGTTTCAGGCGTCCAGCTGCCGCTGCGGCACCCGATGCGGTGCGGCAGGCTGGGGTACTGCAGGCCTCCTCCTTCTCTTAAGGAGGAGCTGCCTGCAGCCATGAGATCGCCGCTGGATTCCCCCGGCAAATGAGCCCGGCACCACGGAGAAGTGCCGGGCTCGCGGGAGCGACACACCAATGCCGCGGGGGGGGTGGTGCAGGAGTCCGGGGAGGGAGGTGCGGCCAGGCGGCCGCCGGGAAAGCAGCCGGCCGCCCCTCCACCTTTATGCGCCGGCCTCTCGGAGCTGCAAGGCACCGTTTTGCGAACGCTGTTTGCGGCCGCCACGGGAGAGGCGGCCGCAACTGAATTTGGCGGTCGGACCGGAATTGCATTGGAACCGGGGCGCTGCGCACACCGATGACGTCATCGGTGCCGGCGCAGCGCTACTGGCTAACATCGATGTTACGGACCAACTGAATTTCGGGCGCGAAAAAACCTCCGGCGCAAACCACTCTATAGTCCATAAGTGGGCGCAAACGCGACTGAATTTCTAGGCCGTAAAGTTTAAGATGATGGGGATTTTTTAAAAGGTAGTTTTCGAAGTCTGCCCAGTATGTGTGTTTGTTTGGAAGCGGGGTCAAGGGACCCGAGCGTCCGTTTAATTAGGCCAGCGCCTATTGGGAGCCTGGCTACATCATCTTATTGGTTACAGAAACCAGGAATACAATGGAGAGGATTCTCATGGTGCTCGCGGCGATCGGGTGCGGGCTGGCCGACCGAGGCCGCACCAAGGAGGTCGTCGTGTTCGGATGCTCCGGGGACACAGCCCCCATCGCGACGGATGGGACGGGGAAGCGAGAGGTTGAGGAAACCGCCACCTACTTCCACCAAGGGAGATGGCCAGGATGGCTGGGGTCGAATTCTACAGAATACTCCAGCAAATCCGGGTTTGCCTACCAAGAGACTTCGTTAATGTGCCCTCGGGTGAGGATCATTGCACCCAGAGTCAGCGTTACCGTGGGAAAGAGGATCTGTTTGGTGTGTAATGGGAACGTACCGCTAAGTAGATGGTGGTGGCTTCGAAAGCTGGGAAAGAATATGAAGAACTCTACAATCGAGTGGGAGCGACTGGGTAACAATACCCATCGGACAATTACGGGGACTCACGGACAATTACGTGTGTGTTGGGACAAGTGGTGGGAACCAGATGAAGGGGTATATGTCTGCATGTGGGGTTCGAAGTACGTTTGCCCCAAAGGCATATCCATCTTTTTCCAGAGGCAGTGGCAGGATGCCGGGAAAGGGATGAGGTGGGGCGTCAGCATCCAGGCGTGCGGAGTCCCATTCTCCCCGATTCCGGTAAACGCCACTGAACTAATCACCCGCCCACGCAAGCCCCTGCCCACGATTCCGGTAGCACTAGCCCAGAAGGAAGGGTGCCCCACCACCACAAAGGGACCCGGGAACGGTTTAGTATTGGTACCCACCGGTCAGATGCTGTACCAAGGGGTACACTACGTGGTGGCCTCAGTGATTTTAAACCTCACTGAGGTACGATTGCCGGAGTGGTGTCCCAAGGAAATGGAGCAATTGTACCAGGTCCTGTTAACCAGGATGTTCAGACAATTTTATGAGTTTGACTTTGCCGACATTGACAAAGTCGAATTGTACACCACACCACAGGAAGTTTTGGATCGGGTAGGGAGGCAAAGAAGGGGTACTGTGAATGACATCTTCACTGCTTTTAGTACCGGGACGTCTGTTGTCAACGCTCTAGACAACGTGGAGCTGCAGACACAGATTAACGGTCTAAAGGCCCAGTTAAGGAACATACTGACAAACGAAAATAAGGTAGTGGGTTCTGAGCTACATGAGGACCAGACCATGACACTACACTTAAAAGAAATAATCGCTGAGCTGGAGAAACACGCTAGAACGGTAAATGCACTCATTAGGGAGGATCGGAATGCGTCCGATCAGGCTGCACAGAATGAGGCTTGTGTGCTATACGAGGCGTGGTTACTGGGCGAGGGCCGCAGTAATCTGGAGGATTTAAAACAAGGTTTGGTCCCGTCCTGGATCAGCAATAAGCACTTGCAAGCGCTCCACCCTTTTGAGAATGCATTAAGTCCGTGCCAGCTCAGACTAGCTGCAGAGGCGTACCCAGTCCCAGTGGACTGTGGACGCTCGAATCACACTATCATGGGAATAGTGGTGAGGATGCCGGTGTTGGGTCCCACAGCAAAACCCGCCCCGGTATACAGGGTGGAGAACATTGGAGTCATTCAGGGGGGTGCGCACATTCGTTACGCAGTGGTCCCGCCTTATGTCATCAGATGGGAGCGTACGATGACAGGCACCGACCTCTCGGGGTGTCGAAGCCGGGGAGCACACATCATCCTGTGTCCCCAGCACTTGAATGCCTTTTTAAAACCACAGTGCGGGTTCAGAGCCGCTAGCGCGAAGCCGGTAAATTGCACCATGGAGGCAATGGCAAAAGACCATGTGCCCCCGCAGGTGGCATATATCGGAGGTGGAACATACTGTGTTACCACTGCAGCGCCTCACTACCACCACGGACAGCACGGCTGGTGTCCGGTTAGTGACAGCAGTTTCAGTTTCAAACCCAGGGCTGAAATTCAAGTGGCACAACAGCAAATTGTCCCCATTCCTGTACCTTCCACTGTTCACCTCACTGTAAAAGAAAATTTCACGGATTTGTAGCGATTCGTTGCGCATTTTGGTTATGTCATTCCCCCTCTCCCCGAACACCTCACCAAGATTTTAAAAGCCGTAATAGTCTCACAGAGGCATTTTTACACACTAGAGCAGAAGACATTGGAGATAGGGAACATAAGAACATAAGAACATAAGAAATAGGAGCAGGAGCAGGCCAATCGGCCCCTCGAGCCTGCTCCACCATTCAATAAGATCATGGCTGATCTGATCCTAACCTCAAATCTTCTATCACTCTGCATCCACCTGAACCCATGTGATCTCCCGGGAGAGGCGAAAAACCAGATAAAGTCCCAATGGCCAATTTGGGAGAAAAAAATCTGGGAAATTCCTCTCCGACCCATCTAGGCGATCGAAATTCTTCCAGGAGATCACTCTGTCCCTATATTTTCTACAGTACTTAGCTTCTGTAAAGGCGATCTCCACCCCAGCCAGGAACAGGAATAAAACCATCTCCTGAAATCTAACACAGAATTAGAACACAGTAGGAGCAGAACAAGGCTACACGGCCCCTGGGCCCACTCCACTACCAACAGGGCCATGACCATTCCGAACCTAGACTCATGTCCAATTTCCTGCCCGCTCCCCGTAACCCTTAATTCCCTTTACTTCTAGGAAACTATCTATTTCTGTTTTAAATTTATTTAATGATGTAGCTTCCACAGCTTTCTGGGGCAGCAAATTCCACAAACCTACCACCCTCTGAGTGAAGAAGTTTCTCCTCATCTCAGTTTTGAATGAGCAGCCCCTTATTTTAAGATTATGCCCCCTAGTTCTAGTTTCACCCATCATTGGGAACATCCTCACCGCATCCACCCGATCAAGCCCCTTCACAATCTTATATGTTTCAATAAGATCGCCTCTCATTCTTCTGAACTCCAATGAGTAGAGTCCCAATCTACTCAACCTCTCCTCATATGACCACCCCCTCATCCCCAGGATTAACCGAGTGAACCTTCTTTGTACTGACTCGAGAGCAAGTATGTCTTTTCTTAAGTATGGACACCAAAACTGTATGCAGTATTCCAGGTGCGGTCTCACCAATTCCTTGTACAACTGCAGCAATACCTCCCTGTTTTTATATTCCATCCCCCTAGCAATAAAAACCAACATTCCATTGGCCTTCTTAATCACTTGCTGCACCTGCATACTAACTTTTTGAGTTTCATGCACCAGGACCCCCAGATCCCTTTGTACTACAGTACTTTCCAGTTTCTTGCAATTAAGATAATAACTTGATCTATGACTTTTCCTGCCAAAGTGCATAACCTCACACTTTCCAGTATTGTATTCCATCTGCCAAATCTCTGCCCACTTACTTAGCCTGTCTATGTCCTTTTGCAGGTTTTTTATGTCCTCCTCACTCACTACTTTCCGTCCCATCTTTGTATCATCTGCAAACTTTGTTACACTCGGTCCCCTCCTCCAAATCGTTACTATAGATTGTAAAGAGTTGGGGACCCAGCACTGACCCCTGCGGAACACCACTAGTTATTGATTGCCAATCTGAGAATGAACCATTTATCCCATATTATGGAAGACATATTAGACATAGTCACCCCACCATGGTGGGACCTGTTCACTAATATAGAGATCCCGCCCTGGATTAGAATAGCATCCCACATCCTAGTAGTGTGTCAGGTTTTGATTGTAATATATTTACTGTTCGTGCATTGCAAGAGAGGCAAACGCCTCCAGAGGCATGAGAACACAGGAGAATGGAGAGAACGCTATGTACGAGTGGGTGAAGAGACCCCCGCTTAGGCTGCTATGTATTAAAGGATAAAGCATCCCTCCATTCTTGGTTTTGGTTACTATATGATTTAAGTATATGAATACTGTTGTGTTATAACCGTTGATCGGTTTTCTATTTTTGATTAACAAAATGTGTATGCAGGTGGTGTAGGGGGTATCGGCCCCTTCACATCTGAAAGATGAATGTGTTATAGTTTGAGGTAGTACTGCCTATGGTTGTCCAACTGTACACAATGTAATTTTTCTGAAATGGGAACTGCATGTGTCATGGGGGTCATAGATAGTTAATTACCAGGAATGTTTGGATGTGGGGAGTCAGGGAAAATTTGCTCACCAAGGGTTATTGATACTTTAAGCAAGCTATCAGTATCACAGGAGGGACTGTAAGATTCGCGAAATTTTCATTAATAATCACGTAGGAAAATAGGGTTAATAAAACAGCTTTATTGACCAAAAGAAGCTTTTACAGAGAAACCTTTGATAAAAGGGCACACAAAATGGCCACCAGACCTCGTGACCAGCTTCTGGGACCATTTGAATTTCTGTTACTGCAAGCCAGACAGGCTTGTGGATTAAGGACATTAAGCCCGCGAAAACCAGTTTCGGGAAGCCGAAACTCATGGAACTGAGCATACATATTGATTAGATTATAAGTACAGGACAGATTTGGGTGGCAGGATGAGACCAATCAAGAAATGGGCGGACAATTGAACGAACGCTTTAGCCCATTACATTGTACAAAGAGAAGCCGTTTAACAGCCATCCAGGGCAATCTCCAGACCGATCAATATACAAACCAAGTTACGGTAACAAAGCAAAGACATTATCGGCCCAGGAAGGCCAGTTCAGCTATCACCGACTCCCGTTATGAAGCCAAAACACCCCTGCAGAGAGTTCTGCCCGCCAAAATTATTACAAAGACAGGACTATGATTTGGCGGGAGATAAGAATGTTCCAAAAAGTATAACTGTGGATTGAGTAAAGTCCATTGGGTAGTTCTCTTCGGTTCGGAGCTTCGACTCTAGCTTCGGTTCGGAACTTCGGTTCGGAACATGTTCGGTTCATGGTTCGGTAAACGGTGTCCAGCGGGGTGTTCAGCCGTGTGTTCCGCGACTTTGGGAGGTTCGGCCAGGCAAGGCCCGGCCACGACGAGAAGCCAACGAGAAGAATTCGGCTTGGAAGCCAGCTCGGCCAGGCAAGGCCCGGCCACGACGGGAAGACGACGAGGGAGGCCCGGGTACTTTTGTCGGGAGATCATCGACGACCCAGGCCGGAGAAGAAGACACTCAGGGCCCGGGTACTCCAGTTCTTCAACATCACATCGGTAACGGATCCATCCGTGGTGAGCGCTCACCAAGGCTGTATCGGCTGCCTACATCGCAGGAGAACCAAGAGGAAAACAAGCTGCGCCAGAAGCTTCCAAACCCACGTGACGACGGAAAGCTGTGTCGAAAGGCTGCAAAGCCTTTTTCGCAATTCTTAAAGTGGTGAGCATAATCCCGAGTCCCTCAAATCGAAACTTAGTTAGGTTTAGGGGAGGGGGTTAAGGGTAGTTGTAATGTGTTACCCCTTTCACGATGTGCCGTGTGTTCCCCATTTCTATAGAGTTAAGTTTATAGATGTATGCATGCTTGTAGCTGCTTTAATCTGTGCATATGACATGTATCTTATAATGCTGCAAACTGTTCAATAAAGGCATCCATTTCGTGCTATTCGACCTGGTCTATTGAGTTTTTCTCTGCACTACAGCTCCCTGCACCTAAGTCCAAGGTCTAGAACCGTAGGGGCGAGTGGGTCGAACCACTCACGGGTAATTATTGCAAGAAGCCTGGCAGGAGACCAGAGCAAGCAAGAGAAACCCCCTACAGAGAAGGCGACCGCGGCAGGACCTTGGCAGCAGGAATGTAGTGTTTTAGATCAAGGTCTGAATAAACGAAATGTGATGGATGAGAGAATAGCGGATTATGTTTTTGGGAAGGTAAACCTTACAAAACAGTGGTTATCTGACCTACTAAGAGATAGGCGCCCGCTAGACGCAGCCATCAAGTGGACAGAAAGCAAAGGGCACAAAAGATCTGTAGAAAAAGCGGTCTGGCTGATGTGCTACAAGAAGCAAATCCAGCTTTTGGACCAAGTCGTTGTAGCACAGACGGCCCAGATCAAAGGGTTACTAGCAGAAGTAGAGGAAAAAGTTGCGGGAGGAAAGAGACGGATTGCATCGCTCAACGCGCTGAATCAGGAATGCCACTCTGTAACCAATCGCCATGAGGCCAAGATAGATTACTTGGAGTGTCAGGTCACTGAGGCCAAGTCCAGTGAAGGAAGAATAAGAGACAGGTGTGTCCGCCTAGCTCAGCAGGTAAAGGCACAGGAGGAGAGTATTCTGGGAGCTAGAGCAGCGTACAAGATGGCCATCGAGGATAGGTCTGAGAACGCCGACCATAGCGCTTGCCAAAGGGAGCTAGAGGACCTGAGAACGGCCCTAGCGAAGGCAAACGGCTTGGTGTGTCTCATAAGCCCACCAGCGAGCCATCTACAGTTAGCCAGGGAATCCAAAAGACCGATTCCGCGAGAGGCAGTTGGGGTACCAACCACCGAGCCCTCGGCACCTCCCAGCTATGATGAGTCTTGGGTTGCGGGGGAGGAAACGCTGGAGTTAGACGAAGAGGTTCCTGAGGCAGAGCAACCCCAGGTAGTAGGGTCGAAGCCGGCACCGATGTGTCCCGCTCGACACCGGAGGCTCGGTCCGGACGAAGCGAATGGCGATGTGGTACCCCTCATGAATCAGATCGTAATGCCCCACAGCGCACAACAGTTAAGGGCAATGATAAGCCACATCCCAAAACTCTCCGAGTCAGGAGATCCCTTTGTCCATTTTAGGGACGTGGAGCAGACCGCAGCAGTTAATGACTGCGACGGGGGAGAGCAGTCCAGAATGCTGCTGTTCTCCCTGGACAGCTCGAACCTCCAGTGTCTCTCTGACGAGAGCAAGAGAGGGCACAGGGAGTATGAGGATTTACGGGACGAGGTCCTGGAGATTATGGGGGAAGATGACGGAAGTCCGTTCCTCCGATTGGGTAGGACGGTACAGCTAGAGGGAGAGCCCCCACGGGTTTTAACCGGAAGGTTGTGGCCAGTGTATCGGCGCAGCTGCCCGGGCGGGCCGGCCCGGGACAGGCTGGACGCTGGTCAAAGGGCTCATTGGCTCCGGTGCCTGGTCACCAATTGCTTGCCACAGGTGAGGGAGCAGGCCAAAACATGGTTTGACCCCAATAACCCACGCTCCACGGAGGAGATAGTACTTGATCAGCTCACGATAGGTTACAGGAACAGCAGGAGTAGGGAAGTGCCTCCCCCGAAGGGAAAGGTGCATGAGGTGAGGCCTGCAGCTCCTGTTAAAAAGGAGTGGCATCAGGAGGGGAATCGCCCTCCCCAAGCCAAGAATAGTTGTTACGTGTGTGGGAAGGAAGGTCACTGGCGCCGGGACTGTAAAAATCCCTGGAAGGATTTAAAGGGAAAAGCTCCCTCAGCCCCAGCCCAAACGCCCATCCGGGAGAAAGGAGCCGATGTGTCGATCCATCCCGCTGCGATCGAGTCAGTTTTAGAGGCAATGCGGTATCTAATGACCTCGCAAGGGAAGGTGGCAGTCGCCAACGGCCCTGTTGCTCCCCCAGCCCCAACCACAGTGCCCCAATGACTAAAGCCCGCACAGCCCGTCTACCTGTGTCCGCTCCGATATGACGCGTGGAGAAGACCCCTTGTGGAGATGGAGGTAGAGAAGGAAAAAGGTAGTTACCTGTTGGATACGGGGGCATCATGTACCGTGATCCACACAGCTAAACCTTTTGCCTCACCTCTGTCTACCCAGGCTCCATTCTCATTAGCGGGTTTCACAGGCAAAGAACAGGCTGGCGCGTTCTTCATCCCGCTCTCCATTCATTTGGGAGCACTCCACACCACATGGACGTGTATCCTGATGAAGTGGAACGAGGGGGGTGGTAAAGGTACCCTCGGGTCTGATTTCTTGGTGGAACACGGGATCCTCGTGGACCTTAGAAATCACTGTCTCTGGGGAGCCGAGAATGGGCTAGGCAAGGTAGTCGTGATCCCAGGGAAGGGAGGAAAGGGGACCCTGTGCACCATGAAGCCGTCAGGAGGTTACGACCTCGAGCTTATGGTCGCGGACGTCCCAACGGACTTGCAAGCATTTGTGTCGGACAATCTGACCGCATTTGCCACCCACAAGCACGACTGTGGGAGGGTCACCGGGTTTGAGGTCAGCGTAGATGGGGACCCCATGACCCGACCCCAAAAGCAGTATAACTTCCCCAAGGAAGCAGAACCCGACATGGAGACAGCAATATCTTCATTGGTGCAGCAGGGCGTGTTGAGGCCGATAGCCACTCACGTGAACTCCCCATTATGGCCGGTAAGGAAGCCGGACAATTCATGGAGGGCCACGGTGGACTACAGAGTCCTCAACAGTAACATCCCAGCCTGCGCGCCCACGGTAGCAGCAGTTGCCGACCTAATAGGGAGTATTCCAGCAACCGCGACCACGTTCACGGTGCTGGATATCTCGAACGGTTTTTGGTCCATTCCGTTGCGGCGGGAGGACCAGTACAAGTTTGCCTTTACTTTTAAAGGGCAACAGTACACTTGGAACTGCTTGCCACAGGGTTTCCACAACAGCCCCAGCATTTTCCATCAGTGCATGGCAGGAAGTTTAAAGGAATTTAGCCAGCCCAATCAGATAGTGCAGTATGTGGACGACTTGCTCCTGTTCACGGATTCAAGGGAGGTGCACGGCCCACTATTAGCCGAATTATTGGAGCTACTGGAAAGGAAGGGTTTTAAAGTAAACCCAAAGAAAGCACGGATCGGCCAGCAGGAGGTGAAATTCCTGGGTCTGACCATCTGCGCCGGGGAAAGAGCCATAGATAAGGCTAGGCGGGAATCGGTGCAAGATTTGCCGATTCCTAACACAGTAACGGGTGTGAGGTCCTTTTTGGGACTGATCGGGTACTGCAGAGACTTCATCGAGGACTATGCAGCCACAGCAGCCCCGCTACTCCGACTCTTACACAAGGGAGTCGAGTGGTCTTGGGATGAGGGTTGTCAGGCAGCATTCGAGAAGTTGAAAAGGGACCTGCAGACCGCGCCAGCCCTAGGGGCCATAGATGGGGGGGAGGAGTTTTTCCTGGAAGTAGCCACCAGTGGAGACAGCCTGAGTGCCGTGTTGCTCCAGGAGCGGCACGGCAAGCTGAGGCCGGTGGTCTACTCCTCCAGGGTGCTTACGGATGTGGAGAGGAGTTTTTCCAATTGCGAACGGCATCTCCTGGCCATGCATTGGGCTGTCAACAGATCAGCGATCTTCACAGGAACCTCTCCCATCACACTCCTCACCCATCACACACCCACAAAGATGCTTCTGGATGGAAGGATTAAGGATGGGACCGTAAGCAGTGCTCGGATTGCGCGCTGGACCCTCCTCCTTTCCCAGATGGATCTCAAGGTTAAAGGTCTTTGCGAGCCGAAGCTCGCGGCCAACATGGTATATCCCGGAACAGCCCATCGGTGTTCCGTCAAAGGGGTATGGGAGGTCAACATAGGTTTACAGGCCGGGATACACCCCACAGGCCGCGAGATCTACGTAGACGGTTCCAGCACGGTATCTGCTGGCGAACGACTCACAGGGTGTGGAGTTTATGACCCCGCGGCAAACATTGCCCTGGCGATTAGGCTCCCCAGCACTATGAGCGCACAGCAGGCTGAACTGTCCGCGGTGGCGTACGTGGTTACCCACCCCGAGATCTTCCCAACCCCATACACGATTTGCTTGGACAGCATGTTCACATGCAATTCGTGTACGGAATACCTGGCCATTTGGTCTCGTCGCGGATATACCTCCGCGGACGGACGACCTTTAACAGTTAAGCCCTTGCTGGAAAAGATCCTGGCAGCAGTGGGGGAGGAAGGGGAGGTGTTCATCCACAAGGTGAAGGCTCATTCCACCGCAGAACCCCGCAGTCAGGGTAACCAGCAGGCGGATGCACTAGCCAGGGAGGGTGCCCGCAACGGCATTTTCTGGGACCCCTATGGACCCGGACCCGTGGCAGCGATCCGAGGCAGGGAGGGGACTCCAGGGAACACAGGAGTGACACCGCCCCTAGACCTAAAGACCGTCCAAACCCTGGATCCCGCCCTGAAAACAGTCCTCAATGCTATTGCTGAGGGCAAGCAGGTAGAGGGTCCGTACAGTACGACAGCCCTCTCCGTCAAGGAAGGCATGTTGTTCCGGGAGGAACAGTGGGTTGTGCCGCAGCAGCACCGGAGGGAATTCCTTCAACTGGCCCATGAGGGTCCAGGGGCAGGACACCCCGGGCCTGAGGTTACCTGGCAACGGGTAGAGCAGGCGGGATGGTGGCCGGGACTTCGAGACGATGTCCGCGAGTTCTGTGCAAGCTGTCTTGTGTGTGCTGCAAACAACCCAGACCCCCAGAAAAGGAAGGTGCCCATGGGGCACATCAGGAGGGTAGAGGGACCATGGCAGTCGATACAGGTCGACTACATAGGGCCCCTGCCCACCGCCCAGGGAGGCTATAAGTACTGCCTTGTCCTGGTGGATGTGTTTACCAAGTGGGTAGAAGCCTTCCCGTGTAAAACAGCTACGGCGCTGGGTACTGCCAAGATCTTGGTCCGGGAAGTGTTCTTACGGTGGGGGCTCCCCCGGTTTGTTGAGTCCGACCGAGGGAGTCATTTCACCGGCCAAGTGATGCAGAACACCCTCATGCTCTTGGGCATTGAAGGGAAGTGGCACGTAGCGCACAATCCCCAGTCATCCGGGATTGTTGAACGCATGATCCGGACCCTCAAGGAAAAGCTGAGGAAAGAGGCAATGGGCTCACCCCAGAAGTGGGCGGAGATCCTGCCTCTAGTCCTCATGGGGATCCGGGCCAGCCAGTCCAAAAGTACGGGGCACTCCCCGCACAAGATAATGACTGGGAGGATCATGCGAACACCCACCCATGTACTAGCCCCGGTGCTCACTGAGGGCCAGCTCCAAGAGGTGAATCGGGACAAGTTCGTCCAAACCCTTTTGGAGCGCCTGAAACAGGTTTATGAGCAAGCGGCTGGGAACATGGGGAGACAGCATCAGGGCAATCGACTGTTGCTGGAACCCCGTAAGAAGCAAGAGTGGGAAGTCGGAGACCAGGTCATGGTTAGGAACTATGCCCGAGTAGGGAGTCTAGAACCACTGTACATGGGGCCCTACAGCATTGTAGACAAGGCCAGCCCCATGGTGTACGCAGTGAAGGTGCCCCGACGTACTAAATGGTTTCACATTAACCAGTGTAAATTGTTTAAGCCGGGTGCACAAGGGCCAACAACAGGGGCCAGGTCTGAGGACAGAAATCCTCAGCCTGAGACAGGGTCACAGACCACACAGGCTGAAACTGTAGCCTGCGTGAGGGGAGGAATCATCCCATCGGAGTGGGAGGTCTCCCCGTCAGTTTGGGATTCAGACGAGGGAGAGCCCGAACAGCTTGACCCCGCCCCTGACCCGATCACGGAGGAGGAGGAGTCGGAGGACGAAGGTCCCGCCCCCGACTTGAGCATAGGGGAGGTAGGGATTGGGGGCGGAGACTCACCACCTGTGGGGACAGGTGGGGTGGAGTCGGATGCCACGGATCCCAGCCCCAGGGGGGCGGAGCCTGAGGGAAGGGAGCCGGAGCCGGCAGCTGTGGTGGGACCACAGTCTGTGACGGTGGAGGTCCCGATCCCCGGTCCGTTAGCCCTGGGAGCCTCGCCCAAGGTGCCCCCTCGCAGGTCGGCTCGGACGCCTCAGCCCAGAAAGTGTTGGTCAGATTCTCCTTACTTCCCCCAACATCGATCCAGGGTAGCCCAGGAAAGACACGATTCCCGTTCAGCAGCGACAGGCTGCGGGGGATCAAAGCCGAAGGTCAGTGCAGCCCCGCCACAGGGAGCGGCACGCTTCAGCCCTCACAGGAATTAGGTAGGCCGCCCGAAGGAGGGCGGCGCTGTACGTAAGTTTAGGTATGTTGGCCTAGAAATTCAGTCGCGTTTGCGCCCACTTATGGGCTATAGAGTGGTTTGCGCCGGAAGTTTTTTCGCGCCCGAAATTCAGTTGGTCCGTAACATCGATGTTAGCCGGTAGCGCTGCGCCGGCACCGATGACGTCATCGGTGTGCGCAGCGCCCCGGTTCCAATGCAATTCCGGTCCGACCGCCAAATTCAGTTGCGGCCGCCTCTCCCGTGGCGGCTGCAAACAGCGTTTGCAAAACGGTGCCTTGCAGCTCCGAGAGGCCGGCGCATAAAGGTGGAGGGGCGGCCGGCCGCTTTCCCAGCGGCCGCCTGGCCGCACCTCCCTCCCCGGACTCCTGCACCACCCCCCCGCGGCATTGGTGTGTCACTCCCGCGAGCCCGGCACTTCTCCGTGGTGCCGGGCTCATTTGCCGGGGGATTCCAGCGGCGATCTCACGGCTGCAGGCAGCTCCTCCTTTAAGAGAAGGAGGAGGCCTGCAGAACCCCAGCCTGCCGCACCGCATCGGGTGCCGCAGCGGCAGCTGGACGCCTGAAACTGACATTTCTCGCCCCAAACGAGGCGGCCAAACCCTCCAATAGCGCCCGCCTCTGTGTTGGGGCGGCGCAACTGAATTTCAGGCGGGCGCTACGGGAATCCGGCCGAGCGCTAAATTTCGGGCGCTAAAGACCTGGCAGGGCTATACCTAATTTCTAGGCCGACATGCCTTAAACTAACATTAAAATTACTTAACTTAACATTACTTAACTTAACGGCCTAGAAATTAGGTAAAGCCCCGCCAGGTCTTTAGCGCCCGAAATTTAGCGCTCGGCCGGATTCCCGTAGCGCCCGCCTGAAATTCAGTTGTGCCGCCCCAACACGGAGGCGGGCGCTATTGGAGGGTTTGGCCGCCTCGTTTGGGGCGAAGAATGTCAGTTTCAGGCGTCCAGCTGCCGCTGCGGCACCCGATGCGGTGCGGCAGGCTGGGGTACTGCAGGCCTCCTCCTTCTCTTAAGGAGGAGCTGCCTGCAGCCATGAGATCGCCGCTGGATTCCCCCGGCAAATGAGCCCGGCACCACGGAGAAGTGCCGGGCTCGCGGGAGTGACACACCAATGCCGCGGGGGGGGTGGTGCAGGAGTCCGGGGAGGGAGGTGCGGCCAGGCGGCCGCCGGGAAAGCGGCCGGCCGCCCCTCCACCTTTATGCGCCGGCCTCTCGGAGCTGCAAGGCACCGTTTTGCGAACGCTGTTTGCGGCCGCCACGGGAGAGGCGGCCGCAACTGAATTTGGCGGTCGGATCGGAATTGCATTGGAACCGGGGCGCTGCGCACACCGATGACGTCATCGGTGCCGGCGCAGCGCTACTGGCTAACATCGATGTTACGGACCAACTGAATTTCGGGCGCGAAAAAACCTCCGGCGCAAACCACTCTATAGTCCATAAGTGGGCGCAAACGCGACTGAATTTCTAGGCCGTAAAGTTTAAGATGATGGGGATTTTTTAAAAGGTAGTTTTCGAAGTCTGCCCAGTATGTGTGTTTGTTTGGAAGCAGGGTCAAGGGACCCGAGCGTCCGTTTAATTAGGCCAGCGCCTATTGGGAGCCTGGCTACATCATCTTATCGGTTACAGAAACCAGGAATACAATGGAGAGGATTCTCGTGGTGCTCGCGGCGATCGGGTGCGGGCTGGCCGACCGAGGCCGCACCAAGGAGGTCGTCGTGTTCGGATGCTCCGGGGACACAGCCCCCATCGCGACGGATGGGACGGGGAAGCGAGAGGTTGAGGAAACCGCCACCTACTTCCACCAAGGGAGATGGCCAGGATGGCTGGGGTCGAATTCTACAGAATACTCCAGCAAATCCGGGTTTGCCTACCAAGAGACTTCGTTAATGTGCCCTCGGGTGAGGATCATTGCACCCAGAGTCAGCGTTACCGTGGGAAAGAGGATCTGTTTGGTGTGTAATGGGAACGTACCGCTAAGTAGATGGTGGTGGCTTCGAAAGCTGGGAAAGAATATGAAGAACTCTACAATCGAGTGGGAGCGACTGGGTAACAATACCCATCGGACAATTACGGGGACTCACGGACAATTACGTGTGTGTTGGGACAAGTGGTGGGAACCAGATGAAGGGGTATATGTCTGCATGTGGGGTTCGAAGTACGTTTGCCCCAAAGGCATATCCATCTTTTTCCAGAGGCAGTGGCAGGATGCCGGGAAAGGGATGAGGTGGGGCGTCAGCATCCAGGCGTGCGGAGTCCCATTCTCCCCGATTCCGGTAAACGCCACTGAACTAATCACCCGCCCACGCAAGCCCCTGCCCACGATTCCGGTAGCACTAGCCCAGAAGGAAGGGTGCCCCACCACCACAAAGGGACCCGGGAACGGTTTAGTATTGGTACCCACCGGTCAGATGCTGTACCAAGGGGTACACTACGTGGTGGCCTCAGTGATTTTAAACCTCACTGAGGTACGATTGCCGGAGTGGTGTCCCAAGGAAATGGAGCAATTGTACCAGGTCCTGTTAACCAGGATGTTCAGACAATTTTATGAGTTTGACTTTGCCGACATTGACAAAGCCGAATTGTACACCACACCACAGGAAGTTTTGGATCGGGTAGGGAGGCAAAGAAGGGGTACTGTGAATGACATCTTCACTGCTTTTAGTACCGGGACGTCTGTTGTCAACGCTCTAGACAACGTGGAGCTGCAGACACAGATTAACGGTCTAAAGGCCCAGTTAAGGAACATACTGACAAACGAAAATAAGGTAGTGGGTTCTGAGCTACATGAGGACCAGACCATGACACTACACTTAAAAGAAATAATCGCTGAGCTGGAGAAACACGCTAGAACGGTAAATGCACTCATTAGGGAGGATCGGAATGCGTCCGATCAGGCTGCACAGAATGAGGCTTGTGTGCTATACGAGGCGTGGTTACTGGGCGAGGGCCGCAGTAATCTGGAGGATTTAAAACAAGGTTTGGTCCCGTCCTGGATCAGCAATAAGCACTTGCAAGCGCTCCACCCTTTTGAGAATGCATTAAGTCCGTGCCAGCTCAGACTAGCTGCAGAGGCGTACCCAGTCCCAGTGGACTGTGGACGCTCGAATCACACGATCATGGGAATAGTGGTGAGGATGCCGGTGTTGGGTCCCACAGCAAAACCCGCCCCGGTATACAGGGTGGAGAACATTGGAGTCATTCAGTGGGGTGCGCACATTCGTTACGCAGTGGTCCCACCTTATGTCATCAGATGGGAGCGTACGATGACAGGCACCGACCTCTCGGGGTGTCGAAGCCGGGGAGCACACATCATCCTGTGTCCCCAGCACTTGAATGCCTTTTTAAAACCACAGTGCGGGTTCAGAGCCGCTAGCACGAAGCCGGTAAATTGCACCATGGAGGCAATGGCAAAAGACCATGTGCCCCCGCAGGTGGCATATATCGGAGGTGGAACATACTGTGTTACCACTGCAGCGCCTCACTACCACCACGGACAGCACGGCTGGTGTCCGGTTAGTGACAGCAGTTTCAGTTTCAAACCCAGGGCTGAAATTCAAGTGGCACAACAGCAAATTGTCCCCATTCCTGTACCTTCCACTGTTCACCTCACTGTAAAAGAAAATTTCACGGATTTTCAGCGATTCGTTGCGCATTTTGGTTATGTCATTCCCCCTCTCCCCGAACACCTCACCAAGATTTTAAAAGCCGTAATAGTCTCACAGAGGCATTTTTACACACTAGAGCAGAAGACATTGGAGATAGGGAACATAAGAACATAAGAACATAAGAAATAGGAGCAGGAGCAGGCCAATCGGCCCCTCGAGCCTGCTCCACCATTCAATAAGATCATGGCTGATCTGATCCTAACCTCAAATCTTCTATCACTCTGCATCCACCTGAACCCATGTGATCTCCCGGGAGAGGCGAAAAACCAGATAAAGTCCCAATGGCCAATTTGGGAGAAAAAAATCTGGGAAATTCCTCTCCGACCCATCTAGGCGATCGAAATTCTTCCAGGAGATCACTCTGTCCCTATATTTTCTACAGTACTTAGCTTCTGTAAAGGCGATCTCCACCCCAGCCAGGAACAGGAATAAAACCATCTCCTGAAATCTAACACAGAATTAGAACACAGTAGGAGCAGAACAAGGCTACACGGCCCCTGGGCCCACTCCACTACCAACAGGGCCATGACCATTCCGAACCTAGACTCATGTCCAATTTCCTGCCCGCTCCCCGTAACCCTTAATTCCCTTTACTTCTAGGAAACTATCTATTTCTGTTTTAAATTTATTTAATGATGTAGCTTCCACAGCTTTCTGGGGCAGCAAATTCCACAAACCTACCACCCTCTGAGTGAAGAAGTTTCTCCTCATCTCAGTTTTGAATGAGCAGCCCCTTATTTTAAGATTATGCCCCCTAGTTCTAGTTTCACCCATCATTGGGAACATCCTCACCGCATCCACCCGATCAAGCCCCTTCACAATCTTATATGTTTCAATAAGATCGCCTCTCATTCTTCTGAACTCCAATGAGTAGAGTCCCAATCTACTCAACCTCTCCTCATATGACCACCCCCTCATCCCCGGGATTAACCGAGTGAACCTTCTTTGTACTGACTCGAGAGCAAGTATGTCTTTTCTTAAGTATGGACACCAAAACTGTATGCAGTATTCCAGGTGCGGTCTCACCAATTCCTTGTACAACTGCAGCAATACCTCCCTGTTTTTATATTCCATCCCCCTAGCAATAAAAACCAACATTCCATTGGCCTTCTTAATCACTTGCTGCACCTGCATACTAACTTTTTGAGTTTCGTGCACCAGGACCCCCAGATCCCTTTGTACTACAGTACTTTCCAGTTTCTTGCAATTAAGATAATAACTTGATCTATGACTTTTCCTGCCAAAGTGCATAACCTCACACTTTCCAGTATTGTATTCCATCTGCCAAATCTCTGCCCACTTACTTAGCCTGTCTATGTCCTTTTGCAGGATTTTTATGTCCTCCTCACTCACTACTTTCCGTCCCATCTTTGTATCATCTGCAAACTTTGTTACACTCGGTCCCCTCCTCCAAATCGTTACTATAGATTGTAAAGAGTTGGGGACCCAGCACTGACCCCTGCGGAACACCACTAGTTATTGATTGCCAATCTGAGAATGAACCATTTATCCCATATTATGGAAGACATATTAGACATAGTCACCCCACCATGGTGGGACCTGTTCACTAATATAGAGATCCCGCCCTGGATTAGAATAGCATCCCACATCCTAGTAGTGTGTCAGGTTTTGATTGTAATATATTTTCTGTTCGTGCATTGCAAGAGAGGCAAACGCCTCCAGAGGCACGAGAACACAGGAGAATGGAGAGAACGCTATGTATGAGTGGGTGAAGAGACCCCCGCTTAGGCTGCTATGTATTAAAGAATAAAGCATCCCTCCACTCTTGGTTTTGGTTACTATATGATTTAAGTGTATGAATACTGTTGTGTTATAACCGTTGATCGGTTTTCTATTTTTGATTAACAAAATGTGTATGCAGGTGGTGTAGGGGGTATCGGCCCCTTCACATCTGAAAGATGAATGTGTTATAGTTTGAGGTAGTACTGCCTATGGTTGTCCAACTGTACACAATGTAATTTTTCTGAAATGGGAACTGCATGTGTCATGGGGGTCATAGATAGTTAATTACCAGGAATGTTTGGATGTGGGGAGTCAGGGAAAATTTGCTCACCAAGGGTTATTGATACTTTAAGCAAGCTATCAGTATCACAGGAGGGACTGTAAGATTCGCGAAATTTTCATTAAATAATCACGTAGGAAAATAGGGTTAATAAAACAGCTTTATTGACCAAAAGAAGCTTTTACAGAGAAACCTTTGATAAAAGGGCACACAAAATGGCCACCAGACCTCGTGACCAGCTTCTGGGACCATTTGAATTTCTGTTACTGCAAGCCAGACAGGCTTGTGGATTAAGGACATTAAGCCCGCGAAAACCAGTTTCGGGAAGCCGAAACTCATGGAACTGAGCATACATATTGATTAGATTATAAGTACAGGACAGATTTGGGTGGCAGGATGAGACCCATCAAGAAATGGGCGGACAATTGAACGAACGCTTTAGCCCATTACATTGTACAAAGAGAAGCCGTTTAACAGCCATCCAGGGCAATCTCCAGACCGATTAATATACAAACCAAGTTACGGTAACAAAGCAAAGACATTATCGGCCCAGGAAGGCCAGTTCAGCTATCACCGACTCCCGTTATGAAGCCAAAACACCCCTGCAGAGAGTTCTGCCCGCCAAAATTATTACAAAGACAGGACGATGATTTGGCGGGAGATAAGAATGTTCCAAAAAGTATAACTGTGGATTGAGTAAAGTCCATTGGGTAGTTCTCTTCGGTTCGGAGCTTCGACTCTAGCTTCGGTTCGGAACTTCGGTTCGGAACGTGTTCGGTTCATGGTTCGGTAAACGGTGTCCAGCGGGGTGTTCAGCCGTGTGTTCCGCGACTTTGGGAGGTTCGGCCAGGCAAGGCCCGGCCACGACGAGAAGCCAACGAGAAGAATTCGGCTTGGAAGCCAGCTCGGCCAGGCAAGGCCCGGCCACGACGGGAAGACGACGAGGGAGGCCCGGGTACTTTTGTCGGGAGATCATCGACGACCCAGGCCGGAGAAGAAGACACTCAGGGCCCGGGTACTCCAGTTCTTCAACATCACATCGGTAACGGATCCATCCGTGGCGAGCGCTCACCAAGGCTGTATCGGCTGCCTACATCGCAGGAGAACCAAGAGGAAAACAAGCTGCGCCAGAAGCTTCCAAACCCACGTGACGACGGAAAGCTGTGTCGAAAGGCTGCAAAGCCTTTTTCGCAATTCTTAAAGTGGTGAGCATAATCCCGAGTCCCTCAAATCGAAACTTAGTTAGGTTTAGGGGAGGGGGTTAAGGGTAGTTGTAATGTGTTACCCCTTTCACGATGTGCCGTGTGTTCCCCATTTCTATAGAGTTAAGTTTATAGATGTGTGCATGCTTGTAGCTGCTTTAATCTGTGCATATGACATGTATCTTATAATGCTGCAAACTGTTCAATAAAGGCATCCATTTCGTGCTATTCGACCTGGTCTATTGAGTTTTTCTCTGCACTACAGCTCCCTGCACCTAAGTCCAAGGTCTAGAACCGTAGGGGCGAGTGGGTCGAACCACTCACGGGTAATTATTGCAAGAAGCCTGGCAGGAGACCAGAGCAAGCAAGAGAAACCCCCTACAGAGAAGGCGACCGCGGCAGGACCTTGGCAGCAGGAATGTAGGGCTAGATTTTCAGTATAGACAGTTTTGGGGCGCTAATCTTAGCGCCCGCCCGAAGTTAGCGCCCGCCCCAAAGTAGCGCCCCGTTGCCAGAAATTCAGTGGCTTCGCCCTAAGAGAGTGGTGGAGCGCTAAAAGAGGTGTTCCACTCCTACCTTTAGGCGCTAAGCCGGCGGTCCAGAGGGATAGCGCCCAGGCGGGGCGCAGCGCGGGTGCGGTCATTTTGCACTGACAGCAGACCCCATGGTGCCGACCAGCTGTTAAAGGGGGAAGGGACGAATTGGTCTGCTGCCACGCCCTGCACACTGCAGCCTTGCAAAGAGGCCTCAACACTGCTGCTCAGCCCCAGGGAGTCATGGCAACGCCAGAGAAGGCCCGTCAGCGTGCCCTGCGCTTCTCAGAGGGTGATCTGGACATAATGGTCACAGCTCTGGAGGTGAGGCGCAAGATCTTGTTTCCAGAGAGTGGGAGGAATCCAACCCACCATGACTACACCAAAGCCTGGAAGCAGATCGCCCAGAGGGTGACGTTCACCGGCGAGGCCCCCAGGACCCACAAACAATGTCGTAAAAAATACAACGATCTGACCAGGATTGTGAAGGTGAGTAGCCTTTCCAGTCTCCTCCTCATTCTTGCATGTACACCTGACATGATGGGCAAAGGGAGCTGAAAGTCCTATTGGCCAGCCCTCAGCCAGCAGCATTGGGACAGTCATGAGCATCAAATGGCCATTCGGCACTCTACACTTTGGCCAAGCTATTCCACCATGGGAGGCAGTGCACACTACATCAGGGCTTCACTCTGTCCAAGCTATTCCACCATGGGAGGCAGTGCAATCTACATCAGGGCTTCACTCTGTCCAAGCTATTCCACCATGGGAGGCAGTGCACTCTACATGAGGGCTTCATTCTGTCCAAGCTATTCCACCATGGGAGGCAGTGCACTCTACATCAGGGCTTCACTCTGTCCAAGCTATTCCACCATGGGAGGCAGTGCAATCTACATCAGGGCTTCACTCTGTCCAAGCTATTCCACCATGGGAGGCAGTGCACACTACATCAGGGCTTCACTGCTCACTTACAGCCCGTTCTTTCTCTTGCAGGCTAAAGTAGCGTTTAATCGCCAGGCCCGTGCCAGGTGTGGTCGCGCCAAGCTGCAGAAGCTCACTCGGCTGGAGGAGCGCGTGTGTGTGCTCATGGGAGCCCGTGTGATTGTCCCCACAGCGTGCGGTGTATCCGACCCTCCACTGCCCGGCAATGGTAAGGACCTCGCCTTTTGGCCCTCTCGCGTCACACTGGCCCATCCGAGCTACCTCCTTTGCCACTGTCCCACCAATGCGCTGAATCCCACCAGTCCTAACTCCCTCGCTGACGCCGTCTCCTCACTCTGAAGCTACTCTTGTGCACTCCTGCTTTCAGCTGGTGACGACCAGGACCCTGAAGCTGCCAGTGACAGCACCTCCGACCAGGAGGAGGAGGAGGAGCAAGCCGGACCTTCGGGGGAACAGTCACGTCCCGCAGGAGAGGAGGAAATGCTTGACACCTCCTCACTGGACGAGTGCCTGGAGGAACTGTCGCAGGGCAATGCAGCTTCTGGGACCAGTGGCGTCCAGCCACCCAGCAGCCATGTGCGTGGCCCGCGGCATTCCCCCCAAAGGGGGGAAGAATCAGAGGGGAGTGCTGCTGCTCGGCACACTCGCCGTCACCAACGCGGCAAGGGTCACCTAGTTCGGCCCCCTCCTCCCCAGCGGGAGAGTCGCAACTCCAGTCCGGACACCTTCACTTCGGAGGAGGTGCGGAAGCTGGATAAGATGGCCGACGACTCGGACCGGCGCCACACGGAGCTCATGAGCGTGGTGGGGCGCATGCCTGAGGCCATCGAGTCACTGGTGACCAGTGTGCACGAGTTCGGGGCAGCAACTGCCGCGAGTGGCCGCATGCTGACTGATGCCGTCAAGACCCTGGCGGATGTGATGCGCGCACACACCAGGACCACAGGGGCACTCACTGCTGCCACACGCGCTGTCTCAGGCAGGCATCGCCAGGGCAGCCGCCGCGCTGGACCATCCCAGCAAGCTGCCCCTCGGCTGATTGCTGCGGATCCTGCAGTGCGGGCCCGGCCGAGTGCCACCGCGCCACAGCACCAGCCAGCGCATCCCAGACGCCAGCTGGCCCACATTGTGCCATCCGTCGCCGCCATTCCCCCACTGGGGCGTCAAGGGCAAGCGGCTGCAGCTGATGGTGGCCAGGCTCAGGTGCGCCACTCAGCAGATGGCCCCTCGAGGCCCAAACGCCGTGTAGGCCGCCCCCCAGCGGCATCTGGCGGAGGAGCATCTGAGCCTCAGGCGCCTTCCCCCAGCCTCGCAGCAGCCACTGGGCAGAGCTTGCGAAGGAGCAGCAGGCCGGGCAGGGGAGGCAAAAGGCTGGCCAAGGTCTCACCCTCACGGGCCACTCAGTGGAGGGTGTGGGCAGCTTTCCTTTAATATGGCGGTGGCCATCTTTATTTTGCCCATGGTTGTGCTTTTGGAGGGCTTATTTTTTGCGTTAGGCCGACGTTGAGGCCCGGTTTGAAGTAAGGTGGAGTGACTCCTCCCCAGTTTGTGGGAGTGAGTCGTTTGTTGGGCTTTTTGTGGGGCCCGTTTATTGTTTTTGGGGATTCATGTGGGAAGGGCTTTTCATTTTTGTGCAATAAAAAATTATCTTTATTCATGCAGTCTCCATGGTTGTTCTTCTTAGTGTTTGTTGGCTTCGCCGGCTGAGGGCTTGCGGAGCGGCTGCATTCATCTTCCCTCATGGCCCCTGGCCATTCCCTGACAGGGAGCTTAGAAGTACCGTGTAATAAGATGGCATCGTGCGGCCCTTGGCCCTGGTCGCTCCCTCCTGGGAACGTACTCCTGCTCCTCCTCCTCCTCCTCCTCCTCATGCTCCTCCTGCTCCTCCTCCTGAGGTGCTGGTCCAACGTCAGGTGGCAGTGCCTGAGTCCTGCGGATAGCCAGGTTGTGTAGCATGCAGCAAACCACCACAAATTGGGAGACCCGGTCCGGCGAATACTGGAGAGCTCCTCCGGAGCGATCAAGGCAGCGGAACCGCTGCTTGAGGACCCCAATTGTTAGCTCGATGATGTTGCGGGTGGTTTGATGGCTCTCGTTGTAGGGCTCTTCAGCAGCGGTCCTGGGCGCGCGGAGCGGGGTCATGAGCCAGGTGCACAAAGGATAGCCTTTGCCCCCGATGAGCCATCCTCTTGGGGGAGGCTGTGCCTGGAACATGTCATGCACAGTACTCTGCCGCAGGATAAAGGCATCGTGGCTGCTGCCTGGGAAGCTGGCATTGACTGCCATGATGCGCTGCTTGTGGTCACCTACCAGCTGCACATTCAGAGAATGGTAGCCCTTCCTGTTGCGATACTGCTCGCCATGCTCCAGAGGGGCCCGCAAAGCCACATGCGTACAGTCAATGGCGCCCTGCACCAAGGGGAATTCCCCGAGTCTGGCAAATCCCAATGCGCGCTGATGCTGGCTCTCGAGGGCCATGGGGAAGGAGATGAATTGGCTTCTCCTTCTGAACAGTGCTTCGGTCACGTGGCGGATGCAGCGATGCGCGCCGTACTGGGAGATGTTTGCTATGTCCCCAGCAGCGTATTGGAAGGAGCCGGTGGCATAGAAGTTCAATGCCACCGTCACCTTCACTTCCACCGACAGAGACGTCCTGCACCTGAGCTTTGGCCGCAGATCTCGGCGAAGCAGGTGGCAGATCTCTGCAATCACCTCCTTTCGGAATCGGAGCCTTCTAACACATCACGCGGCACTCATGTTTAGGTAGGAGCGCTGCTGGCGGTATAGCCTGACTGGGTAAGGCCTACGTGGCCGACGCCTGTAGCCCCCTCTGCCTCTAGCCAGGGCTGCCGCTCTCACAATGCGTCTGCGAGCCCTACGGACATGGCGCTGCAGCTCCGCGTTGGCACCCCATGCAGCCCCCATCAAATCCTGGCAAACAGTCTAATTTCCAAATGGCCACTTGCAGCGCTATGGCCTGAGTCCAAAAATACCTGGCTCTTGCTGCTTGAAACCAGTTAGCTATCCTCCTTGTTGTGTCTCCAGAAATGCGTTGCACAAGACTGTTTTCTGAAAAAAGGCTGGCCTTTATACTGGAGAGGACGTTCCCTTTAATTAGCGCCCCCCGGGGCCCGCGCTGGTTGTGTTGCGTTCCTTTTTCCAAACGCTCCGGCCGCCCGCCGCACAATGGGGCGGTCCGACTGAAGTTTGCAATCGGAGCGGCCAAAGGGCGTTGCACGAGGATGTGACGTCATTTTCTGCGCGCGCATCCGGGCGGGCGCTAAACTTTGCGCCGGCGCTAATGGGCAACTTAATTTGGGGCGGGGCGCAAACTGCGCTGTGCCCGGGCGCTACACGCATAGCGCCCGGAAATCACTTCTCTTAAGGCGCTAACTGCTGGCGCAAGCGACTGAAAATCTAGCCCCTAGTGTTTTAGATCAAGGTCTGAATAAACGAAATGTGATGGATGAGAGAATAGCGGATTATGTTTTTGGGAAGGTAAACCTTACAAAACAGTGGATATCTGACCTACTAAGAGATAGGCGCCCGCTAGACGCAGCCATCAAGTGGACAGAAAGCAAAGGGCACAAAAGATCTGTAGAAAAAGCGGTCTGGCTGATGTGCTACAAGAAGCAAATCCAGCTTTTGGACCAAGTCGTTGTAGCACAGACGGCCCAGATCAAAGGGTTACTAGCAGAAGTAGAGGAAAAAGTTGCGGGAGGAAAGAGACTGATTGCATCGCTCAACGCGCTGAATCAGGAATGCCACTCTGTAACCAATCGCCATGAGGCCAAGATAGATTACTTGGAGTGTCAGGTCACTGAGGCCAAGTCCAGTGAAGGAAGAATAAGAGACAGGTGTGTCCGCCTAGCTCAGCAGGTAAAGGCACAGGAGGAGAGTATTCTGGGAGCTAGAGCAGCGTACAAGATGGCCATCGAGGATAGGTCTGAGAACGCCGACCATAGCGCTTGCCAAAGGGAGCTAGAGGACCTGAGAACGGCCCTAGCGAAGGCAAACGGCTTGGTGTGTCTCATAAGCCCACCAGCGAGCCATCTACAGTTAGCCAGGGAATCCAAAAGACCGATTCCGCGAGAGGCAGTTGGGGTACCAACCACCGAGCCCTCGGCACCTCCCAGCTATGATGAGTCTTGGGTTGCGGGGGAGGAAACGCTGGAGTTAGACGAAGAGGTTCCTGAGGCAGAGCAACCCCAGGTAGTAGGGTCGAAGCCGGCACCGATGTGTCCCGCTCGACACCGGAGGCTCGGTCCGGACGAAGCGAATGGCGATGTGGTACCCCTCATGAATCAGATCGTAATGCCCCACAGCGCACAACAGTTAAGGGCAATGATAAGCCACATCCCAAAACTCTCCGAGTCAGGAGATCCCTTTGTCCATTTTAGGGACGTGGAGCAGACCGCAGCAGTTAATGACTGCGACGGGGGAGAGCAGTCCAGAATGCTGCTGTTCTCCCTGGACAGCTCGAACCTCCAGTGTCTCTCTGACGAGAGCAAGAGAGGGCACAGGGAGTATGAGGATTTACGGGACGAGGTCCTGGAGATTATGGGGGAAGATGACGGATGTCCGTTCCTCCGATTGGGTAGGACGGTACAGCTAGAGGGAGAGCCCCCACGGGTTTTAACCGGAAGGTTGTGGCCAGTGTATCGGCGCAGCTGCCCGGGCGGGCCGGCCCGGGACAGGCTGGACGCTGGTCAAAGGGCTCATTGGCTCCGGTGCCTGGTCACCAATTGTTTGCCACAGGTGAGGGAGCAGGCCAAAACATGGTTTGACCCCAATAACCCCCGCTCCACGGAGGAGATAGTACTTGATCAGCTCACGATAGGTTACAGGAACAGCAGGAGTAGGGAAGTGCCTCCCCCGAAGGGAAAGGTGCATGAGGTGAGGCCTGCAGCTCCTGTTAAAAAGGAGTGGCATCAGGAGGGGAATCGCCCTCCCCAAGCCAAGAATAGTTGTTACGTGTGTGGGAAGGAAGGTCACTGGCGCCGGGACTGTAAAAATCCCTGGAAGGATTTAAAGGGAAAAGCTCCCTCAGCCCCAGCCCAAACGCCCATCCGGGAGAAAGGAGCCGATGTATCGATCCATCCCGCTGCGATCGAGTCAGTTTTAGAGGCAATGTGGTCTCTAATGACCTCGCAAGGGAAGGTGGCAGTCGCCAACGGCCCTGTTGCTCCCCCAGCCCCAACCACAGTGCCCCAATGACTAAAGCCCGCGCAGCCCGTCTACCTGTGTCCGCTCCGATATGACGCGTGGAGAAGACCCCTTGTGGAGATGGAGGTAGAGAAGGAAAAAGGTAGTTACCTGTTGGATACGGGGGCATCATGTACCGTGATCCACACAGCTAAACCTTTTGCCTCACCTCTGTCTACCCAGGCTCCATTCTCATTAGCGGGTTTCACAGGCAAAGAACAGGCTGGCGCGTTCTTCATCCCGCTCTCCATTCATTTGGGAGCACTCCACACCACATGGACGTGTATCCTGATGAAGTGGAACGAGGGGGGTGGTAAAGGCACCCTCGGGTCTGATTTCTTGGTGGAACACGGGATCCTCGTGGACCTTAGAAATCACTGTCTCTGGGGAGCCGAGAAAGGGCTAGGCAAGGTAGTCGTGATCCCAGGGAAGGGAGGAAAGGGGACCCTGTGCACCATGAAGCCGTCAGGAGGTTACGACCTCGAGCTTATGGTCGCGGACGTCCCAACGGACTTGCAAGCATTTGTGTCGGACAATCTGACCGCATTTGCCACCCACAAGCACGACTGTGGGAGGGTCACCGGGTTTGAGGTCAGCGTAGACGGGGACCCCATGACCCGACCCCAAAAGCAGTATAACTTCCCCAAGGAAGCAGAACCCGACATGGAGACAGCAATATCTTCATTGGTGCAGCAGGGCGTGTTGAGGCCGATAGCCACTCACGTGAACTCCCCATTATGGCCGGTAAGGAAGCCGGACAATTCATGGAGGGCCACGGTGGACTACAGAGTCCTCAACAGTAACATCCCAGCCTGCGCGCCCACGGTAGCAGCAGTTGCCGACCTAATAGGGAGTATTCCAGCATCCGCGACCACGTTCACGGTGCTGGATATCTCGAACGGTTTTTGGTCCATTCCGTTGCGGCGGGAGGACCAGTACAAGTTTGCCTTTACTTTTAAAGGGCAACAGTACACTTGGAACTGCTTGCCACAGGGTTTCCACAACAGCCCCAGCATTTTCCATCAGTGCATGGCAGGAAGTTTAAAGGAATTTAGCCAGCCCAATCAGATAGTGCAGTATGTGGACGACTTGCTCCTGTTCACGGATTCAAGGGAGGTGCACGGCCCACTATTAGCCGAATTATTGGAGCTACTGGAAAGGAAGGGTTTTAAAGTAAACCCAAAGAAAGCACGGATCGGCCAGCAGGAGGTGAAATTCCTGGGTCTGACCATCCGCGCCGGGGAAAGAGCCATAGATAAGGCTAGGCGGGAATCGGTGCAAGATTTGCCGATTCCTAACACAGTAACGGGTGTGAGGTCCTTTTTGGGACTGACCGGGTACTGCAGAGACTTCATCGAGGACTATGCAGCCACAGCAGCCCCGCTACTCCGACTCTTACACAAGGGAGTCGAGTGGTCTTGGGATGAGGGTTGTCAGGCAGCATTCGAGAAGTTGAAAAGGGACCTGCAGACCGCGCCAGCGCTAGGGGCAGGAACCTCTCCCATCACACTCCTCACCCATCACACACCCACAAAGATGCTTCTGGATGGAAGGATTAAGGATGGGACCGTAAGCAGCGCTCGGATTGCGCGCTGGACCCTCCTCCTTTCCCAGATGGATCTCAAGGTTAAAGGTCTTTGCGAACCGAAGTTCGCGGCCAACATGGTATATCCCGGAACAGCCCATCGGTGTTCCGTCGAAGGGGTATGGGAGGTCAACATAGGTTTACAGGCCGGGATACACCCCACAGGCCGCGAGATCTACGTAGACGGTTCCAGCACGGTATCTGCTGGCGAACGACTCACAGGGTGTGGAGTTTATGACCCCGCGGCAAACATTGCCCTGGCGATTAGGCTCCCCAGCACTATGAGCGCACAGCAGGCTGAACTGTCCGCGGTGGCGTACGTGGTTACCCACCCCGAGATCTTCCCAACCCCATACACGATTTGCTCGGACAGCATGTTCACATGCAATTCGTGTACGGAATACCTGGCCATTTGGTCTCGTCGCGGATATACCTCCGCGGACGGACGACCTTTAACAGTTAAGCCCTTGCTGGAAAAGATCCTGGCAGCAGTGGGGGAGGAAGGGGAGGTGTTCATCCACAAGGTGAAGGCTCATTCCACCACAGAACCCCGCTGTCAGGGTAACCAGCAGGCGGATGCACTAGCCAGGGAGGGTGCCCGCAACGGCATTCTCTGGGACCCCTATGGACCCGGACCCGTGGCAGCAATCCGAGGCAGGGAGGGGACTCCAGGGAACACAGGAGTGACACCGCCCCTGGACCTAAAGACCGTCCAAACCCTGGATCCCGCCCTGAAAACAGTCCTCAATGCTATTGCTGAGGGCAAGCAGGTAGAGGGTCCGTACAGTACGACAGCCCTCTCCGTCAAGGAAGGCATGTTGTTCCGGGAGGAACAGTGGGTTGTGCCGCAGCAGCACCGGAGGGAATTCCTTCAACTGGCCCATGAGGGTCCAGGGGCAGGACACCCCGGGCCTGAGGTTACCTGGCAACGGGTAGAGCAGGCGGGATGGTGGCCGAGACTTCGAGACGATGTCCGCGAGTTCTGTGCAAGCTGTCTTGTGTGTGCTGCAAACAACCCAGACCCCCAGAAAAGGAAGGTGCCCATGGGGCACATCAGGAGGGTAGAGGGACCATGGCAGTCGATACAGGTCGACTACATAGGGCCCCTGCCCACCGCCCAGGGAGGCTATAAGTACTGCCTTGTCCTGGTGGATGTGTTTACCAAGTGGGTAGAAGCCTTCCCGTGTAAAACAGCTACGGCGCTGGGTACTGCCAAGATCTTGGTCCGGGAAGTGTTCTCACGGTGGGGGCTCCCCCGGTTTGTTGAGTCCGACCGAGGGAGTCATTTCACCGGCCAAGTGATGCAGAACACCCTCATGCTGTTGGGCATTGAAGGGAAGTGGCACGTAGCGCACAATCCCCAGTCATCCAGGATTGTTGAACGCATGATCCGGACCCTCAAGGAAAAGCTGAGGAAAGAGGCAATGGGCTCGCCCCAGAAGTGGGCGGAGATCCTGCCTCTAGTCCTCATGGGGATCCGGGCCAGCCAGTCCAAAAGTACGGGGCACTCCCCGCACGAGATAATGACTGGGAGGATCATGCGAACACCCACCCATGTACTAGCCCCAGTGCTCACTGAGGGCCAGCTCCAAGAGGTGAATCGGGACAAGTTCGTCCAAACCCTTTTGGAGCGCCTGAAACAGGTTTATGAGCAAGCGGCTGGGAACATGGGGAGACAGCATCAGGGCAATCGACTGTTGCTGGAACCCCGTAAGAAGCAAGAGTGGGAAGTCGGAGACCAGGTCATGGTTAGGAACTATGCCCGAGTAGGGAGTCTAGAACCACTGTACATGGGGCCCTACAGCATTGTAGACAAGGCCAGCCCCATGGTGTACGCAGTGAAGGTGCCCCGACGTACTAAATGGTTTCACATTAACCAGTGTAAACTGTTTAAGCCAGGTGCACAAGGGCCAACAACGGGGGCCAGGTCTGAGGACAGAAATCCTCAGCCTGAGACAGGGTCACAGACCACACAGGCTGAAACTGTAGCCTGCGTGAGGGGAGGAATCATCCCATCGGAGTGGAAGGTCTCCCCATCAGTTTGGGATTCGGACGAGGGAGAGCCCGAACAGCTTGGCCCCGCCCCTGACCCGATCACGGAGGAGGAGGAGGAGGAGGACGAAGGTCCCACCCCCGACTCGAGCATAGGGGAGGTAGGGATTGGGGGCGGAGACTCACCACCTGTGGGGACAGGTGGGGTGGAGTCGGATGCCACGGATCCCAGCCCCAGGGGGGCGGAGCCTGAGGGAAGGGAGCCGGAGCCGGCAGCTGTGGTGGGACCACAGGCTGTGATGGTGGAGGTCCCGATCCCCGGTCCGTTAGCCCTGGGAGCCTCGCCCAAGGTGCCCCCTCGCAGGTCGGCTCGGACGCCTCAGCCCAGAAAGTGTTGGTCAGATTCTCCTTACTTCCCCCAACATCGATCCAGGGTAGGCCGTTAAGTTAAGTAATGTTAAGTTAAGTAATTTTAATGTTAGTTTAAGGCATGTCGGCCTAGAAATTAGGTATAGCCCCGCCAGGTCTTTAGCGCCCGAAATTTAACGCTCGGCCGGATTCACTAAGCGCCCGCCTGAAATTCAGTTGCGCCGCCCCAACACAGAGGCGGGCGCTATTGGAGGGTTTGGCCGCCTCGTTTGGGGCGAAGAATGTCAGTTTCAGGCGTCCAGCTGCCGCTGCGGCACCCGATGCGGTGCGGCAGGCTGGGGTACTGCAGGCCTCCTCCTTCTCTTAAGGAGGAGCTGCCTGCAGCCGTGAGATCGCCGCTGGATTCCCCCGGCAAATGAGCCCGGCACCACGGAGAAGTGCCGGGCTCGCGGGAGTGACACACCAATGCCGCGGGGGGGTGGTGCAGGAGTCCGGGGAGGGAGGTGCGGCCAGGCGGCCGCCGGGAAAGCGGCCGGCCGCCCCCCCACCTTTATGCGCCAGCCTCTCGGAGCTGCAAGGCACCGTTTTGCAAACGCTGTTTGCGGCCGCCACGGGAGAGGCGGCCGCAACTGAATTTGGCGGTCGGACCGGAATTGCATTGGAACCGGGGCACTGCGCACACCGATGACGTCATCGGTGCCGGCGCAGCGCTACCGGCTAACGTCGATGTTACGGACCAACTGAATTTCGGGCGCGAAAAACTTCCGGCGCAAACCACTCTATAGCCCATAAGTGGGCGCAAACGCGACTGAATTTCTAGGCCGTAAAGTTTAATATGATGGGGATGTTTTAAAAGGTAGTTTTCGAAGTCTGCCCAGTATGTTTGTTTGTTTGGAAGCGGGGTCAAGGGACCCGAGCGTCCGTTTAATTAGGCCAGCGCCTATTGGGAGCCTGGCTACACCATCTTATCGGTTACAGAAACCAGGAATACAATGGAGAGGATTCTCGTGGTGCTCGCGGCGATCGGGTGCGGGCTGGCCTACCGAGGCCGCACCAAGGAGGTCGTCGTGTTCGGATGCTCCGGGGACACAGCCCCCATCGCGACGGATGGGACGGGGAAGCGAGAGGTTGAGGAAACCGCCACCTACTTCCACCAAGGGAGATGGCCAGGATGGCTGGATTCGAATTCTACAGAATACTCCAGCATATCCGGGTTTGCCTACCAAGAGACTTCGTTAATGTGCCCTCGGGTGAGGATCATTGCACCCAGAGTCAGCGTTACCGTGGGAAAGAGGATCTGTTTGGTGTGTAATGGGAACGTACCGCTAAGTAGATGGTGGTGGCTTCGAAAGCTGGGAAAGAATATGAAGAACTCTACAATCGAGTGGGAGCGACTGGGTAACAATACCCATCGGACAATTACGGGGACTCACAGACAATTACGTGTGTGTTGGGACATGTGGTGGGAACCAGATGAAGGGGTATATGTCTGCATGTGGGGTTCGAAGTACGTTTGCCCCAAAGGCATATCCATCTTTTTCCAGAGGCAGTGGCAGGATGCCGGGAAAGGGATGAGGTGGGACGTCAGCACCCAGGCTTGCGGAGTCCCATTCTCCCCGATTCCGGTAAACGCCACTGAACTCATCACCCGCCCACGCAAGCCCCTGCCCACGATTCCGGTAGCACTAGCCCAGAAGGAAGGGTGCCCCACCACCACAAAGGGACCCGGGAACGGTTTAGTATTGGTACCCACTGGTCAGATGCTGTACCAAGGGGTACACTACGTGGTGGCCTCAGTGATTTTAAACCTCACCGAGGTACGATTGCCGGAGTGGTGTCCCAAGGAAACGGAGCAATTGTACCAGGTCCTGTTATCCAGGATGTTCAGACAATTTTATGAGTTTGACTTTGCCGACATCGACAAAGCCGAATTGTACACCACACCACAGGAAGTTTTGGATCGGGTAGGGAGGCAAAGAAGGGGTACTGTAAATGACATCTTCACTGCTTTTAGTACCGGGACGTCTGTTGTCAACGCTCTAGACAACGTGGAGCTGCAGACACAGATTAACGGTCTAAAGGCCCAGTTAAGGAACATACTGACAAATGAAAATAAGGTAGTGGGTTCTGAGCTACATGAGGACCAGACCATGACACTGCACTTAAAAGAAATAATCGCTGAGCTGGAGAAACACGCTAGAACGGTAAATGCACTCATTAGGGAGGATCGGAATGCGTCCGATCAGGCTGCACAGAACGAGGCTTGTGTGCTATACGAGGCGTGGTTACTGGGCGAGGGCCGCAGTAATCTGGAGGATTTAAAACAAGGTTTGGTCCCGTCCTGGATCAGCAATAAGCACTTGCAAGCGCTCCACCCTTTTGAGAACGCATTAAGTCTGTGCCAGCTCAGACTAGCTGCAGAGGCGTACCCAGTCCCAGTGGACTGTGGACGCTCGAATCACAGTATTATGGGAATAGTGGTGAGGATGCCGGTGTTGGGTCCCACAGCAAAACCCGCCCCGGTATACAGGGTGGAGAACATTGGAGTCATTCAGGGGGGTGCGCACATTCGTTACGCAGTGGTCCCGCCTTATGTCATCAGATGGGAGCGTACGATGACAGGCACCGACCTCTCGGGGTGTCGAAGCCGGGGAGCACATATCATCCTGTGTCCCCAGCACTTGAATGCCTTTTTAAAACCACAGTGCGGGTTCAGAGCCGCTAGCGCGAAGCCGGTAAATTGCACCATGGAGGCAATGGCAAAAGACCATGTGCCCCCGCAGGTGGCATATATCGGAGGTGGAACATACTGTGTTACCACTGCAGCGCCTCACTACCACCACGGACAGCACGGGTGGTGTCCGGTTAGTGACAGCAGTTTCAGTTTCAAACCCAGGGCTGAAGTTCAAGTGGCACAACAGCAAATTGTCCCCATTCCTGTACCTTCCACTGTTCACCTCACTGTAAAAGAAAATTTCACGGATTTTCAGCGATTCGTTGCGCATTTTGGTTATGTCATTCCCCCTCTCCCCGAACACCTCACCAAGATTTTAAAAGCCGTAATAGTCTCACAGAGGCATTTTTACACACTAGAGCAGAAGACATTGGAGATAGGGAACATAAGAACATAAGAACATAAGAAATAGGAGCAGGAGCAGGCCAATCGGCCCCTCGAGCCTGCTCCACCATTCAATAAGATCATGGCTGATCTGATCCTAACCTCAAATCTTCTATCACTCTGCATCCACCCGAACCCATGTGATCTCCCGGGAGAGGCAAAAAACCAGATAAAGTCCCAATGGCCAATTTGGGAGAAAAAAATCTGGGAAATTCCTCTCCGACCCATCTAGGCGATCGAAATTCTTCCAGGAGATCACTCTGTCCCTATATTTTCTACAGTACTTAGCTTCTGTAAAGGCGATCTCCACCCCAGCCAGGAACAGGAATAAAACCATCTCCTGAAATCTAACACAGAATTAGAACACAGTAGGAGCAGAACAAGGCTACACGGCCCCTGGGCCCACTCCACTACCAACAGGGCCATGACCATTCCGAACCTAGACTCATGTCCAATTTCCTGCCCGCTCCCCGTAACCCTTAATTCCCTTTACTTCTAGGAAACTATCTATTTCTGTTTTAAATTTATTTAATGATGTAGCTTCCACAGCTTTCTGGGGCAGCAAATTCCACAAATCTACCACCCTCTGAGTGAAGAAGTTTCTCCTCATCTCAGTTTTGAATGAGCAGCCCCTTATTTTAAGATTATGCCCCCTAGTTCTAGTTTCACCCATCATTGGGAACATCCTCACCGCATCCACCCGATCAAGCCCCTTCACAATCTTATAGGTTTCAATAAGATCGCCTCTCATTCTTCTGAACTCCAATGAGTAGAGTCCCAATCTACTCAACCTCTCCTCATATGACCACCCCCTCATCCCCGGGATTAACCGAGTGAACCTTCTTTGTACTGACTCGAGAGCAAGTATGTCTTTTCTTAAGTATGGACACCAAAACTGTATGCAGTATTCCAGGTGCGGTCTCACCAATTCCTTGTACAACTGCAGCAATACCTCCCTGTTTTTATATTCCATCCCCCTAGCAATAAAAGCCAACATTCCATTGGCCTTCTTAATCACTTGCTGCACCTGCATACTAACTTTTTGAGTTTCATGCACCAGGACCCCCAGATCCCTTTGTACTACAGTACTTTCCAGTTTCTTGCCATTAAGATAATAACTTGCTCTATGATTTTTCCTGCCAAAGTGCATAACCTCACACTTTCCAGTATTGTATTCCATCTGCCAAATCTCTGCCCACTTACTTAGCCTGTCTATGTCCTTTTGCAGGTTTTTTATGTCCTCCTCACTCACTACTTTCCGTCCCATCTTTGTATCATCTGCAAACTTTGTTACACTCGGTCCCCTCCTCCAAATCGTTACTATAGATTGTAAAGAGTTGGGGACCCAGCACTGACCCCTGCAGAACACCACTAGTTATTGGTTGCCAATCTGAGAATGAACCATTTATCCCATATTATGGAAGACATATTAGACATAGTCACCCCACCATGGTGGGACCTGTTCACTAATATAGAGATCCCGCCCTGGATTAGAATAGCATCCCACATCCTAGTAGTGTGTCAGGTTTTGATTGTAATATATTTACTGTTCGTGCATTGCAAGAGAGGCAAACGCCTCCAGAGGCACGAGAACACAGGGGAATGGAGAGAACGCTATGTACGAGTGGGTGAAGAGACCCCCGCTTAGGCTGCTATGTATTAAAGGATAAAGCATCCCTCCACTCTTGGTTTTGGTTACTATATGATTTAAGTGTATGAATACTGTTGTGTTATAACCGTTGATCGGTTTTCTATTTTTGATTAACAAAATGTGTATGCAGGTGGTGTAGGGGGTATCGGCCCCTTCACATCTGAAAGATGAATGTGTTATAGTTTGAGGTAGTACTGCCTATGGTTGTCCAACTGTACACAATGTAATTTTTCTGAAATGGGAACTGCATGTGTCATGAGGGTCATAGATAGTTAATTACCAGGAATGTTTGGATGTGGGGAGTCAGGGAAAATTTGCTCACCAAGGGTTATTGATACTTTAAGCAAGCTATCAGTATCACAGGAGGGACTGTAAGATTCGCGAAATTTTCATTAAATAATCACGTAGGAAAATAGGGTTAATATAACAGCTTTATTGACCAAAAGAAGCTTTTACAGAGAAACCTTTGATACAAGGGTACACAAAATGGCCGCCAGACCTCGTGACCAGCTTCTGGGACCATTTGAATTTCTGTTACTGCAAGCCAGACAGGCTTGTGGATTGAGGGCATTAAAAGCCCGCGAAAACCAGTTTCGGGAAGCCGAAACTCATGGAACTGAGCATACATATTGATTAGATTATAAGTACAGGACAGATTTGGGTGGCAGGATGAGACCCATCAAGAAATGGGCGGACAATTGAACGAACGCTTTAACCCATTACACTGTACAAAGAGAAGCCATTTAACAGCCATCCAGGGCAATCTCCAGACCGATCAATATACAAACCATGTTACGGTAACAAAGCAAAGACATTATCGGCCCAGGAAGGCCAGTTAAGCTATCACCAACTCCCGTTATGAAGACAAAACACCCCTGCAGAGAGTTCTGCCCGCCAAAATTATTACAAAGACAGGACTATGATTTGGCGGGAGATAAGAATGTTCCAAAAAGTATAACTGTGGATTGAGTAAAGTCCATTGGCGCTTCGGTTCGGAACTTCGGTTCGGAACGTGTTCGGTTCATGGTTCGGTAAACGGTGTCCAGCGGGGTGTTCAGCCGTGTGTTCCGCGACTTTGGGAGGTTCGGCCAGGCAAGGCCCGGCCACGACGGGAAGACGACGAGGGAGGCCCGGGTACTTTTGTCGGGAGATCATCGACGACCCAGGCCGGAGAAGAAGACACTCAGGGCCCGGGTACTCCAGTTCTTCAACATCACATCGGTAACGGATCCATCCGTGGTGAGCGCTCACCAAGGCTGTATCGGCTGCCTCCATCGCAGGAGAACCAAGAGGAAAACAAGCTGCGCCAGAAGCTTCCAAACCCACGTGACGACGGAAAGCTGTGTCGAAAGGCTGCAAAGCCTTTTTCGCAATTCTTAAAGTGGTGAGCATAATCCCGAGTCTCTCAAACCGAAACTTAGTTAGGTTTAGGGGAGGGGGTTAAGGGTAATTATAATGTGTTACCCCTTTCACGATGTGCCGTGTGTTCCCCATTTCTATAGAGTTAAGTTTATAGATGTGTGCATGCTTGTAGTTGCTTTAATCTGTGCATATGACATGTATTTTATAATGATGCAAACTGTTCAATAAAGGCATCCATTTCGTGCTATTCGACCTGGTCTATTGAGTTTCTCTGCACTACAGCTCCCTGCACCTAAGTCCAAGGTCGAGAACCGTAGGGGCGAGTGGGTCGAACCACTCACGGGTAATTATTGCAAGAAGCCTGGCAGGAGACCAGAGCAAGCAAGAGAAACCCCCTACAATCGCCCATTTAAGACAGATGAAGAGAAATTTTTTCTCAGAGGGTCATGAGTCTTTGGAACTCTCTTCCTCAGAGGGCGGTGGAAGCAGAGTCTTTGAATATTTTTAAGGCAGAGGTAGAGAGATTCTTGGTAAACAAGGGAGTGAAAAGTTATCGGGGATAGGCGGGAATGTGGAGTAATCGGATCAGCCATGATCTTATTGAATGGCGGAGCAGGCTCAAAGGGCCGAGTGGCCTACTCCTGCTCCTAGTTCATATGATGATGAGTCATCAAATGATATCGTCAGACCCGCTTCCTTCAATTGGCCGGGAAACGCGCTGGGCGGGTTTAACAAGCCCCATCAGGGGAAAGTCAAGTCGGAGGCCGGGATGGAGACAGCAGCAAGGCCGCGACCCGCCACCGACATCGCCCGTCATAGTCCCGCCTAAGTAGGGCAGAATCTCATTGCTGTTTGAGAGCTTGCTGTGTGCAATTGGCTGCTGCGTTTCATACATTACAACAGTGACTGCACTTCAAAGGGTACTTGGAAAAAGCTGATTAACTGGGATTGATTTAATTCACAGCTTCATACAATTCACCCCTTTAAAAGAGCTCAGGGGGTCGATTTTCGGTTGTACTACCAATAGCGTGAATTATTGCCAGAAATGAAATAAAGACTTACATTTCTATAGCGCCTTTCTCACCCTCAGGATGCCTCAAAGCGTTTTACAGCCAAATGAAGAACATTTGGGGGGAAGAACTCGGTTAGTTAGCGTCTCCGGGGGCGCTAACGAGACCCTAACGGCTTAATGCCTGAGCGCGCCGATTTTAGCACCGCTTGCGAAATTGACCAGTCGTTTTTGCGGTGGCGTTAAACACTACCGCCACGATCTCCTGCGCCCACAGATCGTGAATCATCCAAGTGTGCAATGCCCCATAGCGCCCCAGACCGGAAATTGATTCTCAGCCCCTGCCTTAGCGCCTGCCATTAGGAACGACAGGTCGAGGGGAACATTTTCCCAGTTGGGAAGGGGCTGAGGGAGCGCTATTTAAAGGCAGGCACTTCCTGCTTTTTCTTGTCGGCAAAATTTTTGGCATACACAGGTTGACAGGGAGAGAGACGTCTGGAGAGATTTAACGCTGTCCTAAGGAGTTTTGGTCCTGAGCACCACTTTTCAGGTTCCTACTTATCTGAGCATCATATTTACCACATTTGGAAGATTTTAAATGGGGGCTGTACTAACATAAGAACATAAGAAATAGGAGCAGGAGTCGGCCATTTGGCCCTTCGAGCTTGCTCCGCCATTCAATGAGATCAAGGCTGATCTTCTGCCTCAACTCCATTCACCGGCCCTATCGCCGTATCCCTTGATGCCCTTACTAGTCAGAAATCTATCGACTTCTGTTTTGAATATAACCAATGACTGAGCCTCCACAGCCCTCTGGGGTGGAGAATGCCAAAGATTCACTGTTATGTTCATTAATAAATAGACATTCTTATTATGAACACAGCTAGCTTTTGCTAGTTACTTTATTGAGCACATGTGGACTAGGTACAGTAACTGTAGAGGCTTCCATCTTGACTGCTGCCTTGTGGGTAGCCTAGTGCCTCATGGGTAATGTAGTCTTAATATATATACAGCTGGGTAGTGTAGTCTTATACATACAGCTATATACAGCTCTACGCAGCTCTACGGCTCCACCTAGTGTCCACTATAGAATGACATGTTATTGATCACTACATTCACCACCCTCTGAGTGAAGATATTTCTTCTCATCTCAGTCCTGAATGGCCTACCCTTTGTCCTGAGGCTGTGGCCCCTGGTTCTAGATTTCCCAGCCAAGGAAATCATTCTCCCAGCATCCACCCTATCAAGCCCTGTAATAATTTTGTATGCTTCAATGAGATCCCCTCTCATTCTTCTGAATTCAAGAGAATACAGGCCTAGTTTACTCACTCTCTTCTCAGACGACAGTCCCGCCATCCCAGGAATCAATCTTGTGAACCTTTGTTGCACTCCCTCTATGGCAAGTATATCTTTCCTTAGGTAAGGGGAACAAAATTGTACACAGTACTCCAGGTGTGGTCTCACCAAGGCCCTATATAATTGGAGTAAGATTTCTTTGCTCCTGTACTCAAATCCTCTTGTAATGATGGCCAGCATACCATTTGCCTTCCTAATGGCTTGCTGCACCTGCACATTCACTTTCAGTGACTTGGGGCGTCCTCCTTCAGCTTCACCTTTGGAGGCAGCAGAGAGAGAATGGCAAACGTGGCCAGGGGGAGGAGGGCCAACAGGCCTCTGCACAGGAGACCTCACCCTCCCAGGGTATTCCGGGAACAATTCTCCTACATTCATTTGTCTGAGGAGCAGTGTTTGCGCAGGCTGCACTTCAGCAAGGAGGTGGTCACTGAGCTCTGCCACCTGCTGCAACCAGATCTGCAGCCTTAACTGAGGACCAGGACATCTCTGTCGGTGGCAGTGAAGGTGACAGTGGCTCTGAATTTCTATACCAGTGGCTACTTCCAGGCTTCAACTGGAGACATAGTGAATACCTCCCAGTTTTCTGACCATTGCTGCATCCGGGAGGTCACAAATGCTCCCTACAAAAGGAGAAGGAAGTACATCTTTTTCCCATGACCCGGGACAAACAGCATGAATGCACATGTGGCTTCGCTAGGATAGCGGGCTTCCCCATGGTTCAGGGCGCCATTGACTGCACGCACATGGCATTGCGGGCACCTCATGAAAATGTAGAAGTGTTTCAAAACCGCAAAGGCTTCCACTCTCTGAATGTCCAGTTGGTGTGTGACCACAGACAGCACATCCTCGCCGTCAATGCCCGCTATCCTGGCAGCAGCCACAATGCTTTTATCCTGCACCAGACTGGTGTCACAGACCTGTTCCAACCACCGTGTTAACCTAGTGGATGGCTCCTCGAGGACAAGGGTTATCCACTCTGCACCTGGCTGACGACACCGCTCCGTAACCCCAACACTCCTGCTGAGCTCCAATACAATGAGAGCCATAGCGCCACCAGGAACCTCCTTGAGCAGACGATCGGCGTGCTGAAACAACGGTTCCAGTGTCTTGACCACTCTGGAGGAGCCCTGCAGTACTCCCCCGAGCGAGTCTCGCTTTTCATTGTTGTGTGCTGCATGCTGCACAACCTCGCAATTCTGAGGACCCAGCCATTGCCACCAGGGATTGGTGAACCACCTCAGGAAGAGGGAGAGGGAGAGGAGGAGGAAGAAGAGGAGGATGAAGGGAAGGATCAGCAGCACCAACGTGGGAGGGAGGCGCACAATGTTGCCTCTGCAAGGGCCGTCCGTGAACGCCTGATAAGACACCACTTCTAACGAATGACAGAGAAGATGGCTTCTGAGATGAAGAAGCACATCATCGCAAGCATCCCGCAGCCCCTATTGCCGGGCAAAGCTCCAATGAGCCAAATCAGCAAAGTTGTAAAGTTTCAATAAAAAAATTTACTTATGTTACAAACTCTGTCATTTATTCAGGACAAACAATTGGAAACAAACCCAACAATTCATAAACTAACAAAACTCATTTTTACAACATGGAGATAAGCAGCAAAACAGTGAATAAATATAATAACATTAACATCGAACTTTCCCACAAATATTCCCCCCATTTATTACAGGGCCGAGAAATTCAGTATAGCCACGTTTGGGGCGCTACAGCCGGGCGGTCGCTAAAGTTTGCGCCTGGCGCAACATAGCGCCACCCTCGCTGATATTCAGTTGCATCGCCCCAAGAGGTTGCAGCTGCGCTAAAGCAGGCAATGCACGACTATCTTAAGGCGCTAAACCGGCGATCCGGGGCGCTACCACCGAGGGCGGGCGCAGCGCAGGTGCGGGGAGTTTCTGAATGAAGGCAGACACGCTGGCGCCGGTCAGCTCTTAAAGGGGGAGGGTTGACTTGTTTGGCTGCCATGCCCTGCACACTGCAGCCCTGAAGCAAGGCCTGACCATTGCTGGTTCATCAGTTCTACGCCCTGGACCATGGGGAAGCCCGCTATTCTTCCAAATCCCATTGCACACTCTTGCTGCTTGTCCAGGGTCATGGGGAAGGAGATGTACTGACGTCTCCTTCTGAAAAGGGCATTGTTCACCTGGCGGATGCAGCAATGTACCTCGAACTGGGAGACATTGGCAATGTCCCCAGTAGCGGATTGGAAGGAGCCGGTGGCATAGAAGTTGAGAGCCGCCGTCACCTTCACTGCCACCGACAGAGACGTCCTGTTCCTCAGATGTGGCTGCAGATCTCTGCGAAGCAGGTGGCAGATCTCAGTGACCACCTCCCTTCTGGATCGCAGCCTCCGAACACACTACTCCTCAGACATGTTCAGATATGAGAACTGCTGGCGGTATACCCTGGGTGGGTAAGGCCTCCTGTGCCGACGCCTGTTGGCCCTTCTCCATCTGGCCATGACTGGCACTCTCTCACGGCGTCTCTGAGCCCTTTGAAAGCAATGCAGAAAGCCGACGTTTCCACCCATTGCAGCCCCCATTATATGTGGCAACTCAAGGCTATGGCACTGAAAGTGAAATCCAAGTGCAAAGCTCTGGCCTGAAGCCAGAAGTACCTGTGCGAGTGCTGAGTCGAAGCAGAAAGCTCTCTGCCTTTGTCTCTCTCCAAATATCCGTCTGTCACACAGAAGGATTGGAGCAAAATGGCTGCCACTTATAATGCAGGAGGAGTCCCCTTTAAATAGTGCCCCCCGCGCCCCGCAGCGACTGGGAACCGTTCCCCTCTACCAGTCGCTGGGGGCGCCAGGCGCACATTAGGCCGGCGCCACTGAATTTCCGGTTCGGGGCGCACCAAGGGCGTTGCACCATGACATGACATCAGGATCTGCGCGCGCAGCTGAGCGGGCACTGCGGTTTTGCGCCGGCGCTAAATCTTAACTGAAGTTCATGAGAGGCGCAGATCGTGCTGCGCCCGGGCGCTAGCCGCTTAGCGCCCCACTTCTCGCCCTCTTAAGGCACTAGCGGCTGGCGCTAACAACTGAATTTCTAGGCCCATATATTTTACTTCTCAGCCTTCGAGGGTGATCTCCATCCCCTGTGCACTTCCCCCCTTCCCACCCTACAGCTCCTCCATAATGGGGCCCCAGTGGCCGCAGCAAGGCTGGTGGAAGGCTGCTGAATGCTGGATCCGGAGACTGCAGATGGCCTTGCAGGACGCCCTCGACCAGCTCTGGGCCTGGAGGGCCCGGCTGCAGACTGCACCAACTCTGCATGGGCGGCAGCAGTCTGGGCTGGCTGTGTTGCAGGCAGTGGCAAGTGCAATGGGGAAGTGGCAGTGGTGGGAGCAGGAATGCTGTCATCCTGAGAGAGGACAGCACCCTCCTGCTCGACCGACACACTGCCACTCCCCCGGGGCAGTACCTCAGCGTCCAGAGCAATCTGCTCAAGCACAGATTGCTGGCCTGCTGTGGTACCATGAGATCCCCGGTGGACTGTGGGTGACCCAGCGAGGATGGCAGCAGTCAGTGTTTGTGTGGCATCAATCTGAGACTGCATGAGAGTAGTCTGAGACTGGATGGCACCAGCCAATGACTCGATTCCAGCACTAACCCATTGTGTTGCCTTGGCCTGTGCTGCAATAGGTGCTGCCACCTGACCCATTACATGCAGCATGGGCTTTGGTTCCTCACGGTCTCCCTGTAATTCAACCATCCTCTGCAACGAGGCAAGGATGGTTCAAGGGTTTGCGCACAGATAACAGCTGTGCTGGTGGCGGACTCCTCCACGCTCCTAGCCAGTGCATCCATGGTATCGGCCACCCTTGCCATTGCACCCATGAGCTCAGTATGCATACTCATCGCCTGAGTGTTCATGGCCGCGATGTCGAGGTCCTCATCCGAGTCCTGTGCAGCAGAACTCGTGCACGCACTCACCATCCAGGGAGATGGCCCCCGAGCTTCCCTTCCCCCATGGCATTGCTGCAGCCCGCTGGGTCCCGGAGATTCACCCTCATCAGACACTAATCCCCTGCTCCCCGCCAGTGAACGCGTGGCCCCAGTGTCGGATGTGTCACCCTCGGGAGATGCAGGCGGTGAGGCTCCGGCTTCCTCTTCCTCCTCCTCTCCCGCACCGCTGCCACTGGGAGGCTGAGAGACAGGCTGGTCAGCTGGAGGCTATCTGAAAGCAAGAAGGCGCAAGAGTGGCTTTAGCATGAGGGCAGGGGGGCAGGAAGGGAGCAAGGACTGGAGTCTGTATAGTTAGATTGAACGTGTAAAAGGCTGGTGTTGTGAGGGGGTAGTGGTATGAGAGAGGAGAGAAAGCTGATGAACATACCGTTCCTGTCTCCAAGGGAGTCGAGCTCTCCACCTTCCACGGTGCCTACTACCTGGATCGCAATGAGTCGGTGGCCTCTCTCCTCCAATTCAGTGAGAGAGTGTAGCTCCGCCTGTCCTCCTCCCATCCGCTGGGTCTCTCGCCGGTTATGTGAAAGCTTGGCCTGCAAGAAAAAGGACAGCATGTGAGTGAGCAGCCATGTGTTTGGCAGATTTGCCTACCATAGTTGAATAGCCATTAATGTCTGCAAGGTGTGGGATGCGCATGTGAGTTTTGAGATGGGCATAGTTGTTGGGTGAGTGTTGGGCATTTGGGTATTTACACCGTCTGGGCACAGAGTGAAGTTGAGATGGTGGGATGTAAAGTTATTGAAAAGTAGCTACTCACCCTGACCACCCGAGTGAGGTTGTTGAACTTTTTACGACACTGTGTATGTGTCCTCGGCACCAGGCTCCGCGATGACACGTGCTGGGCCACCTCCCTCCAGACTCTTGTAAACTCGCGGGGCAACGGCTTCCTGCCACTCTCTGGAAACAGCACTGCCCGTCGGTGTTCCACAGCGCCAACCAGAGCCACCAATGCCTGGTCGCTAAAGCGCCGCGCTCTCTCCCTGGGCCCCTGAGCATCCATCACTGGTTTCAGCTGGGTAGGTGTTTCCAGGCCGAGGTTCAACACTGCAATGAGCAGGGCACGGCTGTGCAGCAAGATGGACCCACCCTTTTAAGAGCTGGACGGCGCCAGTCTGTCTGAGTTCCAGGGTAATTGGCATCGCCTGAGCTTCGGTAGCGTTCTGAGGTAGCGCCTCGCTCCCCGATGGTTGCGCCCTAAGAGAGGTGTGTCGCGCCTGATTTAGCACTCCAATCACCTCCAGGGGCGATGGAGACGAAATTCGCGGTCGGCGGCGATAATTAGCGCCGGCCACTAAACTTTGTTCCAGGATTTTGACCCAGCGATGATGAAGGAAAGGCGATATATGTCCAAGACGAGATGGTGTGAGACTGGTGCCAGAGGACTAGGGGATGTTATGTGTGGAGGAGATGCAACAGTTGGTCAAAACACAGTAATGGAAGATTGGAAAGCGAGGACAGATTCTGGGAAGTCCAATTCGCTGGAGCACTGGAGGCTACTGGAGCTTGGCAGGATGGGCTGATGTTGGTGCAGACTTTGTGTTAACGGAGCTGAGCCCAGTTGTAGCACTCCTACTGCCAGGCCGGTGTGGATCCGCTATCTCAACACAGACCAGGATTCAAGCTCAGGTACATCAGGCCTGTACAGGCTGAGGTGAATCGCTTCTTTACCGAGTGACCCCTCATTGCAATTTTAAAAAAAACTCATGAGACTATGCATTGCTTTAACAACCTAGCAATAAAATAATTATTTTTCCCAAATCCGTTCTGTGGAAAAATGGTCAAAAATCCTTTAAGAGTCTCTGGGGGAGAAATTGGGTGGGTAGCGCCACCTGTTAGCGCCTAAAGAGGCAGTCAGTGGCTGTAGCGCCACTGGCTGCGCCTCCCGTGATATTCAGCAGGGTAGCTAATGGTGGCGTTAGCCTTTTGCGCTGCGTCGCCACCGATGACGTCATCGGTGTGCGCAGTGCCCCATTCGCGCCCCGATCGCGATATTTTGTAGCGAACGTCGCTGCAGCGCCATTCGCTACCCGCGCCCGGTTCACGGGGCCTTGCTGCACCGGCAGAGGCGCAAGTTAAGGTGGAGGTGCGGGGCGGCTGCTTTTTTGGCGGCCGCCTGCCAGCACCTCCGTCCCCGGCCTCCTGGTCCCCCCGCCCCGCGGCATTGCCGGCTGTTTCCCGAGAGCCCGGCACTTCTCCTTGGTGCTGGGCTCTTTTACCGGCACTCGCGATCGGGGCTCGCGCTGCTGCAGGCCCCTCCCCCTTAACAGTGGGAGGAAGGCCTGCAGTACCACAGCGTGCCGTGCCGCAGCGTGTGGCGCTGCGGCACGTAGCACTGCGAAATTCACTTTCAGCGCCCTAAGAGGGACGCGGAGCGCCTCGAGCCGTGCCCCGTCTCCCTCTAGGGGCACTTCAACTGAATTTGCGGCAATCGCTAATGCGGCGATCACGGCGCAAATTCCAGCGCCCAGGCGATCTTTGCACCGTTTGGGTGCCTCAGGCCAATTTCTAGGCCTCTATTTTTAACCTAACGTTTCATTATCTTTCAAAAGAATTACAATAACTTTGTGGAATAGAATACCACATTCTAATCATTCTCTGTACAAAGACACTTTTCTAACTTTCTGCTTTTTCTGGTCATCTTAAAATTGTTCTCTCTCTCTCTCTCTCTCTCTCTTTACCAGCTCACCAAACACTGGAACCAATCTATCACTATTACCCTCTCCTTGAAGGGTTAATTACAGTCCTAGCCCTGTTCGGGCTACCCCAGATCAGGCGTATTCCCCAGATGTTCACCTTCAACTTAAGTTAGAGATAGCCGAATTCCATAAGATGCTTAAATGGGTCTAAAGGTTCAGACTATCTCTCCCTAAAGGAAAGGAATGACTGAAGATGTTACCATCCTCCAGATAGCACGTTTAATAAGTTTAACTACACTGTAACCTTCTAGATATTATGAAGGTCCGGAATACCCCCAGAATTCTGCAACTCCTTACAAAAGAGTGTACAGAAATTGGATTTGCGAGTTTATACAGAAATACTCTTTGAGACAATTCTAAAAATATATAGTTTTATTTAAGAGCCGACATTCATTTAACAGCTGTTGATTCAGTCGCAACATTAACAATTCAAAATACTAATAGCTTACATTTCTTATTTCTCAGAGATCCTTATTCTCAAATCTTTACTTTGTTACATTTCTTACTTATTTCTAAATCCAGAACATCCACCAAAATATTAAAATAGTACCTCTTTGATCACCCGAGACTCAAAGTTAAAGACTTGCAGAGATGCCTCTGAAGAGTTGAGAAATGTTTGGCCCGTTCAGCGAATTTTGACTTTCTGTTTGAAAAGCTCTTATTTTTATACCCTTTTTGCAATGGTTCATTCTTTGAAGTTCTCTGCTGATGTCAGCTAATTGTCTTTATTGATACCTCTTTTGAATGCTTTCTATCTTACTATCAATTCAACTATTGCATGCATAATTATGTCTCTACCTTTTAGGTGTTCCAAAAACCATCATAAAAACAATATGACAGCTATGGTTTCTGTTTGATGCCATTCTTATTGAAGATTCTTCATTCAATTCTTAATATTGGCTTTACTGGTTTTTAGCAGACATTGTGGCTCCATGGTGTTCCAAGTTTAATACAAACACAATGTAATTGCTTGGTGCATCTATTGAAGTCATATCTTCAAAGTGTTCTTGTTGGTATGGTTTTTACTATATATAAATCAAAACCACTTTAACTGAATGTTTCATGCATTTCTAGCTATCTCAATTGGTTGCATATTTAATCTTATGCTTCCTGTCATCGAAGTTTAACATAAAAACTATTTGACCAGCAGGTGTTTCTTTTACTTGATGTCATCTTTTCAAAGGCACATGGTTCTTTTAATGTTTGTGTTTCTGTTCAACATGTTAGCTTATAACACCTTAAACTGGGTCTTCTCATTGTGTTGGTTGCAAACCGTAGACCTTTCAGAAGCGCCAATGGCTTTCTTCAATCTTTCATTGTTTTAGTATTTTTAACTAATTCCCATTTCAAAGATTATGGTTTTTTACAACTTTGTTAAACAACTATCTCAGAAGCCTGTATTTCTGTTTGCAGCCTGTGTCTCCAAGGCTTTCCAGACTTTTAAACCCAGTATATCATGTATTAATAATATCAGTATTCTGTTCATATTATGGTGTATCTTTCTGAAATATGACCTATTCCTTCACATCCTAACCTTTCACCATCTTGCAAACCTCTATCAAGACACGCCATAACTTTCTCTGCTGTAGTGAAAAAAGTCCTAACTTCTCAATCTTTTCATAACTGTACCCCCTCACTTACAACAGCGACTACACTTCAAAAGTACTTCATTGGCTGTAAAGTATTGTGATATGTCCTGAGGTAGTTAAAGGCGCTGTATAAATGCAATACCTTCCTCCTTTCCTTTCCTTCCTTCCTATTGGAAGACTGATAGGCCTCTCCTTAACCATGGTGCAGCAACTAGATCCTGAGTCAGAAGGTTGTGGGTTCGAGTCCCACTCCAGCAACTTGAGCGTAAAAATCCAGGCTGACACTCCTGGTGCAGTGCTGAGGGAGTGCTGCACTGTTGGAGTTGCCGTCTTTCAAATGAGATGTTAAACCGAGGCCCCGTCTGCTCTCTCAGGTGAATGCAAAAGATCCCATGATACGATTTCGTAGGAGAGGACATCCTTATCCTTATTTACCTTGTGAAGAGCTAGATGGGTTAAAATGACCACCTTCACTTGTATGTCTTTAAGATAAAGAAAGGTTTTGATAAGGTAGACGTAGAGAAGATGTTTCCACCTGTGGGGGAGACCAAAACTAGTGGTCATCAATATAAGACAGTCACTAATAAATCCAATTGGGAGTTTAGGAGAAACTTCTTTACCCAGAGTAGTGGGAATGTGGAACTCGCTACCACAAGGAGTGGTTGAGGTGAATAGCATGAAGGGGAAAGGAATAGAAGGTTATGCTGATGGGGTGGGAGGAGGCTCGTGTGGAGAATAAACACCGGCATGGACCAGTTGGGCCGAATGGCCTCTTTCTGTGCTGTAGATTCTATGTAATCTTATGTACTTACCTTTCGTAATATGCTTATTTCTATGAATGTGATTTGTTAATGAAACGTATAACGTGAGGTTCAGTATTTCCTTCTGTTTCACCCTCCTGTCAGCAGTATGTGTTCTGTTTCTTAGCATTATTGTGCTGCTTTGCTCCTCAGTCAGGTTCTTGCCTTTGTATGACGATTGTCCAGCTGGGATTTTATTTCAGGTAATGGCTTCGATTGTCTGGACTTCCATTTTACGCTTTCTCCCCCGTGAGCCCGAAAGGTGAAGTCTGCTTGCTGAGGATGTTTTCTAAGCAGAGAGGAAATGGGTGCCAAACTTTACAAGGATGATCCAAACCTGCTTCTCCTCGAGCGAGTGGGGGGGGAAAGCATTCTCCATCTGCTTCGTTTTACACATTCTCCTTTCCTATTTTACATTTCTTCTAGTAGATTGCAAGAAAATAAAGCACAAGGAAACAGAAGGAAGGAACTTGCATTTGTAACAACAACAACTTGCATTTACACAGCGCCTTTAACATAATAAAACGCCCCAAGGCACTTCACAGGAGTGTTATCAAAAAATAAATATGACACCGAGCCATATGAGGAGATGTTAGGGCAGATGGCCAAAAGCTTGGAGAGGCGGAGAGGTTTAGGGAGGGAATTCCAGAGCTTAGGGACCAGGCAGCTGAAGTCGCGGCCGCGAATGATGAAGTGATGGAAATTGGTGGATACTCAAACAAAAAGAAATTGAATTTGATACATCGTCTTTAATGTAGAAGTTCATCCCAGGCCGCCTTACTAAGAGTGATTGGGAATGGACCCTGAGACAGGAAAAGAAGGATGAGGAGATGAGGGGAAAGCTTGACTGGAGAGATGGGTTTTGGGAAGGTTTGTAAAGGTTATAAAAACCAGAAGGCGGTGAGGAGATGAGATCGTTCTTAGTTCACCATTCAGAAAGATCCAACACCACTTGGCCCCATTGCTAAACTTTTCCGATATAATTCCAGTGTCTTCAATTCTATTCTATCCAAGAGCCTATTTCATGTGTTTTTCACTCGGAGTGTGAAGAAAAGTGTCCTGATATCAACCTCTCACAATCTCGAACACACTAACCTGCCCCTTAATCAACAACATTCAAAAACTAATATAAATTAAGACAGATAGCATCTGGGATAAATAATAAACGAAGACTCAAAATCGCCATTTACCTAATCTCCACCCGTTAAATATTAAAATCATAATTTATCTTATGGAGCTAAATATGGCAATGACAATTAATCAATTCTCAAAGAGTAAAATATTAAAATGATCAGTCACCCAGTGTAAAATGTCTGGCAAACATTTAATGAGAAATGCGTTTAAAACAAAAGATTAAAAATTGATTGCGATAAAGATAAAAATAAAAAGTACCGTTTAAATAGTTAAAGCCAGCTGTGCTGTCCGGGCTGTAATGTTGGATGCAGCCTTGGGGTGCGGACGTCTAAAGCTGGAAAGCTGGCTCAGCCCTGGGCAGCAGTAGATTCTGACGTTCCATGTACCGGTAGATCAGGACCAGCCGCCGCGACGGCGACCAGGACAGCTCAGACCTGCTCACTCGACGAGGGCACATCCTATCGAGGCGACACCTAGAGGGAAGGCAGGGAATGGTGAGGGGCAAATGTTGACAATTTTCAAAAAGAAAGAAGGAACTTGCATTTCTACAGTGCCTCTCAAGACCCCGGGACGTCACAAAGCGCTTTACAGCCAATGAAGTGCTTTTGATGGGTAGTCACTGTTGTAATGTAGGAAACGCACAGCAAGGTGCCACAAACAGCAACGAAGGACATTTTCTGCCTGTCCTGTGTCTGTGAATTCCAACATTTTAATAAATAATAGTCACTGTTGTAATGTGGGAAACGCGGCAGTCAATTTGCACACAGCAAACCCCCACAACCAGCAATGTGATAATGACCAGATCATCGGTTTTCAGTGATGTTTATTGAGGGATAAATATTGGCCCCAGGACACCGGGGAGAACTCCCCTGCTCGTCTTCAAAATAGTGGCCATGGGATCTTTTAGGTCCACCTGCGAGGGCAGACGGGGCCTCGGTTTAATGTCTCATCTGAAAGACGGCACCTCCGACAGTGCAGCACTCCCTCGTTACTGACACTGGAGGGTCAGCCTGGATTTTGTGCTCAAATCTCTGGAGTAGGACTTCAATCCATGACCTTCTGACTCAGGCAAGGGTGCCACCCACTGAGCCACGTCTGACAATTTAACATGGTGAGACCCCGTGGAAAAGTTTGTCTACCTGAAATACAGCATGAGATACAAACATCAATATATGATTATTAATATATATTTATTAATATTAATGTATAAGCATTTCAATGTATTGCCATTGAATGGAATTAACATCACCAAATACCCCACCACCACAATCCTGGGTGTCACCATTGACCAGACACTCAACTGCCGAGTGCCGTGGCTATTAGAGCGGGTCAGAGGCTGGGTATTCTGTGGCAAGTGACTTAACTCCTGACTCCCCAAAGCCATTCCACCACCTACAAGGTACAAGTTTGTAATGTGATGGAATACTCTCCACTTCCCTGGATGAGTGCAGCTCCAACAGGACGCAAGAAGGACAAAGCGGTCTGCTTGATTGGCACCCCATAAGAGCATAAGCAATAGGAGCAGGAGGAGGCCATTCGGCCCCTCGAGCCTGCTCCGCCATTCAGCGAGATCATGGCTGATCTTCTACCTCATCACCACTCTCCTGCACTGTCCCCATATCCCTTGATTCCTTTAATATTCAAAAATCTATCTATCTCTGTCTTGAATATACTCAACGACTGAGCCTCCACAGCCCTCTGGGGTAGAGAATTCCAAAGATTCACCACCTTCTGAGTGAAGAAATTTCTCCTCATCTCAGTCCTAAATGGCCGACCCTTTATTCTGAGACTGTGACCCCTGGTTCTAGACTCCCCAGCCAGGGGAAACAGCCTCTCAGCATCTACCCTGTCAAGCCCTGTAAGAATTTTTTATGTTTCAATGAGATCACCTCTCATTCTTCTAAACTCTAGAGAATATAGGCCCAGTCTACTCAATCTCGCCTCATAGGACAATCCCCCCATCCCAGGAACCAGTCTGGTGAACATTCGTTGCACTCCCTCTATGGCAAGTATATCCTTCCTTAGGTAAGGAGACCAAAACTGTTCACAATACTCCAGCACGACAGCAAAATACTGTGGATGCGGGAAATCCGAAATAACAACAGAAAATGCTGGAAAAACTCAGCAGGCCAGGCAACATCCGTGGAGAGAAAATAGAGTCAACATTTCAAGTCAAACCCTTTGTCGAGGCCGGAAAGGCACAGGAAATGAAATAGATTAAGAGGCCAGGCTGGGAGAGAACAAAAGAGAAGTGAAGAGACATTAAGAGGTATTCAAAACCAGACGAGATGGTGATGGGACTAGTGGAGACAAAAGACGGCTCTAGATTAGGTGTGAAATATTCTGGCAGAATGGGAGACAGCTGCCATGTGGGAGAGAGAAAAAAGGGGGGGGAAAGGGCCAAAACAAAGGTGTGGATAAAAAATAAGCAAAAATGTAATAGGGGCCGAGGTTATGATCTGAAATTGTTGAACTTGATGTTGAGTCCGGAAGGCTGTAAAGTGCCTAATCGGAAGATTAGGAACAGCACCTCATCTTCCGATTAGACACTTTACAGCCTGCCGGACTCAACATCGAGTTCAACAATTTCAGATCATAACCTCGGCTCCCATTACATTTTTGCTTATTTTTTATCCACACCTTTGTTTTGGCCCTTTCACCACCCCCCCCAACCCCTTTCTCCCTCTCTCTCCCACATGGCAGCTGTCTCCCATTCTGCCAGAGCATTTCACACCTAATCTGAGCCGTCTTTTGTCTCCACTATTCCTATCACCACCTCGTCTGGTTTTGAATACCTCTTAATGGCCTAGAAATTGGGTATCGCCCCGCTTGAGGCGTTAGAACTGGCGCAGCGCAAAGTTTATAGCCAGACGAAACTTATCGCCGCCTGGCGCGATATTGGGTTGCATCGCCCCCAAAGGGGATTGAGGCGCGAAATCAGACGTTGCACGGGGCTCCTAAGGTGCAAAAGTTCAGGCGCTACCCAATATCGGCGCGGACGGGCGCAGCGCAGGTGATCTCAATTACCAGAAACCACGAGACTTCCAGGCGCCGGCCGGCTCTTAAAGGGGTGGGTCAGTCAGCCTGAGCTGCCAAACTCAACGCCCTGTAAGCCTCAGAATCGGCGCTCGCCCTTCTCTGGCGCAAGAAACTTGGTCAGGATGGAGAAGGTGAGACAGAGAGCAGAGCGCTTCAGCACTGAGGCTCTGGACCAGTTGGTGTCTGCAGTTGAGCGCCGTCGAGTTGTTCTGTATCCTGACAATGGCAAGAGGCCGAATCAAAAGGCTTACCGGCGATCTTGGAGGGAGGTTTCTCTGAGGGTCAACTCCAGCAGCATGGCGACCAGGACCCCTGTTCAGTGCAGGAAGAAATTCAACAACCTCACTCGGGTCGTTAGGGTGAGTGTTGGTTATGCAAACTTCTGATTCCCTCCATCTGCACCTGACTTCGAGCACCCTGTTGCCATGATGCCCCAGTGGCCATCTGTCAGCAAGCACCCATGGCCCTTTCTGGGCACACACATGGACATTTCACTCAAGGCCACATGTAAGGGCCCTTGCACCATGGGGGCATGCGATGATCTCTCAAGGCCTCATGTAAGAGCTCTTGCACCATGGGGGGCATGAGATGATCTCTCAAGGCCTCATGTAAGGGCTCTTGCACCATGGGGGGCATGAGATGATCTCTCAAGGCATCATGTTACAGAACTTCCCCTTCTTTCCCCTGCAGTCCAAGCTGGCGGCGAGGCGAAAGGACCAGACTCGAACCGGTGGCGGGCCTCCACAAGTCGTCACTCTGACGGATCTCGAGGAGAGAGTGCAACAGTTTCTTGGAGGACGTCTGTCTGGTCCTGTTACCACTGCAGCTGCCGACCCCATTTCCGACAGCGAGGGTAAGGCTCTCTCCTTTTTCAGCTGTTTCCTTCCACTTGGTCCCCCCGCCAGCATGCTTCCTCAGTGTGCAGCCATGTCAGAGCCTTGCCGCAATCTGGCATGCCTTTCCGCCAACCTGTCCTTTTGCTAAAGCCACTTTTCCACCTCCCTGCTTTCAGATGATGCATCACCAACTCGGGCTCAACGCCCTGAAGCTGCCAGTGCCAGTGCCTCCGGAGGCGAGGATCAGGAGGAAGCCGGACCATCCGTTCCAATCTCAGGGGAGCATACACATCTACAGACTGGGGATAGTAGTTCCCTGGAGGGGAGGGGGGTGGCTCTGAGGATCAGCCAGTTGCCGGAACAAGCGGCATGCAGCAACGCAAGGGGGGTAGGCAAGTTCGGCCACCGTCTCCCCGGAGGGCAAGACAGGTAGTGATGACTGCTGCACAGAGTGCAGAGGAGGTGCATCGCCTGGCTGAAATGAGCACCCAGGCCCGGCTCAGGCACACTGAGCTGATGGCTGCAGTGGGGAGGATGCCTCAGTCAATAGATACACTGGCAAAGAGTGTGTTGGGCTTCGGGGCAACAATGGAGAGGACTCTCCAGGGCTTCGGGTCAACAATGGGCAAGACTCTCCAGGGCTTCGGGGCAACAATGGAGAGGACTGTCCAGGGCTTCGGGCCAACAATGGAGAGGACTGTCCAGGGCTTCGAGGCCGCTATGGAAAGGACTGTTCAGGGCTTTGTACAATCCCTGGAATGGTCTGTCCAGGGCTTGTCCGAGGCAGTGGCGCGGTCGGCACCGGCCTTGTCCGAAGCAATGGAATGAACTGTCCAGGGCTTCTCCGAAGCACTGGCACCTGGCTCACAGGTCCTCACTGCTGCCACGCAGTCACTTGCCGGCCTTGCCCACACCCAGATTGAGGCAACGCGAACTCTCACTGCAGCCACCCTATCTGCATCAGCTAGGATCACCCCGGGCCCTTCCAGTCCCATACAAGGCCAGGAATCAGTGGAGCATGCGATTGTGGCGGATGAGCCGAGCCGATCCCCTCAGAGAGCCAGTGTGTCGTCCGACCATGGTGCAGGTGTCCTCTCTCGGCAGGTGACCATTGCACATGCCAGCGCTGGTACGTCTGCAGTGCAGCTGCCACCACCTGCAGGGCACACTGCTTCCAGCCATGCTCAGATCAAGCATCCTGTGTCCGCACCCTCCAAGCCCAGAGGTCAGCCAGGCCATCCCTCAGGGGCTTCTGCGCTTCCACACAGTCAGCAGGCGTCCCCCAGCCTTCACCCCGCCACTGGGGTTCAATTACGTAGGAGCAGCAGGGAGGGAAGGGGCCGACCGCGAAAGAGAAGTCGTTCTCCATCAAGGGGCCAGCAGTAGAGGAAGGTGCTGAGACATTTCTTTGGCCAAATTCAAGGACACCCTCACCTGTTGTAATTGTTGGAAATGGTTTGTTTAGTTTTGCGGCTTTGCCGAAGAGTTAACTGTTATTTTGTTAGTTATGGTTTCTGTTGACATGACGTTGTTTTGCTGTAATGAAAGACTTTTGTGACAATAAAGAGAAGTTTTAATGTGCTATGGTGCACGTGACTAATTACAGTGATGCTGGCCTTCAGAGGCTTTCAAACATCCAAAGTGCGCAGGAGTAAAGACACTCATCATTCCGCCAGAGGGGCCTCGAAACGAGTCCTCATGAGCCTCTGACGGATGGCCCTTCCACTTTCAGGAGCCCTTCCATCTTCCTCCTCCTCCTCCTCCTCCTCCTCGTCCGCATGCTCCTCCTCCTCCTCCTTCTCCGCCTGCTCTTCCTCCTCCTCCTCCTCCTCCTCCTCGACCGCCTGCTCTGCTGGTCGTTGAGGGACAGCTGGAATTGGCTGGGTGCGCCGAATCGCCAAGTTGTGGAGCATGCAGCAGACGACGATGATGTGACCCACTTGCTCTGGCGAGTACTGCCGGGCTCCCCCCGAATGGTCAATGTAATGATATCAGCAAATAGTGATGTTATTTGCCTGTTTGATTATCATGCCTTACCAGCATAGTTGCCTGATTGATTGCTTGTGCCTGACCAGCAGAGGTCATGTGACCGAGAGAAGCAAGGCAGTTAGTTTAGTTTCGGTTTCATTCTAGATGCATCACAGCATCATGTCTCCTGTAAAAGCTGTATAAAAGAGTTGAACAGACTTTAGATTAAAACTCATTCTCTTTCATAAATGTCTCATCATTGAACCCACAAAGAAATCAATACATGGTGTCAGAAGTGGCTGAAAGAGAAAAAATCTGAAGTTAGCAACTCGATGGGACAGTGAAAGGAGTTGTGGCAAGTAAGCGAAATCAGCTCTCCACATATTAGCAAGCCAGAAGAGAACATCGTTGCTTACCATTAGAGAATAGCTAACGAAGTGAAAAATGGAAGGTTTACTCCCACCGGCGACACTTCAGTTGTCAGGTAATGTGGCTGAAAATTGGAGAAGGTTCAAACAACGTTTAGAGTTGTATTTAGCAGCAATTGGAGCTGACGAGAAAAGTGATAAACAGAAATCGTTCGTGTTCTTACATGTAGTGGGTGATGCAGCGCTGGAGGTGTATAATAATTTCATATTTGCTGTTGATGGAGACAAAATGAAGCTAGATAAAATAATGGAACAGTTTGAGGCCTACTGCATACCTAAACGCAACGTTACGTTTGAGAGGCACAAATTTTTCACATGTGTACAGAAAACGGGCGAGACTATTGATCAGTATGTGACTGAACTGAGAAACCAAAGCAAATCGTGTGAATTTGGGGGACTGACAGACTCGCTGATAAAAGACAGACTGCTGTGTGGTATTCCAGATAATGGTCTAAGGGAAAGACTGCTAAGAGAGCAAGATCTAGACCTGGGAAAAGCCATAGCACTGTGTAGGGCTACAGAGACTGTGAAGTTGCAGGCAAAGGAGCTGTTCAGTGACAGTAGCTGCAACGTTGATGCAGTGAGTAAGAATGGACACAAACCGCTTAACAAAGAGAGCGCCAATGTGAAAAAAGAGGCGTGGCCAGCAAACAAAAATGAAAGGGACAATCGGAAGTCATGTAGTCGATGCGGTACACAGCATCCACCAAGAAAGTGTCCAGCATATGGTAAAACATGCAATAGATGCAACAAAAACAACCATTATGCCCGTTGCTGTAAGAACCAAGCGCAACAAAGCAAGGTCCATACAGTAGATGAAAGCGAGATAGAGGAATTCTATGTAGATGTTGTGTCTGAAAACAAAAAAGAAGAAAGAGACTGGATGTTGACACTAAAAGTGAACGACATACACATTCCATTTAAATTGGATACTGGAGCACAAGTTAATGTGATATCAGAGACCGATTTTAAGAGAATTAGACCCAGACCAAAGTTACATGGAATACAAGTGAAAGTGACCGGATACTCAGGTACTGATATACCAGTGAAAGGAAAATGCATTGTCAAAGTAACACACAAGGACAGAGAGCACACGCTAGCATTAATCGTGGTGCCAAAGGATGTGCAAGCCATACTAGGTTTAAAAGCCTGTGAGAGACTGAACCTGGTAAAGAGAGTCCTCGTTGTGGAAAGCGAAGGAGAGACAGTCTATGATGAACTCATGAAAGAGTACAAAGACCTATTTAAGGGTCTAGGCTGCATTCCAGGAGGACACACGATCAGAGTAGATAAAAGTATAACACCGGTCATACATCCATGCAGAAAAGTTCCGTTTGCTCTTCAAAAGCAACTGAAGGCAGAGTTGGACAGGATGGAAAGCCTGAACGTGATCCAGAAGATAGATGAGTCAACTGAGTGGGTGAGTTCCCTCGTCGTAGTGGACAAAAAGAATGGAAAGCTCAAAATTTGCCTGGATCCAAGAGATCTAAACAGAGCAATAAAGAGAGAGCACTTCAAGCTTCCTACACGTGAGGAAATCATGGCACAGTTTGCAAATGCAAAATATTTCAGCAAGTTAGATGCATCCTCAGGATTTTGGCAGATGAAGCTGGATGAAGCAAGTTCAAGACTGTGCACGTTCAACACTCCATTTGGCAGATACAGATTCCTAAGGTTACCATTTGGCATTGCCTCAGCTCCTGAAGTGTATCACAAGACTATCCATATGATCTATGAGCACCTGGAGGGAGTTGATACATCAATGGATGACATCATAGTATGGGGAACCACAAGAACTGAGCATGACGAGAGACTGAAAAAAGTGCTGGAAGCAACAAGGAAAACAAACCTGAAGCTGAATAGAGAGAAATGCCAGCTCGGGGTGACAGAACTGACATTCGTGGGAGATATCCTTAGCAGTGAGGGCATCAGACCAGATCCCAGAAAGGTGTCCGCCATTGAGAATATGCCAAAGCCACAATGCAAAAAGGACGTGCAGAGGTTTAATGGAATGATCAACTACATGGGGAAATTCATATCCAACCTCTCAGAAAAGATGGCGCCACTGAGAAGACTAACTGAAAAGAACATAGAATGGGAATGGAATCATGAGCATGAGAAGTCATGGAGCGATCTAAAGAAACTGCTCACAGAGGAACCAGTTCTGAGGTTTTATGACCCAGCGAGACCCATCAAGATATCATCAGATGCATCACAGAGTCGGCTCGATGCCGTTCTTCTGCAACAATATGACTACTGGCAACCTATTGCATATGCATCGCGCTCAATGACAGACGCGGAGACGCGATATGCTCAAATAGAAAAGGAGCTGCTCAGCATCACATACGCCTGTGAAAGATTTCACCAGTTTGTGGCAGGACAAGCAATCAGTGTAGAGACTGACCATAAGCCCTTGATTGCATTGTTCCAAAAGCCACTAAATAGCTGTCCGCTTAGAATACAAAGAATGATGATCAGGCTGCAACGCTATACACTGAATGTTGCGTACATACCGGGTAAGCTGATGTATACAGCAGACACGTTGTCCAGAGCTGTAGACTCAAGTGAGCCCACAAACACCACAATGGATGAAAAAGTGAACGCCTACGTGGACATGATCACAAGTGCACTGCCCATAGCAGATGCAAAAATGGAGCTCATAAAGACTGAGACAAACAAAGATGAAACAATGAGACGACTGAGAAAAAGCATCTTGGATGGATGGCCCAACATGAAGCAAGACTGCTCACCTGATATAGCAGAGTACTGGAACTGCAGGGCGGAACTATCAGTGGTCGAAGACATCATCTACAAAGGAAGTAAAATAGGTATCCCAAAGAGTCTGAGAAGAGGGATGCTAAAAAAGATCCATGGAGGACATCTGGGAATCGAAAAGTGTAAGAAAAGAGCACGAGAGGTGATGTACTGGCCGCGAATCAACCAAGATGTGACAAATGAGGTGTCAAACTGCACAATATGCCTGAAATATCGAGCAAGCAATCCGGGAGAACCACTAAAGCCACACCCAGCACCAGACAGACCTTACCAGAAGGTAGGCGCTGACCTATTCGTATGTCAAGGGAAGGACTATCTTGTCGTCACAGACTATTACTCCCTGTATCCAGAGGTTTGTAGACTGTACACCACCACTGCAGAAGCTGTGATAAGAAGTATGAAAGCCATATTCTCCAGACATGGCGTGGCAAGTGAGGTCTTCACAGACAACGGACCCCAGTTTAACAATGCAAATTTCCGACACTTTGCCAAAGAGTGGGACTTTGTCCACACAACGTCAAGTCCTCACTATCCACAGTCCAATGGACTAGTGGAAAAATCGGTCCAGACAGTGAAAAGACTGATGTACAAGGCAAAAGACAGTGGAACTGACTTCTACCAAAGCATGCTTGTATACCGCACAACGCCGCTAGAGTGTGGTATGTCACCAGCCCAACTCCTGATGGGACGTCGGCTAAGGTCAAACCTACCCATCCTGGAGAACCTCCTGAAAACAAAAGAGGGGGAGAAAGTGAGGAAGTTCAAAGAACAACAGAAAGAAAAGCAAAAGTACTATTATGACAGAGGAACACAAAACCTACCTGAACTCCACACTGGTGACCAAGTAAGGTTCAAAGACAAAACAAACACATGGACTCAGAAGGGAACTCTCCTGAGTGAAGTTCAACCAAGATCGTACACCATTCAGACAGATGAGGGTGCTGTTCTGAGAAGAAATCGTCGAGATCTTCTCATGGGACCAGCCACAGCAGGTCAAGAGACTGATACTATTGAACAACCTGATCACACAGCTAAGAAACCATCATCTGAGGCAACAACTCAGATTCAAGGACAATCAATCAGAAAATCCTCAAGACACGTGAAGCCTCCTGAGAGACTCATTGAGCAAATTTAAGGACTATTGTTATAGAAGGAAGTAATGTTATCTTATTCTTTCTTCAAGTTCTAGTGTATTGACATATTTCATGTGAACACACAAAGCAAGGTTAAAAAACCTTGATCATGATAATGATAATGTAAGTTCATTAAGTGTTACAGTTAAAATGCAGATTAATACAAAGAATACATGTTGTTAGTTAAAAGTAAAATACTTTTGTTTTAAGAAAAGGAGATGTAATGATATCAGCAAATAGTGATGTTATTTGCCTGTTTGATTATCATGCCTTAGCAGCATAGTTGCCTGATTGATTACTTGTGCCTGACCAGCAGAGGTCATGTGACCGAGAGAAGGTCACAAACTGAGGTCTACCGCAGGATAAAGGCATCGTGGCGGCTCCCTGGGAATTGGGCGTTGACTGCCATGATGATTTGGCAGTGGTCACAGACCAGCTGCACGTTGAGGGAGTGGAACCCCTTGCGGCTGCGGAAGTCCTCAGGATTCTGGAATGGTGCCCTCAAAGCCACATGTGTACAGTCAATCGCCCCCTGCACCATGGGGAAGTCCGCAATAGCAGCGAAGCCCTGCGCGCGCTCCGCCTGCTTCTCCAGGGTCAGAGGGAAGGTGATGAATTGACGCCTTCGCCTATAAAGGGCAGCTGTAACTTGCCGGATGCAACAGTGAACTGCAACCTGAGAGATATTCGCAATATCCCCAATGGCTGACTGAAAGGATCCGTTGCCATAAAAATTGAAGGCAACAGTCAGTTTAACGGCCACCGACAGAGAGGTTCTGCACCGTAGACGCGGCTGCAGATCCTCAGCAAGCAGGTGGCACAGCTCAGTAACAATGTCCCTCCTGAATCGGAGCCTTCGCACACACTGCTCCTCTGACATGTCAAGGTATGACACCTGCTGCCTAAAGACCCTCGCAGCATACCCTCGGATTGGCCGACCTCCATTGCCCCTCCTCCTTCTGGCCAATCCCGGCCCTCTCTCCCACCGTCTCTCTGCCCCTTCATAGTGTTCGGCCGTGAGGCCGTCGCCCTCCAAAGCATCTCCCATTCCGATGCCAGTTGGTCAAAAGGCTGTTAGGTCTAGTGCTCCAACTGCTCCGGACAGGTTTGAAGGTCCCAAGTACTCTAATGCTAAATTCCAAAAACTCTGCTCCACAGTAGCTCACCAACTCTCTCCACCAACGATCACAATGAACAGGCCAAGTGGCTGAAGCTTCTATACTAGAGCTGTCCCCTTTAAATAGCGCCCCCCGACTCCGAGAAGGGCCTGCTAACGCTCCTTCGAACTGTCACTAATAGCGCTAGGCGTAAAGGCTCCGGGCGCCACCTAATATCCGCTCAGGCGCCCCTAAAAGGCGTTGCACACTGAAATGACGTCATTATCTGCTTGCGCAGTTAAATGTATAGTCTATATGGGAGTTGTCGCTATCTTCATTGCGCCCGCCCCAACATTGGGTAACGCCCCAATTCTCAGTCTCTTTAAGCGCTAACCGCTGGTGCAAACAACTGAATTTCTGGGCCAATGTCTCTTCACTTCTCTTTTGTTCGCTCCCAGCTGGCCTCTTAATCTATTTCATTTCCCGTGCCACTTTAGTCTTGACAAAGGGTTTTTGTTGTGTATGTACCTTTAAGAGAATAACTGGTCTCAGACTGCAGTACCGGCAGTGACCACCCCTGTATAAAAGGCGCTAGAGAGCCTCTGTTGGTTAGATTCGTTTATGCCTTTCACCAGTAAACATCTCTTTGTTTCTCTCCTGCTAGTCCGTGTCTTAATCATTCACAGACTTAACACTGGCGACGAGTTAGAAACGAACTTACCTGCAACTCAGCAGCAGCTCCGACGACGTGTTGAAGGTCGGAGCCAGAAGAAAGAAAAAAAAAAAAAAATAGGCCATTGAAACTCGAGAAACGGGCGTCGACCGTCAATCATCGATTTCAAAACTTGCAGGAGAGACTGTCCAGAGCCAGGCTGGGTTCCTCGGTCCATGGTTTCCCAGCTAATCGGACTGGTGGCAGGTAGTGCTCTGATCCTTCCTGGGCTGCGGCGGGCTGAAGCTCGATCGGGTGGCCTTTCAACGGGGCCGGGCAGCGAGTCGGGAAGCAAGGAGAGAGGGAGAGAGGGTGGAGCATACAGGGCGTGGCCGGTGTTTTGAAGCTGAGCAGCGTTCGGACCTCAGAAGAGGGAGGGAAGTGTCCCAGAGGGTCCGCTCCACGACGGCAAGATAATAAAAGAAAACGAATTAATATTTAACGCGCAGGAAACCGTGGAAAGCAGCGCTAACAACAGCGGGGAAGAAGGAAAAGCGCGGGAGGCGCCATTTTGTTAAATCAGAGAAGAAGGCAAAGCGCGGGAGGCGCCATTTTAGATTTGCAAGATGCCGAAGACTGGCTGTATCACTGCTTTTGATAATACATTAGAGGACTGGGCCACGTATGTGGAAAGAGTCGAGGTATATTTCGAGGCAAATGAAATAGCGGAGGGAAAAAAGGCATCAATATTGCTAAACGTAATGGGCGCTAGAACGTATGGCCTATTGTGGGATCTGATTACTCCAGCCAAACCGAAGGCGAAGAGTTTTAACGAAATTGTTGCTGTTCTACAGGAGCACTTAAACCCTGCACCGCTGTTGATAGCAGAAAGATTTAAATTCCACAGGAGAACGCAGCACAAAGATGAGAGCAATGCTGAGTATCTTACGGAGCTACGCAAGCTATCAAAGCACTGCCAGTTCGGAGCAGGACTGGCAGATACCCTACGGGACAAATTTGTCTGTGGACTCCTGAGTGAAGGAACACAGAAGAAGTTACTCGCAGAAAAAGAGCTGACGCTAGATAAGGCTTTCAGCGTGGCAGTATCGTGTGAAGCAGCAGCCAGGGGAGCTGCAGAAATTCAACAAAAACCACAGGAATACGGCACCCACGAAATGACACGGGGATTTGCAAAATGTTATCGCTGCGGCAGAACTAACCATGACCAGAAGGACTGCTGGTCCAAAGACAAAATATGCAGGCGATGCGGGAAGATTGGACACATTGCACGAGTTTGGAGGTCTGGGAAGAAGACCAGCGACAACAAAAAGGCTACTAAGGAACCGTACAAGAAAGTACAAAAGATGACGGACAGTAGTTCCGAAGACCAGATGAGCGATAGTGAATCCGAGAACAGGAGATTAAGCTGTCTCAAACTTCACAATGTAATCGCAAAAGAGGATCACCGAACCATTTGGGTCACCCTCATGATAGCAGGGTCCCAAGTTAAAATGGAATTGGATACAGGATCAGCGCTAACCGTCATGAATCGACGAGACTATGAGCGGCTATTTTCACACATACCCTTGAGAGAAACATCCATCGTCTTGACGATGTATACAGGGCAAAAAGTATACCCCAGAGGAAAAATAAGGATGCCTGTCGAATACAATGGCAAGAAAATACGGAAATTGTATCTCTACATACTGCCAAATGGTGGACCACCGTTATTGGGACGGGAATGGATCAGGAAGATAAACTTAGATTGGCATTCCATTCATGCAATGACGGTGGACGGTAAAAAAGATGAAGACGTCACTCCTGGACAATTGTCAACAATCTTAGCTGACGCCAAAGAGGTAGTTCAACAAGAACTGGGCACGCTTAAAGGCGTAACCGCCTCGTTAAAAATAGACGAGAATGCAGTTCCCAAGTTTTTCAAAGCGAGACCGGTACCATATGCAATTCGTTCAGCCATCGAGGCAGAGCTGGAGAATCTGGAGAAGGCGGGCATGTTGTCTAAGGTCGACTGGAGTGAGTGGGCGACACCCATCGTTCCTGTCATGAAGAAAACGTTAAGCAATAAGTCCGGAGAGCCAAGGAAGATTCGCATCTGTGGGGATTTCAAGGTGACGGTGAACCCTGTCCTTCACACAGTACAATATCCTCTTCCAAGGATAGAAGACATCTTCGCCTCACTGTCTGGAGGGAAGCGTTTTACAAAAATTGACCTAGCACAAGCATATTTGCAGATGGAGGTTGAAGAGTCCTCTAGAAAGTATCTCACGATAAACACTCACAAAGGTCTTTACCAGTATTATCGATTGGTATTCGGAGTAGCATCGGCTCCGGCGATATGGCAAAGAGCGATGGAACAAGTCCTGCAAGGGATTCCGGGGACTCAGTGTTACTTGGACGACATCCTTGTAACAGGTGAAGATGACAGTGAACACCTTAACAACCTAGAACAGGTGCTCACTAGACTACGGGAACATGGGCTGCGAGCCAACCGCCCCAAGTGCGAATTTTTTAAGAAATAGATATCGTATTGTGGCCACGTGATTGATGAAGAGGGGTTACATAAGTCCCCTGACAAAATTGAAGCGGTTGTTAAGGCCCCAGCGCCTGAAAATGTGTCGCAACTGAGGTCATTCCTCGGGTTGGTGAATTGCTATCATAAGTTTTTGCCGAATTTGTCGACAATTCTGCATCCACTGAATGCCCTGCTACGAATGGGGGTAGCATGGAAATGGAGCGATGATTGTAAACGTGCTTTTCAGAAGAGTAAGAACTTAATCACTTCGAAGGAAGTATTGGCTCACTACAACCCAGCACTGCCAATCAGGCTGGCGTGTGATGCGTCTCCCTACGGCATTCAGGCGGTACTGTCACATAAATTCCTTGATGGTTTGGAGAGGCCGATAGCTTTTGCGTCACACTCGTTAACTTCTGCCGAGCGTAACTACGCCCAGATTGACAGAGAGGCCCTCAGCCTAGTGTGGGGGGTGAAGAAGTTCAATCACTATCTGCACGGTCAAAAATTTACTCTACTAACCGATCATCAACCTCTTGTCTCCATTTTCAACCCTCAGAAGGGCGTACCGATAATGACAGCACAACGGCTGCAGAGATGGTCCCTTTTCCTAGGGGCACACCAATATGACATCAAGTACAAAGGAACTAAACAGCATGGAAATGCTGATGGATTGCCACGTCTACCGTTGCCGACGGTGGAAGAAGAAGACCTTGCAGTGGATCCAATGGAGTTATTCCACTCGACCATAGTCGAATGTCTCCCTGTGACGAATGCAAACATAGAAAAGGAAACACGGAATGACCCGACACTATCACGGGTCTATGATTTAACGGTGAAGGGATGGCCAGCACATGGCGAACCACTGCTGCCAGCATTCTCGCCGAGAAGAGAACAGCTGTCAGTGTGCAGAGGAACCTTGATGTGTGGATCCAGAGTAGTAATTCCACCTAAGTTGACTGATAGAGTGCTCAATGAGCTTCATGAGGGTCATCTGGGTGGGGTAAAAATGAAGAGCTTAGCCAGAGTGTTTGTGTGGTGGCCGGGAATCGATAGAGAAATCGAAGAGATGACCAAGAGCTGTGCAGGATGCCAGAAGGTCCAAAACGCCCCACTACAAGCTCCTCTGCATCCATGGGAGTGGCCCTCATCTCCATGGCAAAGGGTGCACATTGATTTTGCTGGTCCCTTCATGGACTCGATGTTTTTAATTGAGGTGGATGCACATTCAAAGTGGCCAGAGGTAATAAAAATGTCCTCAACCACCACGGAAAAAACTATCGCAGTTTTACGAACCATATTCACCAGGAATGGGCTGCCTGAACAGATTTGCTCTGACAATGGACCACAGTTTGTGTCTGAAGAGTTCCGGAGGTTCTTAAAGAACAATAGTGTTAAGCATTACACATCTGTCCCATATCATCCAGCCACTAATGGATTGGCCGAGAGGTTTGTCCAAACATTCAAGAAGGCTATCAAGGCAATGTGTAATGAAGATATACCCCTACAACACAAGGTGGATAACTTCTTGTTTGCCTACTGGAATGCGACACATGCGGTTACCAACCAAACTCCAGCCATGATGTTCTTCAATCGAAGACTACGATGCCGCTTGGATTTGGTTAAGCCAAACGTCTGAAGAGATGTGGAGAACAGGCAGTTTCAGAATATGAATGAAAGGCCGACCAGGAGTTTTAAGATAGGTCAACCAGTTTTGGCCCAGGACTACCGCACTGAGAAATGGCAGCCAGGAACGATTTGTACACGACAAGGACCTCTCATGTATACCGTGGACGTTGGGGAGAGCATTGTAAGACGCCATGCTGACCAGATTCTAAAGTCACTGGAAAACGTCAACTCCACACCACGATCTGATACACCTGGTAATGAAATCGACGTTCCAATTGCAGCTACCGCAGAACCGGTAATATTGGAAGCAGATGAAACAAACAATGACATTGATTCTGACTCAACATTGCCAGAAGAACCTGATACTCCAAAGAGGCGTTATCCAGACAGAATCAGGAAGCCTGAACTTATAATTGCTTAAATTTAACCAATGTATCTAGCAACAGTAATTGTGATTGTAATTAGTTATCATTAGTTGTTAAATGAATGTTATGTACTGTTTATCTAAAAGGGGAGGAATTGTTGTGTATGTACCTTTAAGAGAATAACTGGTCTCAGACTGCAGTACCGGCAGTGACCACCCCTGTATAAAAGGCGCTAGAGAGCCTCTGTTGGTTAGATTCGTTTATGCCTTTCACCAGTAAACATCTCTTTGTTTCTCTCCTGCTAGTCCGAGTCTCAATCATTCACGGACTTAACAGTTTTCACCCGAAACGTTGACTCTATTTTCTCTCCACGGATGTTGCCTGGCCTGCTGAGTTTTTCCAGCATTTTCTGTTGTTATTTCACAATACTCCAGGTGTGGTCTCACCAGGACCTATATAATTACAGTCACCTTAAACATTCACTCCCTCCACCACTGGCAACTAGGGATGGGCAATAAATGGTGGCCTTGTTAGCGATGCCAATCACCTAAGAAGGAATAAAACAATATATATCTAATTGTAAATATGGCATTTTTTCCACTTTGCAATGATAACCTTATCTGACACTCTCAATCCAAGGTCTTTCAGTGATTCTGCATGTTACCCTGACATGGGAGTTTAATCACCTTATTTTGGAAGTTACCTCATTGCATCAGTATGAAATTTTCATTTACACATCTTCCAGTTCTGACGAAGGGTCATCAACCTGAAACGTTAACTCTGTTTCTCTCTCCACATAAGCTGCCTGACCTGCTGAGTGTTTCCAACATTTTCTGTTTCTATTTCAGATTTCCAGCCTGCGCAGTGTTTTGCCATTATTTTCGCTTCTCAGTACAAACTAGGATTACACAAAAGGATTATAGAGTCTGGAGAAGGAGCAAAAATAGGATTTACCAGGGTGATAGTGGAACTGAGAGGGTTATAGCTATTAGGAAAGATTGAACAGGCTGGGGCCCTTTTCTCTAGAAAAGAGAAGACTGAGGGGAGACCTGATAGAGGCATTTAAAATTATGAAGGGGTTCGATAGGGTAAATGTAGAGAAGATATTCCCACTTGTGGGAGAGTCCAAAACTAGGGACCATAAATATAAGATAGTCACTAATAAATCCAATAGGGAATTCAGGAGAAACTTCTTTACCCAGAGCGTGGTGAGAATGTGGAACTCGCTACCACAGGGAGCGGTTGAGGCCAATAGTATAGATGCATTTAAGGGAAAGCTGGATAAACACATGAGGGAGAAAGGAATAGAGGGATATGCTGATAGGATGAGATGAAGAGGGGTAGGAGGAGGCTCATGTGGAGCATAAACACCGGCATGGACTGAGAAAAAATCTCAACTTTGTAGATGAACAAAGCAGCCTAAAATAGTTTTACTTGGATCACCACAATCCAGGTCAGACTGGGCTCAAACCAAAGTCAAATCGATGAATCAGCACTCTGTCCTATCTGATTTCTGAATCTATATAACTGAATGGGAGTGCAGAGTTCAGTTGTAGTGGAATCCATGTGGGACAACGAGTTCATGAAAGAGCCAATTTGTGTTTCATCAATATTACTTTTTCCATATTTCTAGAACTCCTCTAACTTAATGCAGTCCTCAAGCAGTTCTAAATAAGGGTTCCCTATTCATTCTCCATGGTATGATATTAAAAGATATCTAGATATCGGGTCGGTTCAAGGGTGACCAACCTATAAGAGTGCTCTAAAATATAAAGCAGAAGATCCAAATTCTACTGCAGCAGCTACTGAGGGAGTGGGAGGAGCAACTTTTTTATTTATTTATTTCTGGGATGTGGGCATGGCTAGCATTTATTGCCCATCCCTCGTTGCCCTTGAGAAGGTGGTGGTGAGCCGCCTTCTTGAACTTCTGCAGTCCAGCGTAACAGTTTTTTTGATACGACTGCGTGCCTTGCTAGGCCATTTCAGAGGGCAGTTAAGAGTCAACCGCATTGCTGTGGGGACTGGAGTCACATAAAGGCCAGTCCGGGTAAGGAGGGCAGGTTTCCTTCACTAAAGGACATTAGTGAAGCAGTTGGGTTTTTACAACAATCTGGCAGTTTTATGGTCACCATTACTGATGCTAGCTTTTTTATTCCGGCTGCCAGGGGTAGGAATTGAACTCCTGTCTCTTGGATTATTAATCCAGTAACATAATCACTGTGCTACCGTACCTCATGTGTATTACCTACTAGATGTTTGCTAGTGCTGTTGGGGAGGGTTTAAACTAAAATGGCAGGGGGTTGGGAACCTGTGCAGGGAGACAGAGGAAAGGGAAGCAAGGATAGAAGCAAAAGACAAGAAGGAGAAAAGTAAAAGTGGAAGCCAGAGAAATCAAGGGTGTAAATCAAACATGGCCACAGTAAAAAATAATTCTAAAAGTTCTAAGAGTGTTAAAAAACAAACCTGAAGGCCTTGTGTCTTAATGTGGGGAGCATTCGTAATAAGGTGGAAGAATTAGCTGCGCAAATAGATGTAAACGGATATGATATAATTGGGATTATGGAGACATGGCTCCAGGGTGACCAAGGCTGGGAATTCAACATCCAGAGCCATTCAATATTCAGGAAGAACAGGCAAAAAGGAAAAGGCGGTGGGGCAGCATTTCTGGTTAAAGAGGAAATTAAAACAATAGTAAGGAAGGATATTAGCTCTGATGATCTGGAATCTGTATGGGTAGAGCTGAGAAATACCAAAGGGCAGAAAACGTTAGTGGGAGTTGTATACAGACCCCCAAACAGTAATGCTGAGGTTGGGGATGGCAGTAAACGGGAAATTAGAGATGCGTGCAATAAGGGCACAGCAGTTATCATGGGTGACTTTAATTTACATATAGATTGGTCTAATCAAATTAGTAACAATCCTGTGGAAGAGGAATTCCTAGAGTGCATACAGGAAGGTTTCCTGGACCAATATGTCGAGGAGCCAACTAGAGGTCAGGCCATTTAGACTGGGTATTATGTAATGGGAAAGGATTAATTAGGATTAAGAAAGGGAAGATAGATTATGAAAGTAAATTAGCAAAAAATATAAAAACAGATAGCAAAAGTTTCTATAGTTATATAAAATGAATAAGGGTGGCTAAAGTAAATGTTGGTCCCTTAGAGGATGAGACCGGGAAATTAATGGTGGGAAACATGGAGATGGGAAAAACGCTGAACAATTATTTTGTATCAGTCTTTACGATAGAGGACACTAAGAATATCCCAACACTGGACAAACAGGGGGCTCTAGGGGGGGAGGAGCTAAATACGATTAAAATCACTAAGGAAGTGGTACTTGGTAAAATAATGGGACTCAAGGCGGATAAATCCCCTGGGCCTGATGGCTTACATCCTAGGGTCTTGAGGGAAGTGGCGGTAGGGATTGTGGATGCATTGGTAATAATTTTCCAAAACTCCCTGGACTCAGCAAAGGTCCCGGCAGATTGGAAAACTGCTAATGTAACACCCTTATTTTAAAAAGGTAGTAGGCAGAAGGCTGGAAACTATAGACCTGTTAGCCTAACATCTGTGGTTGGTAAAATTTTAGAGTCCATTATTAAGGAGACAGTAACGGGACATTTGGATAAACGTAATTTAATAGGACAAAGTCAGCATGGTTTTATGAAGGGGAAGTCATGTTTGACAAATTTGCTTGAGCTCTTTGAAGAAGTAACATACAGGGTGGATAAAGGGGAACCAGTGGACATAGTGTGTTTAGACTTCCAAAAGGCATTTGACAAGGTGCCACACAAAAGATTATTGCTCAAGATAAAAAATCATGGGGTTGGGGGTAATATTCTGGCATGGGTGGAGGATTGGCTATCTAACAGCAAGCAGAGAGTTGGGATAAATGGTTCGTTCTCAGACTGGCAATCAGTAACTAGTGGTGTTCCGCAGGGGTCAGTGCTGGGTCCCCAACTCTTTACAATCTATATTAATGATTTGGAGGAGGGGACCGAGTGTAACATATCAAAGTTTGCAGATGATACAAAGATGGGAAGGAAAGTAGCGAGTGAGGAGGACATTAAAAACCTGCAAAGGGACATAGACAGGCTAAGTAAGTGGGCAGAGATTTGGCAGATGGAATACAATACTGGAAAGTGTGAGGTTATGCACTTTGGCAGGAAAAATCATAGAGCCAGTTATTATCTTAATGGCAAGAAACTGGAAAGTACTGTTGTACAAAGGGATCTGGGGGTCCTGGTGCACGAAACTCAAAAAGTTAGTATGCAGGTGCAGCAAGTGATCAAGAAGGCCAATGGAATGTTGGCTTTTATTGCTAGGGGGATAGAATATAAAAACAGGGAGGTATTGTTGCAGTTGTATAAGGTATTGGTGAGACCGCACCTGGAATACTGCATACAGTTTTGGTGTCCATACTTAAGAAAAGACATACTTGCTCTCGAGTCAGTACAAAGAAGGTTCACTCGGTTAATCCCGGGGATGAGGGGGTGGACATATGAGGAGAGGTTGAGTAGATTGGGACTCTACTCATTGGAGTTCAGAAGAATGAGAGGCGATCTTATTGAAACATATAAGATTGTGAAGGGGCTTGATCGGGTGGATGTGGTGAGGATGTTCCCAATGATGGGTGAAACTAGAACTAGGGGGCATAATCTTAGAATAAGGGGCTGCTCTTTCAAAACTGAGATGAGGAGAAACTTCTTCACTCAGAGGGTGGTAGGTTTGTGGAATTTGCTGCCCCAGAAAGCTGTGCATGCTACATCATTAAATACATTTGAAACAGAAATAGACAGTTTCTTAGAAGTAAAGGGAATAAGGGGTTACGGGGAGCGGGCAGGAAATTGGACATGAGTCTATGTTCGGAACGGTCATGGCCCTGTGGGTAACGGAGAGGGCCCAGGGGCCATGTAGCCTGGTTCTGCTCCTACTTCTTGTGTTCTAATTATGTGTTAGATTTCAGGAGATGGTTCTATTCCTGTTCCTGGCTGGGGTGGAGATCACCTTTTACAGAAGGTAAATACTGTAGAAAATATAGGGGCAGTGATCTCCTGGACGAGTTTCGATCGCCTAGATGGGTCGGAGAGGAATTTCCCAGATTTTTTTCTCCCAAATTGGCCATTGGGTTTTTTATCTGTTTTTTTGCCTCTCCCTGGAGATCACATGGGTTTGGGAGGGATGTAGAGTGATAGTAGATTTGAGGTAAGGATCAGATCAGCCATGATCTTATTGAATGGTGGAGCAGGCTCGAGGGGCCGATTGGCCTACTCCTGCTCCTATTTCTTTTGTTCTTATGTAATCTTGTTGTGCGAGGCCCCTTGGGGAGGAATGATTATAATATGATAGAATTCTTCATTAAGATGGAGAGTGAGTAGTTGATTCAGAGACGTGGGTACTGAATTTAAATAAAGGAAACTACGATGGTATGAGGCACGAGTTGGCTAGGATTGATTGGGGAATGTTACTTAAAGGGTTGATGGTGAATAGGCAATGGCAAACATTTAAAAATGGCATGGATGAACTACAGAATTTGTTCATCCCTGTTTGGCATAAAGATAAAACAAAAATGGTGACTTAACATTGGCTAACAAGGGAATTTAGGGATAGCATAAGATCCAAGGAGAGGACTTATAAATTGGCCAGAAAAAGCAGCAAACCTGAGGATTGGGAGCAGTATAGGATTCACCAAATGAGGACAAAGGGATTAATTAAGAGGGGGAAAATAAAGTATGAGAGTAAGCTTTCAGGGAACATAAAAACTGACTGTAAAAGCTTCTGTAGATATGTGAAGAGAAAAAGATTGGTAAAGTCACGCATAGGTCCCTTGCAGTCAGAATCAGGGGAATTTATAATGGGGAACAAAGACATGGAGGAGCAATTAAATACATACGTTGGTTGTGTCTTCACAAAGGAGGACACAAATAAACTCCCAGAGCTGTCGGGGAACATAGGGTCTAATGAGAGGGAGGAACTAAATGAAATCAGTATTTGTAGGGAAATGGTGTTAGGGAAATTGACGGGATTGAAAGCCGATAAATCCCCAGGGCCTGATAATCTACATCCTAAGGTACTTAAGGAAGTGGCCCAGAAATAGTAGATGCATTGCTGGTCATCTTCCAAAATTCTATAGATTCTGGAACAGTTCCCATGGATTGGAGGGCAGCTAATGTTACCCCGCTATTTAAAAAATGTGGTAGAGAAAAACAGGGAATTATAGACCGGTAAGCCTGACATCAGTAGTGGGGAAAATGCTAGAGTCCATTATAAAAGATGTAATAGCAGAGCACTTGGAAAACAGCGACAGGATCGGACAAAGTCAACATGGATTTACAAAAGGTAAATCATGCTTGATTAATCTACTGGAATTTTTTGAGGATGTAACTGATAGAATAGATAAGGGAGAACCAGTGGATGTGGTGTATTTGGACATTCAGAAGGCTTTCGATAAGCTCCCGCATAAGAAACTAGCGTGCAAATTTAAAGCACATGGGATTGGGGGTAAGGTACTGACTTGGATAGAAAACTGGTTGGCAGACAGGGAGCAAAGAGTTGGAATAAACGGGTCTTTTTCCGAATGGAAGGAAGTGACTAGTGTGTTACCGCAGGGATTGGTGCTAGGACCCCAGTTATTCACAATATATATTAATGATCTAGACGAGGGAACTAGATGTAATATCTCCAATTTGGCAGACGACACAAAGCTGGGTGGGTGTGTGTACTGTGAGGAGGATGCAGAGAAACTCCAGTATGATTTGGATTGGTTGGGCGATTGGGCAGATGCATGGCAGATGCAGTATAATGTAGGTGAATGCGAGATTATCCACATTGGTGGAAAAAACAGGAAGGCAGATTATTATCTGAACAGCAATAGATTGGGGAAAGGGGAAGTGCAACGAGACCTGGGTGTCCTTGTGCACCAGTCGCTGAAGGTAAGCATGCAGGTGCAGCAGACGGTTAAGAAGGCAAATGGTATGTTGGCCTTCGTAGTGAGAGGATTCGAGTACAGAAGCAAGGATGTCTTGCTGCAGTTGTACAGGGCCTTGGTGAGACCACACCTTGAATATTGTGTGCAGTTTTGGTCGCTTTATCTGAGAAAGGATGTTCTTGCCATGGAGAGAGTGCAGCGACGATTCACCAGGCTGATACCTGGGATGGCAGGAATGACGTATGAGGAGAGATTGGGTCGATTGTGATTATATTCGCTGGAGTTTAGAAGAATGAGAGGGGAATCTCATTGAAACTTATAAAATTCTAACAAGACTAGACAGACTAGATGCAGGAAGGATGTTCGCGATGGTCGGGGAGTCCAGGACCAGGGGTCACAGTCTAAGGATAAGGGGTAAGCCATTTAGGACAGAGATGAGGAGGAATTTCTTCACCCAGAGAGTGGTGAACCTGTGGAATTCTCTACCACAGAAGGCAGTTGAGGCCAATTCATTAAATATATTCAAGAAGGAGTTAGATATATTTCTTAAGGCTATAGGGCGTGGTGTGTGGGTCAGCCTCACCACTGACTTATGAGCGGTTCGAATCGCTCCCACTTCCTTGATTCTAGACCTTGGGCTTATTTGGGGGTTTTGACAAATGTGCAGCAGACAACTGGTTTTGGTGCAAGAAACTTTGGGCTAGATTTTCAGTTGCTTGCGCCAGCAGTTAGCGCCTTAAGAGAAGTGATTTTCGGGCGCTATGCGTGTAGCGCCCGGGCGCAGCGCAGTTTGCGCCCCGCCCCAAATTAAGTTGCCCGTTAGCGCCGGCGCAAAGTTTAGCGGCCGCCCGGATGCGCGCGCAGAAAATGACATCACATCCTCGTGCAATGCCCTTTGGCCGCCCCGAATCCAAACTTCAGTCGGACCGCCCCATTGTGCGGCTGGCGTCCAGAGCGTTTGTAAAATGGAACGCAACAGACCCTGGGGAGCGCAAATTAAAGGGCACTCCTCATGCACTATAAACGGCACTCTGCATGTGTTGTGTGGAAGGATCCAGTGTGTTGTTGTGAACGGTGTATTTATGTTTCCGGGCACCACCACCACCACCACCTCCTCCTCCTCCTCCTCCTCCTCCTCCTCCTCCTCCTCCTCCTCCTCCCAGACTCTGCTTTTGAAAAGAACACATGCACCCTTCCCCTTTAAGAGCTCACTGGCACCAGAGTGTCTGCCGTACGCTGCGCCCGAGCTCGGGCGTTGCGCTCTGCACCGCCGGCTTAGCGCCTAAAGATAGTAGTGGAACGCCTCTTTTAGCGCTCCACCAACCTCTTAGGGCGAAGCCACTGAATTTTTGGCAACGGGGCGCTACTTTGGGGCGGGCGCTAACTTCGGGCGGGCGCTAAGGTTAGCGCCCCAAAACTGTCTATACTGAAAATCTAGCCCTTTGATCTTTATTCCAGAAAGAAAATACAACATAACAATCTTATACTCTAATAAAAATGGGGAACATTTTAATACATACGAGGGAAATACAGTAGAAAATACCTCACCCCTCCCAATCCCACTTCCTAGCTAAGTTGAACTCTAGAGGACCAGGGATAATGCTCACCAAACGAATCCTTGACAGTTAAGCTGGTTCACGGTTTCGGGGTTCGCTGGATGTGTTGGTCGGTGTCTGCCATACCCCGGACGCGGTTGAGGACTTCGACTGCTGGTCAGTCTTCGCGAGTCCGCTGATGCGGTAGGGTGCGTTTTTGAATTTATGGGGTGAGTACCCACTTTTCATTTGTAGAGATAGGGTTTAGAGTTCCTTTTAAGTAAAAATCTTACCCAGGGGTCAGTCAGGAATAGATTGTAGAGTGGGAAACTTTCGAATCTTCGGTTTTCTCCTGAGTTGTTTTTCTTTGGTCGTGGTGGCTCGATATTACCAGGTTGGTTGGTGGTAATATTTTGTTGGTAGTTTCGTAAGGCTCTTGTTGCCGCGATGTGTCTGATGATGTCCTGGGTCACTGAAGCTGTTGAACTTGGGTGTACGGTAGAATGCTGCCCCGTCTCGATGCTCCGGTTTCTTCTTTTGTGTAGCTTCTAGAGAGAACTGTCTTCTTGAGAAAACAGGCCTTCAATTATACTTTGAGGGGCCTTCTAATCTGCGCGCCAAATCAGTCCCGGTTTATTGTTTGATTTGGGTGGGCTCGTTAATGGTAACTTGATTAGAAATGTGTAAAATGGTTCCGGGATGCTGCACTGATTATTCAATGAACTGTTGAGCTCCTAGCTAATTGTCAGAGCGATACTCAGGTTTCCAGTCTCCTGTCTGAGCCCGAGGTTTCTATGTAGGTTGGCGAGGTGATTTGCATTATGCATGTTTTGGATGGGTCCTGTGTTTTGGGTGGGGACTGCTCCTCCGTGGGTCGATTGTTAGGATGTTAATGTCTGATGGGGGCTGAGTGAGGTTACACAGTTCCCCAGACAATTTGATTTACTCCAATACCCAAACTGTCTTTACAGAGGTTGATCCCATTCCCTGTTGCAGCCTCTTCTCCCTTTACAGGCCCAACATGCCTTTTAAAATGCCAAATCTTGGTTTCCGACCTTGAATCTCCCTCTGTTAGGCCCAATGCGTATTTTATCATCCTGAAGCTTGTTGGAAAGAGTCCAAAGTCATTTTCCTTAGGGTTTTCTTCTAGCTTTGGGGGATCTGTGAATTTTGAGAATCTTACAAGGCTAAGGGGATCAAGGGATATGGGGAGAAAGCAGGGACAGGGTACTGAATTTGGATGATCAGCCATGATCTCACTGAATGGCGGAGCAGGCTCGAGAGGCCGAATGGCCTACTCCTGCTCCTATCTTCTATGTTTCTATGTTTCTGTGCTAACATTATTTAAACATGACTCTGTACCTTTATATCCTTAATATGCTAGGATGGGGAGCCTTCAGTTGACAGGCAAAGCCTGGATTGTTTGGCCATTTAACATTTTTTAATTATAAAGTGATCACCTTGTTTAATATCTCAAACTAAACATTAAGTTATTGCTCATTTTGGTGAATGCTGTTGATTTTAACAGAAACCAAAAAAATGGAGCTTTAATTACCTGCTGGATTTTTGGATTCCAAGTGAACAGCTTCCTGTCTCCTTCTTAATTCTGCATCATTAATCATGGGCTCGTGAATTAATTCTTGAAACCGTTATCTATATTTTTCTTGATTGCGACTCACAGTGATGGATTATTCAAAGGTGCAACATGTTTTGATGCAGCGCTCTGACAGAGTTCTCTCCCAGTTGCACTTCTTCTAAAATGGGTGAGGTAAACTAAGAACATAAGAACATATAAGAAATAGGAGCAGGAGTCGGCCATTTGGCCCCTCGAGCCTGCTCCGCCATTCAATGCGATCATAGCTGATCATCCAAATTCAGTACCCGGTTCCTGCTTTCTCCCCATATCCCTTGATCCCTTTAGCCTTGAGCAATATATGTAACTCCTTCTTGAATATATTTAATGAATTGGCCTCTACTGCCTTCTGTGGTAGAGAATTCCACAGGTTCACCACTCTCTGGGTGAAGAAATTCCTCCTCATTTCTGTCCTAAATGGCCTACCCCTTTTCCTTAGACTGTGACCCCTGGTTCTGGACTCCCCGACCATCCTGTCAGAATTTTATAAGTTTCAATGAGGTCCCCTCTCATTCTTCTAAACTCCAGCGAATATAAGCCCAATCGACCCAATCTCTCCTCATACGTCATTCCTGCCATCCCAGGTACCAGTCTGGTGAATCTTCGTTGAACTCCTTCCATGGCAAGAACATCCTTCCTCAGATAAGGTGACCAAAACAGCACACAATACTCAAGAAATGTAGGAAACACACAGCAAGGTGCCACAAGGAGCAATGAAGGAGATTTTTTGCCTGTCCTGTGTCTGTGACTTCCAACATTTCAATAAATTACAATTTAAGAATCACACTTAACAAAGGCTAAAAGCTAACATTACTACAACATAAAGGTTAACCCTTTTTTTAATTAGGCCTTAAACTAAGAGTCTCGTTTGATTGTTTATATAGATGTAAAAGATCCCATGGTACTAGTTGAACGAGAGCAGGGGAGTTCTCCCTGATGTCTTGGTCAACATTTTCTATCTTCTATGTTTCTATGTTCCTTAAGGCTAAAGGGATCAAGGGATATGGGGAGAAAGCAGGGACAGGGTACTGAGTTTGGATGATCAGCCATGATCTCATTGAATGGCGGAGCAGGCTCGAGGGGCCGAATGGCCTACTCCTGCTCCTATCTTCTATGTTTCTATGTTTCTTCCTTGTGCGACACAGATTAACCGATCATTTATCGGTTGGACCTGGCTTGATCAAATTACTTGTCATATTGGCCACAAAACAACAGTGACCATATTTCAAAAGCAATCCATTGGCTGTAAAGCCCTTTGGGACGTCCTGAGGATGTGAAAGGTGCTATAGAAATGCAAATTCTTCCTCTAATTTTAAAATTATAATTTTAGAAATTTAGGGCTAGATTTTCAGTATAGACAGTTTTGGGGCGCTAACCTTAGCGCCCGCCCGAAGTTAGCGCCCGCCCCAAAGTAGCGCCCCGTTGCCGGAAATTCAGTGGCTTCGCCCTAAGAGGTTGGTGGAGCGCTAAAAGAGGCGTTCCACTACTATCTTTAGGCGCTAAGCCGGCGGTGCAGAGCGCAACACCCAAGCTCGGGCGCAGCGCATGGCAGACACTCTGGTGCCAGTGAGCTCTTAAAGGGGAAGGGTGCATGTGTTTTTTTCAAAGGCAGAGTCTGGGGGGGAAGACAAGAGGAGGAGGAGGAGGAGGAGGAGGAGGAGGAGGAGGAGGAGGAGGAGGAGGAGGAGGAGGAGGAGGACGGAAACATAAATACACCGTTCACAACAATAAACTGCACCCTTCCAGACAACACATGCAGACTGCCTTTTATAGTGCATGAGGAGTGCCCTTTAATTTGCGCTCCCCACGGTGTGTTGCGTTCCATTTTACAAACGCTCTGGACGCCAGCCGCACAATGGGGCGGTCCGACTGAAGTTTGGATTCGGGGCGGCCAAAGGGCGTTGCACGAGGATGTGACGTCATTTTCTGCGCGCGCATCCAGGCGGCCGCTAAACTTTGCGCCGGCGCTAACGGGCAACTTAATTTGGGGCGAGGCGCAAACTGCGTTGCGCCCGGGCGCTACACGCATAGCGCCCGAAAATCACTTCTCTTAAGGCGCTAACTGCTGGCGCTAGCAACTGAAAATCTAGCCCCTGGAATTTAAAAATTCTCATCCTCCTTTTCAAATCACACCGTGGCCTCGCCCCCCCTCCTTATCTCTGTCACCTCCTCCAGCCTTACAACCCTCCGAGATCTCTGCGATCCTCCAATTCTGGCCTCTTGTGGATCCCCGGTTTCCATCGCTCCACCATTAACGGTCGTGTCTTCAGCTGCCAAGGCCCCTGAGCTCTGTTATTCCCTGCCTATACCTCTCCGCCTCGCTACGTCTCTTTCCTCCTTTAAGACACTCCTTAACACCTACCTCTTTGACCAAGCTTTTGGTCACCTGTCCCATTATCTCCTTATGTGGCTCGGTGTCAAATTTTGTTTTGTAACGCTCCTGTGCAGCGCCTTGGGACGTTTTACTACGTTAAAGGCGCTATATAAATGCACCTTGTAACTAATGTCGGTCCATATTGAAGTGACCTCATGACCCAATTTATCACCGGTGATATTTCTGTGCTGCTGCAGGAGTTTGGCTCATTTGTCTTTCGACCTTCTTCCCTGAATCTGCAACCTCGAAATTACTGTTGGAAAAATTTGCACAAGAAGATGGAAACCAGAGAGGACCAGGAAGCACTTCCTCACACAAAGGGCAGCAGAAATCTGGAATTCTCTCCCCCCAGCAAAGCTATAGATGCTGGGAAATTTTAACTCTGACCCATCCTGTGTTCGGCTCTGGGCAGCGAACATCCGGAAGGATATATTGGGCATAGAGGGAATACAGCGCAGATACACCAGAATGATACCGGGGCTTAATGGGCTAAATTGTGAGGACAGGCTGCACAGACTAGGCTTAAATTCCCTTGAGTTTCGAAGGTTGCGGGGGATCTGATCGAGGCCTTTAAAAAGATACAGGGGGAGAAATTCGCAATGCCCAGGAAGGGGCGCTAACTTTTGAGAAGTTGGAAGTTTGTCCATCTCGCTGCCCGCTAAATTCAGTCTCAGCGCTCAGAGAATGCAGGGGAGCGATAAATCAGGCGCAAATGGCGTAGGTGAGTGGCGTTAGGCTCCAAGCGATAAGGAATATGAGGTACGATAGCAAAATACTGCAGATGCTGGAAATCCGAAATAACAACAGAAAATGCTGGAAATACTCAGCAGGCCAGGCAACATCTGTGGAGAGAGAAACAGAGTCATCGTTTCAGGTCAAAACCTTTTGTCAAGACTGAAGAAGCACAGGAAATGGCCAGTTTGGAATCTGTTTCATTTCCTGTGCTTCTTCAGTCTTGACGAAGGGTTTCGACCTGAAACGATGACTCTGTTTCTCTCTCCACAGATGTTGCCTGGCCTGCTGAGTATTTCCAGCATTTTCTGTTGTTATTAAGAAATATGAGGTGTTGTGTAATCGGGAGTGAGCATTGGTGCAGGCGCCTTCCATCCATTGAAGGGGAGGGTCAGTGGAGTCTGCACACCAGCCCCCAATGATTCGGGGAGGGCCGAACGGTGATATGCTGTGAGATGAACTGAAAGTCCTTTGATGACCTGCAACACTCCGGGGATGAAGCTGCCTTTATTTGGCTGCAGATACATCCTGCGCTCTCTGCCACTCATAATTGACCTTTGGAAGCAAAGTTCCGTGACAGCTGGGGCGCATCCCTTTAAGTAGCACCCCACCAGCTGCCAGCCAGCTGGTTCACGCCTCCGCTCCCTGGCGCTGTCAGCGCAAAGCAGAAAGGCAGGGGGCACTACTGAAGTTTGCAGATCAGGGTGCTCAGCGAGCGTTGCACACTCACTGACGTCATGATCTGCATGGCGAAGGGGACCAAGGCGCTAACTGTTATCGCCAGCGCTACTGGACTGGTGAATTTGCCGTGTGGTGTGGGATTGGCCCTGTCGCGGTGCTACTGCCTGAGTGCCACATTAGCGCCCCCACTAGGTGCTAACTGGGGGTGCTAACCTGCTGAATTTTGCCCCCAAAGGGATTCTATGGGGTAGATACGGAGCAACAATTTCCTCTGGAGGAGAATCCAGAACAAGGGGCCATACTCTTAATATAGTCTTAGAGCCAGGCCGTTCAGGGGTGATGTCAGGAAGCACTTTTTCATACAAAGGGTAGTGGAAATCTGGAACTCTCTCCCCCAAAAGGCTGTGGATGCTGAAAGAAGAAAGGAGGACTTACATTTCTACAGCACCTTTCACAACCACTGGACGTCCCAAAGCACTTTACAGCCAATGAAGTACTTTTGAAGTGTAGTCACTGTTGTAATGTGAGAAACACGGCAGCCAATTTGTGCACAGCAAGCTCCTACAAACAGCAATGTGATAATGACCAGATAATCTGTTTTTGTGATGTTGATTGAGGGATAAATATTGGCCAGGACACCGGGGAGAATTCCCCTTCGAAATAGTGCCATGGGATCTTCTACCTCCACCTGGGAGAGCAGACGGGGCCTCGGTTTAATGTCTCATCTGAAAGACAGCACCTCCGACAGTGAAGCACTCCCTCAATACTGTACTGGAGTGCCAGCCTAGCTTTATGTGCTCAAGTGCCTGGCGTGGGACTTGAACCCACAACCTTCTAACTCAGAAGGCAAGTGTGCTACCCACTGAGCCACAGCCGACACTGGGGGGTCCAGTGGAGCTTTTATGACTGAGATTGATAGATTTCTGATGCAGGGTCCCAGACCTGAAATGTTAACTCTGTTTCTCTCTCCACGGATGCTACCTGACCCGCTGAGCATTTCCAGCATTTTCTGTTGTTTTCAGATTTCCAGCATCCGCAGTATTTTGCTATTCGATAGGTTTTTGCTGGGTAAGGGTATTGAGGGATACGGAATGAAAGCAGGTAAATGTAGTTATGGTACAGATCAATCACAATCTAATTGAATGGCGGAACAAGCTCGAGGAGCTGAATGGCCTCCTCCTGTTCCTAATATTCTCATAACCAAAGACAATTCGAACTGAGTACAAACCATGACAAGGCGTCACTGAAGAAATTAAATTACGTTCATTGCACTATGCTCCTTTGGATAAGATGCTCAGGGCCGTAGGTCAACCGGCTGCGAACTGGAGCACGTAAATCCCAAACCAGAGGGAATATAAAGAAGGCCACCTTCTGCTATTATAGTGGAGACATTAACCTGTTTAGCATCAACCAGCTGATGTCTGTATTGCAATAGCTGAAAGTGAATTGTCGCACAAATCGATATCTTCTGGTCTCCAGCCCTCGTGGCACCTCTGTAATTTAGGCCGGGAATTTCCTTGAATCTGCTCCCGCTCCTCCACCGTAACTACACTGTATATACGGCACAGACCCTAAGGGGTATTTCCGCCACACTTCCGCCAAAGTTACATCGGTGGAATGGTAGCGGCTCTGAGGATATTCCTGGACTCAGACTTTTCAGGTTTAACACTCTCTCCCACAACATGAGTAAATGGGCCTTTGCAAACTAAGTTCGAAGGTTGTGGGTTTAAGCCCCACTCCAGACGTGCACACATGGCCCTCGCCCCTTCCCCCTATCCCTGTAACCTCCTCCAGCCCTAAAACCCCCCGAGGTCACCGCGCTCCTCCAGTTCTGGTCTCTTGCACATCACCGATTTTCATCGCTCCACCATTGGTGACTGTGCCTTCAGCTGCCTGGGCCCTAAGCTCTAGAATTCCCTCCCTAACCCTCTCCGCCTCTCTCTAGTCCTTTAAAACGCTCCTTAAAACCTCCCTCTTTGGCCCAGCGTTTGGTCACCTGCCCTAATATCTCCTTATGTGTCTCAGCGTCAATTTTGGCTGATTACGTTTTTACTATGTTAAAGGCGCTATATTAATGTAAGTTGTTGTTTTTGCAAATATTTAATTTCAATTTCCTCTAAACTGGAACCCTCTAGATTTTTTTTAACAATTTTTCCGTTACCTTTTCGCTACTTGTGAAATTCCCCTCCTCCACCCGGGCTCTGATTCCTTACCCCATTGGCCATTCTTCAATTGTGAGTCCAGACAGCTGTTCCACTGCGGGGGCATCACACACACGCCTGTTATTGCCCTCACCCAGAATTCCAACAGGCCCGTTTTCCAGCAGGACCCACAGGACAGTGGTCGGGAGCAGGGACACGGGATGACTTTTACCCCCACCGCTCTAACGCAGTAGCCCTGAGTCGCCCCTCCTCTCTAACCCTGAGGTTTACTGTCCCACTCCCCCTGATCGAGATCAGCTAACGCGTCACAGGCTACGAATCGAAAGTTGTAGCTTCCTGGTTAGGGTGGCTGAGACCCTCATCGCCTTAACCATCTGAGGGCACGTGAGGCACCCGCTGGTGGCTCTGGACCCGAACAAAGAATTCAAATCCCATCATGGCAAGTCCCGGAATTTGAATTCAATCTATCCAGCAATCTGTGGTCTGGCACCAGATAAATAACCAGGAAAAACTGTCGGATTGTTGTTAAAACCCAACTGGTTCAATAATGTCCTTTAAGGAAGAAAGAAAGTCTTGCATCTATACAGCGCCTTTCACGACCACCGGACGTCTCAAAGTGCTTTACAAACAGTGAACTACTTTTGAAGTGTGGTCACTGTTGTAATGTGGGAAACACGGCAGCCAATTTGCGCACAGCAAGCTCCCACAAACAGCAACATGATGATGACCAGATAATCTGTCGTTAGTGATGTTGATTGAGGGATAAATATTGGCCCCAGGACACTGGGGAGAACTCTCCTGCTCTTCTTCGAAATAGTGGCCGTGGGATCTTTTACATCCACCTGAGAGAGCAGACGGGGCCTCGGTTTAACGTCTCATCCGAAAGACGGCACCTCCGACAGTGCAGCACTCCCTCAGCGCTGCACTGGAGTGGGAAGGAAACCCGGCGTCCTTGCCCGGTCTGGACCTGTATGTGATTCCAGTCCCGTGTTATCCGTCCTCTGAGACGGCCGAGCAAGCCACTCAGTTGGAGAAACAACGGCGTAATCAGCGAGTTCCGCCAAAATTTCCTGCGAATCACATCAGCATTCGCCGGATGGAAAATAAGTGGCAATCAGCGTAACCAATCAGGGTGCGAGTTAAGCGCTGATCTGGCGCCATCTTCCTTTGCTGATCCCGCTTTGCGAATGAAACCATCGTTGATGCAAGTTCGCACAGAGTGTTTAAGAATATGCAATGGTGGAAGATTTGTCAATTTTGTAATGAAAATCATTCTGCTGCCGTAAAGCCTCTTTCAGTGATGCAGAGAAGGGCGTTGTGGATTTCCGTGAGGAGAAATTATTTTAAAAATCACTTTAAAATATCATCATGAAACACCCAGGTACTTTGACTTTGGGTCCCTGCTGTGCCTTAATCCACAGGTGTGAATTTACAGCCCGCTCAAAACTGGTGTCAATGCAGCAAATTCTCGTGAGCTGTCCCTTTGCGTTGGGGGGGGGGGGGTGGCAGAGCTATGTTACTGAGCGGCAGAGGGGGTTTTGGTGGAGATTTCGCAGAAGTCCGAGGAAATTGGGGTGTAACTCACGGGCATGGGGACTTCTTCGATAGTTTGCATCGAAATTCAGTATTAAAAGAAAGACTTGCATTTCTCCAGCGCCTTTCACCACTTCAGGAAGTTCCAAAGCGCTTCGCAGCCAATGAAGTGCTTTCTGAAGTGGAGTCACTGTTGCAATGTAGGAAACACAGCAGCCAATTTGTGCACAGCAAGCTCCCACAAACAGCAGTGTGATAATGACCAGATAATCTGTTTTAGTGAGGTTGGTTGAGGGATAAATATTGGCCCCAGGACACCAGGGAGAACTCCCCTGCTCTTCTTCGAAATAGTGGCCATGGGATCTTTTACGTCCACCTGAGAGAGCAGACGGGGCCTCGGTTTAATGTCCGAAAGACGGCACCTCCGACAGTGCGGCACTCCCTCAGTACTGCACTGGGAGAGTCAGCCTAGATTTCTGTGCTCAAGTCTCCCGGAGTGGGACTTGAACCCTTGACCTTCTTTGACTCAGAGGCGAATGTGCTGCCCACTGAGCCACAGCTAAGCCAACGTCTGTGACTGGGTGTTGTTTGTACATCGTACCACCAGGTGGCAGTGCAGTACACAAAGTCACGCTCTGAATTAGCCTGTGTGGGAGGACAGCTTTATTCAACATCAATAACTTGCATTTATGCAACTCAGGATAAACATCCCAAGGAGCTTCACAAAGGCGTAATCAGACAAATTAGGACACCAAGTCAAAGAAGGAGATAGTAGGAGAGTGCACAGCGCAGATTCATCAGAATGATACCGGGGCTAAAAGGGTTAAATTACGAGGACAAGTTGCACAGACTGGGCTTGTATTCGCTCAAGTTTAGGAGATGAAGGGGTGATTAAGCCTCCTTGAAAAAGTGTAACATCCCCACCGACACCTGGGAATCCCTGGCCCAAGACCGCACAAAGTGGTGGAGAAGCATCTGGGAAGGCGCCGAACACCTCGAGTCTCTTCGCCGGGAGCAAGCGGAAGCCAAGCGCAGGAAGGAGCGCACGTCAACCCAAGCACCCCACCCACCCGTCCCTTCAACCACCGTCTGCCCCACCTGTGACAGAGACTGTAGGTCCCGCGTTGGACTCATCAGTCACCTGAGAACTCATCTTCAGTGTGGTAGCAAGTCATCCTCGGTTCCGAGGGACTGCCTAAGAAGAAGAAGGGGTGATCTAATCGAGGTGATTAAGATGATCAAAGTATTTGAGAGGGTAGGTAGAGAGAGAAACTATTTCCTCTGGCGGGGGGATTCCAGAACAAGGGGGCAGAACCTTAAAATCAGAGCCAGGCCATTCAGGGGTGATGTCAGGAAGCACTTCTTCACACAAAGGGCAGCGGAAATCTGGAACTCTCTCCCCCAAAAGGCTGTGGATGCTGGGGGACAATTGCAGCTTTCAAGACTGAGTTCGAGAGATTTTTGTGCCCCAGACTCGAGAGTTTATATTTGATTTTTCCAGATGTCACACTGCAAAATGCCGCAAGTATTAAAAAAGTGCTGGTTTCCGCTGGACTGAACCTGGGAACTGAACGTGGATACAAGGTGATATTACGCTGGGCATTAGTGTTTGCAATTATTGTCTACAAATTGAACATGCTTGTATCACATTCCCCTGTGTGATATTTAGGAAGGATGTGAAGGCCTTAGAGAGGGTGCAGAAAAGATTTACGAGAATGATTCCAGGGATGAGGAACTTCAGTTATGTGGATAGACTGGAGAAGCTGGGGTTGTTCTCCTTAGAGCAGGGAAGGTTGAGAGGAGATTTGATCGAGGTGTTCAAAATCATGAGGGGTCTGGACAGAGTAGATAGAAACTGTTCCCATTGGTGGAAGGGTCGAGAACCAGAGGACACAGATTTAAGGTGATTGGCAAAAGAACCAAAGGCGACATGAGGAAAAACTTTTTTACGCAGCGAGTGGTTAGGATCTGGAATGCACTGCCTGAGAGGGTGGTGGAGGCAGATTCAATCGTGGCTTTCAAAAGGGAGTTGGAGAAGTACCTGAAGGAAAAACATCTGCAGGGCTACGGGGAAAGGGCGGGGGAGTGGGACTAGCTGAAGTGCTCTTGCAGAGAGCCGGCACAGGCTCGATGGGCCGAATGGCCTCCTTCTGTGCTGTAACCATTCTACGATTCTATGATTCTAGAAAGAAAACGTTAAAATGAGAAGGCTCAATGCCTGCATTAAAATAGCAGACACAGGATCCTCAGAGCAAGGAATTAAGGGTGAATTTTCCTGAGGGGTTTGTCCCGCCCGTTCACTGTAACCTCGGCAGAAAGAACACAGCAATGTGGTTGATTCTTAACTGCCCTCTGAAATGGCCTAGCAAGCCACTCAGTTGTACCAAACCGCGACGTGAAAGTATAATCCACACGGACTGCAGCGGTTCAAGAAGGCAGCTCACCACCGCCATCTTCTCAAGGGGGCAATGAGGGATGGGCAATAAATGCCGGCCTTGCCAGCGGCGCCCACATCCCGAGGATGAATTTTTTATAAGACTTGCATTTCTACAGCACCTTTCACAACCGCAGGGCGTCCCAAAGCGCTTTGCAGCCAATGAAGTACTTTTTGAAGTGTAATCACTGTTGTAATGTAGGAAACGCAGCAGCCAATTTGTGCACAGCAAGATCCCACAAACAGCAATGTGATAATAACCAGATAATCTGTTTTTTTTTAGCGATGTTGGTTGAGGGATAAATATTGGCTAGGACACTGGGGAGAACTCCCCCCTCCCCCCGCTCGTCTTCGAAATAGCGCCGTGGGGCAGACAGGGATCTCGGTGTAACGTCTCATCCGAAAGAATTCACCTCCGACATTGCAGCGCTCCCTCGGCACTTCACTGGGAGTGTCAGCCTAGATTTAATAAATTTAGCACTCCAGTCTCTGGACTGAGACTTGAGCTCACATCCTCCTGACTCCGAGGTGAGTGGGTGCTGCCCACTGAGCCACAGAAGCAGAAACTCAGGAAAATTAGCGCAACGCAGTTTTCGTAACTCTTCAGGAGATACACCCACCCCCCACCCCCCCGAGGAAATTCATCCCCCTGACCGTTAATACGCCGATAGGACCAACAGGAATTTTTCACCTTGTACTTCAAGGTGTTTCTCTGCATCACCAGCAGGTGGCGGTGGTGCTCTTGTACTGACACAAATTTGCTGAGACCGAATATGGCACCGAGGCAAAGCCCTCATCGGATTATAGTGTTGAGTCTGATACAAGATGAGGGGCAAAAGAAAAAGGACTCCTTTCGCTCCAGAAAGTGCCTTTGTTTTTGTTCTGTATAGCATTTTACAAATACAGGCTGTTAGTTCGTATTCAATTATGATTGACAGTGTATAAAATATTTTAACGTTATCTTGCCTTTCGAGCGAGCTTGTTGCATTGCGAATGCAGGTATTTACAACATGGCAGGTGCCGTATTATCGTGCCTGAGATGCACCTTTCTCTCCCCAACAACGGCAGCATCCTTCTTCTTAGGCAGTCCCTCGGAACCGAGGATGACTTGCTTCCACATTAAAAATGAGTTCTCAAGTGACTGATGAGTCCGATGCGGGACCTACAGTCTCTGTCACAGGTGGGGCAGACGGTGGTTGAAGGGGCGGGTGGGTGGGGTGCTTGGGTTGACGTGCGCTCTTTCTGCTGTTTGCGCTTGGCTTCCGCTTGCTCCCGGCGAAGAGACTCGAGGTGTTCGGCACCTTCCCGGATGCTTCTCCTCCACTTTGTGCGGTCTTGGGCCAGGGATTCCCAGGTGTCGGTGGGGATGTTACACTTTTTCAAGGAGGCTTTGAGGGTGTCCTTGAAGCGTTTCCTCTGCCCACCTGGGGCTTTCTTGCCGTGTCGGAGCTCCGAGTAGAGCGCTTGTTTTGGGAGTCTCGTATCGGGCATGCGGACAATGTGACCCGTCCATCGGAGCTGATTGAGCATGGTCAGCTCTTCGATGCTGGGGATGTTGGCCTGAGCAAGAACACTGACGTTGGTGCGTCTATCCTGCCAATGGATTTGCAGGATCTTGCGGACGCAACGTTGGTGGTACCTCTCCAGTGCTTTGAGGTGCCTGCTGTACATGGTCCATGTCTCTGAGGCATACAGCAGGGCGGGTATCACTGCTGCTCTGTAGACCATGAGCTTAGTGCCAGGTTTGAGGTCCTGGTCTTCAAACACTCTCTTCCTCAGGTGACTGAAGGCTGCACTGGCACACTGAAGGCGGTGTTGGACTTTGTCGTCGACGTCTGCCCTTGTTGACAGTAGGCTCCCGAGGTATGGAAAGTGGTCCACGTTGTCCAAGGCCTTGTCGTGGATATTGATAATCGGGGGGGCAGTACTGTGTGGCGGGGGCAGGTTGGTAGAGGACCTTTTTACAACCTATTTACAACGTGGCAGACGCCGTATTATCGTGCCTCAGCTGCACCTTTCTCTCCCCAAAATCGGCAGCAACGCGCATTTGTATAGCGCCTTGAACGTCCCAAGGTGCTTCGCAGAGGCGTAAGCAGACAAAAAAAATTGACAGACAGCGAGCCAAAGGAGGAGATGGTGGGAGACGCCGAGCCAACGCTCGATCAACGAGGGAGGTTTTAAGGAGCCTCTTAAAGGAGGAGGGAGGGGCGGCGAGGTGGAGAGGTTCAGGGAGGTAATTCCAGAGCTTGGGGCCCAGGCAGCTGTTTCATTCATTCCCCCCAATTCTTTTACCTTTCTGTCCTGGGTAGGTTTTTCAGAAAGTGAAGTCTTTCTTTTAAAAAGAGCAACCGTTTAGTTCTTCACTCACGTTTTTAGATTGGAAAATAAATCCACCCCAAAACAGGCGGAGGCACAATTGCTGAGTCACTTGGTGGAAATTTTGACATTCTGAGGTCAATTGGAGGGCAACCGTTGTTAGCCACATTGTGAGGCCAATTGGAGGCCATTTGCCAATTGCTGTTAGGCACATTCCGAGGTCAATCAGAGCCCAATTACTGTTAGGCACATTGTGAGGTCAATCAGAGCTCAATTGCTGTTCGGCAGAATTTATCAAACAAAATTTGACTCCGAGCCACATAAGGAGATATTGGGACAGGTGACCAAAAGCTTGGTCAAAGAGAGAGGTTTTAAGGAGCGTCTTAAAGGAGGAGAGAGAGGCGGAGAGGTTTAGGGAGGGAATTCCAGAGCTTTGAGTCTTGGCAGCTGAAGGCACGGCCGCCAATGGTGGAGTGAAGGAAATTGGGGGATGCACAAGAGGCCAGAATTGGAGGAGCACGGAGATCCCGGAGGGTTGTAGGGCTGGAGGAGGCTACAGAGATAGGGAGGGGAGTTAAGGATGAGAATGTTAAAATCGAGGCGTTGCTTAACCAGGAGCCAGTGTAGGCCAGTGAGCACAGGGGGCAATGAGTGAACCATGCAACATGCGAAATATCAATCTGCTAATGTGGAGCCCTGTCACTTGTTCTTTTTGCTCCTTCACTCTTCAGCCCAGTCCTCACTTTCTAACACCAAAGGACTTCTCTTGTGCTACCTGAGCTGAGAGGTAATCCCGATGTAACCTATTGTGTTTGTTGTTGCTCCGCGAGCGCTTCACAAGAAAAGTGACAATTGGTTCCGTGAACTGAGCTGTCTGAGGCCTTTCCACTTAGCAGGATTATTCCATGGCTCAGTAAAAAAAAACACACACACAAATCCTCCAGCGTTATCTTCACTTCAGCTTTGCAACAAGAGGCTGAAAGAATAAGCAAATGGCCTGAGATGATGCAGCTAATCCAGACCAAGAGATGGGGAAAGTGAGAGGTGATCAGCGCTGGCAGAGAGCAGAGAACGTTTAATATAAGCAGCGCGTAGCGTGAGGCTGAGACAGTGAATGTAGAGAGAGAGAAACTAAAGGTGTGAGATCTCTGCGCTCCTCTAATTCTGGCCCCTTGAGCATCCCTGATTATAATCGCTCAACCATTGGTGGCCGTGCCTTCTGTTGCTTAGGCCCTAAGCTCTGGAATTCCCTTCCTGAACCTCTCCGCCTCTCTACCTCACTTTCCTCCTTTAAGACGCTCCTTAAAACCGACCTCTTTGACCAAGCTTTTGGTCATCGGCCCTAATTTCTCCTGATGTGGCTCAGTGTCCAATGTCTTATAACACTCCTGTGAAGTGTCTTGGGACGTTTTATGGTGTTAAAGGTGCTATATAGATACAAGTTGTTATTGTTGTTGTTGAAATGTGGAACAAGGAACAAGGGCAAATACAGACCAAATGGGGAACATCTAGGCATGGAAATTCGGTGGGCTTTGCGCCCAGTTACAGCCCAAAGAGGGCTTCTGCTCCAGTAGGGGTGGTAGCACTGATTTTGAGGGCCGCGGTAATGGCGGCGGTAGCCGGTAGCGCTGCGCCGGCACCGATGACGTCATCGGTGTGCGCAGTGCCCCGGTTCCGCCCCGCTACCGCCCCGACCCCCACCTTCAGTAGCAGCCGCCTCTTCCGTGGCGGCCGCTAACAACATCCGGAGACCAGGGCCTTACTGCAGCCTTAGCGGGGCGCTTTAAAGTGGAGGTGCGGCCGGCCGCTTTTTCGGCGGCCGCCTGCCCGCACCTCCTTCCCCGGCCTCCTCCACCCCCCCCCCGCGGCATTGCCGGCTGGTTTCCGTGGAGCCCGGCACTTCTCCGTTGTGCCGGGCTCTTTTGCTGGCACTCGCGATCGGGGCTCCGGCCGTTGCAGGCACCTCCCCCTTAAGAGAAGGAGGAGGCCTGCAGTACCGCAGCCTGCCGCACCGCATCGGGTGGCACAGCGGCAGCTAGAGCGCTGAAATTCAGTTTCAGCGCCCCAAGTGGGGGCGGGCACACCCTGGAATAGCGCCCGGTTCCGACTTGGGGCGCTAAAACTGAATTTCTGACGGTCGCAACTGGCTCCGCGCCCAGCGCTAACTTTTGGGCGCTGGCCAGCTGGCGGGCCCAAACTGAATTTCTAGGCCCTAAAACCTTATTTGAAAGTGTAGATGAGTTCACCTATCTGTGAAGTGCCTGTTTTTTACACTAAAGGCGCTATATAAATGTAAGTTGTTGTTGTTGTTGAGGAAGTCTTGTCTCTGAATCCGATGGTTTGGGATTCAAGTCCCACTCCAGAGACTTGAGCACATAATCGAGGCTGACACTCGCAGTGCCGTGTTGAGGGAGTGCTGCATTGCCGGAGGTGCCATCTTTCAGGTGAGACCAGGGTCACTTTTGCCTGTTCAGGTGGAGGTAAAACATTAAATATACAGCTCAGAAACAGGCCCTTCGGCCCAACTCGCCTGTGCTGGTGTTTATACTCCCCAGCACTCTCCTCCCATTCCATCTACCTCCTCTCAGCCTTTCAGCATATCTTTCTATCCCCTTTTCTCTCATGTACTCGTCTAGCTTCCTTTTGAATGCATCTAAATGATTTGGCTCAATTACTTCCTGTGGTAGCGAGTTCCACATTGTAACCACTCTTTGAGTAAAGACATTCGTCCTTATTTCCCAATTGGATTTATTCAAGACTATCTTGTATTTATGGCCCCACGATCCCCCGATGCCATTTGAAGCGGAGCAGGGGAGTTCTCCTGATCAATGTTCCTCCCTCAAGCACCAAGAAGAGACTGGCTGATCACTCATTTGTTTGCTGTTTATGGGACCTTGCTGATGTAATAAAACTCACTACACACTTGGTTTGAGTATAAAGCAAGGCTTTAATCAACTTGTTTCAGAACATGGAGGTCTAGTTGTACTTCACTAGTTCCTTGTCTTACAAAATGTCCCTGGCAAGCTGGGCCCACGCCCGAGTATTTACACTCCTTGGACGGCGCCACCAGCTGGCCATCCAGCATTATTTCATGAGTAGTTTCTTGATGAATGATGAGATTTATAACACTTGCTATGTAAAAAGTGACTATCGCAACTGCCTACATAAGAAAGAAACAACTTGCATTTCGACAGCACCTTTCATGACCTCAGGACATCCCAAAGAGATTTACAGCCAATGAAGTTGTTTTTGAAGTGGAGTCACTGTTGTAATGTGGGAAACGTGGCAGCCAATTTGCGCACAGCAAGCTCCCACAAACAGCCATGTGATAATGACTGGATCGCCTGCTTTAGTGATCTTGGTTGAGGGATTAATATTGGCCCCAGGACACCAGGGAGAACTCCCCTGCTCTTCTTCAAAATAGTGCCACGGGATCTTTTACGTCCACCTGAGAGGGCAGACGGGGCCTCGGTTTAACCTCACATCCAAAAGACGGCACCTCCAACAGTGCGGCACTCCCTCAGCACTGCACTGGGAGTGTCAGCCTGGATTATGTGCTCAAGTCCATGGGTGGGACTGAAACCCCAACCTTCTGACTGAGAGAGGAATGTGCTATCCACTGAGCCATGTCTGTCAGTAACACTATGAACCATCTGTAAAGATACAATCCTGGAAATTCCTGGGGCCCACTCCAGCAGCATAAGTACGGGACAAGGGTGGAAATCCTGCCAGACGGGAGAACCTGGAAAATTCAGGAAAGGGGAGGAGCACAGGGCTCAGTGGTCCTATTTAAAAGTCTGTGTGTATTTAAAGGGCTGCATGCATTTGAAGGGTTGGACAGGTTCTTGGAAGAGGGACTGAAATGGCCTGAGATAAAGAAGGAAAAAGGAGAGCATCTAATTTTTCAGAGGTTGATGCAGAAGTGTTCGTGGAACAACTTCAAGAGCTGAGGAGTGCCATTGTTGGAAAAGCAGGGAAGAAGCTATCACACGTGGCAGCATGGAGGTGGCTGTGGCTGTGGCTGTGAGGTGGGACCTCCGTAAACCCAAGGATCCCCCTGGCAGTGTGGGAAGAAGTTTAATGACCTCACTAGGTCAACAAAGGTATGAAAGTTTTCAGATTCCCATTGGGAGGCCTATTATGCAGATCCTAATTCAGTAATGCTCTTTAAATGGATGTTTCTTTGTTGCAGAATGTGGGGGAAGGAATCCTGCGCAAAAGAATGCAAAGAAAAATTCTGAATACCAGCATGATTCCCAAGATATGGTCAAAAGTCTGAATCAACAACCTCAGTGAACGGTGTCCCTTTAACCACCCCCGAGATCAATAGATTTTTGGACTCCAGGGGAATCAAGGGGTATGGGGATCGGGTGGGAAAGTGAAATTGAGGTTACATAAGTACATAAAAAATAGGAGCAGGAGTCGGCCATTCGGCCCCTCGAGCCTGCTCCGCCATTCAATAAGATCATGGCTGACCTGATCTTGGCTTCAACTCCACTCCCCTGCCCGCTCCCCATAACCCTCGACTCCCCTGTAGCTCAAATATCTGTCTATCTCCGCCTTGAATATATTCACTGACCCCGCCTCCACAACTCTCTGGGGTAGAGAATTCCAAAGATTCCCGACACTCTGAGAGAAGAAATTCCTCCTCATCTCCCCTTATCCTGAAACTGCGCCCCCTCATTCTAGATTCCCCCACGAGGATCAGTCATGATCTGTTTGAGGGGCCATATGGGCCGACTCCTGCTCCTAATTTTTATGCTCTTATGTAACACCCTTAATGATCGGGTCCTGGCACCATTTACACAGCTGGGCGCACATTCTCAAAGGTGCGATGGGGATTGAGGACGGGTGACATCGCCCAGTCAATGGGAGGGCAGGAATCCTTCAGCGCTCTCAGAAACAGATCGGAATTTCTGCCGGGATACTGGTCCAGCAAAACGCTGGCACACATTGACCCCGTCAGAAATGCATGTTCCCGCAGAGGCGCGATTACCAAATTGCGCCCTCGCCCAACCCCAAACATCTCAGGGCCATAAAGTTTAAATCCAATAATTGGGCTGCGTCGCTACTCGCTGTTACCAACAGATCTCGACGTTTGGATTTACCCACAGCAGCGCTAAGAACAAACTCCTTTCCCAACCTCCAGGCTCAGGAAATGCAAACTACAACAACAACAACTTGCATTTATATAGCGCCTTTAATGTAGTAAAACGTCCCAAGGCGCTGCACAGGACGATTATAAGACAAAAAATTTGACACCGAGCCACAGAAGGATAAATTAGGGCAGGTGACCAAAAGCTTGGTCAAAGAGGGAGGTTTTTAGGAGCGTCTTAAAGGAGGAGAGAGTGGTGGAGAGGCGGAGAGGTTTAGGGAGGGAATTCCAGAGCTTAGGGCCCAGGCAACAGAAACTAGTGAGTAAAAATAATATTATACAGTAAATCGAATCGACTTGCATCTACTCCAAGGCCGAGGATCCCAAGGGGGGATTGTGTGGGACCTGCAGTTTGAACCAATTGGAAATAAAATCTCACGGTGAAAATTGAACCAAACATCTGTTTTGGAACAGTGCCGAGGTCCCATCAAATATTGGGGGGATAAAAATTAATGAAATGTTGGTAATCAATTAAAAATATACTTTAATTCACATTTAACCTCTATTTGCAAAAAGCAATTACTGCACTAACAGCATGCAGACTGATTATACTAAACTGTATCCACCAGGACACTGCCAGAAACGCACTGCAAATGGGAAGAGGAGTTTCTAATTACAGAGTAAATAACTGGGGAGGGAACCCAGCTCTTTGACAACTCCCTGAGGAAAATGGGTTTGATTTTCTCGCAGTCTGGGGTGAGCAGTGTAAAAACAGAAGCTCCATCTGAAATAATTGATCTTCCTGAATTAACAATACAGTCTGACTTGAGCCAGCTGGATTTTTTTCTTCTTTACGATCCGCAGAAAGGCACTCGCAGGCAGCCATGGGTCCCAACTGCCCTCAACAGATTCCGTTTTAAAACTTATTGATAGGGCGATCTAGCAGCTGATGCTGGCCTCCCAAGATACTGCGGAAATACCCGCCCGCGTGGGGAAAATGCTGTTTAAAACCGACTGTGCGCAGGGACGCTTACTCCCTTCCTTGCCCCGGATTGGTGGTCCATGTTAGACCCCAAAACCGGGAGCAATGGGTAATGCTCGTCTAGCAAGATAGCATGGTCTACATCAGAGCTCTCTCTCTGGTCTACATCAGACCTCTCTCTCTGGTCTACATCAGACCTCTCTCTCTGGTCTACATCAGACCTCTCTCTCTGGTCTACATCAGACCTCTCTCTGGTCTACATCACACCTCTCTCTCTGGCCTACATCAGACCTCTCTCTGGTCTACATCAGACCTCTCTCTCTGGTCCACATCAGACCTCTCTCTGGTCTACATCAGACCTCTCTCTCTGGTCTACATCAGACCTCTCTCTGGTCTACATCAGACCTCTCTCTCTGGTCCACATCAGACCTCTCTCTGGTCTACATCAGACCTCTCTCTGGTCTACATCAGACCTCTCTCTCTGGTCCACATCAGACCTCTCTCTGGTCTACATCAGACCTCTCTCTCTGGTCTACATCAGACCTCTCTCTGGTCTACATCACACCTCTCTCTCTGGTCTACATCAGACCTCTCTCTCTCTGGTCTACATCAGACCTCTCTCTCTGGTCTACATCAGAGCTCTCTCTCTGGTCTACATCAGACCTCTCTCTCTGGTCTACATCAGATCTCTCTCTGGTCTACATCACACCTCTCTCTCTGGTCTACATCACACCTCTCTCTGGTCTACATCAGACCTCTCTCTGGTCTACATCACACCTCTCTCTCTGGCCTACATCAGACCTCTCTCTCTGGCCTACATCAGACCTCTCTCTCTGGTCTACATCACACCTCTCTCTGGTCTACATCACACCTCTCTCTCTGGTCTACATCACACCTCTCTCTCTGGTCTACATCAGACCTCTCTCTCTGGCCTACATCAGACCTCTCTCTCTGGTCTACATCAGACCTCTCTCTGGTCTACATCACACCTCTCTCTCTGGTCTACATCACACCTCTCTCTCTGGTCTACATCAGACCTCTCTCTGGTCTACATCACACCTCTCTCTCTGGCCTACATCAGACCTCTCTCTCTGGCCTACATCAGACCTCTCTCTCTGGTCTACATCACACCTCTCTCTGGTCTACATCACACCTCTCTCTCTGGCCTACATCAGACCTCTCTCTGGTCCACATCAGACCTCTCTCTGGTCTACATCAGACCTCTCTCTCTGGTCTACATCAGACCTCTCTCTGGTCTACATCACACCTCTCTCTGGTCTACATCACACCTCTCTCTCTGGTCTACATCAGACCTCTCTCTCTGGTCTACATCAGACCTCTCTCTGGCCTACATCACACCTCTCTCTCTGGTCTACATCAGACCTCTCTCTCTGGTCTACATCAGACCTCTCTCTGGTCTACATCACACCTCTCTCTCTGGTCTACATCACACCTCTCTCTCTGGTCTACATCAGACCTCTCTCTCTGGTCTACATCAGACCTCTCTCTGGTCTACATCACACCTCTCTCTCTGGTCTACATCAGGCCTCTCTCTCTGGTACACATCAGACCTCTCTCTCAAGCCCAGATCAGACCTCTCTCTCTAACCCAGATCAGACCTCTCTCTCTAGCCCAGATCAGACCTCTCTCTCTAGCACAGATCAGACCTCTCTCTCTAGCCCAGATCAGACCTTTCTCTCTAGCCCAGATCAGACCTCTCTCTCTAGCCCAGATCAGACCGATCTCTCTAGTCCAGATCAGATCTATCTCTCTGGTCCAGATGAGATCTACCTCTCTGGTCCAGATCAGATCTATCCCTCTGGGCCAGATCAGATCTATCCCTCTGGGCCAGATCAGAACTCTCTCTCGCTGCTCCGGATCAGATCTATCCCAGTTAATGCCGATACCAAAACTAGCAACATTGAGGCCAACTGTAGCTCTTTGACTCATACCACAGTTGAGCCAAGCATCAGAGCACAAATCAGGGAGTGCGGCGCTCCCTCAGTGCTGCCCCTCTGACAGTGCAGCGCTCCCTCAGTACTGACCCTCCGACAGTGCAGCGCTCCCTCAGAACTGCCCCTCCGACAGTGCGGCGCTCCGTCAGTACTGCCCCTCCAACAGTGCGGCGCTCCCTCAGTACTGCCCCTCCGACAGTGCGGCGCTCCGTCAGTACTGCCCCTCCAACAGTGCGGCGCTCCCTCAGTACTGCCCCTCCGACAGTGCGGCGCTCCCTCAGCACTGCCCCTCCGAGAGTGCGGCGCTCCCTCAGTACTGCCCCTCCGACAGTGCGTGCTCCCTCAGTACTGCCCCTCCGACAGTGCAGCGCTCCCTCAGTACTGCCCCTCCGACAGTGCGGCACTCCCTCAGTACTGCACCTCCGACAGTGCGGCGCTCCCTCAGTACTGCCCCTCCGACAGTGCGGCGCTCCCTCAGTACTGCCCCTCCGACAGTACGGCGCTCCCTCAGTACTGCCCCTCCGACAGTGTGGCGCTCCCTCAGTACTGCCCCTCCGACAGTGCGGCGCTCCCTCAGTACTGCCCCTCCGACAGTGCGGCGCTCCCTCAGTACTGCCCCTCCGACAGTGCAGCACTCCCTCAGTACTGCACCTCCGACAGTGCGGCGCTCCCTCAGTACTGCCCCTCCGACAGTGCGGCGCTCCCTCAGTACTGCCCCTCCGACAGTGCGGCGCTCCCTCAGTACTGCCCCTCCGACAGTGCGGCGCTCCCTCAGTACTGCCCCTCCGACAGTGCAGCACTCCCTCAGTACTTCCCCTCCGACAGTGCAGCGCTCCCTCAGTACTTCCCCTCCGACAGTGCAGCGCTCCCTCAGTACCACCCCTCCGACAGTGTGGCGCTCCCTCAGTACCGCCCCTCCGACAGTGCGGCGCTCCCTCAGTACTGCACTGGAGTGTCAGCCTAGATTATGTGCTCCAGTCTCTGGAGAGGTCAATTGTTGGCCTCCAGTTGCTGTCCAGCTAAATAGAGGTAACTGCATGGAAACAGGGGCTCAATACCAGCACCTCTGGTCTATAAGACGGAGCAGCAGACCAGTGGAATATTTACTCACAAAGCCATGGAAGGGATGACCAAATTCAGAGTGGGGGTCCAAAGGTAAGAAAGGTTGAAGAGAGGTTTTTAGGAAAGAAAGAACTTGCATTTCTATAGCGCCTTTCATGACCTCAGGATGTGTCAAAGCCCTTTACAGCCAATGAAACATTTTTGAAGTGTGGTCACTGTTGTAATGTAGGAAACGCGGCAGCCAATTTTAGCACAGCAAGCTCCCACAAACAGCAATGTGATAATGACCAGATAATCTGTTTTAGGTGATGTTAATTAAGGGATAAATCTTGGCCAAGACACTGGGGAGAACTCCCCTGCTCTTTGTCAAAATAGTGCCGCGGGATCTTTTATGTCCACCCGAGAGAACAAACGGGGCCGCGGTTTGATAGACAAATAGAGCTAGCAAGGCAAAGTGATTTGGGGAACGACTTCCATAAGGTGGGGACCTAATGGCTGATAGATCAGCATGAGATGCTGCAACACTGGAGGCGTGCGGTGAACAGTAGTTGAGAGTCAGAGGAGTGGAGGTTACGATAAATGATGAAAAGCTCTAACAGTGGAGGTTCAAAGAGACTTAGGGGTCCATGTACGTAGATCGTTAAAATGTCCTGAACAGGCACAGAAATAATCAGAAAGGCTAATGGAATTCTGGCCTTTATATCTAGAGGACTAGAGTACAAGGGGGTCGAAGTTATGCTGCAGCTGTACAAAACCCTGGTTAGACCACACCTGGAGCACTGTGAGCAGTTCTGGGCACCACACCTTAGGAAGGATATATTGGCCTTGGAGGGAGTGCAGCGTAGGTTTACCAGAATGCTACCTATACTTCAAGGGTTAAATTATGAGGCAAGATTACACAAACTAGGGTTGTATGCCCTGGAATTTAGAAGGTTAAGGGTGATCTGATCAAAGTTTTCAAGATATTAAGGGGAACAGATAGGGTAGATAGAGAGAAACTATTTCCGCTGGTTGGGGATTCTAGGACTGGGGGCAAAGTCTAAAAATTAGAGCCAAACCTTTCAGGAGTGAAATTAGGAAACACTTCTACACACAAAGGGTGGTAGAAGTTTGGAACACTCGTCCGCAAACGGCAATTGGTGCAAGATCAATTGTTAATTTTCAATCTGAGATTGATAGATTTTTGTTAACCTAAGGTATTAAGGGATATGGGGTCAAAGGCGGGTATATAGAGTTAGGTCACAGATCAGCCATGATCTCATTGAATGGCAGAACAGGCTCGAGGGGCTGAATGGCCGCCTCCTGTTCCTATGTTCCTATGATCTGGGACTTCTGGTTGGAGAATGTTCTCCACATATGCTGGGGTAAGGCCATGGAGGGATTTTAAAATGGGAACAAAGATTTTGAAGCCAATCCATTAGGGTAGAGGGAGCCAGTTGGGGCTAACATAAGGATGGAACAGTTTGATTGGTGTGTTGAGAAATGAATCCCCAGTGAGATGAAGTTATGGACTTGGGTTTTGGCTGTGGCGAAGGTGCTGTCAAGATGGAAGTGAGCAATGTTCCGAAAGTGAAGGACAGAGTTTCTAGCAGTGGAGCAGAATGGAGCCGAATGCTGAGCACTGGGTCAAACAGGACACTGATCTTCTGCAAGCAGCAGACCGAGCAAGCAGCGAGGGAGGTTAATGGAGTTAACATGGGACTGGGGCCAGGCAGATGCTGGAGAGGAGCGAACAGGATGGCTTCAGTTTTGCTGAGTTGTAGGAAATTACTACCCACCTAGGAATTAACCTCAGTCGGATAATAAAACAACAGCCTTGAAGCCAGCAATGGAGAACTGGAGTTGGATATCATCAGTGTATCCCTCAAAACTGACCCCACGCAGATGGATTGCAATGATCCTGTGGGGCCCAGTTCCTCACACCACTTGAAAGGATAATTACTAGTCCTAGCCTTTTCGGGCTACCCCAGATCAGGCGTATTCCCCAGACATTCACTTTCAACTAAAGTTAGAGATAGCCGAATTCTATAAGACGCTTAATTGGGTCTGAAGGTTCAGACTATCTCTCCCTAAAGGAAAAGAACGACGTAAAGATGTTACCGTCCTCCAGATAGCACTTTTAATAAGTTTAACTAGGCTGTAACCTTCCGGATATTATGAGGGTCCAGAAACCCCACCCCACCCCCAGAATTCTGCAACTCCTCACAAAAGAGTGTACAGAAATTGAGTTTGCGAGTTTGATACAGAAATACTACTTGAGACAATTCTAAAATTATATAGATTTATTTAAGAGCTGACATACAGTTAACAGCTGTTGAGTCAATCGCAACTTTAACAGTTCAAAATATAAATAGCTTACATTTCTTATTCTCAGAGATCCTTATTCTCAAATCTTAACTTTGTACATTTTTACATTTCTTATTATTTCTAATCCAGAATATCCACCAAAATCAAATAAGAGTACCTTTTTGATCCCTGAGACTCAAAGAATTAAGGGGGAAAAATTCAGTTGGTAGTACCACCCATTAGCACCTTAAGAGAGCGCTAAGTGGGGCGCAAAGCAACTAGCACCCGGGCGCGGCGATATCTGCGCCTCTCGCGAAATTGACCAGATATTTTGCGGCGGCGCTAAACAATACCGCCCGATCTCCTGTGCACACATATCTTGACGTCATGCAAGAGTGCAACGCCCTTAGGGCGCCCCGGACTGGAAATTCAGTGGTGCCCCCCTCCTTTCTGCCTGGCGCAACCAACGACAGGTTGACTGGAATGCTTCCCAGTTGCTGTGGGGCTGGGGGGGCTCTATGTAAAGGGGGCCTCTTCATGACTTTTGTGTGGTAGCCATTTTTGCACCACTCATTCTGAGAGAGAGAGAGAGATTTGGAGAGAGACAAAGAGAGAAAGAGAGACTTCTGCATTGAGTTAACGCTGTCTGAGGTAGTTTTGGCTTCTGACCATAACTTTGCAGGTACTTTGCTTTTTGACCTTCATAACTTTGATTGCCTAGATACTATGGGGGCTGCAATGAATGGGGGCGTCGTCCTGCACCATCAGATTCGGCGGGCACAGAGACGCAGAGAGAGAGTGGCAATCATGGCCAGACGGAGGAGGGCCAACAGGCCTCGGTACAAGAGACCTTACCCTCCCAGGGTTTTTCACCAACAATTTCTGTGGTGTGGGGATAGTTGGTAAATAAAGCGCCCTAGAGCATACCTGTAACTGGGGTATTGAATAAAAAATTTTAAGTAATTAAAGGGGTAAGTCATGGCAGGAGAGTTCAGACCCGTGCTCTGCTCCTCCTGCTCTATGTGGGAAGTCAGGGATGCTGCCAGTGTCCCTGATGACCATGTGTGCGGGAAATGCATCCAGCTGCAGCTACTTGTAGACCGCATTGTGGCGCTCGAGCTGTGGGTGGATGAATTTTGGAGCGTGCGCGATGCTGAAAGGCTCGTGGATAACACGTTTAGCGAGTTGTGCACGCCTCAGGGTAGGGCAGCACAGGGGGTGACCATCAGGCGGGGCAACAAAGGCAGGCAGGTAGTGCAGGGAACCCCTGCGGACATCCCCCTTTCAAACAAGTATACCGCTTTGGATACTGTTGAGGGGGATGACTCACCAGGGGAAGGCAGCAGCGGCCAACTTCCTGGCACTGGGGGTGCTCCTGCTGCCCAGGAAGGGGGGGAAAAGAGTGGGAGAGCAATAGTGGTAGGGGATTCTATAGTAAGGGGAACAGATAGGCGTTTCTGTGGCCGTAGACGTGAATCCAGGATGGTTTGTTGCCTCCCTGGTGCCAGGGTCAAGGATGTCACTGAGCGGCTGCAGGGCATTCTGGAGGGGGAGGGAGAACAGCCAGTGGTCGTGGTCCACATTGGTACCAACGACATAGGTAAAAAGAGGGATGAGGTCCTGCAGCAAGAATTTAGGGAGCTAGGTGAAGGATTAAGGAGCAGGACCTCAAAGGTTGTAATCTCTGGATTACTCCCGGTGCCACGTGCTAGTAAGTATAGGAATAGGAAGATAGAACAGATGAATGCGTGGCTAAAGGGATGGTGCAGGGGGGAGGGCTTTAGTTTCCTGGATCACTGGGTCTGCTTCTGGGAAAGGTGGGACTTGTACAAGTCGGACGGTTTACACCTGAACCAGGGGGGAACCAATATCCTTGCGGGGAGGTTTGCTAGCACTGCTGGGGAGGGTTTAAACTAACTTGGCAGGGGGTTGGGGTACAGAGTGGAGCTATAGTAGGGGGTGATTTACGGCCAAATACAGAGGGAAAAACAAGTCAGCTGGGAAGGCAGAGCAAATATGTGAAGGCAAAAGAGAATATGGCAGGGCTGGAAGGCATTTATTTTAATGCAAGGAGTCTTGCAAATAAGGTGGATGAACTGAAGTTGTTGTTGAACACATGGGAGTACGATATTGTTGCTATCACGGAGACATGGTTGAGGGAGGGTCAGGACTGGCAGCTCAATATTCCGGGGTATAGAATCTTCAGGCGAGACAGAGCGGGGTGTAAAAGGGGAGGGGGTGTTGCAATATTCATTAAGGAGTCAATTACTGCTGTAAGGAGGGATGATATATTAGCGGGTTCCTCTAATGAGACCATATGGGTAGAACTTAAAAACAAAAAGGGGGCAAGCACTTTGCTGGGAGTGTACTATAGGCCCCCAAACAGTCAGGGGGAGATAGAGGAACAGATATGTAGGCAAATCTCAGAGAAGTGCGAAAATAATAGGGTAATAATAGTGGGGGATTTCAACTTCCCCAATATAAATTGGGACAGTCAGAGTGTGAAAGGCTTACAGGGTGCAGAATTCTTAAAGTGCATCCAGGAGAGCTTTTTGAGCCAACATGTAGAAAGTCCTACAAGAGAGGGGGCGGTACTGGACCTAATTCTGGGGAATGTAGCCGGGCAAGTGGTGGAAGTGTCAGTAGGAGAGCATTTTGGCGACAGTGACCATAATTCGGTGAGATTTAAGGTGGTCATGGAAAAAGACAAAGACGGCCCGGAAATAAGGGTTCTAAATTGGGGGAAGGCCGATTTTAATATGATAAGGCAGGATCTGGCTAAAGTGGACTGGGAGCAGCTGCTTATAGGAAAATCCACATCAAAACAGTGGGAGACTTTCAGAAGGGAAATAGAGAGAGTACAACGCCAACATGTTCCTGTAAAGGCCAAGGGTGGGACCAACAAGCAAAGGGAACCTTGGATGACAAGGGATATACAAAAATGCATTAGCAATAAAAGGGGGGCTTTTGGCAGTTACAAAAGACTAAAGACAGAAGAAGCCCTAGAGGAGTATAAAAAGTGCAGGGGCATACTTAAAAAAGAAATTAGGAGGGCGAGGAGGGGCCATGAAATAACACTGGCGAGCAAAATAAAGGAAAATCCTAAGATGTTTTATAAGTATATTAAGGGCAAGAGGATAACCAGGGAAAGGGTAGGGCCCATTAGGGACCAAAGTGGCAATCTGTGTGTAGAGCCAGAGGATGTAGACGGGGTTTTAAATGAATTTTTTGCATCTGTGTTCACTATGGAGAAAGACGATGCAGACATAGAAATCGGGCAAGGGGACTGTGACATACTTGAACATATTAGCATCGAGAGGGAGGAGGTGCTAGCGGTTTTAGCGGGCCAAAAAGTGGATAAATCCCCAGGCCCGGACGAGATGTATCCCAGGCTGCTGTGGGAGGCAAGGGAGGAGATTGCAGGGGCTCTGACACTAATTTTCAGAACCTCTCTGGCCACAGGGGATGTACCAGAGGACTGGAGAACAGCTAACGTAGTACCATTATTCAAGAAGGGTAGCAGGGATAAACCAGGGAATTACAGGCCAGTGAGTCTAACATCTGTGGTGGGGAAATTATTGGAAAAAATTCTGAGGGACAAAATTAATCTCCACTTGGAGAGGCAAGGATTAATCGGGGATAGTCAGCATGGCTTTGTCAAGGGTAAATCATGTCTAACAAATCTGATCGAATTTTTCGAGGGGGTGACTAGTGGGGTGGATGAGGGAAATGCTGTGGATGTGGTTTACATGGACTTCAGTAAAGCTTTTGACAAAGTCCCGCATAGGAGACTGGTCAAGAAGGTAAGAGCCCATGGGATCCAGGGTGCCTTGGCGCGTTGGATCCTAAACTGGCTGAGTGGCAGGAGGCAGAGGGTGATGGTCGAAGGTTGCTTTTGTGACTGGAAGCCTGTGTCCAGTGGGGTACCTCAGGGATCGGTGCTGGGTCCCTTATTGTTTGTGATCTACATAAATGATTTGGATGAGAATGTAAAAGGTATGATCAGTAAGTTCGCAGATGACACGAAAATTGGTGGGGTGGTAAACTGCGAGGAGGAAAGCCTCCGGCTACAGGACGATATAAACGGGTTGGTCAGATGGGCGGAAAAGTGGCAAATGGAATTTAACCCTGAAAAGTGCGAGGTGATGCATTTTGGACGGACAAATAAGGCAAGGGAATACACAATGAGTGGTAGGACCCTAGGAAGTACAGGGGGTCAGAGGGACCTTGGTGTACATGTACATAGATCCCTGAAGGCAGCGGAGCAGGTAGATAAGGTGGTTAAAAAGGCATATGGGATACTTGCCTTCATTAGCCGAGGCATAGAATATAAGAGCAGGGAGGTTATGATGGAGCTGTACAAAACGCTGGTGAGGCCACAGCTGGAGTACTGTGTGCAGTTCTGGTCGCCTCACTATAGGAAGGATGTGATTGCTTTGGAGAGGGTGCAGAGAAGATTCACCAGGATGTTACCTGGGATGGAGCGCCTCAGCTATGAAGAGAGGCTGGACAGGCTGGAGTTGTTTTCCTTGGAGCAGAGAAGGCTGAGGGGGGGCCTGATTGAGGTGTACAACATAATGAGGGGCATAGATAGGGTAGATAAAGAGGAACTTTTCCCCTTAGTGGGGGGGTCAATAACAAGGGGGCATAGATTCAGGGTAAGGGGCAGGAGATTTAGAGGGGATTTGAGGAGGAACTTTTTCACCCAGAGGGTGGTTGGAATGTGGAACTCAATGCCTGAAAGGGTGGTGGAGGCAGGAACCCTCACAACATTCAAGAAGCATTTGGATGAGCACTTGAAATGCCATTGCATACAAGGCTATGGACCAAATGCTGGAAAATGGGATTAGACTGGACAGGGATGGATGGGCGGCGCAGACACGATGGGCCGAAGGGCCTCTTTCTGTGCTGTAAAACTCTATGACTCTATGACTCTAATTCTCCTACGTTAATATGTCTGAGGAGCACTGTTTGCAAAGGCTGCGCTTCGGCAAGGAAGTGGTCACTGAGTTCTGCCACCTGCTTCAGCCAGATCTGCAGCCTCAACTGAGGAGCAAGACGTCTCTGTCAGTGGCAGTGAAGATAACAGTGGCTCTCAACTTTTATGCCAGCGGCTCATTTCAATCAGCTACTGGGGACATCGCCAATATCTCCCAGTTCGCGGTGCATTGCTGCATCCGTGAGGTAACAAATACCCTCTTTAAAAGGAGACAAGAGTACATCTCTTTCCCCATGACCCCGGACAAGCAGCAAGAACATGCAACGGGCTTTGCAATGATAGGGGGCTTCCCCATGGTGCAGAGTGCCCACAACCGAAAGGGCTTCCATTCCTTAAATGTCCAGTTGGTCTGTGACCACAGACAGCTGATGCTCGCTGTCAATGCCCACTTTCATGGCAGCAGCCACGATGCCTTCATCCTGCGCCAGACTTCTGTGGCAGACCTTTTCCAGGCACCACATCACCCAGGAGGTTGGCTTCTCGGGGACAAGGGATATCCTCTGTGCACCTGGCTGATGACACCGCTCCATTCGCCCAGTACCCCTGCTGAGCTACGATACAACGAGAGCCATCAAGCTACCAGGAACATCGTTGAGCACACAATCAGTGTGCTCAAGCAATGGTTCCGCTGTCTGGACCATTCTGGAGGAGCCCTGCAGTACTCACCTGAGCGAGTCTCCCACTTCGTTGTTGTGTGCTGCATGCTGCATAAATTTGCAATCCTCAGGATCCAGCCAATGCCAGTGGGCCTTGGAGCACCAGCAGAGGAGGAGGAGGAGGAAGAGGAGGAGGAAGATGAGGAGGATGATCATCAGCAGCACCAAGGCGGGAGGGCCATCCGTCAAAGGCTCATAGCAAGTCGCTTCTAGGCCCCCTCTGAGGGAATGGCTTCTGCCATTCAAACAACCTGAATGAAACCATCCCGCAACCCCTAAGCCGGTCAAGGCAACAATGAGTGCAAAGACCAAACATGTACATTTTGAATACAGAAACTTATTTATTTCACAAACTCTGTGTGTCTCATTTCCGCATGACAAAGTAATAGAAAGAAACACAAAAAAAAAGCAGTCATTCACATAACTGGACCTCACAAACTGGAGACAATGTCCAAAACAGTGACAAAAATTTGACCACGAACCTCAGCCTTCAATAAAACAATGAAAAACATTTTTTCACACCTCCTACTTTTTGCCCTTCGAGGGTGATCTGCTTCCCTTGTGAAATTCCCCCCTTCCCACCCTGCAGCTCCTCCGTAATGGGACCCCAGTGGCTGGAGCAAGGCTGGGGGAAGGCTGGTGAGTGTCAGAAACTGAGACTGCAGATGCCCTTGAGGGACGGCCTGGACCAGCTCTGGGCCTGGAGGGCCCGGCTGCTGACTGCTCCAACTCTGCATGGGCGGCAGCAGTCTGTCCTACAGGTGGTGGCAACTGCAGTGGAGAAGTGCCAGTGGTGGCAGCAGGAATGCTGACATCTTGAGAGAGGACAGCAACTCCCTGCTCAACCGACACACTGGCACTCCCATGGGGCAGCACTTCAGCACCCGGAGTAATCTGATGGAGCACAGATTGCTGGCCTGCTGCGGCGCGGTGAGAGCCCCGGGGAAATGTGCCCAATCCAGCGAGGGTGGCAGCAGTCAGTGCTCGCGTGGCCTCAATCTGTGTCTGCATGAGACCAGCCACTGACTGCATTGCAGCACTTAGCATTAGCGTGGCAGCCACCTGTGCTACAGCGAAGTGCTCCACACTCCTTGCCAGTGATTCAATGGATTCGGGCAACATTGCCACTGCAGCCATGAGTCCAGTGTGCCTTTGCTCCACCTGGGCCCTCATTTCAGCGAGGACCCGCTCCTCCTCTGCGTCCAGTGCAGCAGGACTCGAAGCCATACTCTCCCTCCGGGGAGAAGGCCCCCGAGCTTCCCTACCCCCATCGTGTTGCTGCAACCCGCTGGGTCCTGGAGCTTCACCCTCATCAGACCATTCCCCCCTGCTCCCCTCCAGGGAAGGCATGTTCCCAGTATGTGCATGGACTGCCTCGGGAGAGCGTGGCGCTGATGGTCCGGCTTCCTCTTCCTCCTCACCTTCAGCTTCACTCTCACTGGCAGCTTGAGGGCCCATCTTCTCACCTGGTGAATCACCATCTGAAAGCAGGGAGGTACAAGAGTGGCTTTAACATGAGGACAGGGTGGCAGTAAGGGAGGCATGAGTGCAGCGATTTAGTGGTTTGGATTGAAAGTGTCAAAGGCTGGTGTTGTAAGGAACAAGTGGAAGGAGAGAGGACAAAAAGGATGACCTTACCATTGCTGTCCAGAACGGGGTCGGTGTCTCCAGTGGCGACGGGACCAATCACCCGGCTTGCCACAATCCTGTGGACGCGCTCCTCAAGGTCGCTGAGGGATTGCAGCTGAGGCCGCCCTCCACCGGTCCATTGCTGCTGTCTCCTAATATGAGACAGCTTGGCCTGCAAGAAAAAGGACAACGTCTGAGTAAATATGCAGCCATGGTCTTGCCTGAAATGCCTCCCATGGTTGAATAGCCCTTACTGTATGCAGCCATGGTCTTGGCTGAAATGCCTCCCATGGTTGAATAGCCCTTACTGTATGCAAAGTGTGGAATGTGCGATGTGTTTCATGAAAGGGCCATAGGTGTTGGATGAGTGTTGGGCATTGGGGCTTTCAAGACCCTCTGGCCATAAAGTGAGGTTGAGATGGAGGGATGAAGAAGTTTTGAAAAAAAGGCACTCACCCTGATGACCCGAGTGAGGTCGTTGAACTTTTTCCTACATTGCAGATGGGTCCTAGGCACCATGCTGCTTGAGGACACTCTCTGAGCCACCTCCCTCCACACTCTTCTGTACTCACGTGGCAAAGGCCTCCTGCCACTCTCTGGGTACAGAATGGATTTTCTGCACTCCACCCCGCGAACCAGAGCCTCCAAAGTCCGCTCGCAGAAGTGCTGTGCTCGCTCCCTGGCCCTCTCCATAGTGTCTGGCTGCTAGATTTAGCCACAGGTTTGCCCAGGCTGAGATTCAAGGCTCCAATGAGCAGGGTGTGGCTGCAGAGCAAGATTTGACCCTCCCCTTTAAGAACTGACCGGCACCAGTGTGTCTGTGTTCAATCGCTAACTGACAGCACATGCGCTGTGCCCGCCCTCTGAGGTAGCGCCTCACTCCTCGGCCTTAGCACCTTAAGAGAGGTGTGAAGCACCTGATTTAGCGCTCCAATCACCTCCAGGGGCGATAAAAGCCAGGTTTGCTGTCGGAGGCGATAATTAGCGCCAGGCGTTAAACTTTGCGCACCGCCAGTAATGGTGCCCCATATGGGGCGATACCGAATTTCTTCCCCTAAAAACTTACAGAGCCTGCCTCTGAAGTTGAGAATTGCTTGCCCTTTCCAGCAACTTCTGACTTTCCACCTGAAAAGCTCTATTTTTATATCCTTTGAAGTTTTCTGCTGATGTAAGCTAATTATCTCTAGTCATTCCCTATTGAATTATTTTCTATTCTTACTGTCAATTCAACTGTTAGCTTGCAGACTTCTGTCTGTTGTTTAGGTGTTCCAAAAACTTATCATAAAATGGCTACAACAGATTTATCTCTTTGATGTCATTTTTATCGAAGGACTTCTGTTCAATTCTAAAATCACCCAGCTGGTTATAATCAGACATCGGGACTCCTATGTGTTCCAAGTTCAACACAAACACAATGGGCTGGATTTTCATTGGGCCATTGAGGTGCGATTGGAGGTGTGTGGGGGGTTAAATTCGCGAAATCGGGGGGCACGAATCCATTCCGCCCCCAACCCGCCTCCATGCCAGTTTCAAAGGAGGCGGATACCCGACCTGTGCTGGGAGCCGCCTCCCCAAGGCGGGAAGGGCATTAGTGCCAATTAACTGCCAGCTAACAGGTAGTTAACAGACAGTTTTTTGCCTAATCCCTATTTTTATTCCTGAAGTGTGGGATTCCTGACGGCTCCAAACCATGCCAAGTTAGCGAGGCGGACCGTCGGGATGAAGGGCTTGGAGGGGTCGAGATGTCCGGTGTTCAGGTGCGTGGTGGGTGCAAGAGTGCAGAGGTAAGTGTGTTTGGTGTGTGTAAAGTGTTTAAATAAGTTTTACTTACTTTTACTTACCTGTACAGCCTTCCTTGCTTCAGGTCTCGGGAGTCCCTCATCTCACCAGCACAAAAAGCAGAATGGCCGCGAGCTGTCAAAAGTTGCAGCATTCAGCTTTCTGTTCTGGAGAGATCTCTAAATCAGCCTGAGAGGAAGGAATTAACTTAGTGTACAGATTGTCAGTGTTTGACAGCTTCAAAGAGCTGTCAAACGTTGATATTTCAGCTGTCAAAAGCTCTTGACAGATGAAATGTCAATCTGTGACGTCACCTGTTGACGGGTGGCCCTTAATTGGCCTGCTGAGTCTGCGGGCAGGCTCAACAAGGTCAATCAAGTGAAAATCTCGTGGGTTGGCCACAACTCGATGGAGGCGGGACTACAATCCCAAAAGTTGTAGTCCCACCTCCTACATGCCTCCAGTATCAAAATCCAGCCCTATGTGATTGCTTGGTGTCATCTATTGATATCATATTTTCAAAGTGTTCTGTAGGTATCATTTACAACATGTAAATCAAAAACACTTCATCTAGGGCGTTCCATGCATTTCTTAGCTACTTCAATTGGTTGCATATATAATCGTGTTTCCTGTTTCTCATTTGATGTTCCTTTTACAAAGGCACATGGTTTTTTAATATTCTGTGTTCCTGTTTGAAATGTTAGTTTTTAACACTTCACATGGGCATTGCTATTGTGTTGGTTCCAAACTGCAGACATTCTGGAAGCTGCAACTTGCTGTTTCAATAGGGCCATTGTCTTTGTATCAACAAACCAATTCCCATTTCAAAAGGTTGTGTGGTGTTTACAACTTTTGTGTTAACAGTTCATTTTATCTCAGAAGCCTATATTGACAGCCTGTGTCGCCGAGGCTTTAGTTTTTTAAACCCAGTATGTCATGTATTAATAATATCAGCAATCTGTTCATAGGATGGTGTATCTCTTGGAATATGGCTATTTCCTTTACACACTATGGAAGGGGAGGGGGAGGTTGGATATATAAGGCAAAACCAAGAGGATTCAGAGAGAGTGGTGAAACTCCATGTGGTGTTGTGATGCTAAATTGGATGAGAGTTCCAATTTATTATTAAACATGATCTGGATAAGAGTATCTGGACTTTGTCTGAAAGAAGTGGAAGACCCGATTATCCAGGGCTGTATGTGACCCTATTATCCAGGACTGTATGTGACCCTATTACCCAGGGCTGTGCGTGACCCTCTTATCCAGGGCTGTGCTTGACCATATTATTCAGGTCAGTGCATGACCCTATTATCCAGGGCTGTACAAGACCCTATTATCCAGGGCTGTACGTAAACCTATTATCCAGCGCTGTACAAGGCCCTATTAGCCAGGGCTGTACATGACCCTATTATCCAGGGCTGTGCGTGACCCTATTATCCAGGACTGTATGTGACCCTATTATCCAGGACTGTATGTGACCCTATTATCCAGGACTGTATGTGACCCTATTATCCAGGGCTGTGCGTGACCCTATTATCCAGGGCTGTGCATGACCCTATTATCCAGGGCTGCACGTGACCCTATTATCCAGGGCTGTACATAACCCTATTATCCAGGACTGTACAAGACCCTATTATCTGGGGCTGTATGTGACCCTATTATCCAGGGTTGTGCGTGACCCTATTATCCAGGGTTGTGTGTAAACCTATTATCCAGCACTGTACAGGGCCCTATTATCCAGGGCTGTGCATGACCCTATTATCCAGGGTTGCGCGTGACCCTATTTTCCAGGTCTGTGTGTGACCCTATTATCCAGGGCTGTACAAGACCCTATTATCCAGGGCTGTACGTAACCCTATTATCCAGGGCTGTGCATGACCCTATTATCCAGTGTTGTGCATGGCCCTATTATCCAGGGCTGTGCGTGGCCTATTATCCTGGGCTGTATGTAACCCTATTATCCAGGGCTGGAGGGGACCCTATTATCCAGGGCTGTGCGTGACCCTATTATCCAGTGTTGTGCATGACCCTTTTATCCAGGGTTGTGCATGACCCTCTTATCCAGGGCTGTACATGATCCTATTATCCAGGGCTGGAGGGGACCCTATTATCCAGGGCTGTGCGTGACCCTATTATCCAGGGTTGTACATGACCCTATTATCTATGGCTGTACAAGACCCTATTATCCAGGGCTGTACGTGACCCTACTATCCAGGGCTGTACGTGACCCTATTATCCAGGGCTGTGCATGACCCTATTGTCCAGGGCTGTGCGTGACCCTATTATCCAGGGCTGTGCGTGACCCTATTATCCAGGGCTGTGCGTGACCCTATTATCCAGGGCTGTTTGTGACCATATTATCCAGGGCTGTATGTGACCCTGTTATCCAGGGCGTAACATGACCCTATTATCCAGGGCTGTACGTGACCCTATTATCATGGGCTGTGCATGACCCTATTATCCAGGGCTGTACGTGACCCTATTATCCAGGGTTGTACATGACCCTATTATCCAGGGTTGTACATGACCCTCTTAACTGGGGCTGTACGTTACACTATTATCCGGGGCTATATGTGACCCCATTATACAGGGCTGTACATGACCCTATTATCCAGGGCTGTGCATGACCCTATTATCCCGGGCTGTATGCGAGGCTTCACATGATGATGTTGGTGAGGGGTTGTGTGTCAGTGATGAATGGGAAGGGCACCAATGAAACAGGTCTGGACAGGGAAATAAGGCTGCGTAGACTGGCAGAGCAAATAAACAGCAGCTCCCAAGAAAGACGTGGACAAATGCTCACCATTACATAGAAACATAGAAAAATAGGAGCAGGAGTAGGCCATTCAGCCTTTTGAGCCTGCTCCGCCATTCAATATGATCATGGCTGATCCTCTATCTCAATACCATATTCCAGCTCTCTCCCCATACCCCTTGATGCCTTTTGTGTCTAGAAATCTATCTATCTCCTTCTTAAATATATTCAGTGACTTGTCCTCCACAGCCTTTTGTGGTAGAGAATTCCAGAGGTTCACCATGCTCTGAGTGAAGAAATTTCTTCTCATCTCAGTCCTAAATGTCCTACCCCGTATCCTGAGACTGTGATCCCTCATTCTAGACCCCCTAGCCAGGGGAAACATCCTCCCTGCATCCAGCCTGTCTAGCCCTGTCAAAATGTTATACTTTTCAATGAGATCCCCTCTCATTCTTCTAAACTCTAGTGAATACAGGCCTAGTCGACCCAATCTCTCCTCATACGACAGTCCTGCCATCCCAGCAATCAGTCTGGTGAACCTTCGCTGCACTCCCTCTATGGCAAGTATTTCCTTTCTTAGGTAAGGAGACCAAAACTGCACACAGTACTCCAGGAGTGGTCTCACCAAGACCCTGTACAACTGTAGTAAGACATCCTTGCTCCTGTACTCAAATCCTCTTGCAATGAAGGCCAACATACCATTTGCCTTCCTAACTACTTGCTGCACGTGCACACTTTTACTTTCAGTGACTGGTGTAGAAGGACACCCAGGTCCCTCTGTACATCAACATTTCCCAATCTATCACCATTTAAATAATACTCTCCCTTTCTGTTTTTCCTACCGAAGCAGATAACTTTACATATATCCATGTTAAACTGCATCTGCCATGTATTTGCCCACTCACTCAACTTGTCTAAATCACCTTGAAGCCTCTTTGCATCCTTCTCACAACTCACAATCCCACCTAGTTTCATATCGTCAGCAAACTTGGAAATATTACATTTGGTTCCCTCATCCAAATCATTGATATATATTGTGAATAGCTGGGGCCCAAGCACTGATCCTTGCGGTACCCCACTAGTCACCGCCTGCCACCCCAAAAAAGACCCATTTATTCCTACTCTCTGTTTCCTGTCTGTTAACCAATTTTCAATCCATGCCAGTTTATTACCCCCAATCACATGTGCTTTAATTTTGCACACTAACCTCTTATGTGGGACTTTATCAAAGGCCTTCTGAAAATACAAATACACTACATCCACTGGTTTTCCCTTATCTATTCTACCAGTTACATCCTCAAAAAACTCCAGTAGGTTTGTCAAAAACGATTTCCCTTTCATAAATCGATGTTGACTTTGTCTAATCCCATTGATATTTTCTAAGTGTCCTGTTATCACATCCTTTATGTTAGACTCTAGCATTTTCCCTACTACTGATGTTATGCTAACCAACCTGTAGTTCCCTGTTTTCTCTCTCCCTCCTTTATTAAATAGTGGGGTTACATTTGCCACCCTCCAATCTGCAGGAACTGTTCCATAATCTATAAAATTTTGGAAGATGACAACCAATGCATCCACTATTTCCATGGTTACCTCTTTCAGTACTCTGGGATGCAGATTATCAGACCCTGGGGATTTATCAGCTTTCAGTCCCATTAATTTCTCCAGCACTATTTTTTACTAATACTAATTTCCTTTCATTCTTCCTTCTCACTAGACCCTTGGTTCCCTAGCATTTCTGGGAAGTTATTAGTGTCCTCTTCCATGCAGACAGAACCAAAGTATTTGATTAATTGCTCTGCCATTTCCTTGTTCCCCATTATAAATTCTCCCGTTTCTGACTGTAAGGGACCTCCATTTGTCTTCACTAACCTTTTTCTTTTTACATACTTGTAGAAGCTTTTACAATCTGCCTTTATGTTCCTTGCAAGTTTACTCTCATGATTTATTTTTCCCCTCTTAATCAATTCCTTGGCCCCTTTTTGCTGTACTCTAAACTGCTCCCAATCCTCAGGCTTGCTACTTTTTCTGGCAACTTTATATAACTCCTCTTTGGATCTAATACTATCCTTAATTTCTTTTGTTAGCCATGGTTGGGCCGCTTTTCCTTTTGTGTTTATGTGCCAGAAAGGAATGTATAACTGTTGCAATTCGTGCATTCATTCCTTAAATGTTAGCCATTGCCTATCCACCGTCATGCCTTTTAATGAAGCTCCCCAATCTATCATAGCCAACTCACTCCTCATATCTTCATAGTTTCCTTTGTTTAGATTTAGGACCCAAGTTTCAGATTGGACTTCTTCACTTTCCATCTTAGAAGAATTCTATCATGTTATGATCACTCTTCCCTAAAGGACCCCGCACAACAAGATTATTAATTAACCCCTTCTCATTGCACAATACCCAATCTAGGCTAGCCTACACTGACAGGGATCAGACACAGACTCCATCGCACCAATGCCAACGGCTCTTACCCTCTCCAAGCAATTACATCCATCAGCACCACTGGGTTTTTTGTTTCCCAGGCAACAGCCATTGCAATGGTGGTGAAAATCCAATGGCGGGAGATGGAAAATTATGGTGAATGCATGCACGCTGAAGTGATATGAATTAGTTCAACTTTGGGATTTCCTCATTAACCGGCAATGGTCCAATTCAGGTTACATTAGGTTGCAGATTTAGTTTAGACGCCATCCCTTGACTAAGCTCCTGGAATTTTTTGAGGATGTAACTGGTAAAATAGATAAGGGAGAACCAGTGGATGTGGTGTATTTGGACTTTCAGAAGGTCCCACATAAGAGATTAGCGTGCAAAATTAAGGCACATGGGATTGGGGGCAAGGTATTGACTTGAATAGAGAACTGGTTGGCGGACAGAAAGCAAAGCAAAGAGTTGGAATAAATGGGTCATTTTCCGACTGGCAGGCAGTGACTAGTGGGGTACCGCAAGGATCGGTCCTAGGACCCCAGCTGTTCACAATATATATTAATGATCTGGACGAGGGAATTGGATGTAATATCTCCAAATTTGCAGACGACACAAAGCGGGGTGGGAGGGTAAACTGTGAGGTGGATGTCGTGAAACTCCAGTACGATTTGGACAGATTGGGTGATTGGGCAGAAACATGGCAAATGCACTATAATGTGGATAAATGTGAGGTTATCCACTTTGGTGGCAAAAACAGGAAGGCAGATTATAATTTGAATGGCAATAGATTGGGAGAAGGGGAAGTGCAAAGAGACCTGGGTGTTCTTGTGCACCAGTCGCTGAAGGTAAGCATGCAGGTGCAGCAGGCGGTTAAGAAGGCAAATGGTATGTTGGCCTTCGTAGCAAGAGGGTTCGAGTACAGGAACAAGGATGTCTTGCTACAGTTGTACAGGGCCTTGGTGAGACCGCACCTTGAGTATTGTGTGCAGTTTTGGTCGCCTTACCTGAGGAAGGACGTTCTTGCCATGGAAGGAGTGCAGCGAAGATTCACCAGGCTGATACCTGGGATGGCAGGAGTGACGTATGAGGAGAGATTGTGTCGATTGGGCTTATACTCACTGGAGTTTAGAAGATTGAGAGGGGATCTCATCGAAACCTATAAAATTCTGTCAGGCCTGGACAGACTAGATGCAGGAAGGATGTTTATGATGGCCGGGGAGTCCAGAACCAGGGGTCATAGTCTAAGGATAAGGGGTAAGCCATTTAGGACTGAAATGAGGAGGAATTTCTTCACCCAGAGAGTGGTGAACCTGTGGAATTCTCTGCCACAGAGGGCGGTGGAGGCCAGTTCATTAAATATATTCAAGAAAGAATTGGATATATTTCTTGAGGCTAAAGGGATCAAGGGATATGGGGAGAAGGCAGGGACAGGGTACTGAGTTTGGATGATCAGCCATGATCTCATTGAATGGTGGAGCAGGCTCGAGGGGCCGAATGGCCTACTCCTGCTCCTATCTTCGATGTTTCTATGAGCAGTTCCATTAACAGCTAATAAACTTGTGTAATGAAAACGAGTCAATTCAAAAGAGAGTTGAGCTTAAGCTTCCTGCCCCTCTAATCAGTGGCTTATAGCTGTCTGAGCGCTCAGTAGGTGGAGTTAATTTGTTTCAACGCTGGAATAAATTGGATAATTGGAATGTAGTGTGTTTGCAGTCAGCTGGGTATTATCATATCAGACCAAATCTGTGCAAAGTTATTTTTGAATGAAGATGAGCTTATAAAAGTTATCTTCAGCTTCCTATCAAGAAACTCAACAAATGCTTCAAGGGAGAAAGAATACATAATGTAGTGAGAAAGAGGAGTGCAAAATGAATAATTTGAGACATGATGTGTGGTGAGTGTGGCGAGCTCGGGAGGAACAGGTGACTTTGGACCTCTGGCTCTCAAAGCTCTCCACCACTGGGGGTTTTCCTCATGTCTGGGTCTGTTGTAGACTCATTGATCGAGATTGATCACTGAGATTAGTCAACAACCCCATTTTCGTTGGCTTGTGCGACTACCAGGACGGGTAGAAGGCGAACTACAGATGGACCTCAGTCTTCTTCAGTCCGGCAATTCCTATGTAAAGCCAATGTGGAACAGACGCAGCTTCAATACGGGGTCGATTTTCATTAAGCTGTCGGAAAGGAGGCGGGACTACAACTTTCGGGCTTTAGTCCCGCCTACATCGATGTCCAGCCAATCCACGCGATTTTCCCTTGATTGACCTTATTGAGCCCGCCCAGCGGGCTCAGCAGGCCAATTAAGGGCCACTCGGCAACAGGTGACATCACAGACTGAAATTTCATCTGTCAAGAGGTCTGCTTGAAGCTGTCAAACACTGACAGTCTGATTTCTAACCTGAGTCCTTCTACACAGACTCTGTTAAAACTCTCACCGGCACTAAAAGCTGAAGGCTGTCACTTTTGACAGATCGCAGCCATTTTGCTTTCAGTGCCGGCTGAGTAATGGACTCCCGATGCCTACAGGAAGAAAGGCTGTTAAGGTAAGTACAGGTAATTGAAACTCCTTTACACACTTTAGACACACCAAACACACTTACCTTTGCACTCATGCACCTGAACACTGACATCTCGACCCCTCCAAGTCCTTCAGCCCGATGGCCCACCTGCTCTAACCTGGCGTGGTTTGGAGCCATCGGGAATCCCACACGACACCCCTCAAAATAGGGATTAGGCTGAAAACTGCCTGTTAACTACCTGTTAACAGGCAGTTAATTGGCACTAATCCCTTCCCGCCTCGGGTTGGCGGGTCCCAGTGCGGGGCGGGTACCCGCCTCCTCTGAAACTTACGTGGAGGCGGGTTTTGGGGGGGATGGTGTCGGGACCCCCGAATTCGGGATTTTTGCCCCCCGCCCGCCTAAAAGCCTGCCTCACGGCACACTGAAAATCTAGGCCGTGGCCTATGTAAACACTGCATGATTTACTGCACCCGTAGCCCTCCAGTACATGCTGCAGTTGATCATTCTTCACTTGTGAACCTAGAGAGTGACCATCAGCAGACTGTTTGACTGTGATGGGGCATCAGAGCTGATGTTCGCACCTGGTATCCACGCGTGTTCACTTCCAGCAAGGCTCATCGGCTAGCCTGCCAATAGTGAGGCCAATCATACTGCTCCAACACTGCCCTGATTGAACCTAGGACTTTCCTGGACTGCATGACTGCAGATCACACCAGCTGGTTCACTTGTCCACTGAGCACTCAGGGAAGACCGTGGGGTTTTTGGGGGGGGATTTGATGACAGGTATTGTTCCGACTCAAATGGTAATTTAATGGCCAGTGATTTCACGGCAGGTCTGGATGCAGGTTTCACTAGAGCCTGAGCAGTAACGTTGACCCAGAGGCTTGTAGGCACCGGTGAGCACTGACCAGGACAATGATGTGAAACTTTCCAAACTTTTGAGACTCATCCAGGGCTTGGGTTGCCAACTCTGGCTGGGTGTATTCCAGGAGGTTTCATCACATGACCTCGACCCGCCCCGCCCTCGCGCCCCCGCCATTGGTCCACCCTCCAGGCGCCCCGCCTCCCCACGGCCAATTGGAAAGGGAACAGACTCTTTGCTACTCACTTGGATGTTTCTTGACTGTCAGTCAAACAGTTTTTTTCTCCCCCATCTCCAATATTTTTACAACTAATAAATGAAATTGTTAAAAGAAAATGAAAAAAAAAATATTTTTTTTATTGCCCCAATGGTTTTTCTCCCAGGTTTGCTGGCGGCAGTGCCCTGGAGATTAATCCTCAATTCCTGGAAATTCCAGGACAATCCTAGGAGAGTTGGGGACCAGATCCAGGGCTTTGATGGTCAGGTAGCCCAGGAACAGCCCTCGAGTCAATGGTCTTTCCAGTGCACGTAGCAACTACCCGTCAGCTTGGACAGCGTACACTCTGGGCTCGAATTTCCCAGGGCCATGGAGGCGGGATTGGAGGCGTGTGGGGGCTTTAAAATCCCAAAATCGGGGGTCCCGACCCCATCCTGCCCCCCAACCCGCCTCCATGCCAGTTTCAAAGGAGGCGGGTACCCGACCCGCGCTGGGATCTGCCTCCCCGAGGCGGGAAGGGGATTAGTGCCAATTGACTGCCTGTTAACAGGTAGTTGACAGGCAATTTTTAGCCTAATCCCTATTTTTATTGCTGAAGTGTGGGATTCCCGATGGCTCCAAACCACGCCAAGTTAGCGAGGCGGGCCGTTGGGCTGAAGGACTTGGAGGGTTCGAGATGTCCGGTGTTCAGGTGAGTGATGGGTGCACGCGTGAAGAGGTAAGTGTGTTTGGTGTGTTTAAATAAGCTTTACTTACCTTTACAGCCTTCCTTCCTTCAGGTCTCGGGAGTCCCTCATCTCACCGGCACAGAAAGCAGAATGGCCACGAGCTGTCAAAAGTTGCAGCATTCAGCTTTCTGTTCTGGAGAGATCTTTAAATCATCCTGAGAGGAAGGAATTAACTTAGTGTACAGATTGTCAGTGTTTGACAGCTTCAAAGAGCTGTCAAACGCTGATATTTCATCTGTCAAAAGCTCTTGACAGATGAAATATCAATCCCTGATGTCACCTGTTGACGGGTGGCCCTCAATTGGCCTGCTGAGCCCGTTGGGCGGGCTCAACAAGGTCAATCAAGTCAAAATCGCGTGGGTTGGCTAGAACTCGATGGAGGCGGGACTACAACCCCGAAAGTTGTAGTCCCGCCTCCTATCCAACTCCTCAATGAAAATCCAGCCCTATAGGTCCACACTGAGAGATCTGACAATTGAACCATTCTCTCTTCCAGTGAAATCTCTGATTAGTATGTGCTGACAAAGGACAAAGGTCAGACAGTGTGATCAGTTTTGTTGTGACGTTCTTTCACCATCTCCTGTTATCCTGTAGCTCCCAGCTCAACTTGGATTGCATTCGATTTACTTTTCTGGCTCAGTGGGTAGCACTCTCACCTCTGAGTCAGATGGTTGTGGATTCAAGCCCCCACTCCAGAGACTTGAGCATAAAAATCTAACCAGTGCAGTAGTGAGGGAGTGCTGCACTGTCGGAGGTGCCGTCTTACGAATGAGTACTTTAGAGTTCGTCAGTGGTCAGGGACAGGAGGATGCGACTGCGAGTCAGGAAGGTATGGGGACCCAGGATATAGTGATGGAAGAGACTCGGCCCTTGACTTTGACCAACAGGTATGAGATACTTGCTACCTGTAGGGATGAGAACAAGGGCTGCAGCAAATTGACCATGGCACCGAGGTACAGGAGGCCATTCAAGTGGGGGGAGTGAAAAGGAATGTGGCAGTGCTAGGGCGCATATAGTCAGAGGGATAGATAGTGTTCTCTGCAGCCGCGACCGGGAGTTCCGAAGGTTGTGTTGCCTGCCCGGTGCCAGGGTAAAGGATGTCTCCTCGCAGCTGCAGAAGAACTTGGAATGGAAGGGTGAGGATCCCATTGTTGTGGTCTATGTAGGAACCAACAACATAGGTAGAACTAGGAATGAGGTTCTGCTGAGAGAGTTTGAGGAGCTAGGGTTGAAATTGAAACACAGAACCTCTAGATTGCTACATAGAAACATAGAAACATAGAAGATAGGAGCAGGAGTCGGCCATTTGGCCCCTCGAGCCTGCTCCGCCATTTAATGAGATCATGGCTGATCATCCAAATTCAGTACCCTGTCCCTGCTTTCTCCCCATATCCCTTGATCCCTTTAAGCCTTAAGAAATAGATCTAACTCCTTCTTGAATATATTTAATGAATTGGCCTCAACTGCCTTTTGTGGTAGAGAATTCCACAGGTTCACCACTCTCTGGGTGAAGAAATTCCTCCTCATCTCTGTCCTAAATGGCTTACCCCTTATCTTTAGACTGTGACCCCTGGTTCTGGACTCCCCCGCCATCAGGAACATCCTTCCTGCATCTAGTCTGTCTAGTCCTGTTAGAATTTTATATGTTTCAATGAGATCCCCTCTCATTCTTCTAAACTCCAGCGAATATAAGCTACCTGAGCCATGCGCAAATTGGCATAGGAACAAACAGATTACAAAGTTAAATGCGTGGCTCAAAGAGTGGTGTGGGAGGCAGGGGTTTCAATTCATGGGGCACTGGCACCAGTACTGGGGAAAGAGGGAGCTGTTCCGTGGGGACGGGCTCCACTTAAACCAGGCTGGGACCAGTGTCCTGGCAAATCAAATAACTAGGGTAGTAGACAGGGTTTTAAACTAATGAAGGGAGTCGGGGTGTGGAAGGATTCAGGAAAGGGTAACTTCAAAAGCAGCGAGAGAAATGTCAAGGCTCTAGAGCAGAGTAGTGACAGAGGGACAGAGAGAGGGAGTAGCAAAAGTAATAGGGCATTAGTGACTAAAGTGACATCAGGGAAAAATAGAAAAAAGTTAAAGCTAAAGGCACAAAGCATTCACGACAAAATAGATCAATTAATAGCGCAGATAGAAATAAATGGGTTCGATTTAATAGCCATTGCAGAGACGTGGTTGTAGAGTGATCAAGGTTGGGAACTAAAATTCCAGGATATTTGACTTTTAGAAGAGACTGGCAGAATGGAAAAGGAGGAGGGGTAGACCTGAAAATAAAGGAGTTCTTGGATCAGAAAAACAAAATGTCGAATCAGTTTGGGTGGAGCTAAGAAACAACAAGGGGCAGGAAACATTAGTGGGAGTAGCCTATAGGCCCCCTAACAGTGGTTGCAGTGTCAGGCAGATTATAAATCAGGAAATTAGAGATACATGTAACAAGGGTAATGGAGTAATCATGGGGTACTTTAACTTTAACTTTCACTGGGCAAACCAAATTTGCAGAAATAATGCAGGGGAAGAGTTCATGGAATGCATTCAAGATAGTTTTCTAGATCAGTATGTCAAGGAACCTACCAGGAAATTTTCTATTTTAGATCTAGTACTGTGCAATAAGACAAGGTTAATTAATAACCTTGTAGTAAAGGAGTCTCTGGGGAGCAGTGATCATAATATGATAGAATTTTATGTTGAGTTTGAGAGTGATATAGTTAAGTCTGAAACTATGGTCCTAAACCTGAAAAAGCAAACTACGAAGGTATAAGAGGCGAGTTAGCTAAGGTAGGTTGTGGAATTAAATTAAACAATATGACAGTAGAAAAGCAATGGCAAACATTTAAAGAAATAATTCATAATTTGCAATGAATATACATTCCCTTAAGGAATAAAAACACCACGGGAAAAATGGTCCAACCGTGGCTAACAAGAAAATTAAAGTTAATGGCCCAGTAATTCTGTTCCAAACGCGTGAGTACTGTCGGGGTACTCACGCGTCTGGCCGGAGGAAATGCCGGTTTTCAGCATGCACAGCGCATGCGGGGAAAACCGGCATTTCCTGTCCTCTGAACGAAGGGGTTCAGAGGCACAGTGCGTGCGACTGCACAGGCAGCGTGTGTGCAGTAAAATTCACCGGTTTCGTTCATGCTTTCAGTGAGGTTAAGTCCTTATAACTTACACATGAAAAAAGCATGCGTACAGTTGCCCCAGAGGCTGCGGAGGAAGATATATTTTATCGTGGAGCTTCTGAAAGGCAATATTTCTGTTTGGGAAAGGGAGGAAAGTTATTTTAAGAAATGCTGAGGTAAGTTTTAAAGTTTAATTTTTTTTTTTTAAATGGGTTTTCAGTACTGTAGGTAGAAGGAGCAATTGTGGCTGTGTGAATTGCATTTGCTGTGTTTATTAAATGTGAAAATGACTTCTAAAATGAATAATGTAACATTTCCAACATTTTTAAGAAAGAAACTTTTCATCAGTAATATATTCTTTTAAGTAATTATGTATGTATGTCCGTATATATTCCTTTACGTATATGTATGTATGTATATATTCCTTTACTTATGTGCATGAATGTATGTATTTAATTATGATTTTCCAATAAGTTACTTTCTCTGAAAGTCATAATTAAATACATACATTCATACACATAAGTAAAGGAATATATACAGACATACATACATAATTACTTAAAAAATATATTACTGATGAAAAGTTTCTTTCTTAAAAATGTTGGAGTCATTTTCACATTTAATAAACACAGCAAATTCAATTCACATAGCCACAATTGCTCCTTCTACCTACAGTACTGAAAACCCATTTTAAAAAACAAAAATAAACTTTTAAACTTACCTCAGCATTTCTTAAAATAACTTTCCTCCCTTTCCCAAACAATAATATTGCCTTTCAGAAGCTCCACGATAAAATATATCTTCCTCCGCAGCCTCTGGGGTAACTGTACTCATGCTTTTTTCATGTGTAAGTTGTAAGGACTTAACCTCACTGAAAGCATGAATGAAACCGGCGAATTTTACTGCGCACGCGCTGCCTGTGCAGTCGCACGCGTTCTGCCTCTGAACCCCTTCGTTCAGAGGACAGGAAATGCCGGTTTTCCCCGCATGCGCTGTGCATGCTGAAAACCGGCATTTCCTCCGGCCAGACGCGTGAGTACCCCGACCGTACTCACGCGTTTGGAATGGAATTACTGGGCCATTGGAAAATCATCTCGGGCTGTGAAATTGATCAGGCGGGTATGATGTATTACCAAGACGATAACGCGTTTCTCCTGCCATAGGCCGGGGTGATTTTCTAGCCAGTCACGCCATTAAAATTACTTTAACAACTCTTTCCATTTCTTCCTTGCAAGGACGTCTGTGTAAGCAGGAGGCCTGTGAGCGAGAAAAATGCCCGGGAACTGCTAGTAGCCAACACCTTCACGAGCTAGTGGCACCTCGTTCCTCCCCCTCCCCCCGCAAGGCAAAGAAAGGAGCAGACACAATTTAAAGTGAAGCAGTGAACTTTTATTGCATCATAAAACAGTTTTCAGGGTCAGTTTTGATGTAGATAGTTTATAACTTTAAAATGTTAACTAGCTATTTCCTGCTTTTCAAACATTTGTAAACATGAATAGTTCATAAAAAAATGTGTTAACATTTTAAAGTGACTTTTTCTGTTTTCTTAGTGCAATAAAGACATTCAAGGTGGAAACTAGCTATGTTCTAATTTTCAAATAGTTGTTGTAAAAATACTTTGGCTCCAATAAAAGTTGCTAATTTTTTTCAAACTGACTACAGGCTGCACTGTTTAAAGGAAAAGGTTACATATCCTTTCAGTCACAAATAAACATTTCAATGAAAACAGCAAACACAACATTTTACATGTCAATATAATGAAAAATTTAACAATTGCACGATTTGCCCCCTCGCATCTGCGACTGAGGGTCCAAGGAGGTGCATTGCGCAAGAGATCATCGTCGTACGTATCCTCACACTGTTCCCTTTCGGGAACTGTATGAAGTGGTGGAAGGATTTCTGGCCACGTTAACGCTCCTTCCGTGACCATAACCATCTTCATACCAGCCATTAGGGTGGTTAGCCCTATGGCGCGAGGGTTTTACGGGCTCCCACAACCCATCTGAGGGGGGGGGCCACCCACACCCGCAGACGCAAGTATCCCGCTGGATGTCCACCCAGAATTTATAGTTGGAGCTCCGACTCCACTTGCCGGGACTGTCTGGAGCGGGGTTCGAAACCCTACTCCTTCTGGCCCAGCGGCGGGGATGCTTACCGCTACGCAAAAGGCCCACTCCGCGCAAAAGGTGACACCCATACGTTTCCTGCGTCTTTTCCCTCCCCGTGACTGGAGCCCTATGCTGCCACTTGAAAGACCAAGCTATCATCTGTCCTTTTTGCGGCGCCTTGGACTTCTCATTACCAATGATGAGTAGGCGCTGCGCCTCCACCTCGTTGAGGAGATTGCTGAGGTCATCATTAGTTCAATTGTGAGTTCTTTTAATGCCGTGAATTGTGCTCATTCCAGCCATTTCACGTTGCTAATCGGAGTGGGCCTTTGGCGTAGCGGTAGGATCCCCGCCGCTGGGCCAGATCAGGGTAGGGTTTCGAACCCTGCTCCAGACAGTCCCGGCAAGTGGAGTCGGAGCTCTGGCTCTAAATTCTGGGTTGACATCCAGCGGGATATTTGCGTCCGTGGGTGTGGGTGGCCCCCCCTACTTGTATAGCTTGTGGGAGCCCGTAAAACCCTCCCGCCATAGGACTAACCACCCTAATAGCTGGTACAAAGATGGTTACGGTCACGGAAGGAGCGTTAATCACGGCCATAAATCCTTCCACCACTTCATACAGTTCCCCAAAGGGAACAGTGTGAGGACACGTACGACGACGACGTTACTAAATAAATAAATGGAATGAAAAAAATGCTTTCAGGGTCTTTAAATTGCTTTAATTCTGTTTAAAACTACTTCAGATTCTTCAAAATAATGTAAACGTTTACAAAAGTTACCAAAAGCTTCATAAAAATACCAAAAACCTATTTGAAATGCTGCTCTACATGTAAAAATGCTTTGTAGCTTGTGAGAAACATTGGGGGCGTGTCCTATTAAACTGAGACCTCAAGGGGCGTGTCTCACTTGCACTGCGCGCTCCAGGCTTCGCGCTGGCTGCACTCCTGGGTGGCATGATGTCAGACGCTGCCCGGGATTCTTCTCCTTCAAAAAGGAATTCCAGGCGTCCCTGGAGGTGAACGGCAGGCGCGTCGGGTAAGTGCAGATCGGGGGCTTGCACGGGCGACAAGCCCCCGATCCGAATTTCTGCCCCAATATTAGATTAAAGGAAAAGGCTTATAATGTTACCAAAAAGAATAGTAAGTCTGAGGATTGGGAGGATTTTAGAACTGAGCAAAGGAGGACCGAGAAATTGATAAAGAAAGGGAAAATAGAATATGAGAGTAAAGTAGCATCAGACATAAAAACAGGCAGTAAAAGCTTCTATAGGTAGGTAAAAAGGAAAAGATTAGCAAAAGTAAATGTGGGTCTGTTACAGGCTGAGACAGGAGAAATTATAATGGGGAATAAGGAAATGACAGTGAAATTAAACAAATACTTTGGCCGCGAATTTAATTGTGCTGAGGGGGTGGGTTTGGAGGCGGGACCACTGTCAAAATCGCAAAGATTGACAGCGGGTTTCCTACCCGCCTCCACGCGAGTCTCCCAGGTGTCGGGTCTGTCAGAACAGAACTGACCCAAAACCAAGCAGCGGGGGAGACAATTCACCTAATTAAATGGCTTGTTAAGAGCTAATTTAAGAGTCTTTTGAGGCTTTCTTGTAATTTTACCTTCTCCCCCACTGGTTACCCACTGTTCGGGGAACACACCAGCTCAACCTGGCGTGTTTTGAGTCTGATGTTTGTGAAAAGCTGACAGCTGCAGAAGTGGTGTGAAGGATGCCATGTTGCAGATGGTGAGTTTCAGAGCGCAGAAAATGTTGGTTACTGCATTTTTAATACATATAGAGATTTCTTTAGTTTACAAGTTTTTAAATCCAACTGTATGTCCAGTGCCACCTCATTGGGAGAACCTCTCTCACCAGTGACTTTGCTTCTGTTATCTCACCTGCAGCTGCCATCTATTGCAGCAACATCAGAGCCAATGAAACAATCACACCTTGGTCCTCCGAAGCCTTCCATGATCAGCCCCAACACCAACATCACCAACCTCATCACCAACCTTCTCCGCCATCAGCTGATGCTGTACTGGACACAGGGCATCAGCCCCTGACAACATTGCCAGCCAGGAGGCCAGCGATGGCATCACCATGGTCAGACTTTCTTCAATTGATGCTGTAAACCCTGGCTGCCACATGATGCGCCAGGTTGACACCATCCCACACCAGCACCGTGAAGCATCCCTTTAATGTCCAAACCATTCCATGCACACACATCACTATAGCAGGGGGGGAGGGGGTGGTATAATGACTGAACAATCACTGGAACTCAGTAAGACACTTTATGAGAGTAAACTAGTGAGAGACATAAAAACAGACTGTAAAAGCTTCTACAGGTATGTAAAAAGGAAAAGATTAGCGAAACTAAACTTGGGTCCCTTACAGGCTGAGACAGGAGAAATTATAATGGGAAATAAGGAAATGGCAGTGAAATTAAACAAATACTTTGTCTCTGTCTTCACGGAAGAAGACGCAAAAACTCCCCGGAAATAGTGGAGAACCAAGGATCTAGCGAGAATGAGGAACTGAAAGAAATTAGTATTAGTAAAAAATAGTACTGGAGAAATTAATGGGACTGGAAACCAATAAATCCCCTGGACCCCGATGACCTACATCCTAGGGTTTTAAAAGAGGTGTCTATAGAGCTAGTGGATGCATTGGTTGTCATCTTCCAAAATTCCATAGATTCTAGGACGGTTCCCGCAGATTGGAAGGTTGCAAATGTAACCCCACTATTTAAGAAAGTAGGGAGAGGGAAAACGAGGAACTACAGATATGTTTGCCTGACATCAGTAATAGGGAAAATGCTAGAATCTATTATTAAAGACAGGGCACTTAGAAAATAATAATAGGATTGGGCAGGGCACACACGGATTTATGAAAGTGTAAGATTAGGATCACAGGTCACACACAGATTACCCAAGGGTCTTGGGAGTTGCAAGGTTTTTTATTGAAGAGCTACAGTTTTAAAGCACAATCAGATATTACATATGGTTTAAGCTGAGTATAATAGACATAAAACCCATGACAGTAGAGAGCGATCTACGACTCCCGAATCGGAATGCCACGACCAGATGGACGGGGAGGCAGTAGGGTGGTCTTGGATTGGGTGGATTCCTGCAGTCTGCTGCAGTGGTCACTTCCGTTGGGTCATCTCTCAAGCTGTTGGAGGTGTTAGGCCGTCAGCCAGCTCAGAGGCTAAACTTCACCAAGGTGTTAGGCCGTAGCCACCTCGGGGAAGCCTTCGCCCCTAATTGCCTGATTTCCTCTCTCGGTCGTCTATATTTATAATTATTTCAGTGGGCTGGTGGATACCTGGTGTCAATCATTTGATCCCCATCCCATTGTCCAATTACAAGGGAGAGGCTACATCTGACAGCCTCCTCCCAGCCTCATGAGGTCATTTTCCTCCTTATCTCTGTTCTAAAGATCTTGCTGCCCTCTCGTAGACAGCTTGTTTATCCGACAGCTCCTTGCTGCATCCCGTATCAGGCCTAGTTATACCCACTCGAAGGCCTGTTTTTTGGTTCTGACCTTGTAATTCAACTCTCTTTTCCGCTATTTCTCTGACGTGACTGGAATCTTTCTGTGTCATCAACTTAGGCAAACTGCTGATCTAGGGAACCTGTAACAGACTATTATTTCTTTCAATCCACGATTTCTTACATCTCCCCACCTTGGGAAGGAAATATCCTTATTGACTTCTCACAATCGGCTCGACTAATCTAGCTAGTTCTTATTGCTCCCTCAACTTGGGTATTAGTTAGTAAGGAGTTGATACGCTTATCAATTACTCCATAAAAGGCGATGAATTAGGAAAGTAATGAAAAGGTTTTTATTAACTAAAGAACATAGCATGCCTCTCGTGGCCAACTGGTTCCAAGAAGGAAGTGGGTTGCCGAAACACCCACCTTTATACCTGGTCATGTGGGTGGAGCCAGCTGAGGCATGCATTGGTACACAGCGCCAACCAGAGGTAACAATATGCAATAACGATAACAGTAGGATACAATAACAGTGGTTTACCACAGGAGTCTCGAAAATGAAGATTTCCCCCTTTGTTACAGTCCATTCCTTTGAGGGGGAGGAGCATCCTCTGACCCCTTACTCAAATTCAATTCACTGTTCCGGTGTTCCAATTCTGCCCCGCCTGGGATATCCTCTGTTTCTTTTATCTTTCCTGATCTTACCCCGCCTGAGGTCTCCTCTACATTGCTTCGGATCTTCTCTTTTGGTGTGCTCAATTAATTTGTTAGTGCTGGTTAGTCATAGGCATGAGCATCCAATTGGCTTATGTATCAAAGTCTTACTACACAGGTTACATGTATCAAAAACACTATCATTACAAGTTGGAGAACTACCAGAGCATGTGAAATAATATGAACCTAAGGGTGTGCTGATGTATTAAGCCCAATATCCCACCAGTGTGAGTTGTCCTCTATGCTGTCAATTTCAATATCTATTCTCGAGTTGTCTTGCTCCAAAACATAAAAATGCTTTAGGGAGGAGTTCAGTCACATCACGAGCTCACTGAAACCCACAAACAACAGGGGAATGTCGTATCCGAATTGTGCCACGTAATTGTGCAGCTCATACTTAAGTATCTCATTTACTGTCAGTTTCACTTGAGCATAGGTTTTGATATTGAGCATAACATGTTGGTTGATGGGACAGGTCCTGTTAGACCCGTAAAGCATGGTAGTTGCAGTAATAGTGACACAGGAGGCACCACCAAAACCACCTCATACTGGATTCGTACTGGTTTTTCCCACGCTCTGTTACCTACAAAACACAATTATTACAGCCACAGATAAATTCAGTCTTACAATCATTTCAAGCGACATTACAGTTTAACATCTAATCAACAAATCATGGACTTAAAAGATTCTCCAGATCTCTCTTTTACTCATATCCATCTTGTGGAGAATTCTTACTAAACATGATTTATCCTTAGCCCTCAATTGTCCCAATCCAAATTCCATGTAACTCTCCACTTCAACTTCAATTTCAACCCCTCTAACGGGTACCAGTGTGTTTAACTCTACAGGTAGACTACCCTTTATCCGGACTTCCGAAAACCGAAACCCTCTAAATCACAGAATCACAGAATCACAGAAACCCCACAGAGCAGATAGAGGCCATTTCGGCCCATCGAGCCTGCACCGACACATATCCCACCCGATCCCCGTAACCCCTACACCAACACATATCCCACCCTATCCCTGTAACCCCACGTATTTAATCCCCCTAACACTAAGGGTCAATTTATCATAGCCAATCAACCTAACCCGCACATCTTTGGACTGTGGGAGGAAACCGGAGCACCCGGAGGAAACCCACGCAAACACGGGGAGAATGTGCAAACTCCACACAGACAGTCACCCGAGGCCGGATTTGAACCCGGGTCCCTGGCGCTGTGAGGCAACAGTGCTAACCACTATGCCACCGTACGACTTACGCTGAACGAAAAAACCTTCGGTTTTTAGAGGGTTCCGGTTTCGGAAGTTTGGATAAAGGGTAAGTCGTGCGCAGGACCCCCCGTGGACCCCCCGCCAACCCCCCCGCCGGCCCCGACCCCCGCCGACCCCGACCCCCACCGACTTACGCTGAGCGTCAGCGTAAGTCGTGCGCACGACCCCCCCGCCGGCCCCGACCCCCGCCGACCCCCCCGCGGAACCCCGCCGGCCCCGATCCCCGCCGACCCCCCCCGCCGACCCCCCCGCCGGCCCCGACAACTGCTGGCCCCCCCCGCCGACACCCCCGCGGACCCCGCCGGCCCCGACAACCGCCGACCCCCCCGCGGACCCCCGCCGACCCACCTCCCGAAATCCGAAATTCTCCGAAAACCGAAACTCGGCTGGTCCCGAGGTTTTCGGATAAAGGATAGTCTACCTGTATTCTGATTGTTTCATTAATTAGATAGTTTCTCGATGAAGTATGTGTCAATGCTTTAAAAGTTGTCTCGCTCTCCTGAGCCACATTAACTATTTCATGTCTTACTGTTGTCAAGTAACTGAGCATGTCTGAGACCCGTTCTTCAGTGCAGATTCACCACGCATTTGCGGATGGTAATCGTGCCACACATGCCATCCGATACAAGCCATTCTCGGGCTTTCAGGTGATCCTATCAAAAGATTGTCTGGAGATCTTTTGCTCATCTTCCTGTTCTGTCTTCACAAAGGAGGACACAAATAACCTCCCAGAGATGTCGGGGAACATAGGGTCTAATGAGAGGGAGGAACTGGAAGAAATCAGTATTTGTAGGGAAATGGTGTTGGGGAAATTGATGGGATTGAAGGCCGATAAATCCCCAGGGCCTGATAATCTACATCCTAGGGTACTTAAGGAAGTGGCCCTAGAAATAGTAGATGCATTGCTGGTCATCTTCCAAAATTCGATACACTCTGGAACAGTTCCCATGGATTGGAGGATAGCTAATGTTACCCCACTATTCAAAAAAGGTGGTAGAGAGAAAACAGGGAATTATAGACTGGTAAGCCTGACATCGGTAGTGGGGAAAATGCTAGAGTACAGTATAAAAGATGTAATAGCAGAGCACTTGGAAAACAGTGACAGGATCGGACAAAGTCAACATGGATTTACAAAATGTAAATCGTGCTTGACTAATCTACTGGAATTTTTTGAGGATGTAACTGGTAGAATAGATAAGGGAGAACCAGTGGATGTGGTGTATTTGGACTTTCAGAAGGCTTTCGATAAGGTCCCGCATAAGAGATTAGCGTGTAAAGATAAGGCACATGGGATTGGGGGCAAGGTACTGACTTGGATAGAAAACTGGTTGGCAGACAGGAAACAAAGAGTTGGAATAAATGGCTCTTTTTCCGAGTGGCAGGCAGTGACTAGTGGGGTACCGCAAGGATCGGTCCTAGGACCCCAGCTATTCACAATATATATAAATGATCTAGACGAGGGAACTAGATGTAATATTTCTAAGTTTGCAGGCAACACAAAGCTGGGTGAGCGTGTGTGCTGTGAGGATGCCGAGAAACTCTAGTATGATTTGGACAGGTTGGGTGATTGGGCAGAAGCATGGCAAATGCAGTATAATGTGGATAAATACGAGGTTATCCACTTTGGTGTCAAAAACAGGAAGGCAGATTATTATCTGATCGGCAATAGATTGGGAGAAGGGGAAGTGCAACGAGACCTGGGTGTCCTTGTGCACCAGTCGCTGAAGGTAAGCATGCAGGTGCAGCAGGTGGTTAAGAAGGCAAATGGTATGTTGGCCTTCGTAGCGAGAGGGTTCGAGTACAGGAACAAGGATGTCTTGGTGAGGCCACACCTTGAGTATCGTGAGCAGTTTTGGTCACCTTATCTGAGGAAGGATGTTCTTGCCATGGAGGGAGTGCAGCGAAGATTCACCAGACTGATACCTGGGATGGCAGGAATGACGTATGAGGAGAGATTGGGTCGATTGGGCTTGTACTTGCTGGAGTTTAGAAGAATGAGAGGGGATCTCATTGAAACTTACAAAATTCTAACAGGACTAGACAGACTAGGCGCAGGAAGGATGGCCGGGGAGTCCAGAACCAGGGGTCACAGTCTAAGGATAAGTGGTAAGCCATTTAGGACTGAGATGAGGAGGAATTTCTTCACCCAGAGAGTGGTGAACCTGTGGAATTCTCTACCACAGAAGGCAGTGGAGGCCAATTCATTAAATATATTCAAGAAGGAGTTAGATATATTTCTTAAGGCTAAAGGGATCAAGGGATATGGGGAGAAAGCAGGGACAGGGTACTGAATTTGGATGATCAGCCATGATTTCATTGAATGGCGGAGCAGGCTCGAGGGGCCGAATGGCCGACTCCTGCTCCTATCTTCTATGTTTCTATGTTTCTATGTTTCCTCTGCATGGTCCGGATGCCTTGGGTAGTGGCCGAACTATCAAATTCGGTTTTCTTTAAAAGTCCATTATAGGCAGGGGCACAAATGTCTCCAAGAGAAATCTGTCAATTTACTATTCATAACTACCCTTTCCTGACTTTCACTAGAATGAAAATTCCCATTAATACCGGATTCTATCTCATTCATGAGCATCTGGAGAAACTTTACTGCCCAATACAATACTAAAGATAGAAAACATAGATCAAAGTTGTTTGGTGAACCAATTTTTAAATATCAGCAGCCAGCAGAAAGGGTTAACGCCTTTGCAGGTTTATAAAGGCGGCAGCGCAAATATTCTTATTAACTAAACACGATACAGAACAGAAAATAAAACAAAGAAAAACACAGTGAGTGACATAATATTTCTCCTTGTTCTTTCTTCAGATGCCTTTTCAAATGACTGTAAAAACACTGAATACAACTGGAGAAAAATTAATTTTCACATTTAAACAAAACAAATCAAACTGCTTTGGAAAATTTCACCAGAGCAACCGCGACTCTGAGGTTAAATTTTAGACTGAAACTTAATCTTTTGTTAAACAAACTTTTTGTTTTTCTCTGTTTTTTCACACCAGCTTAACTTAAATTGTAGTTCAAAGTTTTTTTTTTCAATTCCGGGTGCACAATCTTATTCGCACATTCTTCTTAAATATTCATTGATGCTTTGTAAAAAGACATTAACATTCACACTGAAAACTAATAAAAACCTGCAGAACAGCAGAAAAGAGACATGATCTTCCCTTTTCTCCTTTATTCTATCATAGCTATTTTATCCTTTCTTCCATAAGTCAATTTTCAATTTCTGGTGTTCTCTACTGAATCTCATTCTGTACTGATTACTGCCACTGGGGATCTGGGAGAGTAGGGTGGGTGTCTCCCAAACCACCGGAGCGCACGCGGGGGTGACTGAGTTGAGCTTGCGGTAGTCGATAGTTAACCGCCAACTGTCATCTGGCTTCTTGCCCGGCCAGACGGGGGAGTTAGTTGTAAATGTGCCTTTGCGGAAAACACCCGGCTTTAACAATGACTCGATAGTAGCTCGAATGCATGGTCCACTCTCGGCCGGGTATGAGGGCTGTTTCACGGGACCGTTAATCTCCTTGGGTTCGGTCATGCCTCCGCAATCATGTTTGTGGGTTACGAATGCTCTCGGGACTGATTCTAGGATCGCCCGGACTCCCAGGTCTGCAGAGGTGGCTGGTTCGTAGTCCTCTGATTTTTTAATCGTGAATACCGAGTGCGCACTGGTGGGGGGGGGTCCATTTTGAAGGTTCCACCAGATACAATTGTTGGCTTAGTCAATCACTGCCCAATGGCTGCCGAGCACATCGCTACCTAATCTCCCCTGCCCGGTCTGCATAGACATATAGATGAGGTTTTAAACCGTGACCTGCACCACTGCTATGTCCAATACTATAGGAAGAGACCCTTGTATGGTGGCCTGGGTTGAATTGTCGAAGCCTGATAGAAGCTGGGGTACACCCTTTGTGGGGTCGGGGTGGGGATTGTGGATGATGGTGACAGACGACCCAGAGTTGACCAGCATTAGTTGCTGATGGCCTCCCGAATCAACAGTGTGGACGACCGACCTCCCGTGACCATCGCGTTGGAGAGGGGAAGCCCCCCCTCCCCTTTTATACCTGTGGGAGTCATAGCGCGGGTGCCGGTGGAAATGACACATTCTGCTGTTGTACCACAGAGACCGGTCGAGCTTTCTGATTGGCACTTAGGGCGGCTAGGGCTGCCTCCGCTCTCTCAATCCGCTGGTCGACTGGGTCGGGGCCTATCTGCCTTGGGGGATTGTAGCATTGACGGGCATAGTGGCCTAAGCGGTGGCAGAGATAGCAGCATATTGAGCTGTTTTTCCCCGGCGCGGATGTTCTCGGCTCCCCTGACCTCTCGTTAGGCAGCAGGCCTTCATCAGGTAAATCATGTTTGACAAATCTGGTAGAGTTTTTTGAAGTTGTACCTAGCAGAATAGTTAAGGGGGAACCAGTGGAGCTGGTGTATTTGGATTTTCAGAAGGCACTCAATAAGGTGCCACACAAGAGGTTATTGAACAACATCATGGGATTGGGGATAATATACTAGCATAAATTAAGGACTGGTTAACGGAAAAAAACAGACAGTAGGAATAAATGGGTCATTTTCAGGTTGGCAGGCTGTAACTAGTGGGGTACCACAAGGATCAGTGCTTGGGCCTCAGCTATTCACAATCTATATCAATGATTTGGATGAGGGGACCAAATGTAATATATCCAAGTTTGCTGATGATACAAATCTAGGTGGGAATGTAAATTGTGAGGAGGACGCCGAGGCTTCAAGGGGATATAGACAGGCTAAGTGAGTGGGCAAGAACATTGGAATATAATGTGGAGAATTCACATTGGTAGGAAAAATAGAAAAGCAGAATGTTTTTTAAATGGTGAGAGATTGGGAAATGTTGGTGTTCAGAGGGACCTGGGTGTCCTTGTACACGAATCACTGAAAGTTAACATGCAGGTACAGCAAGCAATTAGGAAAGCAAATGGTATGCTGGCCTTTATTACAAGAGGATTTGAGTATAAGAGTAAAGATGTCTTACTGCAATTATATAGGGCCCTGGTGAGACCACACCTGGCGTATTATGTACAGTTTTGGTCCCCTTAGCTAAGGAAGGATATACTTGCCATAGAGGGAGGGCAACGAAGGTTCACCAGACTGGTTCCTGGGATGGGGGGATTGTCCTATGAGGAGAGATTGAGTAGACTAGGCCTATATTCTCTAGGGTTTAGAAGAATGAGAGGTGATCTCTGTGGTAAACCACTGTTTGTATTCCACTGTGTACATGTCTGTACATGCCTCGGCTGACTCCTCCCACGAGTCCAGGTATAAAGGTGACTGCTCCACAGTCCCTCTGTATTCTGGACTGGTCGACCACTCGAGGCACACCTTCATTCTCTTGTTAATAAAAGCCTGTTAGTTACTCGCTTAACCTCAGTCTTTTGAGTGATTGATGGCGCATCAATTTTATTAACAAGATTTTTTATAATGGAGAAGATCCTCACACCAGCATGCCTAGACTTAGACCATCGGGAGGCGGACGCATCCACCAAGTTTGCTCACTGGCTTAGGTGCTTTGAAAAATTCCTGATCGCCTCCGCTGCAACGGTCAAATCGGATGAGGGCAAACTGGATGTCCTGACCTCCAAAGTGAACCACCGAGCGTACTCGGTCATCCAGGACGCGACCTCATACACGGCTGCCATCAAGCTCCTCAAGGACCAGTACACACGCCCAGTGAACGAGGTGTACGCCAGGCACCTCCTGGGGAGTCGTAAACAACAACCTGGGGAATCAACCGAGGAATACCTTCAGGCACTGTCTGTGCTTGGCCGGGCCTGTGGTTGTAAGGATGTAAAGGCCGCCGTGTACACAGAGGAACTTATCCGGGACGCTTTTGTAGCGGGCCACAGGTCCAATTACACCCGACAGCGACTGTTGGAGCAGAGTGACCTCGACCTCAACAAGGCCTCTGAACTCGCACTATCATTGGACGCAGCCTACCGGGGCATGGATGCCTACTCCTCTGCACCGTGGACGCCGCGGGGAACGACAGCCTGGGACACGGTAGGACCGTCTCATAGCGCTGTGCCACCCCAGCCTCATCCCAGCAATGGCCCAACTACCACAGCAGTGTCCCAAGGCCAGAAATGCTACTTCTGTGGCCAGGCCAAACACCCCAGAGCACGCTGCCCGGCGAAAAATGCAATCTGCTCGGGCTGCAGGAAGAAGGGACACTACGCCAGCATCTGCAGGGCCAAAGCCACCCCAAACCCCAGCAGCGCCGCATGTGGGCCGTGCGGGCCGCCATCTTGGGCCTCCCCAGCCATGTGCGAACCACCGGAACAGCAGCCATTTTGGACGCCTCCAGCCACATGGGGATCATGGATGCCGCCATCTTGGACGCCAGCCGGGACGCAGCAGGCCCCCAACACCGCCTCATCTGATACCCGCAACGACACACCGACCCCTACGCTGGCCTCCATTACGCTGGACCAAGCAAGACCGCACCAACTGGCCCGGTCCACAATGGACATTAAGGTAAATGGTCACGAAACAATCTGCCTTTTTGACTCTGGCAGCACGGAGAGCTTCATCCACCCTGACACGGTGCGTCGTTGCTCTCTCCCAGTCCTGCCTGCGCACCAGCGGATTTCTATGGCCTCCGAGTCCCAGTCGGCGGACATTGGCGGCTACTGCGTGGTGACACTCTTAGTAGACGGGACTGTGTACGATAATTTTAAACTTCTGGTCCTGCCCCACCTCTGCGCTGCCGTTCTACTGGGGTTAGATTTTCAGTGCCACCTTAAAAGTGTTACGATGGCGTACGGTGGACCCCTCCCCCCACTCACAGTCCGCAGCCAGCAGCTTCCAAATTGCCCGCCGCGCACCAGGTGCAACCTCTCCACACTCAGAGTCACGCCCCCACCCACTGTTTGCTAACCTCACCCCCGACTGTAAGCCCATCGCCACAAAGAGCAGGCGATACAGCGCCGGGGACAGGGTTTTCATTAAAACCGAAGTGGAGCGGCTCCTGAAGGAGGGGATTATTGAGGGCAGCACCAGCCCCTGGCGAGCCCAGGTTGTGGTCGTTAAGACCGGCGAGAAGCAGCGCCTAGTCATCGACTACAGCCAGACAATAAATCGCTACACCCTGCTGGACGCTTACCCACTCCCCCGCATAGCTGATATGGTCAACCAGATCGCGCAGTACCGCGTCTTCTCGACCATTGACCTGAAATCAGCGTACCAACAGCTCACTATCCGCCCTGAGGACCGCCAGTATACTGCCTTTGAGGCAAACGGCCGCCTCTATCACTTCCTTAGGGTTCCCTTTGGCGTCACCAACGGGGTCTCCGTCTTCCAAAGGGAGATGGACCGGATGGTCGATCAAAATGCGTTGCAGGCCACTTTCCCATATCTGGACAATGTGACCAGCTGCGGCCATGACTTGCAGGACCATGACGCAAACCTCGAAAAATTCCTCTGCACCGCCCAACTCCTGAACCTGACGTATAACAAGGAGAAGTGCATATTCCGCACCACCCGCCTCGCCATCCTTGGCTGTGTTGTGGAACACGGAGTCATCGGTCCCGACCCCGACCGGATGCGTCCCCTTATGGAACTCCCACTGCCCCACTGCCTCAAGGCCCTGAAGAGGTGCCTAGGGTTTTTCTCCTATTACGCCCAGTGGGTCCCCTACTATGCGGACAAGGCCCATCCGCTGATCAAGTCCACCTCTTTTCCCTTGACGGCAGAGGCCCGCTTAGCCTTCCACCGTATCAAGGAAGACATTGCCAAAGCCACCATGCACGCAGTGGACGAATCCATTCCCTTCCAGGTGGAAAGCGACACGTCCGACTTTGCCCTGGCCGCTACCCTTAATCAGGCAGGGAGACCCGTGGCCTTCTTTTCACGAACCCTCCAGGGCCCGGAGACCAGACACTCCACTGTTGAGAAGGAGGCCCAGGCTATTGTGGAGGCTGTGCATCATTGGAGGCATTACCTGGCCGGAAAACGATTTACCCTGCTCACTGACCAGCGTTCAGTTGCTTTTATGTTTAACAACAAGCAGAGGGGCAAAATCAAAAACGACAAGATCTTGAGGTGGAGAATCGAACTTTCCACCTACAATTACGAGATCTTGTACCGGCCCGGGAAGCACAATGAACCCCCGGATGCTCTATCGCGTGGCACCTGCGCCAGCGCGCAGATCGATAGACTGCGGGCCCTCCACAATGACCTCTGCCACCCGGGGGTCACCAGGTTCTTCCACTTCATCAAGGCCCGCAACCTGCCTTACTCCATTGAGGAGGTCAGGACCATGACCAGGAACTGCCAAGTCTGCGCTGAGTGCAAACCGCACTTTTATAGACCAGACAGGGCTCACCTGATAAAAGCCACTCGCCCCTTCGAGCGCCTGAGCGTTGATTTTAAAGGGCCTCTCCCCTCCTCCGACTGTAATGTGTACTTCCTCAACATCATTGATGATTACTCCCGTTTCCCGTTCGCCATCCCCTGCCCGGACATGACCAGTGCCACGGTCATTAAATGTCTGAACGACCTCTTCACCCTGTTCGGTTTCCCCAGCTATATCCATAGCGACCGGGGCTCATCGTTTATGAGCGACGAACTTCACCAGTACCTGCTCGCTAGGGGTATTGCCACAAGCAGGACCACCAGTTACAACCCCCGGGGGAACGGACAGGTGGAAAGAGAGAATGCGACAGTTTGGAAGGCCGTCCTGATAGCCTTAAGGTCTAGGGGCCTTCCGACCTCCCGCTGGCAGGATGTGCTCCCCGATGCGCTCCACTCTATTCAGTCACTGCTCTGCACTGCCACTAACGCCAGCCCTCATGAGAAAATGTTTGTCTTCCCAAGGAAGTCCACATCGGGGACATCGCTACCGCCATGGCTGATGTCCCCAGGGCCGGTCCTACTGAGAAGACACGTGAGGACCCATAAAATGGACCCCCTGGTCGAGAGGGTCGACCTCCTCCACGCCAACCCCCAGTACGCTTACATTGCGTACCCGGACGGGCGGGAGGACACAGTCTCCATACGAGACCTCGCACCCTCGGGGGCCCCAGTAACCCACTACCCACTACCACCCCCCACCATGATCCAATATCCAACCCCAGCAGACGGCACACCTGGACCCCGCGACCCGCTCGACACCCACGAGGGCTACACACCAGTGCACCAGCCTACGCGGGACTCGACGCCGGAAGCTTCACTACCCCTGCCGTCACCACGTCGATCACAGCAGCAGACAAGACCTCCGGAGAGACTCCAATACACAAACTTTTAATACACTTCACCCCGCCGGACTCATTTTTAAACAAGGGGTGAATGTGGTAAACCACTGTTTGTACTCCACTGTGTACATGTCTGTACATGCCTCGGCTGACTCCTCCCACGAGTCCAGGTATAAAGGTGACTGCTCCACAGTCCCTCTGTATTCTGGACTGGTCGACCACTCGAGGCACACCTTCATTCTCTTGTTAATAAAAGCCTGTTAGTTACTCGCTTAACCTCAGTCTTTTGAGTGATTGATAGCGCATCAATCTCATTGAAACATACACAATTCTTACAGGGCTTGACAGGGTAGATGCAGGGAGGATGTTTCCCCTGGCTGGGGAGTCCAGAACCAGGGGTCACAGTCTCAGAATACAGGGGTCGGCCATTTATGACTAAGATGAGGAGGAATTTCTTCACTCAGAGGGTGGTGAATCTTTGGAATTCTCGACCCCAGAGGGCTGTAGAGGCTCAGTCGTTGAGTATATTCAAGACGGAGATTGATAGATTTTTGGATTTTAAGGGAATCAAGGGATATGGGGATAGTTCAGGAAAGTGGAGTTGAGGTCGAAGATCAGCCATAATCTCATTGAATGGCGGAGCAGGCTCAAGGGGCCGAATGGTCGACTCCTGCTCCTATTTCTTATGTTCTTATGACTGTTCATATACAGGCAAATACAGCAGCCATTTTGCAAACAGCAAGATCCCAAAAACCACAACATTTTAATAGGGTATGTTTTAAAATGCATCTTAAAGTAGGAGAGAGAGGTAGTGACTGTGAGGCAAAGATATTAGAGAGGGACTGCCACAGTTTCGGGCACAGCAAGGATGAACATTTTAAGATCGAGGCATTGCTTAACGGGAAACAATTTAGGTCAACATTATAAGGCTTTTCCTTTCATCTAATCGTATCTTTAAATTCCCTTGTTAGCCACAGTTGGACTGGCTGGTGAGCAGGAGAGATGGATTAGACTGGGTGGGATATTAAAGGATATGGGGAGATAGGGAGAGAGTGGGATTAGACTGGGTGAGATATTAAAGGGTATGGGGAGTGAGGGAGAGAGTGCGATTAGACTGGGTGGGATATTAAAGGGTACGGGGAGTGAGGGGGAGAGTGGGATTAGATTGGGTGAGATATTAAAGGGTATGGGGAGTGAGGGGGAGAGTGGGATTAGACTGGGTGGGATATTAAAGGGTACGGGGAGTGAGGGGGAGAGTGGGATTAGACTGGGCGGGATATTAAAGGGTATGGGGAGTGAGGGGGAGAGTGGGATTAGACTGGGTGAGACATTAAAGGGTATGGGGAGTGAGGGGGAGAGTGGGATTAGACTGGGTGGGATATTAAAGGGTACGGGGAGTGAGGGGGAGAGTGGGATTAGACTGGGTGGGATATTAAAGGGTACGGGGAGTGAGGGGGAGACTGGGATTAGACTGGGTGGGATATTAAAGGGTACGGGGAGATAGGGAGAGAGTGGGATTAGACTGGGTGGGATAAAAAAGGGTACGGGGAGTGAGGGGTGTAATGATATCAGCAAATAGTGATGGTATTTGCCTGTTTGATTATGATGCCTTACCAGCATGTTTGCCTGATTGATTACTTATGCCTGACCAGCAGAGGTCATGTGAGAGACAAGCAGTTTAGTTTGGGTTTTGCTTTTAGATGGATCACTAGCATGGTGTCTCCTGTAATGCTGTTAAAAAGAGTTGAACAGACTTTAGATTAAAAGACATTCTCTTTCATAAATGTCTCGTCATTGAACCCACATACAAATCGATACATGGTGTCAGAAGTGATTGAAAGAGATGAAAAGGAAAAATCTGAAGTTAAATCAGCTCTCCACATATTAGCAAGCCAAAAGAGAACATCGTTACTTACCATTGGAGAATAGCTAACGAAGTGAAAAATAGAAGGTTTACACCCACCCGCGAAGCTTCAGTTGACAGGTAATGTGGCTGAAAATTGGAGGAGGTTCAAACAACGTTTGGAGTTGTATTTATCAGCAATCGGAGTTGACGAGAAAAGTGATAAAATGAAAGTGTCAGTGTTCTTACATGTCGTGGGTGATGAAGCGCTGGAGGTGTATAATAACTTCACATTCGCTGCTGATGGAGACAAAATGAAGTTGGATAAAATAATGGAACAGTTTGAGGCCTACTGCATACCTAAACGTAACGTGACGTTTGAGAGGCACAGATTTTTCACATGTGTACAGAAAACGGGAGAGACTATTGATCAGTATGTGACTGAACTGAGAAACAGAAGCAAATCGTGTGAATTTGGGGGACTGACAGACTTGCTGATAAAAGACAGACTGGTGTGTGGTATTCCAGATAATGGTCTAAGGGAAAGACTGCTAAGAGAGCAAGATCTAGACCTGGGAAAAGCCATAGCACTGTGTAGGGCTACAGAGACTGTGAAGTTGCAGGCAAAGGAGCTGTTCATTGACAATAGCTGCAACGTGGATGCAGTGAGAAAGAACGGACACAAACCATTTAACAAAAAGAGCGCCAATGTGAAAAAAGAGGCGTGGCCAGCGAACAAAAATGAAAGGGGCAATCGAAAGTTATGTAGTCGATGCGGTACACAGCATCCACCAAAAAAGTGTCCAGCATATGGTAAAACATGCAATAGTTGCAACAAAAACAACCATTATGCCCGTTGCTGTAAGAACCAAGCGCAACAAAGCAAGGTCCATGCAGTAGATGAAAGCGAGATAGAGGAGTTCAATGTGGATGTTGTGTCTGAAAACATAAAAGAAAAAAGAGACTGGATGTTGACACTAAAAGTGAATGACATACATATTCCATTTAAATTGGATACTGGAGCACAAGTTAATGTGATATCAGAGACTGATTTTAAGAAAATTAGACCCAGACCAAAGATACATGGAATAAAAGTGAAAGTGACAGGATACTCAGGTACTGATATACCAGTGAAAGGAAGATGCATTGTCAAAGTGACACACAAGGACAGAGAGCACACGCTAGCATTAATCATGGTGCCAAAGGATGTGCAGGCCATACTAGGTTTAAAAGCCTGTGAGAGACTGAACCTGGTAAAGAGAGTCCTCGTTGTGGAAAGCGAAGGAGAGACAGTCTATGATGAACCCATGAAAGAGTACAATGACCTATTTAAGGGTCTAGGCTGCCTTCCAGGAGAACACACGATCAGAGTAGATAAAAGTATACCAACGGTCATACATCCATGCAGAAAAGTTCCGTTTGCTCTTCAAAAGCAACTGAAGGCAGAGTTGGACAGGATGGAAAGCATGAACGTGATTCAGAAGATAGATGAGCCAACTGAGTGGGTGAGTTCACTCATCATTGTGGACAAAAAGAATGGAAAGCTCAGAATTTGCCTGGATCCAAGAGATCTAAACAGAGCAATAAAGAGAGAGCACTTCAAGCTTCCTACACGTGAGGAAATCATGTCACAGTTTGCAAATGCAAAGTATTTCAGCAAGTTAGATGCATCATCAGGATTTTGGCAGATGAAGCTGGATGAGGCAAGTTCAAGACTGTGCACGTTCAACAGTCCATTTGGCAGATACAGATTCCTAAGGTTACCATTTGGCATTGCCTCAGCTCCTGAAGTGTATCACAAAACTATCCATATGATCTATGAGCACCTGGAGGGAGTTGATACATCAATGGATGACATCATACTATGGGGAACCACGAGAACTGAGCATGACGAGAGACTGAAAAAAGTGCTGGAAGCAACAAGGAAAACAAACCTGAAGCTGAATAGAGAGAAATGCCAGCTCGGGGTGACAGAACTGACATTCGTGGGAGATATCCTTAGCAGTGAGGGCATCAGACCAGATCCCAGAAAGGTGTCCGCCATTGAGAATATGCCAAAGCCACAATGCAAAAAGGACGTGCAGAGGTTTAATGGAATGATCAACTACATGGGGAAATTCATATCCAACCTCTCAGAAAAGATGGCGCCACTGAGAAGACTAACTGAAAAGAACATAGAATGGGAATGGAATCATGAGCATGAGAAATCATGGAGCGATCTAAAGAAACTGCTCACAGAGGGACCAGTTCTAAGGTTTTATGACCCAGCGAGATCCATCAAGATATCATCAGATGCATCACAGAGTGGGCTCGGTGCCATTCTTCTGCAAAAATATGACTACTGGCAACCTATTGCATATGCATCGCGCTCAATGACAGGCACGGAGACGCGATATGCTCAAATAGAAAAGGAGCTGCTCAGCATCACATACGCCTGTGAAAGATTTCACCAGTTTGTGGCAGGACAAGCAATCAGTGTAGAGACTGACCATAAGCCCTTGATTGCATTGTTCCAAAAGCCACTAAATAGCTGTCCGCTTAGAAGGAGGTGGCCCTAGAGATAGCGGATGCACTAAGGATGATTTTTCAGAATTCATTAGACTCGGGAACAGTGCCGATGGATTGGAGGGTAGCTAACGTTACCCCACTATTCAAAAAGGGGGGTAGGGAAAAAGCAGGTAATTACAGACCTGTAAGCCTTACATCAGTTGTGGGCAAAATGCTGGAGTCCATCATTAAGGATGAAATAGCGGAGCACTTAGCAAATGGGGACAGGATAGGACAGAGTCAACATGGATTTACAAAGGGTAAATCGTGCTTGACTAATCTATTGGAATTTTTTGAGGGAGTAACTGGTAGAATAGATGGGGGAGAGCCAGTAGATGTGGTGTACCTGGACTTCCAAAAGGCCTTCGATAAGGTCCCACATAAAAGATTAGCATGGAAAATTGAGGCTCATGGGATAAAGGGGAAAGTTTTGGCGTGGATAGGGAACTGGCTGTCAGATAGAAAACAGAGAGTTGGAATAAACGGCTCATTTTCTGAATGGCAGGCAGTAACAAGTGGGGTACCACAGGGATCTGTCCTGGGCCCCCAGCTGTTCACAATTTACATTAATGACCTGGATCAGGGAGTCGGATGCAGCATTTCCAAATTTGCAGACGACACTAAACTAGGAGGGGGGGTGGGCTCAGAGGAAGAGACCAGGAAGCTCCAGAGCGATTTGGACAGACTGGGCGATTGGGCGGATAAATGGCAGATGCACTATAATGTGGACAAGTGCGAAGTTATCCACCTTGGGTGCAGGAACGGGAGGGCAAATTATTATTTAAATGGCAATAGATTGGGAGAGGGGGAAGTACAGAGAGACCTGGGTGTTCTTGTACACCAGTCACTGAAGGCGAGCATGCAGGTGCAACAGGCGGTCAAGAAGGCAAACGGTATGCTGGCCTTCATAGCAAAAGGGTTAGAATACAGGAACAGGGATACCTTGCTGCAGCTGTACAGGGCACTGGTGAGACCACACCTCGAGTACTGTGTACAGTTTTGGTCGCCTCATCTGAGGAAGGATGTTCTTGCCATGGAGGGGGTGCAGCGGCGATTCACCAGGCTGATACCAGGAATGGCGGGAATGACCTATGAGGAGAGACTATGTAGTTTAGGGATGTACACACTGGAGTTTAGAAGATTGAGAGGGGACCTCATAGAAGTGTATAAAATTCTGACAGGTCTAGACAGACTGGATGCAGAAGGAATGTTTCCCTTGGCGGGTGAGAACAGAACTAGAGGACATAATTTAAGGATAAGGGCTAAACCATTTAGGACAGAGATGAGGGGGAATTTCTTCACTCAGAGAGTGGTGAACCTGTGGAACTCATTGCCACAGAGGGCAGTGTACGCCAGCTCATTAAATATATTTAAGAGGGAATTAGATATATTTCTACGGGCAAAAGGGGTTAAGGGTTACGGAGAGAAGGCGGGGACGGGATACTGAATTAAAGGATCAGCCATGATCTCATTAAATGGCGGAGCAGGCACGAAGGGCCGAATGGCCTACTCCTGCTCCTATCTTCTATGTATCTATGTATCTATGTAATACAAAGAATGATGATCAGGCTGCAACGCTATACACTGAATGTTGCGTACACACCGGGTAAACTGATGTATACAGCAGACACGTTGTCCAGAGCTGTTGACCCAAGTGAGCCCGCAAACACCAAAATGGATGAAAAAGTGAACGCCTACGTGGACATGATCACAAGTGCACTGCCCATAGCAGATGCAAAAATGGAGCTCATAAAGACTGAGACAAACAAAGATGAAACACTGAGACGACTGAGGAAAAGCATCTTGGATGGATGGCCCAACATGAAGCAAGACTGCTCACCTGACATAGCAGAGTACTGGAACTGCAGGGCGGAACTATCAGTGGTCGAAGACATCATCTACAAAGGAAGTAAAATAGTTATCCCAAAGAGTCTGAGAAAAGAGATGCTAAAAAGGATTCATGGAGGACATCTGGGAATCGAAAAGTGTAAGAAAAGAGCATGAGAGGTGATGTATTGGCCACGAATCAACCAAGATGTGACAAATGAGGTGTCAAACTGCACAATATGCCTGAAAAATCGAGCAAGCAATCTGGTAGAACCACTAAAGCCACACCCAGCGCCAGACAGACCTTACCAGAAGGTAGGCGCTGACCTATTCGTATGTCAAGGGAAGGACTATCTTGTAGTCACAGACTATTACACCCTGTATCCAGAGGTTTGTAGACTGTACACTACCACTGCAGATGCTGTGATAACATGTATGAAAGCCATATTCTCCAGACATGGCGTGGCAAGCGAGGTCTTCACAGACAACGGACCCCAGTTTTACAATGCAAGTTTCCGACACTTTGCCAAAGAGTGGGACTTTGTCCACACAACGTCAAGTCCTCACTTTCCACAGTCCAATGGGCTAGTGGAAAAATCGGTCCAGACAGTGAAAAGACTGATGTACAAGGCAAAAGACAATGGAACTGACTTCTACCAGAGCATGCTTGTATACCGCACAATGCCGCTCGAGTGTGGTATGTCACCAGCCCAACTCCTTATGGGACGTCGGCTAAGGTCAAACCTACCCATCCCGGAGAACCTCCTGAAAACAAAAGAGGGGGAGAAAGTGAGGAAGTTCAAAGAACAACAGAAAGAAAAGCAAAAGTACTGCTATGACAGAGGAACACAAAACCTACCTGAACTCCACACTGGTGACCAAGTAAGGTTCAAAGACAAAACAAACATATGGACTCAGAAGGGAACTGTCCTGAGTGAAGTTCAACCAAGATCATACACCATTCAGACGGATGAGGGTGCTGTTCTGAGAAGAAATCGTCGAGATCTTCTCATGGGACCAGCCACAGCAAGTCAAAAGACTGATACTGTTGAACAACCTGATCACACAGCAGGTCAAAAGACTGATACTGTTGAACAACCTGATCACACAGCTGAGAACACATCATCTGAGGCAACAACTCAGATTCAAGGACAATCAGTCAGAAAATCCTCAAGACACGTGAAGCCTCCTGAGAGACTCATTGAGCAAATTTAAGGACTATTGTTATAGAAGGAAGTAATGTTATCTTATTCTTTCTTCAAGTTCTAGTGTATTTACATATTTCATGTGAACACACAAAGCAAGGTTAAAAAACCTTGATCATGATAATGATAATGTAAGTTCATTAAGTGTTACAGTTAAAATGCAGATTAATAAAAAGAAAACATGTTGTTAGTTAAAAGTAAAATACTTTTGTTTTAAGAAAGGGAGATGTAATGATATCAGCAAATAGTGATGGTATTTGCCTGTTTGATTATGATGCCTTTACCAGCATGTTTGCCTGATTGATTACTTATGCCTGACCAGCAGAGGTCATGTGAGAGACAAGCAGTTTAGTTTGGGTTTCACTTTTAGATGGATCACTAGCATGGTGTCTCCTGTAATGCTGTTAAAAAGAGTTGAACAGACTTTAGATCAAAAGACATTCTCTTTCATAAATGTCTCGTCATTGAACCCACATACAAATCGATACAAGGAGGAGAGTGGGATTAGATTGGGTGGGATATTAAAGGGTACGGGGAGATAGGGAGAGAGTGGGATTAGACTGGGTGGGATATTAAAGGGTATGGGGACTGAGGGTGAGAGGGGGATTAGATTTGGTGAGATATTAAAAGGTACGGGGAGTGAGGGGTAGAGTGGGATTAGACTGGGTGGGATATTAAAGGGTGTGGGGAGTGTGGGGAGAGTGGGATTAGACTGGGTGGGATATTAAAGGGTATGGGGAGTGAGGGGGAGAGTGGGATTAGACTGGGTGTGATATTAAAGGGTACAGGGAGTAATGGGGAGAGTGGGATTAGACTGGGTGGGTTATTAAATGGTGCGGGGAATGAGGGGGAGAGTGGGATTAGACTGGGTGGGTTATTAAAGGGCACGGGGAGTGAGGGGGAGAGTGGGATTAGACTGGGTGGGATATTAAAGGGTGTGGGGAGAGTGGGATTAGACTGGGTGGGATATTAAAGGGTATGGGGAGTGAGGGGGAGAGTGGGATTCGACTGGGTGTGATATTAAAGGGTACAGGGAGTAATGGGGAGAGTGGGATTAGACTGGGTGGGTTATAAAATGGTACGGGGAGTGAGGGGGAGAGTGGGATTAGACTGGGTGGGTTATTAAAGGGCACGGGGAGTGAGGGGGAGAGTGGGATTAGACTGGGTGAGATATTAAAGGGTACGGGGAGTGAGGGGGAGAGTGGGATTAGACTGGGTGAGATATTAAAGGGTACGGGGAGTGAGGGGGAGAGTGGGATTAGACTGGGTGAGATATTAAAGGGTACGGGGAGTGAGGGGGAGAGTGGGATTAGACTGGGTGGGTTATTAAAGGATACGGGGAGTGAGGGGGAGAGTGGGATTAGACTGGGTGGGATATTAAAGGGTGTGGGGAGAGTGGGATTAGACTGGGTGGGATATTAAAGGGTATGGGGAGTGAGGGGGAGAGTGGGATTAGACTGGGTGTGATATTAAAGGGTACAGGGAGTAATGGGGAGAGTGGGATTAGACTGGGTGGGTTATTAAATGGTGCGGGGAGTGAGGGGGAGAGTGGGATTAGGCTGGGTGGGTTATTAAAGGGCACAGGGAGTGAGGGGGAGAGTGGGATTAGACTGGGTGAGATATTAAAGGGTACGGGGAGTGAGGGGGAGAGTGGGATTAGACTGGGTGGGATATTAAACGGTACGGGGAGTGAGGGGGAGAGTGGGATTAGACTGGGTGGGATATTAAAGGCTGCGGGGAGAGAGGGGTAGAGTGGGATTAGACTGGGTGGGAAATTAAATGGTACGGGGAGTGAAGGGGAGAGTGGGATTAGACTGGGTGGGATATTAAAGGGTGTGGTGAGTGAGGGGGAGTGTGCGATTCGTCTGGGTGGGATATTAAAGGATGTGGGGAGTGAGGGGGAGAGCGGGATTAGACTGGGTGGGATATTAAAGGGTGTGGGGAGTGAGGGGGAGAGTGGGATTAGACTGGATGAGATATTAAAGGGTACGGGGAGTGAGGGGGAGAGTGGGATTGGACTGGGTGGGATATTAAAGGGTGCGGGGAGAGAGGGGTAGAGTGGGTTTAGACTGGGTGGGATATTAAAGGGTACGGGGAGTGAAGGGGAGAGGGGGATTAGACTGGGTGAGATATTAAAGGGTACGGGGAGAGAGGGGGAGAGTGGGATTAGACTGGGTGGGATATTAAAGGGTACGGGGAGAGAGGGGGAGAGTGGGATTAGACTGGGTGGGATATTAAAGGGTACGGGGAGAGAGGGGGAGAGTGGGATTAGACTGGGTGGGATATTAAAGGGTACGGGGAGAGAGGGGGAGAGTGGGATTGGACTGGGTGGGATATTAAAGGGTACGGGGAGTGAGGCGAGAGTGGGATTAAACTGGGTGAATTGCAAAGGGGAAGATGTGACTTTAACTTGTTGAAATCTCATTATTGTCGCCAATGCTGGAGAGTTCGTTGGTACAGATGGTGATTGCCCAGCAATGGTGACCCTGAGCTGTGTTTGTGAAAATACATTAGAGGTGCATCTCATTAGTAAAATTAATTTACAAGCTGATGCTTAATCACTGCAGCTGTTGGTGCTTTAGTGAGGGATCGTGAGGGGTAGAGCTTCAAGCTTCCTTTTAATACACTGTTAAATAAATTTCAATTGATTTTAATTTTCTGAAGGGATAGCAGGACTTGGCTCCCCATCTGAGTGTGGGCACCTCATAAATATGTAGCATTGCTGCCCTGGGTGTTCAAAGGAAATGTTACATTTCCATATTGGCTCATGCAATTTATCAGATTATGAGCCAGCATCGATACTCGTCCCTGAAGGCTCTGATTGCTGAGCATGTCAGCCCAGGAGAGACTGGGGACGCTGGGATTGCTTTCGTTACTGCAGTGATGGTTAAGGGGTGATTTAACTGAGGTGTTCAAAGTTATGAGGGGTTTTGATAGAGTAAATAAAAAGAAACTGAAGGTCAATAACCAGATGAATCCCTATCTCTTTAAACTCCTCAACCCTACAACCCCCGAGATCTCTGCGCTCCTCCAATTCTGGCCTCTTGCGCATCCCCGATTTTAATCGCTCCACCTTTGGCGGCCGTGCCTTCAGCTGCCTGGGCCCTAAGCTCGGGAATTCCCTCCCTAAACCTCTCCACCTCTCTACCTCTCTCTCATCCTTTAAGACGCTCCTTAAAACCTACCTCTTTGACCAAGCTTTTGGCAATCTGTCCTGATATCTCCTTATGTGGCTTGGTGTCAATTTTTGTTTGATTATGCGCCTGTGAAGCTCCTTGGGACATCTTACTGCGTTAAAGGTGCTATATAAATGCAAGTTGATAAAAGTATGTCACTCCACAGTCTTCTCGCTGGAGAAAAGAGCTCCAGCCTGTTCAATCTTTCCTGATAGGTATAACCTCTCCATTCTGGTATCATCCAAGTAAACCTTTTTGGCACTTTCTCCACTGCCTCTATATCCTTTTTATAATACGGAGACCAGAAATATTCACAGTGCTCCAAGTGTGGTCTAACCAGGATTCAATACAAGTTTAACATTATTTCTCTGCTGTTCAATTCTATTTCTCTAGAAATGAACCCCGGTGCTTTGTTTGCTTTTTTATGATATTTTTAACATGCATCGCTAATTTAGTGATTTGTGTATCTGCACCCCCAGATTCCTCTGATCCTCCACCCCTTAGACATTTATTCTTCCCATGAAAATGTACCACCTCACACTTATCTATATTGAAGTTAATTTGCCAAGTTAAAGAAAGAAAGAAAGACTTGCATTTCTATAGCGCCTTTCATGACCACCGGACGTCTCAAAGCGCTTTACAGCCAATTAAGTACTTTGGAGTGTAGTCACTGTTGTAATGTGGGAAATGCAGCAGCCAATTTGCATACAGTAAGCTCCCACAAACAGCAATGTGATAATAATCAGATAAACTGTTTTTGTTAAGTTGATTGAGTGATAAATATTGGCCAGGACACCGGGGATAACTCCCCTGCTCTTCTTCAAAATAGTGCCATGGGGTCTTTTACATCCAACTGAGAGAGCAGACGGGGCCTCAGTTTAACATCTCATCCGATGGACGGGTCACATCATCTGCATGCCCGATACGAGACTCCCAAAATAAGCGCTCTACTCGGAGCTCCGACACGGCAAGTGAGCCCCAGGTGGGCAGAGGAAATGCTTCAAGGACACCCTCAAAGCCTCCTTGAAAAAGTGTAACATCCCCACCGACACCTGGGAAACCCTGGCCCAAGACCGCACAAAGTGGAGGAGAAGCATCCGGGAAGGCTCCGAATACCTCGAGTCTCTTCGCCGGGAGCAAACGGAAGCCAAGCGCAGGCAGCGCAAGGAGCGCACGTCAACCCAAGCACCCCACCCACCCGCCCCTTCAACCACCGTCTGCCCCACCTGTGACAGAGACTGTAGGTCCCGCATTGGACTAATCAGCCACCTGAGAGCTCATTTTTAATGTGGAAGCAAGTCATCCTCGGTTCCCAGGGACTGCCTAAGAAGAAGATGTGCTCAAGTCTCTGGAGTGGGACTTTGAACCCACAACCTTCTGACTCAGAGGCGAGAGTGCTGCCCACTGAGCCACAGCTGACACTTTTATTACTATCTTCCTGTATTGTGTCGCAGTTCTCCTCTGTATTAACTACACCCCCCAATTTGGTGTCGTCTGCAAATTTTGAAATTGTACTCCCGATTCCTGAGTTCAAATCGTTTATGTAAATGGTGAACCGATCCCTGTGGAACACAACTTCTCACCTTCCACCAGTCTGAGTAAATACCTTCAACACCTACTCTCTGTTTTCTGTTTTGTAGCCAACTTGCTATCCTTGTCTTTATAAACAGAGGTATAGAGTACAAAAGCAGGGCGGTTATGCTAAAACTTTATAAATCACTGGTTAGGTCCCAGCTGGAATATTGAGTCCAGTTCTGGGCACCGCACTTTAAGAAGGAGGTCAAGGCCTGAGAGAGGGCGCAGAGGAGATTCACTAGAATGGTACCAGGGATGAGGGACTTCAGTTACATGGAAAGATTAGAGAAGCTGGGATTGTTCTCTTTAGAGCAGAGAAGGTTAAGGAGAGATTTAATAGAGGTGTTCAAAATCATATATTTTGATGTAATATATAAAGAGAAACTTTATGAAGTGAAACAGAGGTAGAATGGTTGGTAACCAGAGGACACAGATTTAAGGTAATTAGCAAATGAACCAGAGGGGAGATGAGAAGAAATCTTTTTACACAGCGAGTTGGTGTGATCTGGAATGCGCTGCCTGAAACAAGCAGATTCAATAGTAACTTTCAAAAGGGAATTGGATAAATACTTAAAGGGGAAAGATTTGCACGGCTACGGGGAAAGAGCAGGGGGAGTGGGACTAATTGGACAGCTCTTTCAAAGAGCCGGCACAGGCACGATGGGCCGAATGGCCTCGTTCTGTGCTGTATCATTCTATAAATGCAAGTGTGTCTTTCTTTTTTATTCTCTTCTTTTTTTTTCTTAAGAACATAAGAACATAAGAAGTAGGAGCAGGAGTAGGTTTACGGCCCCTCAGGCCTGCTCCGCCATTCAATAGGATCATGGCTGATCCGAATCTAGACTCACGTCCACTTCCCTGCCCTCTCCCCGTAAACCCTAATTCCCTTATCTGCTAGGAAACTGTCTATCTCCGTTTTAAATTTATTTAATGTTGCAGCTTCCACAGCTCTCTGGGGTAGCAAATTCCATAGATTTACTACCCTCTGAGTGAAGAAGTTTCTCCTCATCTCAGTTTTGAAACGGCAGCCCCTTATTCTAAGATTATGCCCCCTAGTTCTAGTCTCACCCATCAGTGGAAACATCCTCACCACATCCACCCGATCAAGCCCCCTCACAATCTTATATGTTTCGATAAGATCGCCTCTCATTCTTCTGAACTCCAATGAGTAGAGTCCCAATCTACTCAACCTTTCCTCATACGTCAACCCCCTCATCTCTGGAATCAACCGAGTGAACCTTCTCTGAACCGCCTCGAGAACAAGTATATATTTTCTTAAATATGGAAACCAAAACTGCACGCAGTATTCCAGGTGTGGCCTCACCAATACCCTGTATAACTGCAGCAAGACCTCCCTGTTTTTATACTCCATCCCCCTTGCAATAAAAGCCAAGATTCCATTGGCTTTCCTGATCAACTGCTGCACCTGCATACTAACTTATTGGGCCAGAAATTCGTGACCAAATGCGTGAGTACGGTCTGGGTACTCACGCATCTGGCTGTTGGAAATGCCGGCGTTCAGCATGCACAGCACATGCGGGGAACGCCGGCATTTCCAGTCCTCGGAACGAAGGGGTTCATAGGCACAGCGCGTGCGACTGCACAGGCAGCGCTTGCGCAGTGAACTTCGTCGATTTCATTCATGGATTCAGTGAGGGTAAGTCCTTACAAGTTAGACTTGAAAAAAGCATGTGTAAAGTTGTTCCAAGGCTACGGAGGAAGATATATTTTATCGTGGAGCTTCTGAAAGGCAATATTTTTGTTTGGGAAAGGGAGGGAAGTTATTTTAAGAAATTTTAAGTAAGTTTTAAAGTTTAATTTTTTTTTTTTAAACGGGTTTTCAGAACGGTAGGTAGAAGGAGCAATTGTGGCTGTGTGAATGGAATGTGAAAATGAGTGTTCTAAAATGAGTAATGTAACATTTCCAGCACTTTTAAGAAAGAAACTTTTCATCAGTAATAAGTAATTATGTATGTATGTCCGCATATATTCCTTTACGTATATGTATGTATGTTTTATATTCCTTTACTTATGTGTATGAATGTATGTTTTTAATTATGATTTTTCAATAAGTTACTTTCTCTGAAAGTCATAATTAAATAATACATTCATACACATAAGTGAAGGAATATATACATAACACGCAAAGGAATATATACAGACATACATACTTTCAGAAGCTCCACGATAAGAAATATCTTCCTCCGCAGCCTCTGGAGCAAATGTACCCATGCTTTTTTCATGTGTAAGTTGTAAGGACTTGACCTCACTGAAAGCATGAATGAAAGCGGCGAATTTTACTGCGCACGCGTTCTGCCTCTGAACCCCTTCGTTCAGAGGACAGGAAATGCTGCGCTGTGCATGCTGAAAACCGGCATTTCCTCCGGCCAGACGCGTAAGTACCCCGACCGTACTCGCGCATTTGGAAGGGAATTACTGGGCCAACATTTTACATGTCAATAAAATGAAAAATTTAACAATTGCACGATTTGCCCCCTCGCATCTGCGACTGAGGGTCCAAGGAGGTGCATTGCGCAAGAGGTCATCGTCGTACGTATCCTCACACTGTTCCCTTTCGGGAACTGTATGAAGTGGTGGAAGGATTTATGGCCGTGATTAACGCTCATTCCGTGACCGTAACCATCTTTGAACCAGCCATTAGGGTGGTTAGTCCTATGGCGTGAGGGTTTTACGGGCTCCCACAACCCATCTGAGGGGGGGGGGGGGCCACCCACACCCACGGATGCAAGTATCCCGCTGGATGTCCACCCAGAATTTATAGTTGGAGCTCTGACTCCACTTGCCGGGACTGTCTGGAGTGGGGTTCGAAACCCTACTCCTTCTGGCCCAGCGGCGGGGATGCTTACTGCTACGCAAAAGGCCCACTCCGTACAAAAGGTGACACCCATACGTTTCCTGCGCCTTTTCCCTCCCCGTGACTGGAGCCCTATGCTGCCACTTGAAAGACCAAGCTATCATCTGCCCTTTTTGCGGCGCCTTTGACTTCTCATTACCAATGATGAGCAGGCGCTGCGCCTCCACCTCCTTGAGGAGATTGCTGAGGTCATCATCAGTTCAATTGTGAGTTCTTTTAATGCCGTGAATTGTGCTCATTCCAGCCATTTCATGTTGCTAATCGAATTGGGCCTTTGGCATAGCGGTAGGATCCCCGCCGCTGGGCCAGATCAGGGTAGGGTTTCGAACCCCACTCCAGACAGTCCCGGCAAGTGGAGTCGGAGCTCCGGCTCTAAATTCTGGGTTGACATCCAGTGGGATATTTGCGTCCGTGGGTGTGGGTGGCCCCCCCTCCTTGTATAGCTTGTGGGAGCCTGTAAAACCCTCCCGCCATAGGACTAACCGCCCTAATGGCTGGTTCAAAGATGGTTACGGTCACGGAATGAGCGTTAATCATGGCCATAAATTCTTCCACCACTTCATACAGTTCCCCAAAGGGAACAATGTGAAGACATGTATGACGATGACATTGCTAAATAAATAAATGGAATTTAAAAAATTCTTTTAGGGCTTTTAAAAGTCTTTAAATTGCTTTAATTCTGTTTAAAACTACTTCAGATTCTTCAAAATAATGTAAACGTTTTTAAAAGTTTATAAAAGTTACCAAAAGCTTCAAAAAACTTCCAAAAACCTATTTAAACTGCTGCTTTGCATGTAAAAATGCTTAGCAGCTTGGCAGAAACATTGGGGGCGTGTCCTGTTAAACTGAGACCTCAAGGGGCGTGTCTCAGTTGCACAGCGCACTACAGGCTTCGCGCTGGCTGCACTCCTGGGCGGCGTGACGTCAGACGCTGCCCGGGAGTCAACATTTTAAAACAGCAATTCCAGGCGTCCCTGAAGCTCAACGGCCGGCGCGTCGGGTAAGTGCAGATCGGGGGCTTACACGCGCGGCAAGCCCCCGACTCGAATTTCTGGGCCTTTGTGTTTCATGTACCAGGACCCCCAGATCCCTTTGTACTGTAGCACTTTGCAGTTTTTCTCCATTTAGATAATAACTTGCTCTTTGATTTTTTTCTGCCAAAGTGCATAACCTCACACTTTCCAACATTATATTGCATCTGCCAAATTTCTGCCCACTCACTTAGCCTGTCTATGTCCTTTTGCAGGTTTTTTATGTCCTCCTCACTCACTGCTTTCCCTCCCATCTTTGTATCGTCGGCAAACTTGGATATGTTGCACTCGGTCCCTTCCTCCAAATCGTTAATATAGATTGTAAAGAGTTGGGGTCCCAGCACTGATCCCTGTGGGACACCACTAGTTACTGATTGCCAGCCCGAGAACGAACCATTTATCCCAACTCTTTGTTTTCTGTTAGATAGCCAATCTTCCACCCATGTCAGTATATTACCCCCAATCCTGTGATTTTTATCTTGATCAGTAATCTTTTGTGTGGAACCTTGTCAAATGCCTTTTGGATGTCCAAATACACTACATCCACTGGTTCCCCTTTATCCACCCTGTATGTTACATCCTCAAAGAATTCGAGCAAATTTGTCAAACATGACTTCCCCTTCGTAAAACCTTGCTGACTCTGTCCTATTAAATTATGTTTATCCAAATGCTCTGATACTGTTTCCTTAATAATGGACTCCAACATTTTGCCAACCACAGATGTTAGGCTAACTGGTCTATCGTTTCCAGCTTTTTGTCTACTTCCCTTCTTAAATAAGGGTGTTACATTAGCAGTTTTCCAATCTGCCGGGACCTTTCCTGAGTCCAGGGAGTTCTGGAAAATGATCACCAATGCATCCACAATCCCTACCGCCACTTCTCTCAAGACCCTAGGATGTAGGCCATCAGGTCCGGGGGATTTATTCGCCTTAAGTCCCATTATTTTACTGAGTACCATCTCTTTAGTGATTTTAATCGTGTTTAGCTCCTCCCCCCCAATTGCCCCCTGTTTGTCCAGTGTTGGGATATTTTTAGTGTCCTCTACTGTAAAGACTGATACAAAATATTTGTTCAGCGTCTTTGCCACCTCCATGTTCCCCACCACTAGTTTCCCGGTCTCATCCTCTAAGGGACCAACGTTCACTTTAGCCACCCTTTTATCTTTCTTTCTATCTTTCTATCTTTCTTTCTATCTTTCTTTCTTTCTGAATTTCTTTCAATCTTCCTTTCTTCCTATCTTTCTTTCTGTCTTTCTTTTTTTCTTTCTCAGAGACACAAAATAATTGGGACAAAGATAAACGGGCTCCTTCCTCGCATAACTGTAGCTGCTGTGGTGGTTGAACCAGACCTGAATCCCAACTCCAAAATGCAAGTTGTTCCATTCTGGGGGGTTGGTAAGCGAGGTCCACCTGGGGAGTTTGGTTTCATTGGTTGACAGTCCTGCCATAGTCTATATTTACCCGTTGTAGCATCAATTGAAATAAAATATGGAGAAGGTATCTGGAGAGGAAGGGAGGGTTGGGGTGAAATTGGTCCTGTTTTTTTGGACAGGACATACCTGGGTAGTTTTCCACATTGTCGGGTAGATGCCTGTGTTGTAGCTGTATTGGAACAGCTTGACTAGAACCGCAGCTAGTTCTGGAGCGCAAGTCTTCAGCATGACAGCCGGGAAGTTGTCGGGCCCATAGCCTTTGCTGTATCCAGTGCGTTCAGCCGTTTCTTGATATCAGGTGGAGTGAATCGAATTGACTGAAGACTGGCTTCTGTGATGGTGGGGACCTTGGGAGTAGGCCAATATGGATCATCCACTCGGCACTTCTGGCTGAAGATGGTTGTGAACGCTTCAGCCTTGTCTTTTGCACTCACATGCTGGGCTCCACCATCATTGAGAATGGGGATGTTCATGGAGCCTCCTCCTCCCATTAGTTGTTTAATTGTCCACCAACATTCATGACTGGATGTGGCAGGACTGCAGAGCTTTGATCTGCTCTGTTGATTGTGGGATCGCTTAGCCCTGTCTATAGCATGCTGCTTCCGCTGTTAAGCATGCATGTAGTCCTGTGTTGCAGCTTCCCCAGGTTGGCACCTCATTTTTAGGTACGCCTGGTGCTACTCCTGGCATGCTCTTCTACACTCCTTATTGAACCAGGGTTGGTCCCCTGGCTTGATGGTAATGGTACAGTGAGGGATATGCCAGGCCATGAGATTACAAATTGTGGTGGAATACAATTCTGCTGCTGTTGATGGCCCACAGCGCCTCATAGATGCCCAGTTTTGAGCTGCTAGATCAATTTTGAAGGTGGGGGATTTGGCGATGGTAATGCCATTGAATGACAACGGGCGGTGGTTGGACTCTCGCTTGTTGGAGATAGTCATTGCATGACACTTCTGTGGCGCGAATGTTACCTGCCACTTATCAGCCCAAGCCTGAACGTCATCCAGGTCTTGTTGCATGCGAGCATGGACTGCTTCAATATCTGAGGAGTTGTGAATGGCGCTGAACACTGTGCAGTCATCAGCAAACATCCCCATTTCTGACCTTATGTTGGAGGGAAGGTCATTGATGAAGCAGCTGAAGATGGTTGGGCCTAGGACACTACCCTGAGGAACTCCTGCAGCGATGTCCTAGGGCTGCGATGATTGACCTTCAATCACAACAACCATCTTCCTTTGTGCTAGGTGTGACTCCAGCCAGTGGAGAGTTTTCCCCCTGATTCACATTGCCTTCAGTTTTACTAGGGCTCCTTCATGCCACACTCAGTCAAATGCTGCCTTAATGTCAAGGGCAGTCACTCTCGCTTCTCCACTGGAATTCAGCTCCTTTGTCCATGTTTGGACCAAGGCTGTAATGAAGTCAGGAGCAGCGTGGTCTTGGCGGAACCCAAACTGGGTATCAACGAGCAGGTTATTAGTGAGTAAGTGCCACTTGATAGCACTGTCGATGACACCTTACATCACTTTGCTGATGATTGAGAGTAGACTGATGGGGCGGTATTTGGCCATATTGGATTTGTCCTGCTTTTTGTGGACAGGGCATACCTGGGCAGTTTTCCACATTGTCGGATAGATGCCAGTGTTGTAGCTGTACTGGAACAGCTTGGCTAGAGGCACGGCTAGTTCTGGAGCACAAGTCTTCAGTGCGACAGCCGGGATGTTGTCGGGGCCCAGAGCCTTTGCTAGTGCGCTGCTGTTCTTCTGACTGTTCTTATACAGGCAAATACAGCAGCCATTTTGCAAACAGCAAGATCCCACAAACAGCAACATTTTAACGGGGTATGTTTTAAAATGCTTCTTAAAGGAGGAGAGAGAGGTAGCGACTGTGAGGCGAAGAGGATTAGAGAGAGAATTCTAGAGCTTAGGGCCTAGGCAAGGATGAGAATTTTAAGATCTAGACATTGCTTAACCGGGAAACCATGTAGGTCAACATTATAAGCTTCTTCATTTGATCTAATACTATCTTTAAATTCTCTTGTTAGTCACGGTTGGACCACTTTTCCGGTGGGGTTTTTGTGCCTTAAAACAACAACAACAACAAGTTGTATTTATATAGCGCCTTTAACGTAGTAAAACATCCCACGGTGCTTCACAGGAGTATTTTAAGACCACATAAGGAAAAATTAGGGCAGGTGAACAAAAGCTTGGTTAAAGAGGTAGGTTTTAAGGAGCGTCTTAAAGGAGGAAAGAGAGGTAGCGAGGCGGACAGGTTTAGGCAGGGAATTCCAGAGCTCAGGGCCTAGGCGACAGAAGGCATGTAAAAGAATGTATATTTGTTAATTATGCATTAATTCTTTAAATGCTAGCCATTGCTTGTCTACCATCATACCTTTTAATGGAGTCTCCCAACCTACAAAAAACCTCCCAGAAATACGAGAAAACCAAGGGTGCGGCAAGAATGAGGAATTTAAAGAAATTATTATTAGTAAAATAACAGTATTAGCAAAATTAATGGGACTAAAAGTCGATAAATCCCAAGGACTGGTTGACCTACATCCTAGGGTTTTGAAAGAGGTGGCCATTGGAATAGTGGACGCATTGGTTGTCATCTTCCAAAATTCTATAGATTCTGGAGCAGTTCCTACAGATTGGAGGATAGCAAATGTAACCCCGCTATTTAAGAAAGGAGGGAGAGAGAAAACGGGGAACTACAGATCTGTTAGCCTCACATCAGTAGTTGGGAAAATGCTGGAATCTATTATAAAGGATGCAATAACTGGGCACTTAGAAACTAATAGTGAGATTGGGCAGAGTCAACATGGATTTATGAAAGGGAAATCCTGTTTGACAAGCCTATTGGAGTTCTTCGAGGATGTAACTAGTGGAGTAGACAAAGGGGAACCAGTAGATGTGGTGTATCTGGATTTTAAGAAGGCCTTCGATAAGGTCCCACACAAGAGGTTGGTGAACAAAATTAGGGCACATGGAATTGGGGGTAATGTACTAGCATGGATTGAGAATTGGTTAACAGACAGAAAACAAAGAGTAGGGATAAACGGGTCTTTTTCAGGCTGGCAGGCTGTGACTAGCGGGTTACTGCAAGGATCCAGAGATTATTACCTTTGAGGTTCTGCTTTTTAATTTGGATCGTAGCTCCTCAAACTCCCTCAGCAGAACCTAATTCCTAGTTCTACCTATGCCGTTGGTTCCTACATGGAGCACGACAACTGGATCCTCCCCCTCCCACTCCAAGTTCTCCTCCAACATTGAATGGCTTGAGGGGCCGAACGGTCTACTGCTGCTCCTAATTCATATGTTCCTACCAAAAGAAAAGTCAAATGAGAACCCAAATATTGTTTCAGTCACTTATTTCCTTTAGCTCCTATGTTGCCTTTGCTCGGTGCTTGCAATAAATCTCAGATTACCTGGCCCATCGTGTGTGAGTCAAAGACGTTTAATGAATCTGTCAGCGACGACGAGGAAATATATGCAAACTTTACGTGCAACAATCATTTTCCTGGAAATTACATTTAGCCATCAGTCAATTGAGCACTGTTAACTGCGTTTAAAGACTTAATTTATCTGCGATGTTGACAGCCAGCACCTGGAATCCAGCGGGGAGCGGTACACATGTGAGCTCAGCAGCTGGATTACTAAATGTCAGGGTCTCGCAAATTAATAACATTTGGTAAAGTGATAAAGAGATGATTACATTGTCAAAACAAAAAAAAAAATATCACCGGCTCAGTGCTTACTTTCAGTGGGTGCTTCCAGAATCCCGATTTGGCAATCTGTTCCACCTGAGAGATCGTCAAACCCTGACTGAGTTGGGGCGGTGGGGGGGTTATTTTGAGAGGCTTAGTTGAGTCAGTAATAGAGAGACTTGTGTTTCTACAACACCTTTCACCAGCACCGGACGTCCCACAGCGCTTCACAGCCAATGAAAAACTTTCGAAGTGCAGCCGCAGTCGTGGTGTAGGTAAACGCGGCAGCCAATGTGCGCCCAGCAAGATCCCACAAACAGCAATGTGATAATGACCGGATAATCTGGTTTTCTTTGGTGATGTTGGTTGAGGGATCATTATTGCCACCCCCCCGCCCCCCAGGAGATAACACCCCCTGCTCTTCTTCGAAATAGCAGCCGTGGGATCTTTTACGCCCACCTGAGAGAGCAGACGAGGCCTCGGCTTAACGTCTCATCCGAAAGACGGCACCTCCGACAGTGCAGCACTCCCTCGGTTCTGCACTGGGAGTCTCAGCCTAGATTTTATGCTGCACCCACCCCCGCCTCTGATATTGATAGGGGCGGGTTGCATAAGCGACAGAGTGGGGGGGGGTGCCGGGTGGAGTTTTGAACCCCGCATGATGTGAAAAAAAAGACAGACTTGCATTTCTCCAGCGACTTTCATGACCACCGGACGTCCCAAAGCGCCTTGCAGCCAATGAAGTACTTTTTGAAGTGTAATCACTGTTGTAATGTGGGAAACGCGGCAGCCAATTTGCGCACAGCACGATCCCACAAACAGCAATGTGATAATGACCAGATCATCTGTTTCTCTTATGTTGAATGAGGGATGTGGTGTTTTACCTCTACAGTGTGGGAATCTTTTCAGCAGGATCCGCACCCGGAAGTCAGCCTGATTGACGGGCTTGGCTTCCAGTCGGGCAGGCCGCCGCCCCAGGTTAGGAGCCTGCAGCTGCTACTGGGAACGCAAGGGAAGGTTGACCCTAGTTGACGGGGGTGGGAGGGTCTAATGGGGAGGCGAGCTTTGGGGCGCCCCGGGGGAAGCACTCGTGCTCCTCCTGGCCCACAAGCAGTGCTGTAAAGGCACTTACCTTCTCCCCGAAGCTGTCCTCACTTCCCTCTAGCTGCTCGGTTTATATAACATTTAATTGGTCAACCCACCGCCTGGGAGTAGGTTGGCTGTCCGCCCTTTGTCCTTGTCTGTTAAACCGGGAAGTGGGCAGGTTGGGATCAGATATTTTAACATCTCACCTGACCCCAATCCACCTATTTCTGTAGGTTAATACTCCTCCCCCTCCACCCCCAACACTCTGGAGTAAATATTGGCCAGGACACGGGGTTAAATCATTTGCTCTTCTTCGAAATAGTGCCGTGGGATCTTTTACATCTACCTGAGAGGGCAGATGGGACCTCGGTTTAACGTCTCATCTGAAAGACGGCACCTTAGACAGTGCAGCACTCCCTCAGCACTGCACTGGGAGGGTCAGCCTAGTGATTGGGCTCAAGTCTCCGGAGAGGGACTCGAACCCACAACCTGCTGACTCCAAGGTGAGAGTGCCGCCCACTGAGCCACATGTGACAAATAGGGAGAACAGACCAGTCGCCATTTTAGGTGCTGACCCTTCTTAAAACTGAAAAAACAAGAGGGGGATGGACAGGCATATTAACAGAAATATATGTAACGACATATTCAGGCTCAGAGAGGAATCATGAATGGGATGATGTATCAGTCAAGTGGCGGAGAGAAACACTGAGGCATTAGAGAGACAAAGGGTGTGTAAATAGCCGAGGAAGTGGGAATTGTGGTGAACAGCTGTACTCACAGTTAGCTCATTACAATGCTAAACCTCAAACCCAAATATTTGAGGGAGAGCTGACCTATATTTTGCATAAAATCACTTTGCCTTGTTCATTCTCCGCTCTCATTCATTTTAATGCACTCAAGGTGGCCGTTATTACGGCAGAGGAGGATGACGCAAGTAGCTGCGAGATTGGCGCTGGAAACGTAAACTGCTTTCGCGTAATGAATGTAAAACTGACTGGGACTCACTCTGGGGTAGAGCTTGAATGTGGGCGATGGTGTAAACCGGGTGAGAGCAAGTCGGCCGCCCGTGTTACATCGCTCCCCATTGAACTCAATGGAAATAAAAATGGGGAGATTTGTAAAGCGGGCTGCCGACTCGCGATCACCCGTTTTGCACCATCGTACAAAGTCACAATTACCCCCACCACGCGGGAACCAATTAAACAGGTGTCCCGGCAGCCGGGTTCAGCGAGTTCTGACGGTTTTACCTCCCACGTGCCTCTCGCCGAGCGAGCCTCGAGCCCCGTAAACCGCGCCCGCTGAGAGAGGGTCGCTCTACGTAAACCACTCACACTGAGCGAGGGTCGCTCTCCGCAAACCGCTCCCGCTAGCGAAGGTCACTCTCCATAAACTGCTCCCGCTAGCGAGGATCGCTCTCCGTAAACTGCTCCCGTTAGCGAGGGTCACTCTCCATATACTGCCCTCGCTAGCGAGCCTCGCGCTCCGTAAACTGCTCCCGCTAGCGAGGGTCGCGCTCCATAAACTGCTCCCGCTAGCGAGGGTCGCTCTCTGTAAACTGCTCCAGCTAGCGAGGGTCCCTCTCCGTAAACTGCTCCAGCTAGCGAGGGTCCCTCTCCGTAAACTGCTCCAGCTAGCGAGGGTCCCTCTCCGTAAACTGCTCCAGCTAGCGAGGGTCCCGCTCCGTAAACTGCTCCCGCTAGCGAGGGTCCCTCTCCGTACACTGCGCCCGCTAGCGAGGGTCGCTCTCCGTAAACTGCTCCCGCTAGCGAGGGTCGCTCTCCCTAAACTGCACCCGCTAGCGAGGGTCACTCTCCGTAAACTGCTCCCGCTAACGAGGGTCACGCTCCGTAAACCACTCCCGCTAGCAAGGGTCGCTCTCCGTAAACGGCTCCCGCTAGTGAGGGTCGCGCTCCGTAAACTACGCCCGCTAGCGAGAATCACTCTCCGTAAACCACTCCCGCTGGTGAGGGTCGCTCTCTGAAAACCACTCCCGCTAGCGAGGGTCTCTCTCCGTAAACCACTCCCGCTAGCGAGGGTCACTCTCCGTAACCCGCTCCCACTAGCGAGGGTCGCTCTCTGTAAACTGCTCCAGCTAGCGAGGGTCGCTCTCTGTAAACTGCGCCCGCTAGCGAGCCTTGCTCTCCGTAAACCACTCCCACTAGCGAGGGTCGCTCTCAGTAAACTGCTCCCGCTAGCGAGGGTCGCTCTCCGTAAACTGCTCCTGCTAGTGAGGGTCACTCTCCATAAACTGCTCCTGCTAGTGAGGGTCACTCTCCGTAAACTGCTCCCGCTAGCGAGGTTCACTTTCCGTAAACCACTCCCGCTTGCGAGGGTCGCTCTCCATAAACTGCTCCTGCTAGTGAGGGTCACTCTCCGTAAACTGCTCCCGCTAGTGAGGGTCACTCTCCGTAAACCACTCCCGCTAGCGAGGGTCGCTCTCCGTAAACTGCTCCCTCTAGCGAGGGTCGCTCTCCGTAAACCGCTCCCGCTAGCGAGGGTCGCTCTCCGTAAGCTGCTCCCGCTAGCGAGGGTCACTCCGTATACCGCTCCTGCTAGCGAGGGTCACTCCGTAAACCGCTCCCGCTAGCGAGGGTCGCTCTCCGTAAACCGCGCCCACTAGCAAGGGTCGCTCTCCGTAAACCGCTCCCGCTAGCGAGGGTCACTGTCCGTAAACTGCTCCAGCTAGCGAGGGTCGCTCTCCATAAACCACGCCCACTAGCGAGGGTTGCTCGCCGTAAACTGCTCCCGCTAGAAAGGGTCACTTCGTATACCGCTCCCGCTAGCGAGGGCACTCTCCGTAAACTGCTCCTGCTAGTGAGGGTCGCTCTCCGTAAACTGCGCCCGCTAGCGAGGGTCACTCTCCCTAAACCGCTCCCGCTAGCAAGCCTCGCGCTCCGTAAACTGCTCCTGCTAGCGAGGGTCACTCTCCGTAAACCGCTCCCGCTAGCGAGGGTCACTCTCCGTAAACCACTCTCGCTAGCGAGGGTCGCACTCCGTAAACCGCTCCCACTAGCGAGGGTCACTCTCCGTAAATCGCGCCCACTAGCGAGGGTCACTCTCCGTAAACTGCTCCCGCTAGCAAGGGTCGCTCTCCGTTAACCGCTCCCGCTAGCAAGGGTCACTCTCCGTAAACCACTCCCGCTAGCGAGGGTCGCTCTCCGTAAACTGCTCCCGTTAGCGAGGGTCACTCTCCGTAAACTGCTCCCGCTAGCGAGGGTCACTCTACCTAAACCACTCCCGCTAGCGAGGGTCACTCTCTGTAAACTGCTCTCGCTAGCGAGGGTCGCTCTCCGTAAACTGCTCCCTCTAGCGAGGGTCGCTCTCCGTAAACCGCTCCCGCTAGCGAGGGTCGCTCTCCGTAAGCTGCTCCCGCTATCGAGGGTCACTCCATATACCGCTCCTGCTAGCGATGTCACTCCGTAAACCGCTCCCGCTAGCGAGGGTCGCTCTCCGTAAACCGTGCCCACTAGCGAGGGTCGCTCACCGTAAACTGCTCCTGCTAGCGAGGGTCACTCTCCGTAAACCGCTCCCGCTAGCGAGGGTCACTCTCCGTAAACCGCTCCCACTAGTGAGGGTCACTCTCCGTAAACCGCTCCCGCTAGCGAGTGTCGCTCTCCGTAAACCGCGCCCACTAGCGAGTGTTGCTCTCCGTAAATTGCTCCCGCTAGCAAGTGTCACTCCGTATACCACTCCCGCTAGCGAGGGCACTCTCCGTAAACTGCTCCTGCTAGCGAGGGTCGCTCTCCGTAAACTGCACCCGCTAGCGAGGGTCACTCTCCGTAAACTGCTCCCGCTAGCGAGCCTCGCGCTCCGTAAACTGCTCCTGCTAGCGAGGGTCACTCTCCGTAAACCGCTCCCGCTAGTGAGGGTCATTCTCAGAAAACCACTCTCGCTAGCGAGGGTCGCACTCCGTAAACCGCTCCCGCTAGCGAGGGTCGCTCTCCGTAAGCTGCTCCCGCTAGCGAGTGTCGCTCTCCGTAATCCACTCCCACCAGCGAGGGTCGCTCTCCGTAATCCACTCCCACCAGCGAGGGTCGCTCTCCGTAAACTGCTCCCGCTTGCGAGGGTCGCTCTCCATAAACTGCTCCCATTAGCAAGGGTCACTCTCCGTAAATCGCGCCCACTAGCGAGGGTCACTCTCCGTAAACTGCTCCTACTAGCGAGGGTCACTCTCCGTAAACCGCGCCCGCTATCGAGGGTCGCTCTCCGTAAACTGCTCCCGCTAGCGAGGGTCGCTCTCCGTTAACCGCTCCCGCTAGCGAGGGTCACTCTCCGTAAACCACTCCCGCTAGCGAGGGTCGCTCTCCGTAAACTGCTCCCGCTAGCGAGCCTCGCTCTCCGTAAACTGCTCCCGCTTGCGAGGGTCGCTCTCCATAAACTGCTCCCATTAGCGAGGGTCACTCTCCGTAAATCGCGCCCACTAGCGAGGGTCACTCTCCGTAAACTGCTCCTACTAGCGAGGGTCACTCTCCGTAAACCGCGCCCACTAGCGAGGGTCACCCTCCGTAAACTGCTCCTACTAGCGAGGGTCGCTCTCCGTTAACCGCTCCCGCTAGCGAGGGTCACTCTCCGTAAACCACTCCCGCTAGCGAGGGTCGCTCTGCGTAAACTGCTCCCGCTAGCGAGCCTCGCGCTCCGTAAACTGCTCCCGCTTGCGAGGGTCGCTCTCCATAAACTGCTCCCATTAGCGAGGGTCACTCTCCGTAAATCGCGCCCACTAGCGAGGGCCGCTCTCCGTAAACTGCTCCTACTAGCGAGGGTCACGCTCCGTAAACTGCGCCCGCTATCGAGGGTCGCTCTCCGTAAACTGCTCCCGCTAGCGAGGGTCGCTCTCCGTTAACCGCTCCCGCTAGCGAGGGTCACTCTCCGTAATCCGCTCCTGCTAGCGAGGGCACTCTCCATAAACTGCTCCTGCTAGCGAGGGTCGCTCTCCGTAAACCGCTCCCGCTAGCGAGCCTCGCGCTCCGTAAACTGCTCCTGCTAGCGAGGGTCACTCTCCGTAAACCGCTCCCGCTAGCGAGGGTCACTCTCCGTAAACCGCTCCCGCTAGCAAGCCTCGCGCTCCGTAAACTGCTCCTGCTAGCGAGGGTCACTCTCCGTAAACCGCTCCCGCTAACGAGGGTCACTCTCCGTAAACCGCTCTCGCTAGCGAGCCTCGCTCTCCGTAAACTGCTCCCGCTTGCGAGGGTCGCTCGCCATAAACTGCTCCCATTAGCGAGGGTCACTCTCCGTAAATCGCGCCCACTAGCGAGGGTCACTCTCCGTAAACTGCTCCTACTAGCGAGGGTCACTCTCCGTAAACCGCGCCCACTAGCGAGGGTCACTCTCCGTAAACTGCTCCTACTAGCGAGGGTCGCTCTCCGTTAACCGCTCCCGCTAGCGAGGGTCACTCTCCGTAAACCACTCCCGCTAGCGAGGGTCGCTCTCCGTAAACTGCTCCCGCTAGCGAGCCTCGCGCTCCGTAAACTGCTCCCACTTGCGAGGGTCGCTCTCCATAAACTGCTCCCATTAGCGAGGGTCACTCTCCATAAATCGCGCCCACTAGCGAGGGTCACTCTCCGTAAACTGCTCCTACTAGCGAGGGTCACTCTCCGTAAACTGCGCCCGCTATCGAGGGTCGCTCTCCGTAAACTGCTCCCGCTAGCGAGGGCCGCTCTCCGTTAACCGCTCCCGCTAGCGAGGGTCACTCTCCGTAATCCGCTCCCGCTAGCGAGGGCACTCTCCGTAAACTGCTCCTGCTAGCGAGGGTCGCTCTCCGTAAACCGCTCCCGCTAGCGAGCCTCGCGCTCCGTAAACTGCTCCTGCTAGCGAGGGTCACTCTCCGTAAACCGCTCCCGCTAGCGAGGGTCACTCTCCGTAAACCGCTCCCGCTAGCGAGCCTCGCGCTCCGTAAACTGCTCCTGCTAGCGTGGGTCACTCTCCGTAAACCGCTCCTGCTAACGAGGGTCACTCTCCGTAAACCGCTCTCGCTAGCGAGGGTCGCACTCCGTAAACCGCTCCCGCTAGTGAGGGTCACTCTCCGCAAACCACTCCCGCTAGCGAGGGTCGCTCTCCGTAAACTGCTCCCGCTAGCGAGGGTCACTCTCCGTAATCCACTCCCGCTAGCGAGGGTCGCTCTCCATAAACTGCTCCCATTAGCGAGGGTCACTCTCCGTAAATCGCGCCCACTAGCGAGGGTCACTCTCCGTAAACTGCTCCCACTAGCGAGGGTCGCTCTCCGTTAACCGCTCCTGCAACGAGGGTCGCTCTCCGTAAACCGCTCTCGCTAGCGAGGGTCGCGCTCCGTAAACCGCTCCCGCTAGCGAGGGTCGCTCTCCGTAAACCGCTCCAGCTAGCGAGGGTCACTCTCCATAAACCACTCCCACTAGCGAGGGTCGCTCTCCGTAAACTGCTCCCGTTAGCGAGCGTCACTCTCCGTAAACTGCTCCCGCTAGCAAGGGTCACTCTACCTAAACCACTCCCGCTAGCGAGGGACCCTCTCCCTAAACCACTCCCGCTAGCGAGGGTCTCTCGCTGAAAAAGTAGCTTTGCTCAATCTTTTCTAAGTCAGGTGAATTTCCTTTCTGGTTAAACGTCGAAATGACTCTTCCCGATTTCAACGGACAAATGTTTTGATCTTCCCCTTCAGTTATCCGCAGCATAACAAAGACCGCCTATTTCCACCTCCGTAACATCGCCCGTCTCCGCCCCTGCCTCAGCTCATCCGCTGCTGAAACCCTCATCCATGCCTTTGTTACCTCTAGACTGGACTATTCCAACGCACTCCTGGCTGGCCTCCCACATTCTACCCTACGTAAACTTGAGGTCATCCAAAACTCAGCTGCCCGTGTCCTAACTCGCACCAAGTCCCGTTCACCCATCAACTCCTGTGCTCGCTGACCTACATTGGCTCCCGGTTAAGCCATGCCTCGATTTCAAAATTCTCATCCTTGTTTTCAAATCATTTTCAAATGGTCTCGCCCCTCCCTATCTCTGTATTCTCCTTCAACCCCCCGAGATATCTGCGCTCCTCTAATTCTGCCCTCTTGAGCATCCCTGATTATAATTGCTCAACCATTGGTGGCCGTGCCTTCTGTTACCTGGGCCCTAAGCTCTGGAATTCCCTGCCTAAACCTCTCTACCTCCCTTTCCTCCTTTAAGACGCTCCTTAAAACCTACCTCTTTGACCAAGCTTTCGGTGACCTGCCCTAATTTCTCCTTATGTGACTCGGTGTCAAATTTTTTTGTCTTTGAACAGTCCTGTGAAGCGCCTTGGGATGTTTTACTACATTATTTCCAGATTATTTAAACTGAATTCAAATTCTCAAACTGCCGTGGTAGGATTTGAAACCACGTTCTCGGGATTAAACAGCCCAGTCACACTACCCTATCCCATACAGTTGGTGGAGTACAGTGTGCAGTTTTGCTCGCCATAGTATAAAAAGGACCTAATAGAGGTCTTTAAAAAAATTTAAGGTTTTGATAGAGTGGACACAGGGAGAGCATTTCCACCTGTGGTGAAGAGCATAACCAGAGGCCATCAATACAAGATATTCACCAAGAAATCAAATCGGGAATTCAGGAGAAACCGCTTTACCCAGAGAGTGGGGAGAATGTGGAACTCGCTACCACAGGGAGTGGTTGAGGCAAATAGCGTCGATACATTTAAGGGGAGGCTAGATAAACACATGAGGGAGAAGGGAATAGAGGGTTATGCTGATGGAGTGAGATGAGGAAAGATGGGAGGAGGCTCGAGTGGAGCATAAACGCCGGCATGGACTGGTTGGGCCGAATGGCCTGTTTCTGTGCTGCATATCCGATGTAATTCTATTAATTGTATGATGACATCCAACATATACACCCTAAGCATGATTTCCATCCGTTAATCTCTTCGAGTGACGTCAGTAAGATACCCCGAGTGACGTTCGCTGGGAGTGGAAATGCAGCTTATATCTTTCTGCACTGTACACGAGCTGCTACAGATCGGCTGATAAACCGCAACTTATCTAGCGACAAAAGTAAAGACTAATGCGATGCGTAAAGGGCAGACTCGCAGCCCCTTTCGAGGGGATTGCAGTGAAAGGATGGGACTAATCTACATTCAGGAAATGTGATGGGCTCCCTTCTTTTTATTATGTAAATGCGGATGGGAATGCTTTCTAATTCAGTTTGCACTGGACACTGGTCAGCACCGTCCCTTTGTTATCTGCAGCCTCCAGGGGTTCTTCTGGCTTTCCATTGCTGCCATTAAGTTGAATGGTTTGTAATTTGCCTCTGCAGCCCCGCTTACAGTTATAAACCATATGATTGAAATCTTTTTAATGTCTTTGGCATTTGCATTTTGCGTCTTGTGCTTTGCATTTTGCTGCCCGCTCGCATTTTAAGTCACTGCTACTGTAAGGATGGAAGGGAGCAACACTAGGTACAACAACAACAGCTTGCATTTATATAGCTCCTTTAACGTAGTAAAATGTCCCAAGGCGCTTCACAGGAGCGATTATAAAACAAAATTTGACACCGAGCCACATACAGAGATATTAGGGCAGGTGACCAAAAGCTTGGTCAAAGAGGTATTTTTTAAGGAGCGACTTAAAGGAGGAAAGAGAGGTAGCGAGGCGGAGAGGTTCAGGGAGGGTATTCCAGAGCTTAGGGCCTCGGCAGCTGAAGGCACGGCCACCAATGGTGGAGCGATGGAAATCGTGGATGCACAAAAGACCAGAATTGGAGGAGCGCAGCAATCTCGGAGGGTTGTACAGATCGGGAGGGGAGGCGAGGCCATGGACGGGTTTGACGCCTCGCTTTGTCCAGTGCGCCCTGATTTCGATAATGGCACCCCTTTTCCGCAGGTTCTCTTACCCCATCCACTCTTGACCCCCTTCGTCCTCTCCTCGAACTTGTCGTCACTGGCCAGCTCTGCGCCCACCTTTCCCATCAGTCCATGCTTGCATCCCTTCAGTACCATGTAACATCCTGCCAATAGCACTTCCGGGGGAGATCGGGTGGGGAGAGGTAGCAGCCCAAAATTCACACACCCCGCTCCCCAAAGTTAATTTTTCACCCAAAAAAACGGGCGCATCGAATTTCTATTTCTCCCCCATTGTGTTTCCTCTGCATTTTCTGTCTTTATCTGAGAATAATTTTGCAGCAATTTTTCGAGGGTACAGCTCCCTCTATTTGTTTCCTGTCTGCCGGAGCTCCCTGGGCCATGCACCTGTGTGTTGGAGCGAGTGGGTGTGACCTGCTCTCGGGCCTCTTCCAATCCCTCTTTCAGCTGGCTTGGTAATGAGGAGCAATGGAAAAGTGACCCTCATCAACCCTCTCCCCGCAACTGACCTCTGCTCAGGCCCTCTTCACCACACTTAAACTGGGATCATAGAGGGCGGAATTTGTCACCACCACGGTGCCATATATTGACAGAACCTACTGCACACGCCAAAAGTAAAGAAAAACTTGCATTTCTATAGCGCCTTTCATGACCTCAGGACATCCCAAAGTGTTTTACAGTCAATCAAGTACTTTTGAAGTGTTGTAATGTAGGAAACGCGGCAGCCAATTTGCACACAGCAAGGTCCCACAAACAGCAATGTGAAAAAAACCAGATAACCTGTTTCTTTAGTGATGTTGATTGAGCGATAAATATTGGCCCGGACACCGGGGAGAACTCCCCTGCTCTTCTTCAATATAGTGCCATGGGATCTTTTATGTTCACCTGAGAGAGCCGACAGGACCCTGGATTAATCTGAAAGATGGTACCTCCGACAGTGCAGTGTTTCCTCAGTACTGCCCCTCTGACAGCGCTGCACTCCCTCATTAATGCCCCTCCGACAGTGCAGCGCTCCCTCAGTACTGCCTCTCCGACAGTGCGGCGCCCCCTCAGTACTGCCACTCCGACAGTGCAGCGCTCCCTCAGTACTGCCCCTCCGACAGTGCAGCGCTCCCTCAGTACTTCCCCTCCGACAGTGCGGCGCTCCCTCAGTACTGCCACTCCGACAGTGCAGCGCTCCCTCAGTACTGCCCCTCCGACAGTGCGGAGCTCCCTCAGTACTGCCCCTCTGACAGTGCGGAGCTCCCTCAGTGCTGCACCTCCGACAGTGCAGCGCTCCCTCAGTACTGCCCCTCCAACAGTGCAGCGCACCCTCAGTAATGCCCCTCCAACAGTGCAGCGCTCCCTCAGTCCTGCCCCTCCGACAGTGCAGCGCTCCCTCAGTACTGCCCCTCCGACAGTGCGGAGCTCCCTCAGTCCTGCCCCTCCGACAGTGCGGCGCTCCCTCAGTACTGCCCCTCCGACAGTGCGGAGCTCCCTCAGTACTGCCCCTCCGACAGTGCAGCGCACCCTCAGTAATGCCCCTCCGACAATTCAGTGCTCTCTCAGTGCTGCCCCTCCGACAGCGCAGTGCTCCAACAGTACCGCCCCTCAGACAGTGCAGTGCTCCCTCAGTACTGCCCCCTGACAGTGCAGCGCTCCCTCAATACTGCCCCTCCGACAGTGCAGTGCTCCCTCAGTACTGCCCCTCCGACAGTGCAGCGCTCCCTCAGTACTGCCCCTCCGACAGTGCAAAGCTCCCTCAGTACTGCCCCTCCGACAGTGCAGCGCTCCCTCAGTACTGCTCCTCCGACAGTGCGGAGCTCCCTCAGTACTTCCCCTCCGACAGTGCAGTGCTCCCTCAGTACTGCCCCTCCGACAGTGCAACGCTCCCTCAGTACTGCCCCTCCGACAGTGCAGTGCTCCCTCAGTACTGCCCCTCCGACAGTGCAGCACTCCCTCAGTGCTACCCCTCCGACATTGCAGCACTCCCTCAGTGCTGCCACTCCGACAGTGCAGCGCTCCCTCAGTACTGCCCCTCCGACAGTGCAGCGCTCCCTCAGTACTGCCCCTCTGACAGTGCAGCGCTCCCTCAGTACTGCCCCTCCGACAGTGCAGTGCTCCCTCAGTACTGCCCCTCCGACAGTGCAGCGCTCCCTCAGTACTGCCCCTCCGACAGTGCAGTGCTCCCTCAGTACTGCCCCTCCGACAGTGCAGCGCTCCCTCAGTACTGCTCCTCCGACAGTGCAGTGCTCCCTCAGTACTGCCCCTCCGACAGTGCAGCGCTCCCTCAGTACTGCCCCTCCGACAGTGCGGCGCTCCCTCAGTACTGCCCCTCCGACAGTGCAGTACTCCCTCAGTACTGCCCCTCCGACAGTGCAGCACTCCCTCAGCACTGCCCCTCCGACAGTGCAGCACTCCCTCAGTACTGCACTGGAGTGTCAGCCTAGACTCTATGCTCAAGTCTCTGGAGTGGGGCTATGACCCCACAACCTTCTGACTCAGAGGTTAGAGTGCTACCCACTGAGCCGCGGCTGATCAAAAATGCCAATGGAATGTTTATCTCCAAGGGAGCTGGAATATGAAGGGGAGGAAGTGATGCTACAGCTGTACAGAGCCTGGGTCAGACCCTATCTGGAGTCACTGCGTTCAGTCCTGGTCACCGCACCTCAGGAAGGATGTGGAGAGGGTGCAGCGCAGAATCACCAGAATGATACCAGGGCATAAAGTTTTAAATCGTGAGGACAGGTTGCATAAACATGGCTTGTATTCCTTTGAGTTTAGAAGATTGCAGGGTGATCTAATTGAAGTTTTTAAAATGATAAAGAGATTCGATAGAATAGTTACAGGGAAACTATTTCCTTCAGTGGGGGTATCTAGAACAAGGCGGCATCACCTTAAAATTAGAGCTCGGCCATTCAGGAGTGATGTCAGGAAGCGCTTTTTGACACAAAGTGTACTGGAAATCTGGACCTCTCTTCCAAAAGGCTGTGGGTGCTGAGGGTCAATTGAAGCTTCCAAGTCTGAGATTGATGGATTTTTGTTGGGTAAGGGTATCAAGGGATTTGAAGCTAAAGTGGGTAAATGGAGATGAGGTACAAATCAGCCATGATCTAATTGAGTGGCAGAACAGGATTGAGGGGCTGAATGGCCTCCTCCTTCCTACGTTCCTATGACAGTCCAGAGTACTTTCCAGTAAACCGTGAATTGTAATTCGGCAATTGTACTTTAAGGTAATGTAAGCTTTGAGACGTGTCTGCCGTCCTGCTAAGTGTAATTTAAATACCTTTAAGGGGGGGAACTACTTTTTACAGCTCATGTATACTGTAGTACCGGCAGTGACCTCACCTGTATATAGAACTGAGTAGTAATCTGTACAGTCAGTTCAACTGTGAGCCACGTTGAGTAAACACCTGTTGTACCATTTCTGCTGCAGTCTGTATCTTATTATACCCAGACACAACATTGACGACGAGGCAAGTTCGAACCTACCTGCAACTCTGCATCACCTCCTGGGGATTCGTTCCTGGAGATCAGTGGATTGGAGGTCAAGGCCAGAGAGTCGGGCCTCGACCATGGGCAACAGCCCAGTCATCCAGCAGAGACTCGAGAATTGCGGGGGAAGCTGTCGAGAGCCAGGCTTGGCTTTCCAGTCGAGGTGGTCCAGCGAAACGGGCTGGCAACAGGTAGTGCGCAGAACCTTCCCGGACAGCGGCGGGCTAGAGCCCGACCGAGCGGCACAGCAAAGGGCCGAGCAGCGTCGATGGGGGAGAGAGAGAGAGGGTAGAGCACACAGGGCACAGCCAGTGTTCAGGGGCCAAGCAGCGTCGGAGAGAGGGAGAGAGAGACGTGCAGAAACCCGCGAGGCGCCGCCATTGCCACAAGGACCGCCGAGAGCTGTGTTGGCAGCAGCGCAGGAGAAGCGCGCGAAACCTACAGGGCGCCGCCATTGCCACGAGGACCGCCGAGTGCGGCGTTGGCAGCAGCGGGGGAGGAAGGAAAGCACGGGAGATGCCATTTGAAGCCATTGGGAGACACCATTTTAAACCACACCCAAAATCCCGAAGAGTGGCAGTGTCACCGCATTTGACAATGAAGTCGAAGATTGGACTACATATGTCGAGCGAATAGAGGTGTACTGCAAGGCAAATGAGGTGTCAGGTGACAAGAAAGTGTCGGTATTGTTAAATTTAATGGGTGTAAAGACGTATGGGTTATTACGAAATCTAGTAACCCCAACGAAGCCAATGGAAAAGAGTTTTGAAGACATAGTAACGATACTACAGGAACATTTAAACCCCACACCGCTGCTGATAGCAGAAAGATTCAAGTTTCACAAACGGAACCAGCATAAGGATGAAAGCAATGCTGATTATTTAACAGAACTGCGCAAACTGTCGAAACACTGCCAGTTTGGAGCGGGACTGGCAGATACCTTAAGGGACAAGTTTGTGTGTGGGCTTCAAAGTGAAGGAACCCAGAAACGGCTTTTGTCTGAAAAGGACCTTACGCTGGACAAGGCTTTCAGCATTGCGGTAACATATGAAGCAGCAGCACAGGGCGCTGCAGAGATACAACAGAGACCGCAAAAATATGGCACAAACGAAATGTCATATGGAACAGAGAAGTGCTATCGCTGCGGCAGAACAGCACACGACCAGAATGATTGCTGGTTCAAAGACAAAGTGTGCAGACAGTGTGGAAAACCAGCAATAAGAAACCTACCAAAGAAAAGTACAAGAAGGTACATAAGATGACGGAGAATAGTTCAGACGAACAAAAGAGTGATAATGACTCCGAAAGCAGGGAACTGAGTTGTCTGAAACTACATAATGTGATCACAACGGAGGATCACCGAACCATTTGGGTCACTCTCAAGATAGCAGGAGTCCAGATAAAGATGGAATTGGACACAGGATCAGCTCTAACAGTCATAAACCGACGGGACTATGAGCGGCTATTCTCACACATACCCTTGAGAGACACAAAATTATTTTGAAGACGTACACGGGGCAAAAAGTCTACCCCAAAGGAAAAATAAGGGTGACCGTTATATATAACGGTAAGGAAACACCAAAACTAGACCTGTATGTATTGCAAGATGGAGGACCACCATTACTGGGACATGAATGGATCCGTAAAATACAACTGGATTGGCATTCCATACAGGCACTGACTGTGGCTGACAAAAAGAATGACGACGTCACACCTGGGCGACTGTCAAAGATCCTACCTGACGCGAAAGAAGTGCTCCAGCAAGGGCTCGGAACACTAAAAGGCATGACAGCGACGATTAAAATTGAAGAAAACGCAAGCCCAAAATTTTTTAAGGCCAGACCGGTACCTTATGCGATCCGCCCACCCGTCGAAGCAGAGCTGGAGAGTCTGGAACATTCAGGTGTACTGTCCCAGGTAGACTGGAGTGAGTGGGCTACACCCATCGTCCCTGTGATGAAAAAGTCGTTGAGCAGCACGCCTGGGGAACCAAGGAAGGTTCACATCTGTGGGGACTTTAAGGTAACAGTGAACCCGGTCCTTCACACCGTACAATATCCACTTCCGTGGATTGAAGATATTTTCGCCTCGCTATCTGGAGGGAAACGCTTCACTAAGATTGATCTGGCCCAGGCGTATCTGCAAATGGAGGTAGAAGAAGCATCAAAAAAATACCTCACAATCAACACCCATAAAGGTCTCTACCAATACAACTGGCTGGCATTCGGGGTAGCATCAGCTCCGGCTATTTGGCAGAGGGCAATGGAACAAGTCCTGCAAGGGATCCCAGGGACCCAGTGTTATTTGGACGACATCCTGGTCACGGGCGAAAATGACAGTGATCACCTTGCCAACCTGGAGCAGGTGCTCACTAGATTGCAGGAATATGGGCTCCGAGCTAACTGCCCCAAATGCGAGTTTTTTAGAAAACAGATCTCGTATTGTGGCCACGTTATCGATAAAGAGGGGTTACATAAGTCCCCAGAGAAGATTGAGGCAGTAGTCAAGGCTCAAGCACCGGAAAATGTGTCACAACTGAGGTCATTCCTCGGGCTGGTAAACTACTACCATAAGTTCTTGCCAAATTTGTCTGCAATACTACACCCACTGAACACCCTACTGCAAACTGGGGTGCCATGGAAGTGGAGTGACGAATGTAGACGAGCTTTCCAGAAGAGCAAAACACTAATCACATCGAAAGAGGTATTGGCCCATTACAACCCAGCATTACCAATTCGGTTGGCATGTGATGCGTCACCCTACGGTATTGGAGCGGTGCTGTCGCACAAATTCTCGGACGGCTCAGAGAGGCCAATAGCCTTTGCGTCACGATCACTAACCTCAGCCGAGCGTAACTACGCCCAGATTGACAGGGAGGCCCTCAGCCTAGTGTGGGGAGTGAAAAAGTTCAATCACTATCTGCACGGGCAGAAATTCACCTTGCTGACTGATCACCAGCCTCTTGTCTCCATTTTTAATCCGAAGAAGGGCGTTCCAGTGATGACTCCGCACCAAGAGCAAGACACTCGGGAAAGGCGCTATCCAGAAAGGATCAGGAGGCCTCCCCAAAGACTGAATATATAAATAGACTATTTTCAGCTAATGTTGCATGTTAAAAGTGTTCATTGTAATTAGTTTGATATTTAATTGTTAAATGAGTGTTATGGTACTGTTAATCTAAAAGGGGAGGAATTATAATGTATATACCTTTAAGGGGGGGAACTACTTTTTACAGCTCATGTATACTGTAGTACCGGCAGTGATCACACCTGTATATAGCACTGAGTAGTAATCTGTACAGTCAGTTCAACTATGAGCCACGTTGAGTAAACACCTGTTGTACCGTTTCTGCTGCAATCTGTATCTTATTATACCCAGACTCAACACTAAGGTGTCTCATAGAAGGGGTCGACTGGCTCCCCGGAAAATGAGTGAGGTCCTCCCGGATTTTCACGGAACAATGGGGAGGGTGGGCCGATAATGTAGCACTATGGAGCGGTTGACGGGGCGCATTTGGGATATCCCAAATGGCCAGTCCGGCCCCTGGCTTGTACATGTCAAGCTGCCTTGTGTAGGTCCTTCCGCTGTGCAGACTCTGAGAGGTGAGGGTGAAGGCGTTACATGGAGGCTGGGAATGCACTTATATCCAAGGCCCCCATGACATAGAAACATAGAAGATAGGAGCAGGAGCAGGCCATTCGGCCCCTCGAGCCTGCTCCGCCATTCAATGCGATCATGGCTGATCATCCAAATTCAGTACCCTGTCCCTGCTTTCTCCCCATATCCCTTTAGCCTTAAGAAATATATCTAACTCCTTCTTGAATATATTTAATGAATTGGCCTCCACTGCCTTCTGTGGTAGAGAATTCCACAGGTTCACCACTCTCTGGGTGAAGAAATTCCTCCTCATTTCTGTCCTAAATGGCTTACCCCTTATCCTTAGACTGTGACCCCTGGTTCTGGACTCCCCCACCATCGGGAACATCCTTCCTGCATCTAGCCTGTCCAGTCCTGTCAGAATTTTATAGGTTTCAATGAGATCCCCTCTCATTCTTCAAAACTCTAGCAAATACAAGCCTAATTGACCCAATTGACAGCACGGTGGCATAGTGGTTAGCACTGTTGCCTCACAGCACCAGGGACCCGGGTTCAAATCCAGCCTCGGGTGACTGTCTGTGTGGAGTTTGCACATTCTCCCCGTGTTTGCGTGGGTTTCCTCCGGGTGCTCTGGTTTCCTCCCACAGTCCAAAGATGTGCGGGTTAGGTTGATTGGCCATGATAAAAATTGGCCCTTAGTGTTAGGGGGGATTAAATACGTGGGGTTACGGGGTTACGGGGATAGGGCTTGGGTGGGATGGCTGTCGGTGTAGGGACCGGGTGCTAGGGTTTGGATGATCAGCCATGATCTTGTTGAATGGCGGAGCAGGCTCGAAGGGCCGAATGGCCTACTCCTGCTCCTAGTTTCTATGTTTCTATGTTTCTAATCTCTCTTCATACGTCATTCCTGCCATCCCAGGTAGCAGCCTGGTGAATCTTCGCTGCACTCCTTCCATGGCAAGAACATCCTTCCTCAGATAAGGCGATCAAAACTGCACACAATACTCAAGATGTGGTCTCACCAAGGCCCTGTACAACTGTAGCAAGACATCCTTGTTCCTTTACTGGAATCCTCTCGCTACGAAGGCCAACATACCATTTGCCTTCTTAACCGCCTGCTGCACCTGCATGCTTACCTTCAGCGACTGTGACCTCTACGAGAGACACCAATTGGTGCAACAGATGTTTCTTCATTACCCAGGCAACTCCAGCTCGGGTTAAGTCTAAACGCCGCTAAAGTTTGTGGTCTGCAGTTGCAAAATGAACGGGATTGTGGAGTGCAAGTGGTGGTAACAATCTTGGAACATACCCAGTAACGAAAACAAAGCTTGACTCATTCAGTCGGCATAGAGCTATGGGCTTAATTATAAATGGGCGGAATTTTAGAATGTTTTCCCCAAAATACCAAGGTACCAGAGTTAAAATTATGATGACAGATTGCATAAACTTGGCTTGTATTCCCTTGAGTTTAGAACTTTAGAGGGATGGTCTAATCGAGGCGTTTAAAATACTAAAACGATTTGATAGGGTGGATACAGTGAAACCAATGTTGCCCGTGAGCTGCATATTGTTCTGCGCGGCCTGTTTCTTTCAGTGCGCGGTCCCTTTAAATTTCCGCGCCTGCGCGGTGCTTACAATGCCGAAGCCGGTGAGCGGCCCGCGCGGGACCTTTCCCATTGCTGCACGGCCGCGACATTGAGAGAAACTATTTCCTCTGGTAGTAGAATCCAGAACAATGAGGCATAACCAGGCGTACTGAAATCAGGAAGCACTTGGTCGCACAAAGGGTGGTGGAAACCTGGAGCTCTCTCCCCCAAAAAGCTGTGGATTCCTCATTTACTGCATTACAACAGTGACTACACTTCAAAAAGTACATTGTTGGCTGTAAAGCGCTCTGGGACGTGCTGGAGTTGTGAAAGGTGCTATATCCACGGCTGGAACCCTCATCCATGCCTTTGCTACCTCTAGGCTTGGCTATTCCAATGCGCTCCTGGCTGGCCTCCCACATTCCACCCTACGTAAACTTGAGGTCATCCAAAACTCGGCTGCCCGTGTCCTAACTCGCACCAAGTCCCGTTCACCCATCACTCCTGTGCTCGCTGACCTACATTGGCTCCTGGTTAAGCAACGCTTCGATTTCAAAATTCTCATCCTTGTTTTCAAATCCCTCCATGGCCACGCCCCTCCCTATCCCTGTAATCTCCTTCAGCCCCACAACCCCCTGAGACCTCTGCGCTCCTCTAATTCTGCCCTCTTGAGCATCCCTGATTTTAATCGCCCCACCATTGGTGGCCGTGCCTTCTGTTGCCTGGGCCCTAAGCTCTGGAATTCCCTCCCTAAACCTCTCCACCTCACTACCTCTCTCTCCTCCTTTAAGACGCTCCTTAAGACCTACCTCTTTGACCAAGCTTTTGGTCACCTGCCCTAATTTCTCCTTATGTGGCTCGGTGTCAAATTTGTTGTCTTATAACACTCCTGTGAAGCGCCTTGCGATGTTTTACTACGTACAAGGCGCTATATAAATGCAAGTTGTTGTTGTTGTATATAAATGGGAGGTTCTTTCCTTCTTTCATTTAATAATTTAAAGGCTGAAAATCAACATATTTTTATTCAGAAAGGTGGTTAGATGGAGTTAAGATACAGATCAGCAATGATCTAGTTGAATGATGGGAACAGGCTCGAGGTGTTGAATGGCCTCCTCCTGCTCCTGTGATCTTATGATTGCAAGGTTGTGAACATGGAATTTTAATTAATGTAGCCACCATAAGACAGAGCCCCTGGTTCTTAATCATCAGAGGGAGCCGAGTTGCAGGGGTCGAAACTGGTGTGTGTTGCGCCCATTTTTTGGGGGGGGGCGTGTAATGGGGCGCGAAGCATAACAATTTAGCAATGGGACAGCCTGTCTTCAATCTGCACAGGTATTGGTCGCACTGCTAAATATGTGGGGACCGGAGGGACGCCTTAAACAGACGTTGGGCCCCTTAAATATGTTAATGAGGGGCCTAAACCCTGTTTAACCACCACCTTTAGAAGATTATTGATCGAGTAGCGCCAAATCTAAACGGTTCCAGACTAATTTCTACCCCGTAACTTCCTCAGTGGGTCAGTCGAGAATTATATAATGAAAATATAAAGTTGCAGAAAAAGTTTTTTTTAAACCCTCATGTTGTTAAGTATGTTAAATATGCACGGTCGTTGCTTCAAGCCTTTAGGCTGAATCTATTGGCATGCGTAAGTATTGTAGCATCTTATTAAAGTACCGAGTGTTGTCTTTGAACTTCAGAGATGGCACATCCTTTCGAACAATGCTCCAGACATCTTGGCAACAGTTGTGAGCAGAATAGTCATCAACTTGATGACTAATTTGTCTTTGTCTCAGACAAATACTCATCATTTACATCCGAATAGCAGCAATGGGTTGCAGAATGCCTGGAGGTTGCCTCCCACTGTAGCCTCCATTAGTTGACACAAAGATCATGGGAAGGACCCTGTAGATATTTGCCAGCAGCTACTGTCAGCTCATGGCCTAAATTAGCCTCTGCGTGGTCAAAACAGTTGTGGTCCTCGTTTCATTAACCCTTTCCAACTTGAGTGAGTTCCCCTCTAGCAGTTGGTAGCGTGGCTATCTGTCAGCCGTGGCTCAGTGGGCAGCACTCTCACTTTCTGAGTCAGAAGGTTGTGGGTTCAAATCCCACTCCAGGGACTTGAGCATAAAAATCTAGGCTGACACTCCCAGTGCAGTGCCTCAGTACTGAGGGAGTGCTGCACTGGCAGAGGTGCCATCTTTCGGATGAGATGTTAAATCAAGGCCCCGTCTGCCCTCTCAAGGGGTATAAAAGATCCCGCGGCACTATTTCGAAGAAGAGCAGGGTGTTCTCTCAGGTGCCCTGGGATCAATATGTATCCGTCAATCAACATCACTAAAAAACAGATTAACTAGTCATTTATCACATTGCTGTTTGTGGGAGCTTGCTGTTTGCAAATTGGCTGCTGCGTTTCCTACATTACAACAGTGACGACACTTCAAAAAAAAATACTTCATTGGTTGTAAAGCGCTTTGGGATGCCCTGAAGTCGGGAACGGTGCTATATAAATGTGAGTCTTTCATTTCTTCTTTTGGATGAGATGTTGAACCAAGGCCCCATCTGCCCTCTCAGGTGGATGTAGAAGATCCCACGGCCACTATTCAAAGAAGAGCTGGGGAGTTCTCCCCGTGTTCTGGCCAACATTCCACCCTCAAACAATATTACCAATAACAACTTAACTGGTCAGTCACCACATTACTGTTTGGGGGGACTTGCCACCGAACAGCATTGACTGCAACTCAAAAGTAATCCATTGGTCTTCAGTCATTCTGAGGACATCTAAAGAGTGACAAAGGGGGTAAAATTCAACATCAGCAAGGGTGCAAAATATGCAGGAGAGGATCTGCACCCGTTAGCCAAACCCCACCACCCCAAGCCCAATTTCACTTTGCAGTGACCTATCCAAGTTGAATTGCGCACTCACAGAAATATACAGGGCAATGGGCCAATAGCGGGGCAGTGGGGTTGCTTTTGGGATGGTGCAGCGGGCCGAATGACTTTGTTCTGTGCTATACACCTCTATGGATATCACCAGCCCATCAAATCCTTCGCCAATGCTTGAGGGCGATCGCTCTCCGAGAACAACAGGCCGTGACTCCAGGGTGGTTTAGAGAGTAGCGCCCAAGTTGAACATTGCTATCTGCCTCAGCTCATCGGATGCTGAAACCCTCATCCATGCCTTTGTTACCTCTAGACTCGACTATTCCAACGCACTCCTGGCTGGCCTCTCACAGTCTACCCTCCGTAAATTTGAGATCATCCAAATCTCGGCCGCCCGTGCACTAACTCACACCAAGTCCCGTTCACCCATCACCCCCTGTGCTCGCTGACCTACACTGGCTCCCGGTTAAGCAACGTCTCAATTTTAAAATTCTCATCCTTGTTTTCAAATCCCTCCATGGCCTCCTCACCCCTCCCTATCTCTGTAACTTCCTCCAGCCCCACAACACCCCCCTCCCCCCACCGAGATATCTGCGCTCCTCTAATTCTGCCCTCTTGAGTAGTCCCAATTTCCATCTCTCCCCCATTGGTGTCCGTGCCTTCTCAAATCAAAATCAAATCAACTTTTATTGTCATTGTTAGTGCACAAGTGCAGTAGGCTTGCGGCTCCCGAGAGTGTACGTTTGGATTAAGACATTTAAACATTCAACATACATTTGGCTTGTAATATATTAACATAAACATAACCATAATAAAGTGCATTGGCAGATGTGCAGGCTTTAGAGTTTATTTGTGGAGTTTAGTAGGATGACAGCCCTTGGAAAGAAGCTGTTCCTAAATCTGGTCGTACGTACATAGATACATAGATACATAGAAGATAGGAGCAGGAGTAGGCCATTCGGCCCTTCGTGCCTGCTCCGCCATTCGATGAGATCATGGCTGATCCTTTAATTCAGTATCCCGTCCCCGCCTGCATCTGTAGCGTCTCCCAGATGGCAGGAGGGCAAACAGACTGTGGCTGGGGTGGGTAGGGTCTTTGATGATGGACCGTGACCTCCGTAGACAGCGTTTCTGGTATATGTGCTCTATGGTCGGTAGCCGGGTGCCAGTAATGCGTTGGGCAGTTTTGACTACCCGCTGCAGGGCTTTCCGGTCATAGTAGCTACAGCTGCCATACCATACTGTGATACAGTTTGTCAGGCCTAGGTTGCCTAGGCCCTAAGCTCTGGAATTCCCTGCCTTAACATCTCCGCCTCGCTACCTCTCTTTCCTCCTTTAAGGCGCTCCTTAAAACCTACCTCTTTGAACAATCATTTGAGCACCTTTTCTAATATCCCTTTATGTGGTCTGGTGTCAAATTTTGTTTGGAAACGCTCCTGTGAAGTGCCTTGGGATGTTAAAGATGTTGTTGTTGTTGCAGAGAGGGAATTCCAGAGCAAGACCATCAATAGTGAGATTAAGGGAATGGGAGAATGAACAAGAGGCCAGAATCAGAGGAACGCCGGCTGCAGGCCTGAAGGAGTTAACAGAGATAGGGAGGGACGAGGCCATGAAGACTATTTAAACACGAAAGTGAGAATCACAGTGTACTCTAAGGCATCGCAGTGTGCTCACTCATATTACTGGCAGTTGCCAATTGAAAGTTCAGCGTGAACCATTTTTAAAGGGGCACAACCAATAAGGACTGAAACTTAAACAAATTAAAAGAAACCTTAATAAATGTAATTAAAACTCTATTCCCCGGGGTGATGATGCACTCCAGTCCTCCCGGTGCCCACCGGTCGCGGAAGGCCTCGAGCGTGCCGGCAGACACCGCATGCTCCATCTCCAGGGCCACCCGGGCGCGAACGTAGCCACGGAAGGGAGGCGGACAGTCGGGCCGAAAGACCCCCCTCGACCGCCCGCTGCCCAGACCTGTGGATGGCCACCTTGGCCAGGCCCAGGAGCAGTCTCACGAGGAGGTCCCCTGACCTGCCCACTGCCCCCGGCCTCCCCCCCAACCCCCCAGTTGCCCAAAGATCAGGAGCGTGGGACTGAAGTGCAACCAAAAATCGAGGAGCAGCCCCTTCAAATAATTGGCAGTGTGCTCAAAGTAATCCCAGTGTTCCCAAATTAATCCCAGTGTTCCCAAAGTAATCCCAGTGTTCCCAAATTAATCCGTGTTCCCAAATTAATCCCAGTGTTCCCAAATTAATCCCAGTGTGCTCACTCATTTAATTGCAGTGGTTGACGGTAATTGCCATCACCAATTAAGAGGTAGCATTGCCCCCCCTTCTTAAAGGGGCACCACCAATAAAAACTGTAATTTAACCAAAATTAAAGGAAACTTAACAAATGAAATAAAATTCTATTTTCCGGGGTAATGATGCACTCCAGTCCCTCCGGCGCCTCCCAATGTGCTCTAATTAATCCCAGTGCTCAAATGAATCCCCGTTTTTTCTCATTAATCCCAGTGCTCTTAATGTATCCCAGTGTTCTCTACGTTCCCTCAGGATGCCTCGATTAATTCCAATGTTAGATATGAATGTACAGAAGCCCCAGATCTCACCAGAGACTGTGATTCTCCAGCAGTGCGGTTGTTCACAGTGGGGTGTCAGTCACGGGTGGTGTTATCAGGTTCCTGTACATCAAACATTCGGGGTATCCGTGTAAGCAATAATTGCTGATTGGAGCCACGTTATGGAGTTGTAACACCAAGATTAAATCTGCCAGTTGTGTTCGTCAACAGCAATTGAATCCAAAGTATCCTGAAACAGTGTCCTCCTGTTCACTGCTGTTGGCCTGTTGCTTGGATTCCACAATTGAACTGTTTAACCTGTTTTCAAATCCCTCCATGGCTCTCGCCCCCCTCCCTATCTCTGTAAGCTCCTCCAGCCCTACAATCCTCCTGAAATCTCTGCGCTCCTCCAATTCTGGCCTCTCGAGTATCCCCGATTGTAATCGCTCCACCACTGGCGGCCGTGCCTTCATCTCCCAGGTGTAGAACTCTTCACTTCTAGTGGAGCTGTGGTCTTTATAGACAAGTTATCAGCCCAGCGCATGTGATCGTTCAACAACAACGACAGCAACTTGCATTTATATAGCGCCTTTAACATAATAAAGCATCCCAAGGTGCTTCACAGGAGTGTTATCTTCATCTCCCAAGGCCCTAAGCTCTGGAATTCCCTCCCTATACCTTTCCGTCCCTCTACCCCTCTTTCCTCCTTTAAACCTACCTCTTTGACCAAGCTTTTGGCCATCTGCCAAATATCTCCTTATGTGACTCGGTGTCAAATTTAGTTTGATAATCGCTCCTGTGTAGCGCCCTGGGATGTTTTATTGCATTAAAGGCGCTGTATAAATGCAAGTTGCTGTCGTTGTTGTTGAACGATCACATGCGCTGGGCAGATAACCTGTCTATAAAAGACCACAGCTCCATTAGAAGTGAAGAGATCTACACCTGGAAGATGAAGACACGGCCGCCAATGGTGGAGCGATCTACAGCTGGTTCTGATTGGCCTTGGCTACTTGAGGGTGAGCAGTAGGTTACAGTGACAGAGGGGCATTGAAACAGTTTGGGATTCTGATCTGTGAAGTGCCGAACATGAATAATAATTCTGGAAACTATTAGTGAGACTTTGTGAAGACTGATGTAGATTTCTGACAATTAGAAGAACAATTACAGTTCAGTAACACTAGCCCAGAAATAACAGCCAGCCACTTAATGGATGAACTGTTAACGTTGTTTGACAATCTGCTGCTGACTGTTTTAACGCTGCATTAAATGTATTTTAAAAAGGTTAACACCTCCGCTACAATAGTGGAGGGAGGTGTGGCATATGAACCCGATAAACATGAGTCCATTTACATTGCTAATAATCATTTCTAGAAGAAAGAAAGGCAGAGAGAAAAGACAGGTTAACATTTCAGATATAACTCTTTGGTCTTGAGCTTTGATAAAGGGTTATCATAGAATCATTCGGCCCATCTTGCCTGTGCCGGCTCTTTGAAAGAGCTCTCCAATTAATCCCACTCCCCCCTGCTCTTTCCCCAGAGCCCTGCAAATGTTTCCATTTCAAGTATTTATCCAATTCTCTTTTGATTCAGATTCAGATTCAGATTCAGATTAGATTTATTTGCCATATGTAACAAGTACAATGGAATGCTTGTTCCCCGTGGGGACGCGTCAGCTATACATACAGCGCCGCGTTCAGAGTCAATACAATGGCTTCCCGTGGCAGTGGGAGCACGATGTCCCTCAGCCGCTCCGTCCTCCTCGTCACCGCGGCCTCCTCCTCACTGTTGCCGGCTCCACGTGTGGTGGCCTGCTTCTCCCGCTCTGGCCACCGTGCCCGGCTCCCCTCCTCCCATCCGGACTGCGAGTTACCCGAAATGGAGCTGCCGGCCGACGTGCTGCAGCTTGTCGTGAGTCTGCTGCTGCTGCTCGTTGCGCTGCGCTCCTCTGCCCGACTCGCCGAACACATCGTCGGGATGTGAATGCTCCAATGCAGCCTCCTCTTCACCGTCGCCGGCTCCACACTCCACGGCCCGGGGCCTACTTCTCTCTCTTCACGGATCGGCCTCTGGCCGCCATGCTTGGCTCCCCTCCTCCCAGTCGGAATTCCTTCCCGCCGAGGAGCTGCCGGCCGATGTGCTCCAGCGGGTCGGCTTGGCTGCTGCTGCTGCTCACCGCGCTGCGCTGCCTCTGCCCGACTCGCCGAGCACCTCGCTCCGGTTGCGGGAGCAAGCGGTGAGAGCTGGCCGCCCGAAACAGGGAGAGCGATCTCAGCACCGGTCCGTCACGGCCGCCATCTTGACAAATAGTTACTATTGAATCTGCTTCCACCGCCCTTTCAGGCAGCGCATTCCAGATCACAACAACTCGCTGCGTAAAAACATTCTCCTCCTCTCACCTCTGGATCTTTTGCCAATTATCTTAAATCTGTGTCCTTGGGTTACCGACCCTTCTGCCAGTGTAAACAGTGGCTCCTTATTTACTCCATCAAAACCCTTCATGATTTTGAACACCTCTATTAAATCTCCCCTTAACCTTCTCTGCTCGAAGAACAACCCCAGCTTCTCGCAACCTAACGGAAGTCCCTCATCTCTGGTACCATTCTAGTAAATCTCCTCTGCACCCTCTCTAAAGCCTTGACATAATTTCTAAAGTGCGGTGCCCAGAATTGGACACAGTACTCCAACTGGAGCCTAACCAGTGTTTTATAAAGGTTTAGCGTGACTTCCTTGCTTTTGTACTCTATGCCTCTGTTTATAAAGCCCAGGATCCCATGTGCTTTTGTAACAGCCTTCTCAACTTGTCCTGCCACCTTCAAAGACCTGCGTACATAAACCCCCAGGTCTCTCTGTTCCTGCGCCCCCTTTAAAATTGCAGCACGGTGCTACATCAATGCAAGTTCTTTCTTTTTGTTGGATTCATGAATGGGCTGCCACGTGAAAACTCATACCGATGTGAACCTAATTAAGGGAGCTATGTGGAAGAAGGACGGTAGGTTTTCGCTGAGAACAGGCTAGAAAGTGGCACTTCTTGTGTTACGATGCTTACGAACGTTGGAGCGATTCCGCTGAGTGAGGTCTCAGTGCTACAGAGAGTTCATTAGGTAAAGCCCAGCTTAATCCAGTGCAGCTTTATAGTTAAATCCCAAGATTTTCCTCTTTGTGCTGGGAGTTTTGAACATGTGTAATTGGATCAAGATGTTGAGCCTCCAAAGGGAAAAATGCATATGTTATAAATTCTGCGCCTGATCCTTTTCAACAAAAAAAACCTCCCAATTTCATCTGGACCAGTGGAGGTCGTCACTGAAGGGGGTCACCTCCACATCATTCAGCTTATTGAATGCATTTAAGCAAACATCTGCAAGGGCACGGGGAAACAAGGTTAGGTTTAATTTAATTTAATTTAAGGAGTCACCACCCATTCATCCATGTTGTTTCAGGGACCCACAATAGATGGCAAGAGTCTAAACATTTTGTGGCATTTATGATTGTGCCTGACATGGACTCGCAATAGCCAATCCCTTCACCTCCGCAAACATTTTGAGCTTTTCAGTTGTTCATTTATAATCCGTTACATTTTTCTTTTAATATCATTAGAGACTGGGCTTTTCGCATGGGACCAAACCACTGTCGTTTGCAGCCTCTGACTAAATATTATTCGGTAATGCTCTGACGTGCACAGGGCTATTTCCCTTCTGTACCCCCTGCCCCCAGAATGGCCATGTTTCGACTTTGTTTCATGTCTAATTAATAATTATGTCAGACTGGTTTGAGTTTAAAATAAACAGTCCAAAACCAGTCTCCAGAGTAATAAGAACAAGATAAATAGACTGAAAATTAAAAAGGGAAAGGAGTCAATGTAGACATCAAGGACAAGAGTCTAAATGACTCGGACTGATGGCCTTTGGGTTAATTCAGAAATGGCTAATTTTGACCTAATTTAGACCATTTTAAATTTAGGTACACCCATCTCTCTTTTTTTTTACCCATTCTAGTTTTCTGCCTTTACCCCCCTCATCTTCTAAAGGGATTGCCTCAAACGTTGAAACCAGTTTCATCGGCAGTGGCAGTTCTGGGATGCCTTAGCCAAGTATTCAACGGTTCATCGAATGAGCCTGGATGTGGTCAATGTTAATAGGTTATTTGGCTGGGTTGGGGGGGGGGGGGTGGGGGGTGCGGGGAGGGGGCCATGACATCGTAGTCGAGTGTGATCCAGCTTTTGCCTGAAGTTCTCCTGTAAGCTTCAGCTCACCCAAAAAGAAAGACAAAACAAAAGACTTGGATCTCTATCGCACCTTCACGGCCTCAGGACCTCCCAAAGCGTACTTTTGAAGTTCCGTCACTGTTGTAATGTGGGAAACGCGGCAGCCAATCTGCGCACAGCAAGATCCCACAAACAGCAATGTGGTAACGACCAGATCATTTCTTTTAGTGATGTTGATTGAGGGATAAATATTGGCCCCAGGACATCGGGGAGAACTCCCCCTGCTCTTCAAAATAGTGCCGTGGGCCTCGGTTTAACGTCTCATCCAAAAGATGGCACCTCCGACAGTGCAGCACTCCCTCAGCACTGCACTGGGAGTGTCAGCCTGGATTTTTATCTTCAACTCCCTGGAGTGGGGCTTGACCTCACGACCACCTGACTCACAGGCGAGAGTGCTACCCACTGAGCCATGGGCTGACACATCCAGCCTCGCTTAACTTCAGATCCTTCGAAGCTCTGCTGTCTGTGCCCTGTTCCACAGACAAGTCTCACTCACCCATCACTCGTGTCCTGGGTGACCGGCATCATCTCTCAGTCCCTCAACCCTTCCACTTAAAAATTCTTACCTTCGTGTTTAAATAACCTTTATGGCCTCACCCCTCCCTATCTCTGTTATCCACTCCAGACCTACAACCTCCCCCCTGTGCCTCCAGTCCCCACCCCCCGCCGACCCCCCGCTCCCCACCACCAACCCCACAAAACACTGTTCCTCTGACCCTGGCCTCTGGTGCATCCCCACCGTCCCATCCCCTTTCCTTCATGCCCCTATTGATCTCTAGGCTTGACTATTCCAACGCACTCCTGGCCGGCCTCCCACATTCCACCCTACGTAAACTTGAGGTCATCTAAAACTCGGCTGCCCGTGTCCTAACCCGCACCAAGTCCTGTTCGCCCATCACCCCCTGTGCTCGCTGACCCACATTGGCTCCCGGTTAAGCAACGCCTCGATTTCAAAATTCTCATCCTTGTTTTCAAATCCCTCCTTGGCCTCGCCCCTTCCTATCTCTGTAATCTCCTTCAGCCCCACAACCCCCCCAAGATATCTGCGCTCGTCTAATTCTGCCCTCTTGAGCATGCCTGATTATAATCGCTCAGCCTTTGGTGGCCATGCCTTCAGCTGCCTGGGCCCTAAGCTCTTGAATTCCCTGCCTAAACCTCCCCGCCTCTCCACCACTCTCTCCTCCTTTAAGATGCCCCGTAAAACCTCCCTCTTTGACCAAGCTTTTGGTCACCTGCCCTAATTTATCCTTATGTGGCTCGGTGTCAAATTTTTTGTCTTATAATCCTCCTGCGAAGCGCCTTGGGACGTTTTACTACATTAAAGGAGCTATATAAACACAAGTTGTTGTTGTTATTGCCGACCTTGCTCTGGAATTCCCTCCCTACAACAACAACTTGCATTTATAGAGCGCCTTTAACATAGTAAAACGTTTCAAGGTACTTCACAGGAGCGATTATCAAACAGAATTTGACACCGAGCCACCAAGGAGATATTAGAGCAGGTGGCCAAAGGCTTGGTCAAAGAGGTAAGGTTTAAGATGCATCTTAAAGGAGGAGAGAGAGGCGGAGAGGCGGAGAGGTTTAGGGAGGGAATTCCAGAGCCTAGGGCCCAGGCAGCTGAAGGCACGGCCACCAATGGTGGAGCGATTAAAATCAGGGGTGCACAAGAGGACAGAATTGAAGGAGCGCAGAGATCTCGGAGGGTTGCAGGGCTGGAGGAGGTTACTGAGATAGGGAGGAGGGGGGGCGAGGCTGTGGAGGGATTTGAACACGAGGATGACAATTTAAAAATCGAGGCGTTGCCGTGCCGGGAGATCGATGTAGGTCAGTGAGTACAGGGAGTGAGCGAGAGTGAGTTAGGATACGTCCAGCAGAGTTTTGGAGGAGCTCAAGTTTACGGAGAGTGCAAGTTGGGAGGTCGGCCACGAGAGCCTTGGAACAGTTCCCCCAGCTGAGAGGAGCTAACTCAGCACAGAGCTGGGATCAAAGGGCCTTTTCCAGTCTGCGTAGCCCAGCTCCAATCTGGCCAGCAAATCTATCAGCGAAGCAACCGAGGAGCTAACCTTCTGATCTTCAATTTGTGATGGTCAATTATCAGGTATGTGCCTGATGCTTGTAGTCTAGTGGTGGGTCTCCCTCCTGCAGTCTAACAAGGGAATGTACACATGATCACTGGGTTACTAAGGAAGGGTCAGTGTTGAGCTTCAGTCTGAGTAAAAAACCTGAGCCCTAATCCACTGTGAAGCTATAGGAAACTGCATGTCATTTTATTCCATATCGGGGCAGTTTTATTAATCGGTGGGGCTTCTGTGTTACACCATGTCATTTACATTGGGCCAGAAATTCCAGAACGGGGCTTGCAGCGCGTGCAAGCCCCGTATTTGCACTTACCCCGCGCTCCTGCCGATCAGCTCCAGGGACGCCTGAACTTGGAGAAATAGAAAGCACATTCCCGGGCAGCGTATGACGTCACGCCGCCCAGGAGTGCAGCCAGCGCGGACCCAGGAGCGTGCAGTGTAAGTGAGACACGCCCCTTGAGGTCTCAGTTTCACTGGACACGCCCCCAATGTTTCTGTCAAGCTGCTTTGCTTTTTTACATGCAAAGCAGCAGTTTAAATAGGTTTTTGGAAGTTTTTTGAAGATTTTGGTAACTTTTATAAACTTTTTAAAATGTTTACATTATTTTGAGTAATCTGAAGTAGTTTTAAAGAGAATTAAAGCAATTTAAAGACTTTTAAAAGCCCTAAAAGAATTTTTTAAATTCCATTTATTCATTTAGCAATGTTGTCGTCATATGTGTCTTCACACTGTTCCCTTTGGGGAACTGTATGAAGTGGTGGAAGGATTTATGGCCGTGATTAACGCTCATTCCGTGACCGTAACCATCTTTGAACCAGCCATTAGGGCGGTTAGTCCTATGGCGGGAGGGTTTTATGGGCTCCCACAAGCTATACAAGGAGGGGGGGCCACCCACACCCACGGACGCAAATATCCACTGGATGTCAACCCAGAATTTAGAGCCGGAGCTCCGACTCCACTTGCCGGGACTGTCTGGAGCGGGGTTCGAAACCCTGCCCTGATCTGGCCCAGCGGCAGGGATCCTACCGCTATGACAAACGCCCAATCCGATTAGCAACGTGAAATGGCAGCATAGGGCTCCAGTCACGGGGAGGGAAAAGGCGCAGGAAACATATGGGTGTCACCTTTTGTGCGGAGTGGGCCTTTTGCGTAGCAGTAAGCATCCCCGCCGCTGGGCCAGAAGGAGTAGGGTTTTGAACCCCACTCCAGACAGTCCCGGCAAGTGGAGTCGGAGCTCCAACTTTAAATTCTGGGTGGACATCCAGCGGGATACTTGCGTCCGTGGGTGTTGGTGGCGCCCCCCCCCCCTCAGATGGGTTGTGGGAGCCCGTAAAACCCTCCCGCCATAGGACTAACCACCCTAATGGCTGGTTCAAAGATGGTTACGGTCACGGAATGAGCGTTAATCACGGCCATAAATCCTTCCACCACTTCATACAGTTCCCCAAAGGGAACAGTGTGAGGATACGTGCGATGATGACCTCTTGCGCAATGCACCTCCTTGGACCCTCAGTCGCAGATGCGAGGGGGCAAGTCATGCAAGTGTTAAATTTTTTATTTTATTGACATGTAAAATGTTGGCCCAATAATTCCCTTCCAAATGCGCTAGTACGGTCGGGGTACTTACGCATCTGGCCGGATGAAATGCCGGTTTTCAGCATGCACAGTGCATGTGGGGAAAACCGGCATTTCCTGTCCTCTGAACGAAGGGGTTCAGAGGCAGAACGCGTGCGACTGCACAGGCAGCGCTTACGCAGTATAATTCGCCGCTTTCATTAATGCTTTCAGTGAGGTCCAGTCATTACAACTTACACATGAAAAAAGCATGGGTACAGTTGCTACAGAGGCTGCGGAGGAAGATATTTCTTATCGTGGAGCTTCTGAAAGTATGTATGTCTGTATATATTCCTTTGCGTGTTATGTATATATTCCTTTACTTATGTGTATGAATGTATTATTTAATTATGACTTTCAGAGAAAGTAACTTATTGGAAAATCATAATTAAAAACATACATTCATAGTAAAGGAATATAAAACATACATACATATACGTAAAGGAATATATGTGGACATACATACATAACTCATTCTCACATTCCATTCACACAGCCACAATTGCTCCTTCTACCTACCGTTCTGAAAACCCTTTAAAAAAAAAAAAAATTTTAACTTTAAAACTTACTTAAAATTTCTTAAAATAACTTCCCTCCCTTTCCCAAACAAAAATATTGCATTTCAAAAGCTCCACGATAAAATATATCTTCCTCCGCAGCCAATGAACCACTTTACACTTGCTTTTTTTCAGTGTAACTTCTAAGGACTTAACCTCACGGATTTCATGAATGAAATCCACGAAGTTCACTGCGCAAGCGCTGCCTGTGCAGTCGCACGCGCTCGAGGTCTGGAAATGCCGGCGTTCCCCGCATGCGCTGTTCATGCTGAACGCCGGCATTTCCAACGGCCAGAAGCGTGAGTAAGCCGACCGCACTCACGCTTCTGGCCTGGAATTTCTGGCCCAATGTATTATTCTGCTGCCAAGGCATGGTAGAACGGAATCTGCTACGTCCCTTTAAGACCAGAGTGTGTAAAGGTACAATTTTAACTTGGGGGGGGACTGAAGAGATCCTTCTGGATCAACCAGCAAGATCCCAGACAGAACAACAACAACTTGCATTTACATAGCGCCTTTAACCTAGTAAAATGTCCCAAGGCGCTTCACAGGAGCGTTATAAAATGAAATTTAACACTGAGCCACATAAGGAGATATTAGGGCAGGTGACCAAAAGCTTGATCAAAGAGGTAGGTTTTAAGCAGCGTCTTAAAGGAGGAGAGAGAGGTTAGCGAGGCGGAGAGTTTTAGGGAGGGAATTCCAGAGCTTAGGGCCCAGGCAACAGAAGGCACGGCCGCCAATGGTTGAGCGATTATAATCAGGGATGCTCAAGTGGCCAGAATTAGAGGAGCGCAGAGATCTCGGGGGGTTTGTGGGGCTGGAGGAGATTACAGAGATAGGGAGGGGCGAGGCCATGCAAGGATTTGAAAACAAGGATGAGAATTTTGAAATCGAGGCGCTGTTTAACCAGGAGCCAATGGAGGTCAGCGAGCACAGGGGAGATGGGTGAACAGGACTTGGAGCGAGTTAGGACATGGGCAGCCAAGTTTTGGATCACCTCAAGCCATGCAAGTTCTTTCTTTAATAGACTGTAAATCGAGAAATCGCAGTGGAAAGAAAATTGTGCCCGACCCGCCTCTGCCAGCACATTCACGCAAAACTAATTTTGTCGAGAGGCGTTTGAGAGAAACAAATTTGCAGAGACTTTTGATTCATCGGATGCCAGGCAGAAGCAGGAACAGTCACTGCCGACCAGCTCATCTTGTACAACACAATAGGAGCAGATTAGTTTAAATTGGCAGCTGGTACAGTTTGACCAGGCAAACTCACAGAGTAGGCTGAATCGATTTTAAAATGTAAATGAAGGTAAATTTAAATTTTGAGGGTCAAACTCCAGCGTGAAAACTCGACAGGAAAAATTTCTTGCTTTTAACAAACCATTCAGAGGAATTGGAAGAGCAGATACTGCCAGTTTCAACTGATGGTAAAACTTTAAGGGGGAAAATTCGGTTGCTTTGCGCCTCCCGTTAGTGCCCTAAGAGCGCTAATGGGGCGCTAAGCAACTAGCGCCCGGGCGTGGCGATGTTTGCACCCCGTTAGCGCCCTAAGAACGCTAATGGGGCGCAAAGCAACTAGCGCCCAGGCGCGGCGATGTTTGCGCCGCTCATGAAATTGACCAGACTTTTTGTGGCGGCGCTAAACACTACCGCCACGATCTCCTGCGCCGGCAGATCATGACATCAATCGAGCGTGCAACACCCCGGTAGCGCCCCAGACCGGATATTGAGTGGCGCCCCCTGCCTTACCGCCGGCCGCTAGCAACGACAGGTTGAGGGGAGCGTTTGCAGTCGGGAAGGGACTGGGGGAGCGCTATTTAAAGGCGACCGCTTCGTGACTGCTTTTGTCAGTGACATTTTTGCACCACGCATTCTGAGAGAGAGAGAGAGAGAGAGACTTCTGGAAAGATTCAACACTGTGTGAAGGAGTTTTGGGTACTGAGCAGCACTTTGCAGGTTCATTTTGATTTGACCTTCCTTGTATCGATTTAGAAGAGACTGTGGGGGCTGCACTCTGAGCTCTTTCCCTGGGCCTCTCACAGAATCACAGAATCACAGAAACCCCACAGTGCAGATAGAGGCCATTTCGGCCCATCGAGCCTGCACCGACACATATCCCACCTGATCCCCGTAACCCCTATACCAACACATATCCCACCCTATCCCCGTAACCCCATGTATTTAATCCCCCTAACACTAAGGGTCAATTTATCATGGCCAATCAACCTAACCCGCACATCTTTGGACTGTGGGAGGAAACCGGAGCACCCGGAGGAAACCCACGCAAACACGGGGAGAATGTGCAAACTCCATTGTTCTTTCTAGCAGATTTGATGTACAGGTCTCTCCAGGCCGGGATTCAAGGCTGCAATGAGCAGGGTGTGGATGGAGAGCAAGATCGACCCTCACCTTTAAGAACTGGCCGGCGCCAGTGTGTCTGTGTTCCATTGCTGACTGACATCATATGAGCTTCGCCAGCGCTCTGAGGTAGCACCTTGCTCCTCGGCGTTAGTGCCTTAAGAGAGGTGTGTAGCCGGTGATTTAGCGCTCCAATCACCTCCGGGGGCGATAAAAGCCAAGTTTGCAGTCGGAGGCGATAATTAGCGCCAGGCGCTAAACATTGCGCCCGGCCAATAATTGCGCCCCAAATGGGGCGATACCGAATTTCTCCCCCCAGGAATTCTGTTTGCTCTGTGTATATAGTTAAATGAAGATGCTTTTCTATCGGTTACAGAGGCATGTTAACACCAATGACTGAATCAATGCCATTGGATCCTCACTCGTACATAATAAATACATCGCTCAGCATCACACCAGATTCGCAAATTGTTAAAAGTAGCAACGCAGGTTAGCAAAGCCAGACAATTTCAAACCAAGCAGTGCATTTAATTTCTGGAGGAATAGAATTCAAAAGCAGAGAAGAAGCTCGCTGGCCTTCATTGGCTCCCGGTCCAGCAACGCCTCGATTTTTAAATTCACATCCTTGTTTTCAAATCACTCCATGGCCTCGCCCCTCCCTATCTCTATAACCTCCTCCAGCCTTACAACTCCAAGATCTCTGTGTCCTCCAATTCTGGCCTCTTGAGCATCCCTGGTTTTCATCGTTCCACCATTGGCGGCCGTGCCTTCTGTTGCCTGGGCCCTAAGCTCTGGAATTCCCTGCCTAAACCTCTCCGCCTCTCTACCCCTCTTTCTTCCTTTAAGACGCTCCTTAAAATCTACCTCTTTGACCAAGCTTTTGGTCACCTGTCGTAATATCTCCTTATGTGGCTCATGTCAAATTTTGGTTGATAATTGTTCATACGTTAAAGGCATGATATAAATGTAAGATGTTGTTGTTATGTTAAACTTGTATAGAACCTTGGTTAAACTACACTCACTTTGCACAATTCTGGTTTCCATAAAAGGATATAGCAGCAATGGAGAAAGTGCAATAAAGGTTTACTAGAATGATACCAGAACTGAGAGGTTATAAATATCAGGAAAGGCTGAACAGGCGGGGGCTCTTTTCTCTAGAAAAGAGAAGACTGAGAGGTGACCTGATAGAGTTCTTTAAAATTATGACTAAGTTTGATAGGGTAGACGTAGAGAAGATGTTTCCACTTGTGGGGGAGACCAGAACTAGGGGCCATAAATATAAGATAGTCACTGATAAATCCAATCGGGAATTCAGGAGAAACTTCTTTACCCAGAGAGTGGTGAGAATGTGGAACTCGCTACCACAAGGAGTAGATGAGGCGAATAGTATAGGTGGATTTAAGTGGAAGCTAGATAAACACATGAGGGAGAAAGGAATAGAAGGATATGTTGATGGGGTGAGATGAAGTAGGGTAGGAGGAGGCTCGTGTGGAGCATAAACACTGGCGTGGACCAGATGGGCCAACTGGCCTGTGTCTGTGCTGTAGACTCGATGTAAGTCTATGTACCCATTCAGATCAATCAGAAAGTTACCAGTTGCAATCTCTGCTCTGTGGGGAGTTGCCTGATCTCAGTGGGGGTGGCAATGTTGGTATTGAGATGGGCCTCCATGACCTTGGATTAGGGCAGAAAGACCCTTGAAGGTTTCAGCGAGGGCAAGACGGGGACCCCCGGTGTAATGCCCCCAGCAGTCAGATAGCCAGCTGACCCTCGCTGTCTAGGCTCACACTTACGTGAGGTACTGGGAGTGGGGCTGCTGAAGCTTTAGGACCAAACCTGAGCATGAGTTGAAGGCACAAATTGAGGGGTGTGAGAATTATCTGTTTGTACAAACCATGATTCTTCAGTAGCCAGGAAAAAAATAAAGTTTGTTTAACTTTTTTCATCAATTTACCTGCCCCCACCCAATGTTCTACACACACTTCCACCAAGAGTTATTGGATAGATTTGGAATACAGGAAGAGACGTAGGCCATTCCTTGCTGATCTGTACCTCAACTCCATTGACCCACCTTCCATGTCCCTTGATACCCTGACCCAACAAAAATCTATCAATCTCAGTCTTAAAAACCCAGCATCCACTTTTGCAGGAGAGAGTTCCAGATTGCCACTACCATTGGTGTGAGAATGTGATTCCTGATTTCGCTCCTAAATGACCGAGCTCTAATTTTAAAATTGTGCCCCCTTGTATTATATCCCTCATCAGAGGAAAACGGTCTCTGTGTCTACCCTATCGAATCCTTTAATCATCTTAAAACACCTCAATTAGATCACCCCGCAACCGTCTAAACCCAAGGGAGTACGTTAAACTTATGCAACCTGTTTTCATAATTTAACCCCGGTATCATTTTAGTGAATCTCTGCTGTGCCCACTCCAAGGCCAATATATCCTGCCTGAGGCTTGGTGACCTCAACTAAATAATGATCAGGAGCGGGAATCCTGGACGATTCTTCCAGGTTGAGAAAATATTGGCCAGGGCACCTAGAGAACTCCCTGCTCTTCTCCCAGTAGTGTCGCGGGAACTTTGACATTCACCTGAACCATGGCCACGGGGAGATGGGTTCTGGGTCTTTTGCCTCAGGGGACGAGGCACTAAGGGCAATTGGTGACGGCTGCCACAATCCCCATTAAGCTGTTTTAAATAAAATAAAAATTCTCGGGATGTGGGGTGTCGCGGGAAAGATCGGCATTTATTGCCCGTCCCTAGTTGTCCATTCTTCTCCTTAGGCAGCTCCTTGGAACCGAGGATGACTTGCTTCCACATTAAAAATGAGTTCTCAGGTGACTGGTGAGTCCAATGCGGGACCTACAGTCTCTGTCACAGGTGGGGCAGACAGTGGTTGAAGGGGCGGGTGGGTGGGGTGCTTGGGTTGACGTGCGCTCCTTGCGCTGCCTGCGCTTGGCTTCCGCTTGCTCCCAGCAAAGAGACTCGAGGGGTTCGGCGCCTTCCCGGATGCTTCTCCTCCACTTTGTGCGGTCTTGGGCCAGGGATTCCCAGGTGTCGGTGGGGATGTTACACTTTTTCAAGGAGGCTTTGAGGGTGTCCTTGAAGCATTTCCTCTGCCCCCCTGGGGCTCTCTTGCCGTGCTGGAGCTCCGAGTAGAGCGCTTGTTTAGGGAGTCTCGTATCGGGCATGCGGACAATGTGACACTTCCATCGGAGCTGATTGAGCGTGGTCAGAGCTTCGATGCTGGATATGTTGGCCTGAGCAAGAACACTGATGATGGTGCGCATATTCTGCCAATGGATTTACAGGAACTTGCGGAGGCAGTGTTGGTGGTACCTCTCCAGTGCTTTGAGGTGCCTGCTGTACATGGTCCATGTGCCTGAGGCATACAGCAGGGCGGGTATCACTGCTGCTCTATAGACCATGAGCTTAGTGCCGGGTTTGAGGTCCTAGTCTTCAAAAACTCTCTTCCTCAGGTGACCGAAGGCTGCACTGGCACACTGAAGGTGGTGTTGGACTTCGTCGTCGACGTCTGCCCTTGTTGACAGTAGGCTCCCGAGGTATGGAAAGTGGTCCACGTTGTCCAAGGCCTTGTCGTGGATTTTGATAATCGGGGAGCAGTACTGTGTGGCGGGGGCAGGTTGGTAGGGGACCTTTGTCTTATGGATGTTTAGTGTAAGGCCCAAGCTCTCGTACACTTCAGTGAAGGTGTTGACGATGGTTTGGAGTTCGACCTCCGAGTGAGTGCAGACGCAAGCGTCGTCTGCATAAAGTAATTCGATGATTAGTAAGTTGTCCATTAAGAAGGTGGTGATGACACGTTAAACCGAGGTCCCGTCTGCCCAATCAGGTGGACGCCAAAGATCCCGTGGCACTATTTCACAGAAGAGCAGGGGAGTTTTCAACCAACACCACAAAAACAGATTATCTGGTCATTATCACGTTGCAGTTTGTGGGAGCTTGCTGTGCACAAATTGGCTGGCATAGTTCCTACATAGAAACATAGAAACATAGAAGATAGGAGCAGGAGTAGGCCATTTGGCCCCTCGAGCCTGCTCCGCCATTCAATGCGATCATGGCTGATCATCCAAATTCAGTACCCGGTCCCTGCTTTCTCCCCATACCCCTTGCTCCCTTTAGCTTAAAGAAATATATCCAACTCCTTCTTGAATATATTTACTGAATTGGCCTCTACTGCCTTCTGTGGTAGAGAATTCCACAGGTTCACCACTCTCTGGATGAAGAAATTCCTCCTCATTCCTGTCCTAAATGGCCTACCTCTTATCCTTAGACTGTGACCCCTGGTTCTGGACTCCCCGACCATCGGGAACATCCTTCCTGCATCTAGTCTGTCCAGTCCTGACAGAATTTTATAAGTTTCAATGAGATCCCCTCTCATTCTTCTAAACTCCAGCGAGTACAAGCCCAATCGACCCAATCTCTCCTCATACGTCATTCCTGCCATCCCAGGTATCAGCCTGGTGAATCTTCACTGCACTCCCTCCATGGCAAGAACATCCTTCCTCAGATAAGGTGACCAAAACTGCACACAATACTCAAGATGTGGTCTCACCAAGGCCCTGTACAACTGCAGCAAGACATCCTTGTTCCTGTACTCGAACCCTCTCGCTATGAAGGCCAACATACCATTTGCCTTCTTAACCGCCTGCTGCACCTGCATGCTTACCTTCAGCGGCTGGTGCACAAGGACACCCAGGTCTCGTTGCACTTCCCCTTCGCCCAAGCTATTGCCATTCAGATAATAATCTGCCTTCCTGTTTTTGCCACCAAAGTGGGTAACCTCACATTTATCCACGTTATATTGCATCTGCCATGTTTCTGCCCAATCACCCAACCTGTCCAAATCATCCTGGAGTTTCTCTGCACCCTCCTCACAGCACACACGCCCACCCAGCTTTGTGCCGTCTGCAAACTTGGAGATATTACATCTAGTTCCCTCGTCTAGATCATTAATATATATTGTGAATAGCTGGGGTCCAAGGACCGATCCCTGCGGTGCCCCACTAGTCACTGCCTGCCATTCGGAAAAAGACCCATTTATTCCAACTCTTTGCTTTCTGTCCGCCAACCAGTTCTCTATCCAAATCAGTACCTTGCCCCCAATCCCATGTGCCTTAACTTTACACGCTAACCTCTTATGCGGGACCTTATCAAAAGCCTTCTGAATGTCCAAATACACCACATCCACTACATTACAACAGCGACTACACTTTTTAAAAAAAGTACTTAATTGGCTGTAAAGCGCTTTAGGACATCCTGAGGTCGTGAAAGGCGCTATATAAATGTAAGTTCTTCCTTCTTACTTCTTGAGCCGCTGCAGTCCGTGTGGTGAAGTTGCTCCCACAGCGCTGTTAGGGAGGGAGTTCCAGGATTTTGACCCAGCGACGATGAAGGAACGGCCGATATATTTCCAAGTCAGGATGGTGTGTGACTTGGAGGGGATATTTGGAGGTGGTGGTGTTCCCCACGCGCCTGTTGCTCTTGTCCTTCTGGGTGGTGGAGGTCGCGGGTTTCCCCTTAGTTTCGTGGAAATGGGTTTTATCCACGCACTTGCCACAGGGAATCCGGCGAGCTTACCTTATGGATGCCGTCAGCCACGCAAGCACCATGCGTCAGCAGCTGGTAGCACCGTAACGGAATGAAACCAATACAAAGGCACCCTAAGAGCCGGTAATGCAACAGAGGTTGGAGAGAGATCCCGGAGGCTTCCTGGTCTGTAAAGCTCAGGTAAACACATCAAGGCATTGAGCAGCTAACAATGTCCATTTGATTTTTTTAAATTACATCCAGTAACAACGCTTGAACTATATCCAGTTTTTTCTCTGCCGGTAGTGTGCATTTCTCTTTTGTTGTGCTTCTTGCTAAAGAGCGTGTTAAGTCTGTGTGTTATATTGAGAATTACTACACAGACCACAAGAGTAAACTTTAACAGGTCTTTACTAGTTGAAGGTCAGGGCGGAACTGCCCAATAAATCATTATACAGCACTTATATACCGGTGTGGTCACCACCGGTATTACAGTATACAGCAGCCAAGATAAAGTAGTGCAACCCTTAAAATAGTTCTCTTAAAGGTGGAACGGTTACATACACTACAGAGCGGGTTGGCCTTGGCAAAATGAATGCATTTCTCAAACACATTTCAATAGGCAGCAGTCCCATTGTTTCCTCCAACAGTTTGCTCTGGGTTGGTTCAAGGACTGGAATTGGGATTCATTTCTACAAGAAAAAAAAAGCATGGAGGCAACATTAATTTAGTATGCAGCCTTGGCCAGACCACACTTGGATTACTGTGCGCAGTTCTAGCCTCCAGACTACAACAAGGATATAGAAGCACTGGAGAGAGGGCAGAACAGATTTACAAGAAGGTTACATAGAAACATAGAAGATAGGAGCAGGAGTAGGCCATTCGGCCCCTCGAGCCTGCTCAGCCATTCAATGCGATCATGGCTGATCATCCAAATTCAATACCCTGTCCCTGCTTTTTCCCCATATCCTTTGATCCCTTTAGCCTTAAGAAATATATCTAACTCCTTCTTGAATATATTTAATGAATTGGTACAGAGTGTTGTGTATGTAATATGTGTGCTACTTTGAACCTATGGACAGGACTGCACTACTTGTTGGGCGTAGTGATACGCAGTACCACTCCTGGCCATAGGGGTATAAATAGTACTGTGGGTACTGATCCCCCTCAGTTCCCGCCTGTGGGCATGAAGTAAAGACCTATGTATAGTCCCTACCTCCAACCAGTAAAGACCTGTTTGAGTTATACGTTTAAGTCTTTGTGTTAATTGTTCAATACAATACACATACTTAACACTGGCGACGAGGATGGGATGAGCTGACGCTTGAGAAGGCGGTCACTATGGCAGCAGCACACGAAGCCGCAGCGAGAGGCACGGCAGTAATGCAGCTACGGTCACCGGAGCTCAGTACACACAAATTGGGTGTGAGTTCTGGCAAATGTTATCGTTGTGGAAAGACAACGCATGATCAGAACCAGTGTTGGTTTAAAAACCAAGAATGTAGAACTTGTGGTAGGCTTGGACATATAGCTAGAGTATGCAGGTCAGCGAAGAAGACCAGCAACAAGAAGTCACCGCAAGGGAAATACGCAAAGGTACACAAGGTGGCCGAACAGGAGTCCGATTCAGACGCAATCAGTATTGAACTGGCTAGCTTAAGGGTACTCAACGTTGGTAAGGGTGCAGACCTCCAGACAATTTGGGTTACTCTTCAGATAGAAGGAGTCCAAGTAAAACTGGAATTGGACACTGGATCGGCATTGACGGTCATAAATAAGAAAGATTACGGAAAGTTATTCCAACATATTCCCCTACAGGATACGGGGATTATATTGAAAACATACACGGGGCAAAGAGTGTACCCCATCGGGAAAATAGAGGTTGCAGTGGTCCACAAGGGCGAAGACAGTCAAATAATGGACTTATATGTGATATCTGAAGGAGGTTCTCCACTACTAGGACGGGAGTGGATTAGGAAAATGAATATGGACTGGCATTTCCTACAAACAATAACGAGTGAGAACTCGGTGAAGATAGTCGGCCCAGACTCTGGAACGGATGATGGTAAGCCCAACTCAGGTGCAAAAGACAAAGTTTCAGCACAGAATTCCACTGAGCAACAACAACATAGTTTAACTGTGGATTCTGAGTCTGGCAAGTCTACTGATGTGCCCATTTCTGAGGGACACCGGGCTCGAACTCAACTCCATTTCAAACTACAACAGCAATTAGAACAAATGCTTCGCCGTTTTGAGCAAGAGTTGAATGCAACGAAAGAGCTCTTTGATATAGAGTTGGAGAATCTGGAAAGACAACAGAAGCAGCTGATGGAGAAAATGGAGCAGGAGCACACAAAACGTCTGATGTCAGAGGAGTTAACGGTCAGCCAACTCCTGCATATGCTGAAGGACAGGACTCTGAAATGGGAAAAACTTGAACACGAACTTCAATATTCAAACGAAAGGGGTTCGGAGCTCTCAAAGGTTATTGGAAGAGCTGAGGTGGCAACACAGACTGAGATGACTGCAACAGAGCAGCCCTTGGATGCCAAAAGTACGCTGACTCACGTCAACGTAGAACAACAGACCGCTGAAACAGCTGCTCCGGTAGAGGGATTGAATAGTCCGATCAATCAATCTCCAAAAGAAGTTGAAGTAGTAAAATCTCAAATGAGGTCATTAGTAAACGACTTGCTGAAAGCCCAGAAAAAGCTGGATGAAGAGGTACGCATGAAGAAGTCTCTTCAGGAAAGATGTCTGGACTTGGAACAAAAGCTGGCTAACGCCCAGCTGGGTATGGAGGAAATAGAAGACCCTCTCGCTGGCCTAGATCAGGACGACACCGAATATTACTATGTCCTGTCCTGCCCAACTTGTAACTTCGACTCCCACCATACAGAAATCATGGAGGAGCACCGAAAGTCTACAGAACATCGGGAGAAGGTGGCTCTACTACGGAAAAAGGAGGAAGAGAAGGAGGAACTGCGCATGCAGCTGGCAGTTGACGGAGCCCAGAGAGTCTCCAAGAAGCAGAAAAGGAAAAGTCGAAACAGAAGATGACCCATCTGAACCATTATTACCTCTACCAGATCACACACGTGGTCCCTCCGAACGGAGCCAATTCAGTTCGGAAGTTCAAACTGTTAAATCCATGGAAGGACTATTGAATGAGTCACTCCAGCAACGTGAACCGACTCCACCACAGAGATTGAATCTGTGAACTGTTTTCCGCAGAGACTGAATCTGTGATCTGTTTTGACATGAAGTTATCTATGTATCTATGTTATTCTGTTATGTAAACCTGAAGTTATATATGTATATATGTTATTACGTTATGTTAAATGGGGAGATGACTGTACAGCTAGGAAGGGAGGAATGTTGTGTATGTAATATGTGTGCTACTTTGAACCTATGGACAGGACTGCACTACTTGTTGGGCGTAGTGATACGCAGTACCACTCCTGGCCATAGGGGTATAAATAGTACTGTGGGTACTGATCCCCCTCAGTTCCCGCCTGTGGGCATGAAGTAAAGACCTATGTATAGTCCCTACCTCCAACCAGTAAAGACCTGTTTGAGTTATACGTTTAAGTCTTTGTGTTAATTGTTCAATACAATACACATACTTAACAGAGAGTTCCACAGGTTCACCACTCTCTGGGTGAAGAAATTCCTCCTCATCTCAGTCCTAAATGGCTTACCCCTTATCCTTAGACTGTGACCCCTGGTTCTGGACTTCCCCGCCATCGGGAACATCCTTCCTGCATCTAGTCTGTCTAGTCCTGTTAGAATTTTATAGGTTTCAATGAGATGCAAGAATTGTTACAAGAATTGAGAGGATGTAACTATCAGAAAAAAGGCTGAACGGGCTGGGGCGCCTTTCTCTAGAAAAGAGAAGACTGAGGGGAGACCTGATAGAGGTCTGTAAAATTATGAAGGCGTTTGATAGGCTGGAGGTAGAGAAGATGTTTCCATTTCTAGGTGAGTCCAGAACATGGAGGGCATCAATATAAGATAGTCGATAACAATGTTCCCCCTAAGGTGCGCAGAGCAGCAGTGATACCCGCCCTGCTGTATGCCTCAGAGACATGGACCATGTACAGCAGGTACCTCAAAGCACTGGAGAGGTACCACCAACGCTGCCTCCACAAGATCCTGCAAATCCATTGGCAGGATAGGCGCAACAACGTCAGTGTTCTCGCTCAGGCCAACATCCCCAGCATCGAAACTTTGACCACGCCCAATCAGCTGTGATGGACGGGTCACATCATCCGCATGCCCAATACGAGACTCCTAAAACATGCGCTCTACTCGGAGCTCCGACACGGCAATAGAGCCCCAGGTGGGCAGAGGAAATGCTTCAAGGACACCCTCCAAGCCTCCTTGAAAAAGTGTAACATCCCCATCGACATCTGGGAATCCCTGGCCCAAGACCGCACAAAGTGGAGGAGAAGCATCCGGGAAGGCGCCGAACACCTCGAGTCTCTTCGCCAGGAGCAAGCGGAAGCCAAGCGCAGGCAGCGCAAGGAGCGCACGTCAACCCAAGCACCCCACCCACCCGCCCCTTCAACCACCGTCTGCCCCACCTGTGACAGAGACTGTAGGTCCCGCATCGGACTCATCAGTCACCTGAGAACTCATTTTTAATGTGGAAGCAAGTCATCCCCGGTTCCGAGGGACTGCCTACGAAGAAGGTGCACGGAGCTGTGCACCAATCGTGAGGTCCCGTGCGCGCTGCTCACCAGCTGCTGCCACTAGAAGAGATACCGCGCATGCGTAGCTTCAGCCCAAAAGGACCCGCGCATGGAAAACAAAATTAGAGGGAACATTGGTCACCAACAGATCAAATCAAGAATTTAGGACAGATGTTTTTACACTATGTGTGGTGAGAATGTGGAACTCACTGCCACATCCCGAGTGGTCGAAGCAGAGAGCATTGATGCATTTAAGGAGAAGCTTGATGGAAACATGAAGGAGAAGAGTGTAGAGGGGTATGGGGGAGAGAGCGGGAAGAGGTCATTAGGGTGGGAGGAGGCTCACGTGGAACATCAACACCGGCATAGACCAGTTGGGCCGAATGGACAATTTCTGCGCTGTAGATTCTGTGTAAGGTCTTGGAGCTGAATGCAGGAAGGATCCTCCTCAGTGTAAGTTGCTGCAGCAAATGGCGTCGCAGGGATTCTGACAGATCATGCAACAAAATGTTGGCTGTTGCACAAATACGGAGGTAAAACTGGGCAGTGATCAGGGCCGACACATCCCCGAGTTAGATCTCCCAGGTCTGACGGTCCTGAGCACCATGCTGGAAGTGGCCAAGGTGTGAGCTGCGATTGAGGATAGGGTTCGGCTGTGCTGACCCACCCACAGGGCAGATCAGCCCGCTGACTGTCACTGTCTAGAGTCACGTATGAAGAAAATGGCCACCTGAGCTAAGGACAGGCGGGGGACTGGCACCTGTGGAGCTATCGCCCAGCAATGAGACAACACCTTCAGCTGATAAAATGACAAGAAGGAAAGTGAATCGGAGCAGATAATCTGAAAGGGCGGTTGATAAATAGAGGAGCGTCAAAATTAGGGGCTGAAAGTTTTTCAAGTTTAGAGGAATTCAGACGGAGCATTAGCTATCTTCAATAAAGCAAGCAATGAAATATAGCATGGTCAAGCTTGAAAAAATGTCCATGTTGTTGCCAGATAGTCAATAGAGTGTCGCAACCTTCACTTGTGCCTCACTCAAGGTGGCCCTTCCAGTCAAACGTGTTGAGATTGCTCGTTGCTTCTCGTCAGTCCAACAAGGCAATAGGATGGATTATCAACGCAATACCTTCTTACCTCTTCTTACTACCTCATACTAAAGGCACTCGCGCTGTTCTATGATGCTACCATTGGGATAAAGGAGCCACATTCAGCAATGTAAATCATAGAATCCTAGAAGTTTACCACACAGAAGGAGGCCATTTGGCCCATCGTGCCTGTGCCGGCCGAAAAAGAGCTCTCCAGCCTAATCCCACTTTCCAGCTCTTGGTCCGTAGCCCTGTAGGTTACGGCACTTCAGGTGCGCATCCAAGTACATTTTAAATGTGATGAGGGTTTCTGCCTCTACCACCCTTTCAGGCAGTGAGTTCCAGAACCCCACCACCCTCTGGGTGAAAAGATTTCTCCTCAACTCCCCTCTAATCCTATTACCAATTACTTTAAATCTATGCCCTTGGTTATTGACCCATCTGCTGGGGGAAATAGGTCCTTCCTATCCACTTTATCTGGGCCCCTCATAATTTTTTACACCTCATTTAGGTCTCCACTCAGCCTCCTCTATTCCAAAGAAAACAACCCCAGCCTATCCAATCTTTCCTCACTGCTAAAATTCTCCAGCCCAGGCAACATCCTGGTAAATGTGGGGAGCTGTTTCAGTTGTTTTATTTGTTGCCGGGATGTGGGCCATGTCGGCGAGGCCACATTTATTGCCCATCCCTCGCTGCCGTGAGAAGGTGGCAGTGAGCCTCTGAGCAACTGTCTTTACAACGGATAAGCTTGAGCGCGACCACTTCAGAATGTTGAGAGTCAGTCACATAATGTGGGACTGAAGCCACATGAGAACGTAAGAAATAGGAGCAGGAGTCGGCCATTCGACCCCTCAAGCCTTCTCCGCCATTCAATGAGATCATGGCTGATCTGATCTTGGCCTCAACTCCACTTCCCTGCCCGCTCCCCATAACCCTCAACTCCCCTGTAGCTCAAATATCTGTCTAACTCCGCCTTGAATATATTCAATGACTCCGCCTCCACATCTCTCTGGGGTAGAGAATTCCAAAGATTCGCGACCCTCTGAGAGAAGAAATTCCTCCTCATCTCCATTTTAAATGGGCGACACCTTGTCTTGAAACTGTGCCCCCTAGTTCTAGATTCCCCCACGAGGGGAAACACCCTCTCTGCATCTACCCTGTTGAGCCCCCTCAGCATCTTATATGTTTCAATAAGATCCCCTCTCATTCTTCTAATCTCCAATGAGTATAGGCCCAACCTGCTCAACCTTTCTTCATAAGACAACCCCTTCATCTCCGGAATCAACCTCGTGAACCTTCTCTGAACTGCCTCCAATGCAAGTATATCCCTCCTTAAATAAGGAGACCAAAGCTGTACGCAGTACTCCAGGTGTGGCCTCACCAACGCCCTGTACAGTTGTAGCAAGACATGGAGGCCAGACTGGGCCTCACTGCCAACTTCCCTTCCCTGAAGGGCATTATTGAACCAGTTGGGTTTTTATGACAATCCAGCAGCTTTCGTGCTTGCTTTTCTCTAATGCCAGTCCACAAATCACCTGACTTATTGGGATGGAAACTTGTCTTGCTCATTAGAGAAAACGGGCGGCATCACATTGCCCGCTGGTTACACACACCGCCCGATGTTCACTTCTATTCCAGTCAATGAAATTGAATCTGAGACGGGGCGTATAACGGGCAGCCAATACGATACCTCCCATTTGACACCATCGCCCCAAGATTAATTTCTAACTCATTGAATTCAGTTTGGTAACATGTTGTGGTGGGATTTTAAGCTCACAACTCCTGGGTTGCTAGTCTAGTGCAGGAACTCTTCTTCTTAGGCAGTCCTCGGAACCGAGGATGACTTGCTTCCACATTAAAAATGAGTTCTCAGGTGACTGACGAGTCCAATGCGGGACCTACAGTCTCTGTCACAGGTGGGGCAGACGGTGGTTGAAGGGGCGGGTGGCTGGGGTGCTTGGGTTGACGTGCGCTCCTTGCGCTGCTTGCACTTGGCTTCCGCTTGCTCCCGGTGAAGAGACTCGAGGTGTTCGACGCTTTCCCCGGATGCTTCTCCTCCACTTTGTGCGGTCTTGGGCCAGGGATTCCCAGGTGTCGGTGGGGATGTTAAACATTTTCAAGGAAGAACTTGCAGGAACTACTGCACTGTTGCATCCCGGAGTCATGATCATTATTCGTCCGTGACCAAAACTAAATTAGTTCAAAATGCAAAAGCCTCTTAAAAAGTTCACCATAAAATTTGCAGGGTCATGAGGAAGGAGCGGGTGGGGGGCTGGCGGCGGGGGGAGTGGAATTAATTTGATAGCCGGCACAGGCAAAAAGAAGGAAAAGAGAGACTTGCATTTTCTACAATGTCTTTCACGACCTCAGGACATCCCAAAGCGTTTTACAGCCAATGAAGTACTTTTTTGAAGCGGAGTCACTGTTGTAATGTAGGAAACGCGGCAGCCAATTTGTGCACAGCAAGATCCCACAAACAGCAATGTGATAATGACCAGATGATCTGTTTTTAGTGATGTTGGTTGAGGGATAAATATTGGCCAAGACACCGGGGAGAACTCCCCCTGCTCTTCTTCGAAATAGTGGCCCTGGGATCATTTCCATCCTTCTGAAAGAGCAGACGCGGCCTCAGTTTAACGTCTCATCCAAAATACGACACCTCCGACAGTGCTGCACTCTCTCAGTACTGCACTGGAGTGTCTGTCTGGATATTTGTGCTCAAGTCTCTGGAGTGGGACTTCAACCCACAACCTTCTGACTCAGAGAGCGAGAGCCACGGCTGACGCACAATGTGCCAAATGATCTCCTTCTGTGCAGTAAGATTCTATGAATATGGGCGTCACTGGCAAGGCCGGCATTTATTGCCCACCCCTAGTTGCCTCGAGAAGATGGTGGTGGGCAATATTCCCTTTATTTCCTTTTTTGGGTGCACTTTCCCTTTAACGGACTGCGCGGCCCGTTCAAAATTTGATGAAATGTCCCGTTGAAAAGCCGGCGATCGGCCTACGCGGGAGCTCCAGACAGCCGCATGGCCCGCAGCTTAGCGGGAGCATTGGTGGTGGGCCTGCTCCTTGAACTGCCATAGTCCGAAGGTGATGAAAGCGCCTCCACAATGGTGTGAGTTTGGGACTTACAGGATGTTGAGCCAATGATGATAAAGGAACGGCGTTATATGTCCAAGTCAGAATGGTGCATGAGTCGGAAAGAAACTTGGAGGGTGACGATGTTCCCACAACATTGCTGCCCTTGTCCTTCTTAGTGATAAAGGTGTCAGGTTATGATAAAAATAGATCTTAATGTTTTGATATTGGAAATATACCACAGCAGTGAGACTCAGTGCTGGCACCAAGGAATCGGAACATTTACCCTTTTACATGGTCTCTCTAGCTTCATGGTAAAGAACAAAAACAACAGCAACTTGCATTTATATAGCGCATTTAATGCAGTAAAATGTCCCAAGGTGCTTCACAGGAGCGTTATCAGACAAAATTGAGACCGAGCCAAAGAAGGAGACATTAGGACAGGAGGCCAACAGCTCGGTGAAAGAGGTAGGTTTTAAGTAGAGTCTTAAAGGGGGAGAGGCGGAGAGGTTCAGGGAGTGAATTCAAGAGCTTGGGGACTAGATGGCTGAAGGCATGGCTGCCAATGGTGGGGTGAAGGGGGTGGCGGATGCACAGGAGGACAGAGTTCTCGTAATGCTGAGTTCCTGGAGGCCTGTAGGGCTGGAAAAGGTTACAGATACAGGGAGGGGCGAGGCCATGGAGGGACTTGAACACAAGGATGAAAATTTTAAAATCAAGGCGTTGCCAATGTTCTTGCCATGGAAGGAGTTCAGCGAAGATTCACCAGGCTGATATCTGGGATGGCAGGAATGACGTATGAGGAGAGATTGGGTCGATTGGACTTGTACTCGCTGGAGTTTAGAAGAATGAGAGGGGATCTCATTGAAACTTATAAAATTCTAACAGGGTTAGACAGACTAGATGCAGGAAGGAGGTTCCCAATGGCGGGGGAGTCCAGAACCAGGGGTCACAGTCTAAGGATAAGGGGTAGACCATTTAGGACAGAGATGAGGAGGAATTTCTTCACCCAAAGAGTGGTGAACCTGTGGAATTCTCTACCACAAAAGACAGTTGAGGCCAATTCATTAAATATATTCAAGAAGGAATTAGATCTATTTCTTAAGGCTAAAGGGATCAAGGGGTATGGGGAGAAAGCAGGGACAGGGTACTGAATTTGGATGATCAGCCATGATCGCATTGAATGGTGGAACAGGCTCGAGGGGCCAAATGGCCTACTCCTGCTCCTATCTTCTATGTTTCTATGTAGATCAGTGAGCACAGGGGTGATGGGTGAACGAGACTTGGTGCGAGTTAGGACACGGCCAGCAGAGTTTTGGATGAGCTTAAGTTGATGGATAGTGGAGGATGGAAGGCCAGCCATGAGAGAGTTGGAATTTTCGAGTCTAGAGGCAACAAAGGCGTGGATGAGGGTTTCAGCAGCAGATGGGCTGAGGCAGGGTCGGAGTCGGATGACGTTATGGAGGTGGAAGTAGGCGGTCTTGGTGATGGAGAGGATATGGGGTCGGAAGCTCAGCTCAGGGTTTAATAGGACGCCGAGGTTGCGAACAGTTCAGCCTCAGACTGTGGCCAGGGAGAGGGATGGAGTCGGTGGCTAGGGAATGGAGTTTGTGGTGGGGACCAAAGACAATGGGCTGGATTTTCAATGAGGAGGCGGGTAGGAGGTAGGACTACAACTTTCAGGGTTGTAGTCCTGCCTCCATCGAATTCTAGCCAACACACGCGATTTAGACTTGATTGACCTTGTTGAGCCCGCCCAGCGGGCTCAGCAGGCCAATTAAGGGCCACCCGGCAACAGGTGACGTCACAGATTGATATTTCATCTGTCAAGACCTTTTGACAGATGAAATATCAACATTTCACAGCTGTTTGAAGCTGTCAAACACTGACAATCTGTACTCCACGTTAATTCCTTCCTCTCAGGATGATTTAGAGATCTCCCCGGAACAGAAAGCTGAAATCTGGAACTTTTGACAACTCGTGGCCATTCTGCTTTCTGTGCCGGTGAGATGAGGGACTCACGAGACCTGAAGGCAGGAAGGCTGTAAAGGTAAGTAAAGGTAAGTAAAACTTCTTTAAACACTTTACACACACCAAACACACTTACCTCTGCACTCATGCACCCATCACTCACCTGAACAGCGGACATCTCAACCCCTCCAAGCCCTTCATCCCGACGGCCCGCCTCGCTAACTTGGCGTGGTTTGGAGCCATCGGGAATCCCACACTTCAGGGATAAAAATAGGGATTAGGCTAAAAACTGCCCGTTAACTACCTGTTAACAGGCAATTAATTGGCACTAATCCCCTTCCCGTCTCGGGGAGGCGGCTCCCAGCACAGGTCGGGTATCCGCCTCCTTTGAAACTGGCATGGAGGCGGGTTGGGGGCAGGATGGGTTTGTGCCCCCCGATTTCGGTATTTTAACCCCCCACACGCCTCCAGTCCCGCCTCCACGGCCCAATGAAAATCCTGCCCAATGGCTTCAGTCTTCCCAGTGTTTAATCAGAGTAAATTTCCACTCATCCGATTCTGGATGTCGGACGAGCAGCGTGACAAATCAGAGAGAGTAGAGGAGTCGAGAGAGGTAGTGGTGAGGTGTAGCATTGGAATATTCGAGTCCGGAGGAAAGAAAAAATGGAAAAATAGAAAAAGCAAAAACAAAGCTACAAGCTGCCCAAGATTCGGTTGGTAACAAATTCCCCAGGGAGGCTGATAGGGAAAATATCCAGGAATTAGATCAGGTATAGTGAGATTTTTTTGAATACATGTGCATATTTGTAGCAACCTTTCCAACCGTTGCCATAACAACTCTAACCAAATCACAGCAAGGTCGTATAGATTTATTTAAAAGGGAAGTCCTGCCTATTTCTCTTGCAGAAAGAAGCTGTTGAACAATAAATCGGAGACAAATTGAGAGATACGGGGATGACAAAGAGAGAAAGATTGGAAGGCAAATAAAAATGCAGAGAGGGGAACAGAAATAACTAGAGAGTGAGGGTGGAACAGAGACACGGTTGTAAGACACTATTTTTTTACTTTTGAGAATGGAAGGGGAGATAAACCTTTGCTTATTTCTTTTAAGTTCAGTGCCATAAAAGGTCCACTTTATTGCAGAAATCACAAGATAAAATCGTACAATTATATGTTGAAAAAAATGAACATAGAATCATAGAATAGAGAGTTACAGCACGGAAGGAGGCCATTCGGCCCATCGTGTCCGCGCCGGCCAACAAAGAGCTATCCAGCCTAATCCCACTTCCCAGCTCTTGGTCCGTAGCCCTGCAGGTTCGAGCATCCCAAGTGCACATTCAAGTACTTTTTAAACATGGTGAGGGTTCCTGCCTCTACCACCCTTTCAGGCAGTGAGTTCCAGACCCCCACAACCTTCTGGGTGAAGAAATTTCCCCTCAAATCCCCTCTAAACAATGTTTCTATAAATGTTGCTGCCTTTGCAAAGGGTCTTGGGGTGTTTACTACTTTGAGGGAGTTATACCGGTGGTAGTTTGGATCAGTTGGTAGCACTCTCGTGTCTGATTCAGAAGGTTGTGGGTTTAATTCCCACTCTAGGGGCTGAATTTTGCCGGCACTCAGAGTGTGGGTTTGGAGGCGGGTCCGCCGTCAAAATCACAAAGATTGACAGCGGGTCGGTATCCCGCTGTAAACCCGCCTCCTTGTCAGTTTCCCAAGTGTCGGGTCTGTCATCCCTGAACGGGCCCGACACCAAGCAGCGGGTCAGCCAATTTAGATAGTTAAAAGCTTATTAAAAGGTGGGCAGAGGAAACGTTTCAAGGACACTCTCAAAGCTTCCGTGAAAAAGTGTAACATCCCCATTGACACCTGGGAATCCCTGGCCCAAGACCGCACAAAGTGGAGGAGAAGCATCCGGGAAGGCGCCGAACCCCTCGAGTCTCTTCGCCAGGAGCAAGCGGAAGCCAAGCACAGGCAGCGCAAGGAGCGCACGTCAACCCAAACACCCCACCCACCCGCCCCTTCAACCACCGTCTGCCCCACCTGTGACAGAGACTGTAGGTCCCGCATTGGACTCATCAGTCACCTGAGAACTCATTTTTAATGTGGAAGCAAGTCATCCTCGGTTCCGAGGGACTGCCTAAGAAGAAGAAGAAAGGGTAGTTAAGAACCATTTTCCCATGTACTTAACATTTTACCAGGTTTTCAACGAGGTTCCCGGAGAGTGACTATCACGTTAGGTGAGTATGTCGGGTTCTCAATGACTGTGGATTGCTGTGAATAGGTGAAAGCTGAAAAAGTGGTCTAAAACCCACCATTTCACAGCTGGTCACTTCCCAATCTTAGAAGCTGGAGTATTAATGATTTGGAACCCACTTGTGAGCTTTATGCACGTTTGAAGTGTTTGGAGTAATCTCTCTATCCACTGTCACCTCCTTGGAACAACCTATCTCAACATTGACAGATTACTTCTGTCATCTCAACCTCACCTGCCATCTATTCCATCAGCATCGGTGCTCTTGAAAAAAATCTCACCTTGGTCCTCAGAATCCAAACACGATCAACCCCAACACCAACAGCACCAGGCACACCAGCAGCACCAACATCCACACCAATCTTCTCCGCAATCAACTGATGCTGCACAGGACAGGGCATCAGCACCCGAGCACATTGCTGCCTGAGACGCCAGGGATGGCCTCACCATGGCCAGATTTACTTCACTTGACGCAGTACACCCTGGCTGCCACATGATCCACCAGGTTGACACCATCCCACACCAGCACCATAAAGCATCCCTACAATGTCCAAGCCATTCCTTTCACACTCATCACCATTGTAGGGGATGGGGACATTATGTCTCACCATTCACTGGAACTCACTAACACACTTTCAAAGGTGCACACTAATCTGTCCAAGAAGGCAAAGTGATGACATTGAGGATTTTGCTTGACAACACATTAACAGAAAGTTTACACAAACATTAGCTAAAACACAGCACACCCTTGTGTGTTGTTAGTTGGTATGATTGGACTAGGATGAGGGCGAATGTGAGGGATGGCTAATGAGATGGATGGGTGGAGGTGCGTGGTAAGTTGGTGTGAGTAATGATGTGCAGGAGTAGGGTGGGGAAGGCAGAGTGATGGGGATGTGATGAGAGGCACAGCAGGATGAGGTTGAGTGTGGCTTTGCAGTAACGTTTTGTGATCTACTGAGATCATTGAAAGGTTTGTGCCACTGCAACCTGGTCCTCCTGACAACATCCCTGCTTGTGTCCTCCTGTGCAATGTGCAACCAGGCTGCGTTGCTCTCCTGGGGAAGGGAAGAGAACCTCCTTGTGTGCTGTGACTCCCTCCATAAGCATATGGAGTGAGTCATGGGAGAGCCTGGGTGCAGCCGTGTATCTCTGTGCAGTGCTTGTCAGTGTTTGCAGCACCTCAATGCTGTAGAACACTAACAGCACAACTGTCAATATAAATATGCGCATGGTCCCTTTAAGGAAACCGGCTGATGACGCGTCCTCAAATGATGTCATCAGACCCGCTTCCTTTTAATTGGCCGGGAACCTCACAGGACTAGCCCAATCAATGGATAATCACTTGAAGGAGGCGGGATGAAGACGGGTAGGGAGTTTGCGGCTGCTGTCTGTTCCGGCCCCACCGGACTCACCACGGCTGGTGAAATTGCGGACCAGGAACGGAGTGTGTAAAGCGTTACAGTCTATGTTCCCTGTAGGCTGCGCTATGTTCAGCGCAGCCTGTTTCTTTCAATGCGCGGTCCCTTTAAATTTCTGCGCAACCTCGGCATTTCCAATGTGAAAGCCGGTGAGGCGCTTGCGTGGGACCTTGCGCAGCTTCGAGGGAACGTTAATTACGGTCCTCACCACTCACACCACCCCCATTCTGCCCGCACAGCCACCTGTCTGTGGCAAACGGCACTGGACATTCGCCAGTGCTATCGGCGTCAATGACTAAGGCGGTGCTTAAACGGTATTACGTGCGTCGGCTGTGTCAGACAGTTCAAGCAGTCGTTTGCTGTGCAGTCGCCTGTTACTGAGTCCCAACTGTTAGGTGGAGAGACGAGAGAAGCCGGGACTGTTCTCCTTAGAGCAAAGAAGGTTACGGGGAGATTTAATAGAGGTGTTCAAATGCATGAACTGTTTCAATGGAGTAAATAAGGAGAAACTGTTTCCACTGGCTGAAGGCTCGGTAACCAGCGGACACAGATTTAAGGTATTTGGCAAAATAACCAGAGGGGGTGATGAGAAGAATTTTTTTTACGCAGCAAGTTGTTGTGATCTGGAATGCGCTGCCTGAAAGGGCGGTGGAAGCAAATTCAATAGTAACTTTCAAAAGGGGAATTGGATAAATACTTGAAAAAGAGAAATTTGCAGGGCTTTGGGGAAAGAGCAGGGGAGTGGGACTATTTGGGGAGCTCTTTCAAAGAGCCGGCACAGGCACGATGGGCCAAATGGCCTCCTTCTGTGCTGCATCATTCTAAGATTCCATGTGAATGTAATGAAAGTGATGTTAATTGTATATTGAGAAGCAGTTTACCTGCCCAACAAATTCTCAGTGGCCAACATGTAAGAGTTCGTTTGAAATAGGAGGTTATTGGGAACAGGACAACTCGTGTTAGTCCCAGTTTCAGGGTCACCTCCCGTCAAACCCCATCACAGTCTAACCCCCTTTTAAACGGTTCCAGGTCTTTAAGCTCAGCAAAGTTGACAGATTCATTGGTGCACTGACTGCTGGCGCAAGCCCCTCTCACCACTTGCGAAGTGATTTGGGATGGTCTTAATAGACAGGCAAGTAGTTGCCAATAGACCAGGACACAGAACGTCCAATTCAGGCCTCTCTGGAGTGAAATTCGGAAACACTTCTACACACAAAGGGTGGTAGAAGTTTGGAACTCTCTTCCGCAAATGGCAGTTGATGCTAGATCAACTGTTAATTTTAAATCTGTGGTGTGGAGATGCCGGAGTTGGACTGGGGTGGACAAATGTAAGAAGTCACACAACACCAGGTTATAGTCCAACAGCTTTATTTGAAATCACAAGCTTTCGGAGCGCTGCTCCTTTGTCAGGTGAAGTGGAGAAATGCATAAAGACACAGCTTATATAGTCAGAGAATCATGTGAGATGTTTACAGGTAATGTTTCCAACTGCCATTTATCACACCTCGGCAGAGAGATAATCACAGCAATCAAAGGTGTGAATGGTGTCCAAACAGGTCAGTCAGGAAAACATTACATCAAAGAAAAATGAGGTGGGGTCACAAGGGGTCAAATATTGCAGATGCTGGGGTCTGTATGAAAAACAAAAAAACAGACAAAAACATTTTTTTGGGTGGAAATCACAGCAGGTCTGGCCGCATCTGTGTAGAGAGAACAAGCCAATGTTGACTCGAGTCTGGATGACCCTGCGTCAGGTGGGGTTACATGTAGCGTGACATGAACCCAAGATCTCGGTTGAGGCCGTCCTCATGGGTGCGGAACTTGGCTATCAGTTTCTGCTCGACGATTTTGCATTGTCGTGTGTCTCGAAGGCCGCCTTGGAGAATGCTTACCCGAAGATCGGAGGCTGAATGTCCAAGGCGGCCTTCGAGACACACGACAACGCAAAATCGTCGAGCAGAAACTGATAGCCAAGTTCCGCACCCATGAGGAGGGCCTCAACCGAGATCTTGGGTTCATGTCACGCTACATGTAACCCCACCTGACGCAGGGTCATCCAGACTCGAGTCGACATTGGCTTGTTCTCTCTACACAGATGTGGCCGGACCTGCTGTGATTTCCACCAAAAAAAATGCTTTTTGTCTGTTTTTTGTTATTCATACAGACCCCAGCCTCTGCAATATTTGACCCCTTGTGACCCCACCTCATTGTTCTTTGATGTAATGTTTTCCTGACTGACCTGTTTGGACACCATTCACACCTTTGATTGCTGTGATTATCTCTCTGCCGAGGTGTGATAAATGGTAGTTGGAAACATTACCTGTAAACATCTCACATGATTCTCTGACTATATAAGCTGTGTCTTTATGCATTTCTCCACTTCACCTGGCGAAGGAGCAGCGCTCCGAAAGCTTGTGATTTCAAATAAAGCTGTTGGACTATAACCTGGTGTTGTGTGACTTCTTTAATTTTAAATCTGAGATCGATAGATTTCTGTTAACCAAAGGTTTTAAGGGATATGGGTCAACGGCAGGTGGATGAAGTTAGGTCGCACATCAACCATGATCTCGGTGAATGGCGGAACCGGCTCCAGGGGCTGAATGGCCTCCTCCTGTTCCTGTGTTCCTATTTTTCTAATACCTAGAAGAATGGCTTTATATCCCATTGTTACTGTCATTTTCATTTTATTTCCATATACAGGGTAGTACTAAATTTTATGGATGGATTTTACCCCAAACTGATGCGGATAGACATTTCATTCATGATCAGGATATGGGTGTCACTGGCAAGGCTGACATCTATTGACTATCCCTAATTGCTCTGACTTGCTAGCTCAGAGGGCAGTTAAGATTCAACCACTTTCCATACCTCGGGAGCCTACTGTCAACAAGGGCAGACATCGATGAAGAAGTCCAATACTGCCTTCAGTGTGCCAGTGCCGCCTTCGGTCGCCTGAGGAAGAGAGTGCTTGAAGACCAGGACCTCAAAAATAGCACCAAGCTCATGGTCTATAGAGCAGTAGTGATACCTGCCCTCCTGTATGCCTCAGAGACATGGACCATGTACAGCAGGCACCTCAAAGCATTGGAGAGGTACCACCAACGCTGCCTCCGCAAGATCCTGTAAATCCATTGGCAGGATAGGCGCACCAACGTCGGTGTTCTCGCTCAGGCCAACATCCCCAGCATCGAAGCTTTGACCACACTCGATCAGCTCCGATGGACGGGCCACATCATCCACATGCCCGATACGAGACTCCCAAAACAAGCACACTACTCGGACCTCCGACACGGCAAGAGAGCCCCAGGTGGGCAGAGGAAATGCTTCAAGGACACCCTCAAAGCCTCCATGAAAAAGTGCAACATCCCCACCGACACCTGGGAATCCCTGGCCCAAGACCGCACAAAGTGGAGGAGAAGCATCCGGGAAGGCGCCGAACACCTCGAGTCTCTTCGCCGGGAGCAAGCGGAAGCCAAGCGCAGGCAGCGCAAGGAGCGCACGTCAACCCAAGCACCCCACCCACCCACCCTTCAACCTCTGTCTGCCCCACCTGTGGCAGAGACTGTCGGTCCCGCATTGGACTCATCAGTCACCTGAGAACTCATTTTTAATGTGGAAGCAAGTCATCCTCGGTTCCGAGGGACTGCCTAAGAAGACATTGGTGTGGGACTGGAGTCACATATAGGCCAGACCGGGTAAGGACGGCAGATTTCCTTCCCTAAAGGACATCAGTGAACCAGATGGGTTTTTCTGACCATCCGATATCAGCTTTTCTTATTTCCAGATATTTTTAAAAACTGAATTAAAATTTGCAAAAAAACTGCCATGGTGGGATTTGAACTCAGACTGTCTGGAGTATCAGTCCAGGCTTCCCAATCCAGTAACCCTTGAAGGACCTCAAATGCGGAAAGAATTGTAATATAATGTACACAGTAGCCTCGCTGTGTCAGGTAATGGGGTGCTTGATATAAACAGCGGCAAAACTGCAAGAATGGGGAGCTTTGAACAAACATTTTCAGCACAGAAAAACACAAATCAATTTTGATATTAAAAAATAGCTTTCACTAGGTTGGGTAAAAATTCGTGTCTTTGCTTTTTTAGGTTAGGTTTTAAGTTCTTGTTCTATCTCTAATTAAACAGTTTCTGCATCTGATCAACAATGACAACTTGCAGTTTTATGAGGTGTTAATATAGAAAAATGTCCCAAGTCGCTTCACAGAGACATAATCCGCAAACAAAATGGACGCCAGGCCAACGAAGGAAATATTAGGAGGGGTGACATAAAGCTTGGGCAAAGAGGTGACTTTTAAGTGGCGTCTTAATGGATGAGATCACCCATGTGCTCGCTGACCTACATTGGTGCCCGGTTAAGCAACATCTCAATTATCATCCTTGTTTTCAAATCCTCCCATGGCCTCGCCCTTCCCTACCTCTGAGATCTCTGCGTTCCTCCAATTCTGGCCTCTTGAGCATCCACGATTTCCATCGCTCCACCATTGGCGGCCGTGCCTTCAGCTGCCTGAGTCCTAAGCCCTGGAATTCCCTCCCTAAACCTCTCCGCCTCTCTCTTCTCCTTTAAGATGCTCCTTAAAATCTATTTCTTTGACCAAGCTTTTGGTCACCTGCCCTAATTTCTGCTTATGTGGCTCGGTGTCAAATTTTGTTTTATGACACTCCTGTGAAGCGCCTTTGGATGTTTTACTACGTTAAAGGTGCTATATGAATACAAGCTGTTGTTGTTGTTGTTGAGATGGAGGTGAAGAGGTAGAGAGGCTTGGGGCGGGGGGGGGGGGGGCCATTTCAGAGCTTAGGGCCTAAACAGCTGAAGGCACGGCTGCCAATGTGGTGGGGCAATAGGAGCGATTCACAAGAGGCTGGAGTCAGAGGATTGGAGTTTTCGGGGGAGGTGCGATTATAGGGCTGGAGGAGATTAAACACTTATATATTGGGGTATATATTGGAGTTACTGGCCAATATTTATCCTTCAACCAACATCACTAAGACAGGTTATCTGGTCATTTTCACATTGCTGTTTGTGGGAGCTTGCTGTGCGCAAATTGGCTGCCGCGTTTCCTACATTACAACACTGACTCCCGTTCAAAAATTACTTAATTGGTTGTAAAGCGCTTTGGGACGTCCTGAGGTCGTGAAAGGCGCTATATAAATGCAAGTCTTTCCTTTATTTTGTTATGTTTTGACATGTTCCCTGTGTAATCACTTTAGTCCAACATGCACCAACTGCCTCTGTGTTTTTATTTAAACCCTCTCATAAATGGGTTTGAATCAGAGAATCGCACAGCACAGAAAGAGATCATTCGGCCCATCGTGCCTGTGCCGGCTCTTTGAAAAAGCTCTCCAATTAGTCCCACTCCCCCGCTCTTTCCCCATATCCCTGCAAATTTTTCTCCTTTGAGTATTTATCCAATTCCCTTTTGAAGGCTACTATTGAATCTGTATCCACCGTCCCATCAGGCAACGCGTTCCAAATCATAACCACTCGCTGCATAACATTTTTTTTCCTCATCTCGCTTCTGGTTCTTTTGCCAATCACCTTAAATCTGAAATAACAACAGAGAACGCTGGAAAAACTCAGCTGCGTTAAATCTGTGGCCTCTCATTATTGAACCTTCAGCCACTGGAAGCAGTTTCTCTTTATTTTGCTCTATAAATACCCTTCATGATTTTGAACACCTCTATCAAATCTCCCCTTATCCTTCTCTGCTCTAAGGAGAACAACCCCAGCTTCTCCAGTCTCTCCACGTAACTGTAATCCCTCATCCCCGGAACCATTCTAGTAAATCTCCTCTGTACCCTTTCCAAAGCCTTCACGTCCTTCCTAAAGTGCAGTGCCCAGAATTGGACACAATACCCCAGCTGTGGCTGAAGTAGTATTTTATAAAGGCTTAGGATAAACTCCTGGCTTTTGAACTCTCTGCCTCTATTTAAAAAGCCCAGGATCACATCTGCTTTATTAACTGCTTTGTTAACCTGTCCTGCCACCTTCAAAGATTTGTGTGCAACACCCCCAGGACCATTTAAAATTGTACCATTTAGCATGTATTTCCTCTCCTCATTATTCCCCCCAAAATATACCACCTTACACTTTATTGCATTGAATTTAATCTGCCACGTGTCCGCCCATTCCACCAGCCTGTCTATGTCCTCGTGAAGAGTCTATTACTAACTTAACTTCTTCACTGTTCACTGCACTTCCAAGTTTCGTGTCATTCGCAAATTGGGCCCCGTACCACCCCCCCAAAGTCCAAGTCATTAATTTATATCAAAACCACCAGTGGTCCGAGTGCCGAGCCTCGGGGAGCTCCACTCTGCACCGCCCTCCAGTCCGACAAATTGTCTTGTTAATAGAAAGGGGCAATGAGCGATGTAGTACAGGCACATTGAATGTTCATACAGCAACAGTGTAGCTCAAAAAACAAACCCCCCCCACCCCCCCGCCCCATGGCAGATCGCCGTGCATTTCCCAGGTGGCTAAAGCGCACATCTGGTTTTCGTTCTGTAAATGAAGCTCGCTAATGAAGTTATACAGATGTGAATCACATTACGAACCGAAGGAAACTAAAACCATAACTTCCGAGTGTAAGGGTTTGCCTGGTGACATCTGTAATTATAATAAGGTTAAAATGGATGTTGTTTGAAGTTATTTAACAACAACGTACACTTACAAGGTGTATGTGATTTAAAACATGTGGATTCAGCTTTAAGGACTGTGAACGGGATTGTCCTCTGACCTGTCGCTGACCTGGTAGGGGAGGAGCTGGAGGATTTAATTAGCATAATTGGTGTCGTTGCAGTGCTGGATGGGTCACATTGTCCGCATGCCCGATACGAGACTCCCAAAACAAGCGCTCTACTCGGAGCTCCGACACGGCAAGAGAGCCCCAGGTGGGCAGAGGAAATGCTTCAAGGACATCCTCAAAGCCTCCTTGAAAAAGTGCAACATCCCCACCGACACCTGGGAATCCCTGGCCCAAGACCACACAAAGTGGAGGAGAAGCATCCGAGAAGGCGCCGAACACCTCGAGTCTCTTCGCCGGGAGCAAGCGGAAGCCAAGCGCAGGCAGCGCAAGGAGCGCACATCAACCCAAGCACCCCACCCACCCGCCCCTTCAACCACCCTCTGCCCCACCTGTGACAGAGACTGTAGGTCCTGCATTGGACTCATCAATCACCTGAGAACTGATTTTTAATGTGGAAGCAAGTCATCCTCGGTTCCGAGGGACTGCCTAAGAAGAAGAAGAAGTACAATGGAATTTGGCGTGTGAGATGCTGATCAACGCATTGAAGCTATTTTTCTAATATGTTGCCAGCGAACTATAGATTTCAATAATCCTAGTGGAGAGAGTTAACGCCTTTAACTTGTGGCTTCCAAGGCAAAGGCAGCACTGCCAATAGCAGGGAAATGTTAAAAGTAGTAATTACCTAATAGTCAGAATGACACAAGTTATAAGAAAGAACTTGCATTTCATCTCATTGAAACTTATAAAACTCTGACAGGACTGGACAGACTAGATGCAGGAAGGATGTTCCCGATGGTCGGGGAGTCCAGAACCAGGGGTCACAGTCTAAGGATAAGGGGTAAGCCATTTAGGACAGAGATGAGGAGGAATTTCTTCACCCAGAGAGTGGTGAACCTGTGGAATTCTCTACCACAGAAGGCAGTAGAGGCCAATTCATTAAATATAATCAAGAAATTTGGACATATTACTTAAGGCTAAAGAGATCAAGGGATATGGGGAGAAAGCAGGGACAGGGTACTGAATTTGGATGATTAGCCATGATCGCATTCAATGGCGGAGCAGGCTCGAGGGGCCAAATGGCCTACTCCTGCTCCTATCTTCTATGTTTCTATGTAGCGCCATTCATGACCTCGGGACATCCCAAAGCGCTTTACAGCCAATGAAGTACTTTTGAAACGTGGTCACTCTTGTAATGTAGGAAACGCGGCAGCCAACTTGTTTACAGTAAGCTCCCACAAACAGCAATGAGATAATGACCGGATAATCTGTTTTTTCATTGTGACGGTAGTGGAGGGATAAATTTTGGCCAGGATGCCAGGAAAGAACTCCACTGTTCTTCTTCAAAATAACACCATGTGATCATTTATGTCCACCTGAGAGGGCAGATGAAGGCCTCAGTTTAACATCTCATCCAATAACCAGGAGGCATAGATTTGAAGTAATTGGTCGGAGGTTTAGTGGGGATTTGGGGAGAAACTTTCACCCAGAGGTTGGTGGGGGTCTGGAACTCACTGCCTGAAAGGGTGGTAGAGGCAGAAACCCTCATCACATTTAAATAGTACTTGGATACACACCGACCAAGAGCTGAAAGTGGGATTAGGATAGCTCTTTGTCGGCTGGCACAGACAAGATGGGTCGAATGGCCGCCTTGCGTGCCGTGAATTTCTATGATCTGTATGACGGCACCTCCGATAGTGCAGCACTCCCTCAGTGCTGGCACTGGGAGTGTTGGCCTGGATCATGTGCTCCAGTCTCAGGAGTGGGGCTTGAACCCATGACCCTATACTGATTTGGAGGCGAGAGTGCTGCCAACTGAGCCATGGCTGACACGGATAAATATGAGGGTAAATTTGGCAATCCCCTACTCCGAATCTAGGGATATGGGGATCAGGCGGGAAAGTGTAGTTGAGGTCGAAGATCAGCCATGATCTTATTGAATGGCGGAGCAAACTCGAGGGGCCGAATGGCTGACTCCTGCTCCTATTTCTTATGTTCTTATGAATGGGGTCTTGAGTTGGAAATAGGGCTACAACACCGTGGCACTGACTCTACAAGTTGCATTCCGTTCTAGTACAGCTTCTCAGTGGGAGCGCAGGATTAGGAAGCTGTGCTTATTGTGAAATTGAGACAGGAAACCTGAGGAATTTCAGAAGAGGAATCGATGTCAGAAAACTAACCAGAAAACCATAAAAATAATTTCTATTTATCAAAATACATTGGACCGGATATTCCGACTCCCACGGGTGGGTACGAGGTGTGTCCGCACCCGTAGGGGCCTCGTAAACGAATCCTCTCGGCAGATCCTCCGCCTGTCCCTGGAGGAGGGTCTCCGTGCGGGGAAAGTTCAGCTTTCTGCACAACCTCCACCCGCTGAAAACCTTTAAAAATCTTACGCCTGGTAAAAGCCTGCGTAAGGCCAGCTTTTACCAGCATAAGAGTTAAAAAGAAATTTTTTTCCCGCATTTATAATTTTAAAATACTTTAAAAAAAGGTAAGTTTATTTATAGCCCCGTAAAAAACTTCAATTTTTTTTTCAAAAAATTACAATTTTTGTTTAAAATATTTAAATTAATGTAATTTTAACTAATTTTAAATACGTGATTTAAAAATAAATGTATTTAGGGGGAAAGATTCAGCTGGTTTGCGCCTCCCATTACCGCCTTAAGAGGGCGCTAATGGGGCGTAACGCAACTAGCGCCCGGGCGCAGCGATATCTGCGCCTCTCGCGAAATTGACCGGACATTTTGCGGCGGCGCTAAACAATACCGCCCGATCTCCTGCGCACGCAGATCTTGACGTCATCCAAGAGTGCAACGCCCTTGTGACGCCCCGGGATGGAAATTGAGTGGCGCCCCCCTCCTTTCCACCTGGCGCAACCAACGACAGGTTGACTGGAATGCTTCCCAGTCGCTGTGGGGCTGAGGGGTGGGGCGCTATTTAAAGGGGGCCTCTTCCTGGCTTCTGTGTGGTAGCCATTTTTGCACCACTCGTTCTGAGAGAGAGAGAGGGATTTGCAGAGAGACAAAGAGAGAAAGAGAGACTTCTGCATTGAGTCAACGCTGTCTGAGGTAGTTTTGGATTCTGACCATAAATTTGCAGGTACCTTGGTTTTCGACCTTCATAACTTTGATTGCCTAGATACTATGGGGGCTGCAATGGATGGGGACATCGTCCTTCTCCATCACATTCGGAGGGCACAGAGAGGCAGAGAGAGAGTGGCAATCATGGCCAGATGGAGGAGGGCCAACAGGCCTCTGTACAGGAGACCTTACCCTCCCAGGGTTTTTCGCCAACAGTTTTCCGACATTAATATGTCTAAGGAGCAGTGTTTGTGAAGGCTGCACTTCAGCAAGGTGGTGGTCACTGAGCTCTGCCACCTGCTTCAGCCAGATCTGCAGCCTCAACTGAGGAGCAGGATGTCTCAGTCGGTGGCAGTGAAGATAACAGTGGCTCTCAACTTTAATGCCACCGGCTCATTTCAATCAGCTACTGGGGACATCGCCAATATCTCCCAGTTCACGGTGCATTGCTGCATCTGTTAGGTAACAAATGCCCTCTTTAAAAGGAGACGAGAGTACATCTCTTTCCCCATGACCCCGGACAAGCAGCGAGAACGCTCAGTGGGCTTTGCAATGATAGCGGGCTTCCCCATGGTGCAGGGTGCCATTGACTGCATACATGTGGCTTTGCGGGCGCCGCAAGAGAATGCCGAGGATTTCCGCAACCGAAAGGGCTTCCATTCCTTAAACGTTCAGTTGGTCTGTGACCACAGACAGCTGATACTCGCTGCCAATGCCCACTTTCCTGGCAGCAGCCACGATGCCTTCATCCTGCGCCAGACTTCTGTGGCAGACCTTTTCCAGGCACCGCATCACCCAGGTGGTTGGCTTCTCGGGGACAAGGGATATCCACTGTGCACCTGGCTGATGACACCGCTCCATACGCCCAACACCCCTGCTGAGCTGCGATACAACGAGAGCCATCAAGCTACCAGGAACATCGTTGAGCACACAATCAGTGTGCTCGAGCAACGGTTCCGCAGTCTGGACCATTCTGGAGGAGCCCTTCAGTACTCGCCTGAGCAAGTCTCCCACTTCGTTGTTGTGTGCTGCATGCTGCATAACCTTGCAATCCTCAGGACCCAACCAATGCCACCAGACATTGGAGCACCAGCAGAGGAGGAGGAGGAGGAAGATGAGGAGGATGATCATCAGCAGCACCAAGACAGGAGGGAGGCACACAATGTACAAAGTGGAAGGGCCGTCCATCAAAGGCTCATAGCAAGTCGCTTCTAGGCCCCTTCTGAGGAAATGGCTTCAGACAACCTGAATGAAACCATCCCGCAACCCCTAAGCCGGTCAAGGCAACAATGAGTGCAAATACCAAACATGCACATTTTGAATACAGAAACTTATTTATTTTATAAACTCTGTGTGTCTCATTTCCGCAGGACAAACTAATAGAAAGAAACACACAAAAAAACATTCATTAACATAACTGGCTCTCACAACCTGGAGACAATGTCCAAAGCAGTTTTAAAAATTTGACCACGAACCTCGGCCTTTAATAAAACAATGATCAACATTTTGTCACACCTCCTACTTTTTTCCCATCGAGGGTGATCTGCTTCCCTTGCGAAATTCCCCCCTTCCCACCCTGCAGCTCCTCCGTAATGGGGCCCCAGTGGCTGCAGTAAATCTGGTGGAAGGCTGCTGATTGTCACAACCTGAGACTGCAGATGCCCTTGAAGGACGGCCTCCACCACCTCTGGGCCTGGAGGGCCCGGCTGCAGACTACACCAACTCTGCATGGGTGGCCGCAGTCTGTCCTACAGGCAGTGGCAAGTGCAGTGGAGAAGTGACAGTGGTGGCAGCAGGAATGCTGTCATCTTGAGAGAGGACAGCAACTCCCTGCTCGACCGACACACTGGCACTCCCACGGGGCAGCACTTCAGCATCCGGAGCAATCTGCTGGAGCACAGATTTCTGGCCTGCTGCGGCGCGGTGAGAGCCCCGGGGAAATGTGTCCGAACCAGCGAGAATGGCAGCAGTCAGTGCTCGCGTGGCCTCAATCTGAGTCTGCATGAGAGCAGTCAGAGATGGGGTCATAGCAGCCAGTGACAGAATTGCTGCACTAAACATTTGCGTGGCATCCGCCTGTGCTACAGCGAAGTGCTCCACACTCCTTGCCAGTGATTCAATGGATTTGGGCACCCTTGTCACTGCAGCCATGAGCTCAGTGTGCCTGCGCTCCGCCTGGGCGCTCATTTCAGCGAGGACCCGCTCCTCCTCTGCATCCAGTGCAGTAGGACTCGATGGCATACTCTCCCTCCGGGGAGAAGGCCCCCGAGCTTCCCTACCCCCATCGCGTTGCTGCAGACCGCTGGGTCCTGGAGCTTCACCCTCATCAGACCCTTCCCCACTGCTCCCCTCCAGGGAAGGCGTGTTCCCAGTGTGGGCATGGGCTTCCTCGGGAGAGCGTGGCGCTGATGGTCCGGCTTCCTCTTCCTCCTCACCTTCAGCTTCACTCTCACTGGCAGCTTGAGGGCCCGTCTCCTCACCTGGTGAATCACCATCTGAAAGCAGGGAGGTACAAGTGTGGCTTTAGCGTCAGGACAGGGTGGCAGTAAGGGAGGAATGAGTGCAGCGATTTAGTGATTTGGATTGAAAGTGTCAAAGGCTGGTGTTGTGAGGAACAAGTGGAAGGAGAGAGGACAAAAAGGTGATGACCTTACCATTGCTGTCCCGAACTGGGTCAGCGTCTCCAGTGGCGACGGGAACAATCACCCGGCTTGCCACAATCCTGTGGACGCGCTCCTCAAGATCGCTGAGGGGTTGTAGCTGAGGCCGCCCTCCACCCGTCCATTGCTGCTGTCTCCTATTATGAGACAGCTTGGCCTGAAAGAAAAAGGACGGCGTCTGAGTAAATATACAGCCATGGTCTTGCCTGATGTGCCTCCCATAGGTGAATAGCCCTTACTGTATGCAAAGTGTGGAATGTGCATGTGTGTTTGATGAAAGGGCCATAGGTGTTGGATGAGTGTTGGGCATTGGGGCTTTTAAGACCCTCTGGCCATAAAGTGAGGTTGAGATGGAGGGATGGAGAGGTTTTGAAAAAAAGGCACTCACCCTGACGACCCGAGTGAGGTCGTTGAACTTTTTCCTACATTGGAGATGGGTCCTAGGCACCATGCTGCTTGAGGAGACGCTCTGAGCCACCTCCCTCCAAACTCTTCTATACTCGCATGGCAAAGGCCTCCCGCCACTCTCTGGGTACAGAATGGATCTTCTGTGCTCCACCGCGGCAACCAGAGCCTCCAAAGCCCGCTCGCAGAAGCGCTGTGCTCGCTCCCTGGCCCTCTCCATAGTGTCTGGCTGCTAGATTTAGCCACAGGTCTGCCCAGGCCGAGATTCAAGGCTCCAATGAGCAGACGTGTGGCTGCAGAGCAAGATCGACCCTCCCCTTTAAGAACTGACCGGCACCAGTGTGTCTGTGTTCAATCGCTAACTGACAGCACCTGCGCTGCGCCTGCCCTCTGAGGTAGCGCCTCGCTCCTCGGCCTTAGCGCCTTAAGAGAGTTGTGTAGCGCCTGATTTAGCGCTCCAATCAACTCCAGGGGCGATAAAAGCCAAGTTTGCTGTCGGAGGCGATAATTAGCACCAGGCGCTAAACTTTGCGCCCGGCCGATAATTGCGCCCCAAATGGGGCGATACTGAATGTTTCCCCCTTAATGTTTAACTGTGTTTTTTAAGTGATCCCCATTCATACTTTTGACAGATCTGTGCAGAGAGACCTGTCCAAAGTGTGAAGGGGGATTCCCCTCTTCCAGCGGTTCCCCATGGCCCACGTGATCCCCAGGGAGGGTAACTTCAGTTTAGGGAAGGTTAGAGTTGATCGAATCAAATTTCTTTGAGACTCTCTGTAGCCTCCTCCAGCCCAACAACCCTCCGAGATCTCTGCGCTCCTCCAATTCTGGCCTCTTGCGCATCCCCCACTCCCACCGCTCCACCATTGGCGGCTGTGCCTTCAGCTGCCTGGGCCCCAAGCTCTGGAATTCCCTCCCTAAACCTCTCCGCCTCTCTCTCTTCCTTTAAGACGCTCCTTACAACCTACCTCCTTGACCACCTGTCCTAATATCTCCTTATGTGGCTGGGTGTCAAATTTAGTTTGTTAACCGCTCCTGTTGAAGCGCCTTGGGACATTTTACTACGTTAAGGGCCGCTATATAAATGCAAGTTGTTGTTGTTGTTCGAGGCGACGACCTGTCTTTGCGAGTGACCCCTGCCCATACCCCAAGAGAGGCAAAGATTGCTGACTGAAATTTGCTGTTTGAAAGTAAAAATAAACATGGTTGAAGCAGCCGTTTGCTGATTGTTCCGTGAAGTCAGAGGTGGGGGCGGTGGGGTGGCGGGGGGGGGTGAGTAATTTTAGCCAAACTCTCCCCCAGCCCCCGGCGGGTAAAATGGACAAGATCCGATCGCCTGTTTTACAATCTGCTCGATTTTATTTTTCATTGAAGTCAACGGAAAGTGAACTCGGACGGAATGCAAAAGAGGGTGGCCAATCTAACACCAATGGGTGGAAGCTGTGAAGTAGTTTTTCAGCCGTGATATCCAGTTAGCAACCGTTAGTTACTTAGTTTACAGAAACTAATCACAAAACACTTGATTACATGTTTTGCACAGATCTTTTAGAAACTTATAAACTAATGCTTCCAGACCCTGGACTCCTCCCAACACTTCTCCCCCCACTCCCCGTTCCCACCCCCCTCCCTCCACCGCCCTCCGCCCACCTCCCCGTTCCCCGCCCCCCTCCCCTCACCGCCCTCCGCCGCACAGCCCTCCTCATTGCTGATGGGTGTGTACTAAAATTATGAAAGGTTTTGATAGAGTGGATACAGAGAGAACATTTCCACTTGTGGGGAAGAGCATAACTAGAGGTCGTCAATGTAAAATAGTCACCAAGAAACCCAATAGGAAATTCAGAAAAAACTTCTTTACCCAAAGAGTGGTGAGAATGTGGAACTCGCTACCACAGGGAGTGGTTGAAGCGAATAGTATCGATGCATTTAAGGGGAGGCTGGACAAGCATATGAGGGAGAAGGGAATAGAGGGTTACGCTGATAGAGTTAGATGAGGAAAGACGGGAGGAGGCTCGAGTGGAGCATAAATGCCAGCATGGACTGGTTGGGCCAAATGGCCTGTTTCTGTGCCGTATATCCTGTGTAATCCTATCTACAAGATGCACTGCAGCAACTCACCAAGGCATCTTCGGCAGCACCTCCCAAACCCGCGAACTCTACCACCTAGAAGGACAAGGGCAGCAGGTACATGGGAACACCGCCACCTCCAATTTCCACGTCACACACAATCCTAACATAGACGTATATCACCGTTTCTACATCATTGCTGGGTCAAAATCCTGGAACTCCCTCCCTGATAGCACTGTGGGAGCACCTTCACCACACGGACTGCAGCGGTTCAAGGCAGCGGCTCACCACCACCTTCTCGAGGGGCAACTAGGGGATGGGCAATAAATTTCAGCTTTGCCAGCTATGCCCACATTCCGAGAATTAATTAAAAAATGTATATACATATTTAAAAGGCCACTCATTTACAGTTTTTACGCAGTGACAAGAATTAATTCCCAAAATAATCCCGTGGAATAAAATTCGAATTTCACGTATTGAGTCAGCATTAATCAGTGATAACACATTATCTGTTGGAGTCAGTTTGGCTCATTGGGTAAGTAAGGAGCACTATTGCTCCTGAGTCTGAAGGTTCTGGAATCAAACCCTACTCCAGCACTTGAGTAGGTGATGCAGGCTCACTCTTCAGTGTAGGGCTGAGGGAGCATTGCACCGTCAGAGGGGCTGTATTTCCAACCAGACGTTAAACCGAGGCCCTGTCTGCCTCCTCAGGTGGATGTAAAGGATCAGCCATGATCTCATTGAATGGCGGAACAGGCTCGAGGGGCTGAATGGGCTCTGCCCAATGTTGCCGGTAAGCTGCCTGATGGCGCGGGCTCACAGCGATCGGACGGTCCTGCCGAGGCCGCTCAATTGGCTTTACAATTGAAATAACCGCGCACGTACAAAAAACTGAATGGCCCGCATGACCCGTTATAGGGGCCGAGACCCCCAAAAGAATAATTAGCGGGAACGTTGCCTCCTCCTGTTCCTATGCTCCAAAGATTACGACCAACTGAGAAAGACTGACACTTCTTACTGCTTCAAAGATAAGCTTTCAGAAGAAATTGCATCTAAGGGGAGCACGGTGGCATAGTGGTTAGCACTGTTGCCTCACAGCGTCAGGGACCCGGGTTCGAATCCGGCCTCGGGTGACTGTCTGTGTGGAGTTTGCACATTCGCCCCGTGTTTGCGTGGGTTTCCTCCGGGTACTCCGGTTTCCTCCCACAGTCCAAAGATGTGCGGGTTAGGTTGATTGGCTATGATAAATTGACCCTTAGTGTTAGGGGGATTAAATACATGGGGTTACGGGGATAGGGTGGGATATGTGTTGGTGTAGGGGTTACGGGGATCGGGTGGGATATGTGTCGGTGCAGGCTCGATGGGCCGAAATGGCCTCTATCTGCACTGTGAGGTTTCTGTGATATGTCGCAATGAGTATTTTCTAAATGGTGGTAAATTCCTGAAGGATTTGTTTTGCGTGCACCTTGCCAGTGAAGGGAGGAGGCGGAGCTGTTCATGTAGTCCGGGTGCCAAGGCAGGAGACACTTGCCCTGATGTTTATGATTTGCAGTAACATGTGTGTGGGCTTAAGATGCTGGGATTGTGCTTGAAGCATGAAAAACATCACTAGAAGTTGTAGCAACCTGCACAATTAGTCTTAAGTAAGTAGCAAAGAATGTAAAAATATATTTTAAGTACCAACATTTCCTTTGTTTACACAGTATGGAATGACATATGCACCTTTGGTTCTAAAATGATCTGAAGCACGGTTTCCCAAGTCCAGTTCCACACACGGGAGTGGCTGTTCGATATCTTGTGAAAGTGACCAATGCTCATGAAGAGCATAAGAACATAAGGATTAGGAGCAGGAGTCGGCCATTCGGCCCCTCGAGCCTGCTCCGCCATTCAATAAGATCATGGCTGATCATCGACCTCAACTCCATTTTTCCTGTCCGATCTACAGATCTCTTGATTCCCTTAGAGTCCAAAAATCTATCGATCTCAGTCTTGAATATTACTCAACGGCTCAGGATTCACAGCCCTCTGGGGCAGAGAATTCCAAAGATTCACCACCCTCTGAGTGAAGAAATTTCTCCTCATCTCAGTCCTAAATGGCCTATCCCGTATCCTGAGACTGTGACCCCTCGTTCTGGACTCTCCAGCCAGGAGAAACAGCCTCTCAGCATCTATGTATCAGCAAACTATTCAACAGTGGGAAACATCACAAACCACCTAGAAGGACAAGGGCAGCAGGCGCATGGGAACACCACCAATTGCATGTTCCCCTCCAACTCACACACCATCCTGACTTGGAAGTGTATCGGCCGATCCTTCATCGTCGCTGGGTAAAAATCCTGGAACTCCCTCCCTAACAGCACTGTGGGAGTACCTTCACCACACGGACTGCAGCGGTTCAAGAAGGTGGCTCACCACCACCTTCTCAAGGACAACTAGGGATGGGCAATAAATGCTGGCCTTTCCAGTGATGCCCACATCCCATGAATGAATAAAAATAAGAATCACAGACAAGTCCAATCCCACCCTCACCAGACTCCCACACGTGTAGCTCCAACTGGATAATAATCAGGAGGGAGAACCGAATCTCTCCTTCCCCTCCCTTTCCCTTTACTCACCGCATTCCCTCACCAAAGCACTGCAGATGGATAGTGGTGGCTATGATACTGGGCTAGAAATCTAAAGGTTGTGCCCTCGCATCTCACTGTGGCCTAGTTACAAAATTGAATCGAACAGAATCTGGTAATCTGCGAACTAACCAGAAAATTAAAATGTTAGATTGTGGTTAAAAACGTAGCTGGTTCATCGATGTCCTGTCTGGTGATCAAGCCCATCATGTGGGTTGACTCTGAAATGCCTTTTGAAGAGGGCTAGCAAGCCATCCAGTTACTAGAAAAGAAGAAGGCAGCCCACCTCCACCTTCATGGGCAACTGGAGATCGCCAATATGATGCATTGTCTTCAGTGTTGAGTTTAGTTTACCACATGGAATAGTTGAGGAGAATAGCATGGATGCATTGAAGGGGGAACTCGATAAGGGAGAAAGGAATTGAAGGATAGGTTCATAAGGTTAGATGAAGAGGCTCGCGTGGAGCATAAATGCCGACAGAGACCAGTTTCTATGTTGTAGACTCTATGTAATAGAAGGTACAGTCTTTCTGGCTAAAGGGATCAAGGGATATGGGGAGAAGGCAGGGACAGGGTACTGAGTTTGGATGATCAGCCATCAGGCTCGAGGGGCCGAATGGCCTACTCCTGCTCCTATCTTCTATGCTTCTCTGTTTCTGAGGTGTTAAGCTATCTGTCTGTGCTGATTTAAAACGACCCACATCAAATTTTGAAGAGCAGAGACTTCTCCTGGTGTGCTGGCCATTGTTTGTGGGATCTTGCTGTGCACGAATTGTTGCCACGTTTGCTTATGAAACAACAGTGACTACACTTGAATAGTAATACATTGAATGCAGAGCACTTTGAGATGCGAGCTAAACAAAACAGAAGAGAACCCCGTTCCTTTCAGATAAGACATTAAACCAAGGCCCAAAAGATCCCATGACACAAGGAACATAGGAACAGGAGGAGGCCATTCAGCCCCTCGAGCCTGTTCCGCCATTCAATGAGATCATGGCTGACCTGCGATCCAACTCCATATACTCACCTTTGCCCCATATCCCTATTGGAAGAAGACCAGGGGAGTTCTCCCCCGGTGTCCTGGGGCCAATATTAATCACTCAACCAACATCAGTAAAACAGATGATCTGGTCATTTATCACATTGCTGTTTGTGGGAGCTTGCTGTGCGCAAATTGGCTGCCGTGTTTCCTACATTACAACAGTGACTACCCTTCAAAAAGTACTTCATTGGCTGTAAAGCATTTTGGGATGTCTTAAGGTTGTGAAAGGCGCTACAGAAATGCAAGTTGTTTGTTTCTTTCATTCTTTCTTTTATTCCTTCACGAGCAAATGTTCCAACTGCATCGCGGCCGAGAGCTGACCAATTTGAAGCCTAGCATTACCTCCATGACTATCTCCCTCTATTGGCTATATACGTAATTGCAACGCAGCACTCCCTCGACACTGCCTGGAAGTGTTGGCCTGGATCGTGTGCTCAAGTCCTGAAGTGGGACTTGAACTGAGAAAAACTTCTAATGGAGTTACAGTGTTACTAACTAAACCACCCAGACATATACCGGGAGTCTTCTATCCCCAGCAAGTTCAGGTGGGTTGGAACAGAACTGGTCTCCTTTCTGTTGGGTCTGTCTTCATTTGCTGCTCATTCTTATCCAACTAAACCTCATTACATCATCCTCAGAGTCACATGCCGACGATATCAAGCTGAAGTTTCTCAGAACGGGACATTCCTTGTGACTGTCTGATCGCCTTTTTTCTGTAGTCAGTGTTGGCCTGCTCTTCTTTGGCATGTTTGCATTTTGAAATTTGAGATGGCTTGTATTTGTTTCAGGTCCTTGTAAAAATGATGGAATTTCACCAATCTCTTCCCCATCCATGTACGTGCGAGGTGGGGGGGGGGTGCAGGTGGGATGGGAACATTGGTGTGGGACACTATTGCTCCCCAGTGTGGTGCATAAGTGCTGGCTTAGACCAGTTGGGTCAAGTGGCTAGTTTCTGCGCTGTAGACTCTAATGCAACTACTGTATAAAAGGAAAGGGGGGGGGAGGGAAGACCCAAAACAAAGGGGTGGAAAAAAATATATAAGTAAAAATGTAATAGGGGCCGAGGTTATGATCTGAAATTGTTGAACTCGATATTGAGTCCGGAAGGCTGCAAAGTGCTTAATCGGAAGATGAGGTGCTGTTCCTCGAGTTTACGTTGAGCTTCCGTGGAACAATGCAAGAGGCCAAGGACGGTGAGGTCCGAGTGGGAACGGAGCGGTGAATTAAAATGACAGGCGACCGGGTCTTCCCTTCACCCCCCTTTCCTTTTTTTTTTCTCTCTCCCACATGGCAGCTGTCACCCATCCTGCCAGTACATTTCACACCTAATCTAGAGCCATCTTTTGTCTCCACTAGTCCTATCACCATCTCGTCTGGTTTTGAATACCTCTTAATGTCTCTTCACTTCTCTTTTGTTCTATCGCAGCCCTGCCTTCGATCTATTTTATTTCCTTTCCAGTTTTGAAAAAGGGTTTCGACTCGAAACGTCGACTCTTAATTTCTCTCCACGGATGTTGCCTGGCCTGCTGAGTTTTTCCAGCATTTTCTGTTGTTTTACCGGGGAGAACTCCCCTGCTCTTCTTCGAAATAGTGCCGTGGGATCTTTCACGTCCACCTGAAAGGGCAGACAGGGCCTCGGTTTAACATCTCATCCGAAAGACGGCACCTTCGACAGTACAGCGCTCCGTCAGCACTGCACTGGGAGTGTTGGCCTAGCTTTATGTGCTCAAGTCTCTGGAGTGGGACTGTGAACTCACAACCTTCATGACTCAGAGGCGAGAGTGTTGCCACTGAGCCACAGCTGGCAGGGTTAAAAGGGTTAAATTATGAGGACAGTTTGAATAATCTAGGCTTGTATTATCTTGAGGATAGAAGCTTAAGGGGTGATCTAACTGAGGTAAAAATAGAAAATTCTAAAGAGTGCATCTTAGGCATAGAAAGTGCAGCAGATAATGTGACTCTTGAATTTATACAGCGCCAGTAACGCAGTAAAACAGCACAAGGCACTTCACAGGAGCGTTATCATTATCATAACGAGATGTTGGCCCAGAAATTCGGGTCGGGAGCTTCCCGAGGGTGCAAGCCCCCGACCTGCATTTACCTAGCGCGCTGGCCGTTGAGATGTGGGCCCGCGTGGGATTCCGATCCTGGGCCTCCTCCAACTGCCGGCGCGCAGTGCTTGCGTATCCCAGGGGCGCAGTTAGTTCGAAGCATCCCTCGGGATCACGTGGGCCATGGAGAGCCAATGGTAGCAGGGAATTTCTATTCATAGATTTGACAGGAAGAGCTGTCAAACCTATGAATAGAGTTCAGCCCCAAAACATCACTAAAACTTCAAATAATTTTTTTTTTAAATCACATTTTTAAAATAACTATAAATTACATAAAATAACTATTTTAAACAATAATTTACATTTTTGAAAGATTAATTGCAGTTTTTAGCGGGGCTAAAAATAAACTTACCTTTCTTTAAAGTATTTAAAAATAATAAACCTGTGGAAAAAAGTTTTAATTTTACTTAATTAACCTCTTACCTTGTTAAAAGCAGGCCTCGCGACTGATTTTTAAAAGCGCAGCTGCTGGAGACTTACCCTCCCGGAGAAATCTGGAAAAAAAATGGAGGTTCCAGGCGTACGCGCTGCCTCTCCGGAGCACGCGTTCGACCTGTGAACCCCTTCCTTTAAGGGAACGGAAGTTCCGGTTTCTCGCGCATGCGTTGGGCCTACGCATGAGTACCCAGTGCATACTCACCCGTGGGGACCCGAAGTTCTGGCCCGTTGTTAACAGGACAGGTGACCAAAAGCTTGATCAAAGAGATAGGTTTTAAGGAGCGTCTTAATGGAGGCGAAAAAGGTAGCGAGGCGGAGAGGTTTAGGGAGGGAATTCCAGGGCTTATGGCCCAGGCGGCTGAAGGCACGGCCGACACTGGGGGGAGGGGGGGGGCGGGTGAAGGAAATTGGGATGTACGAGAGGTCAGAATTGGAGGAACACAGAGTTCGCGGAGGGTTGTAGGGCTGGAGGAGGTTGCAGAGATAGGGAGAGGCGAGGCTGTGGAGGGATTTGAACACGATGAGAATTTTTAAATCGAAGCGTTGCCGGTCTGGAACATACCTCACAGGAAGGTGCTGCGGGAAAAGGCTGATCACACTTCACTTTCCATAGTTTCACTAACTAGCGGGAATGCCCGGCACTTGAGGAACACACAACTCATTACTTGCCTGTTGATGCCCAGTCAGTCAAGTTTATTTTTAATGGTAAATAATTATCACTTCTGAATAGCTTCTCATCAAACGTGAATGTGATTACAGTGCAGATGCTTTGTTTACTCTCACACTTAGCAAGATAATGGATTAAGAACATGTTTGCCTGGATCGTTTGAAATGAACAAAATGTTTCTTTGACCCCCTCACTGCTCCAACAGATTAAGATATTTCAATTTGGCTGGGGAATTTCAAATATTTAAGTGCGCTTATCTTAAATTATTTATATATGTGTACGGGTGTAGATGTGCAAATGGATGTTTTAAAATTGCCCATTATAACATAATAAAAATGAATATCTGCAAGAAAATATTCCAACAGATGATTACAGGAAACAGGTTGTTTAGCTATCAGAAAGGTTCATGGTGACTGACTAAAGATTATCTTTCTTTCATATCCAGACTTATCCAAACATAGCCTAACATGACCTTTGAATTTTGCGGCGATGCTAATGCTCTCGAACAGTCTGTTAGTTGTAATCCTCTATCAAAGTTAATGCTATGCAGCAGTCAGGAACATATGTTGTAGCAGAGAGATCGGTGATAAGAGCTGGCGGGTTGTTTGTGGGTGGGGGTGGGGGGGGAAGCTTTTAATCCATCATGTTTGAAGTACTAGGTCTGTTTTCTGCAATTTTGTGCAGTTGCTAGTTCCAATCTTGTGCGTTAGCTCAATGTATAATCAGAAACGTAACACAATGCCTTTCATTGCACCTCAGCGATCATCATCGCTGCTTCCGACAAACACATCACAATGAAACAGGAGAGGTGTAGGCAGGTTCTCATTCTTGCTCCCTGTATGTGTCGCCCACTGTGACAGCTTCTGTGTTAGGTTGAAAGAAAGTAAAACTAAAATAACCGCAGACAATGAGGAAGATGAGCGAGCAGTAGGAAGATGTTCGGACTAGTGAGACACTCAACCCAACATTAAGGCACAACTTTCCTTTTCTTCTCTTGGAAAACATAGAAACATAGAAACATAGAAGATAGGAGCAGGAGTAGGCCATTCAGCCCCTCGAGCCTGCTCCGCCATTCAATGAGATCATGGCTGATCATCCAAATTCAGTACCCTGTTCCTGCCTTCTCCCCATATCCCTTGATCCCTTTAGCCTTAAGAAATATATCAAACTCCTTCTTGAATACATTTAATGAATTGGCCTCAACTGCCTTCTGTGGTAGAGAATTCTACAGGTTCACCACTCTCTGGGTGAAGAAATTCCTCCTCATCTCAGTCCTAAATGGCTTACCCCTTATCCTTAGACTGTGACCCCTGGTTCTGGACTCCCCATTGTACTTTGTCTTTTTCTGATGAATGAAACATTACTGAGCCCCTGTACCCGTGTTATGGGGTGAAGTGCCAGACAAGTGAAGGCACAACGTCTGGGTGTGAATCTAATAATAATGGCCCAGAAATTCGGGTCTCCACGGGTGAGTACGCACGGGGTACTAACCCGTAGGCCCAAAGTGACCACCTCTCACCAGCAGTGTTCAACCAACACCCCTAAGAAAGAACTTGCATTTCTATAGCGCCTTTCATGACCTCGAGATTACATAGGATTACATCGGATATACGGCACAGAAACAGGCCATTCGGCCCAACCAGTCCATGCCGGCGTTTATGCTCCACTCGAGCCTCCTCCCGTCTTTCCTCATCTAAATCTATCAGTGTAACCCTCTATTCCCTTCTCCCTCATGTGCTTATCCAGCCTCCCCTTAAGTCCATCTATACTATTCGCTTCAACCACTCCCTGTGGTAGCGAGTTCCACATTCTCACCACTCTCTGGGTAAAGAAGTTTCTTCTGAATTCCCTATTGGATTTCTTGGTGACTATCTTATATTGATGGCCTCTAGTTTTGCTCTTCCCCACAAGTGGAAACACTCTCTCTGTATCCACTCTATCAAAAACTTTCATAATTTTAAAGACCTCTATTAGGTCACCCCTCAGCCTTCTCTTTTCAAGAGACAAGAGACCCAGCCTGTTCATCCTTTCCCGATATGTATACCCTCGCATTTCTGGTATCATCCTTGTAAATCTTCTCTGCACCCTCTCCAGTGCCTTGATATCCTTTTTATAAAGATGTCCCAAAGCACTTTACAGCCAATGAAGTACTTCTGAAGTGTAGTCACTGTTGTAATGTAGGAAATGCGGCAGCCAATTTATGCACAGCAAGCTCCCACAAACTGCAATGTGATAATGACCAGATAATCTGTTCTTGTGGTGTTGGTTCAAGGGTGTATATTGACCAGGACACAAGGGATAACTCCCCTGCTCTTCTTCAAAATAGTACGGTGGGATCTACATCCACCTGAGAGAGCAGACGGGGCCTCGGTTTAATGTCTCATCCAAAAGATGGCACCACCGACAGTGTAGCACTCCCTCAGTATTGCACTGGAGTGTCAGTCTGGATTTTTTGTGCTTAAATTCCTGGAGTGGAACCTGAACCCACGACCTTCAGTGACTCAGAGACGAGAGTGCTAGCCACTAGGCCACGGCTAGACAGAACAGAGGTTGGCTATAAGTTATCTTCAACATGCTGCAAAGTACTTGCAAAAAAAGGTCACAGCATGATTTGAATTATAATATTACAGGACAATGATTACAGAACAGCGGAATAGAAATTGGTTATGGGACGCAGAAGCGAGGGTGCAGAGACAGTGCACTCCAACCGGGAGTCCAGAGGGTCACCCTAAATTGAGCCTCGGATGTTAATTGATTACATTGGGTGAGCTGTCAGTGCCGACCGTGCCTCGAGAGGCAACGAGCTCATTTCCAAAGGGCTCAATGTCAGGCTACTTACCTAATGGTGGATCAATAACTGGCCATAGCGGGGGAAACTGACCATAGGGGGAATCAGAAACTGACCATAGGGGGAATCAGAAACTGACCGTAGGGGGAATCTGAGACTGACCGTAGGGGGAATCAGAGACTGACCGTAGGGGGAATCAGAGACTGACCGTAGGGGGAATCAGAAACTGACCATAGGGGGAGTCAAAAGCTGACCATAGGGGGAATCAGAAACTGACCATAGGGGGAATCAGAAACTGACCATAGGGGGAATCAGAGACTGACCATAGGGGGAATCAGAAATTGACCGTAGGGGGAATCAGAGACTGACCGTAGGGGGAATCAGAAACTGACCATAGGGGGAATCAGAAACTGACCATAGGGGGAATCAGAAACTGACCATAGGGGGAATCAGAGACTGACCATAGGGGGAATCAGAAACTGACCATAGGGGGAATCAGAAACTGACCATAGGGGGAATCAGAAACTGACCGTAGGGGGAATCAGAAACTGACCATGGGGGGAATCAGAAACTGACCATAGGGGAAATCAGAAACTGACCATAGGGGGAATCAGAAACTGACCATGGGGGGAATCAGAAACTGACCATAGGGGGAATCAGAAACTGACCATAGGGGGAATCAGAGACTGACCATAGGGTGAATCAGAGACTGACCGTAGGGGGAATCAGAGACTGACTGTAGGGGGAATCAGAGACTGACCGTAGGGGGAATCAGAAACTGACCATAGGGGGAATCAGAAACTGACCATAGGGGGAATCAGAAACTGACCATAGGGGGAATCAGAGACTGACCGTAGGGGGAATCAGAAACTGACCGTAGGGGGAATCAGAAACTGACCATAGGGGGAATCAGAGACTGACCATAGGGGGAATCAGAGACTGACCGTAGGGGGAATCAGAGACTGACCATAGGGGGAATCAGAGACTGACTGTAGGGGGAATCAGAAACTGACCATAGGGGGAATCAGAAACTGACCATAGGGGGAATCAGAAACTGACCGTAGGGGGAATCAGAAACTGACCATAGGGGGAATCAGAAACTGACCATGGGGGGAATCAGAAATTGAACATAGGGGGAATCAGAGACTGACCATAGGGGAAATCAGAAACTGACCATAGGGGGGAGTCAGAAGCTGACCATAGGGGGAGTCAGAAACTGACCATAAGGGGAGTCAGAAACTGACCATAGGGGGAGTCAGAAACTGACCATAGGGGGAGTCAGAAGCTGACCATAGGGGGAGTCAGAAACTGACCATAGGGGGAATCAGAAACTGACCATAGGGGGAATCAGAGACCGACCATAGGGGGAATCAGAAACTGACCATAGGGGGAGTCAGAAACTGACCATAGGGGGAATCGGAAACTGACCATAGGGGGAGTCAGAAACTGACCATAGGGGGAGTCAGAAACTGACCATAGGGGGAGTCAGAAACTGACCATAGGGGGAATCGGAAACTGACCATAGGGGGAATCGGAAACTTACCATAGGGGGAATCGGAAACCGACCATAGGGGGAATCAGAGACTGACCATAGGGGGAATCGGAAACTGACCATAGGGGGAATCGGAAACTGGCCATAGGGGGAATCAGAGACTGACCATAGGGGGAATCGGAAACTGACCATAGGGGGAATTGGAAACTGGCCATAGGGGGAATCAGAAACTGACCATGGGGGGAAACTGACCATAGGGGGAATCAGAAACTGACCATGGGGGGAAACTGACCATAGGGGGAAACTGACCATAGGGGGAATCAGCAACTGACCATAGGGGGAAACTGACCATAGGGGGAATCGGCAACTGACGATGAGTAATTGGCTTCAGCCAGGGGTTAAGTTTGACCCCTATGATGTTGTTTGGATGTCGGGTCTAGACAGTTTCAGACTCCGTGTGATGCGGCCAACGTTGACAATCACACAAGCGCTGACTGTTGAGGCTCGCGTGTGAAGATCGAACACTTGGATAAAGTTCTGGAGATTTCCCGAACCTGTCGGGAAGAAGGCGGGACTTCCCCTTTCGGGTTTTTGACCCGCCTACTTCGACGTCCGGCCAATCCGTGTGATTTTCCCTTGATTGACCTTGTTAAGCCCGCCCAGTGGGCTCAGCAGGCCAATTAAGGGCCACCCGGCAACAGGTGACGTCACAGACTGAAATTTCATCTGTCAAGAGTTCTTGACAGATGAAATATCAGTGTTTCACAGCTGTTTGAAGCTGTCAAACACTGACACTCTGAGTTCTACCATGAGTCATTCTGCAGAGACTCAGTTAGAACTCACACCGGCACTCAAACTGAAGGCTGTCACTTTTTACAGATCGCAGCCATTCAGCTTTAAGTGCCGGCTGAGTGATGGGCTCCCGATGCCTACAGAAAGAAAGGCTGTGAAGGTAAGTACAGGTAAGTAAAAGTTCTTTACACACTTTAGACACACCAAACACACTTACCTTTACACTCATGCACCCATCACTCACCTGAGCACCGACATCGCGTACCCTCCAACCCCTTCAACCCGACGGCCCGCCTGCTCTAACCTGGCGTGGTTTGGAGTCGTCGGGAAACCCGCACGAAACCCCTCAAAATAGGGATTAGGCTAAAAACTGCCTGTTAACAGGCAGTTAATTGGCACTAATCCCTTCCCGCCTGGTTTCGGCGGGTCCCAGTGCGGGGCGGGTACCCGCCGCCCCTGAAACTTACGTGGGGCGGGGTTTTGGGCGGGATGGTGTCGGGACCTCCAAATTCGGGATTTCCCCCCCCCCCACATGCCTGAAACCCCGCCTGACGGCTCCACGAAAATCTAGCCCAAATTGTCTTCCTGTTCCATCCCAGTGAGAATCTGCATCTGAAGAGAGGGGGAGAAACAGGCAGAGAAGCACAACTTTGGCGGGTGGGGGATGCGGAATATTATTGGAGCTGGGAACAAGAGGGACCTAACCTCCACCCCCGCCCCCTCCCCGCTTCAAAAACGATGTTCTTCCTCAGTAATTGTGCCTATTAATTAGAAAATAGAAATCATGTCTTCTTCACTATCCTGAATGTGTACTTGACTCCTTGGGACCTTTATGATGTGGATAAAGGTCTTATTGGAGATATAAAGCATCATAGAATCTTACAGCACACAAGGAGGCCAATCTGAAAGATCTCTCCAATTAGTCCCACTCCCCCCTGCTCTTTCCCCACAGCCCTGCAATTTTTTACTTTTCAAGTATTTATCCAATTCCCTTTTGAAAGTTACTATTGAATCTGCTTCCACCGCCCTTTCAGGCAGCGCATTCCAGATCACAACAACTCGCTGTGGAAAAAAAAATTCTCTTCATCTCCCCCTCTGGTTCTTTTGCCAATTACCTTAAATCTGTGTCCTCTGGTTACCGACCCACCTGCCAGTGGAAACAATCTCCTTACTTAATCTATCAAAACCCTTCATAGTTTTGAGCACCTCAATTAAATCTCCCCTGAACCTTCTCATTCATAGAAAGCACAAATACACTGTGCAAAACCTGCATTGCATTTCACAAAAAAAGTGTCCTCTTGATGGTATTTCTCCCAATTCATCTTGATGCTCTTTGAGTTTTATTCCTCCTATTTATCCTTGGCTGTGGGCTATGCACATAAACTAGTGATCCCGTTAATTCATTATTCCTCAACTTCAAAGTCAGTAAATGTGCCTCGGGCCCAATGGCAACTGATCTTTAGATCAACCTTTTGGGTTCAATATTTATACCTTGCAATAAAGAGAGGACATGAAGGACACTTTCAGCTTGCTGCTTGCTTTAAGGCAGAAGCCTATCTGGTTATATTAGTGCGTGACCCTCCCCTGGTTTTCTAATCTCCGAATATCAGAAGAGTGGATCATTGTGAAACCGCGCTGCTCTGTATCGTTCCCTTCTGAAGGGTCACAGCAAAAGTAGCTCAACCTCCAAAATTCACATTTATCGAGCGCTGATTTAAGGGGTGATGTAATCGTGGTGTTTAAGATGATTAAAGGAGTTGATCGGGCAGATAGAGCGAAACTATTTCCTCTGGTGGAGGCGGGGGGGGGGGGGGAGTCCAGAACAAAGGGGGCATAACCTTAAAATTAGATCCAGGCCGTTCAGGGGTGATGTCAGGAAGCACTTCTTCACACAAAGGGTAGCGGGAAATCTGGAACTCACTCCCGCAAAAGGCTGTTGAGGCTGGGGGTCAATTGAAAAGTTTGCAAACTGAGATTGATAGATTTTTGTTAAGTCAAGGGTATTAAAGGATATGGAACCAAGACGGGTAGATGGAGTTAAGGTACAGGTTCAACCTCCATCGCCTCCAGTCCAGATCCAAGGTCGTCCCATCCTCTGTCGTCGAATTACAGTATGCAGACGATGCTTGCGTCTGCGCTCACTCGGAGGTCGAACTCCAAACCATCGTAAACACCTTCACCGAAGCATATGAGAGCATGGGCCTTACACTAAACATCCGTAAGACAAAGGTCCTCTACCAACCTGCCCCCGCCACACAGTGCTGCCCCCCGATTATCAAAATCCACGACAAGGCCTTGGACAACGTGGACCACTTTCCATACCTCGGGAGCCTACTGTCAACAAGGGCAGACGTCGAAGACGAAGTCCAACACCGCCTTCAGTGTGCCAGTGCAGCCTTCGGTCGCCTGAGGAAGAGAGTGCTTGAAGACCAGGACCTCAAACCCGGCACTAAGCTCATGGTCTACAGGGCAGCAGTGATACCTGCCCTGCTGTATGCCTCAGAGACATGGACCATGTACAGCAGGCACCTCAAAGCACCGGAGAGGTACCACTGACAGGATAGGCGCACCAACATCAGTGTTCTTGCTCAGGCCAACATCCCCAGCATCGAAGCTCTGACCACGCTCAATCAGCTCCGATGGACGGGTCACATTGTCCGCATGCCTGATACGAGACTTCCAAAACAAGCGCTCTGCTCGAAGCTCTGGCACGGCAAGAGAGCCCCAGGTGGGCAGAGGAAATGCTTCAAAGACACCCTCAAAGCCTCCTTGAAAAAGTGTAACATCCCCACCGACACCTGGGAATCCCTGGCCCAAGACCGCACAAAGTGGAGGAGAAGCATCCGGGAAGGCGCCGAACACCTCGAGACTCTTCGCCGGGAGCAAGCGGAAGCCAAGCGCAGGCAGCGCAAGGAGCACACGTCAACCCAAGCACCCCACCTGCCCGCCCCTTCAACTATCGTCTGCCCCACCTGTGACAGAGACTGTAGGTCCCGCATTGGACTCATCAGTCACCTGAGAACTCATTTTTAATGTGGAAGCAAGTCATCCTTGGTTCCGAGGGACTGCCTAAGAAGAAGAAGACAGGTCAGCCGTGATCTCATTGAATGGCGGAACAGGCTCGAAGGGCTGAATGGCCTCCTCCTGTTCCCATGTTTCACATTTCATTGATTTTCCTGCCCTGATTGTAATGCCTCAGTCGTGCCTTTGCTTGCACACTGGGATTGTGTTGACCTTGCACAGGTGATGATTTCTCTCATGCACAAAGGTAGGGAAGCAGAATCACAAATTCTATGATCTGAAATCAAGGCTAGATGAAAAAGGAGCAGAAACTGATAGCCAAGTTCCGCACCCATGAGGACGGCCTCAACCGAGATCTTGGGTTCATGTCACGCTACATGTAACCAAACCTGGCGCAGGGTCATCCAGACTCGAGTTGACATTGGCTTGTTCTCTCTACACAGATGTGGCCGGACCTGCTGTGATTTCCAGCAAAAAAAAAATGTTTTTTGTCTGATTTTTTGTTTTTCATACAGACCCCAGCATCTGCAATATTTGACCCCTTGTGACCCCACCTCATTGTTCTTTGATGTAATGTTTTCCTGACTGACCTGTTTGGACACCATTCACACCTTTGATTGCTGTGATTATCTCTCTGCCGAGGTGTGATAAATGGCAGTTGGCAAGATTACCTGTAATCATCTGGCATTATTCTTTGACTATATAAGCTGTGTCTTTATGCATTTCTCCACGTCACCTGACGACGGAGCAGCGCTCCGAAAGCTTGTGATTTCAAATAAAGCTGTTGGACTATAACCTGGTGTTGTGTGACTTCTTACATTTGTCCACCCCAGTCCAACTCCGGCATCTCCACACCACAGATGAAAAAGAGAATCAGGATGTTTGATAGAAAAATGAAGATTTCATGTGAACAAATCACATCATAAACTGAATTTAACAAAAATATAATTCTTGGGATGTGGGTGTCCCTGGCAAGGCCGGCATTTATTGCCCATCCCTAGTTGCCCTTGAGTGCCTTGTTCGGCCAATTCAGAGGCCAGTTAAGGGTCAACCGCTTTGTTGTGGGATTGGAGTCACATATAGGACCAGACCGGGTAAGGACACAGGTTTCCATCCCTAAAGGACGTTAGTGACCCAGATGGGTTCTTACGACAATCCGACAGCTTCATGGTCACCTTTAACCGAGAACAGATTTTCAGTGGTGCAAAAAATAACTTAATTTTTCAGGGAAAACATTTTTGGGAATTATTCAAAATATTTATATTCTCAGGAACACACACATTTTTAGACCTGGGCCTTGTTCCTGCCCCTTCACTGCTGCTAAAGGTATAAAAGGACCTTTTGTATTAATTTCCTTTTAAGTTGGATTCTGGGTGAATGGCATCTTGTAAGTCACCTCTCAGCATTAGTCCTGTTAATTTGAAAGAAAGGCTTGCATTTATATATTGCACCTTTCACAACCTCCCAAAGCACTTTTGAAGTGTAGTCACTGTTATAATGTAGGAAATGTGGCAGCCAAATTGCACACAGTAAGATCCCACAAACAGCAATGTGATAATGACCAGATAACCTGTTTTTTTTTGTTAAATAGATTGAGGGATCAATATTGGCCTAGACACCGGGGAGAACTCCACAGCTCTTCCCTGTAATAGCAGCCATGGGATCTTTCACGTCCACCTGAGAGAGCAGACGGTACCTCAGTTTAACGTCACATACGAAAGACGGCACCTCCAACAGTGTAGCACTCCCACAGTACTGCATTGAAGTGTCAGCCTAGACTTTTGTGTTCAACTCTCTGGAGTGGGATTCGAACCCTACAACGTTCTGACTCAGAGACGAGTGTGCTACCCACTGAGCCACAGCTGACTCTTCTTTGGATTTCAGTAGATCAGAGATAGACTTTGTAGCATTAAAGGTGCTTTTATATTGCACTGGTCCCACTAGATCATTTTTGCGCTATGCACAGGAGAATAGCTCCTCTGCCAGCGCATGTTGGAAAATCATGGGCAGCGCGCCCCGATATGTTAGAGTTTGATCCTCAGGCCCACCACCACCAACTCCTTTAATCAGAAATGTCAAATTTTGTTTGTTAACGCTCCTGTGAAGTGCCTTGGGGATGTTTTACTATGTTAAAGGCGCTGTATAATACAAGTTACTGTTGGTGCTGTTGTTGAAGTGGATACATTGGGAGTGAAATTGTCCTTGGACCATCACCATCCTTGTCTTTTTTATCTCCAAACTCAAATTTCCAACACTCTCCTGGCTGACCTCCCACCTGGCACCCTCTGTAAACTTCAGCTCATCCTAAACTCGGCTTCCTCTGTCTTAACTCACACCACTCCCATTCACCCAGCACACCTGTGCTCGTTGACCTACATTGGATGTTAGTCCAGCAACGCCTTGATTTTAAAATTCTCATCCTTGTTTTCAAATCCTTCCCCATTCTAACTCTATTTTTTGTTTTGTTTGTTTTAGGCAGTCCCTCGGAACCGAGGATGACTTGCTTCCACATTAAAAATGAGTTCTCAGTTGACTGATGAGTCCAATGTGGGACCTACAGTCTCTGTCACAGGTGGGGCAGACGGTGGTTGAAGGGACGGGTGGGTGGGGTGCTTGGGTTGACCTGCGCTCCTTGCGCTGCCTGCGCTTGGCTTCCGCTTGCTACCGCCGAAGAGACTCGAGGTGTTCGGCGCCTTCCCGGATGCTTCTCCTCCACTTTGTGCGGTCTTGGGCCAGGGATTCCCAGGTGTTGGTGGGGATGTTACACTTTTTCAAGGAGGCTTTGAGGGTGTCCTTGAAGCGTTTCCTCTGCCCACCTGGGGCTCTCTTGCCATGCCGGAGCTCCGAATAGAGCGCTTGTTTTGGGAGTCTCGTATCGGGCATGCGGACAATATGACCCGTCCATCGGAGCTGATTAGCTCTATAACCTTCTCCAGCCCTACAGCCCTCCAAGATCCCTGTTTCTTGCACATCCCCGGTTTTCATCGCTGCACCATTGACAGCCATGCCTTCAGCTGCCTGGGCCCTAAGTTGTGGAATTCCCTCACTAAACCTCTCCGCCTCTCTAGCTCTCTCTCCTCGTGGCTGAAGTGCTGAAGACATCAAAGAAGCCAGTCTTCAGCCAATTTGATTCACTCCACATGATACCATGTGGAGCATACACACCAGTTGGGACCTGTTGGGCCGAATGGCCTGTTTCTGTGCTGTACATGCTATGTAATTCTATGTAATATCAAGAAACGACTGAGTGCACTGGATACAGCAAAGGCTGTGGGCCCCAACAACATCCCGGCTGTCGTGCTGAAGACTTGTGCTCCAGAACTAGCCGCGCCTCTAGCCAAGCTATTCCAGTACAGCTACAACACTGGTATCTATCCGACAAAGTGTAAAATTGCCCAGGTATGTCCTGTCCACAAAAAGCAGGACAAATCCAACATGGCCAATCATCACCTCATCAGTTTACTCTCAATCATCAGCAAAGTGATGGAAGGTGTCGCTGACAGTGCTATCAAGCGGCACTTACTCACCAATAATCTGCTCACCGATGCTCAGTTTGGGTTCCGCTAGGACCACTTGGCTCCAGACCTCATTACAGCCTTGGTCCAAACATGGAGAAAAGGGCTGAATTCCAGAGGTGAGGTGAGAGTTACTGCCCTTGACATCAAGGCAGCATTTGACTGAGTGTGGCATCAAGGAGCCCTAGTAAAACTGAAGTCAATGGGAATCGGGGGAAAACTCTCCACTGGCTGGAGTCATACCTAGCACAAAGGATAGATGGTTGTGATTGTTGGAGGTCAATCATCACAGCCCCAGGACATCGCTGCAGGAGTTCCTCAGGGCAGTGTTCTAGGCCCAATCATCTTCAGCTGCTTCATCAATGACCTTCCCTCCATCATAAGGTCAGAAGTGTGGATGTTCGCTGATGATTGCACAGTGTTCAGCGCCATTCACAACTCCTCAGATAATGAAGCAGTCCATGCCTGCATGCAGCAAGACCTGGACAACATTCAGGCTTGGGCTGATAAGTGGCAAATAACATTCGCACCTCATAAGTGCCAGGCAATGACCAGCTCCAACAAGAGAGTGTCTAACCACCTCCCCTTGACATTCAACGGCATTACCATCGCCGAATCCCCATCATTAACAACCTGGGGGTCACCTTTGACCAGAAACTTAATTGGACCAGTCACACAAATACTGTGGCTACAAGAGCAAGTCAACGACGCCCACATCCCGTGAATGAAAGTAAAAAGTTTGTGGGTTCGAGCCCCATGCCAGGGATTTTAGCACAAAAATCTCAACTGACACTTCAGTGCAGCACTGAGCTGATGCACAATGCCAGGGGAGGTTTGATAATATTATCCTAGCTGATAAGGAAATTAGGGGTTACGGGGAGCGGGCAGGGAAGTGGACGTGAGTCTAGGTTCGGATCAGCCATGATCCTATTGAATGGCGGAGCAGGCCCGAGGGGCCGTATGGCCTACTCCTGCTCCTACTTCTTATGTTCTTATGTTCAATGGTGAATGTGGTAAAGCAGCGTTTAATTTAAATAATACATTTTTTTTTAAGATTGTGAATGCCTCAAATTGTTAACTGGTAAGCATTAAAGACGTCCTTGAACAGTGAAAATGTTCCCGTGTTATAAATTATCTGTCATTTTCATCATTCAAAGATGTCCAGATTGTGAAGCTTTGTCTGAACTTGACTGTGAGAGTCAGCTCCAAGAAGATTCACTCTGGGACAAGGGTGGAGGGAGAGTGAGAAAAAAGAGAGTGTGAGAGAGAGAGAAAGACGGAGAGAAAAAGAATGTGAGTGAAAGACAGAGAATAAGCATGAGACAGAAAGAAAGAGAGAAAGACGGAGAGAGAAAGAGTATGAAAGAGAGAGACAGGGTCATTTTTACTTTGTGCGATAGTGTAAAACAGGCACTATCAAAGCAGTCGCCCGTTATACATCGCTCTCGATTGGAGTCAGTGGAAGTTAAAATTGGGAAAGAGGTGAAGCAGGCTGCTGATATACCCCATCACCAGTTTTACACTATCGCGCAGAGTCCAGATCTGCCCCAGTGTGCGGGTGGACCAAAGTCACCCGAGCCCCTAAAAGGGGTGCTATAAATCTCAAATAAAATGTTTCAAGAGGGCAGCACGGTGGCATAGTGGTTAGCACTGTTGCCTCACAGCACCAAGGACCCGGGTTCGAATCCGGCCTCGGGTGACTGTCTGTGTGGAGTTTGCACATTCTCCCCGTGTTTGCGTAGGTTTTCTCCGGGTGCTCCGGTTTCCTCCCACAATCCAAAGATGTGCGGGTTAGGTTGATTGGCTATGATAAATTGACCCTTAGTGTTAGGGGGATTAAATACGTGGGGTTACGGGGATAGGGTGGGATATGTGTTGGTGTAGGGGTTACGGGGACCGGGTGGGACATGTGTCGGTGCAGGCTCGATGGGCCGAAATGGCCTCTATCTGCACTGTGGGGTTTCTGTGATTTCTGTGATTTCTGTGAAGTATTGGGGGGGTTGGGGGGCTCCAGTGCTGGGTAAAAAACACAAATCGCTGCAGCGCTGAAGTAGCTGAGCCTTCGCCCTCGCTGGAGTGCAGGCTCGGGGGGTTTGAGCAAATGGATTGCTGCAAGGGAGGCGAGGGGAGAGAGACGAAGGTGGACACCCAGTCGCCCCTCACCCCGAATAGACGCTTCAGGGCCGCGATAATCTCGGATGATATGTAGGATTGAGTGGCGTTAATAATACCTTATGAAGTGCTGGTTTGAAGGATTTTCAGTGTTTGTCTTTAAAAATAATTGTGGCGCACACATTTATAAAGACTATAATTTGAAATTACAGCTGTGACTCTTTGAGTGTATAAGAAGCCCTGAAATAACACAGTGACAAGTCCTTTATTTTACTGAAAAGAAAGCTGCCTGCTTTCAGGGTAACCATGGAAACTACCTGTATTTTTCTCTCTCTCTCTCATCAGCCTTCTGCTGAGTTCTACTATTGAGCCAGAGCCAATTATCAGGAGAAAATACTTTTAAAAATGCACCTGTAGTAATGGAGTACGATATAGGTATTGATTGGTTTTTACAGAAGGACCATTTGCAATAAAGGATTTATTTGTATGATAAGAAAATGACTTATACATCGTCAGTCGAGGCTTTTTGCTGCAGTTTAACTATTATTTTTACCTGAAGGCCAGTTTGGTATCCGCGGTACCCTTCTAATTTTCTTTTAAATTGAGGAGAGTGTGAATAATGTTTCAATTTTACAAGGAATTTCCTCCCTTTCCCCATCAATTTTCTCCCCATCTTTACTTTCAGATGAGGCGTCAAACCGAGGCCCCCTTCTGCTCTCTCAGGCATGTAAAGATCCCATGACATTATTTCAAAGAAGGGGGGGGGAGTTCTCCCCGGTGTCCTGGGGCCAATATTTATCCCTCAACCAACATCACTTTAAAGAAACAGATGATCTGGTCAATTATCTCATTGCTGTTTGTGGGAGCTTGCTGTGCGCAAATTGGCTGCCGCGTTTCCCACATTACAACAGTGACTACGCTCCAAGAGTATCGGCTGTAAAGCGCTTTGGGACCACCTGAGGTTGTGAAAAGCGCTGTATAAATGCAAGTCTTTCTGTCTTTAACTGAACAACATTTATATAGCACCTTTAACATGGAGCAATGTCCCAAGTGAGCTTCACAGAGACTGTAAAGGACTAGAAACCAAGGATTAGTGGGAGAATGAAAAGAGAATGGCTGGAAGAAAGTCGGAGAGAGGGATTTTGAAGAGGTTTCGAAGGTTGGGGAGGGTGGTAGCGTATTTTTTAGGAAGGACTGGTCGGAGAGTAGGGGCGAGATGTCTGATGAGCTGACACCGACAGTGAATCAGAGGCAACGGGTGAATGCACAGGAGGCCAGAGACCAAGGATATAAGGCTGGACATAAGAAGGTTGGGGAGTTAGGGAAGCGCAAGCTCATGGAACATATGAACAGGTGAAAATGGTGGGCAGGAAAAGACCAGCTGGTCCATCAAGTCTGCCTCGCACTAATGATGGCCGGAGCATCAGGATTAGGAATCTCCAACCACCCATGCCAACGACCCCATCACTCACCGCCCACCCCCCACCACTCGCCACCCTCGCTCCAGGGACTTGAGCACCAGGCTGACGGTCCAGTGCAGTACTGAGGGAGCGCTGCACTGTCGGAGGGGCAGTGCTGAGGGAGTGCTGCACTGTCGGAGGGGCAGTACTGAGAGAGTGCTGCACTGTCGGAGGGGCAGTACTGAGGGAGCGCTGCACTGTCGGAGGGGCAGTACTGAGGGAGCGCTGCACTGTCGGAGGGGCAGTACTGAGGGAGCGCTGCACTGTCGGAGGGGCAGTACTGAGGGAGCGCTGCACTGTCGGAGGGGCAGTACTGAGGGAGCACTGCACTGTTGGAGGGGCAGTACTGAGGGAGTGCTGCACTGTCGGAGGGGCAGTACTGAGGGAGCGCTGCACTGTCGGAGGGGCAGTACTGAGGGAGCGCTGCACTGTCGGAGGGGCAGTACTGAGGGAGCGCTGCACTGTCGGAGGGGCAGTACTGAGGGAGCGCTGCACTGTCGGAGGGGCAGTACTGAGGGAGCGCTGCACTGTCGGAGGGGCAGTACTGAGGGAGCACTGCACTGTCGGAGGGGCAGTACTGAGGGAGCACTGCACTGTCGGAGGGGCAGTACTGAGGGAGTGCTGCACTGTCGGAGGTGTCGTCTTTCAGAGGAGGCATTAAACCGAGACATCGTTTGCCTGTTCAGACAGACGCAAAAAGAAATCCTGTGGCACTATGCAAAAAAAAGGAACAGGGCATTCTCCTCACCACTAGAAATAAATTATAATAAGAACATAAGAACATAAGAAATAGGAGCAGGAGTCGGCCATTCGGCCCCTCGAGCCTGCTCTGCCATTCAATAAGATCATGGCTGATCTTCGACCTCATCTCCACTTTCCTGTACTGTCCACATGTCCCTTGTTCCCTTAATATTCAAAAATCTATCGATCTCTGTCTTGAATATACTCAACGACTGAGTCTCCACAGCCCTCTGGGGTAGAGAATTCCAAAGATTCACCACCCTCTGAGTGAAGAAATTCCTCCTCATCTCAGTCCTAAATGGCCGACCCCTTATTCTGAGACTGTGACCCCTGGTTCTAGACTCCCCAGCCAGGGGAAACATCCTCCCTGCATCTACCCTGTCAAGCCCTGTAAGAATTTTGTATGTTTCAATGAGATCACCCCTCATTCTTCTAAACTCTAGAGAATATAGGCCTAGTCTACTCAATCTCTCCTCATAGGACAATCCCCCATCCCAGGAGCCAGTCTGGTGAACTTTTGCTGCACTCCCTCTGTGGTGTATGTGCCTTTAAGAGCAATTATGGTGCATGTGCCTTTAAGAGCCCCAGGTGTGCGTAATGCCGGTAATTGCCACTTGGGCTATATAAGCCTGTGTATTGTGTATATCCTTTAGAAACCCCCCCCCAGACTTGCTTAGTAAATACCTATGAACCAACTCCTGTCTTCAGTGTCTTTATCTACACACGGACACTACAGTGGCGACGAAGTGGAAACGGACTTACCTGCAATTCAGCAGCACCTCAAGGACATCGATTCCTCCAGCGTCCAGAAGACTCAAGGAAGTAAGAGAAACTGTGGTTTCACCAGCTGGCCAAGCTGGTGACAGGTACTGCGCTAATCCTTCCTGGGCGTCAGGCTGGAGCTCCAGCGGCGGGCTCTACAGCTGAGACAGGCAGCGAAATCGGAGGCAAGCAATAACGGACTGGGAGGGTGCACTCGAGAGACAGCCGGCGCAGCAAGCAGGTCAGCGTTGAGACCTCCGTCGGGAACGAGTCTCCAACAGTGAATAAACGGAAACCACAGCGTTGTTATCGGTAGCAGCGGCGGGAAAGCGCGGGAAGCGCCATATCGTTGCTACAGAGAGAAAAAAAAAAGCGGGAAGCGCCATATCTTTTCTGAAATGCCTAAATCTGGTAATATTGAGGCTTTTGATGGGAAATAGAAGATTGGACCACATACGTGGAAAGAGTAGAGGTTTATTGCACTGCAAATGGAATAACAGATGAAAAAAAAGCTTCAGTACTTCTGAACTTAATGGGCGCGAAGACATACGGGCTGTTACTAAATTTAATCACTCCAGCCAAACCAAAGGACAAGACTTTTAAAGAAATTGTTGATACCCTGCAGGAGCATTTAAACCCAACACCGCTGCTGATAGTGGAACGATTCAAGTTCTTCAAGAGAAATCAACACAAGAATGAAAGTAACGCTGATTACCTAACCGAATTAAGAAAGCTATCAAAGTACTGCCAATTCGGAGCAGGACTATCGGATTATCTTCGAGACAAATTTGTTTGCGGTCTCTTAAGTGAAGGAACACAAAAAAGACTGCTTTCTGAAAAAGATTTAACATTGGACAAAGCTTTCAGTATGGCTGTATCATACGAAGCAGCAGCAAAAGGAGCTGCAGAGATACAACAAGAGACACAGGACTTCGGCACCCATAAAATGACACAGGAGTTCGGAAGATGTTATCGCTGAAGCAGATCCACCCATAACCAGAGGGTCTGCTGGTTCAAGGGCAAAGCATGCAGGCAATGTGGTAAGATTGGACACATTGCACGGGTATGCCAATCTGGACAAAATAAATCCATTGACAGAAAACAAAAAATCAATAAAGAAAAGTACAGGAAGGTACAAATGATGACGGACAATAGCTCCGAAGACCAGAATAGCGATAGCGACTCCGGAAACAAGAGACTAAGCTGTCTCAAATTACATAATGTACTTGCCAAAGAGGATTACCAAACCATTTGGGTTACCCTCACAATAGCAGGGTCCCCAGTTAAAATGGAGCTAGATACAGGATCAGCTCTAACCGTAATAAATCGACGAGATTACAAGAGGCTATTTTCGCATATACCTCTAAAAGACACATCCATTATCTTAAAAACATATACGGGGCAGAAAGTCTACCCCAAAGGAAAAATAAGGGTGCCTGTGGTATACAACGGCAAAGAAATACAAAAGTTGTATTTATACATTCTACAAGATGGTGGTCCACCGTTGTTGGGACGTGAATGGATAAGGAAGATACGTTTAGACTGGCACTCCATTCAGGCACTGACGGTGACCAGTAAGGAAAAAAACAATGACGACATCATACCTGAACGATTAAAAGACATCTTGGCCAACGCCAAAGAAGTGTTTCAAGAGAAACTAGGAACCTTGAAAGGCATCACCGCCTCAATAAAAGTGGAAGATACAGCAATTCCAAAATTTTTTAAGGCAAGACCGGTGCCATACGCAATACGTCCGGCAGTCGAGGCAGAGCTGAAGAATTTGGAAAAGGCAGGCGTATTATCCAAAATAGATTGGAGCGAATGGGCAACACCCATCGTTCCAGTCATGAAAAAAACATTGAAAAATAACTCTGAGGAACAGAAAAAAATTCGCATCTGTGGGGACTTTAAGGTGACTGTAAACCCAGTCCTTCACATGGTACAGTATCCTCTTCCGAGGATAGAAGATATTTTCGCCTCACTATCCGGAGGGAAACGTTTCACAAAAATTGACTTGGCACAGGCACATCTACAGATGGAGGTTGAGGAGACCTCTAAAAAGTATCTCACAATAAACACACACAAAGGCCTGTACCAGTACAATCGACTGGTTTTTGGAATAGCATCAGCTCCAGCTATCTGGCAAAGGGCTATGGAGCAAGTCCTGCAAGGGATTCCGGGGACTCAATGCTACCTAGACGACATCCTTATAACAGGAGAAAACGACAACGAGCACCTTGCCAATTTGGAGCAGGTGCTCACTAGGCTGAAAGAACGGGGCCTACGAGCAAATCGCCCCAAGTGCGAATTTTTCCAAAATCAGATATCATATTGTGGCCACATAATTAATAAGGAAGGGTTGCATAAGTCACCTGAAGAAATTGAAGCAGTTATAAAAGCCCCAGCACCTGAAAATGTTTCACAATTAAGGTCATTCCTGGGATTAATAAATTACTATCATAAATTTTTACCGAACTTATCAACTATTCTACACCCTCTTAATGATCTTCTACAGACAGGAGTGATTTGGAAATGGAACGAAGACTGTAAACGTGCCTTCCATAAATGTAAAGACTTAATCACATCCGAGAAAATTTTGGCTCATTACAACCCATCACTACCAATCAGACTGGCGTGCGATGCATCCCCTTACGGCATAGGAGCGGTATTGTCCCATAGATTCCCTGATGGCTCGGAACGGCCGATAGCTTTTGCGTCACGCTCATTGAACTCAGCTGAGCGTAACTATGCCCAGATAGACAGGGAAGCACTCAGCCTGGTATGGGGAGTGAAGAAATTCAACCATTACCTACACGGACAAAAATTTACCTTGCTGACTGACCATCAACCCCTCATCTCCATATTCAACCCTAAAAAAGGTGTCCCCATTATGACGGCACAAAGACTACAGAGGTGGTCCCTTTTTCTAGGGGCACACCAATACAACATTGAATACAAAGGGTTAAAACAGCATGGGAATGCTGACGGTTTATCACGCCTACCGTTGCCAATGATAGAAGAGGCACCTACAGTAGACCCAGTAGAGATATTCCACTCTACCATAGTGGAATGTCTACCGGTGACAAATTCTGCCATTGAAAGGGAGACAAGAAATGACCCTACTCTCTCACGGGTCTACGATTTAACAGTGAAGGGATGGCCAGCACATGGCGAACCACTGTTGCCAGCATTCTCGCAAAGAAGAGAACAGCTGTCAGTGTGCCGAGGAACCTTGATGTGTGGATCCAGAGTGGTGATTCCACCCAAACTCCAGGATAAAGTGCTAAAGGAGCTTCACGAGGGGCATCTGGGTGGAGTGAAAATGAAGAACCTAGCTAGGGCGTTTGTATGGTGGCCAGGTATCGATGGAGACATCGAAGACATGACCAAGAGCTGCCTAGGATGCCAGAAGGTCCAAAATGCTCTGCCACAGGCCCCTCTACATCCATGGGAGTGGCCCTCAGCTCCCTGGCAAAGGGTGCACATCGACTTTGCTGGTCCATTTATGGACTCAATGTTCTTAATCGCAGTTGATGCACACTCCAAGTGGCCGGAGGTAATAAAGATGTCCTCCACCACCACGGAAAAAACCATCACAGTATTAAGGACCATATTTGCCAGGAATGGGCTGCCGGAGCAGATATGTTCTGATAATGGACCGCAATTTGTGTCCGAAGAATTCAGAAAGTTCTTAAAGAACAATGGGGTAAAGCACTACACGTCCGCCCCATACCATCCCGCCACCAATGGATTGGCTGAAAGGTTTGTCCAGACCTTCAAGAAGGCCATCAAGGCCATGGGTAATGAAGACATAAAACTTCAGCACAAGGTGGATAACTTCTTATTTGCATATAGGAATGCAACGCATATGGTTACTAACCAAACTCCCGCCATGATGTTCTACAATAGAAACCTAAGATGCCGGCTGGATTTGGTCAAGCCCAACATCCGAAGGGACGTGGAGAACCGGCAGTTTCAGGGCATGAATGAAAGGCCAACTAGGGCCTTCCAGATAGGCCAACCGGTTTTGGCCCGGGACTACCGTACCGAGAAATGGCAGCCTGGAACTATCTGCACACGATTAGGACCACTGATGTATACCGTGGACATCGGAGACAGCATAATAAGGCGCCATGCTGACCAAATCATCAAGTCATCCAAAAAGGGACAACCTACACCACCACTCTATACATCTAACGATGAAGTAGAGATACCCATATCTACCTCCGATCCGGTGATACTGGAGCCCGATGAACCCGACACTGGCCTTCAAGCCGAATCAGCCTTGCCAGAAGAACCTACTACACCACCAGAAACTACTACACCCCCGAGGCGTTATCCGGACCGGGTCAGGAAGCCTCCTGAGAGACTAACTTATAATTAATTAATACAGCAATGTATATTATTTTGCATATAACATGTAATTAATAATTACTTAAAATATGATGTACTAGTTAGCTAGAAGGGGAGGAATTGTGGTGTATGTGCCTTTAAGAGCAATTATGGTGTATGTGCCTTTAAGAGCCCCAGGTGTGCGTAATGCCGGTAATTGCCACTTGGGCTATATAAGCCTGTGTATTGTGTATATCCTTTAGAAACCCCCCCCCAGAGTTGCTTAGTAAATACCTATGAACCAACTCCTGTCTTCAGTGTCTTTATCTACACACGGACACTACACCCTCTATGGCAAGTATATCCTTCCTTAGGTAAGGAGACCAAAACTGTACACAATACTCCAGGTGTGGTCTCACCAGGGCCCTATATAATTGCAGTAAGACAGCTTTACTCTGATACTCAAATCCTCTTGTAATAAAGACCAAGATACCATTAGGCCCCTCATTAACATATGCAAGGGTCCGAATGCCTGTTTTAGGCAGCCGCCATTGATGCCTGAAAAAGAATCGCCCAACACAATATGGGATCGACCGTATTTCAGGTGTCCATAGGGCACGGGCCATAGAACTGCAAAATTGGTGCTTTACCCCCCACCTGTAATCCAGGCAGAACAAAGACCACTTTCTACCTCAGGGTTTTCCAAGTGGGGTCCTCATACACTGGGGGCGGGATTTTGCCAGCACTGGGGAGGTGGGTTTGGAGACGGGACTGCCGGGAAAATGGCAGAATTTGGGGGCGGATCCCGTCTCCTTGGAGGCGGGAAGGGATTACAGCCACTTAACTGTCTGTTAACAGGTAGTTAACAGGCAGAAAATAGGATTATCCCCATTTTGCCCACACAAGTGTGGGCTTCCCGAAGGCTCCAAAACCCACCAGGGTCACCGAGGCGAGTAGTGGGTCTGCAGGGGTCGGAGGGGTCCAAAGGTGCGCTGTGAAGGTAAGTGATAGGTGCAAGAGTGGAGGGGTGAGTATCTGAGGTAAGTGCAAAGTGCTGGAGAAAGTGTACTTACCTTTGTTTCTTCCTGCAGGCTTCAATCGGTGGGTATGCGGAGAGTCTCACACCTCCGCGGTAGAGATGACAGATGGCCGTTGCATTCTCCAATGCAACAACCATCTCATTTCTGCTAAAGAAAGAGGTTTGATGAGGTCTTGAATTCAAGGACTCATCGAACTACAGAGAATGTCAGTGTTTGACAGCTTCACAGAGCTGTCAAACGATGACAATTCATCACTCAAAAATGTTTGACAGATGAAACGTCATACATTGACGTTCTCTGTATTCAGCTTTCCCTTAATTGGCCTGCTATGTCCGCTGGGTAAGGTCAATCAAGGGAAAATGGCGTGGGTTGGCTAGAAGTTGATGGAGGCGGGACTGAAACCCGACAAGTGGGAGTCCCGCCTCCAAAAGCTCCCCATTGGCAAAATCCAGTCCTGGGGGTCTGTGAGGTCTGAATTTCTTGACTTCCCAGCATATTGGCCCAGAAATTCCGATCCCTATGGGTGGGTACGGGCTGTGTACTCACCCGTAGGGACATCGGAAATGTCGGTTTCAGGCATGCACTGCGCATGCGCCGGAAACCGGCATTTCCGATCTGTCAAGAAAGCTCTTGACAGATCCTCTGGCTGCGCTGGAGAAGGGCCTCTGCGGGGGGAGAGTTCCGCTTTTTGGAGACTCTCCGCCCGCAGAAAACACTTACAATTCTTACGCCTGGTAAAAGCAGTCGTAGGGCCTGCTTTTACCAGGATAAGAGTTGGAAAAAAAAGTAAAAAATTTTTTTTCCACTGATTTATCATTTAAAAATACTTTTAAAAATGGTAAGTTTATTTTAGCCCTGTAAAAAACTATAATTATTTTTTCAAAAAATTTAATTTTTATTTAAAATACTTAATTTATTGTAATTTCAAGTCATTTTAAAAATGTGATTAAAAAAATATTTAAAGCTTTACTATGTTTTTTCATTGATCTCCATTCATATATTTGACAGGTCTATCTGTCAAGTGTATGAAGGGAGATTCCCTTCCGTGATTGGCTCCCCATGGCCCACATGATCCCAGGGACACTGCGAACCGCCTGCACCTCTGGGATACGTAGGCCCTGCGCACTTCAAGTTTGGAGAGGCCCAGGAGTGGAAGCATGTGCGTCCCGGGAGCCCTCAGGTAAGGGCGCAGATTTTTCCAGATCGCAGTGCGATTGGAAAACACCGGCCGATTTATGTCTGTTGCTGTCCAATAATAAAATCGATTGCCTGCAGAATAGCACTGTTTTACTTTGGGCGCCGTCCTTCCAAGGTATGACGAGGGGTACACGCGCATGTGTCAGTATTACCAGGGCGATACCCAGGAGTGTGTCAATATTTGTAGAGGTTCCCTAGGATTGAGCCTATAATCACAGGGGGTCTCCAGGAGTGAGGTTATAATCACGGGGGGTCCCAAGGAGTGAGGTTATAATCACAGGGGATCCCCAGGAGTGAGGTTATAATCACAGGAGGTCCCAAGGAGTGAGGTTATAATCACAGGGGGTCCCAAGGAGTGAGGTTATAATCAAAGGGGGTCCCAGGGAGTGAGGTTATAATCACAGGGGGTCCCCAGGAGTGAGGTTATAATCACAGGGGGTCCCCAGGAGTGAGGTTATAATCACAGGGGGTCCCCAGGAGTGAGGTTATAATCACAGGGTCTCCCCAGGAGTGAGGTTATAATCACAGGGGGTCCCCAGGAGTGAGGTTATAATCACAGGGTCTCCCCAAGAGTGAGGTTATAATCACAGGGGGTCTCCAGGAGTGAGGTTATAATCACAGGGGGTCCCAAGGAGTGAGGTTATAATCACAGGGGATCCCCAGGAGTGAGGTTATAATCACAGGGGGTCCCAAGGAGTGAGGTTATAATCACAGGGTCCCCAGGAGTGAGGTTATAATCACAGGGGGTCCCCAAGGAGTGAGGTTATAATCACAGGGGGTCTCCAGGAGTGAGGTTATAATCACAGGGGGTCTCCAGGAGTGAGGTTATAATCACAGAGGGTCCCCAGGAGTGAGGTTATAATCACAGGGGGTCTCCAGGAGTGAGGTTATAATCACAGGGGTCCCCAGGAGTGAGGTTATAATCACAGGCTCTCCAGGAGTGAGGTTATAATCACAGGGGGTCTCCAGGAGTGAGGTTATAATCACAGGGGGTCCCCAGGAGTGAGGTTATAATCACAGGGGGTCTCCAGGAGTGAGGTTATAATCACAGGGGGTCCCCAGGAGTGAGGTTATAACCACAGGGGGTCTCCAGGAGTGAGGTTATAACCACAGGGGGTCCCCAGGAGTGAAGTTATAATCACAGGGGGTCTCCAGGAGTGAGGTTATAACCACAGGGGGTCCCCAGGACTGAGGTTATAATCACAGGGGGTCCCCAGGAGTGATGTTATAATCAGAGTAGCTCCACAGGAGTGAGGTTATAATTAGAGAGGGTCACCGGGAGTGAGGCTATACTCACAGGGGGTCCCCAGGAGTGAGGTTATAATCACAGGGGGTCTCCAGGAGTGAGGTTATAATCACAGGGGGTCCCCAGGAGTGAGGTTATAATCACAGGGGGTCCCCAGGAGTGAGGTTATAATCACAGGGGGTCCCCAGGTATGAAGCTATAATTTCAGGGGGTGAAATGAGGCTGTATTGGCAGGGAGCTCTCGGCCATGTGTTAGTATTGCTCGGTGGTCCCGCAGGAGCGAGGCTACACTTAACTTACCACCGTCCCCTACACAGATAAGTTTTTAAACCTTATCCATCCTGCACCTTTGATGCTTCAGGAGAAAGTTTGCATTGGGGGGGGAAGGACAAGATAATTAACTTGGCCAAGCGCGATATTTTAAAGTGGCTCAAATTTACTGGGGAGTGGAGACACGTGAGTCAGGACATTCGAGTTCAAGAACACTGTTAACAGACATGTAGCTTAGATATGTTAGTAAACAGTTGCTTCCAATCAGATCGCCTTTATCTACATCACTGTCAGCTGGTTGACGAGTCTGGAGAATTGTAGGAACACACTATCACACTGACTGTCACTCATTTACTTGCCCCCATCTTAAGCATTCAGCTGGCACCTTCTACCTTCCTAGTCTACCCCTCACCCCCACACTCACCGCCCCCCCCACTCTTCCTTCACCCTTTCCCTTTACATTTCTCTCCCTTACCTCTCTATTACCTCGTTATGTAGCCTTATCTGAGCTTTCACAGCTTCTCATTAATATTCAGCCTGAGCCAGAGTGTTCTCCAGACCATTGTCTGGTTAATGGGGTGAGTAATCAGTCACTTGGTTATCAGCTGGTTAGCAGAAACTGGGCATTCAGACCTGACAGCAAAGAATCATGGGGGATCAGGGAAGGTTAAACGAGGCTGACAGATGCGATCTACTGATTATTATATAATTTACAGCGTGAATAATAACGCCAGATAGAAGATAGGACGCACAGGGTGTATTGTGGGGTTGGGAGTACTCGCAGTTTCACTTGTTCCTATTATCACAGTCCAATGATTCGCTTCAAGGAAACGAAAGGAGGACAGCAACGAATAATAAAAGAGTCCGAGCACTGTATCAGCACATAAAGAACGGGGAACATTTCAGACATAACTGACTTCTAAAAAAAGTGTGTAATCATTTGAACGCTGGCAGAGTGGGCATGTCACCATATAAATGGCCCGCCTGTCAGCCATTCCTGAGAAGTCATTTTCTCTCCTCGTTTTGAGCACTCTGGTTTCTCCCATGTCCTGATGGTGGGGCTCCCTTTAGCTTCTCCGCCAGATTGGAAGCGTTCTGCTACATCTTAACTGTCAGGTTTTCACTCAAGGACCAGTCATTTCTCGCACCAAAGCAGTTTGTTGCTGACTGAGGATTCACCTGCGATATGTACACCATGTGTTTGAGCCCTACACGAGGCAAGGGTACGGTAGTGTATGTTTCTGCACCAGTAATCAAGAGGCCTGGACTAATAATCCAGAGAATGTTAGTTCAAATCCCACTGTAGTGTCAGCTGTGGCTCAGTGGGCAGCACTCCCCGCTCTGAGTCAGAGGTCGTGGGTTCAAGTCCCACTCCAGAGACTTGCACACACAATCCAGGCTGACACTCCAGTGCAGCACTGAGGGAGTGCTGCACTGTCGGAGGGGCAGTACTGAGGGAGCGCTGCACTGTCGGAGGGGCAGTACTGAGGGAGCGCTGCACTGTCGCAGGGGCAGTACTGAGGGAGCGCTGCACTGTCGGAGGGGCAGTACTGAGGGAGCATTGCACTGTCGGAGGGGCAGTACTGAGGGAGCGCTGCACTGTCGGAGGGGCAGTACTGAGGGAGCGCTGCACTGTCGGAGGGGCAGTACTGAGGGAGCGCTGCACTGTCGCAGGGGCAGTACTGAGGGAGCGCTGCACTGTCGGAGGGGCAGTACTGAGGGAGCGCTGCACTGTCGGAGGGGCAGTACTGAGGGAGCGTTGCACTGTCGGAGGGGCAGTACTGAGGGAGCGCCGCACTGTTGGAGGGGCAGTACTGAGGGAGCGCCGCACTGTTGGAGGGGCAGTACTGAGGGAGTGCTGCACTGTCGGGGAGCAGTATTGCAGGGAGCGCTGCACTGTCGGAGGGGCAGTACTGAGGGAGTGCTGCACTGTCGCAGGGGCAGTACTGAGGGAGCGCCGCACTGTCGGAGGGGCAGTACTGCGGGAGTGTTGCACTGTCGGAGGGGCAGTACTGAGGGAGCACTGCACTGTTGGAGGGGCAGTACTGAGGGAGTGCTGCACTGTTGGAGGGGCAGTACTGAGGGAGTGCTGCACTGTTGGAGGGGCAGTACTGAGGGAGCGCCGCACTGTCGGAGGGGCAGTACTGAGGGAGCGTTGCACTGTCGGAGGGGCAGTACTGAGGGAGCACTGCACTGTTGGAGGGGCAGTACTGAGGGAGTGCTGCGCTGTCAGAGGGGCAGTACTGAAGGAGCTCCGCACTGTCGACGGTGCCGTCTTTTGGATGAGGTGTTAAACCGAGGCCCCGTCTGCTCTCTCAGGTGGGTGTAAAAGATCCCACAGCCACTATTTGAAGAAAAGCAGGGGAGTTTTTCCTGCTGTCCTGGACTATATTTATCCCTCAACCAATAACTAAAAAACAGATGATCTGGTCATTATTACATTGCTGTTTGTGGGAGCTTGCTGTGCACAAATTGACTGCTGCGTTTGCCTATGTAATGACAGAACTTTAAAAGTAGTTTGCACAATCACTTTGAAACATTTCTGTGGGGCATTATAAGCACCTTGGGATATTTTACTGCATCAAAGGTGTTATATAACTACAAGTTGTTGTGGTTTATAGAAAAGCATTTTTTTTTTCTACATTCAGTGTGAGTGAATCTTGAGGAGATTTAAGCACAGGAGAGTTCTCCCTGGTGTGCTGACCAAAGCTTATCCCTCAATCAACATCTAAAACATTATCTGGTCATTATCACATCGGTGTTTCTGGGAGCTTGCTGTGTGCAAATTGGCTGCTGCGTTTCCTACATTACAACAGTGACTACACTCCAAAAGTACTTTCATGATTTCCAGCATCCGCAGTATTTTGCTTTTGTATTAGTCTCCTTGGCTGTGAAGCGCTTTGGGATGTCCGGTGGCCATGTAAGGCGCTATAAAAATGCAAGTCTAACTTTCACTGCTCCTGGCTTGTTCCATTAAACTATAATCTCCGCTCTCAAAGGATGTCCTCTGCTCTTAAGCTTCTTCCAACTGCTTATAGGGAAGACCAAAGCCCCTTGATCCCTGCCATAAACTCCATACATTTCTCATTGACCACTTGCTAATGTTGAACCAGTGATGCGCTATCAATTACTCATAAAAGACTGAGAGTTAAGAGAGTAACTAAAGGCTTTTATTAACAAAAGAATGAAGGTCTGCCTCGAGTGGTCGACCGGTCCAGAAATACAAAGGGCAGGGGAGCAGTCACCTTTATATTAGGACTTGTGGGAGGAGTCAGCCGAGGCATGTCCAGGCATGTACACAGTGGAATACAAACAGTGGTTTACCACATTCACCCCTTGTTTAAAATTGAGTCCGGCGGGGTGAAGTGTATTAAAAGTTAGTGTATTGGAGTCTCTCCGGAGGTCTTGTCTGCCGCTGTGATCGGCGTGGCGACGGCAGGGGTAGTGGAGCTTCCGGTGTCGAGTCCTGCGTAGGCTGTGGCACAGGCGTGTCGTCCTCGTAGATGTCGAGCGGGTCGCGGGGCCCAGGCCTGCCGTCTGCTGGGGCTGGATGTCGGATCGTGGAGGGGGGTGGTAGTGAGTAGTGGGTTACTGCGGCCCCCGAGGCTGCAAGGTCTCTTATGGAGACTGTGTCCTCCCGCCCGTCTGGGTATGCAATGTATGCATACTGGGGGTTGGCGTGGAGGAGGTCGACCCTCTCGACCAGGGGGTCCATTTTATGGGTCCTCACGTGCCTTCTCAGTAGGACCGGCCCTGGGGACGTCAGCCATGGCGGTAGCGATGTCCCCGATGTGGACTTCCTTGGGAAGACAAACATTTTCTCAGGAGGAGTGGCGTTAGTGGCAGTGCAGAGCAGTGATCGAATAGAGTGGAGCGCATCGGGGAGCACATCCTGCCAGCGGGAGGTTGGAAGGCCCCTAGACTTTAAGGCTAGCAGGGTGGCCTTCCAAACTGTCGCATTTTCTCTTTCCACCTGTCCGTTCCCCCGGGGGTTGTAACTGGTGGTCCTGCTTGTGGCAATACCCCTAGTTAGCAGGTACTGACGTAGTTCGTCGCTCATAAACGATGAGCCCCGGTCGCTATGGATATAGCTGGGGAAACCGAACAGGGTGAAGAGGTCGTTCAGACATTTAATGACCGTGGCACTGGTCATGTCCGGGCAGGGGATGGCGAACGGGAAACGGGAGTACTCATCAATAATATTGAGGAAGTACACATTGCGGTCGGAGGAGGGGAGAGGCCCTTTAAAATCAACGCTCAGGCGCTCGAAGGGGCGAGTGGCTTTTATCAGGTGGGCCCTGTCTGGTCTATAAAAGTGCGGTTTGCACTCAGCGCAGACTTGGCAGTTCCTGGTCATGGTCCTGACCTCCTCAATAGAGTAAGGCAGGTTGCGGGCCTTGATGAAGTGGAAGAACCTGGTGACCCCCGGGTGGCAGAGGTCATTGTGGAGGGCCCGCAGTCTATCGATCTGCGCGCTGGCGCAGGTGCCACGCGATAGCGCATCCGGGGGTTCATTGAGCTTCCTGGGCCGGTACAAGATCTCGTAATTGTAGGTGGAAAGTTCGATTCTCCACCTCAAGATCTTGTCATTTTTGATTTTGCCCCTCTGCTTGTTGTTAAACATGAAAGCAACTGAACGTTGGTCAGTGAGCAGGGTAAATCGTTTTCCGGCCAGGTAGTGCCTCCAATGACGCACAGCCTCCACAATCGCCTGGGCCTCCTTCTCAACAGCGGAGTGTCTGGTCTCCGGGCCTTGGAGGGTTCGTGAAAAGAAGGCCACGGGTCTCCCCGCCTGATTGAGGGCAGCGGCCAGGGCAAAGTCTGATGCGTCGCTTTCCACCTGGAAGGGGATGGATTCGTCCACTGCGTGCATGGTGGCTTTGGCAATGTCTTCCTTGATACGGTGGAAGGCTAAGCGGGCCTCTGCCATCAAGGGAAAAGAGGTGGACTTGATCAGCGGATGGGCCTTGTCCGCATAGTAGGGGACCCACTGGGCATAATAGGAGAAAAACCCTAGGCACCTCTTCAGGGCCTTGAGGCAGTGGGGCAGTGGGAGTTCCATAAGGGGCCGCATCCGGTCGGGGTCGGGGCCGATGACTCCGTGTTCCACAACACAGCCAAGGATGGCGAGGCGGTTTGTGCGGAATATGCACTTCTCCTTGTTATATGTCAGGTTCAGGAGTTGGGCGGTGCGGAGGAATTTTTCGAGGTTTGCGTCATGGTCCTGCAAGTCACGGCCGCAGATGGTCACATTGTCCAGATATGGGAAAGTGGCCTGCAACGCATTTTGATCTACCATCCGGTCCATCTCCCTTTGGAAGACGGAGACCCCGTTGGTGACGCCAAAGGGAACCCTAAGGAAGTGGTAGAGGCGGCCGTTTGCCTCAAAGGCAGTATACTGGCGGTCCTCAGGGCGGATAGGGAGCTGGTGGTACGCTGATTTCAGGTCAATGGTCGAGAAGACGCGGTACTGCGCGATCTGGTTGACCATATCAGCTATGCGGGGGAGTGGGTAGGCATCCAGCAGGGTGTAGCGATTTATTGTCTGGCTGTAGTCGATGACCAGGCGCTCCTTCTCGCCGGTCTTAACAACCACAACCTGGGCTCGCCAGGGGCTGGTGCTGCCCTCAATAATCCCTTCCTTCAGGAGCCGCTCCACTTCGGTTTTAATGAAAACCCTGTCCCCGGCACTGTATCGCCTGCTCTTTGTGGCGATGGGCTTACAGTCGGGGGTGAGGTTAGCAAACAGTGGGGGGGGGGTGACTCTGAGTGTGGAGAGGTTGCACCTGGTGCGCGGCGGGCAATTTGGGAGCTGCTGGCTGCGGACTGTGAGTGGGGGTAGGGGTCCACCGTACGCCATCGTAACACTTTTAAGGTGACACTGAAAATCTAACCCCAGCAGGACGGCAGCGCAGAGGTCAGGCAGGACCAGAAGTTTAAAATGATCGTACACGGTCCCATCTACTACGAGTGTCACTACGCAGTAGCCGCCGATGTCCGCCGACTGGGACTCGGAGGCCATAGAAATCCGCTGGTGCGCAGGCAGGACTGGGAGAGAGCAACGCCGCACCGTGTCGGGGTGGATGAAGCTCTCCGTGCTCCCAGAGTCAAAAAGGCAGATTGTATCGTGGCCATTTACCTTAATGTCCATTGTGGAACTGGCCAGCTGGTGCGGTCTCGCTTGGTCCAGTGTAACGGATGCCAGCGTAGGGGTCAGTGTGTTGCTGCGGGTATCAGATGAGGCGGTGTTGGGGGCCTGCTGCGTTCCGGCTGTCGTCCAAGGTGGCGGCGTCCATGATCCCCATGTGGCTGGAGGCGTCCAAAATGGCTGCTGTACCGGTGGTTCGCACATGGCCGGGGAGGCCCAAGATGGCGGCCCGCATGGCCCACACGCGGCGCTGCTGGGGTTCGGGGTGGCTTTGGCCCTGCAGACGTTAGCGTAGTGTCCCTTCTTCCCGCAGCCCGAGCAGATTGCGTTTTTCGCCGGGCAGCGCGCTCTGGGGTGTTTTGCCTGGCCACAGAAGTAGCATTTCTGGCCTTGGGGCACTGCTGTCTGGCCTTGGGACACTGCTGCGGTAGTTGGGCCGTTGCTGGGGTGTGGCTGGGGTGGCACGGCGCTATGAGGCGGTCCTACCGTGTCCCAGGCTGTCATTTCCCGCGGCGTTCATGGTGCAGAGGAGTAGGCATCCATGCCCCGGTAGGCTGCATCCAATGGTAGTGCGAGTTCAGAGGCCTTGTTGAGGTCGAGGTCACTCTGCTCCAACAGTCGCTGTCGGGTGTAATTGGATCTGTGGCCCGCTACAAAAGCGTCCCGGATAAGTTCCTCTGTGTACACGGCGGCCTTTACATCCTTACAACCACAGGCCCGGCCAAGCACAGACATTGCCTGAAGGTATTCCACGGTCGATTCCCCAGGTTGTTGTTTACGACTCCCCAGAAGGTGCCTGGCGTCCACTTCGTTCACTGGGCGCGTGTACTGGTCCTTGAGGAGCTTGATAGCGTCCGCGTACGAGGTCGCGTCTTGGATGACCGAGTACACTCGGTGGTTCACTTTGGAGGTCAGGACATCCAGTTTGTCCTTGTCCGATTTGATTGCTGCGGAGGCGGTCAGGAATTTTTCGAAACACTTAAGCCAGTGAGTAAACTTGGTGGATGAGTCCGCCTCCCGATGATCTAAGTCCAGGCATGCTGGTGTGAGGATCTTCTCCATTATAAAAATTTTGTTAATAAAATTGATGCGCTATCAATTACTCATAAAAGACTGAGAGTTAAGAGAGTAACTAAAGGCTTTTATTAACAAAAGAATGAAGGTCTGCCTCGAGTGGTCGACCGGTCCAGAAATACAAAGGGCTGGGGAGCAGTCACCTTTATACTAGGACTTGTGGGAGGAGTCAGCCAAGGCATGTCCAGGCATGTACACAGTGGAATACAAACAGTGGTTTACCACAACCAGACTGCGTTAAACCTCAACATCCTGAGCAACCAAGAGCTGAGCTTCCTACTCCACAATCTATCCATTGCCATGACCAACCCTACCTCGGCCCCTCTGCTGCTGAAACCCTCATCTATGCTTCTGCCACCTCTAAAGGCAATTCATTTTGTGACATAGCCCCTCCCATCCCTTCACTGGTGGCTGAGCTTTCAGTTGCCTCGGGTCCAGTCTCTGGAACTCCCTCAATAAACCCCTCGGCATTCCTATTTCTGTCTTCAAAGCTGATCTCTGCCATCTAGCCTTCAGCCACTTCTCGAATCCCTCACTCATCATTTGCCAGCTGCCCCTCCTGTCATTCCCAACAAGAAAGAAAGAAAGGCTTGGGGGTCGATTTTCACTGACCCGTGGAGTCGGGAGTGGAGGCGTGCGGGGGGCTAAAGTCCTGAATTCGGGGGTCCCAACACCATCCCGCACCCAAACCCGCCTCCATGCCAGTTTCAAAAGAGGCGGGTACCCGCCCCGCACTTGGACCCGCCTACCTGAGGCGGGAAGGGGATTAGTGCCAATTAACTGCCTGTTAACAGGTAGTTAACAGGCAGTTTTTAGTCTAATCCCTATTTTTAAGGTTGAAGCGTGGGATTCCCGATGGCTCCAAACCACGCCAAGTTAGAGAAGTCGGGCTGTCGGGTTGAAGGACTTGGAGGGGTCGAGATGTCAGTGTTCAGGTGAGTGATGTGTGCATGAGTGCAAAGGTAAGTGTGTTTGGTGTGTCTAAAGTGATTAAAGAGGTTTAACTTACCTGCACTTACCTTTTCAGCCTTCCTGCCTCTAGGTTTCTGGAGTCCATCATCTCACCGGCACAGAAAGCAAAATGGCTGCGATCTGTCAAAAGTGACAGCCTGCAGCTTTCTGTGCCAGTGAGATTTCTAACTGAGTCTGTGTAGAAGGACTCAGGTTAAAAGTCAGACTGTCAGTGTTTGACAGCTTCAAACAGCTGTGAAACGCTGATATTTCATCTGTCAAAACGTCTTGACAGATGAAATTTCAGTCTGTGACATCACCTGTTGCCGGGTGGCCCTTAATTGGCCTGCTGAGCCCACTGGGCGGGCTCAACAAGGTCAATCAAGTTAAAATCGCGTGGATTGGCTGCATCTCAATGGAGGCAGGACTACAACCCCGAAAGTGATAGTCTCGCCTCCTTCCCGACTTCTGAATGAAAGTCACCCCCTTGCATTTCTACAGCGCCTTTCATGAACTCAGGACATCCCAAAGCACTTCACAGCCAATGAGGTACTTTTGAAGTGTCATCACTGTTGTAATGTGGGAAATGCACAGCAAGGTGCCACAAACAGCAATGTGATATTGACCAGGTAATCTGTTTTTTTAGTGATGTTGTTTGAGGAATAAATATTGGCCAGGACACTGGGGAGAACTCCTCTGCTTTGCTTCAAAATAGTGCCATGGGATCTTTTACAACCACCCAAGAGGGCAGATTTAACATCCATCCAAAAGTAAGCACCTCCGACAGTGCAGCGCTCCCTCAGTACTCCAAGGAGGATCATCCCAGATTTCTGGAGTGGGACTTGAACCCACAACTTTCTGACCCAGAAGCAAGAGTGCTGCCCGCTGAGGCACTGCGGCCACCATACTTGCTCTCTGATTTGCCCTTGCTGCAATGTTTTTCTCCATGAGTCACCTAGTCTAATCCCAACATCTTGCTCGCTCCCCATATCCGTTAGCATTCTTCCATTTCAAGCGATTGGCATCATTTCATCTGAATTTATAATTTTATGTATTTATTTTGAAGTTTAATTTTGGCACGAATCCCAAACGCTCATTGGAACCCAAGTATGGGTTTGGTTGTGTCATGAATAATATGTCTTTGTTTGTGAAGGTAAATTTCCTAAACTAGCAATCAGGTGGCTTCTCTGAGCGAGACTGCCAATTAGGGAGAGGTGTGTGCTCCAGACTCATGCTATTGAGGGACTGGATTGAGAAGGCCCAGTCACATAGGGCCCAGTAGAGGGAAGACTTTTCTCCCATCATCCTGGGCTAGATTTGACCCCATGATCCGAGAGATAAAAGGCTAAAGACTAACTCACTGTGCCAGCTAGTTCCCATCTCAAAACATTTTGGGGGAAAAATTGGGTTTTGCCCCCTTTGGGGCGTTAACATCGCCGGGCTGCTACTTTTAGCGTCCCGAGAAAGTTAGCGCCCCTGTGTCCGAAATTTAATGGTAAGCACCCCAAGCAGGAGGCAGTGCGCTACTGGAATAGTAGATGCATTGTGGGGCATCTTCCAAAATTCGATAGACTCTGGAACAGTACCCATGGATTGGGAAGCACTCCCCTTCCCTCTTGGGGCGCTTCAGTTCAATATCGCGGTGATACATGCCGCAGCACCATGTGTGCCTCCCTCCTATGAATAAAGGGGAGGGGCCTAGTGCAGCGCACACCGGGGCACTGCTGGGCCACCAGGGAGCAGGGTACTGGCAAAACAGCTCGGCACTCAAGAGGAATTCTTCATTAAGATGGAGAGTGAAGCAGTTGACTCAGAGACTAGGGTCCTGAATTTAAATAAAGGAAACTACGATGGCATGAGGCGCGAGTTGGCTAGGATGGATGGGGGAATGTTACTTAAAGGGTTGACGGTGGATAGGCAATGGCAAACATTTAAAGATCGCATGGATGAACTACAGAATTTGTTCATCCCTATTTGGCATAAAAATAAAACAAAAAAGGTGACTCAACCGTGGCTAACAAGGGAAATTAGGGATAGCATAAGATCCAAGGAAAGGACATATAATTTGGCCAGAAAAAGCAGTAAACCTGAGGATTGGGAGCAGTTTAGCATTAAGCAAAGGAGGACAAAGGGATTAATTAAGAGGGGAAAAATAGATTAGGAGAGAAAAAGATTGGTGAAGTCAAGCATAGGTCCCTTGCAGTCAGAATCAGGGGAATTTATAATGGGGAACAAAGAAATGGCAGACCAATTAAATACAAAGGCCTAGAAATTCAGTGTAGCCACTTTTGGGGCGGTAAAGTCGGGCGGGCGCTAAAGTTAGCGCCCGCCGGAAAGTGGAGGCCACTTCGCCGATATTCAGTAGCTTTGGCCAAGGAGTTTGGGCGAGCGCTGAAACTGGCGTTGCACTCCTATCTTTAGGCGCTAAGCCGGCGGTGCAGACTGATAACGCCGAGGCCGGGCGCAGCGCAGGTGCGGTCATGTTTTGATTGACAGCAGACACCCTGACGCCGGCCAGCTCTTAAAGGGGGAAGGGTCGACTTTGTCTGCTGCCACGCCCTGGATAGTGGAGCCCTGCAGCTAGGCCTGAACACTGCTGGTGGACCCAAATAGCGCCTGAAGCCATGCAGAAGGCCCGTGAACAAGCGCAGCGCTTCTCAGAGCATGCTTTGAGGGTGCTGCTTAGGGGTTTGGAAAAGAAAAGAGAGATCTTGTGCCCGGACAGTGGCAAGAAGGCTCCCAGGAGGCAGTACAGGAGAGCCTGGAGGGAAATCGCCCAGAGGGTCTCAGCCAACAGCGATGTCCCCAGGACTGGTGACCAATGCCGCAAGAAGTACAACGACCTCACTCGGTTGGTCAGGGTGAGTACCCTTTCCAGTGTCCTCCTCATCCTTGCATGTGCACCTCACATTTTGGGCAAAGGGACCTCAAAGGCCTAATGGCCAGCCCTCCTCCCGCAGCTATGGCACTGGCATGATCATCAATAGCACTTTCTGCACTTTACACACTGGCCAAGCTATTCGACCATGGGAGGCAGTGCACACAACAACAGGGCACCACACTGGCCAAGCTATTCGACCATGGGAGGCAGTGCACACAACAACAGGGCACCACACTGTACTTAGAGGCCGTCCTTTCTCTTGCAGGCCAAGCTGGCGCAGAATCTGAAGAGCCGGACTGTCACCGGGGGAGGCCGTGTCCAGTTCCAGGAGCTCAGTGACCTGGAGGAGCGCGTGGCTCGACTCATGCGTGCCCGGGTGGTTGGCCCCGTAGCTATTGGAGATGCCGACCCTGTGCTGGGCCCCAATGGTAAGGACATGACCGTTTGGACCTCTCTCGTTCCCCTTGCGCTTCAGATCTACATCCTTTGCCACTGTCCCACCAATGCGCATAATGCCAACACTCATGCCTCCCTCGCTGACGCCCTGTCCTCACTCTAAAGCTACTCTTGTGCCTTCCTGCTTTCAGCTGGTGAGGAGGAGGTCCCTGAAGCTGAGAGTGCCAGTCCCTCGGAAGAGGAGGACGACGAGGACCAAGAGGAAGGCGGCACATCGGGGGAACCCTCATCCGCGCCAGGGGATGGCAATGGAGGGGACACGTCTTGCCTGGAGGAGAGCCAGGGGGAAGTGTTGCAGGGGGGTGTAGCTCCTGGGCCCAGTGGCGTCCAGGCACGCGGGAAGGGTCGGGCAGCACGGCTGCCTTCTCCCCAGAGGGGGGAAGTGTTGCAGGGGAGGGCAGTTGCTGGGCCCAGTGGCGCCCAGGCACGCAGGAAGGGTCGGGCAGCACGGCTGCCTTCTCCCCAGAGGGGGGAAGTGTTGCAGGGGAGGGCAGTTGCTGGGCCCAGTGGCGTCCAGGCACGCGGGAAGGGTCGGGCAGCTCGGCGGCCTTCTCCCCAGAGGGAGAGTCCGGCCTCCAGTCCGGAGACGGTCCTCGCCCAGGAGGTGCGCCTCCTTGATGAAATGTCCGCGGACTCGGAGCGGCGCCACACCGAGTTCATGGGGGTTGTGGGACAGTTGCCTCAGGCCATTGAGTCCCTGGCTCATAGTGTGGCCGATTTCGGGGACTCACAGGCCAGGGGTGTCGACCAACTCGCGGCAGCACAGGACGCGAGTCGAGAGTTCCTGAGTGGTGCCGTGCAGACACTGGCTGGTCTGATGCGGGCACAGACCAGGGCAGTTCGGGCACTCACTTCTGCCACACTCGCTGTGTCACGGACGCATCGCCAGGGCACCCGCCGCCCTGCTGCAGCACAGTGGTCTGGCCTTCACCAGATTGCTGCGCTTGCTGCAGTGCCAGCCCGGCCGAGTGCCAGTGTCTCTGGCGACCAGCGAGCGCCTGGCATCAGCCAGCTTGCCCCCATTGCTGCAGCCGCCACTGCCACTCCCCCAGCCAAGCTGCGACGAGCTGCTGGTGAGACTGATGCTGCCCAGCCACAGCTGCAGCAGTCAGCAGCCGGCCCCTCCAGGGCCGGACCTCGTCTAGGCCGACCCCCAAGGGCATCTGCCGTCATGCATTGTGCCCCTCAGGAGCCTTCCCCCAGCCTTGCAACACCCACAGGGCCCAGGTTGAGGCGGAGCAACAGGTCGGGCAGGGGCCGGAGAAGCCTGCACAAGGACTCGCCCTCTCGGCACACCAAGTAGACTGTGTTGCCAACTGTTTTTTTATATGGGGGTGTTTGTGTTCTGTATGGGGGGGTTTGTCTTGGTTAGGCCGAGGATGAAGGCCAATTGGATGGACAAGTTTTGTTATTCCTCCCCAGGTTGTGGGAGTGAGATATGTTTTTGACTGTTTTTTGGGGGTCTTGTCTGTTTTTCTGTTTCATGTGGGAAGGGCCCTGAGTTTGTTAAATAAAGCTTTTTATTTATTCAGCTTGTCCAGGTGTCATGTTTCAAGTGGTTGTTGCATTAACCGGCTGAGGGCTTGTGGAGCGGCTGCATTCAGGTGCGTTCATTGCCACAAGCCATTCCCTGACAGGGTGCCTAGAAGTGTCGTTCAATAAGCCGCCGGCGGACGGCCCTTGGACCTTGTGGCTCCCTCCTGGGCTGGTACTCCTCCTCCTCCTCCTCCTCCTCATGGTCCTCCTGCTCGTCCTCCTGAGGTGGTGGTCCAACGTGAGGTGGCAGTGCCTGAGTCCTGCGGATAGCCAGGTTGTGCAGCATGCAGCAAACGACGACGAACTGGGAGACTCTATCCGCTGAATACTGTAGAGATCCGCCGGAACGATCCAGGCAGCAGAACCGTTGCTTGAGGACGCCAATCGTTTGCTCTATGATGTTCCTTGTGGCTTGATGGCTTTCGTTGTATGCCTCCTCAGCAGGGGTCCTGGGCGCGCGGAGCGGGGTCATGAGCCATGTACACAAAGGGTAGCCCTTGTCCCCAATATGCCATCCCCTTGGTGGAGGCTGTGCCTCGAACATGTCAGCCACAGTAGTCTGGCGCAGGATAAATGCATCGTGGCTGCTTCCTGGAAAGCGGGCATTGACAGCTAGGATGCGCTGCCTGTGGTCACACACCAGCTGTACATTGAGGGAATGGTAGCCCTTCCGGTTGCGGTAATCCTCGGCATTGTCGATAGGTGCCCGCATAGCCACATGCATGCAGTCAATGGTGCCCTGCACCATGGGGAAGTCGGCGATCCTGGCAAATCCGACTGCACGCTGCTCCTGCCTCTCTAGGGTCATGGGGAAGGAGATGAATTGGTGTCTCCTTGCGAAAAGTGCATCGGTGACCTGCCGGATGCAGCAATGCACGGCGAACTGGGAGATGTTCGCTATGTCCCCAGCAGCGGCTTGGAAGGATCCGCTTGCATAAAAGTTCAGAGCCACCGTGACCTTCACTTCCACCGAGAGAGACGTCCTGCACATCAGCTGTGGACGCAGATCTCTGTGAAGCAGCTGGCAGATCTCTGCAACCACCTCCCTTCTGAAGCGCAGCCTCTTAACACAATGCGCGGCAGTCATGGTGAGATAGGACACCTGCTGCCGGTATTCCCTGAGTGGGTAAGGCCTACGTTGCCGACGCCTGATGGCCCCTCTGCGTCTAGGCATGGCTGGCCCTCTCACACGGCGTCTGCGAGCCCTTCGCACATAATGCTGGAACTGAGGGTTGGAACCCCATGCAGCCCCCATAATAAACTTGCAAACAGTGAAATCACAATGAGTCAAATTTCCAAGCTCTGGCCAGAAGCCAAAAATACCTCTCCTATGTTGTCCCAAATCAGTAAGGTCTGTTCCTTGGTCTCTGTCCAGAAATCCAAAGCACTAAAGTCATTGCAGCAAAATGGCTGGCCTTTATATTTCAGTCTAAGTGCCCTTTAATTAGCGCTCCCCGAGGCCCGCAGGGCCTCTGCTGCGTTCCACTTCACAGTTCTTAACAGCGCCACGCCCACATTGGGCGGGCGCCACTGAATTTCCGGTTTGGGGTGCACAAACAGCATTGCACGACGAAATGACGTCACAAGCTGCGCGCGCAGCTGAGCGGGCGCAAACACTTTGCGCCGGCGCTAAATGTCAACTGAAGTTGGGCGTAGGCGCAGATCGGCCTGCGCCCGGGCGCTAAGTGCCTAGCGCTCGAAATCTACCCCTCTTATGGCGCTAACGGCTGGCGAACGCAACTGAATTTCTAGGCTATGGGGTCTAAAGAGAGGGAGGAATTGAATGAAATCAGTATCTGTAGGGAAATGGTGTTAGGGAAATTGATGGGATTGAAGGCCGGTAAATCCCAAGGGCCCGATAATCTACATCCTAGGATACTTAAGGAAGTGGCGCTAGAAATAGTAGATGCATTGCTGGTCATCTTCCAAAATTCGATAGACTCTGGAACAGTTCCCATGGATTGGAGGATAGCTAATGCAACCCCACTATTTATAAAAGGGTGGTAGAGAGAAAACGGGGAATTATAGGCTGGTATGTCCATACTCGGTAGTGGGGAAAATGCTAAAGTCCATTATAAAAGATGTAATAGCAGAGCACTTGGAAAACAGTGACAGGATCGGACAAAGTCAACATGGATTTACAAAAGGTAAATCATGCTTGACTAATCTACTGGAATTTTTTGAGGATGTAACTGGTAGAATAGATAAGGGAGAACCAGTGGATGTGGTGTATTTGGACTTTCAGAAGGCTTTCGATAAGGTCCCGCATAAAAGATTAGCGTGCAAAGTTAATGCACACAGGATTGGGGGTAACGTACTGTCTTAGATAGAGAACTGGTTGGCAGACAGGAAGCAAAGAGTTGGAATAAATGGGTCCTTTTCCGAGTAGCAGGCAGTGACTAGTGGGGTACCGCAGGGATCGGTGATAGGACCCCAGTTATTCACAATATATATAACTGATCTTGATGAGGGAACGAGATGTAATATCTCCAAATTTGCAGACGACACAAAGCTGGGTGGGCATGTGTGCTGTGAGGAGGATGCAGAGAAACACCAGTATGATTTGGACAGGTTGTGTGATTGCGCAGATGCATGGCAGATGCAGTATAATGTGGAATAATGCGAGGTTATCCACTTTGGTGGCAAAAACAGGAAGACAGATTATTATCTGAACGGCAATAGATTGGGAGAAGGGGAAGTGCAACGAGACCTGGGTGTCCTTGTGCACCAGTCACTGAAGGTAAGCATGCAGGTGCAGCAGACGGTTAAGAAGGCAAATGGTATGTTGGCCTTCAAAGCGAGATGATTCGAGTACAGGAGCAAGGATGTCTTGCTGCAGTTGTACAGGGCCTTGGTGAGGCCACACCTTAAGTATTGTGTGTAGTTTTGGTCACCTTATCTGAGGAAGGATAATCTTGCCATGGAGAGAGTGCAGCAAAGATTCACCAGACTGATACCTGGGATGGCAGGAATGACGTATGAGGAGAGATTGGGTCGATTAGGTTTATATTCACTAGAGTTTAGAAGAATGAGAGGGGGTTTCATTGAAACTTATAAAATTCTAACAGGACTAGACAGACTAAATGCAGGAAGGATGTTCCCGATGGCGGGGAAGTCCAGAACCAGGGGTCACAGTCTAAAGATAAGGGGTAAGCCGTTTAGGACTGAGATGAGGAGGAATTTCTTCACCCAGAGAGTGGTGAACCTGTGGAATTCTCTACCACAGAAGGCAGTTGAGGCCAGTTCATTAAATATATTCAAGAAGGAGTTAGATATATTTCTTGAGGCTAAAGGGATCAAGGGGTATGGGGAGAAAGCAAGGACAGGGTACTGAATTTGGATGATCAGCCATGATCTCATTAAATGGCGGAACAGGTTCGAGGGGCCGAATGGCCTACTCCTGCTCCTATCTTCTATGTTTTCTATGTATCTGACGGATTGCGGCTGGCACCCGCAGGGGGAGGCCAGAGGGGGCAGGTGCTGGCAGGCGGCCCACAAAAAAAATGGCTGCCCGGCACCTGCCCCTTAAATATCACCGCCCCGGACGCAAGTACGCCCCCTGACCCTGTCGGACAGAGCGTCTGGCTGTACATCAGGGGGCGCAACCCACGTTTGCGGCCGGGGCGCGAACGGGGTGCTGTGTGATGGATCTTTTACATCCATTTGAGAGAGCCGGCAGACCCTCGATTTAACGTCTCATCCAAAAGACGACACCTCTGACAGTGCAGCACTCCCTCAGTACCGTACTGGGAGAGTCAGCCTAGACTATGTGCTCAAGTACAGAAGCAAAATACTGCGGATGCTGGAAATCTGAAATAAAAACAGAAAATGCTGGAAATACTCAGCAGGTCAGGCAGCATCTGTGGAGAGAGAAACAGAGTTAACGGGCTGGATTTTCATTGAGGAGATGGGTAGGAGGCGGGACTACAACTTTCGGGGTTGTAGTCCCGCCTCCATCGAGTTGTGGCCAACCCACGCGATTTAGACTTGATTGACCTTGTTGAGCCCGCCCAGCAGGCTCAGCAGGCCAATTAAGGGCCACCCGGCAACAGGTGACATCACAGATTGATATTTCACCTGTCAAGAGCATTTGACAGTTGAAATATCAGCGTTTGACAGCTGTTTGATGCTGTCAAACACTGACAATCTGTACTCTAAGTTAATTCCTTCCTCTCAGGATGATTTAGAGATCTCTCCAGAACAGAAAGCTGAATGCTGCAACTTTTGACAGCTCGCGGCCATTCTGCTTTCTGTGCCGGTGAGATGAGGGACTCCCGAGACCTGAAGGAAGGAAGGCTGTAAAGGTAAGTACATGTAAGTAAAACTTCTTTAAACACTTTACACACACCAAACACACTTGCCTTTGCACTCATGCACCCATCACTCACCTGAACAGCGGACATCTCTACTCCTCCAAGCCCTTCAGCCCGACGGTCCACCTCGCTAACTTGGCCTGGTTTGGAGCCATAGAAACATAGAAACTTAGAAGATAGTGTTATGTCTGTATGTTCTAGTTATTGTTAATAAGAATCACTGCACACAGACCACAAGAATAAATACAACAGGTCTTTACTAGTCGAAGGTCAGGCTGAACTGCCCAATAAATCATTACACAGCACTTATATACCGGTGTGGTCACCACCGGTATTACAGTATACAGCAGCCAAGATAAAGTGGTGCATCTCTTAAAATAGTTCTCTTAAAGGCGGAACGGTTACATACACCACAGATAGGAGCAGGAGTAGGCCATTCGGCCCTTTGTGCCTGCTCCGCCATTCAATGAGATCATGGCTGATCATCCAAATTCAGTACCCTGTCCCTGCCTTCTCCCCATATCCCTTGAACCCTTTAGGCTTAAGAAATATATCCAACTCTTTCTTGAATATATTTAATGAACTGGCCTCCACCGCCCTCTGTGGCAGAGAATTCCACAGGTTCACCACTCTCTGGGTGAAGAAATTCCTCCTCATTTCAGTCCTAAATGGCTTACCCCTTATCCTTAGACTATGACCCCTGGTTCTGGACTCCCCAGCCATCAGAAACATCCTTCCTGCATCTAGTCTGTCCAGGCCTGACAGAATTTTATAGGTTTCGATGAGATCCCCTCTCAATCTTCTAAACTCCAGTGAGTATAAGCCCAATCGACACAATATCTCCTCATACGTCATTCCTGCCATCCCAGCTATCAGCCTGGTGAATCTTCGCTGCACTCCTTCCATGGCAAGAACGTCCTTCCTCAGGTAAGGCGACCAAAACTGCACACAATACTCAAGGTGCGGTCTCACCAAGGCCCTGTACAACTGTAGCAAGACATCCTTGTTCCTGTACTCGAACCCTCTTGCTACGTCGGGAATCCCACACTTCAGGAATAAAAATAGGGATTAGGCTAAAAACTGCGTGTTAATTACCTGTTAACAGGCAGTTAATTGGCACTAATCCCCTTCCCGCCTCGGGGAGGCGGGTCCCAGTGCGAGGCGGGTACCCGCCTCCTTTGAAACTGGCATGGAGGCGGGATGGGGGCGGGATGGGTTCGTGCCCCCCGATTTCGAGATTTTAACCCACCACACGCCTCCAATCCCGCCTCCATGGTCCAATGAAAATCCTGCCCAATGTTTCAGGTCGATGACCCTTCGTCAGATCTGGAAAATGTTGGAGATGGAACAGGTTGTTAAGCAAGTGTGGGGACAGGGAGAGAGGGGAGGGGAGGAAAGAACAAAAGGGAATGTCTGTGAGAGGATGGAAGGCAGGAGAGATTAAGAGACAAAAGAGATGATGGGGCAAGGCAAAAGGAGCTGGTAATGGGACAAGTTAAGAAACGACAGATGACTCTGGTTGAAGTGTAAATGGCAATGGCAGGGTGTGCTCAAGTCTCTGGATTGGGACTATGAACCCATGACCTATTGACTCAGTGGCGAGTTTGCCCTGGTTGACAGCGATCCAGATCCCATGCTCTCTTCAGCCTCTCGAGCCTGTTCCGCCATTCAATTAGATTGTGGCTGATCTGTATCTCAACTCCGTTAACCCAGTTTAGCTCCATATCCCTTGATAGCCTTACCCAACGAAAGGATTGGTGAATTTATCCTTTCTGGATTTTACAATCAGAAGCATTACTGAAAAAAGAAAATTGTTCAGAAGACTTGTCAGATTTGCCTCATGCCGTGAGCGCTTTGATCCTGAAAGGGTTAATCCATGCAGATTATGTAAGGTGGTAACCAACGGGTGACTGAAGATTCAAGGTTGCAAAGTGGAACAAAAGTGCTTTCAATAAAGATTCATTCTCTGCCAGCGCAATGTATAGTTTGAGCCTGCCACAGCTCCATTGTGGGAATAATGTCAACAGAATGGAAATGTGCGTTCGATATTTAATGATGTGAATTTAACGGTTATCATAATGTCATTTTGTCTATGAAATGTGATTACTTCCACTAAAGGAGCTTACATTTCTGATTGCAGCAATAGCTATTTAAAATCACATTACAGCAAAAGAATTGTCTTTTGGGAATTGATTTAAAATAAAAATCTGAATTCATTGGAAATTCGGAACTGTCTCACTCCAATGCTCGGGGCGGGGGGGTGGGGGTTGGGGGGGGGGCGGTTGGGGGTTGTGGGGGAGAGGTGAGCCACGTGGTGTGGTAATGAGATGTGAGTAAAAGAGAGCTTCAAGGTTCGATCTCTGGCCTGAGCTGAGTTATCCGATCTCAATCCAAAGCAGCACTGGCGGTGTTGTGTAAATAAGTCTCTCGGCCCCTGGACTCGAGAGGGCAAAACTCAGGCAATTTTTTATTTTCTCACTACAAGAAGGATGAACCATCCGTGGCTAACTAAGGAAGTTGAGGACGGTATCAAATTGAAAGAAAATGTTTTGAAGATTAGTGGTAGGCCAGAGGATTGGGACATTTTTAAAAACCAGCAAAGGATGACTAAAAAAATAATAAATAGGGAGAAAATAGATTATGAGAGTAAACTAGTAAGAAATATAAAAATAGACAGAGTTTCTACAGGTATATAAAAAGGAAGAGAGTAGCTAAAGTAAACGTTGGTCCATTAGAGGATGAGACTGGGAAATTAATAATGGGAAACAAGGAAATGGCAGAGACTTTGAACAAATATGTTTTAGCTGTCTTCATGGTAGAAGACACTAAAAGCATCTCAATAATAGTAGATAATCAAGGGGCAAAAGGGAGGGAGGAACTTAAAACAATCTCTATCACTAGAGAAAAAGTGCAAAGCAAACTTATGGGTCTAAAGGCTGACAAGTCCTCTGGACCTGATGGCCTGCATCCTAGGGTCTTAAAAGAAGAGGCTGCAGAGATAGTGGATGCATTGGTTGTAATCTTCCAAATTCCTTAGATTCTGGAAAGATCCCAGCGGATTGGAAAACCGCAAATGTAACGCCCCTATTCAAGAAAGGAGGGAGACAGAAAGCAGGAAACTATAGGCCAGTTAGCCTAAAATCTGTTATTGCGAAAATGCTGGAATCCATTATTAAGGAAGTAGTAGCAGGACATTTAGAAAATCATAATACAGGTAGATTACCCTTTATCCGAACTTCCGAAAACTGAAACCCTCTAAAAACCGAAGGTTTTTTCGGTCAGCGTAAGTCGTGCGCACGACATGACCAGAGTGGCGCACGACCCCCCGCGGACCACCCCACGGACCCCCGCCGACCCCCCCGCCAACCCCGACCCCCGCGGACACCCCCGCGGACCCCCGCCGACCCCGACCCCCGCCGATTAAGTCGTGCGCACGACCCCCCGCCGACCCCCCCGCGGAACCACCTGACTCTCTTCCAAAGGCTCGAAAGCAACGAGAGCTCTGAGCCCGCGGCGGTGCCAGCCACTGTTCCGACCGAGCACGACGACCTGTTGGTGGAAATGCGAAACTTCATTGCATTCCAGGCTAGCAGCGACGGACAAGCCACGACTGCGGACCCCCCCGCGGACCCCTGCCGACGCCGACCCCCCCACGGACCCCCGCCGACCCCCCCGCGGACCCCCGCCGACCCCGACCCCCGCCAACCCCCCCGCGGACCCCCGCCGACCCCGACCCCCGCCGACCCCCCCGCGGTCCCCCGCCGACGCCCCCCGCGGACCCCCGCCGACCCACCTTCCGAAATCCGAAATTTTCCAAAAACCGAAACACGGCTGGTCCCGAGGTTTTCGGATAAAGGATAGTCTACCTGTACAATCAAACAGAGTCAACATGGTTTTATGAAAGGGAAATCATGTTTGACAAATTTATTAGAGTTCTTTAAGGATGTAATGAACAGGTTGGATAAAGGGGAACCGGTAGATGTAGTGTATTTGGATTTCCAAAATGTGCCACATAAAAGGTTACTGCACAAGAGAAGAGCTCATGGTGTTGAGGGTAATATATTAGCATGGATTGGCTAACTAACTAACAGAAAACAGAGAGTCTGGATAAATGGGTCATTTTCAGGTTGGCAAACAGTAACTAGTGGAGTGCCACAGGGATCAGTGCTGGGGTCTCAATTATTTACAATCTATATTAATGACTTGGATGAAGGGACTGAGTGTAATGTAACCAAATTTGTTGATGATACAAAGATAGGTGGAAGAGCAAGTTGTGAGGACACAAAGGCAGCGAATTTAATCGCGCTGAGGTTGCAGGTTTGGAGGTGGGTCCACTGTCAAAATTGCAAAGATTGCCAGCGGGTAGGAAATCCCCTGTCAACCCATCTCCACGCGAGTCTCCTAGGTGTCTCCCAGCACAGAACTGACCCGACACCAAGCGGCGGGGGAGACAATTCATCTACTTAAATGGCTTGTTAAGAGCCAATTTAAGAGTATTTTGAGGATTTCTTGTAATTTTCCCATCTCCCCCACGGGTTACCTGGTGTTCGGGGAACACGCCAGTTCAACCTGGCATGTTTTGAGTCTGCTCTGATGTTTGTGAAAAGCTGACAGCTGCAGAAGTTGCAGATGGTGAGTTTCAGAGCACAGAAAATGTTGGTTACTGCATTTTTAATACATATAGAGATTTCTTTAGCTTACAAGTTTTTTAATCCAACTGTATGTCCAGTGCCACCTCACTGGGAGAACCTCTCTCACCAGTGACAGATCGCTTCTGTCATCGCACCTGCAGCTGCCATCTATTGCAGCAACATCGGAGCCCTTGAAAAAATCAGACCATGGTCCTCCGAATCCTTCCACAATTATCCCCAACACCAACACCACCAACCATCTCCGCCATCACCTGATGCTGCAGTGGACAGAGGGCATCAGTCCCCAACAAAATTGCTGGTTGGGAGGCCAGCGATGGCATCGCCATGGCCAGATTTTCTTCACTTGATGCTGTAAACCCTGGCTGCCACATGATGTGCCAGGATGACACCATCCCACACCAGCACCGTGAAGCATCCCTTTAATGTCCAAACCATTCCATGCACACACATCACTATAGCGGGGCGGAGGCGTTATGTCTGAACAATCACTGGAACTCAGTAAGACACTTCTCAACGTGCACTCAGATCTGTCCAATTAGGGGCACTTTTTGAAAAAGAGATTTCACTGTATGACAACACATTATCAGAAACTTCACATGGACATTGGCTAAACCTCTCAAGTGCCTACCCTTGTGTGTGTTGTTAGTTGGTATGCTTGCAGTAGGTTGAGTGTGAGGGGTGGCTAGTGAGATGGGGAAGTGATAATGTAGATCGAGGGTTGGGTGGAGCTAAGGTAAGTTGGTGTCCTGGGGAGGTCTCTTCCACCCATTGGAAGGGAAGACAACCTCCCTGCATGCTGTGACTCCCTCCATAAGCATATGAAGTCATTGGAGTGCAAGAGTTCACCTTTGTCAGTGTTTGCAGCACCTCAATGCTGTCAAACACTGAGAGAACAACTGTCAAACTCCAAGTGGACGTGGTCCCTTGAAGGAAATCGGCTGTTAATTGGCCGGTAAACAAGACTAATCAAGGTAAAATCACGTCTGCAGAGCAGAGGCAGCTGTGGGTGGGACAGGAACCCGGAAACCAGCTGTCCCGCCCCCAACCCGCCTTCAGAATTAAATTTGCAGCCAAAGAATCTGCAAAGGGATATAGATAGGTTAAGTCAGTGGGCAAAAATTTGGCAGATGGAGTTTAATGTGGGAAAATGTGAAGTTATCCACTTTGGTAGGAAGAGTCGAAAAACAAAAATTATTTAATTGGAGAGAGACTACAGAATACTGCAGTACAGAAGTATCTGGGTGTCCTCGTACATGAAAGACAAAAAGTTAGCATGCTGGTACAGCAAGTAATTAGGAAGGCAAATGTATGCAAAGAGGATGGAGTATAAAAATAAGGAAGTCTTGCTACAACTGTACAGGGCGTTGGTGAGACCACACCTGGAGTACTGCGTGCAGTTTTGGTCTCCTTATTTAAGGAGGGATATACTTGCATTGGAGGCAGTTCAGAGAAGGTTCACCAGGTTGATTCCTGGGATGAAGAAGTTGTCTTATGAGGAAAGGTTGAGCAGGTTGGGCCTATACTCATCAGAGTTTAGAAGAATGAGAGGTGATCTTATTGAAACATATAAGATTCTGAGGGGGCTCGACAGGGTAGATGCAGAGAGGATGTTTCCCCTCGTGGGGGAATCTAGAACGAGGGGGCACAGTTTCAGGATAAGGGGTCACCCATTTAAGACTGAGATGAGGAGGAATTTCTTCACTCAGTGGGTCATGAATCTTTGGAATTCTCTACCCCAGAGAGCTGTGGAGGCTGAGTCAGTGAATATATTTAATGTGGAGATAGACAGATATTTGAACTACAGGGGAGTCAAAGGTTATGGGGAGCGGGCAGGGAAGTGGAGTTGAGGCCAAGATCAGATCAGCCATGATCTTATTGAATGGCGGAGCAGGATCAAGGGACCAAATGGCTTGCTCCTGCTCCTAAATCTTATGTTCTTATGTACTGATCATTATCCAGTGAGTATGTGTTAGCGTGTGTTCACGTACATGTGAGTATGCATGTAAGAACATAAGAATTAAGAGCAGGAGTAGGGCATACGGCCCCCTCGACCCTCAATAAGAAAATGGCTGATCTTCTACCTGAACTCCACTTTCCTACCCGATCTCCATATCCCTTGATTCCCTGAGAGCCCAAAAATCTATCGATCTCAGCCTTGAATATACTCAACGACTGAGCATCCACAGCACTTTCATAGACTCATAAAATCATAGAAATTTACAGCACAAAAGGAGGCCATACGACCCATCGTGTCTGTGCCGGCTGAAAAAGAGCTATTCAGCCGAATCCCACTTTCCACTTCTTGGCCCTTTTGGGGCAGAGAGTTCCAGAGCTTCATAACCGTCCGAGTGAATTTGTGTGTGTGTGAGTGTGTGTGTGTGTGTGAGTGTGTGTGTGTGTGTGTGTGAGTGTGTGTGTGTGAGTGTGTGTGTGTGTGTGTGTAGACACTGGGTGAGAACAGGATCAGGTGCAAATTTGATTTTTTTTTAAATTCACATGTATTTATGCGCTGCCTTTTGACATCTCTCACAAACATCCCAAAGAGCTTCACGTACAATGGCCCAGTAATTCCTGTCACAACGTGTGAGTACGGATGGGGTACTCACGCGTGTGCCCGGAGGAATTGCCGGTTTTCAGCATGCACAGCGGATGCGCTGAAAACCGGCATTTCCTGTCCTCTGACCCAAGGGGTTAAGAGGCAGAACGCGTGTGACTGCACAGGCAGCGCGTGCGCAGTGAAATTCCTTTTTTTTTTCCACAGTTGCCCGAGTGTAAAGGCCTCCGGTTTTTACGCGTGGAAAAACCACACGTAAGTACTTAGTTTTACAGGTAAGTGGGCTTTTAGTACAATGTAGAATTTTTTTTTCCACAGGTTTATTATTTTTAAAGAATTTACAGTAAGGTAAGTTTAGTTTTAGACTGTATTTTTTAAAAATTTATTTTTTTCAAAAATTGATTAATTGTTTAAAACATTTTTTTAAACTTATTTATAGTTAATATAATCAGTGGGATGTTTTTTAAAATTTTATTTAAAGTTAAAGTAGTGTTTTGGCAGCCCATACTTTTCATGAGTTTGACAGCTCTTACTGTCAAACTCATGAATGAGTTTCCCCTCCCCTGATTGGCTGTACAGTGCTCACCTGATCCCAGCCAGCACATCGCACTAACTACGCCGCTGGATCAGGTAAGCACATCGCGCCGACATCTGAACCGGGCCTGTGACAGGAAATGCGAGCAGGCCCGGGCTTCAGATGTCGGCGCGCAGGTTGAGTGCACATCGGGGACTTGCACGCGTGGCAAGCTCCCGATCCGAATTTCAGGGCCAATGTAATTATGTGAGTAAACCTGGCAGCCATTTTGCACACAGCAAAGCCCAACAAACTTCACTGAGGTGAAGTGGGCGGACACATGGCAGATGAAATTTACCTGCGGAGAAGTGAGAAGTGATGTATTTTGGTAGGAGGAATGAGGTGAGGCAATATAAACTAAATGATTCAATTTTAAATGGGCATCGGAACAGAGAGACCTGGGGGTTCACACACAGAAATCATAGAAGGTGGCAGGACAAGTTGAGAAGTCTGTTAAAAAAGCACACGGGATCCTCGGCTATATTAATAGAGGCTTAGATTACAAAAGCAGGGAAGTTATGCCAAATCTTTATAAATCACTGGTTAGGCCTCAGCTGGAGTATTGTGTCCAATTCAGGGAACCGCGCTTTCGGAAGGATGTCACGGCCCTAGAGAGGGCGCAGAGGAGATTTACCAGAATGGTATCGGGGATGAGGGACTGCAGTTACATGGAGAGACTGGAGAAGCTGGGGTTGTTCACCTTAGAGCAGAGAAGGTTAATGGGTGAACTATTAGAGTTGTTCAAAATCATGAGGGGTTTTGAGAGAGTAAATAAGGAGGACATGTTTCCACTGGCAGACTGGCCTGTAACCAGAGGACACAGATTTAAGGTAATTGGCAAAAGAAGTGAGATGAGGAATAATTATTTTAAGCAGCGAGTTGTTGTGATCTGGAATGCGCTGCCTGAAAGGGCGGTGGAAGCAGATTCAATAATAACCTTCAAAAGTTAATTAGATAAGTACTTGAAGGGGAGAAATGTCCAGGACTACGGGGAAAGAGCCGGGGAGTGGGACTAATTGGAGAGCTCTTTCAAAGAGCCGGTCTCAAGCCTCACCACATAAATTAAGTCCCTCATCCCTGATACGATTCTGGTAAATCTCCTCTGCACCCTCTCCAAGGCCTTGACCTCCTTCCTAAAGTGCAGTGCCCAGAATTGGACACAATACTCCAGCTGAGGCCTAACCAGTGATTTATATAAAGATAAAGAAGCAGTATCAATCACTGTGTTCCTTGATCAGTCAATATTAATAGTAGCATTTGCTTATTTATTTAATCCCTAATTTATATCTGGTTGATAATCCTGCTAGGCCTCAATTGGGAAAATCTTAAGAAAGTGGGAAGGGAGGAGGTAAAAGGGCAGGAGTTGCATCTCCTGCGCTTGCATGGGAAGGTGCCTTGGGAAGGGGAAGGAGTGATGTGGGTGATTGAGGAGTGGACCAGGGTGTCTCGGAGGGAACATTTCCTTCAGAATGCTGAAAGGGGAGGGGAGAGGAAGATGAGTTTGGTGGTGGGGTCACGCTGGAGGTGGCTTATATGGCGGAGGATTATCCGTTGAAGGTGGAGGCTGGTGGGGTGGAAGGTGAGGTCAAGGGGAACCCTATTGTGGTTCTAGGAGGGAAGGAAGGGGTGAGAGCAGATGTGCGGGAAATAGAATGGACACGGTTGAGGGCCATGTCTCCCCCATCCAGTTTTTTCCCACCTACATCTGCAACTCTTCCAATGCCCTCCGCCATTTTAACAGTTTCCAGTTTCCTGGCCCCAACCGCCTCCTTTTCACTATGGATGTCCAATCCCTCCACACCTCCATCCCCCACCAGGATGGCCTGAGGGCGCTCCACTTCTTCCTTGAACAGAGGCCCAACCAGTCGCCATCCACCACTACCCTCCTCCGCCTGGCTGAACTTGTTCTCACAGTGAACAACTTCTCCTTTGACTCCACTCACTTCCTCCAAATTAAAGGTGTTGCTATGGGTACCCGCATGGGTCCTAGCTATACCTGCCTTTTCATGGGATATGTGGAACATTCTTTGTTCCAGTCCTACTCAGGTCCCCTCCCTCACCTCTTTTTCTGGTACATTGATGACTGTATCGGTGCCGTTTCCTGCTCTCGCCCTGAACTAGAAAATTTCATTGACTTCACTTCCAATTTCCACCCTTCCTTCACCTTCACATGATCCATCTCCGACTGTTCCCTTCCCTTCCTCGACTTCTCTGTCTCCATTTCTGGGGATAGGCTATTGGCAAACATCCGCTATAAGCCCACTGACTCCCACATCTACCTGGACTACACTTCCTCCCACCCCGCTTCCCGTAAGGACTCTATTCCATTCTTCCAGTTTCTCCGTCTCCGCCGCATCTGCTTTGACGACACCATCTTCCACACCAGTGCTTCAGACATGTCTTCCTTTTTCCTCAATCGAGGATTCCCCTCTACCGTGGTTGACATGACCCTCAACCGTGTCTTTTCTATCTCCCGCACTTCTGCTCTCACCCCTTCCCCTCTTTTCCAGAACCACGATAGGGTTCCCCTTGTCCTCACCTTTCACCCCACCAGCCTCCATATTCAATGTTTCATCCTCCGCCATTTCCGCCACCTCCAGCGTGATCCCACCACCAAACACATCGTCCCCTCACCTCCCCTTTCAGCATTCCGAAGGGACCGCTCCCTCCGCAACACCCTGGTCCACTCCTCAATAACCCCCAACTCCCCTTCCCCTTCCCATGGCACCTTCCTGTGCAAGTGCAGGAGATGCAACACCTGCCCCTTTACCTCCTCCCTTCCCACTGCCCAGGGCCCCAAACACCCCTTCCAGGTGAAACAGTGATTTACTTGTACTTCTCACAATTTAATATACTGTATTCACTGCTCACGATGCGGTCTCCTCTACATTAGAGTGACCAAACGCAGATTGGGGGACCGCTTTGTGGAAATCCTCTATTCAGTCCGTAAGTGTGACCCCGAGCTTCCGGTTGCCTGTCACTTTAATTCTCCGCTTCACTCCCACTCTGACCTCTCCGTCCTCGGCCTCTTGCATTGTTCCAATGAAGCTCAACGTAAGCTCGAGGAACAGCACCTCATCTTTTGAGTAGGCACTTTACAGCCTTCTGGACTCAACATGGAGTTCAACAATTTCAGATTGTAACCTCGGCCCCTATCTTTTTCCCCACAGGGCAGCTGTTGATGAATCTTCCCATTTACACTTCATCTAGAGCCATCTTTTGTTTCTTAACTTGTCCCATTACCATCTCCTTTTGCCTCGCACCATCATCCCTTTTGTCATTTAATCTCTCCTGCCTTCCACCCTATCACAGACCCTCCCTTTTGTTCTTTCATCCCCTCCCCCATTTCCCAGCCACTAAACTTGCTTAAAAACCTGTTCCATTTCCTGCTTTTTTCCAGTTCTGATGAAAGGTCGTCGACCTGAAACGTTAACTCTGTTTCTCTCTTCACAGATGCTGCCTGACCTGCTGAGTATCTCCAGCATTTTCTGTTTTTATTTCAGATTTCCAGCCTCTGCAGTATTTTGCTTTTGTATAAAGATTGTTATATGTCATTTCAGGAGTTGTTGCTCATCCCAACACTACTGCAGGGCTCAAAGAATTAAGGCGTAGCTCGTAAACTGCAATGCAGGTTAGTAACATGACAGTGCTTCATGTGTTGGTCTGAATTTACATAGAATTACACAGCACGGTGGCATAGTGGTTAGCACTGTTGCCTCACAGCACCAGGGACCCGGGTTCGAATCCGGCCTCGGGCGACTGTCTGTGTGGAGTTTGCACATTCTCCCCGTGTTTGCGTGGGTTTACTCCGGGTGCTCCGGTTTCCTCCCACAGTCCAAAGATGTGCGGGTTAGGTTGATTGGCTATGATAAATTGACCCTTAGTGTTAGGGGGATTAAATACGTGGGGTTACGGGGATAGGGTGGGATATGTGTTGGTGTAGGGGTTATGGGGATCGGGTGGGATATGCGTCGGTGCAGGCTCGATGGGCCGAAATGGCCTCGATCTGCACTGTGGGGTTTCTGTGATTCTGTGTGAATATATCGCACAGAAACAGGCCATTCAGCCCACCTGGTCCATGCCGGTCTTTATGCTCTACACGAGCCTCCACTCTCTCCACTCTCTCAGTGAAGGGGATAATCCCATTGGCTGCCACGTTCACCTATATAACTAAACAGACCGCATTTAGAAGCAATTCACTGGGGTAACTCTTGACTTTGTGCAGTAGTGTAAAACACAGGAACAGGAGGAGGCCAGTCAGCCTCTCGAACCTGTTCCACCATTCAATTAGATCATGGCTGATCTGTAACTTAACCCCATCTACCCGCTTTGGTTCATTAACCCTTAATACCCTAATCCAACAAAAATCTCTCAATCTCAGTTTTGACATTTTCAATTGACCCCCCCAGCCTCAAGAGCTTTTTGGGGGAGAGAGTTCCAGATTTCCACTATCCTTTGTGTGAAGAAATGCTTCCTGACATCACCCCTGAATGGCCTGGCTCTAATTTTAAGCCAAGCCGCCTTGTTCTGGAGATAGGGAAAGTTGACTTCAATGGAAATAATAATAGGGAGGGATGTGAAACGGACTGCCGACTTGCTATCGCCCATTTTACACTGTCGCACAAGGTCAAGATCTACCCCCTTGTATGTGACGCACTTGGCAATTTTTTGAAGAGACACGATAGGCTGATAACGTGCAGCTTACCAGCACAGATCACTGGTTAGTTTGCGGCTAGGACTAGACTATTGGCCCAGAACTTGGTGTCGGGGGCTTGCTGCGCGTGCAAGCCCCCGATCTGCACTCACCCTGCGCGCTGACATCTGAAGCCCGGGCCTGCTTGCATTTCCTGTCACAGGCCCGGTTCAGATGTCAGCGCGCAGTGCTTACCTGATCCAGCGGCGTAGTTAGTGCGATGTGCCGGCTGGGATCAGGTGAGCACTGTACAACCAATCAGGGGAGGGGAAGGTTCATTCATGAATTTGAGAGTAAGAACTGTCAAACTCATGAAAACTACGGGGACCCAAAACACTATTTAAACTTTAAATAAACATTTTAAAACATCCCAATCATTAAATTAAGTATAAATAAGTTTTAAAAAATAATTTAAACAATAATTTTTTTTTTTGAAAAAAATAAATTTTTAATAAAAAGGGTCTAAAACTAAACTTACCTTATTGTAGATTCTTTAAAATAATAAACCTGTGGGAAAAAAAATTCTAAATTGCACTAAGACACCACTTACCTGTAAAAATAAATACTTACGTGTGCTTTTTACAAGCGTAAAGACCAGAGGCCTTTACACATGCGCAAATCCCCCAAAACAGAGGAAATCCAAGACGCACGCGCTGCCCCCTACAGCGCACGCGCTAGCCTCTTCAACTCGGGTTAGAGGAGAGGAAATGCCAGTTTTCAGCGCATGCGCTGTGCATGCTGAAAACCGGCATTTCCTCCGGCCAGATGCGTGAGTACCCCTTCCGTACTCACGCGTTTGGGGAGGAATTACTGCCCCATTGTTTAGGGCATTGGCTTGCAGGGTTAACTGAGGAGGAAGAATCCCCGCCCACAGTGAGAAGTCAACATCCTAGAAATAATCCTCAATCAAAATGTGGCGTTGCACAGATATCAGTGTCATATTATCAGCTCCCTGTTCAAGATAATCATGCAGATAGGATGCAAATCCTCCAGACACATCTAATGACACTATGCTGTCCCAAAAAGCAGAAATAATATCATATGTAAAGCACCCCGAGTCATTCTATTTCTATCTTAAATGCCACTGTCTGCACCTTGTCCACTAGTGTGTGTTTGCAAATGAAGATCAACAGGATTAGAACTTCTGTTGCTTCTCTATAAGGTTTCCCTCTATCCTACCATGGCTCCATTGTAATGGTCCTAACAAGCAAAAGAAAATGAACTTGCATTTCTATAGCGCCCATCATGACCTCAGGACGTCCCGAAGCGCTTTACAGCCAATTAAGTACTTTTTGAAGTGTAGTGACTGTTGTAATGTAGGAAATGCGGCAGCCAATTTGCACACAGTAAAGTCCCACAAACAGCAATGTGATAATGATCAGATAATGTATTTTACTGATGTTAATTGAGGGATATATATTGACCCAGGACACCGGGGAGAACTCCCTGCTCTTCTTTGAAATAGTGCCATCTTTTACGTCCACCTGAGAGAGCAGAATGGGCTTTGGTTTACCGTCTCTTCCGAAAGACGGCACGTCTGACAGTGCGGCACTCCCTCAGCGCTGTACTGGAGTGTCAGCCTAGACTTTTGTGCTCAAGTCCCTGGAGTGGGACTGTGAACCCACAACCTTCTGACTCAGAGGCAAGAGTGCTGCCCACTGAGCCACGACTGACTGAGCCAGGGCACCCACTCCCGGTCACTGTCCGGTGACACTGGGCGAGAGCAAGATGATCATAGAATCATAGAATCGTACAGCACAGAAGGAGGCCATTCGGCCCATCGAGCCTGTGCCGGCTCTTTCGAAGAGCAATCCGGTTAGTCCCACTCCCCCGCTCTTTCCCCATACCCCTGCAATTTTTTCTCCTTCAAGTATTTAATAACTGTCACAGTTGAAGAGCCGCCCAACCAACACACACCATCCCTCTGACCCCTCCCCCGATTAGTGTTGTAATGTGGGGAAATGCAGCAGCCAATTTGCACACAGCAAGGTCCCACAAACAGCAATGTGATAATGATCGGATGATGTTGGTTGAGGGATAAATATTGGCCCAGGACACTGGCCCACACACCAATGCTGTCAAGACTCGCACATTAATAATGACAAGGAAATGGAAGCCCACGAGAATGTAGCCCAGCCTGTTGTTAGGAGAGAATAGTTTATTTTTTTTTAGACAAAGATTTTTCTTGTAGCACATCTTGTTAAGATTTGGCAGTTTACAAGTGAAATTTTCATGCGTTGGATTTCCCAGCTCCTATTCTTATCGTAACTATATACTCAGCCGGTACATTACCTGCAGTTAAAGATAGTATTAGATTAAAGGAGGAGGCTTATAATGTTGCCAAAAAGAGCAGTAAGCCTAAGAGTTGGGAAGATTTTAGAATTCAGCAAAGGAGGACCAAGAAATTGTTAAAGAAAGGGAAAATAGAATATGAGAGTAAACTAGCGAGAGACATAAAAACAGATTGTAAAAGCTTCTATAGGTAAGTAAAAAGGAAAAGGTTAGCGAAAGTAAATGTGGGTCCCTTACAGGCTGAGACAGGAGAAATTATAATGGTGAATCAGGAAATGGCAGTGAAATTAAACAAATACTTTGGCCGCAAATTTAATCGTGCCGAGGGCGCGGGTTTGGAGGCGGGACCGATGTCAAAATCACAAAGATTTACAGCGGATAAGAAACCCACTGTCAACCCGCCTCCACACGAGTCTCCCAGGTGTTGGGTCTGTCAGCGCAGAACTGACCCGACACCAAGCGGCGGGGGAGACAATTCAGTTACTTAAATGGCTTGCCAAGAGCCAATTTAAGAGTCTTTTGAGGCTTTCTTGTAATTTTACCTTCTCCCCCACTGGTTATTCACTGTTCGGGGAACACGCCAGCTCAACCTGGCGTGTTGTGAGTCTGCTCTGATGTTTGTGAAAAGCTGACAGCTGCAGAAGTGGTGTCAAGGGTGCCATGTTGCAGATGGTGAGTTTCAGAGCACAGAAAATGTTGGTTACTGCATTTTTAATACATATAGAGATTCCTTTAGCTTACAAGTTTTTAGATCCAACTGTATGTCCAATGCCACCTCATTGGGAGAACTTCTCTCACCAGTGACAGATCGCTTCTGTCATCTCACCTGCAGCTGCCATCTATTCCAACAACATCAGAGCCATTGAAACAATCAGACCTTGGTCCTCCGAATCCTTCCAGGATCAGCCCCAACACCAACATCACCAACCTCATCATCAACCTCCTCTGCCATCGCCTGATGCTGCACTGGACACAGGGCATCAGCCCCTGACAAAATTGCTAGCTGGGAGGCCAACAATGGCATCACCATGGCCAGACTTTCTTCAACTGATGCTGTAAACCCTGGCTGCCATATGATGCACCAGGTTGACACCATCCCACACCAGCACCGTGAAGCATCCCTTTAATGTCCAAACCATTCCATGCACACACATCACTATAGCGGGATGGGGGGGGGGGGGGGAATTTATGACTGAACAATCACTGGAACTCAGTAAGACACTTCTCAATGTGCGCTCAGATCTGTCTAATAAGGGGCACTCTTTGAAAATGAGATTTCACTGTATGACAACACATTACCAGAAACTTCACATTGACATTGGCTAAAACTTTCAAGTGCTTACCTTTGTGTGTGTTGTTAGTTGGTATGCTTGCAGTAGGATAAGGGTGAGTGCGAGGGTTGGCTAGTGAGATGGGGAAGTTATAAAGTAGATAGAGGGGGTTGGGTGGAGGTGCAAGGTAAGTTGGTGTCCTGGGGAGGTCTCTTCCACCCGTTGGAAGGGAAGACAACCCCCCTGCGTGCTGTGACTCCCTCCATAAGCATATGGAGTCATTGGAGAGCCTGGATGCAAGAGTTCAGCTTTGTCCAGTGATTGTCAGTGTTTACAGCACCTCAATGCTGTCAAACACTGACAGATCAACTGTCAAACTCCATGTGGACGTGGTCCCTTTAAGGAAACCGGCTGATGACGCGTCATCAAATGATGTCATCAGACCCGCTTCCTGTTAATTGGCCGGTAACAAGGCCAATCAAGGTAAAATCATGTCTGCAGAGCAGACGCAGCTGGGAGCGGGAGCAGAACCAGAAAACCAGCTGTCCTGCCCCCATCCTGCATCCTCAATTAAATTTGTGGCCTTTGTGTCTGTCTTCATGGAAGAAGAGGCAAAAATATTCCCGGAAATAGTGGAGAATCAAGGGTCCAACGAGAATGAGGAACTGAAAGAAATTAGTATTAGTAAAAAAATAGTACTGGAGAAATTAATGGGACTGAAAGCTGATAAATCCCCTGGACCGGATGACCTACATCCTAGGGTTTTGAAAGAGGTGGCTATACAGATAGTGGATGCATTGGTTGTCATCTTCCAAAATTCCATAGATTCTGGAATGGTTCCTGCAGATTGGAAGGTAGCAAATGTAACCACACTATTTAAGAAAAGAGGGAGAGAGAAAACGGGGAACTACAGACCAGTTAGCTTGACATCAGTAGTAGGGAAAATGCTGGAATTTATTGTTAAGGACGTGATAACAGGGCACTTAGAAAATAATAATAGGATTGGGCAGAGTCAACACGGATTTATGAAAGGGAAATCATGTTTGACAAATCTGTTGAGATTTTTGAGGTTGTAACTAGCAGAATAGATAAGGGGGAACCAATGGATGTGGTGTATATGGGTTTTCAGAAGGCATTCAACAAGGTACATAGACACATAGAAGATAGTAGCAGGAGTAGGCCATTCGGCCCTTCGAGCCTGCTCCGCCATTCAATGAGATCATGGCTGATCATCCAAATTCAGTACCCGGTCCCTGCCTTCTCCCCATATCCCTTGATCCCTTTAACCTTAAGAAATATATCCAACTCTTTCTTGAATATACTTAATGAACTGGCCTCCACCGCCCTCTGTGGCAGAGAATTCCACAGGTTCACCACTCTCTGGGTGAAGAAATTCCTCCTCATTTCAGTCCTAAATGGCTTACCCCTTATCCTTAGACTATGACCCCTGGTTCTGGACTCCCCGGCCATCAGAAACATCCTTCCTGCATCTAGTCTGTCCAGGCCTGACAGAATTTTATAGGTTTCGATGAGATCCCCTCTCAATCTTCTAAACTCCAGTGAGTATAAGCCCAATCGACACAATCTCTCCTCATACGTCATCCCTGCCATCCCAGGTATCAGCCTGGTGAATCTTCGCTGCACTCCCTCCAGGCAAGAACGTCCTTCCTCAGATAAGGCGACCAAAACTGCACACAATACTCAAGGTGTGGTCTCACCAAGGCCCTGTACAACTGTAGCAAGGCATCCTTGTTCCTGTACTCGAACCCTCTTGCTACGAAGGCCAACACACCATTTGCCTTCTTAACCGCCTGCTGCACCTGCATGCTTACCTTCAGCGACTGGTGTACAAGAACACCCAGGTCTCTTTGCACTTCCCCTTCTCCCAATCTATTACCATTCAAATAATAATCTGCCTTCCTATTTTTGCCACCAAAGTGGATAACCTCACATTTATCCACATTATTGTGCATTTGCCATGTTTCTGCCCAATCACCCAACCTGTCCAAATCGTGCTGGAGTTTCACGACATCCTCCTCACAGCATACCCTCCCCCCCAGCTTTGTGTCGTCTGCAAATTTGGAGATATTACATCCAATTCTCTCGTCCAGATCATTAATATATATTGTGAACAGCTGGGGTCCTAGGACCGATCCTTGCGGTACCCCACTAGTCACTGCCTGCCACTCGGAAAACGACCCGTTTATTCCAACTCTTTGCTTTCTGTCCGCCTACCAGTTCTCTATCCAAGTCAATACCTTGCCCCCAATCCCATGTGCCTTAATTTTGCACGATAATCTCTTATGCGGGACCTTATCGAAAGATAAGGTGCCACACAAGAGAGTATTAAACAAAATTAGGGCTCATGGGATTGGGGGTAATATATTAGCATGGATTGAGGATTGGTTAATGGACAGAAAACAGAGAGTAGGAATAAGCGGGTCATTTTCGGGTTGCGGGCTGTAACTCGTGGGGTACCGCAAGGATCAGTGCTTGGGCCTCAGCTATTCACAATCTATATCAATGATTTGGATGAGGGGACCAAATGTAATATATCCAAGTTTGCTGATGATACAAAGCTGGGTGGGAATGTAAGTTGTGAGGAGGATCCAAAGAGGATTCAAAGGGGATATAGACAGGCTATGTGAGTGGGCAAGAACATGGCAAATGGAATATAATGTGGAGACATGTGAAGTTATCCACTTTGGTAGGAAAATTAGAAAAGCAGAGTATTTTTTAAATGATGAAAGATTGGGAAATGTTGGTGTTCAGAGGGACCTGGGTGTCCTTGTACACGAATCACTGAAAGTTAACATGCAGGTACAGCAAGCAATTAGGAAAGCAAATGGTATGTTGCTCTTTATTAGAAGAGGATTTGAGTATAAGAGTAAAGAGAGAATCATAGAAAAACATAGAAAAATAGGAACAGGAGTAGGCTGTTCAGCCCTTCGAGCCTGCTCCGCCATTCAATATGATCATGGCTGATCCTCTATCTCAATAGCATATTCCTGCTCTCTCACCATACCCCTTGCTGCAATTTGTATCTAGACGTCTCACTGCAATTACATAGGGTCCTGGTGAGACCACACCTGGAGTATTGTGTACAGTTTTGGTCTCCTTACCTAAGGAAGGATATACTTGCCATAGAGGGAGTGCAACGAAGGTTCACCAGACTGGTTCCTGAGATGGGGGGATTAACATAGAAACATAGAAGATAGGAGCAGGAGTAGGCCATTCGGCCCCTCGAGCCTGCTCCGCCATTCGATGAGATCATGGCTGATCATCCAAACTCAGTACCCTGTACCTGCCTTCTCCCCATATCCCTTGATACCTTTAGCTCTAAGAAATATATCTAACTCCTTCTTGAATATATTTAAAGACTTGGCCTCAACCGCCTTCTGTGGTAGAGAATTCCAGAGGTTCACCACTCTCTGGGTGAAGAAATTCTTCCTCATCTCTGTCCTAAATGTCTTACCCCTTATCCTTAGACTATGACCCCTGGCTCTGGACACACCGACCATCGGGAACATTCTACCTGCATCTAGTTTGTCCAGACCTGTCAGAATTTTATAAGTTTCGATGAGATCCCCTCTCATTCTTCTAAACTCCAGCGAGTATAAGCCCAATCGACCCAATCTCTCCTCATACGTCATTCCTGCCATCCCAGGGATCAGCCTTGTGAACCTTCGCTGAACTCCTTCCATGGCAAGAACATTCTTCCTCAGATAAGGTGCCCAAAACTGCACACAGTACTCAAGGTGTGGTCTCACCAAGGCCCTGTACAACTGCAACAGGACATCCTTGCTCCTGTACTTAAACCCTTTTGCTATGAAGGCCAACATACCATTTGCCTTCTTCACCGCCTGCTGCACCTGCATGCTTACCTTCAGTGACTGGTGCACAAGGACACCCAGGTCTCGTTGCACTTCCCCTTCTCCCAATCTATTGCCATTCAGATAATAGTCTGCCTTTCTGTTTTTGACACCAAAGTGGATAACCTCGCATTTATCCACGTTATATTGCATCTGCCACGCTTCTGCCCAATCACCCAAACTGTCCAAATCATCCTGGAGTTTCTCGGTATCCTCCTCGCAGCACACACGCCCACCCAGCTTTGTGTCGTCTGCAAACTTGGAGATATTACATCTAGTTCCCTTATCTAGATCATTAATGTATATTGTGAATAGCTGGGGTCCAAGGACCGATCCCTGCGGTACCCCACTAGTCACTGCCTGCCACTTGGAAAGAGACCCGTTAATTCCTACTCTCTGCTTTCTGTCCGCCAACCAGTTCTCTATCCAAGTCAATACCTTGCCCCCAATCCCATGTGCCTTAACTTTACACGCTAATCTCTTATGCGGGACCTTATCGAAAGCCTTTTGAAAGTCCAAATACACCACATCTACTGGTTCTCCCTTATCTATTTTCCCAGTTACATCCTCAAAAAATTCCAGTAGATTAGTCAAGCACGATTTACCTTTTGTAAATCCATGTTGACTTTGTCCGATCCTGTCACTGTTTTCCAAGTGCTCAGCTATTACATTCTTTATAATGGACTCTAGCATTTTCCCCACTACCGATGTCAGGCTTACCGGTCTGTAATTCCCCGCTTTCTCTCTACCACCCTTTTTGAATCGTGGGGTAACATTAGCTACCCTCCAATCCATGGGTACAGTTCCAGATTCCAGCGAATTTTGGAAGATGATCAGCAATGCATCTACTATTTCTAGGGCCACTTCCTTAAGTACCCTAGGATGTAGATTATCAGGCCCTGGGGATTTATCGGCCTTCAATCCCATCAATTTCCCTAACACCATTTCCCTACAAATACTGATTTCTTTCAGTTCCTCCCTCTCATCAGACCCTATGCTCTCCAACATCTCTGGGAGGTTATTTGTGTCCTCCTTTGTGAAGACAGAACCAAAATATGCATTTAATTGGTCTGCCATTTCTTTGTTCCCCATTATAACATCCCCTGCTTCTGACTGCAAGGGACCTACACTTGATTTCACTAATCTTTTTCTCTTCACATATCTATAAAAGCTCTTACAGTCAGTTTTTATGTTCCCTGCAAGCTTACTTTCATATTCTATTTTCCCCTTCTTAATTAATCCCTTTGTCCTCCTTTGTTGAATCCTAAACTGCTCCCAATCCTCAGGGTTACTGCTTTTTCTGGCCAATTTATATGCCCTCTTCTTGGATCTTATGCTATCCCTAATTTCCCTTGTTAGCCATGGTTGAGTCACCCTTTTTGTTTTATTCTTATCCCAAACTGGGATTAACAACTTCTGTAGTTCATCCATGCAGTCTTTGAATGTTTGCCATTGCCTATCCACCGTCAACCCTTTGAGTGACATTCCCCAATCAATCCAACCAATTCGCGCCTCATACCATCGTTGTTTCCTTTATTTAATTTCAGGAACCTAGTCTCTGAGTCAACTATTTCATTCTCCATCCTAATGAAGAATTCTATCATATTATGATCGCTCTGACCCAAGGGGCCTCGTACAACAGGATTGCTAATTAATCCTCTCTCATTACATAATACCCAGTCTAAGATGGCCTGATCTCTGGTTGGTTCCTCGACATATTGTTCCAGAAAACCATCCCGTAAACATTCTAGGAATTCCTCCTCCACAGTATTTTTACTAATTTGGTTAGCCCAATCTATATGTAAATTAAAGTCACCCATGATGACTCCTGTGCCCTTATTGCACGCATCTCTAATTTCCCGTTTAATGCCATCCCCAACCTCCGTATTACTGTTTGGAGGTCTATATACCACTCCCACTAACGTTTTCTGCCCCTTGATATTTCTCAGTTCTACCCATACAGATTCCGCATCATCAGAGTTAATATCCTTCCTTTCCATTGTGTTAATCCCCTCTTTAACCGGCAATGCTACCCCACCTCCCTTTCTTTTTTGCCTATCCTTCCTAAATATTGAATACCCCTGGATGTTGAGTTCCCAGCCTTGGCCATCCTGGAGCCATGTTTCTGTAATCCCAATCAAATCATATTCGTTTACCTCTATTTGCGCAGCTAATTCAGCCACCTTGTTCCGAATGCTCCTTGCATTAAGACACAAAGCCTTCAGGCTTGTTTTTTTAACGCTCTCAGACCTACATGAATTATTATTTACTGTGACCATGTTTGATTTAAACCGTTGAGTTCTTTGCCTTCTAATTTTGTTTTTCTCCTTCCTTTCTTTTGCTTTTTTCCTTGTTTCCCTTTCCTCTGTCTCCCTACTCAGGTTCCCAACCTCCTGCCACTTTAGTTTAAACCCTCCCCAACAGCACTAGCAAACACTCCCCCTAGGACATCGGTCCCGGCCCTGCCCAGGTGCAAACCTTCCTGTTTGTACTGGTCCCACCTCTCCCAGAACCGGTTCCAATGTCCAAGGAATTTGAATCCCTCCCCCTTGCACCATTTCTCTAGCCACGTATTCATTTGAAATATCCTCCTATTTCTACTCTGACTAGCACGTGACACTGGTAGCAATCCTGAGATTACTACCTTTGAGGTCCTATTTTTTAATTTACCTCCTAACTCCCTATATTCTGCTTTTAGGACCTCATCCCGTTTTGTACCTATATCGTTGGTGCCTATGTGCACCACGACAACTGGCTGTTCGCCCTCCCCCTCCAAAATGTTCTGCAGCCGCTCTGAGACATCCTTGACCCTTGCACCAGGGAGGCAACACACCATCCTGGAGTCTCGATTGCGGCCGCAAAAACGCCTATCTATTCCCCTTACAATTGAGTCCCCTATCACTAGAGCTTTCCCACTCTTTTTCCTCCCAGCCTGTGCAGCAGAGCCACCCATGGTGCCAGGAAGTTGGCTGCTGCTGCCTTCCCCTGATGAGTCATCCCCCCCAACAGTATTTAAAGTGGTATATCTGTTGGAGAGGGGGATGGCCGCAGGGGATTCCTGCACTACCTGCCTGCACCTCTTACTCTGCCTGCTGGTCACCCATTCCCTTCCTGCCTGTACACACTTTACCTGCGGTGTGACCAACTCACTATATGTGATATTCACGACGTCCTCAGCATCGCGAATGCTCCAAAATGAATCCATCCGCAGCTCCAGTGCCGCAATGCGGTCTGTCAGTAGCTGCAGCTGGACACACTTCCCGCACACATGGTCGTCAGGGATGCAGGAAGCGTCCCTGATTTCCCACATAGAGCAGGAGGAGCACACTACGGGGCTGGGCTGTCCTGCCATGACTTACCCTTTAACTAATTAATTAAAATTAAATGAATCCCACCAATTTCTCTGCAGTTAAATTATATATTTAAGGGCCCTGGTTTACAAACTGTCCCCGCTACACCACAGAGACTTTAAAAGCTATAAACCACAGACTTAAAGTTTTAAAACGAGAGAAATACTCCAATCAATCACCTACCTGTTTTGTGGTGACGTCACACCTCGAATACTTTTTACCTCCCTCCTTCCCTGAGATTGGAGATTGGTGAGGCCCACCTGAGCCTCTGGGGCCTTTTGTAGTCGCTCTGCCGCTCCGAGATTCCTCCCACCGCTGCCGATTGTCCTATGAGGAGAGATTGAGTAGACTAGGCTTATATTCTCTCGAGTTTAAAAGAATGAGAGGTGATCTCATTGAAACATACAAAATTCTTACAGGGCTTGACAGGGTAAATGCAGGGAGGATGTTTCCCTGGTTGGGGAGTCTAGAACCAGGGGTCACTGTCTCAGAATAAGGGGTCGGCCATTTAGGACTGAGATGAGGAGGAATTTCTTCACTCAGAGGGTGGTGAATCTTTGGAATTCTCTACCCCAGAGGGCTGTGGAGGCTCAGTCATTGAGTATATTCAAGACAGAGATCGATAGATTTTTGAATATTAAGGGAATCAAGGGATATGGGGATAGTGCAGGAAAGTGGAGATGAGGTAGAAGATCAGCCATAATCCTATTCAATGGCGGAGCAGGCTCGAGGGGCCGAATGGCCTACTCCTGCTCCTATTTCATATGTTCTTATGTTCTTATGTACACCCCCGTGTTGAACAAAGAGCCCCTTTTATCAGCTTCTGCATTTAATCCGTATTCCAGGAGCCCAAGGTCAGTGAACCAACTCCTGCTCTTTATCCTGCAGAGTCCAGTTTCCTTCGACCAAAAGCAGAGAACTGGATCTCCAAGTACAGCTGAGTCCAGAGCAATTGAATTCAACCGTACCGACACCAGGGAGGGGGGTCACAGACACAGGGAGGGGGTCACAGAAATGGACGAGGGAATTGGATGTAATATCTCCAAATTTGCAGATGACACAAAGCTGGGTGGGAGGTTATGCTGTGAGGAGGATGTCGTGAAACTCCAGTATGATTTGGATAGGTTGGGTGATTGGGCAGAAACATGGCAAATGCACTATAATGTGGATAAATGTGAGGTTATCCACTTTGGTGGCAAAACAGGAAGGCAGATTATTATTTGAATGGCAATAGATTGGGAGAAGGGGAAGTGCAAAGAGACCTGGGTGTTCTTGTGCACCAGTCGCTGAAGGTAAGCATGCAGGTGCAGCAGGCGGTTAAGAAGGCAAATGGTATGTTGGCCTTCGTAGCAAGAGGGTTCGAGTACAAGAACAAGGATGTCTTGCTGCAGTTGTACAGGGCCTTGGTGAGACCACACCTTGAGTATTGTGTGCAGTTTTGGTCACCTTACCTGAGGAAGGATGTTCTTGCCATGGAAGGAGTGCAGCGAAGATTCACCAGGCTGATACTTGGGATGGCAGGAATGACGTACGAGGAGAGATTCTGTCGATTGGGCTTATACTCACTGGAGTTTAGAAGATTGAGAGGGGATCTCATCGAAACCTATAAAATTCTGTCAGGCCTGGACAGACTAGATGCAGGAAGGATGTTTCTGATGGCCGGGGAGTGCAGAACCAGGGGTCATAGTCTAAGGATAAGGGGTAAGCCATTTAGGACTGAAATGAGGAGGAATTTCTTCACCCAGAGAGTGGTGAACCTGTGGAATTCTCTGCCACAGAGGGCGGTGGAGGCCAGTTCATTAAATATATTCAAGAAAGAGTTGGATATATTTCTTAAGGCTAAAGGGATCAAGGGATATGGGGAGAAGGCAGGGACAGGGTACTGAATTTGGATGATCAGCCATGATCTCATCGAATGGTGGAGCAGGCTCGAGGGGCCGAATGGCCTACTCCTGCTCCTATCTTCTATGTTTCTATGTGAGGGGGGGTCACAGACATGGGGAGGGGGTCACAGACATGGGGAGGAGGGTCACAGACATGGGGATGAGGGTCACAGACACGGGGAGGAGGGTCACAGACTCAGGGAGGGGGGTCACAGACACGGGGAGGGGGTCACAGACACGGGGAGGGGTCACAGACACGGGGAGGGGGTCACAGACACGGGGAGGGGTCACAGACACAGGGGGGTCACAGACACGGGGAGGGGGTCACTGACACGGGGAGGGGGGGTCACAGACACGGGGAGGGGTCACAGACACGGGGAGGGGGTCACAGACACAGGGAGGGGGTCACAGACACGGGGAGGGGTCACAGACACGGGGAGGGGGTCACAGACACGGGGAGGGGTCACAGACACAGGGAGGGGGTCACAGACACGGGGAGGAGGTCACAGACAGGGGGAGGGGGGTCACAGACACGGGGCGGGGGGTCACAGACACGGCGAGGGGTCACAGACATGGGGAGGGCGGTCACAGACAGGGGGAGGGCGGTCACAGACACGGGGAGGAGGTCACAGACATGGGGAGGGGGCTCACAGACACGGGGAGGAGGTCACAGACAGGGGGAGGGCGGTCACAGACACGGGGAGGAGGTCACAGACAGGGGGAGGGCGGTCACAGACACGGGGACGGCGGTCACAGACACGGGAAGGAGGTCACAGACAGGGGGAGGGCGGTCTCAGCCAAGGAAGGGGGGTCACAGACACAGGGAGGGGTCACAGACACGGGGAGGGGTCACAGACAGGGGGAGGGCGGTCACAGACACGGGGAGGAGGTCACAGACAGGGGGAGGGCGGTCACAGACACGGGGAGGAGGTCACAGACAGGGGGAGGGCGGTCACAGACACAGGGAGGGCGGTCACAGACACGGGGAGGGGTCACAGACACGGGGAGGGGTCACAGACAGGGGGAGGGCGGTCACAGACACGGGGATGGCAGTCACAGACAGGGGGAGGGCGGTCACAGACACGGGGAGGAGGTCACAGACAGGGGGAGGGGGGTCACAGACAGGGGGAGGGGGGTCACAGACACGGGGAGGGGGGTCACAGACATGGGGAGGAGGTCACAGACAGGGGGAGGGCGGTCACAGACACGGGGAGGGCGGTCACAAACACGGGGAGGAGGTCACAGACACGGGGAGGGGGGTCACAGACACGGGGAGGGCTCACAGACACGGGGAGGGGGGTCACAGACACGGGGAGGGGGGTCACAGACACGGGGAGGGCGGTCACAGACACGGGGAGGAGGTCACAGACACGGGGAGGGTGGTCACAGACACGGGGAGGGGTCACAGACACGGGGAGGGGGGTCACAGACACGGGGAGGAGGTCACAGACACGGGGAGGGCGGTCACAGACACGGGGAGGGGTCACAGACACGGGGAGGGCGGTCACAGACACGGGGAGGAGGTCATAGGCACGGGGAGGGCGGTCACAGATACGGGGAGGGGTCACAGACACGGAGAGGGTGGTCACAGACACGGGGAGGGGGTCACAGACACGGGGAGGGGAGTCACAGACAGGGGGAGGGCGGTCACAGACACGGGGAGGGGGTCACAGACATGGGGAGGGGGATCACAGGCACGGGAAGGAGAGTCACAGACAGGGGGAGGGCGGTCACAGACACGGGGAGGAGGTCACAGACACGGGGAGGGCGGTCACAGACACGGGGAGGAGGTCACAGACACGGGGAGGATGGTCACAGACACGGGGAGGAGGTCACAGACACGGGGAGGAGGTCACAGACAGGGGGAGGAGGTCACAGACAGGGGGAGGGCGGTCACAGACACGGGGAGGAGGTCACAGACACGGGGAGGGCGGCCACAGACACGGGGAGGAGGTCTCAGACACGGGGAGGGGGTCACAGACACAGGGAGGGGGATCACAGACACGGGAGGAGGGTCACAGACACGGGGAGGGGGGTCACAGACACAGGGAGGGGGGTCACAGACATGGGAAGGGGGGTCACACTCAGGGGGTGGAGGTCACAGACAAGAATACCCTCAGTCAACTAGTCCTGGGACTCAGTGAAGTAACTACTAACAATACTAACAATAACCAGCCCCAGGACAGTGACAGGGGTAACACAAAGAATTCGACCCAACACAATCGTCGCTAAGCAAAAGGAAAAATATCTGACATATTGGGCAGAAACAACAAAAACCCAAAGCAAACTCAATTGCTACTTGGCCCTAAACAGACAATACAACATAGCTGATTACCTGACCATGGTAAAGGATAACAAACTGAGAAGAACCTTGACAAGGTACAGACTTAGCGAACATAGCCTAGCGATCGAAAAAGGCAGACACAGGCAGACCAGGCTGCCAAGAGAGGACAGGATATGCTCTCACTGCAGTCAGGGAGTGGTGGAGACAGAGATGCACTTCCTCACAGCTTGTGGAAAATATCAGGGCATCAGGGAGAATTTCTACCAAAAATTCTCACAAATATGCCCTGATTTCAGAAATCTGAATGACAACCAAAAACTCCCATTCCTACTGGGAGAGGAGAGAAGCTGTATAACACTGGCGGCACACTATGTTACAGCTTGCCATGAACAGAGGGACAACCAGTAAACTAAGAAAAGAATATATATAAACAATGCGAATGTATATTTATACACTCAGGGATATACCTGTTTATACACTGTATGAATAGAACTGCGTTTATGTGCTAAACCATAAATGTATTTTGATGCTTTGGCAACATAAGATGTAACTTATCATGCCAATAAAGCGATTTGAATTGTGAATTGTGAATTGTGAATTGTGAATTGGGAGGGCGGTCACAGACACGGGAAGGGGGCCACAGACACGGGGAGGGGGATCACAGACACGGGAAGGAGAGTCACAGACAGGGGGAGGGGTCACAGACACGGGGAGGAGGGTCACAGACACGGGGAGGTGGATCACAGACATGGGGAGGGGGATCACAGACATGGGGAGGGGTATCACAGACACGGCGAGGGGGATCACAGACACGGGAAGGAGTGCCACAGACAGGGGGAGGGGTCACAGACACGGGGAGGAGGGTCATAGACATGGGGAGGGGGATCACAGACATGGGGAGGGGGCAATTTTAATCGAACCCGCCTGTCACTAGTTTTCGCCCCGCCCGGTTTTACGTCAGTGCAGAGTTTTATTGCACGGGATGTCAGGTCGGTGTTCCACCCGATCCCACAGGTTTCCCGCTCGGAGAGTTAGGTCAAAATTACTCCCGGGGTTCGTGGAATCCGAGATAAAGGAACCCCTTGCGCCCCGCCCCATGTCATCTATTAGTTTCCGCTTCCAAGACAAAAGAGTTGGAGGCGATTTTAACTCTAGTCGCTCAGCAGAAACCTGGCGGGCGGGCAGTTAAAATCGCCTGCGGGCTCTTCCCTGTCCGAAAGCTGCCATGATCGCAACATCTGCAATTTTAACCCGCTCTCCTGAGGCAGGCAGCGAGAACAGACGCCCGGAGCCAACGGGGTCCTTCTTTACACAGGCATGTTGCGGCCCGATGACATCATTGAGACCCGAGTATAATTTTAACCCTGAGCGGGGAATCCACCTGGAGTGAAATATCCATTTCATCTTTTGTATTTGTTGTGGAAACTTGTTTACTTTTCAGTGCTCAGCACCAACCCCAACCCCCACCCAACCTCCCTCACTCCCAAGCCCCAACATCCCCAATCACCCCCATCCCCCCACACTCCCCAACCCCCCACCCACCAACCCCCACACTCCCCATCTCCCCCACACTCCCCAATCCCCCATCTCCCCCACACTCCCCAATCCCCCCATCTCCCCCACACTCCTCAATCCCCCCATCTCCCCCATACTCCCCAATCCCCCCATCTCCCCCACACTCCCCAATCCCCCCAAACCCCACACTCCCCAACCCCCCACCCACCAACCCCCACACTCCCCAATCCCCCCATCTCCCCCACACTCCCCAATCCCCCCAAACCCCACACTCCCCAACCCCCCACCCACCAACTCCCACATTCCCCATCTCCCCATCCCCCCACACTCCCCAATCCCTTACCCCGAACCCCCACACTCCCCAATCCCCCCATCTCCCCAATCACCCCCATCCCCCCACACTCCCCAACCCCCCACCCACCAACCCCCACACTCCCCCACACTCCCCAATCCCCCATCTCCCCCACACTCCCCAATCCCCCCATGTCCCCCACACTCCCCAATCCCCCCATCTCCCCCACACTCCCCAATCCCCCCATCTCCCCACACTCCCCAATCCCCCCATCTCCCCGACACTCCCCAATCCCCCCATCTCCCCCACACTCCCCAATCCCCCCATCTCCCCCACACTCCCCAATCCCCCCATCTCCCCCACACTCCCCAATCCCCCCATCTCCCCACACTCCCCAATCCCCCCATCTCCCCCACACTCCCCAATCCCCCCATCTCCCCCACACTCCCCAATCCCCCCATCTCCCCCACACTCCCCAATCCCCCACCCCCAACCCCCACACTCCCCAACCCCCCACCCACCAACCCCCACACTCCCCAATCCCCCATCTCCCCCACACTCCCCAATACCCCCATCTCCCCCACACTCCCCATTCCCCCCATCTCCCCCACACTCCCCAATCCCCCCATCTCCCCCACACTCCCCAATCCCCCCATCTCCCCCACACTCCCCAATCCCCCCATCTCCCCCACACTCCCCAATCCCCCACCCCCAACCCCCACACTCCCCAATCCCCCCATCTCCCCCACACTCCCCAATCCCCCCATCTCCCCCACACTCCCCAATCCCACCATCTCCCCCACACTCCCCAATCCCCCATCTCCCCCACACTCCCCAATCCCCCACAAACCCCACACTCCCCAACCCCCCACCCACCAACCCCCACACTCCCCAACCCTCCACCCACCAACCCCCACACTCCCCAATCCCCCATCTCCCCCACACTCCCCAACCCCCCATCTCCTCCACACTCCCCATCCCCCCATCTCCCCCACACACCCCATCCCCACATCTCCCCCACACTCCCAAATCCCCCCATCTCCCTCACACTGCCCATCCCCCTATCTCCCCCACATACCCCATCCCACCATCTCCCCCACACTCCCCAATCCCCCATCCCCACACACTCCACACAGTCCCCAATCCCCCCATCCCACCACACTCCCCAAACCCCCACCCCCCAACACCCACACTCTCCCATCTCCCCGATCTCCCCCACACTCCCCAATCCCCCCATCCTCCCCCAGCTCCCCAACACCCCCCATCTCCCCCACACTCCCCAATGCCCCCATCCCCCCAAACTCCCCAATCCCCCACACTCCCTAATCCCCCCATCACCCCCACACTCCCTAATCCCCCATCACCCCCACACTCCCCAATCCCCCATCCACCCCACACTCCCCAATCCCCCCATCCACCCCACACTCCCAATCCCCCCATCTCCCCCAAATTCCCCAATCCCCCCATCTCCCCCACACTCCCCAATCCCCCATCTCCCCCACACTCCCCAATCCCCCCATCTCCCCCACACTCCCCAATCCCCCCATCTCCCCACACACCCCAATCCCCCATCTCCCCCACACTCCCCAATCCCCCCATCTACCCCACACTCCCCAATCCCCCCATTCCCCCACACTCCCCAATCCCCCATCTCCCCCACACTCCCCAATCCCCCCATCTCCCCCACACTCCCCAATCCCCCCATCTCCCCCACACTCCCCAATCCCCCCATCTCCCCCACACTGCCCAATCCCCCATCTCCCCCACACTCACCAATCCCCCCATCTCCCCCACACTCCCTAATCCACCCATCTCCCCCACACTCCCCAATCCCCACAACTTCCCCACACTCCCCAATCCCCCCATCTCCCCCACACTCCCCAATCCCCCCATCTCCCCCACACTCCCCAATCCCCCCAACCCCCAAACCCCACACTCCCCAACCCCCCACCCACCAACACCCACACACCCCAACCCCCCACCCACCAACCCCCACACTCCCTATCCCCCATCTCGCCCACACTCCCCATCCCACCATCTCCCCCACACTCCCCAATCCCCCCATCTCCCCCACACTTACCATCCCCCCATCTTCCCCACACTCCCCATCCTCCCATCTCCCCCACACTCCCCAATCCCCCATCTACCCCACACTCCCCATCCCCCCCATCTCCCCCACACTCCCCAATCCCCCCAATCCCCCCCACACTCCCCAATCCGACCCATCCCACCCACACTCCCCAATCCCCCCATCCCCGCACCCCCATCTCCCCGCAACACTCCCCAATCCCCCCCATCCCCCCCACACTCCCCAATCCCCACACCCCCCCACACTCCCCAATCCCCCATCCCCCCCCCACACTCCCCAATCCCCCCACCCCCCCCACACTCCCCAATCCCCCCATCTCCCCCACAATCCCCCCCACCCCCCCCACACTCACCAATCCCCACATCTCCCCCACACTCCCCAATCCCCCCATCTCCCCCACACTCCCCAATCCCCCCATCCCCCCCCAGACTCCCCCCAATCCTCCCATCCCCCCCACACTCCCCAATCCCCCCGTCCCCCCCAGGCTCCCCAATCCCCCCATCCCCCCCCACACTCCACCCCAATCCCCCCCATCCCCCCCAGACTCCCCAATCCCCCCATCTCCCCCACACTCCCCAATCTCCCATCCCCCCACATTCCCCAATCTCCCCATCCCCCCACACTCCCCAATTGCCCCACCCCCCCCACACTCCCCAATCCCCCCACCCCCCCACATGCCCCAATCCCCCCCATCCACCCCACACTGCCCAATCCCCCCATCTCCCCCCCACAATCCCCAATCCCCCCCATCTCCCCCCAAACTCCCTAATCCCCCCACCTCCCCCACAGTCCCCATCTCCCCACCCCCCACACTCCCCAATCCCCCCATCTGCCCCACACACCCCAATCCCCCCATCTCCCCCACACTCACCAATCCCCCCATCTCCCCCACACTCCCCAATACCCCCATCACCCCCACACTCCCCAATCTCCCCATCTCCCCCACACCCCCACCCCCCAACCCCCCATCTCCCCCACACTCCCCAATCCCCCCCATTCCCCCACCACACTCCCCAATCCCCCATCTCCCCCACACTCCCCAATCCCCCCATCCCCCCCACACTCCCCAATCCCCCAAACCCCACACACCCCAAACCCCCACCCACCACCCCCACACTCCCCAACCCCCCACCCAACAACCCCCACACTCCCCCAACCCCCAAACCACCCTATCCCCCATCACCCCCACACTCCCCATCCCACCATCTCCCCCACACTCCCCAATCCCCCCATCTCCCCCCACACTTACCATCCCCCCCATCTTCCCCACACTCCCCATCCTCCCATCTCCCCCACACTCCCCAATCCCCCATCTCCCCCACACTCCCCATCCCCCCATCTCCCCCACACTCCCCAATCCCCCCCCACACTCCCCAATCCGACCCATCCCACCCACACTCTCCAATCCCCCCCATCCCCCCAATCCCCCCACCCCCCCACACTCCCCAATCCCCCCACCCCCCCACACTCCCCAATCCCCCACCCCCATCCCTCCCCACCACACTCCCCAATCCCCCATCCCCCCACACTCCCCAATCCCCCATCCCCCCACACTCCCCAATCCTCCATCTCCCCCACACTCCCCAATCCCCAATCCCCCATCTCCCCCTACACTCCCCAATCCTCCATCTCCCCCACACTCCCCAATCCCCAATCCCCCATCTCCCCTACACCCCCCAATCACCCACACCCAACCCCCACACTCCCCAATCCCCCCATCCCCCCACACTCCCCAATCCCCCCATCCCCCCACACTCTCCAATCCCCCCATCCCCTCACACTCCCCAATCTCCCCCACACTGCCCAAACCCCCACACTCCCCAATCACCCCACACTCTCCAATCCCCCCCACACTCCCCAATCTCCCCCACACTCCCCAATCCCCCACCCCAACCCCCAGATGCCCCAATCCCCCCATCTCCCCCACACTCCCCAATCCCCCCATCTCCCCCACACTCCCCAATCCCCCCATCTCCCCCACACTCCCCAATCCCCCCATCCCCCCACACTCCCCAATCCCCCCATACCCACACTCCCTAATCCCCCCATCTCCCCATCTCCCCCACACTCCCCAATCCCTGCATCCCCCCCACACTCCCCAATCCCCCCATCCCCCCCCACACTCCCCAATCCCCCCATCCCCCCCCCACACTCCCCAATCCCCCCATCCCCCCCACACTCCCCAATCCCCCCATACCCCCAGACTCCCCAATCCCCCCATACCCCCAGACTCCCCAATCCCCCCATACCCCCAGACTCCCCAATCCCCCCATCACCCCCACACTCCCCAATCCCCCCATCACCCCCACACTCCCCAATCCCCCCATCCCCCAACACTCCCCCACACTCCCCAATCCCCCCATCCCCCCACACTCCCCAATCCCCCCATCTCCCCCACACTCCCCCATCCCCCCCACACTCCCCCATCTCCCCCATCACTCCCACACTCCCCAATCCCCCCATCCTCCCCCAGACTCCCCAATCCCCACATCTCCCCCACACTCCCCAATCCCCCCATACCCACACTCCCTAATCCCCCCATCTCCCCCACACTCCCCAATCCCCCCATACTCCCCAATCCCCCCATCCCCCCAGGCTCCCCAATCCCCCCATACTCCCCAATCCCCCCATCCCCCCCAGGCTCCCCAATCCCCCCCATACCCCCCCAGACTCCCCAATCCCCCCATCACCCCCACACTCCCCAATCCCCCCATCTCCCCCACACTCCCCAATCCCCCCAATCCCCCCCACACTCCCCAATCCCCCCCATTCCCCCCCACACTCCCCAATCCCCCCACCCCCCCACACTCCCCAATCCCCCCCCATCCCCCCCCCACACTCCCCAATCCCCCCCATCCCCCCCCACACTCCCCAATTCCTGGACTAGGGACAGGGTCACTGGCAAGGCTTGGAAGCAAAGCAGAGCCAGGCCTGGTTAGTACCTGAACGGGTGACCATCAGGGAAGACCAGGTGCAGAAGGTCACAGAAGGAGCCCCGAGGAGGGGCGGTTGGTGAGAAGGTCACGGAAGGAGGAGCGGCTGGTGAGCAGGCCCGGGCGTTGGGCTGAAGATTGTCGGACAGGAGGAATGGTGGAAATGGAATGGCGGCGCGCACCGACGCAGCGGCTTTGCTTCTCCCAGTCATGGAAGCTTGCAAGATCATATTTCGTTGTTCATGTACTTGTGCAATGACAATAAAGTTGAATTATTATTAATTATTATCCCCCCCCCACACTCCCCAATGCCCCCATCTCCCCCACACTCCCCAATCTCCCCATCTCCCCCACACTCCCCAATCCCCCCATCTCCCCCACACTCCCCAATCCCCCCATCTCCCCCACACTCCCTCCATCTCCCCCACACTCCCCAATCTCCCATCTCCCCCACACCCCCAATCTCCCCATCTCCCCCACACTCCCCAATCTCCCCATCTCCCCAATCTCCCCATCTCCCCCACACTCCCCAATCTCCCCCACACTCCCCAATCTCCCCATCTCCCCCACACTCCCCAATCTCCCCATCTCCCCCACACTCCCCAATCCCCCCACACTCCCCAATCCCCCCACACTCCCCAATCCCCCTATCTCCTCCACACTCCCCAATCCCCCCATCTCCCCCACACTCCCCAATCACCATCTCCCCCACACTCCCCAATCCCCACACTCCCTCATCCCCCCACTCCCATCTCCCCCCCACACTCCCCAATCCCCCCATCCCCCCCCACACTCCCCAATCCCCCCATCCCCCCACACACTCCCCAATCCCCCATCTCCCCCACACTCCCCAATCCCCCCATCTCCCCCACACTCCCCAATCCCCCCATCTCCCCCACACTCCTCAATCTCCCCATCCCCCCACACTCCCCAATCCCCCCATCTCCCCCACACTCCCCAATCCCCCCATCTCCCCCACACTCCCCAATCCCCCCATCTCCCCCACACTCCCCAATCCCCCCATCTCCCCCACACTCCCCAATCCCCCATCTCCCCCACACTCCCCAATCCCCCCACACTCCCCAATCCCCCCATCTCCCCCACACTCCCCAATCCCCCATCTCCCCCACACTCCCCAATCCCCCCACACTCCCCAATCCCCCCATCTCCCCCACACTCCCCAATCCCCCCATCCCCCCACACTCCCCAATCCCCCCATCTCCCCCACACTCCCCAATCCCCCCATCTCCCCCACACTCCCCAATCCCCCCATCTCCCCCACACTCCCCAATCCCCCCATCTCCCCCACACTCCCCAATCCCCCCATCTCCCCCACACTCCCCAATCCCCCCATCTCCCCCACACTCCCCAATCCCCCCATCTCCCCCACACTCCCCAATCACCATCTCCCCCACACTCCCCAATCCCCACACTCCCTCATCCCCCCACTCCCATCTCCCCCCCACACTCCCCAATCCCCCCATCCCCCCCCACACTCCCCAATCCCCCCCATCCCCCCCCACACTCCCCAATCCCCCCCATCCCCCCCACACTCCCCAATCCCCCCATCCCCCCACACACTCCCCAATCCCCCATCTCCCCCACACTCCCCAATCCCCCATCTCCCCCACACTCCCCAATCCCCCCATCTCCCCCACACTCCCCAATCCCCCATCTCCCCCACACTCCCCAATCCCCCCATCCCCCCACACTCCCCAATCCCCCCATCTCCCCCACACTCCCCAATCCCCCCATCTCCCCCACACTCCCCAATCCCCCCATCTCCCCCACACTCCCCAATCCCCCCATCTCCCCCACACTCCCCAATCCCCCCATCTCCCCCACACTCCCCCAATCTCCCCCACACTCCCCAATCACCCCAGCTCCCCCCCACTGCTGAGATCAATAGGCTTTTGCAAGACAAGTTTATAAATGGATAAGGAGCCAAGGCAGGTGGATGGAGTTAGGATACAGATCAGCTGTGATCTCATTGAATGGAGGAACAGGCTCGAGGGGCTGAATGGCCTCCTTCTGCTCCTACGTTCCACCCTCCGAACATCTGGTAAGTGCGCCTTTAAGAAAGGTCAGAGTTCGAGAAACTTAATTAAACCTGAGTCGTATTCAGATTGGCAAAAAAAAACCGAGGCAGCACTGCGCCTGATTCAGCAGGCAATTTGCTATTGTGATAAATGTGAGATTTGGCTGCTTATTATCAGCCTCCATTCTCACACAGGCGCTTGTACAGTGAAGGAGTGTGTGGCACAGGGAGAGAGAGAAAGAAAAAAAATCGGAAATTTACATTTGGACTTCGAGTAACATGGCAAAGGGTATTTGCAAATAACAGCGCGAGACTCAGCACTTTCATTGTCTGCGAGACTCTGTTTCCCTCTGATATGAAAATTCAATTATTTTACAGCCAGACCCTACCATTCAACCATCATCTCGCTGACAACCAGTCTAAGTGTGGAGCCTGGTGCCTCTGTGGGCAGCTTGCTGACTAGATAGCGCTCTGCCGCATTCTCAAATGTGACATTATTTTTTTTTTGCAAGACTCGTGAGCACAGACACACACACACACACACACACACACACGAGATTGCCGGAAGATTTTTGCATTCACGGAGCGAAAATTAATCAACTCAACCCTGCATTATCCAGTGTCTGTAATTTTGTCTTTTAATCTACATATTGAATTTTTTTTCTTTTAAAAGTTTAATTTCCTGCAGAGGCTGATAGTAATCGTATATTTAAAATGTTAAATGCTGCCAGTGTGTATTATTCAGACGCAGCGCATGCACATGAATATATAATGTGCTTTCGTAGGATACAGTGGGTTAACAATAGTTGTTTTTTTGCCTCATTAAAAAGGAGGTCTGAACTCCTTAAAGAGATAGGATCTGTTTCTCAGTAACCAACAAAAGCTGGGTCTCTTGCCTCGCGCTAGTTCCCCCTCTCTTGCCAGCTTTCACCTCTCTCCCACCTTTAACCGGCCTCAATCCGTGTGTCCATTAACCATGTCCATGAGCCCTGACAACGAATGCCAGCAGGTTGAATGCAACTGTTTGCATATTGTGCTGTTGTCACTGTGAGGAGTCGAGCCCAGCTGAGGATGGGGTGCGTGGGGTGGCACTGGCCACAGGTGACATCAGGTTAACCCTTCGGATGCACTTCCGAAGTGCTCACATGACAGAAATATAACTCGATCTACGAAAAGAGTAAAGCAGCGATTCATAGAAACATAGAAGATAGGAGCAGGAGTAGGCCATTCGGCCCCTCGAGCCTGCTCCGCCATTTAATGAGACCATGGCTGATCATCCAAATTCAGTACCCTGTCCCTGCTTTCTCCCCATAGCCCTTGATCCCTTTAGCCTTAAGAAATATATCTAACTCCTTCTTGAATACACTTAATGAATTGGCCTGAACTGCCTTGTGTGGCAGAGAATTCCACAGGTTCACCACTCTCTGGGTGAGGAAATTCCTCCTCATCTCAGTCCTAAATGGCCTACCCCTTATCCTTAGACTGTGACCCCTGGTTCTGGACTCCCCGCCATCGGGAACATTCTTCCTGCATCTAGTCTGTCTAGTCCTGTTAGAATTTTATAAGTTTCAATGAAATCCCCTCTCATTCTTCTAAACTCCAGCAAATATCAGCCCAATCGACCCAATCTCTCCTCATACGTCATTCCTGCCATCCCAGGTATCAGCCTGGTGAATCTTCGCTGCACTCCCTCCATGGCAAGAACATCCTTCCTCAGATAAGGTGACCAAAACTGCACACAATACTCAAGGTGTGGTCTCACCAAGGCCCTGTACAACTGCAGCAAGACATCCTTGTTCCTGTACTCAAACCCTCTCGCTACGAAGGCCAACATACCATTTGCCTTCTTAACCGCCTGCTGCACCTGCATGCTTACCTTCAGCGACTGGTGCACAAGGACACCCAGGTCTCGTTGCACTTCCCCTTTTCCCAATCTATTGCCATTCAGATAATAATCTGTCTTCCTGTTTTTGCCACCAAAGTGGATAACCTCGCATTTATCCACATTATACTGCATCTGCCATGCAGAGTGATACTCGGAATGAGAGTTCTTAGGGTGAAAACAATTCACTGGGGCAGAGAAGGTTACAACAACAACAACCTGCATTCATATAGCGCCTTAAGCATAGTAAAATTTCCCAGGGCGCTTCACAGGAGCGATTATCAGACAAAATCTGGCACCGAGTCACATAAGGAAATAAGCTGACCAAAAGCATAACACTGTCAGCTGTGGCTCAGTGGACAGCACTCTTGCCTCTGAGTCAGGAGATTGTGGGTTCATAGTCCCACTCCAGGGACTTGAGCACAAAAATCTAGACTGACACCCCAGTGCAGTGCTGCGGTAGTGTTACACTGTCGGAGGTGCCGTCTTTCAGGTGTCGATGTTTAAAAAAAAGAGACTTGCATTTATACAGCGCGTTTCACACCCACCGAACGTCTCAAAGCGTTTTACAGCCAATGAATTACTTTTTTTGGAGTGCAGTCACTGTTGTAATGTAGGAAACACGGCAGCCAATTTGCACACAGCAAGATCCCACAAACAGCAATGTGATAATGACCAGATCATCTGTTTTAGTGATGTTGGTTGAGGGATAAATATTTGCCCCAGGACACCAGGGAGCACTCCCCTGCTCGTCTTCGAAATAGTGCCGTGGGATCTTTTACATCCACCTGAGAGAGCAGACGGGGCCTCGGTTTAATGTCTCATCTGAAAGACGGCACCTCCGACAGTGCATCACTCCCGCAGCACTGCACTGGGAGTACCAGCCTAGATTTATGTGCTCAAGTCCCTGGAGTGGGAGTTGAACCCCCAACCTTCAGACTTAAAATGTACTTCATTGGCTGTAATGCGCTTTGGGACGTCCTGAGGTCATGAAATGCGCTGTGTCAAAGTTAGTTCCTTCTGCCACCATTTCCTTCCCTCCATCCTTGCTGATCATCTGTTCCACATGTTTATCACCAATTTACTGAAAACTCATTCTTGAATTTCCCATGTTTATGTCGTCGGCCTTAATTTGAGGCTATAACTTCCTATTCTTGAATTCTGTACTTGGCAGAAAATCTTATCCGAGTCCACATTCTCCAAATTATATTAAATACTCCTATCAAATCACCCCTCCGGGTAGCTAACTTCTCCTTAGAGCTCCGTTGCCTCAATTCTGGAATTAATCCAGAAAAAAAATCTACCACTCCTTCCATTAACTTAATATCCTTTTTGAAATAGGGCGTCAAACTGCGCGCAGTACCGCAAGTGGCAAATTCTTCCCGCTCAGCAGTTTTGGAACAACAGGGTTGCAGTTCTTTGCATCACATATATCATTCCCCAGGGGACAATGAACAAATGTACAATTACAGTAACAGCTTAGAACAAAATGTTATCATAACAGCAGTGCGTACAAAGATGGTGGCTTAGTATAATCAAAGATGGCAGCTTGGGGTAATCAAAGATGGCAGTTTGATATAATCACAAAGGACACTACAAATGGGAGCCTACTGTGATCTGTGCAAAAATAATTTCAGAGGAGGTTTTGAAAGCGAAATCTTCAATCTTTTAAAAATCTCACTAAAGATATAAGCCTAGAAATTAAGTTTGGCGATATTAATAGATGAACACTTAATGGATTCATATGACATTTCTCTGCTATTTTAATGCAGGTGTCAACCTATTCATTTTAAGTGGATTATGCAACTGCTAAAGTACCAGACAATAGAATGTCACGGGGATACATTAAGCATTCATCCGTTAATATCGCCAGTAGTTTCTGGACGGTTTTTACAATGGCCCTCTACATTGTTGCTACCAGCCTCATCTTCAATTTACTTAACTGATCCATTTTGGACAAGATTGAAATCCTAATACCTGCCCAGGTCCATCGGCCTCCGTGCTAAAATACATCCGTACAGTCCTGGGGGAGTTTTGCTTTCTTTACTATTTCTAATCAGCGGGGAATGCTGTTCAGTACTGGAGTTAAATTCCAAAGTACACGGGAACCTGCTATCTTCTGAGATGTGCCTGTACGAGCGATTTCCGCCTCGATCTGAATTATTCCAGCTAACTCACTGATTAGTGAATGTGAAGATCACAAGATGGTGACAGCTGAGAAAGACCATTCCGCCCTTTTACATATCGTCCTATTTCCACCGCACATTTGTTCCCAGTGGGAGTCACAAGACTTAAAGACAGACACAGATGAGGGAGGCCATTTGGCCCATCTTAAAACTCATCCATCTAGGAAAAAAAGACCTATATTTTCCCAAATTACATCATTTTATTATATTACTTCTTCCACTACCATACCCAGGAGACCATTCCAAGTATTTGTTTGAAGAGGTTTTCCTGAAGCTTCCTTTTCATTAGATTTAACGTCTCTCCGCTTGTTCTAGTATCTTGGTCTACCTTGAAGTGATGCTCCAGATAAAACCTCATCTATAGCATTTAATATCCTGCGTGCTTCTAGAATCATAGAATCATAGAATGGTTACAGCACAGAAGGAGGCCATTCGGTCCATCGAGCCCGTGCCAGCTCTCTACAAGAGCACTTCAGCTAGTCCCACTCCCCCGCCCTTTCCCTGTAGCCCTGCAACTTTTTCCCCTTGGGTACTTCTCCAATTCCCTTTAGAAAGCCATGATTGAGTCTGCCTCCACCACCCTTTCAGGCTGTGAATTCCAGATCCTAACCACTCGCTGAGTAAAAAAGTTTTTGGTTCTTCTGCCAATCACCTTGAATATGTGTCCTCTGGTTCTCGACCCTTCCGCCAATGGGAACAGTTTCTCTCTGTCTACTCTGTCCAGACCCCTCATGATTCTGAACACCTCGATCAAATCTCCTCTCAACCTTCTCTGCTCTAAGGAGAACAACCCCAGCTTCTTCAGTCTCTCCACGTAACTGAAGTCCCTCATCCCTGGAATCATTCTCGTAAATCGTTTCTGCACCCTCTCTAAGGCCTTTACACCCTTCCTAAAGTGCGGTGCCCAGAATTGGACACAATACTCCAGTTGAGGTCGGACCAGTGTTTTATACAGGTTCATCATAACTTCCTTGCTTTTGTACTTTATGCCTCTATTTATGAAGCTCAGGATCCCGAATGCTTTTTTAACCGCTTTCTCAACCTGCCCTGCCACCTTTAACGATTTGTGCCCAGGTCTCTATGTTCATGCACCCCCTTTAGGATTGTAAAAGATCTTTTCTCTGTCACTTCAATGCAAGACTAAAAAGCACCAGTTTCTCCAGTCTTTCCTCATAATTCAATCCTTTCCCACAAGAGATCAGCCTCGTGGTCCTTCTCTTACACCACAACAACAACCACTTGCATTTATATAGCGGCCTTTGACATAGTGAACCATCCCAAGGTGCTTCACAGGAGCGATTATAAAACAAAATTTGACACCGAGCCACATAAGGAGATATTAAGACAGGAAAGAGGTAGGTTTCAAGGAGCGTCTTAAAGGATGAGAGAGAGGTAGAGAGGCGGAGAGGTTTAGGGAGGGAATTCCAGAGCTTAGGGCCCAGGCAGCTGGAAGTACGGCTGCCAATGGTGGAGCGATGGAAATCGGGGATGTGCAGGAGCGCAGAGACCTCGGTGGGGGGTTATAGGGCTGGGGGAGGTTACAGAGATAGGGAGGGGCGAGGCCATGGAGGGATTTGAAAACAAGGATGAGAATTTTTAAATCACGGTACCTCCTCCAAAGCCTGACTAATTCCCTTTTGTCTTTAAGACCAAAATTGAGCGGAATATTCAAGGTGCAGTCTGACGACAATTTACCATGACATCTTCTGATTTGAACAGTCAACTTTGGCTCAGTTGTGTAGTGCTCTTGTCTCTAATTTAGAAGCTCGTGGGTTGAAGTCATGCTCCAGCACCTCAGTTGATAGTTGAGGCCGATATGTCAGTACAATGCTGAGAGAGCGCTGCTTTGTCAGAGGTGACGACACTTGAGTGTGTTCAGAGGGATGATAAAATTCTTGGGGCTAAAAGGGGTAAATTATGAGGACAGGTTGCACAGACTGGGCCTGAATTTAGAAGATTAAAGGGTGATCTAATTGAGGTGTTTAAGATGATTACAGAATTTGACAGGGCAGAGAGAGAGAAACTATTTCCTCCGGTGGGGGGAGTCCAGAACAAGGGGGCAGATCCTTAAAATTAGAGCCAGGCCGTTCAGGGGTGATGTCAGGAAGCATTTCTTCACACAAAGGGTGGTGGAAATCTGGAACAATTTCTCCCAAAAAGCTGTTGAGGCTGGGGGTCAATTGAAACTTTCAAAACTGTGATTGATAGATTTTTGTTAGGCATGGGAGGTCACAGAACCAAGGCGGGTAGATGGAGTTAAGTTACAGATCAGCCGTGATCTAATTGAATGGTGGAACAGGCTCGAGGGGCCGTATGGCCTCCTCCTGTTCCTATTATTTGAGGACAACCCCAACTGGTTCACTGATGTCATTCAGGGGTGGACGTTTGATGGACTCAAGGTGGCCTGGTTAAACCAACCAGCCAGTTGTGAGGGTAAAACAGGATGGCTATGAACATTACCAGTGATCCCGAGAACAACTGAATAAAAAAATAAATACTGCACAGTCGTCCCTCTAAGCAGAGCTTTAAAGCATAAATAGAGTAATGCCCTCCTGTTTAGAGGTTAATCTGTATTTACACAATATTCAAGGATAAACACCACAGATTTAAATGTTTCCTGAGAGAGGGAAAATACAAAAGATTCACACCGTTGACATATTCAAGCAGACAATAGACTCGAATCTTGTGCGCATATGCGCTGAATTATGTCACATGAATTAACCATGAACTGCAACAGAAATAATCCGGATTTCATCTACAGATTTTAAAGTGCAATTCCCTTGAAATAAAAGGTTACTTCGCAAAGATTTAACCTTGGGACTTTACAGCCTCTTGTATGCTGGTTTTTTAAAATCATATTTCCGTGAGCCTGGTCCAGCTTCCTGTCCCATTACATCCACTTTCCGTACTCCAGCATCAGGAAGAACCGGAATTACTAGCCTTAACAGCGAACGACAGGATCAAGATTTGACATCGTAAATAGCGGGCGCCAGGCGCCTAGAATTTGAATTTTAAAAGACCAAAATGAAATGTTATGGGGATTTTTAATAGAGGTGTTCAAAATCATGAGGGATTTTGATAGAGTAAATAAGGAGAAACTGTTTCCGCTGGCAGGAGGGTCGGTCTGTGCACCAGTCGCTGAAGGTAAGCACGATAGCAAAATACTGCAGAAGTTGGAAATCCGAAATAACAACAGAAGGTAAGCATGCAGGTGCAGCAGGCGGTTAAGAAGGCAAATGGTATGTTGGCCTTCGTAGCGAGAGGGTTTGAGTACAGGAATAAGGATGTCTTGCTGCAGTTGTACTGGGCCTTGGTGAGACCACATCTTGAGTATTGTGTGCAGTTTTGGTCGCCTTATCTGAGGAAGCATGTTCTTGCCATGGAGGGAGTGCAGCGAAGGTTCACCAGGCTGATACCTGGGATGGCAGGAATGACGTATGAGGAGAGATTGGGTCGATTGGGTTTATACTCGCTGGAGTTTAGAAGAATGAGAGGGGACCTCATTGAAACTTATATAATTCTAACAGGACTAGACAGACTAGATGCAGGAAGGATGTTCCCGATGGTCGGGGTGTCCAGAACCAGGGGTCACAGTCTAAGGATAAGGGGTAAGCCATTTAGCACAGAGATGAGGAGGATTTTCTTCACCCAGAGAGTGGTGAACCTGTGGAATTCTCTACCACAGAAGGCAGTAGAGGCCAATTCATTAAATATATTCAAGAAGGAGTTGGATATATTTCTTAAGGCTAAAGGGATCAAGGGATATGGAGAGAAGGCAGGAGTGGGGTACTGAATTTGGATGATCAGCCATGATCTCATTGAATGGCGGAGCAGGCTCGAGGGGCCGAATGGCCTACTCCTGCTCCTATCTTCTATGTTTCTATGTTTTTTAATCAGTTGACACAGATTTAAGGTAATTGGCAAAAGAACCAGAGGAGAGATGAAGAGAAAATTCAGTTACCTTTGAATAAATGTTAACATATTATACAGGGGACTATTAGCCAAATGTTTTTTTGTTCCCTGTCATAATAATAATAACCATAATCAACTTTATTGTCATTGTTAGTGCACAAGTGCAGTACAATGAAATGTAGGCTTGCGGCTCCCGAGAGTGTACATTTAGATTAAGACATTTAAACATTCAACATACATTTGGCTTGTAATACATTAACATAAACATAATAAAGTGCATTGGCAGATGTGCAGGCTTTAGAGTTTATTTGTGGAGTTCAGTAGGATGACAGCCCTGGGGAAGAAGTTGTTCCTAAATCTGGTCGTTCGGATGCGAATGCATCTGTAGCGTCTCCCAGATGGCAGGGGGGCGAACAAACTGTGGCTGGGGTGGGTAGGGTCTTTGATGATGGTCAGTGACCTCTGTAAACAGCGTTTCTGGTATATGTGCTCTATGGTCGGTAGCTGGGTACCGGTAATGCGTTGGGCAGTTTTGACTACCCGCTGCAGGGCTTTCCGGTCATAGGAGCTACAGCTGCCATACCATACTGTGATACAGTTCGTCAGGATGCTCTCTATTGTGCAGCGGTAAAAGTTAGAGAGGATCAGGGGTGACAGGTTACATCCCTTCAGCCTCCTTAGGAAATATAGGCGCTGCTGGGCCTTCTTCACCAAAGAGGAGGTATTGAGGGACCAGGAGAGGTCTTCCGTGATGTGGACTCTGAGGAACTTAAAGCTGTCCACCCTTTCCACCACAGCCCCATGGATGTGGATAGGGGTGTGACTTCCGCCTTTAGACTTCCTGAAGTCCACAATGATTTCCTTGCTGTCTTGCTAAGAGGCATTATTAAAGCTGTACCATAAACATATGGGCCTAGAAATTGAGTGGGCTTTGCGCCCATTTTGCGGCGCTAGAGGTCATTGCGCTGGACATACAGCCGGTTCAGAAATTCCCTGGGGCCCTACCATCGGCGGTAGACCGGTTGCGCTGCGCCGGCACCGATGACGTCATCGGTGTGCGCAGCGTCCCGGTTGCCGTGGTGACGGGCCCCAGCGCCGAAATTGAGTTGCGGCCGCCTCGCCCGTGGCAGCCGCAACTAAGACTCTGGCAACCGAGTCTTACAGGAGTTTGCGCCGGCGCATTAAGGTCGCGCGGCGGCCGGCCGCTTTCCCGCCGGCCGCCTGCCCGCACCTCCCTCCCCGGACTCCTCCACCCCCCCCCGCGGAACAGATGCTTCTGGGCTGCGAGCCCGGCACTTCCCCGAGGTGCCGGGCTCATTTTTGTGAAGATTTTACCGGCCAGCGGGCGGGTGCAGGCAGCTCCTCCTTAACTGAAGGAGGAGGCCTGCACTTCCCGAGCCTGCCGCACCGCATCGGGTGCCGCAGCGCCGGAATAGCGCCGCAATGCGGCAGGTAGCGCCCATTTTCAGGCGCAAACACCCTTCAGTAGCGCCGGCAGCCATTTGGGCGTGGCGCTACTGAATTTTTGGCGCGCGCAGGGGGACTTAGCGCCGGCGCTAACTTTCCGGCGCTAAAGCCCTGGCGCGGCGCCAACTGAATTTCTAGGCCATGGCCTTTAATGATCGCCATTTTGCCAAAGAATGCAGCCAGCCAATTGAAGGACATAAATTGGAAACATAGGAACAGCTTTTTGGGGGCGAGAGTTCCAGATTTTTGTGTGAAGATGTACTTCCTGACATCAGTCCTGAACGGCCCAGCTCTAATTTTAAGGTTCTGCCCCCTTGTTCTGGACTCCCCCCACCAGAGGAAATAGTTTCTCTCCATCTACCCGATCAACTCCTTTAATCACCTGAAAACACCTTGATCAGATCACCCCCTTAATCTTCCGCACCCGAGGGAACACAAGCCCAGTCCGTGCAACCTGTCCTCGTAATTTAACCCTTTTCGCCCCCAGTATCATTCTGGTGAATCATCCTGTGGCACGATTGGCACCCCTGCCAGCACACCAGTCACGCCCCGAGATGACCGATTCTGGGTCGTCCGCTTCGGTTTTGCACGTGTGAGATCTCTGCGCTCCTCTACTTCAGTCCTCTTGAGCATCCCTGATTATAATCGCTCCACCATTGGTGGCCGTGCCTTCTGTTGCCTGGGCCCTAAGCTCTGGAATTGCCTCCCTAAACCTCTCCGCCTCTCTTTCCTCCTTTAAGACGCTCATTAAAACCTACCTCTTTGACCAAGCTTTTGGTCACCTGCCCTAATTTATCCTTATGTGGCTCGGTGTCAAATTTTTTGCCTTATCGCACTCCTGTGATGCGCCTTGGGACATTTTACTATGTTAAAGGCCGTAGAGCGTGGAGCGTGGAGCGTGGAGCCAGCGACGATGAAGAGGAGGCCGCATTGGAGCATTCACATCCCGACGGTGTGTTCGGCGAGTCGGGCAGAGGAGCGCAGCGCAACGAGCAGCAGCAGCAGACTCAACGACACGCTGCAGCACGTCGGCCGGCAGCTCCATTTCGGGTAACTCGCAGTCCGGATGGGAGGAGGGGAGCTGGGCACGGTGGCCAGAACGGGAGAAGCAGGCCACCACACGTGGAGCCGGCAACAGTGAGGAGGAGGCCGCGGTGAAGAGGAGGACGGAGCGGCTGAGGGACATCGTGCTCCCACTGCCACGGGAAGCCATTGTATTGACTCTGAACGCGGCGCTGTATGTATAGCTGACGCGTCCCCACGGGGAACAAGCATTCCATTGTACTTGTTACATATGGCAAATAAATCTAATCTGAATCTGAATCTGAATCTGAATCTTATATAAATACAAGTTGTTGTTGTGGTTGTTGTTATTGTGGCAAGTTCGCGCAACAACCAATTTCTAGGCCATTGTCTCTTTCGATCTCCCAATCTATGGTGCTATTAATCTGCCTTGGGGGGGAAAAAAATCAAAATCAAATATGCTAAAGTAGGTATTTTAGGAATCCAGTCTTGCTGACTTTTCGAAAAGCAGCTCTCTGAGTATTTTAATTACAATTTTGGCGTGTTCATGTGAGATCCCAAACCTACGGTTCATTCATCATTAATTTCAATTTTGATAAAGCCTGAAGCTTTATCAGAGAAGCTGTACCAAATTCTGGCAGGGAATATAATTGGATTAGCTTTCAGATTTGACAGTGTCTTTCTGCAATGCTGTGTTGGAATCTGTTTGAAGTGAACTTCTACTGCAGATTAATATGCAAAAAGGTGCCCAATTCTAACAATTGGACTGAGGTTATAAACTGCTAAAGGGTAACTTACTCCTCGTACCATTCGTGTTCCGTCGAGCTCATTTAAAAATAAGTCGTTTACAGGAAGGTAATGGACTTTGTTTCAAAGAAAAGTCATAGAAATCTCCCCATTTTCCAAATAACTATTACTTGTATTATTACATCTTCGGTAGAGTTTGAGATGGTCGCTATTGAAAAAAGAAGGTGCATTGTGGAGATTTAAATGCAAACTAAGCAAAGAGGCAAAGCCCAAATCATCACAGGCTCCTCAAAATCCTTCTCTTCCACTGCATCTTTGACCTCTCACCCCAACCCTCTCCATTTCCCATTTTCAGCTTGGGATCAGCTTTGCTCCGTAAGAAACATAGAAACATAGAAACATAGAAGATAGGAGCAGGAGTAGGCCATTCGGCCCCTCGAGCCTGCTCCGCCATTCAATGCGATCATGGCTGATCATCCAAATTCAGTACCCTGTCCCTGCTTTCTCCCCATATCCCTTGACCCCTTTAGCCTTAAGAAATGTATCCAACTCCTTCTTGAATATATTTAATGAATTGGCCTCTACTGCCTTCTGTGGTAGAGAATGCCACAGGTTCACCACTCTCTGGGTGAAGAATGTGGGGCACTGTGATAGATCTTCCCGCACGTGTGGAATGCGACAGAAATTCCAAACCATTCACATTGCGAATGGTAATTGCCATCCACTGCTAATTTCATGAAATATGCCCAATTATGCCATGCATAATACATTAATTTGACGATAATACCCCAAGCAATACAGCAAGAAAGCATGCAGAATTAATCAAGTTGCGTGTATTAATTGGATTAACGTTCCCAACAAAATACATGTTTAGACTAGTGTCATTGGGTATGCGTGGAGCTGGGAGCTGGGAGGTGATGATGTGAATGAAATATTTTTTAAGTAGTTTCTATATTTTGTTCGAACAAGTTTACTCCACCCTTGATAAACCATTTAACATTTATAACAAGTCGTCTCCAGTGTCACTGCTTGGTTTGTGCCAACTGAAAGAACTTCACACGTAATTATAATGAAACACGAGACGACACGACAGTAAGCAGGTGAGAATACACTGCAATCTCTTGCTAATGTGTTTCACCTCGGATACTGTGATTATAAATGGTGCTTTTCCACAGTTTTCATGCTGCTGGGAACCCAAAGTTTGGGTTTTGTGCTGGGACCTAAGGCCTAATCTCTGGAATTCCCGCCCTAAACCTTTCCGCCTCGCTAGCTCTCTCTCTCCTCCTTCAAAACGCTCCTTAAAACCTATCTCTATGCCCAGGCTCTTGGTCATCTGTCCTAATATCACCTTATGTAAATTTTGTTTGATAACGCTCCTGCGAAACTCTTTGGGAGGATTTATTACTTTAAAGGCGCTACATAAAGGCAAGTTGTCATTGTTGTTAGACTTGCTAAAACCGGCAGCCTGGAAGACCCATGAGAAACAGGAGCTTCCCAGTCGCTACTCTCAGTGAATCTGACAGTTTTATAGACCCTATACTTTTGGGAACCCAATGACAGGAGTAGTTTGGGATACAATGGTGTCAGCCATGGCTCAAAGATAGAAAGAAAGAAAGACTTGCATTTCTACAGCGCCTTTCACGCCCACCAGACGTCCCAAAGCGCTTTACAGCCAATGAAGTACTTTTTGAAGTGTAGTCACTGTTGCAATGTGGGAAACGCGGCAAATCATTTGTGCCCAAAAAGCTCCAACAAACAGCAATGTGATAATGACCAGATCATCTGTTTTAGTGATGTTGGTTGGGGGATAAGTATTGGCCAGGTCACTGGGGAGAACTCCCCTGCTCAGTGGTAGCACTCTTGACTCTGAGTCAGAGGTTGTGGGTTGAAGTCCCACTCCAGAGACTTAAACAAATAATCTAGGTTGACATTTCTGTTCAGTACTGAGGGAGTGCTGCATTGTCGGAGGGGCAGTACTGAGGGAGCGCTACACTGTCGGAGGGGCAGTACTGAGGGAGTGCTACACTGTCGGAGGGGCAGTACTGAGGGAGTGCTGCACTGTCGGAGGGGCAGTGCTGAGGGAGTGCTGCACTGTCGGAGGGGCAGTACTGAGGGAGTGCTGCACTGTCGGAGGGGCAATACTGAGGGAATGCTGCACTGTCGGAGGGGCAGTACTGAGGGAGTGCTGCACTGTCAGAGGGACAGTAATGAGGGAGTGCTGCACTGTCGGAGGTGCAGTAATGAGGGAGTGCTGCACTGTCGGAGGTGCAGTACTGAGGGAGCGCCGCACTGTCAGAGGGGCAGTACTGAGGGAGCACCGCACTGTCGGAGGGGCAATACTGAGGGAGTGCTGCACTGTCGGAGGGGCAGTACTGAGGGAGTGCTGCACTGTTGGAGGGACAGTGCTGAGGGAGTGCTGCACTGTTGGATGTGCCGTCTTTTGGATGAGATGTTAAACTGAGGCCCCGTCTGCTCTCTCAGGTGGAGTAAAGGATCCCACGGCCACTATTTCGAAGATGAGCAGGGGAATTCTCCCTGGTGTCCCGGCCAATATTTATCCCTCAATCAACATCACTAAGAAACAGATTATCTGGTCATTATCACATTGTTGTTTGTGGGAGCTTGCTGTGCACAAATTGGCTGCTACATTTCCTACATTACAACAGTGACTACACTTCAAAAGTACTTCATTGGCTGTAAAGCGCTTTGGAACATCCTGAGGTCGTGAAAGGCGCTATAGAAATGCAAATCTCTCTTTTAGAGTAATTGAGTAATTTGAGACATGGCGTGTGGTGAGTGCTCGAGAGGAACAGGAGACTTTGGACCTCTGGTTCCCAAAGCTCTCCCCCACTGGGGGTTTTCCTCACCTCGTGTCTGGGTCTGTTGTAGACTCACTGATAGAGATTGATCGCTGGGGTTAGTCAACAACCCCATTATTGTTGAATCATGCGACTACCAGGATGGTAGAAGGTGAACTAGATGAACCTCGGCCTTGCAATTCCTAAGAAGAAAAAGAAGACAAAGACTTGCATTTCTATAGCGCCTTTCACAGCCTCAGGACGTCCAAAAGCTCTTCACAGCCAATGAAGTACTTTTTGAAGTGTCGCCACTGTTGTAATGTGGGAAACATGGCAGGCAAATTCAGCACAGCAAGCTTCCACAAACAGCCATGTGATAGTGACCAGATAATCTGTTTTAGTGATGTTGATTGAGGGATAAATATTGGCCAGGACACTGGGGAGAACTCCTGCACACTATAAAAATGCCTATAAAGTCAGCTTAAGAATAACAACAACTTGCATTTATAAAGCACCTTTAACGTAGTAAAACGTCCCTCGGCGTTTCACAGGGGCGTTATCAGACAAAACTTGACACCGTGTCACACAAGGAGTCATTAGGACAGGTGACCAAAAGCTTGGTCAAAGAGATAGATTTTAAGGAGTGATTTAAAGGGGGAGAGAGAGGTTTAGGGAGGGAATTCCAGAGTTTAGTGCTTAAAATCTTCCTTCTTCTTCTTAGGCAGTCCCTCGGAACCGAGGATGACTTGCTTCCACATTAAAAATGAGTTCTCAGGTGACTGATGAGTCCAATGCGGGACCTACAGTCTCTGTCACAGGTGGGGCAGACGGTGGTTGAAGGGGCGGGTGGGTGGGGTGCTTGGGTTGATGTGCGCTCCTTGCTCTGCCTGTGCTTGGCTTCCGCTTGCTCCCGGCGAAGAGACTCGAGGTGTTCGGCGCCTTCCCGGATGCTTCTCCTCCACTTTGTGCGGTTTTGGGCCAGGGATTCCCAGGTGTCGGTGGGGATGTTACACTTTTTCAAGGAGGCTTTGAGGGTGTCCTTGAAGCGTTTCCTCTGCCCACCTGGGGCTCTCTTGCCGTGCCGGAGCTCCGAGTAGAGCGCTTGTTTTGGGAGTCTCGTATCGAGCATGCGGACAATGTGACCCGTCCATCGGAGCTGATCGAGCGTGGTCAAAGCTTCGATGCTGGGGATGTTGGCCTGAGCGAGAACACTGATGTTGGTGCGCCTATCCTGCCAATGGATTTGCAGGATCTTGCGGAGGCAGCATTGGTGGGACCTCTCCAGTGCTTAAAATATTGGAGTTAAAGGGAACGGTATCACACTATAGGCAAGAAATTGCTCTCGGCGATATAAGCAGACAAATCCTTTATGCGTTCATACAACATTCCATCGGCTGTTTTAAAGGAGGCAACAAAACATTGAAAATAAACTGTTAAACAGCAGACAGAGAAATTGCTCTGACTGTGTTAAGGGTTTTAATGGAAAGTGGCCTAGAAATTCAGTATAGCCACTTTTGGGGCGGTAAAGTCGGGCGGCCGCTAAAGTTTGCGCCCGCCGGAAAGTGGAGGCCACTTCGCCGATATTCAGTAGCTTTGGCCAAGGAGTTTGCTCGAGCGCTAAAACTGGCGATGCACGGCTATCTTTAGGCGCTAAGCCGGCGGTGCAGACTGATACCGCCGAGGCCGGGCGCAGCGCAGGTGCGGTCATGTCTTGATTGACAGCAGACACCCTGGCGCCGGCCAGCTCTTAAAGGGGGAAGGGTCGACTTGGTCTGCTGCCACGCCCTGGATACTGCAGCCCTCCAGCTAGGCCTAAACACTGCTGCTGGAGAGAAATAGCGCCAGGAAGGATGCAGAGGGCCCGTGAGCGAGCGCAGCGCTTCTCTGCCCATGATTTAAAGGTGCTGGTTAGGGCTTTGGAGAGGAGACGCCATATCTTGTTCCCGGACAGTGGCAAGAAGCCTGCCACCAGGGTCTACAGGAGAGCCTGGAGGGATATCGCCCAGAGGGTCACAGCTACCTGCGATGTCCCCAGGACTGGTGTCCAATGCCGGAAAAAGTTTAACGACCTCACTCGGATTGTCAGGGTGAGTACCCTTTCCAGTGTCCTCCTCATCCTTGCATGTGCACCTCACATTATGGGCAAAGGGACCTCAAAGCCCTAATGGCCAGCCCTCATCCAGCAGCTATGGCACTGGCATGAACATCCATTGCACTTTCTGCACTTTACACACTGGCCAAGCTATTCGACCATGGGAGGCAGTGCACACAACAACAGGGCACCACACTGTACTTAGAGGCCGTCCTTTCTCTTGCAGGCCAAGCTGGCCCAGAATCTGAAGAGCCGGACTGTCACCGGGGGAGGCCGTGCCCAGTTCCAGCAGCTCAGTGACCTGGAGGAGCGCGTGGGTCGACTCATGGGTGGCTGGCTGATTGGCCCCGTTGCATGTGGAGATGCCGACCCTGTGCTGGGCCCCAATGGTAAGGACATGACCTTTTGGACCTCTCTCGTTCCCCTTGCGCTTCAGATCTACATCCTTTGCCACTGTCCGACCAATGCGCTGAATGCCACCACTCATGCCTCCCTCGCTGACGCCCTGTCCTCACTCTAAAGCTACTCTTGTGCCTTCCTGCTTTCAGCTGGTGAGGAGGAGGTACCTGAAGCTGCCACTGACAGTCCCTCGGAAGAGGAGGACGAGGAGGAGCAAGAGGAAGGCGGCCCATCGGGGGAACCCTCATCCGCGCCAGGGGATGGCAATGGAGGGGAGACGTCTTCCCTGGAGGAGAGCCAGGGGGAAGTGTTGCAGGGGGGTGTAGCTCCTGTGCCCAGTGGCGTCGAGCCACGCGGGAAGGGTCGGGAAGCTCGGCTGCCTTCTCCCCAGAGGGGGGAAGTGTTGCAGGGGAGTGTAGTTGCTGGGCCCAGTGGCGTCCAGCCACGCGGGAAGGGCCGGCCAGGTCGGCGGCCTTCTCCCCAGAGGGAGAGTCCGGCCTCCAGTCCGGAGACGGTCCTCGTCCAGGAGGTGCGCCTCCTCGATCAAATGTCCGCGGACTCGGATCACCGGCACACCGAGTTCATGGGGGTTGTGGCACGGTTGCCTGAGGCCATCGAGTCCCTGGCTCATAGTGTGTCCGATTTCGGGGCCTCACAGGCCAGGGGTTTCGAACAACTCGGGGCAGCACAGGCCAGGGGTCTCGAACAATTCGGCGCAGCACAGGACGCGAGTCGGGCCGAATTCAGGGCAGCACAGGACGCGAGTCGGGACGACTTCAGGGCAGCACAGGCAGCGAGTGGCCAGTTGATCAGTGGTGCCATGCAGTCACTGGCTGGTCTGATGCGGGCACAGACCAGGGCAGTGCGGGCACTCACTGCTGCCACACTCGCTGTCTCAGCCAGGCATTGCCAGGGCACCCGCCGTGCTGCAGCAGCACAGCGGTCTGGCCTTCAGCAGATTGCTACGCTTGCTGCAGTGCCAGCCCGGCCGAGTGCCAGTGTCTCAGGCGAGCAGTGAGCGCCTGGCATCAGCCAGCTTGCCCCCATTGCTGCAGCCGCCACTGACACTCCCCCAGCAAAGCTGCCACGAGCTGCTGGACAGACTAATGCTGCCCAGCCACAGCTGCAGCAGTCAGCAGCCGGCCCCTTGAGGGCCAGAGCTCGTCTAGGCCGACCCCCAAGGGCATCTGCCGTCACGCAATGTGCCCCTCAGGAGCCTTCCCCCAGCCTTGCAGCACCCACAGGGCCCAGGTTGAGGCGGAGCAGCAGGTCGGCCAGGGGCCGGAAAAGGCTGGACAAGGACTCGCCCTCTCGGCACACAAAGTAGAGTGTGTTGCCAAATGTTTTTTTATATGGGGGTGGTTGTGTTGTCTATGGGGGGGGTTCTTTTGGTAAGGCCAAGGATGAAGGCCATTTGGATGGAAAAGTTTTGTTATTCCTCCCCAGGTTGTGGGAGTGAGATATGTTTTTGACTGTTTTTTGGGGGTGTTGTCTGTTTTTGGGTTTCATGTGGGAAGGGCCCTGAGTTTGTTCAATAAAGCTTTTTCTTTATTCAGCTTGTCCATGTGTGATGTTTCAAGTGGTTGTTGCGTTAACCGGCTGAGGGCTTGCGGAGCGGCTGCATTCATGTCCCTTCATTGCCACAAGCCATTCCCTGACAGGGGGCCTAGAAGTGTCGTTCAATAAGCCGCCGACGGACGGCCCTTGGACCTTGTGGCTCCCTCCTGGGCTGGTACTCCTCCTCCTCCTCCTCCTCATGGTCCTCCTGCTCGTCCTCCTGAGGTGGTGGTCCAACGTGAGGTGGCAGTGCCTGAGTCCTGCGGATAGCCAGGCTGTGCAGCATGCAGCAAACGACGACGAACTGGGAGACTCTATCCAGCGAATACTGCAGAGATCGGCCGGAGCGATCCAGGCAGCGGAACCGTTGCTTGAGGACGCCAATCGTTTGCTCTATGATGTTCCTTGTGGCTTGATGGCTTTCGTTGTATGCCTCCTCAGCAGGGGTCCTGGGCGCGCGGAGCGGGGTCATGAGCCATGTACACAAAGGATAGCCTTTGTCCCCGATAAGCCATCTTCTTGGGGGAGGCTGTGCCTGGAACATGTCAGCCACAGTAGTCTGGCGCAGGATAAATGCATCGTGGCTGCTGCCTGGAAAGCGGGCATTGACAGCTAGGATGCGCTGCCTGTGGTCACACACCAGCTGTACATTGAGGGAATGGTAGCCCTTCCGGTTGCGGTAATCCTCGGCATTGTCGATAGGTGCCCGCAAAGCCACATGCGTGCAGTCAATGGCGCCCTGCACCATGGGGAAGTCCGCGATCCTCGCAAATCCGACTGCACGCTGCTCCTGCCTCTCCAGGGTCATGGGGAAGGAGATGAATTGGTGTCTCCTTGTGAAAAGGGCATCGGTGACCTGCCGGATGCAGCGATGCACGGCGAACTGGTATATGTTAGCTATGTCCCCAGCAGCGGCTTGGAAGGAGCCGCTTGCATAAAAGTTCAGAGCCACCGTGACCTTCACTTCCACCGACAGAGACGTCCTGCACATCAGCTGTGGACGCAGATCTCTGGGAAGCAGCTGGCAGATCTCTGCAACCACCTCCCTTCTGAAGCGCAGCCTCTTAACACACTGCGCGGCAGTCATGGTGAGATAGGACACCTGCTGGCGGTATTCCCTGAGCGGGTAAGGCCTATGTTGCCGACGCCTGATGCCCCCTCTGCGTCTAGGCATGGCTGCCCCTCTCACACAGCGTCTGCGAGCCCTTCGCACATAATGCTGGAACTGAGGGTTGGAACCCCATGCAGCCCCCATAATATACTTGCAAACAATGAAATCACAATGAGGCAAATTTCCAAGCTCTGGCCAGAAGCCAAAAATACCTCTCCTATGTTGGGCCAAATCAGTAAGGTCTCTTCCTTGGTCTCTGTCCAGAAATCCGTTGCACAAAAGTCATTGCAGCAAAATGGCTGGCCTTTATAGTTCAGTGTAAGTGCCCTTTAATTAGCGCTCCCCGAGGCCCGCAGGGCCTCTGCTGCGTTCCACTTCACAGTTCTTAGCACCGCCACGCCCACATTGGGCGGGCGCGACTGAAGTTCCGGTTTGGGGCGCACAAAGGGCGTTGCACGACGAAATGACATCATAAGCTGCGCGCGCAGCTGAGCGCGCGCAAACACTTTGCGCCGGCGCTAAATGTCTACTGAAGTTGGGCGTAGGCGCAGATCGCCCTGCGCCCGGCCGCTAAGTGCCTAGCGCTCGAGATCTACTCCTCCTAAGGCGCTAACGGCTGGCGCACGCAACTGAATTTCTAGGCCAGTGTTTTTCAATTCTTCCTTTACCTGCGGAGTCAGATAGAAATACAAGTTGTTTATACGATATTATCGGCAGCAGTAATTTCTAGGCTCACAAGTCATTTTCTCCCTTGTAAAGAGAAATCCTAATTCCTAAGAAACTGATAACCTCAGAGGGAGAGGGTTGAGGCAGATATAACACCAACTAGCCTTTTCTCACCTCGTTCTGACAATTATTCATCAATTACTTGTAATCTCCCTAATTCCCTTAATCTGTCATTTCTCTTCTCTCACTTGAGTTTTATTTTTGTCACACCTTCTCGGAGTCCTGCAAAAACTGACAGTATTAAAGCTCATTTATTAAGAACGCGTGGAAAAAAAAGTGCAGGGACAGCCACCCTGCCTCTGAAAGAATGTGCAAAGTATTGCACAGTAGGAGCACCATTGTGCACCAGGAGATGTTTTATTGCTGAAGGACCAACCCATTTCCTTTAATGGTCAATTAAGATAGACCGCTATACTCTGCTGCTGTTCTACACCCATCCTATTCAGTACCACAAAATTCTCACCTGCAGGAGTCAGGATTAACAATAGAAAGGTAACTGAGGTTGAATATTACCTCATTTCCATCATCTATTTGTAAAGAAGACATGCAAAATATGTAGGGTGCCACTGAAAGCTATAGACAACAACAACAACAACGTGTATTTATACAGCGCCTTTAACATAGTCAAATGTCCCAGCGGCTTCACAGGAGCGATTATTTGACACTGAGCCACATAAAGGAGATATTAGAACCATGGCCTAGAAATTGGGTTTTGGCTTAGCCAGGGCTTTAGCGCCGGAAATTAGTGCCGGCGCTAAGTCCCCTGCGCGCGCCAAAAATTCAGTGGCGCCGCGCCCAAACGGCTGCCGGCGCTACTGAAGGGTCTTAGCGCCTGGAAAAGGGTGCTAACTGCCATTTCGCGCCGCAATTCCGGCGCTGCGGCACCCGATGCGGTGCGGCAGGCTGGGGAAGTGCAGGCCTCCTCCTTCCGTTAAGGAGGAGCTGCCTGCACCCGGCCGCGGCCCGCGCAAATCTGTTTAGAAATGAGCCCGGCACCTCGGACAAGTGCCGGGCTTGCATCTGTTCCGGGGGGGGGGGGGGGGAGAGAAGTCCGGGGAGGGAGCTGCGGGCAGGCGGCCGGCGGGAAAGCGGCCGGCCGCCGCGGGGCCTTTAATGCGCCGGCGCTAACTGCAGTAAGGCACCTCTGACAAAACGCTGGTTGCGGCTGCCACGGGCGAGGCGGCCGCAACTCAATTTCGGAGTTCGGGCGGGTTACCACGGCAACCGGGACGCTGCGCACACCGATGACGTCATCAGTGCCGGCGCAGCGCTACCGGAGCAACGCCGATTTAGGGCCCCAGGGAATTTCACTACTGGCCATAACTCCGGCGCAAGGCCCTCTAGCGCCTCAAATGAGGCGCTAAGGCTACTGAATTTTCAGCCGATAGAAACATAGAAGATAGGAGCAGGAGTAGGCCATTCGGCCCCTCGAGCCTGCTCCGCCATTCAATGCGATCATGGCTGATCATCCAAATTCAGTACCCTGTCCCTGCTTTCTCCCCATATCCCTTGATCCCTTTAGCCTTAAGAAATATATCCAACTCCTTCTTGAATATATTTAATGAATTGGCCTCAACTGCCATGTGTGGCAGAGAATTCCACAGGTTCACCACTCTCTGGGTGAAGAAATTCCTCCTCATCTCAGTTCTAAATGGCTTACCCCTTATCCTTAGACTGTGACCCCTGGTGCTGGACTCCCCCGCCATCGGGAACATCATTCCTGCATCTAGTCTGTCTAGTCCTGTTAGAATTTTATAAGTTTCAATGAGAAAATGAACAGATAATCTTTTTTAGTGATGTTGGTTGAGGGATAAATATTGACCCAGGACACCAGGGAGAACTCCCCAGCTCTTCTTTGAAATAGTGGCCATGAGATTTTTCATGTCCACCTGAGAGAGCAGGTGGTGCCTCGGTTTAACGTCTCATCCGAAAGACGGCACATCTGGAGTGTCAGCCTAGATTTGTGTTCAAGTCTCTGAAATGGGGATTGAATCCACAACCTTTTGGACTCTAAGGCATGAGTGCCGCCCATTGAGACATGGCTGACACTGCCGTGGGGTCCGTCTTCGGTTACTAATTATTCTTCCTTCACTGCTGTGGTTGCCAACTCTGGTTGGACCACACTCTGGGAGGTTTCGCCATGTGAATTCCCACCCCCATCTGCCGCACTCCCATGCCCCTGCCATTGGCCACACAACAGGCCAATCAGTCAAAGTTAAAGCACATGGGATTGGGGGTAAGGTACTGACTTGGATAGAGAACTGGTTGGCAGACAGGACGCAAAGAGTTGGAATAAATGGGTCTTTTTCCGAGTGGCAGGCTGTGACTAGTGGGGTACCGCAGGGATCTGTGCTAGGACCCCAGCTATTCACAATATATATTAATGATCTAGACGAGGGAACTAGATGTAATATCTCCAAGTTTGCAGATGACACAAAGCTGGGTGGGCGTGTATGCTGTGAGGAGGATGCAAAGAAACTCCAGTATGATTTAGACAGGTTGGGTGATTGGGCAGAAGCATGGCAGATGCAATATAACGTGGATAAATGCGAGGTTATCCACTTTGGTGGCAAAAACAGGAAGGCAGATTATTATCTGAACGGCAATAGATTGGGAGAAGGGGAAGTGCAACGAGACCTGGGTGTCCTTGTGCACCAGACGCTGAAGGTAAGCATGGAGGTGCAGCAGGCGGTTAAGAAGGCAAATGGTATGTTGGCCTTCATAGCGAGAGAATTCGAGTATAGGAGCAAGGATGTCTTGCTGCAGTTGTACAGGCCTTGGTGAGACCACACCTTGAGTATTGTGTGCAGTTTTGGTCGCCTTATCTGAGGAAGGATGTTCTTGCCATGGAAGGAGTGCAGCGAAGATTCACCAGACTGATACCTGGGATGGCAGGAATGACGTATGAGGAGAGATTGGGTCGATTGGGCTTGTATTCGCTAGAGTTTAGAAGAATGAGAGGGGATCTCATTGAAACTTATAAAATTCTAACAGGACTAGACAGACTAAATGCAGCAAGGATGTTCCCGATGGCGGGGGAGTCCAGAACCAGGGGTCACAGTCTAAGGATATGGGGTAAGCCATTTAGGACTGAGATGAGGAAGAATTTCTTCACCCAGAGAGTGGTGAACCTGTGGAATTCTCTACCACAGAAGGCAGTTGAGGCTATTTCAGTAAATATATTCAAGAAGGAGTTAGATATATTTCTTAAGGCTAAAAGGATCACGGGATATGGGGAGAAGGCAGGGACGGGGGAACTGAGTTTGGATGATCAGCCATGATTGCATTGAATGGCAGAGCAGGCTCGAGGGGCCGAATGGCCTACTCCTGCTCCTATCTTCTATGTTTCTATATTTCTATGAAAGAGTCATCTTTACATCTGGAGACTCCAGGACGATCCGGGAGGGTTGGCAACGCCTCTGAGTCAGAAGGTCATGGGTTACAAGCCCCACTCTGGAGACAACAGACCCAGACATGAGGCGAGGAAAACCCCCAGCGGTGGAGAACTTTGGGAACCAGAGGTCCAAAGTCACCTCTTCCTCCCGAGCACATTACACTCACCACTCGTCATGTCTCAAATTGCTCCTGTACTGTTTTCCTAAAATATTATTTTCTGAAATACATCTCTCTAATTTGCATTTGATTGAATCAATACAAACTGCTTCCACCATCTCCCCAGGGAGCCTGTCCCACAGATTGACCACTCGCTCACTGAAATAGTGTTTCCTCAGATTAGTTTTAAATTTACCCCCTTCAAGCGCGGGCCATGTCCTCTGGTTCCACTGTTCTGGACAAGGTGAGACAGCTCGTCACGGTCGACATTATCCAGTCCCGTTAGAAACCTAAAACCGGCAATCATATCTTGAGGCTCTCAGCGCACTGACTGCCAAATACATCTCTCTGTATTCAATTAAAGCTCCACCAGCTGACGGACGTTGCCCGAATCGATGATCATCGCCACGCTTCCTTTTATTTTCCTGCTGCCTGTTTTGAAAAAGCATAGTACTTTAATACTATTAGTAAATCAGAAAGCAAGAATGTGCACCTATATAGCTTCTCACCAAATCCTCATGACAACTCAAAGTGTTTCATCTGCCATGAATTACTTTTGAAGAGCAGCCACTCTTGTTATGTGGGAAACACAATAGCCAATTTGCACACAGCAAGCTCCCACCAACAGCAATGAGATAAATAACAGGATAACTTGTTCCTGATCGTGTTGGTTGAAGGGGGAATGCTGACCAGAACACTATAAAGTTCAACTCATCACACTGCTTCAAATCTTATATGCTCTCCTGAACAGGTAGAGGGAGCCTCGGTTTAACAACTCACCTGGAAGATCGCACCTCTGACAGTGCCGCATTCCCGGGGCTAAAAGGGCTAAATTACGAGGACAGGTGGCACAGACTAGGCTTGTATTCCCTTGAATATAGAAGATTAAGGGGTGATCTAATTGAGATGTTTAAAATGATCAAAGGATTCGATAGGGTAGAGAGAGAAACTATTTCCTCTGGTGGGGGGAGTCCAGAACAAGGGGGCAGAACCGTAAAATTAGAGCCAGGCCGTTCAGGGGTGATGTCAGGAAGCACTTCTTCACACAAAGGGTGGTGGAAATCTGGAACTCTCTCCCCCAAAAAGCTGTTGAGGCTGGGGCTCAATTGTAAATTTCTAAACTAAGACTGCTAGGTTTTTATTTGGGATGGGTATTAAAGGTTACAGAACTAAGGCAGGTAAAGATACCGATCAGCCATGAATTAATTGAATGACGGAACAGGCTCGAGGGGCTGAATGGCCTCCTACCGTTCCTTTGTACGTTACGTTCTGCACTGAAGTGTTAGCCCAGACCACGTTCTCAAGTCCTGGATTGTGACTTGAACCCACAGAGCTCTAACTCGGAGGCGAGAGTGCTACCAACTGAGCCAAACTGACAATTGCACAGCAAATGGGGCATTAAGTACATTACCCCATACCAAATAAATGCCCCCCACCCAGTCATCTGCTTGGTAATGTTCAGCACATTGAATATAGTCAATCCATCTTCATCCAAACACAACAGCGAATCTGGCTGCTTTATACTGCAGCCCAGGATTTGAGAGAGTGATGTAACTGTTCTCCTTTCCTCATTCAAATGCAAATTAGATAGATTTCTTTCAGAAAATGTCACTTTGGGATCCAGTATTTGAGTAATTTGAGACATGACATGTGGTAAGTGTATCAAGCTTAGGAGGAACTTTGGACCTATGCCTTGTTACTTCTAGACTTGACTATTCCAACGCACTCCTGGCCGGCCTCCCGCGTTCTACCCTACATAAATTTGAGGTCATCCAAAACTCGGCTGCCCCTGTCCTAACTCGCACCAAGTCCCGTTCGCCCACCACCACTGTGCTCGCTGACTTTCATTGACTCCTGGTTAAGCAGCGCCTCGATTTTAAAATTCTCATCCTTGTTTTCAAATCCCTCCATGGCCTCGCCCCGCCCTGTCTGTAACCTCCTCCAGCCACACAACCCCCCCCTCCCCCGAGATATCGCTCTCCTCTAATTCTGGCCTCTTGAACATCCCTGATTTTAATCGCTCCATCATTGGTGGCCGTGCCTTCAGCTGCCGGGGCCCTAAGCTCAGGAATTTCCTCCCTAAACTTCTCCGCCTCTCTACCTCCCTCTACTCCTTTAAGACACTCCTTAAAACCTAATTCTTTGACCAAGCTTTTGGTCATCTGCCCTAATATCTCCTTATGTGGCTCGGTGACAAATTTTGTTTTATAACCTTCCTGTGAAACGCCTTGGGACATTTTACTACATTAAAGGCGCTGTATAAATACAACTACTTCTTCTTCTTCTTACTCCACCTCCTCCTTCTCCTCCTCTCCACCACTGGGGGTTTTCCTCGCCTCATGTCTGGGTCTGTTGTAGACTCATTGATCGAGATTGATCGCTGTGATTGGTCAACAACTGCAGTATCATTGTATCATGTGACTACCAGGATGAGAGAAGGTGAATTAGATGGACCTTGGCCTTTGTTCGTCTAGCAATTCCTAAGTTCCTATGTAAAGGTAAGCCAGGGCATTTTAGGTGTACCACTACAATACGATCTACTCTTGAAATGAAAGCAAATGCTGCAGTCAACTTGCGCACAGCAAGATCCCATAAATAGTAATAATAAGAAAGACAGACAGACTTACTAACTGACTAGTAACTTGCTGACTAGTAACTTACTGACTGTCTGACTGCCTAGTAACTTACTGACTGACTTACTTACTTACATTTATACAGCGCCTTTCATGATGACTTCAGGACATCCCAAATGTTTCCCACATTACAACAGCGACTACACTTCAAAAGTACTTCATTGGCTGTAAAGTGCTTTGGGACGTCCGGTGGTCGTGAAAGGCGCGATAGAAATGCAAGTTTTTTTTTCCTTCTTTTCTTTCAAAGTGCTTTACAGCCAATGAAGTACTTTTTAGAAGTGCAGTCACTGTTGTAATGTCGGAAATGTGGTAGTCACTTTGCGCACAGCAAGCTCCCACAAACAGCAATGTGAAAAATAACCACAGAATCTGTTGTAGTGATGTTGGTTGAGGGACAAACATTGGCCCAGGATGACCGATATATGATGTCACTGCAGAGAGAACAGCTGCATGCGAGATGATGTCATCGCGGTACGTTATCACGACACCGTTACCGAAACGCACTGCCCCATTACAGATCCGGGGAAAATCCAATTTAAAAAAACCCCCAAATCCAGCAAATTAAAATCAATGATCCCACAAGGCTTTGTGAGAGGCGTGCTACGGGAGTCAGTGACTGCAGAACAACACAACAGCAGCTTACATGAGAGTCATGTATTCATTGTTTGTGGTGTGGATTGAATTGTTGAGTGAATGATTAGACAACTGCGCTGCCAAGGTTTGCAAAATTGGCTAGTTTTAAATCAGAAGATTATGATCCAACTATAATCTGGATCCAGGGCAGGGCAAAAAAAATCCTTGGTAAGCTCATTTTTTGGTGTGATTCAGCTGTATTTATGTGGAGAGATTAGAGGAGCTGGGATCATTCTCCTTAGAGTAGGGAAGTTTAAGAGGAGAATTAATAGAGGTGTTCAAAATTACAAGGTGTTTTGATAGAGTAAATAAGGAGAAACTGTTTCCATCTGCAGGAGGGGCAGTAACCAGAGGACACAGATTGAAGAGACTTGGGAAAAGAACCAGAGGGGAAATGAGAAGAAGTTTTTACGCAGCGAGTTGTTGTGATCTGGAACGCGCTGCCTGAAAGGGCGGTGGAAGCAGATTCAATAGTAACTTTCAAAAGAGAATTGGATAAATACTTGAAAAGGAGAAATTGTCAGGGCTCTGGGGAAAGAGCGGTGGGGGGGGGGGATTAATTGGAGAGCCCTTTCAAAGAGCTGGCACAGGCACAATGGGCCAAATGGCCTGCTTCTGTGCTGCATCATTCTATGATTTACCCGCCTTGCATCTGCCGAGATTATGTGCTCCAGTCCGGCGGTGTGGCTTGAACCCACAACCACCTAACTCGGAGGCGAGTGTGTACCACCAACTGAACCCAACAGACACTAGAGCTGCCCTTCAGTCTAGAGAAGGTTAATGAAATGTGAAGACCGACAACTCGCACTGAACGGTAGCTGAGTTTTAAATCTGTGATGTTACTTTCATCCTATTAATCTAAGTGCGTTGTATTACTTGAATAATTCAATGTGCATGCTAATTAGTGTTATTGTACTTCACATAATTCAGGATGGTACATTAATTAGCTGGAGAGAAACTCACCTAATAAAAAAGTTTTAGTGCTAGAAATAATTTATCATTGATTAACTAATTAGAAAAAAACTGCTTTATAATAGCTTCAATTAGCGTACAAATGTTCTTCACAATAAAAGTCCGATGGGGGCACTTTCTATTCTGTATTGTCTAAATCACTATGTCTTAATAGAATTAATTTTGAAGTATGTGCTTTTCATCATCAATTCCACTTCTCCAGATAATTGCGATGACAGCTGATTTGCAAGAAGCACTGTTAAAAAATATTACCGAATAATGAACCCGCTGACACCTTTCTCTGGTGCATACAAGGGATAATCTTCTCGCTTTACATGGGTAACAGGGAACCGCACACACCTGTTGGAAATTCTGGTCAGCGCGCCGCGGGAATTTCCGACCAATTTGGTCAGAAAAGTCGTGTGCGGGACGGACGATGATTTTGCTCTTAAAATCACAGAAATTTACTGCACAGAAGGAGGCCGTTCGGCCCAGCGTGTCTGTGCCAGAATCTGGGGTGAGGTTCCCCACCCCCTAGAAACAGGTTGGAAAAATTGGCCCACTATAACCTCTCGATCTCCCGTGGCATCGTGCTCCTTGAGTTGGCCTTCCCCTGCCCGCCGGGTCTCACTTAGGGCGGCAATGTCAATGTCAAAATGTCTGAGCTCCTGGGCAACGATAGCAGTACGACATTCCGGTCTGTCACTGTTGGGGTTGTCCACGAGGGTCCTGACGTTCCAGGTCCCGAACTTCATTTTAAAGGGAGGAAGATGCCTGTGCCTGAATTCTTTTAACATTGGGTGGCCGTTGCACACCAGCTACCACACGGGCTTGACAGAGCAAGATCTTGGTCCAATGGCAAGGGGATCCAAGACGATTGGAGACCAGGCTCTGCTACAATGGCCTAGCACACACACACAAACATACTGCTACTGTCCTCCTCCCTCCTTCCCACAGGTCCTCTCTGCCTGGGTTTCGTAGGATGCATTGTGGTCCTCCCGACCTCGCTGTTGGCTCTTGCCGCACCTTCCCTGGGCCCCGACCCCGCTGCTGGTCCACACTGCGCCACTCCTGGGCCAATGACCTCGCTGCTGGGCTCATCCTCGCTCCTGGGTCCTGGCCTCGGACATGAATGATGTTGTCTCTCACAGGATCAAATTAGCACTGATATTCTCGTGATCCCTGGCCCCGAGCTCCACTTGTGATCCACTAGTCACTAGATCACTAGTCTAGTGGGGAAGTGTAGTCTTGACGACAGAGAGGTCTGGGAATTTGGGAGCTAAGTTTAAGTGAAGAGACAGTGCTCACTGTCAGGAAGTGTCTGCTGATGTAAGATTTTAAATATATTTTCGATAGTTATTGTTTGGATCTTGATGCGATGGTCTACAGTGAATATTTATCAGTGGAAGCTCATCAAGTTAATCTGGCAAGTACCTGAGCTATATGGACTAAGAATTTCCAAGGTTTGATCCCCAGGCGTGCTGAGGTAGTTAACCCTTAGTTGAGGCTTTTACAATTGACCTCAGACCCGAGCTGGGGCAGTGGTAGGGCTGCCATTCCTGACCTCAAATCCCTTGGGTTACAAAGGGAGTAATTGGACAGAGTTCCTGTCGCTAATTCCCACCCAGAGATCTCAGCTTGGAATGTGTATGAATGGAGAGTGGGAAGGGACAACTTTGGGATTGGGGGAGTAGCTTCCTCAACACTCCCTATCAAGAGTTGCCCGTGAATCGTGGCCAGTTGGGCTTTAAATCTTTCCTGTTTTTTGGAAGAGACATTAAACCAAGGCCGCGCATGCCTGCTCAGGTAATTGTAAATGACCCCAGGGCCGCATTCGATGAGTTCATGGTCAACATTCCTCCCTCATTAAAACTCTCAAAGGCAATCATATTGTAACTGGCTCATGTCCACAGCTACTGCTGATGGTGCTGACTGGGTAAGGGTGACAGTTCGACATATTGTTCTTAAGTCCATTTGCCTGAATAAAAAATGTCACAGAGTGCTACAGCCTAGAAATTACTTTTTTAAAAATTCATTCCTGGGATGTGGGCATTACTGGCAAGGCCAGCATTTATTGCCCATCCCTAATTGCCCTTGAGAAGGTGGTGGCTCACCACCTTCTTGAACCACTGCAGTCCGTGAGGTGAAGGTACTCCCGCAGTGCTGTTAGGGAGGGAGTTCCAGGATTTTGACCCAGCGGCGATGAAGGAACGACGATATATTTCCAAGTCAGGATGGTGTGTAACTTGGAGGGGCACTTGGAGATGGTGGTGTTCCCATGCACCTGCTGCCCTTGTCCTTCTAGGTGGAAGAGGTCGCGGGTTTGGGAGATGCTGTCGAAGAAGCCTTGACAAATTGCTTCAGTGCATCTTGTAGACGGTACACACTGCAGCCACGGTACGCCGGTGGTGGAGGGAGTGAATGTTTAAGGTGGTGGATGGGGTGCCAATCAAGCAGGCTGCTTTGTCCTGGATGGTGTCGAGCTTCTTGAGTGTTGTTGGAGCTGCACTCATCCAGGCAAGTGAAGAGTATTCCATCACATTCCTGACTTGTGCCTTGTAGATGGTGGAAAGTTTTGGGGAGTCAGGAGATGAGACACTTGCCGCAGAATACCCAGCCTCTGACCTGCTCTTGCTGCCACAGTATTTATGTGGCTGGTCCAGTTAAGTTTCTGGTCAATGTCGAACCCCAGGATGTTGATGGTGGGGGATTCAGTGATGGTAATGCTGTTGAATGTCAAGGGGCGGTGGTTAGACTCTCGCTTGTTGGAGATAGTCATTTCCTGGCACTTGTGTGGCACAAAATTACCTGCCACTTATCAGCCCAAGCCCGAATGTTGTCCAGTTCTTGCTGCATGCGGGCATGGACTGCTTCATTATCTGAGGAGTTGCAAATGGAACTGAACACTGTGCAGTCATCAGTGAACATCCCCATTTCTGACCTTATGATGGAGGGAAGGTCATTGATGAAGCAGCTGAAGATGGTTGGACCTAGGACACTGCCCTGAGGAATTCCTGCAGCGATGTCCTGGAGCTGAGATGATTGACCTCCAACAACCACAACCATCTTCCTTTATGCTAGGTATGACTCCAGCCAGTGGAGAGTTTTCCCATTGACTTCAATTTTACTAGGGCTCCTTGATGCCAAACTCGGTCAAATGCTGCCTTGATGTCAAGGGCAGTCACTCTCACCTCACCTCTGGAATGAGGTCTGGAGCCGAGTGGTCCTGGCGGAATCCAAACTGAGCATCAGTGAGCAGGTTATTGGTGAGTAAGTGTCGCTTGATAGCAGTATCGATAACACCTTCCATCACTTTGCTGATGATTGAGAATAGACTGATGGGGCGGTAGTTGGCCAGGTTGGATTTGTCCTGCTTTTTGTGGACAGGACATAACTGGGCAGTTTTCACAATTGTCGGGTAGATGCCAGTGTTGTAGCTGTACTGGAACAGCTTGGCTAGCGGCGCGGCTACTTCTGGAGCACAAGTCTTCAGCACGACAGCCGGGATGTTGTCGGGGCCCACAGCCTTTGCTGTATCCAGTGCGCTCAGCCGTTTCTTGATATCACGTGGAGTGAATCGAATTGGCTGAAGACTGGCTTCTGTTGCTGATATCAGTAAGCAAGGGTTTGCAAATGACATTTCTCTGTTCACTATTTTAATGCTGATGCTATAACTCCTCTATTTTGGATGAATGAAAGAATCATAGAAAGTTACGACACAGAAGGAGGCCATTCGGCCCATCGTGTCTGTGCCGGCCGACAAAGAGCTCTCCAGCCTAATCCCACTTTCCAGCTCTTGGTCCGTAGCCCTGTAGGTTACGGCACTTCAAGTGCCTATCCAAGTACTTTTTAAATGTGATGAGGGTTTCTGCCTCTACCACCCTTTCAGGCAGTGAGTTCCAGACCCCCACCACCCTCTGGGTGAAGAAAGTTCCCCTCAACTCCCCTCTAATCCTCTACCAATTACTTTAAATCTATCCCCCCTGGTTCTTAACCCCTCTGCTAAGGGAAATAGGTCCTTCCTATCAACTCTATCTGAGCCCCTCATAATTTTATACACCACAATAAGGTCTCCCCTCAGCCTCCTCTGTTCCAAAGAAAACAACCCCAGCCTATCCAGTCTTTCCTTATAGCTAAAATTCCCCAGCCCAGGCAACATCCTCATAAATCTCCTCTGCACCCTCTCTTGTGCAATCACATCTTTCCTGTAATGTGGTGACCAGAATTGCATGCAGTAATCTATCTGTGGCCTAATGTTTTATACAGTTCAAGCATAACCTCCCTACTCTTATATTCTATGCCTCGGCTAATAAAGGAAAGTATCCCGTATGCCTTCTTAACCACCTTATCTACCTGTCCTGCTACCTTCAGGGATCTGTGGACATGCACTCTAAGGTCCCTCTTTCCTTCTATGCTTCTCAGTGTCCTACTATTTATTGTGTATTCCCTTGCCCCGTTAGCCCTCCCCAAATGCATTAGCTCACACTTCTCCAAATTGAATTCCATTTGCCACGTTTCTGCCCACCTGACCATTCCATTAATATCTACCTGCAGTCCACAGCTTCCTTCCTCAGTATCAACCACACGGCCAATTTTTGTATCATCTGCGAACTTCTTGATCATGCCTCCTACATTGAAGTCTAAATCATTGATATATACTACAAAAAGCAAAGGACCGAGTACTGAGCCCTGCGGAACCCCACTGGAAACAGCTGTCCAGTCATAAAAACACCCATCGACCATTACCCTTTGCTTCCTGCCTCTGAGCCAATTTTGGATTCACCTTGTCACTTTCCCTTGGATCCCATGGGCTTTTACTTTTCTGACCAGTCTGCCATGTGGGACCTTGTCAAAAGTCTTGCTAAAATGTAGACTACATCAAACGCGCTACCCTCATCGACCTTCCTTGTTACCTCCTCAAAAAATTCAATCAAGTTAGTCAGACACGAACTTCCCTTAACAAATCCACGCTGACTGTCCTTGATTAATCCGTGCCTTTCTAAACGACGGTTAATACTGTCCCTCAGAATTTTTTCCAATAATTTGCCCACCACCGACGTAAGGCTGACCAGCCTGTAATTAGGGCTGACAGGGCTTTGATGAGACCACACCTGGAGTACTGTGCACAGTTTTGGTCTCCTTATCTAAGGAAGGATATACTTGCCTTGGAGGCGGTGCAACGAAGGTTCACTAGATTGATTCCTGGGATGAGAGGGCTGTCCTATGATGAGAGATTGAGTAGAATAGGCCGATACTCTCTGGAGTTTAGAAGAATGAGAGGTGATCTCATTGAAACATACAAGATTCTGAAGGGGATTGACAGGATAGGTGCAGGGAGGCTGGTTCCCCCTGGCTGGAGAGTCTAGAACTAGGGGGCATAGTCTCAGGATAAGTGGTAGGCCATTTAGGACAGAGATGAGCAGAAATTTCTTTATATGTTCATCCACTAATAACTCCTGTTAGCCTAGATATTACATCAACAACAACTTGTATTTGCATAGTGTCTTTAATATAGTAAAACATCCTAAGGTGCCGGAAGCATTATCAAACAAAATTTGACACCAAGCCAAATAAAGAGAGATTTGGACAGGTGAGGGTAGGTTTTAGGGAGCAACTTAAAGGAGAGAGAGTTAGAGGCGGAGAGGTTTAGGGAGGGAATTCCAGAGCTTAGGGCCCAGGCAACTAAAGGCACGGTCACCAATGCAAATCGGTTACTATTGGTGATATCACTACAGTGGTCTCGCTCTCTCTCTTAATCGCAACATCTGTTCACCAGTGGTGCATCGACTCCTGAAACTGAAATATTAGTCATGGCATTTTCAGTTGGAGAAAGCATTTGGCTTGTGGTATTTTTTCTCGGGATGTGGGCATCGCTGGCAAGGCCAGCATTTATTGCCCATCCATCCCTAGTTGCCCTTGAGAAGGTGGTGGTGGTGAGCCGCCTTCTTGAACCACTGCAGTCCGTGTGGTGAAGGTGCTCCCACAGTGCTGTTTGGTAGAGAGTTCCAGGAATTTGACCCAGCGACGATGAAGTAGCGACGATGTATGTCATGAAATCTCACGGGAGGAGATGTATTTTATTTAGCATATCAGTTTGGCTCCTTTTGTGATTGAGCCAGAAGGTTGTGGGGTCAAACTTCATTGCAGAACCTGAGCACGTAGAGGATGAATTTCCGTGGGGATTTTCCCGCTCTTCTGCCAAAGTTGCAGTGGACAAGTGGAAGAACCCCCGTTAAAAGTCACCCCCATAAACGAGACAGAAACTTCAGTGTAGTACTGGGGGAAAGCTATATTGCCAGAGGTCCCGTCTTCCAGATAAGATGTCCAGGTGACGTCAGGTGGATGTAAAAGATCCCAATGTGCCAATTAAGGAAGTTCTTCTGGTCAATGTTCATCTCGCAACCAAAACTGGTTATTCATTTATTTGCTATTTGTGGGATCTTGCTGTGTGGAAATTGGCCCGTGCATTTGCCTACATAACAACGGTGACTATACGTCAAAAGTAATGAATTGGCTGTAAAGCACTCTGGGATGCGAAGGCAAGTATATAAAGTATATAATATATTAGGGTGACCTAATAGAGGTTTTTAAAATTATGAAAGGTTTTGATAGAGTGGATACAGAGAGAGTGTTTCCACTTGTGGGGAAGAGCATAACTAGAGGCCATCAATATAAGATAGTCACCAAGAAATCCAATAGGGAATTCAGAAGAAACTTCTTTATCCGGAGAGTGGTGAGAATGTGGAACTCACTACCACAGGGAGGGGTTGAGGCGAATAGTATCGATGCATTTAAGGGGAGGCGCATGAGGGAGAAGGGAATAGAGGGTTACGCTGATAGAGTTAGATGGGGAAAGACGGGAGGAGGCTGGAGTGGAGCATAAACACCGGCATGGACTGGTTGGGCCGAATGGCCTGTTTCTGTGCCGTATATCCGATGTAATCACAGGTAAGTGCAAATTCCTTCTGTAAAACTGCACTAAAAGGAAAATAATAAATATTGGATAGGAAATTCACAATTTGGTTTGAACTTGTTTCATCATTATAATAGCACGGTTTATTTTCCTCTTTTAAGGTTGCCCCTGTTTAAAAAAAACATTGAAGTGGATTTGGCAAAGAAATGAAATTATTTAAAATGGACGTGCAGGTCTCTTTTTGTCCTTGCTCTGGAGAGGTCTCCGCAGGTCAGGTTCCAGATATCGAGCTGTGATCGCAGTGTGCAGGGGCCGACTGCGGGATGACTTCACAATACGATAGCAACCTCAAAAGTGCAAACCGCAAAGACACTAAAACGTCAATCCTTGTTAGCGAGTCTCATACAGGTTTACGTAGAGTGCCTGTGAAATGCAATAATGGGGACAGGCCCAGGGTGTAGATTCTGAGGTTCGCTACTGATTGCACGACTCCCCAGTCCAGCACACATCACCCAGCACATTCCTTGTCATTCTGCAGTGCTGTGTTCAGAAGGCGTTCTCTCAGACTCCAGCGTGTCCTTGTGCCCTTGTCCATTCTTTGGAAGAATGCCTGATGCTTTGCCTTTGGTGGGAACCACAGTTTGTTTCTTTTTTTTAAAATTCAGAGCTTTTCAATGCGACGGCACTGAGGCTACATTCAGTGTGCGGCTAAAGGAGTACAGATTGACAGAGCCAGGCTTCGGAGGCATGGGTCTGATTGGCTACTCCTGCAGCTCTCAGCAGTTTCAGTCAAAAGCAGCAGCGATGTAATTGCAGGGTCAGGAATCAGCATTCAGGAAGAGCCAATTAACTTTCTCAGGAAGGTCCAAAAACATAAGACTTTACGATAAGATGTTCAGCTGCCTCATCGCATTTCTTGTTTTTATATTATTGCACCATGTGATGCATATTTAACCATAGGAATACTACCTATTCAGCCTGACTGCTGCTTTCGTCATTCAAATTGTCGTCCCAATTTGACTAAGCTCTTCCTTGGGAATGTCGTATTGAACATGTTTATACTTGTACTGATATTTTTCATTGGAGTACAAGGCACACAGCAATTTTAGAATGAATGTAATAGACTTTTGTATCAATTGGAGGTTCAGTTATATGTCTGGACAAGAACCTCCCTGAAAATGCAATGGAAGGAAAGCTTTATGGTGGAACAAAAATACAGTCAGTGTTGCCCAGCCAGCTGCATCGCCATCAGGCAATGCCCTGTCAGCCATGGCTCAGTGGGTCGCTCTCTCTAGGTGGGAGGGGCTAGGAGTGAGCAGGTGCTGCTGGGGGCTTGATTGCTGCAGGGAGTTGGAGCAAGTTTGTAAAAAGTTGGTGGTGGGCCTTTCAGAAACATAGAAACGTGCTGTGATTATCTCTCTGCCGAGGTGTGATAAAGGGCAGTTAGAAAGATTACCTGTAATCATCTGGCAGTTTCTCTGCCTATATATGCTGTGCCTGTATGCTTCTCTTCACTTCACCTGATGAAGGAGCAGCGCTCCGAAAGCTTGTGATTTCAAATAAAGTTGTTGGACTATAACCTGGTGTTGTGTGACTTCCTACATTTGTCCACCCCAGTCCAACACCGGCATCTCCACATCACAGAAACATAGAAACATAGAAGATAGGAGCAGGAGTAGGCCATTTGGCCCCTCGAGCCTGCTCCGCCATTTAATGAGATCATGGCTGATCATCCAAATTCAGTACCCTGTCCCTGCTTTCTCCCCATATCCCTTGATCCCTTTAGCCTGGGCAGCACGGTGGCATAGTGGTTAGCACTGTTGCCTCACAGCGCCAGGGACCCGGGTTCGAATCCAGCCTCGGGTGACTGTCTGTGTGGAGTTTGCACATTCTCCCCGTGTTTGCGTGGGTTTTCTCCAGGTGCTCCGGTTTCCTCCCATAATCCAAAGATGTGCAGGTTAGGTTGATTGGCTATGATAAATTGACCCTTAGTGTTAGGGGGATTAAATACATGGGGTTACAGGAGATAGCAGGGAGGAGCAGCGAGGAGGAGCCCGGTACAAAAACCGGCGACCAGCGAGGCCCGAGACCACGAGGAGCAGCGAGGAGGAGCCCGGTACAAAAACCGGCGACCAGCGAGGCCCGAGACCACTCAGAGCAGGGAGGAGCAGCGAGGAGAAGCCCGGTACAAAAACCGGCGACCAGCGAGGCCCGAGACCACTCGGAGCAGGGAGGAGCAGCGAGGAGGAGCCCGGTACAAAAACCGGCGACCAGCGAGGCACACCAAATCAACAGCAGAGGAGAGAGGTAAAAAGTAATCAGAGTGTGACGTCACCAGGGAGCAGGTAAGTGATTGGTTGGTGAGTATTTCTCTTTTTTAAACTTTAACTCTGTAGTTAAAGTCTTTTCTGGTATAGCAGGGACTGTTGGTAGACTATACAAGTGCCTTAGTGATATCTTTAATTGGTGATAGTAAATTAATTTAAATTAATTAAAGGGAAGGTCATGCCAGGAGAGCCCAGCCCCGTGATATGCTCCTCTTGCTCTATGTGGGAATTCAGGGACACTGCGGTGCCCCTGATGACCACGTGTGCCAGAGATGCATCCATCTGCAGCTACTAGCAGACCACATTGAGGCGCTGGAGCTGCGGGTGGATGGGTTGTTGCGCATTCACGATGCTGAGAGGGTCGTGGATAACACGTTTAGTGAGTTGGTCACACCGCAGGGAAGGGCTGCACAGGAAGAAAGGAAATGGGTGACCACCAGGCGGAACAATAGAAGCAGGCAGGTAGTGCAGGAGACCCCTGTGACCATTCCCCTCTCAAACAGGTATACCGCTTTGGATACTGTTGAGGGGGATGACTCACCAGGGGAAGGCAGCAGCAGCCAACTTCCTGGCACTGGGGGTGCTCCTGCTGCCCAGGAAGGGAGGAAAAAGAGTGGGAGAGCAATAGTGGTAGGGGATTCTATAGTAAGGGGAACAGATAGGCGTTTCTGTGGCCATAGACGTGAATCCAGGATGGTTTGTTGCCTCCCTGGTGCCAGGGTCAAGGATGTCACTGAGCGGCTGCAGGGCATTCTGGAGGGGGAGGGTGAACAGCCAGAGGTCGTGGTCCACATTGGTACCAATGACATAGGTAAAAAGAGGGATGAGGTCCTGCAGCAAGAATTTAGGGAGCTAGGTGGAAGATTAAAGAGCAGGACCTCAAAGGTTGTAATCTCTGGATTACTCCCGGTGCCACGTGCTAGTGAGTATAGGAATAGGAAGATAGAACAGATGAATGCGTGGCTAAAGGGATGGTGCAGGGGGGAGGGCTTTAGTTTCCTGGATCACTGGGTCTGCTTCTGGGAAAGGTGGGACTTGTACAAGTCGGACGGTTTACACCTGAACCAGAGGGGGACCAATATCCTTGCAGGGAGGTTTGCTAGCACTGTTGGGGGGGGTTTAAACTAACTTGGCAGGGGGATGGGATACAGAGTGGAGCTATAGTAGGGGGTGATTTACAGCCAAATACGGAGGAAAAAACAAGTCAGCTGGGAAGGCAGAGCAAATATGTGAAGGCAAAAGGGAATATGGCAGGGCTGGAAGGCATTTATTTTAATGCAAGGAGTCTTGCAAGTAAGGTGGATGAACTGAAGTTGTTGTTGAACACATGGGAGTACGATATTGTTGCTATCACGGAGACATGGTTGAGGGAGGGTCAGGACTGGCAGCTCAATATTCCGGGGTATAGAATCTTCAGGCGAGACAGAGGGGGGTGTAAAAGGGGAGGGGGTGTTGCAATATTAATTAAGGAGTCAATTACTGCTATAAGGAGGTACGATATATTAGCGGGTTCCTCTAATGAGGCCATATGGGTAGAACTTAAAAACAAAAAGGGGGCAAGCACTTTGCTGGGAGTGTACTATAGGCCCCCAAACAGTCAGGGGGAGATAGAGGAACAGATATGTAGGCAAATCTCAGAGAAGTGCGAAAATAATAGGGTAATAATAGTGGGGGATTTCAACTTCCCCAATATTAATTGGGATAGTCAGAGTGTGAAAGGCTTAGAGGGTGCAGAATTCTTAAAGTGCATCCAAGAGAGCTTTTTGAGCCAACATGTAGAAAGTCCTACAAGAGAGGGGGCAGTACTGGACCTAATTCTAGGGAATGTAGCCGGGCAAGTGGTGGAAGTGTCAGTAGGAGAGCATTTTGGCGACAGTGACCATAATTCGGTGAGATTTAAGGTGGTCATGGAAAAAGACAAAGACGGCCCGGAAATAAGGGTTCTAAATTGGGGGAAGGCCGATTTTAATATGATAAGGCAGGATCTGGCCAAAGTGGACTGGGAGCAGCTACTTATAGGAAAATCCACATCAAAACAGTGGGAGACTTTCAGAAGGGAAATAGAGAGAGTACAACGCCAACATGTTCCTGTAAAGGTCAAGGGTGGGACCAACAAGCAAAGGGAACCTTGGATGACAAGGGATATACAAAAATGCATTAGGAAAAAAAGGAGGGCTTTTGGCAATTACAAAAGACTAAAGATGGAGGAAGCCCGAGAGGAGTATAAAAAGTGCAGGGGCATACTTAAAAGAGAAATTAGGAGGGCAAGGAGGGGCCATGAAATAACACTGGCGAGCAAAATAAAGGAAAATCCTAAGATGTTTTATAAGTATATTAAGGGCAAGAGGATAACCAGGGAAAGGGTTGGGCCCATTAGGGACCAAAGTGGCAATCTGTGTGTAGAGCCAGATGATGTAGGCGGGGTTTTAAATGAATTTTTTGCATCTGTGTTCACTATGGAGAAAGACGATGTAGACATAGAAATCGGGCAAGGGGACTGTGACATACTTGAACATATTAGCATCGAGAGGGAGGAGGTACTAGCGGTTTTAGCAGGCCAGAAAGTGGATAAATCCCCAGGCCCGGACGAGATGCATCCCAGGCTGTTGTGTGAGGCAAAGGAGGAGATTGCAGGGGCTCTGACACAAATTTTCAGAACCTCTCTGGCCACAGGGGATGTACCAGAGGACTGGAGAACAGCTAACATAGTACCATTATTCAAGAAGGGTAGCAGGGATAAACCAGGGAATTACAGGCCAGTGAGCCTAACATCTGTGGTAGGGAAATTATTGGAAAAAATTCTGAGGGACAAAATTAGTCACCACTTGGAGAGGCAAGGATTAATCAGGGATAGTCAGCATGGCTTTGTCAAGGGTAAATCATGTCTGACCAATCTGATTGAATTTTTCGAGGGGGTGACTAGGTGTGTGGATGAGGGAAATGCTGTGGATGTGGTTTACATGGACTTCAGTAAAGCTTTTGACAAAGTCCCGCATAGGAGACTGGTCAAGAAGGTAAGAGCCCATGGGATCCAGGGTGCCTTGGCGCGTTGGATCCTAAACTGGCTGAGTGGCAGGAGGCAGAGGGTGATGGTCGAAGGTTGCTTTTGTGACTGGAAGCCTGTGTCCAGTGGGGTACCTCAGGGATCGGTGCTGGGTCCCTTGCTGTTTGTGATCTACATAAATGATTTGGATGAGAATGTAAAAGGTATGATCAGTAAGTTCGCAGATGACACGAAAATTGGTGGGGTGGTAAATTGCGAGGAGGAAAGCCTCAGGCTACAGGATGATATAAACGGGTTGGTCAGATGGGCGGAAAAGTGGCAAATGGAATTTAACCCTGAAAAGTGCGAGGTGATGCATTTTGGACGGACAAATAAGGCAAGGGAATACACAATGAGTGGTAGGACCCTAGGAAGTACAGAGGGTCAGAGGGACCTTGGTGTACATGTACATAGATCCCTGAAGGCAGCGGAACAGGTAGATAAGGTGGTTAAAAAGGCATATGGGATACTTGCCTTCATTAGCCGAGGCATAGAATATAAGAGCAGGGAGGTTATGATGGAGCTGTACAAAACGCTGGTGAGGCCACAGCTGGAGTACTGTGTGCAGTTCTGGTCGCCTCACTATAGAAAGGATGTGATTGCTTTGGAGAGGGTGCAGAGAAGATTCACCAGGATGTTACCTGGGATGGAGTGCCTCAGCTATGAAGAAAGACTAAACAGGCTGGGGTTGTTTTCCTTGGAGCAAAGAAGGCTGAGGGGGGACCTGATTGAGGTGTACAAAATGATGAGGGGCATCGATAGGGTGGATAAAGAGGAACTTTTCCCCTTAGTAGGGGGGTCAATAACAAGGGGGCATAGATTCAGGGTAAGGGGCAGGAGATTTAGAGGGGATTTGAGGAGGAACTTTTTCACCCAGAGGGTGGTTGGAATCTGGAACTCGCTGCCTGAAAGGGTGGTAGAGGCAGGAACCCTCACAACATTCAAGAAGCATTTGGATGAGCACTTGAAATGCCATTGCATACAAGGCTATGGACCAAATGCTGGAAAATGGGATTAGACTGGACAGGGATTGATGGACGGCGCAGACACGATGGGCCGAAGGGCCTCTTTCTGTGCTGTAAAACTCTATGGCCTAGAAATTCACTATGGCCCCGCCAGCTGGCTAACAGCCAAAAGTTAGCGCTGGGCGCGGAGCCATGTGCGACCGTCAAATATTCACTTTTTGCACCTCAAGTCGGAACCGGGCGCTATTCCAGGGTGTGCCCGGCCCCGCTTGGGGCGCTGAAACTGAATTTCAGCGCTCTAAGTGCCGCTGCACCACCCGATGCGGTGCGGCAGGCTGCGGTACTGCAGGCCTCCTCCTCTTAAGGTGGAGGTGCCTGCAACGGGGAGATCGCTGCTGGATTGTGCCGGCAAATGAGCCTGGCACCACTGAGAAATGCCGGGCTCGCGGAAAGCAGCCGGCATTGCCGCGGGGGGGGGGGGGGGGGCGTGGAGGAGGCCGGGGAAGGAGGTGCGGGCAGGCGGCCGCCGAAAAACCGGCCGGCCGCACCTCCACCTTTATGCGCCCCACTAAGGCTGCAGTAAGGCCCTGGTCTCCGGATGTTAGTAGCGGCCGCCACGGAGGAGGCGGCGGCAACCGAATATGGGCGTCGGGGCGGAAATGGGGCACTGCGCACACCGATGACGTCATCGGTGCCGGCGCAGCGCTACTGGCTACCGCCGCCATTACCGCCGATCTCAATATCAGCGCAACCTCCTATACTGGCGCAGAAGCCCTCTTTAGGCGGTAACTGGGCGCAAAGCTTGCAGCGCCTTCCTGAATTTCTAGGCCTATGACTCTATGTGTTGGTGTAGGGGTTACGGGGATCGGGTGGGATATGTGTCAGTGCAGGCTCGATGGGCCGACATGGCCTCTGTCTGCACTGTGGGGTTTCTGTGATTCTGTGATGGTGTGAAATATAATAGAAGACAGTGTTTCCAGGATGAATTTTAATCAGGGGGAGAAAATGTTGGGGGAAGGGAGAAAAAAAGGCCCAAAGATTTGGGCCGGGACCCCAGGAAGTTTAGAAAAGAAAACACGGTGGTGGTTCAGTGCGCGGATAAGGAGAGACGAGCTTGGGATATTATCCAGGCGGTACATGAGGACCTCGGTGAGGGAAGCTGCTTTGCCTGCCGACCAAAGCCGAATGTTGGGTTCGAGGTGACGGTCAGTGGCTGAGAGGAGGTGGAAAGACTTTTACTGAGTTTGAAGGTTGGTGGTAAGTTCGTGGAGGTATCTCTGCTATATTCGGAAGAGGTGGTGGTCTCATTCTTAAACCTGCTGGTTTATAATGAGGACAATGTGCTAATAAAAAAGTTGGAGTCGTGGGACATTAAAATTTGCTCAGCAATAAAGAGGAGATACTATCCAGGAATGCGGGTAGCAGATGGAACCCGTTATGTAAAGGTACGGCTCCCAGAGGGGGTGAAGTCATTGCCGTACAGCATGAAATCAGAGACAATGGAAGGAGTGCATTACTTCCAGGTACTGCATGATAACCAGGTGAAGGTTTGTTATTATTGTCTTGGACACGACCATCTTGTAAGAAGCTGTTCAGACTTGTATTGTTATAACTACAGTGAGTCTGGACACATCGCTCGGAGCTGCAAGGCGGAGAGCTGTGGGGTGTGTCACAAAGGCCCCACCCGCTGTGAGCGTGAGGCAGAAGGAAGCCCCTTGAGTGACGAGGAGATGGGAGAAGGAGCAGGAGGTGTGAGTGGAACGGCCGGAGGAGCGGAGCAGTCGGAGGACACAGCTGGTGAATGGAAGGAGAAAAGAGCGCAGGAAGCGGCAGAAAATTGCGGAGCAGAGAACAGGATGGAGATGGTGGAAAACACACCAAGTACGGTGGAAAAGCACAAAGACAGCAGCAGGCAGCACGGGTCGAGGGCAGATTCAAGCCATAATATAGTCCGGCTCTCCCTAAAGAATCTGGTGTCCACGGGGGGAGAGAAGGCGGGAGCGGGGTGCGGGGTAAGTGTAAGTTCTCCAAAGAAAGAAGGGGAGTCGCACATCTTGGGGGGCAGGAGGGGGCAAGACAAGGAGAGGGTGCAAGAGGCAGGAGCCTTAAAGGGGAGGCAGGAGCCTTAAAGGGGCAGTAGGATGGGAGTGGGAAGACAAAGATGTCAGAAGGGAACAAGATAGGTGCAGATGTGCCATTGTCCCAGAGAGAGAGGAAATGGAGAGCAAGGGTCAGGGGTGGAGATGAGGCCGAAGGGACTGGCATTGTTGGAGAAACCGTGATAGCAGGAAGACTCTCTAAGGGAGATTATGTATCTGACGGGGAGCAGGGTTGGGAGGTTACAGAAGAGCTCGAGAGTGAGGAGTCAGAGGGGGACAGAGACATGAAGTGGGAGTGGGGTGGCATCGTGTGGAAAGGGAAAGGTTAGTGAGGGGCAGAAGGAGGGAGAAGGGGCAGCTCCTCGGCCCAAACCTAAGGTAAGGAAGAGGCTGAAACTGCAGGGAAGGTTCAAACAGGAGGTGAAAAAGAGCCGGAGGCTGCAGGAGAAAGCAACAGCTGCCCGAAAAGTTGGGAAAGAGCATGAGAGGAGGGAAGGGCCGGAGATTAAATGATGGGCGGATTATCAGGCACACATTCCTTATTCAGAGCCATGATTAAAGTACAATAAATTAGTATATGTTATGGGAGACAAATTAAACTTCAGGATTTGATGTTAATATGTGGTGGAGGAATGGCTGTGCAGAGCAGCGGAATGGATTTGTATGATACAATGGAATGATCACCATGTTGTAAATGTTTTTAATGTTTAATAAATAATATATTTAAAAAGTGGGTCGCACTCTCACCTCGGTGTCAGAAGGTTGTGGGTTCATGTCCCTTGAGCACAAAAATCTAAGCTGACGCTCCAGTGCAGCGCTGCAGTCGGAGGCACCGTCTTTCAGATGAGACGTTAAACCGAGGCCCCGTCTGCCCTCTCAGGTGGATGTAAATGATCCCAAGGCACTATTTGGCAGAAGAGCAGAGGAGTTCTCCCCGGTGTCCTGGGGCTAATATTTATCCTTCAAACAACATAACAAAAAACACAGATGATCTGGTGATTATCACATTGCTGTTTGTGGGAGCTTGCTGTGCGCAAATTGGCTGCCACCTTTCCTACATTACAACAGTTACTACAATTCAAAAAAGTGCTTCATTGACTGTGGGACGTCCTGAGGTTGTGAAAGGCGCTATATAAATGCAAGTCTTTCTTGTTTTTGGCATCTTTGCTGTACACGGATTTGGCAGCCACGTTTGCCTACCTAACACCATTGACTACACTTTTGAAAGTAATTCATTGGCTGTGAAGTACTTTGAGATACCTTGAGGTGTTGGAGAAATCCAAGTTCTTAGTCTGTCTCTCTTTTTCTCTGTCTCTCTCCTTCTCTCACTCTCCTCCCTCTCCTTTCTTGCTCACTTTGCCCCTTATCCATCTCTCTTTCTCTCTCTCACACTCTCTCTCACACTCTCTCTCACACTCTCTCTTTCTCTCTTTCTCATTGCTCTGGTGTGAAAGGGTAGTTCCTCTACAGCTGGAGAATTGTAACATAACACAGACATAAGGAGGACCATTTGGACTTTCAAAAACTACCATGACATCTCACTCCCATTGCTGGGAAGATCCTGACCAGGATTCTCTTGGACCCTCTGAACAGGACGTTTGCAGATGAGGGGACCTTGTGTCCAAGTTCGCTGATGATACAAAACTGGGTGGGAATGTAAGTTGTGAGGAGGATGCAAAGAGGCTTCAATGGGATATAGACAGGCTAAGTGAGTGGGCAAGAACGTGGCAAATGGAAATTAATGTGGAGAAATGTGAGGTTATCCACTTTGGTTGGAAAAATAGAAAAGCAGAGTATTTTTTTAAATGGTGAGAGATTGGGAAATGTTGGTGTTCAGAGGGACCTGGGTGTCCTTGTACATGAATCACTGAAAGTTAACATGCAGGTACAGCAAGCAATTAGGAAAGCAAATGATATATTGGCCTTTATTACAAGAGGATTTGAGGAGGCAGGTACAGGAAGAGCGTGGACAGAAAGTTGAGGTGAAACTCAAAGCATATGAAGTACTGTTGCTGATGTCTCTTCTCCATGCCTATTCAAATCAAATCAAAATCAAAATCAACTTTTATTGTCATTGTTAGTGCACAAGTGCAGTACAACGAAATGTAGGCTTGCGGCTCCCGAGAGTGTACATTTGGATTAAGACATTTAAACATTCAACATACATTTGGCTTGTAATACATTAACATAAACATAACCATAATAAAGTGCATTGGCAGATGTGCAGGCTTTAGTGTTTATTTGTGGAGTTCAGTAGGATGACAGCCCTGGGAAAGAAGCTGTTCCTAAATCTGGTCGTACGGGTGCGAATGCATCTGTAGCGTCTCCCAGATGGCAGGAGGGCGAACAGACTGTGGCTGGGGTGGGTAGGGTCTTTGATGATGGTCCGTGACCTCCGTAAACAGCGTTTCTGGTATATGTGCTCCATGGTCGGTAGCTGGGTGCCGGTAATGCGTTGGGCAGTTTTGACTACCCGCTGCAGGGCTTTCCGGTCATAGTAGCTACAGCTGCCATACCATACTGTGATACAGTTTGTCAGGATGCTCTCTATAGTGCAGCGGTAAAAGTTAGAGAGGATCGGGGGTGACAGGTTACATCCCTTCAGCCTCCTTAGGAAATATAGGCGCTGCTGGGCCTTCTTCACCAGAGAGGAGGTATTGAGGGACCAGGAGAGGTCTTCCGTGATGTGGACTCCGAGGAACTTAAAGCTGTCCACCCTTTCCACCACAGCCCCATTGATAGAGACATATTAACCACATTAAAGAAGGCGAACACTTCCATCCCTGCTGTCTCCACACTGTCATGGACTTCAGAGAGCAAGGTAGGACCCACACAGCAACCACTTACGCTTACTTATAAAATCCCTTTTAAAGTAATGAAACTTGTTAAATGTGATAACCAGACAACAAGCAGGAGTTAGGAGAAGACAGGGTGGCAACTGAAGGTGTGGTGGAAGGTATCGACTTTGGGGAATCCTTTTCTTTTATTAATTCCCGGGATGAGGACGCCGCTGGCAAGGCCAACGTTTATTTTTGCCCATCCCTATGCCTCAGAAGGTGGTGGTGGGCCTTCTTCTTGAACTACTGTAACAGTTTTAATACAACGTTGTGGCCCAGGTAAGAGTCAACCATGTTGGTGTAGGACTGGAGTCACATGTAGGCCTGACTGGGTAAGGACAGGCGGTTTCCTTCCCTAAAGGACATTAATGAACCAGTTAGCCTTTTTTGATTCCAGCAGGAATATATTGGTGATAGGGAGCCAACAGGGGTCAGTTAGAGCAAAGCTGAGTGGGACTCAGTATGGGATGGGAGGTCCCCTCTGAAGGACTCTTGACAATGCAGCACTCCCTCAGTACTGCGCTACTGCCTGGATTATACAGTCAATTCGTGGCGTGGAGATTGAATCCACAACTATCTCACTCAAGAGGTGGGAGTGCACCAACTGGCCCAAGCTGCCACTAATATAAATAATGTTCGCATATAAACCTTTAGCACGTTTGTTAAAATCCCAACTGGTTCACTGTTGTCCTTCAGGGAAGGCAAATGGCATGTTGGCCTTTGTTGCAAGGGAGTTAGGGCTAGATTTTCAGTATAGACAGTTTTGGGGCGCTAACCTTAGCGCCCGCCCGAAGTTAGCGCCCGCCCCAAAGTAGCGCCCCGTTGCCGGAAATTCAGTGGCTTCGCCCTAAGAGGTTGGTGGAGTGCTAAAAGAGGCGTTCCACTACTATCTTTAGGTGCTAAGCCGGCGGTGCAGAGCGCAACACCCAAGCTCGGGCGCAGCGCACGGCAGACACTCGGCAGACACTCTGGTGCCAGTGAGCTCTTAAAGGGGAAGGGTGCATGTGTTTTTTTCAAAGGCAGAGTCTGGGGGGGAAAACAGGAGGAGGAGGAGGAGGAGGAGGAGGCCGGATACATAAATACACCATTCACAACAACACACTGGATCCTTCCACACAACACATGCAGACTGCCTTTTATAGTGCAGGAGGAGTGCCCTTTAATTTGCGCTCCCCAGGGTGTGTTGCGTTCCATTTTACAAACGCTCTGGACGCCAGCCGCACAATGGGGCGGTCCGACTGAAGTTTGGATTCGGGGCGGCCAAAGGGCGTTGCACGAGAATGTGACGTCATTTTCTGCGCGCGCATCCGGGCGGCCGCTAAACTTTGCGCCGGCGCTAACGGGCAACTTAATTTGGGGCGGGGCGCAAACTGCGCTGTGCCCGGGCGCTACACGCATAGCGCCCGAAAATCACTTCTCTTAAGGCACTAACTGCTGGCGCAAGCAACTGAAAATCTAGCCCTTAGAGTATAAGAGTAAGGAAGTCTTGCTACAATTGTACAGGGCCTTGGTGAGACCACACCTGGAGTACTGGGCACAGTTCTGGTCTCCTTATCTAGGGAAGGATATACTTGCCTTGGAGGCGATGCAACGAAGGTTCACTAGATTGATTCCTGGGATGAGAGGGCTGTCCTATGATGAGAGATTGTGTAGATTGGGCCGATACTCTCTGGAGTTTAAAAGAATGAGAGGTGATCTCATTGAAACATACAAGATTCTGAGGGGAATGTCAGGGTAGATGCTGAGAGGTTGTTTCCCCTGGCTGGAGTATCTAGAACTAGGGGGCATAGTCTCAGGATAAGGGGTCGGCCATTTATGACTGAGATGAGGAAGAATTTCTTCACTCAGAGGGTTGTGAATCGTTTGAATTCTCTGCCCCAGAGGGCTGTGAATGCTGAGTCTTTGAGTAAATTCAAGGGTGAGATAGATAGATTTTTGGACTCTAGGGGAATCAAGTGATATGGAGATCGGGCGGGAAAGTGGAGTTGAGGTCCATGATCAGTCATGATCTTATTGAATGGCGGAGCAGGCTCGAGGGGCCGTAAGGCCGACTCCTGCTCCTAATTCTTATGTTCTTATGGTCTTATGGAACCTGCCACGCCTATATGATTTTTAAAATTCATTTCTGGGATGTGGGCATTGCTGCCAAGGCCGGCATTCATTGCCCATCCATGGTTGCCCTTGAGAAGGTGGTGGTGAGCCACCTTCTTGAACCGCTGCAGTCCGTGTGGTGAAGGTGCTCCCACAGTGCTGTTAGGGAGGGAGTTCCAGGATATTGATGCAGTGACGATGAAGGAACGGCCGTTATATTTCCAAGTCAGGATGGTGTGTGACTTGGAGGGGAAATTGGAGGTGCTGGTGTTCCCATGCACCTGCTGCCCTTTGTCCTTCTAGGTGGTAGAGGTCGCGGGTTTGGGAGGTGCTGCCGAAGAAGCCTTGGCGAGTTCCATGCTTTGTGGTTAATGCCCTCTTGAAGTGACCTAGACTAAGTCACTCGGTTGTACAAACAAATTTTACTCAAGAAGGGATTAGGGATTGTCAATAAATGTGACCTTAAAGTGTTGCCCAGAACCTGAGAGCATTGTTTTAAAATGGCCACATGGGCAGGGTCTGGGTGTATGACATGAGCCCATGGAATTGTATGAGTCTTATCCTTCAGGAGAGGAGAAAAATATAATTGTACAAATATATTGTTGCAACTGTAGACTTAAAAAAAATTACGAAATAAATTGATCATCATTATAATTTCCTATTTTTGTCTCCTGTTCCTCCTTTTTAAGCCATCGCTCAATTAGGAGGGCTTGATGTGAACATTGCTAAGTTGCCTCCTGTAACCATCTGGGTTCCTGCCAATCATAGGAGAGGTCAAGGGTCTGCTACAAAATGGAGTGGACCATTTAGGCTTTTGTGAGGGGAGTGGGGTTGGGGCTTTGTTACTTTCTCCTTGTAGGTGTAGAAAATTTAATTAGGTGACAACTGGGGCATTGCAGGTTCAAGGGACATCTGGTCACGAATCTGTGCCTTGGAAAATAGACAATTCTAGTTATCAAAGATGTTGACAGAAATTCAATCCCACTGTGATCTAAACACTAAAGATCACACCAAGCGAGCAAATGCGTCATGTAAAAATTCCAGATGAAGATTGCAACGTTAAACTCTTCCAAAGGACACCTTCACAGTAGAGTTGGCAATGGGCTTGCAGTTCGACTGCCATCTCCCAGCTTACAGATCTGACCCTATCGCTATAGTAACAGCTTACATTCTCCTGCTGCTGTTTTTACAATCCTGTCGCCTTCCACACACCCACAGACTGACAGACATCCTTTTGATGTCATGTTGAATTAAATGCCACAATTCTTTTGGTTTTTTTTTATTTTAGAAAACCTTGGTAAGGTTTGTATTGGAAGCTGACAAAATCATATGAAAGAAAAGAGAGAATTCTTGCATTTGCCCAACGCTTTATGATGTCCTTTTTATAAATGTTCGTTAAAAGGCCAAACCATTTAAGCCAGCTTGGTTTAGTTGATAGAAATTGTGATGAAAAAGTTATTAGATTCCTCCAAAGTGTGGGCTTTAAATAGCCTGTTTAATTGTTACTTTTTAATTAGTGTGACAAGGTGCGTTAATACAAGAACATTAAAGAATTGAAAAACACTTAACCTCAGCTCAGTATCCAGAATCATTCATAGCCAAACTGTGAGAGTCTTTTTTGATGCGTGTTTAAAAAATGACATTTCAGATAAATGTGTGTTTTTTAAAAAAACGTTAAACCATATTTCAAAACTGCACCAACAATGGCAAGGCTTAAATATTCCACAGCCTGTGTTTAATGTCCGACAGAAACCGGGACACCTGCCGTCTGTGCTGTTTCCCATGCCTGTACTGATATTACATATCCCTTTCCCACAATATTACAGATGATGGGAGACTGGCACTGAGCTGGTGTAATGTAATAGTTAGATTAAGGCTTTGATGATGTGTAATAGTTCAGGTGTAGCTGGGATAGTAAGGCAGACAGCTTGTATGTTTAGCCAGGAGTTATGCAGCATAGATTTCAATAGCTGAATGCTGGAATAAATGATCAGGTAATGCACTGATAGGACTGTGTGTGATAGCTGCAATTTTCAGATGAATATAACATATTCAAGGGGCTCCACTGGCTACTGAAAGGGATATTTTTTTCTCTCTGAAAAGCCTCGGGATGATGGTAATGAAAACCTCATCTGTCATATTTAAAAGTGACACCGGTCAGACAGAGGATCTTATTCTCTCTAAAGGTGACGCCCAGAAGTAACCAGAAGCTCGACCGTCTCTCTATTAGGCTTGACAAGAGTACAGTTAACGGCTGTTAGACCCAGCCTCCCCACCTCATCATTCATGCTCATGTGCCACCTGCGGGTTTGGGATTTCAGACAATCCTGTGTAATGAATGTCCCTGTTCCGAGACACCCACCCACACCCACACACACCCTCACACCCACACACACCCTCACACACCCTCACACCCACACACCCACACACACCCTTACACACCCACACACTCCCACACACACCCTCACACCCACACACACTCCCACACACTCCCTCACACCCACACACACCCTCACACCCACACACACCCACACACACCCTCACACCCACACACCCACACACACCCTCACACACCCACACACTCCCACACACACCCTCACACCCACACACACTCCCACACACTCCCTCACACCCACACACTCCCACACACACCCACACACCCACACACTCCCACACACACCCACACACTCCCACACACCCACACACACCCACACACTCCCACACACACCCACACACTCCCACACACTCCCACACACCCACACACACTCCCACACACTCCCACACACACCCTCACACCCACACACACTCCCACACACTCCCTCACACCCACACACTCCCACACACACCCACACCCCACACACTCCCACACACACCCACACACTCCCACACACCCACACACTCCCACACACACCCTCACACCCACACACACTCCCACACACTCCCTCACACTCCCACACTCCCACACACACCCACACACCCACACACTCCCACACACACCCACACACTCCCACACACCCACACACACCCACACACTCCCACACACACCCACACACTCCCACACACTCCCACACACCCACACACTCCCACACACTCCCACACACACCCTCACACCCACACACACTCCCACACACCCACACACTCCCACACACACCCACACACCCACACACTCCCACACACACCCTCACACCCACACACTCCCACACACACCACACACTCCCACACACTCCCACACACCCTCACACACCCACACACTCCCACACACACCCTCACACCCACACACACTCCCACACACCCACACACTCCCACACACACCCACACACCCACACACTCCCACACACACCCTCACACCCACACACCCACACACACCCACACACACCCTCACACCCACACACACTCCCACACACCCACACACCCCACACACACACACACACACCCACACACACCACACACTCCCACACACCCTCACACACCCTCACACCCACACACACCCCACACACACCCTCACACACCCTCACACCCACACACACTCCCACACACACCCACACACACCCTCACACCCACACACACTCCCACACACCCACACACTCCCACACACACCCACACACCCCACACCCACACACACCCACACACCCACACACCCCACACACCCACACACACCCACACACACCCACACACACCCACACACTCCCACACACACCCACACCCACACCCACACACTCCCACACACCCACACACTCCCACACACACCCACACACACCCACACACACCCACACACTCCCACACACACCCACACACACCTCACACCCACACACACTCCCACACACCCACACACTCCCACACACACCCACACACCCACACACACCCACACACACCCACACACACCCTCACACTCCCACACACCCACACACTCCCACACACACCCACACACCCACACACTCCCACACACACCCTCACACCCACACACTCCCACACACACCCACACACACCCTCACACCCACACACACTCCCACACACCCACACACACCCACACACACCCACACACCCCACACACACCCACACACTCCCACACACACCCACACACACCCTCACACCCACACACCCCTCACACCCACACACACCCACACACACCCTCACACCCACACACACCCACACACCCACACACACCCACACACACCCTCACACCCACACACACCCTCACACCCACACACACCCACACACACCCACACACTCCCACACACACCCACACACACCCTCACACCCACACACACCCTCACACACCCACACACTCCCACACACACCCTCACTCCCACACACACCCTCACACCCACACACACCCACACACACCCACACACTCCCACACACACCCTCACACCCACACACCCTCACACTCCCACACACTCCCACACACACCCTCACACCCACACACACCCACACACACCCACACACTCCCACACACTCCCTCACACCCACACACACCCACACACCCACACACTCCCACACACACCCTCACACCCACACACACCCTCACACCCACACACTCCCACCCACTCCCACACACTCCCACACACTCCCACATACTCCCACACACTCCCTCACACCCACACACACCCCACACACACCCACACACTCCCACCCACACACTCCCACACACTCCCACCCACTCCCACCACTCCCACACACCCACACACACCCTCCACACCCACACCCTCCCACCCACACACTCCCACACACACCCACACACACCCTCACACCCACACCCTCCCACCCACACACCCACACACACCCACACACACCCACACCACCCTCCCACCCACACACCCACACACACCCACACACACCCACACACACCTCACACCCACACACTCCCCACACACCCACACACACCCACACACTCCCACACACTCCCACACACACCCTCACACCCACACACACCACACACTCCCACACACTCCCACACACACCCACACACACCCACACACCCCACACACTCCACACACACCCACACACACCCACACACACCCACCCACTCCACACACTCCCACACACCCACACACACCCTCCCACACCACACCCTCCCACCCACACACTCCCACACACTCCCACACACACCCACACACTCCCACACACACCCACACACACCCACACACACCCACACGCTCCCACACACACCCACACACGCCCTCACACTCCCACACACTCCCACACACTCCCACACACACCCACACACACCCTCACACACCCACACACACCCACACACCCACACACTCCCACACACACCCACACACACCCACACACACCCACACACTCCCACACACTCCCACCCACACCCTCCCACCCATACCCTCACACCCGCACACACCCACACACTCCCACCCACACCCTCCCACCCATACCCTCACACCCGCACACACCCACACACTCCCACCCACACCCACCCACACCCACACACTCCCACCCACACCCACACACACCCACCCACACCCACACACTCCCACCCACACCCACCCACACCCACACACTCCCACCCACACCCACCCACACCCACACCCTCCCACCCACACACTCCCACACACACCCACACACTCCCACACACACCCACACACACCCACACACTCCCACACACTCCCACACACACCCTCACACCCACACACACCCACACACTCCCACACACTCCCACACACACCCACACACACCCACACACTCCCACACACTCCCACACACTCCCACACACACCCACACACACCCACACACTCCCACCCACTCCCACACACTCCCACACACCCACACACACCCTCCCACACCCACACCCTCCCACCCACACACTCCCACACACTCCCACACACACCCACACACTCCCACACACACCCACACACACCCACACACACCCACACACACCCACACGCTCCCACACACACCCACACACGCCCTCACACTCCCACACACTCCCACACACTCCCACACACACCCACACACACCCTCACACACCCACACACACCCACACACCCACACACTCCCACACACACCCACACACACCCACACACTCCCACACACTCCCACCCACACCCTCCCACCCATACCCTCACACCCGCACACACCCACACACTCCCACCCACACCCTCCCACCCATACCCTCACACCCGCACACACCCACACACTCCCACCCACACCCACACACTCCCACCCACACCCACACACACCCACCCACACCCACACACTCCCACCCACACCCACCCACACCCACACACTCCCACCCACACCCACCCACACCCACACACTCCCACCCACACCCACACCCACCCACACCCACACACTCCCACCCACACCCACACACACCTTCACTCCCACACACTCCCACCCACACCCTCACACTCCCACCCGCACCCTCACACCCACACACACCCACACACACCCACACACACCCACACACTCCCACCCACACCCTCACACTCCCACCTACACCCTCACACCCCACACACACCCACACACACCCACCCACACCCTCACACCCCACACACACCCACACCCTCACACCCCACACACACCCACACACACCCACCCACACCCTCACACCCCACACACACCCACACACATCCACCCACACCCTCACACCCCACACACACCCACACACACCCACCCACACCCTCACACCCCACACACACCCACACACACCCACCCACACCCTCACACCCCACACACACCCACACTCTCCCACCCACATCCTCACACCCCACACACACCCACACACACCCACCCACACCCTCACACCCCACACACACCCACACACACCCACCCACACCCTCACACCCCACACACACCCACACTCTCCCACCCACACACTCCACCCCCACACCCCACACACACACACCCACACTCACACAAACACTCACACACACTCACATAAAGTCACACCCACACACACCCACACACACTCACATACACTCACACACACACACACCCACACACTCACACACACACTCACACACACTCACATACACACCCACACACACACTCATACACACACACACACACACACACACACACACACACACACTCACACACACACACTCACATACACTCTCACACACACACACTCACATACACTCACACAAACACACACCCACACACTCACACACACTCTCACACACACACACTCACATACACTCACACACACACACACCCACACACTCACACACACACTCACACACACACACTCACATGCACTCACACACACACCCACCCACACACTCACACACACACTCACACACTCACACACACTCACATACACTCACACCCACACACACTCACACACACTCACACCCACACACACTCACATACACTCACACACACACACACACACACTCACATACACTCACACACACACACACTCACACACACTCACACCCACACACACTCACATACACTCACACACCCACCCACCCACACACTCACACACACACTCACGCACGCCCACACACACACATACACACACTCTCTCACACACTCACACACACACTCAAACTCACACACACCCACACTCATACACACCCATACACACAGACACACACACACTCACACTCACACTCACAATCTCACACACACTCACACACACACTCACACACACTCACATACACTCACACTCACACCCACACACACTTACATACACTCACACACACACCCACCCACACACACACACACACTCACGCACGCCCACACACACACATACACACACACACACACTCTCACACACACTCACACACACACTCACTCTCACACACACACCCACACACTCACACTCACTCACTCACACTCACTCACACACATATCGCAGCCATCCTTTATTAATAATAGTTTAAAGTATTATAAAAGGAAGATTGAATATTCCACTGCTGCATTTTGATTATTTACAGAAAGTGCATTTCTGCAGCTGAAGCGGTAACAACTGCCTTCCTGCAACACTCCCGTATACAGCCTCTAACTGATGGTCTGGTATTAATCAACATATGAACTGGATTAGTACAACATGTGAAAGCTACTGTCAAACCGCGAAATAGATAAACATTACAAAACTACCCACTTAACCTTCTGATAAACGACTTGGGTTTCTGTTCAAGGTCCGTTAGAATTGCATGTTTCAGTTTCTGTCCTTTTAGGTTTCAGCATTTTAAATGGCTGTACAATTATTGACTGTAAATCCGTGGTGTTTTTTGTCAGGACGGTGCAGGCTTGGCAAAGTGAGGGTACAGCAACTGCACTCGCTGTTTGATTTGGACCTACTTGTCTGTTCAGACATTAACGGTGCAAGCGTTTATTATTTACTTCTGTGTGAAGCCATGTTTTGTTTATGACGGGTAGATATCCAAACTTAGTGGCTACTTGTTTTCCTTGCACCTTAATGCCAGGTCAACTCCTGACCAAGTTTTCCTCACCCAGCCACCCAGCCACCCGCCCCCCCCCCTTCCCTTTTCCATATTGTCCATTCTGTTCAGCTATTTAAAAAATGTCGAATATCCACAATGGCTTTCAATGGCGTATTGTCAACATTTGTATGAGCCAATCTGGGCTGAATGAGAAGGTCTCAGTGCTGGTGCTCCTTCAGTGCCTAGCACAGGGACTTGTCGCTCAGTGTGAGGGCAGTGAGTTTGATAAATGGACAAGCTCCTCTTCTCCCTCGCCCTTGCCCGTCCTGGGCTCGCCTCACCTGAAGCAACGCTGCATCGCTGCAAGGGGCCAGGATTGAAAAAAAAGGCAAGAGAAGGAACACAGTCAAATGGTAAGTGCTCCTGTTCATGTTTCTGAATCCGTCGACCCAGTACAGGGGGAAGCTGGACAATGCACTCGGCAGGAAGGATGTGGCGAGAGGGTGAGATGGAGTAAACAGAGGGGGGAGGGAGGAGGCTCCTGTTGGGCCGAATGGCCTGGTTCTCTGCTGTAAATTCGTAAAACCTAAGCAAATTGCTTATTGCACTGAGAGGTGGCTCACGTTGACGTTATGGCGAAATAATAGCAACGAGAAACCCCCGGACAAAATAGCTGGAGAGCGGGACAGTAGCAAAGAGTCATCACTGGATCCTGATCCTGATCCTTTTGTGCTAAACATAGACTGACTGAGCTATCGACAGCAGTGCGTAAAGGTGCAAGGAAGGGAAGAGTATGTCGCTGTCAGGGTAACAAATGGGAAAAAAACATTGCGGCTTAACTTTAGCATCAGTGCTTGGAGACTGAGTGAACGGTTCTGTCCTCCAACACTTCACTGAAGGCTCACCAGTACATTCTTTGCAACAAATAAAATGTTGAGACCGAGGTATCAGTCAGATCCATTTCCACGTCTGTTGCTTTTGCACTTGACGTGCCGCAGCTTTCAGGGCTAGGGACCAAGGACTGGACAGTGGCACTGGGGCTGGGCACCTCCTTTGTCGGCCGGCACAGACACGCTGGGCCGAATGGCCTCCTTGGGTGCCGCAAGTTTCTGTGATTCAGGATTTAGCTCCCCCCTCACACAGGGCTGTGAACGGTTTGAAAGCCATGTCTTTTCAACCTGGGGAAGTAAAAAAACAATCCCTGCATTTCACTTTAACAAAAAAAAGCACCACAAGTTTGTTTAGGTCATTTTAAAGTGTGGGGACCACGCTGTCAGTTTCTTCACTTAACCAGTTGAAACAGACCCGCAGTTTCCGCCCTCAAACTTTGGAGGCTTTCTCTGGTGGAAGGATGCACGAGAACAGCTGAAACTGCTCTGAGACCGAGGTGTTGAACAGGGCTAAGAGGGGGGTGGTGGAAACCAGGAGGAAGCGAGGGGCAACAGCAACCAGGCGCAAAAAGTTGAAACAACTGCAGTGTTTTTAAATACAGTACCTCAAAGCGACAGATCGCAACTGGTAACAGCGCAGTGGTAATATTTCTCAGCAGGTTTTATGAAGTAATTGCCTGCAGAGAGAAGGAATGAGATTTAATGCAATTAGCCTGGGGATTTTTTTTTTGGTCTACTGCCTGATGAAGACCAGCTTCTCGGAGACTCTCAATTTGCAGACGAGCATTGTGCGATTCACCCCCCTGTTTGTGAACTTGATTTGTCTGATTCTCTCATTCACTCTTGTTTGGACTGCGCGTCACGTTTGAGCCGTGTTCAAGTTGCTTTCCGTCAGTTTCAGTTCAGTTCAGTTCAGTTCAAATGCTTTATTGGCATGAAAGTTTACAGAGAACCATATTGCCAAAGCTTACATAGCAAAAAGGTACAGTTTTCCAACATTCTGTAGGTGTCAATCGATTTGACATTTGTTGGGTACATACAATATTACTTTTAAACAATATTAATTTTAAACAGTCTTTGTACTTCATTTGGTACGTTCAATATTAATTTTAAACAGTCCCTCCTTTATCTCCGTGTGGCTGAGTGAATGGGCCGCGCAGGGGTAGGCAGGGCTTTGGACACAAGTAGTTGTAACGCCTGTGCCTCACTGGGCAAGCTACTGCTGAGGTCGGCAGTCTGTGAGTGCAGAATTTGCAGACATAAAATGAGTATCAGGCTTAAGCCAAATATATAAATTTTCAACAATTGGAAAACTCTTTTTGTTATGTATAAAGTTTTGTGCCAACCCTTTGATTGTCAAAGTTCTCTTTATTCCTTAACAATTATGTTTTAAATACTTCAAGTTTGATACTTAGAAACATAGAAGATAGGAGCAGGAGTAGGCCATTCGGCCCCTCGAGCCTGCTCCGCCATTCAATGAGATCATGGCTGATCATCCAAATTCAGTACCCTGTCCCTGCCTTCTCCCCATATCCCTTGATCCCTTTAGCCTTAAGAAATATATCCAACTCTTTCTTGAATGTATTTAATGAATTGGCCTCAACTGCCTTGTGTGGCAGAGAATTCCACAGGTTCACCACTCTCTGGGTGAAGAAATTCCTCCTCATCTTTGTCCTAAATGGCTTACCCCTTATCCTTAGACTGTGACCCCTGGTTCTGGACTCCCCGACCATCGGGAACATCCTTCCCGCATCTAGTCTGTCTAGTCCTGTCAGAATTTTATACTTGGAAGCGCACAGTATTGGTCCAGATCAGTGACATTGGAAATTGATATTTATTTATTTCAGGGCAATGGATGATTTATAATGCCCACCATGACACTTGATGGAAATGTTGACTTATTACATCTTGCTGCCCCCTGACTTGTTGCTGCTGCGTCTGGCCGGCCTCCCACCTTGCACCCTCCGTGAACTCGAGCTCACGTAAAACACTTGCTGCCCGTGTCCAAACTCACACCAAGCCCCATTCACCCATCACCCGCCTGTGCTCGCTGATCGACATTGGCTCTCGGTCAGGCACCGTCTCAACTTTAAAATTCTCATCCTGGTTTTCAAATCCCTCCATGACCTCGCCCCGTCCCTATCTCTGGAACCTCCTCCAGCCCCACAAGCCTCTCAGATCTCTGCGTTCCTCCAATTCCGGCCACTTGCACATCCCTGACTTCCTTCATCCCACCATTGGTGGCCGTGCCTTCAGTTGCCTGGGCCCTAAGCTCTGGAATTCCCTCCTTAAACTTCTCCACCTCTCTCTCCTCCTTTAAGATGCTCCTTAAAACCTTCCTCTTTGACCAAGTGTTTAGTCACCTGTCCTATTGTCTCCTTATGTGGCTCCGTGCCAATGTTTCTCTAATAATCGCTCCTGTGAAGCGCCTTGAGACATTTTACTATGTTAAAGGCGCTATATAAATGCTTTGCGGAACACCTCCGTTCAGTCTGTAAGGGTGACCCCGAGCTTCCGGTCACCTGTCACTTTAATTCTCCGCTTCACTCCCACTCTGATCTCTCTGTCCTCGGGCTATAGCATTGTTCCAATGAAGCTCAACGTAAGCTCGAGGAACAGCACCTCATCTTTCAATTGGGCACTTTACAGCCTTCTGGACTCAACATCGAGTTCAACAATTTCAGACAATAACCTCAGCTCCCATTTTTTCAGGCGGCAGCTGTTGATGATTCTGCCATCCCCATTTGCAACATTTTCTCTCTGCTGAGTTCAATCCTAGCACAGACCGTCCCTTTAGTTCCTTCCACCCCTTACCCCACCCCACCACTTTCCCCGCCCCTACACCTGCTTAAAGCCTGTTACATCTCCAACTGTTACCAGTTCTGACGAAGGGTCCCAGACCTGAAACGCTGAATCTGTTTCTCTCTCCACGGATGCTGCCTGACCCGCTGAGTGTTTCCAGCGTTTTATGTTGTTATTTTATATAAATGCGAGTCGGTGTTGTTGTTCTAATGCAGCTTGTTAGCTGAGATACATGTGGCAGTCAATGTTGTTAATGGAAAAGAAAAAGAAAATATGAGGTTTAGGGGGTAATTTCCACCTTCCCCACTTGGGTAGTAGACTGGCGGAAATTAATATCAAGCAGGTTCTATGATGGGCAGTCGATCCAGTCCACCAGTTTACCACCGAGTGATGAAGAGAGAATTACCCCCAATTTTCAGTAGTTGACCTGTTAAAATATCTGTTAACTTGGACATAAAAGATCCCATGGCACTATTTCGAAGAAGCGCAGGGGAGTGCTCCCCGGTGTTCTGGCCAATATTTACCCATCAACCAACAAGTTAACCTGTTTTTTTAATAATGTTGGTTGAGGGGATAAATATTGGCCTGGACAGCGGGGAGAGGGCAAGCACATGCGGGGGTGCATGTGAACCACACGATATGTCAAGGAGGCCCGATTGTTACACCCTCTGGGTAACACGGTCATATAAGCAGATATTGGGCAAGGTGAGTTACCCTGAGATGTGGGACCACTTAGGTGAGTGACTGATGCCAGGGAACCTGATAAGATTCAGAGACGATTCACTCAGTTAATTCCAGAGATGAGGGGGTTGACTTATGAGGAAAAGTTGAGCAGGCTGGGCCTATACTCATTGGAATTTAGAAGAATGAGAGGTGATCTTATTGAAACATATAAGATACTGAGGGGGCTCGACAAGGTAGGTGCAGAGAGGACGTTTCCCCTCCAAACATGGGGGCACAGTTTTAGAATAAAGGGTCGCCATTTTAGAACTGAGATGAGAAGTAATTTCTTCTCTCAGAGGGTCGTAAATCTGTGGAATTCTCTGCCTCAGAGAGCCGCGGAGGCTGGGTCATTAAATACATTTAAGGTGGAGATAGACAGATTTTTGCAAGATAAGGGAGTGAAGGGTTATGGGGAGCGGGCGGGAAAGTAACTTTGAGCCCAAGATCAGCCATGATCTTATTGAATGGCGGAGCAGGCTCGAGGGGCCAAGTGGCCTATTCCTGCTCCTATTTCTTATGTTCTTATGTAAGATATCCATGCCAGACCCAAATTTGTAACAGCGAAGTGCACATACAATCTCTTAACGCACTTGGACTGCCTGGGTTAACCCCTTCATTGTAACTCTGTTGATCAGAAAGTCTATCCTCATGTTTTCACCCGTGTATATTTCTGACCGTAATTTCTAGACTTATCTGTGCAATTGCTTCTGAGTAAACTCAATTGCCGTAAAATGATTAAATGGGCAGCGGTGCAAAGTTAGCTTTTTAAGTTCCATCCCATAGAAAGCTTGAGCCAAATATAACATTTAGTGACAAACAAATCAATGCAGTATTGTATATTGTTCCCCTTAGAGCAGAGAAGGCTAAGGAGAGATGTAATAGAGGTGTTTGAAATTATGATGAGAGAAACTGTTTCCACTGGCAGGAGGGTCAGTAACCAGAGGACACAGATTTAAGGTAATTGGCAAAAGAGCCAATGGGGAGAAGAGGAGAATTTTTTTTTACGCAGCGAGTTGTTGTGATCTGGAATGCGCTGCCTGAAAGGGCGGTGGGAGCAGATTCAATAATAACTTTCAAAAGGGAATTGGATAAATACTTGAAAAGGAAAAAATTGCAGGGCCCTGGGGAAAGAGCAGGGGAGTGGGACTAATTGGAGAGCCCTTTCACAGAGCCGGCACAGGCACGATGGGCCAAATGGCCTCCTTCTGCGCTGCAAGATGCTATGATATTCAGTAAATGTTAAGTTGGAGATTGAAACAGTTTAAGGGCTGAAATTTTCGAATTGCCCGATCCTGCCGCTGGTTTAGGGTGCGATATCCCAAGATTGCGAACCCCCGGCCCACCATTCTCCAGTCATTAAATTTAACGGGACGGAAAATCGCAAGCTGAGAGCGCGCAGTCTCGTGACATCAAGATCCGGCATGTGCCCAGGAGAGTGCGAATCAGAATGTTTACCCCATAGTTGTTCTCGTTACAGTGGGAGTCACTGGGATGAAATCAACGATAAAGGTACAGTGGTGCAGAGGTTGTGGTATTGGACAAGTAACCTGGACGAGTTGGGGTATTAATCCAGAGAATGTGGGTTCAAAATCTCACCATGGCAGCTTGAGAATTTGAATTCGGTTGGAAAAGAGATCTGGATATAAAAGAATTGTAACAGTAAAAGTGACCATGAAGCTGTCGGATTATCATAAAAATTCAGATGCTTCACTGACGTCCTTTAGGAAAGGAAGCCTGCCGTCCTTACCCGGTCTGGGCCTATATGTGACTCCAGTCTCACACCAACATGGCTGACTTTTACGATAGCAAAATACTGCGGATGCTGGAAATCCGAAATAACAACAGAAAATGCTGGAAAAACTCAGCAGGCCAGGCAGCCTCCGTGGAGAGAGAAACAGAGTTAACGTTGACTCTATTTCTCTCTCCACGGATGTTGCCTGGCCTGCTGAGTTTTTCCAGCATTTTCTGTTGTTATTTTGGCTGACTTTTAACTGCCCTCTAAAGTGACCCAGCGAGTCACTCAGTTATATCAAGACTGCTATCAGGGCAACTGAAGATGGGCAATAAATGCTGGCCTTGCCTGCGACGCCCACAGCCTGAGAAGGAATAAGAAAAATAAAATGATACTCACACAGGGGCTTTTAACGCGATTCGCAGTTGGGGATCAGACCCCAAAGAGGAGGGAATTTAAGCAATGTGGCCAAAAAAAATGTCAAAACATAGAAACATAGAAGATAGGAGCAGGAGTAGGCCATTCGGCCCCTCGAGCCTGTTCCGCCATTCAATGAGATCATGGCTGATCATCCAAACTCAGTATCCGGTCCCTGCTTTCTCCCCATATCCCTTGATCCCTTTAGCCTTAAGAAATATATCTAACTCCTTCTTGAATATATTTAATGAATTGGCCTCTACTGCCTTCTGTGGTAGAGAATTCCACAGGTTCACCTACATATAAGAGGATGGTTTCGACGAGGCTTTTGAAGGTGGGATGAGAGGCAGCGACTTGGAACTTATAAAATTCTGTCAGGACTAGACAGATTAGATGCAGGAAGGATGTTCCCAATGGCCGGGGAGTCCAGAACCAGGGGTCACAGTCTAAGGATAAAGGGTAAGCCATTTAGGACTGAGATGAGGAGGAATTTCTTCACCCAGAGAGTGGTGAACCTGTGGAATTCTCTACCACAGAGGGCGGTGGAGGCCAGTTCATTAAATATGTTCAAGAAGGAGTTGGATATATTTCTTAAGGCTAAAGGGATCAAGGGATATGGCGAGAAGGCAGGGACAGGGTACTGAATTTGGATGATCAGCCATGATCTTGTTGAATGGCGGAGCAGGCTCGAGGGGCCGAATGGCCTACTAATGCTCCTATCTTCTATGTTTCTATGTTTCTATGGAAGGGTGTAAGAGAGTGTGGCGGCGGGCGGGGGGGGGCTGAAAAAACAAGAGTAGCAGCAGCAACAACAACAACAACTTGTATTTATATAGCGTTGTTAACACAGGAGCGTTACCAGACAAACATTGGCACTGAGCCATGTAAGCAACAGAGGGAATAATGTTCGGGGGCTATTTAAGGAATCATTTAAAAGACCCTGTAAAGTTAAGCTGAGTTTCCAAGGTGTCGAACACTTTCACATTCTGTTTGCAGTTTGTTTGCTCCTCCCATTTATTTATACTTTGACCACGGACTATCAACACCTTACCCTTTCATTTGTTAGCGGGTTTGTATGGCTTGATTCATGACTTTTTTTTAACAATACGCTTTAAGACCAGACCCAGGAGTCATTATATTCTCCTTTATCTTTGTCTTTCTCCTTTTCATTAGGCCGGTCAAGCTTGCCATTATGTTTCCAAGGCTCCTTATCCATTATCCTGTCACCAGCCCTGGTAGAGCCACCCTAACCTCTGTGTCTGTGTAAAGTGGAGAGACCAAACCTAATGAAATCAACAGTAACCCAAAGCTAATTATTTCAGGCAGTAGTTAATGAAATACTTTCCAAGGTGCAGTAAGTACCTAAGCTAATTATGCTTCTTCAATAATACCTGGGTGATATAAGAAATATAACGTCAATTATCAGCCAATGTTTGACACTGTCAGTATGTCACTTTCACACGAAACCAAGGTTGATGAAGTAGAAGAACAATTAGACATTTATAAAACCCAGTTTGTTTCCTTTTAACAAGGCTTTATATACGTGATACGTGTGATGTTAATTCCTGCCACCTCATTACCTTCAGCCAAACCAGTAGTCTTCCTATTAATACGCAAAATATTGCCATTTTATTAATTATGATGGCAAGTGAAGATAAAATGTTAACACAATTAATCATGTGGAAGGATTCACCGTTAATTAATTTTTTTTGTCAAACTGATGAAACACCTTGAGCTATTATACACACATGTTAGTTCCTGCCATTAATACCGTTTGCCATTTCACACATTGCGCATCCCTGATTTCAGTCACTCCACCATTCTCTGTAACCTCCTCCAGCCCTACAACCAATGTTTCCTCTAAGCTGTGCGGCCACGCAGTAATGGGAAAGGACTCACGCGGGCCGCTCACCAGCTGCGCCATCGTAAATACTGCGCACGCGCGGAAATTTAAAGGAACCGCGCGCTAAAAGAAACAGGCCGCACAGAACAAAGCACAGCTCACAGGGAACTTTGCCTACAACCAACGTTCCCCCTAAGCAGTGCAGCCGCGCAGCTCTCTGCCAGTCCCACGCAGCTCTCTGCCAGTCCCACGCAGCTCTCTGCCAGTCCCACGCAGCTCTCTGCCAGTCCCACGCAGCTCTCTGCCAGTCCCACGCAGCCTGGGACCGGCATTTTCAATGTTAAATTTCGTGCACGCGTGAAACTGTGAATGGGCCGTGCACCTCTTAAAGGGGCCACACACCCCCAAAAAATATTAGGGCGAACATTGCCTAAAGCGAATGTTCCCTCTAATTTTTTTTGGTGCCGCACACCCCCTTTAAGTGGCTGCACGGGCCATTCAAAATACCGCGCATGTGCGGTTTTTGCATTGGCAAGCTGGCTGCGCGGGTTCCCTGGAGTGCTGTGCGGCCACATGGCTTAAAGGGAACGTTGCCTACAACCCTCCGAGATCTCTGCGTTCCTCCAATTCTGACCTCTTGCGCATCCCTGATTTCCTTCGCCCCACCATTGGCGGCCGTGCCTTCAGCTGCCGGGGCCTTGAGCTCTGGAATTCCCTCCCTAAACCTCTCCGCCTCTCCACCTCTCTCTCCTCCTTTAAGTTGCTCCATAAAAAACTACCTCTTTGACCAAGCTCTTGGTCACCTGTCCTAATATCGCCTTATGTGGCTCAGAGTCAAATTTTGTTTGATAATGCCCTTGTGAAGTGCCCTGGTGTGTTTTAGCACGTTAAAGGTGCTATATAAATGCAAGTTGTCGTTGTTGTTGATGTGATGTTAACAGTCCAGCAAGGTTGCATTAAGAGCAGGTGTCAGTGTTGATGTTAACTGAAGAATGATTGGGACTGTCAAATGGATCCAACGTATCACATTACTAATAAGCAATTATAAAAACACAGCACTTATATTTAATGTTGCAGAAAGCTTTGGTTTTCTGTTTACTCAATTTGGAAAATAAAGGATTGTCTTTTTAATTACTGTAACTGCAATTTTATTTTTTTTAATTGATTTTCTTGCAGCGGCCTATTCACCGATAGCCGCCTGCTTCTGAATCACCCTGAGTGTCGATGTCTCACTGCCAATCCCCAATCTATGAGACGTGCCTTAAATGAACGGATGGATTAAAAAAAATGGTTTGACAGTTTTGGAAGACACACAGCCTGACATTAAATACAACTGAAAGATAATACGGGTAAGTGAGCTAAAGTGGAAAGCAGCAAGTCAAACTGGATCGCCCTTAGCTGAGATCTTAAGAAAGAAAGACTTGCATTTCTATAGCGCCTTTCATGACCACCGGACGTCTAAAAGCACTTTACAGCCAATGAAGTACTTTTGAAGTGGAGTCACTGTTGTAATGTAGGAAACGCGGCAGCCAATTTACGCACAGCAAGCTCCCACAAACAGCAATGTGATAATGACCAGATAATCTGTTTTTGTTATGTAGTTGAAGGATAAATATTGGCCAGGACACAGAGGAGAACTCCCCTGCTCTTCTTTGAAATCGTGCCATGGGATATTTTACGTCCACCTGAGAGAGCAGACGGGGCCTCGGTTTAACGTCTCATCTGAAAGACGGCACCTCCAACAGTGCAGCCCTCCCTCAGTACTTCACTGGAGTGTCAGCCTAGATTTATTGTGCTTGAGTCCCTGGAGTGGGATTTGAACACACAACCTTCTGACCCAGATGTGAGTGTGCTACCCACTAAGCCACGACTGACACTAAGGGGGAAATGCTATCTGTGCAACAGAGATTCCAGTGAACAAACCATCGATTGGTTCCGAGCATCGAAGGTGGTGAAATTGGCCACAATTTTGAGATGTTTCTGGGGAACCTGTGATCAGTTGCTTGGCATGAGCAGCCCCAATGAAGCCTGTGGTTAAGGCCACCAAACTACATTAGCGCTGCCCTGATGGTCGTGGGTTATGTTCCTGGGTGGTGCTGTTGGTGTCAGTCTCACCCGAGGCAGCTGTTGGGTACAAAATTGGACACAGTGGCCTTGGACTGCAGAGCGGGGGAAAGAAAGCATGCCAGAGGTTTAAGTTCTGCATGCTAGCCTTTGATTTCTGATGGGAGGCGTGTGTGTATCTGTGTGTGTATGTTTGCGCAAGTGTGTGCGTGCACTTGTGTACACGTGCGTGCGTTGGACTGGGCTTGGTTGTGATAATTGCCAAGGTTAAATATATTGTCGACACTCAAGGCCCATGAACGTTGACCATTTACATAAGTCACAGACTGCGAGCAAACTGTAGGGGGGGTGGGGGGGAATGGTCCCAAGCTATGTGGAAAGATCGTAATCCCAGCCAAGCTGTTGGGAACTGGTGAGTGAAGGCCTGTTGCTCCCCAGAAAGGAAAAGAATATCAGGCCAGCTAACTCGGGATGGCCTCTCAGCGGGTGACTCCTGAACATTGACACAGAGGAAAAGGCCATGAAGAACATCACCTGCCCAATCAGTCGGAGATTGAGTCAGGCACAGCAGACAAAGCCCCAATAAAGAAATGGACAGAAATAAAATTAGGCTTTTGGTCAGAATGAAAGAGCTGAAGACTGCCTCTTTGCAATTGACCCTGGGGAACTGGGTGGTGCCGTGGGTTAGACAGTGAGCTTTCACCTCTGGCACCTGGGTTCAGATCCAGCCTAGACTGCTGGGAATGGAAGCCCCTTCTGGCTATAAGGAACTTAAGTGAAATGAGTTTTAGCAGTCTCAAGTTCCTGGAGTTTAAGTTACTAGGTGTCAGAAGACTCGATTATATCGTCCAGACTCAAAATTCAGTGCAATACTGAAGGAGTTCTGTGTTGTTGGAGATGCAGAGACATTAAACAGAGGCCCTGTTCAGCTGGACTAAGTGAAGAAGAGGAGGGAGTTTCTCAGTGTTCTGGTCAATATTCCTCCCTCTACCAAGACAACCACGAGACCTAACTGGTCATTCGCTTCATGTGCTGTTTGTGGGACCTTGCTGTGCGCAATTAGTGAATGTTACAGCACAGAAGGGGGCCATTCAGCCCATTGCACCTGTGCCGGCTCTTGGAAAGAACTGTCCAAATTAGTCCCACATCCCCCTGCTTTTTCACCATAACTGCAAATTAGTTCTGTTCAAATACATGTCCAGTTGCCTTTTGAAAGTCCTTATGGAATTGCCAGTTACTTTTGCTTGCATAACAACAGTGACTACGCTTCAAAATAATTCCTTGCTTGCGAAGTGTGTTGGGACCTCCTGAGGACATGATCAGGCACTGTATGAATACAAGTTCTTGCCTCTAATTGACAATGTCTCTCAAACAAGCTGAAGGATGGTTGAGGTGGGAAATATAGTAAAACGCCACACTGGTGAAGTAGAGGATGTTCTTTTCAGGTTGGGGCTGAGGTACATTCTTGGGGCGTTTTACTAAGTTAAAGGTGCTGTATAAATGCAAGTTGTTGTAGTTGTTGTTGTGGGTGCTGGCACTGGATGGCTGATATGGAAAGTGTTTCATTCCCCCAGTACTAACTGCCCTCATTCTTAGCACCAAAACATCCTAAAGGAACTCTATGATGTAAACTGCAGAAAACATACATTACCACTTGCATGTTGCTGTGATCTGGAATGCGCTGCTTGAAAGGGCGGTGGAAGCAGATTCAATGGTAACTTTCAAAAGGGCAGTGGATACATACTTGAAGGGGAAAACATGTTCAGAGCTACGGGGAAAGAGCAGGATAGCTCTTTCAAAGAGCTGGCACAGGCACGATGGGCCGAATGGCCTCCTTCTGTGCTTTAAGCTTCTACGATTCATACTTTGAGCAGGATATTGCTTCTGTACTTCAAACACCCCCAACGACAATTCCACGGTAATATTCAACATTTAAATATAGCACTTCTATTATTAGTATTATTACTTGCCTTATATGTCAGAAACAACATTAAAATATAAAACGCTTTGCGGTATCACAGAGCTGGTCATATCAAGCACTGAAATGGCTTGGGAACAGTAGTGAACACAACAATCTGATTCAGAATGCATTGACATTGGAAACCAATGTTTCTATTCTTTTTAAAGCGTGTTTGCACACACTGTGACTGTAATTAAAGGACAATCTATTTAGGCCCTGCCATTTTGACTGATACAGGGTCAGCGGTGAGGATTGTATGCAATCCCCTTGGCTAAGATACAGTTTCACCAGAGATACATGACTGCCAAATATTAAAAGAATGCTCAAATTATGTGGATCGGAGGGGCGATTACAATGACTGTGGGTTTTTTTTTTAATGGATGATTCAAGTAACATCTTCATAAAGGCCTCAAATGGAACTGAATTATCACGGGGACTTCGAAAGAGACCTGGGAGTAACCGTAGACTGATCGCATTCAATGTACAAACAATGCGATGAAGCAATTAAAAAAAATAAAAGCTAATAGAAAACTAGGATATAGAGCCAGAAGAGTGGAGTCTTCGGAGGGTAGGCTAAGGTTTTTCAAATCGGACTAGCATTTCAAGTCACAATCCAGAGACTTGAGCACAAAAATCCAGGCTGACACTCCCAGTGCGGTACTGAGGGAGTGCTGTACTGTCGGAGGTGCCGTCTTTCAGATGAGACGTTAAACCGAGGTCCCGTCTGCACTCTCTGGTGGACGTAAAAGATCCCATGGCACTATTTCGAAGAACAGCAGGGGAGTTATCCCCGGTGTCCTAGCCACTATTTATCCCTCGACCAATTTAACAAAAATAACACAGATTATCTGATCATTTATCACATTGCTGTTTGTGGGAGCTTGCTGTGTGCAAATTGAATGCTGCATTTCTTACATTACAACAGTGACTACACTTCAAAAGTACTTCATTGGCTGTAAACCGCTTTGGGATGCCCGGTGGATGTGAAAGGCGCTATGGAAATGCAAGTCTTTCTTTTCTTTTTCTTTCTGGGCTCAGTTCTGGTCCACACACATCCCTAAAAGCATAAGCTTGCATTGGAGGGGCCGTCGAAAGGTGCAAGACGAGAGATCGCAAGCGTAAAAGGAGAGAGCTATGAGGAAAGATTAGGTAAACTTAAGATCAACGGTCTAGAAAAAGGGCAGCTAAAGGGAATCTTTAAGATGTAAAATATTACGTAGTATAAATAAGGTGAAGCAAACAAATTACTTCAGAGTAAGGCAAGAAAGCAGGACCGGGATACAAACTTAAACGAGTGATACATCTTCTCATTAAATCTACCTAACAAATGAAAAGTTAGAATCATAGAATGGTTACAGCACGGAATAAGGCCATTCGGCCCGTCGAGCCTGTGCCGACTCTCAGCTAGTCCCGCTCCTCCTGCCCTTTCCCCGTAGCCCTGCAATTTATTTTCCTTCAGATACCAATTCCCTTTTGAAAGCCACGATTGAATCTGCCTCCACCACCCTGTCCAGCAGTGCATTCCAGATCCTAACCACTCGCTGCGTAAAAAACGTTTTTCCTCCTGTCGCCTTTGGTTCTTTTGCCAGTCACCTTAAATCTGTGTCCTCTGGTTCTCGACCCTTCCGACAATGGGAACAGTTTCTCTCTATCTACTCTGTCCAGACCCCTCATGATTTTGAACACCTCTATCAAATTGCCTCTCAACCTTCTCTGCTCCAAGGAGAATGACCCCAGCTTCTCCAGTATATCAATGCAACTGAAGTCCCTCATCCCTAGAATCATCCTTGTAAATCTTTTCTGCACCCTTTCTAAGACCTTCACATCCTTCCTAAAGTGCGGTGCCCAGAATTGGACACAATACAGGTATACTATCCCTTATCCGAAAGCCTTGGGACCAGCTGACTTTCGGTTTTCGGAATTTTTCGGATTTCAGAAGGTATTATTATAAGACTGGGAAATTTGTATTTAATATAAATTTTAAAAGTTCAGGCTACCTCTTGCGACTGTTCCGTGTCTCATTCCCCTTCTTGCTTCTCTGGAAAGCCGGATATCGGCTGACTCCTACTAAACTGGCCTGCAAATCAGGTTGGGGGTCGGGTGGGGGGGGAGAAAAGAATATCGGACGGGCCGCGGTTCAGGTCCGGTGGGGGGGGGTCGGGGGTCGGGGGGGGGTCGGGGTGGGGGGGGAGAAAAGAATATCAGACGGGCCGCTGCAGCTATCGGACAGGCTGCTGTATTGTTGGGTTCACTCTCCCAGTACCTCCTTCACACTGCCCAGCTCAGCCTGCAATCTCCTACCCAGGAGGGAACTCTGTGACCCTCTGCCCTGCTCAGCGTAAGTCGCGCGCCACTCTGGTCATGTCGTGCGCACGACTTACGCTGAACGAAAAAACTCGGTTTTTAGAGGTTTTCGGTTTTCGGAAGTTCGGATAAAGGATAGTCTACCTGTACTCCAGTTGGGGCCGAACTCGTGTTTTATAAAAGTTCATCATAATTTCCACACTTTTGTACTCTAGACCTCTATTTATGAAGCCCAGGATCCTGTAAGCCTTTTTAACCGCTTTCTCAACCTGTTCTGCCACCTTCAACGATTTATGCACACATACCCCCAGGTCTCTCTGTTCGTGCACCCCCTTTAGGATTGTACCATTTAGTTTATATGTCCTCTCCTCATTCTTTCTACTAAAATGCATCACTTCACACTTTCCTGTGTTACATTTCATCTGCCACGTGTCTGCCCATTGCACCAGCCTGTCTATGTCCTCTTAAAGTCTATTATTCTCCTCCTCACTGTTCACTATACTTCCAAGTTTTGTGTCATCTGAAATTTTTGAAATTGTGCCCTGTACACCCACATCCAAGTCATTAATAAATATCAATAAAAGCAGTGGTCCTAGTATCGACCCCTGGGGAACACCACTCTATACCTTCCTCCAGTCCGAAAAACAACCGTTCACCACTACTCTCTGTTTCCTGTCACTTAGCCAATTCCGTATCCATGCTGCCACTGTCCCTTTTATTCCATGGGCTTCAACTTTACTGGCAAGCCTATTATGTGGCACTTTATCAAATGTCTTTTTGAAATCCATGTACACCACATCAACCGCATTGCCCTGATCAACCCTCTCTGTTACCTCAGCAAAAAACTCGATCAAGTTGGTTAAACATGATTTCCTTTAACAAATCCGTGCTGACTTTCCTTAATTAACCCACCCCTATCCAAGTGACTGTTAATTTTGTCCCTGATTATTGCTTCTAAAAGCTTCCCCACTATCGAGGTTAAGCTGACTGGCCTGTAGTTGCTGGGTTTATCTTTACACCCTTTTTTGAACAAGGGTGTAACATTTACAATTCTCCAGTCCTCTGGCACCATCCCCGTATCTAAGGAGGATTGGAATATTATGGCCAGTACCTCCGCGATTTCCCCCCTCAATTCCCTCAGCATCCTAGGATGCATCCCATCCGCTCCTGGTGATTTATCTACTTTAAGTACAGCCAGCCTTTCTACTACCTCCTCTTTATCAATTTTTATCCTACCAAGTGTCTTCACTACCTCCTCCTTCACTATGTCTATGGCAGCATCCACTTCCTTGTTGAAGACAGATGCAAAGTATTTGTTTATTACCTCAGCCATACCCTCTGCCTCCATGCATATGTCTCCTTTTTGGTCCCTAATTGGCCCCACCCCTCCTCTTACTATTTATATGCCTCTAGAAGTTAGCTTATAACACCTCCCCATTCCCTCTGCAATTACTGCAAATGATTAAATTATCCTGTAATTGAATTTACCGCTGGTCTTCTTTCAGACAAATACAAAAAATCAATGGCATGGAGATTTACAATAATCATAATTTGAATGTTCCTGTCAGTCGAGTGCCCAGTGTCCAGGGTAAGGGACAATGAGATCTCCTATTTCTTTTTAATTGGTGGAGGAGTTTTATAAAAGTAATGTTTGTTGCAGATTGACGATAAACAAATTGGAATCATTTCATTACGCAGTTTGTAAAACAACTGGATGAATGAAACACAAGTGGGGAGTTGACTCTTGGCGACATTGATGGGTAAATGGAATTCATCTGACATCTCTCTGTCAATCCACTTAAAATAAATGGGTTTATCCCTATGTTACAATAGAGAAAGAAAAAACTTGCATTTCTATAGCACCTTTCATAACCTCAGGATGTCCCAAAACGCTTTACAGTCAATGAAATATTTTGAAGTGTGGTCTCTGTTGTAATGTAGGAAATGTGGCAGCCATAAGAACATAAGAACATAAGAAGTAGGAGCATGAGTAGGCCATACGGCCCCTCGGGCCTGCTCCGCCATTCAATAGGATCATGGCTGATCCAAATCTAGACTCACGTCCACTTCCCTGCCCGCTCCCCGTAACCCCTAATTCCCTTATCTGCTAGGAAACTGTCTATCTCCATTTTAAATTTATTTAATGTTGCAGCTTCCACAGCTCTCTGGGGTAGCAAATTCCATAGATTTACTACCCTCTGAGTGAAGAAGTTTCTCCTCATCTCAGTTTTGAAAGGGCAGCCCCTTATTCTTAGATTATGCCCCCTAGTTCTAGTCTCACCAATTTGCACACAGCAAGCTCCCACAAACAGCAATGTGATAATGACCAGATAATCTGTTTTAATGATGTTGGTTGAGGGATAAATATTGGCCTCAGGACACCAGGGAGAACTCCCCCTGCTCTTCTTTAAAATAGAGCCATGAATCGTTTACATCCATCTGAGAGAGCAGACGGGGCCTCGGTTTAATGCCTCATCTGAAAGATGGCACCTCCGACAGTGCAGCGCTCCCTCAGCATTGTACTGGAGCGTCAGCCTAGATTATCTGCTCAAGTCTCTGGAGTGGGGTTTGAGAGTGCTATCACGGAGCCATGGCTGACAAAAGAGTGGATAGAGGAATACCACATGAAGAGTTTATCTGTTAATATCACCGACGGTTGTTCTACTTAGTGAAGATAGTTCTACAATTACACAGGGGAGATATGTAATGAATTCCTGCTCCTAAGGCGGACGTTTTCCCGCTGGCAATGCGCGCTGCCTACAATATACCATCCTAATGGATGGAAAATGGGCTGGGAATGGGGGTGGGTAGTCCCGGATAGAGTGAGGTAAGGAGAGAGCGGAAGCTACCTTTCAGGAATTCTCTACCCCAGAGGGCTGTGGATGCTCAGTCGTTGAGTATATTCAAGTCTGAGATCGATAGAATTTTGGATACGAAGGGAAGCAAGAGATATGGGGATCAGGCAGGAAAGTGGAGTTGAGGTCGAAGATCAGCCATGATCTCCTTGAATGGTGGAGCAGGCTCAAGGGGCCGAATGTCCAACTCCTGCTCCTATTTCTTATATTCTCATGTTCGTGCCCCGATCATCTTCCGATTAGCTTCAGCCTGGTGGGAATGTCACAATAACTTCCGTGCTCCGGTCTGATTTAAAGTGCCGTTGGGGTCCGATTGACCTCTCAGACCCTGATTAGTGTATTTAAAGGAGGACCCTGCTTGATTCAGGCAGGAGCCTCTGCCGCCTACTTAGACGAGAAGGTTAAACTCAGAAACCACAACCGCTTGTATTTATATAGCGCCTTTAACGTAGTAAAACGTCCCAGGGCGCTTCACAGGAGCGATTATCAGGCAAAGTTTGACACCGAGCCACATGAGGAGATATTAGGACAGGTGACCAAAAGCTTGGTCAAAGCGGCAGGTTTTAAGGAGCGTCTTAAAGGAGGAAAGAGAGGCAGAGAGGCGGAGAGGTTTAGGGAGGGAATTCCAGAGCTTAGGGCCCAGGCAACAGAAGGCACGGCCGCCAATGGTGGAGCGATGGAAATTGGGGATGTGCAAGAGGCCAGAATGCAGCGTAGAAATTAGTATGATGAGCTTTTAATACAGCTAATGATTCAATGCGTTGTTGATCCAGTTAATTATCTTTCAAATAAACATTATGACAAATGAGTTCAGAGAACAGAACATGGCTTTTAATAAATAAGAAACCCCCCAGGGAAGGGAACACAACAAAAACTTGGGAGATTTGTTCGAAGGTTTGTGACTCTCAAAAACAAGGGGGGCAAAAAAAAAGGGCCAGGGGTCCATATGGTGGGGTGACTTTCAAAAATAATCTTTAGCGTCTTCTGTTACTGTGCCAGATCTAATTTAGCCTGCATTACATGGTCACGGCTTGCCTGCTCTTGACAGGATGGGGTTAAATGAGATTACAGTGGGTAGATGCACGTCAGCAGCATCTGCTGATCACAGCGCTGAATGTTGATCTAATGATGAAGGCCATTAGAATCCTGTCCATTATGATAGCCTGCTGCTTTAAGCTGCTATCACAGCTCAATTAATTGGGTGGGAGCAGGAGCTGGGGGCGGGGGGGGGGGGGTGGGTGGCAGGGGGCGGCGGCAGGGGGTCCCGAACTTGCCACTCATGTTTAGATCTTATTTACAGCAATCCATTCCGTTCTGATCCATTCGTGAGATTGGTGCTCTGGGGAACCTCCTGACGGTGGATTAATTGGAGACGGTGTCTTAGGGCTCCTCCCGCTTTGGCCATCGCGTCAGTGCAATATTTGCCCTGCTTGGCTCTGCTTGTCATCCAGGCCGAGTGTTGCAGCACCGCTCAAACAATAGCTGATTCTATGGCAACGGTTACAACAACAACTTGCATTTATACAGTGCCTTTAATGTAGTAAAACGTCCCAAGGTGCTTCACAGGAGCGATTATCAAAAAATTTGACACCGAGCCACATAAGGAGATATTACAACAGGTGACCAAAAGAGGGAGGTTTTAAGGAGCGTCTTAAAGGAGGAGAGAGAGGTAGCGAGGCGGAGAGGTTTAGGGAGGGAATTCCAGAGCCTAGGGCCCAGGCAGCTGAAGGCCGCCAATGGTGGACTGATTAAAATCGGGGATGCACAAGAGGCCAGAATCGGAGGAGCGCAGGGATCTCGGAGTGCTGTAGGGCTGGAGGAGGTTACAGAGATCTCGGAGTGTTGTAGGGCTGGAGGAGGTTACGGGGATAGGGAGGGTTGTAGGGCTGGAGGAGGTTACAGAGATAGGGAGGGTTGTAGGAGCTGGAGGAGGTTACAGGGATAGGGAGGGGTGTAGGGCTGGAGGAGGTTACAGAGATAGGGAGGGTTGTAGGGGCTGGAGGAGGTTACAGAGATAGGAAGGGTGTAGGGCTGGAGGAGGTTACAGAGATAGGGATGGTTGTGGGGCTGGAGGAGGTTACAGAGATAGGGAAGGTTGTAGGGCTGGAGGAGGATTCAGAGAAAGGGAGGGTTGTAGGGCTGGAGGAGGTTACAGTGATAGGGAGGGCTGTAGGGGCTGGAGGAGGTTACAGAGATAGGGAGGGTTGTAGGGGCTGGAGGAGGTTACAGAGATAGGGAGGGTTGTAGGGGCTGGAGGAGCTTACAGAGATAGGGAGGGTTGTAGGGCTGGAGGAGGTTACAGAGATAGGGAGGGTTGTAGGGGCTGGAGGAGGTTAGAGATAGGGAGGGTTGTAGGGGCTGGAGGAGGTTACAGAGATAGGGAGGGTTGTAGGGGCTGGAGGAGGTTACAGAGATAGGGAGGGTTGTAGGGGCTGGAGGAGGTTACAGAGATAGGGAGGGTTGTAGGTGCTGGAGGAGGTTACAGAGATAGAGAGGTTTGTAGGGCTGGAGGAGGTTACAGAGATAGGGAGGCAAACTTGCGCAGTCGTCAGGCAGGACTAAATGCTTGACAAAAAACAACACGTGCAGTTTCATGAGGAAAAGTACGTGGAGCGAGATGATGTGAACAGGGTGTTCAGTGGCAGCCCACAAGCCCTTGCAGTATGACCCTTGACCCCAAACAACTCAGCCCTATTAACATTTATGTCTCTCATTCACCGGCTTGTTCTGTGGGTCTGGTGCTTTGGAAAGAGTCTGCTTTTACAGTTACTGCCTCATTGGATGAACAATCTGTTTTAGTGATGTTGATTGAGGGATAAATATTGTCCAGAACTCCCCTGCTCTTCTTCAGAATAGTGCCCTGGGATCTTTTACATCCACCAGAGGGGACAGACAGGGTCTCGATCTCACCCAAATGACAGCACCTCTGACAGTGCAGCACTCCCTCGATAATGCACTGAAAAGTCAGCCTGAATTTTTGTGCTCAAGTCTCAACTGAGTGGGACTTGAACCCACAACTGTTTGACTCAGAGATAAGAGAGAGCGTGCTGCCCACTGAGCCACCGCTGACACTAGTCCAGTAACATAACTAACCGTACCCACTAGTGCATAGGGTCACTAGGTCATAAAGGTAGCTCATCTTTACATAATGAAAGTTGATCAATTATTTCAACCTAGAAAGTAATTCAATAGTATTTTGTTGTTTTTGTGGCGGGCTGGGGGTGGGTGTGGGGGCGGGGGGCGGGTTTGTCGGTTGTGTGATTGACACACACAGAACCCCCAATCAACATGGTCCAGAGTCTCCCAATCAGGTTATTGAGTTCTGTCATTCTCTTTAGTCTTAGAATAAAGGGTCGCCCTTTTAGAACTGAGATGAGGAGGAATTTCTTCTCTCAGAGGGTCGTAAATCTGTGGAATTCTCTGCCCCAGAGAGCCGTGGAGGCTGGGTCATTAAATACATTTAAAGTGGAGATAGACAGATTTTTGCAAGCTAAGGGAGTGAAGGGTTATGGGGAGCGGGCTGGGAAATAGCTTTGAGCCCAAGATCAGCCATGATCTTATTGAATGGCGGAGCAGGCTCGAGGGGCCGAGTGGCCTATTCCTGCTCCTATTTCTTATGTTTACAAACGCTAAACGGCCCGCTGTATATTTTCAGTGTTTTGCATCCTTATTTTAAACTTTTGCACTTTTCCCTTTTACTTTTACTAAGAAATGCACAAAGTCCAGGTTTCTGTCCGACATGAAGTGCGCTCCCTCGCTCTCCCTGCAGATTCACACCCTGCTTACCATGATAGCAATTCAAATGATGTCTTCCTCCCATTGAATAGTGACAGGACATAGAAAGGCTAGCAGAATGGGCAGACAAGCGGCAGATGGAATTTAATACAGAGAAGTGTGAGGTGATGCATTTTGGCAGAAGGAACAGGGAGAGGCAATATACACTTAATGGCACAGTTTTAAAGAGTGTGCAGGGACAGAGGGGCCGAATGGCCTACTCCTGCTCTGATTTCTTATAGAAACATAGAAGATAGGAGCAGGAGTAGACCATTCGGCCCCTCGAGCCTGTTCCGCCATTTAATGAGGTCATGGCTGATCATCCAAATTCAGTACCCTGTCCCTGCTTTCTCCCCATGTCCCTTGATCCCTTTAGCCTTAAGAAATATATCTAACTCCTTCTTGAATATATTTAATGAATTGGCCTCAACTGCCTTCTGTGGTAGAGAATTCCACAGGTTCACCACTCTCTGGGTGAAGAAATTCCACCTCATCTCTGTCCTAAATGGCTTACCCCTTATCCTTAAACTGTGACCCCTGGTTCTGGATTCCCCGACCATTGGGAACAGCCTTCCTGCATCTAGTCTGTCTAGCCCTGTTAGAATTTTATAAGTTTCAATGAGATTTCTTATATTCTTATGTTCTTAGATTCAGAACTATGGGAGAGAGCAGGGCAGTGGTGTTAGTTTAGGAATACTCAGTTGGGTTGATTGCAATGTCCCCCTGTATTTTTGTACGGCCCCTTTAATGGGCTGAATGGGCCGGTCACAATACTGCGCGAGCGCAGTGTTACTTGTTGAAAATCTGGCTGCGCGGGGTCCTTGGAGTGCTGCCCATCTGCGAGGCTCACAGGGAACATTGGCTGAACGGCCTCCTTTTATACTGAAGCCTGGACTGCTTCGGCTGCACGGTGATGCCCAAGTTGCAGCCAATGTCCCCGCTAAAGCTGTTGCGGCCGCACAGCGGTCTGGAGGCCCCCACGCCGGCCGCTCACCGGCTTTTCAATGCAAGAAACCGCACGTGCGCGGTGATTTGAATGGGCCGCGCAGCCCGTCGAAGGGACCTCGGACCCAAACAAAACACATAGGGAACATTCGTTGCAGCATAACTCAAGTCATGTTTCAACTCTGGAGGGAAGTGGTGCGAGATTCCTTAATGGAGGCAATTTCGCATTGCTTGGGGCTGGCAATTCCAGTGCTGTTCCAAACCTGATTTAAAAAGTGCTTCAAAAGTACTTCATGGGTTGTAAGGCGCTTTGGGACGTCCTGAGGTTGGCAAAAGGTGCTATTGAAATGCAAATCTTTTCTTCTCTGTATTCCACTTGGGACTGGCGATTAAACTGCTCCACATTGTGAAAGAAGACAACGAAAAACTTGCATTTATATAGCACCTTTCACCAACCTCGGGACGTTCCAAAGCACGTTGCAGCCAATGAAGTACTTTTTTGAATTGTTGCCACTGTTGTAATGTAGGAAATGCAGCAGCCAATTTGCGCACAGCAAGCTCCCACAAACAGCAATGTGATAAATGACCGGTTAATCTGTTTTTAGTGATGTTGATTTCTGGTTTTACTATTGACCAGGACACCAGGGATAGCTCCCCTGCTCTGATTCGAAATCGTGCATTGGGATCTTTTACGCCGAAATTAGGGGGAAGACGGGGACTCGTCTCACCCAAAAGACGGCGCCTCCGGCAGTGCAGCGTTCCCTCAGTACTGTACTGGCGTGTCAGCCTAGATTTTTGTGCTCAATTCTCTGGCGTGGAGCTTGAACCCGTGATCTTCTGACTCAGAGGCGAGAGTGAACATAAGAGCATAAGAAATAGGAGCTGGAGGATCCCATTGGCCCTTCGAGCCTGCTCCGCCATTCAATAAGCTCATGGCTGATCTTCTACCTCAACTCCACTTTCCTGCACTAACCCCATATCCCTTAATTCCCTTAGTTCCCAAAAATTTATTGACCTCTGTCTTGAATATACTCAACAACTCAGCATCCACAGCCCTCTGGGGTAGAGAATTCCAAAAATTCCCAATCCTCTGACTGAACAAATTCCTCCTCATCTCAGTCCTAAATGGCCGACCCCTTATTCTGAGACTGTGACCCCATGTTCTAGATTCCCCAACCAGGGGAAACATTTTCTCAGCATTAACCCTGTCAATCCCCTTAAGAATTTTATGGGGGAGAAATTGGGTGAGTAGCGCCACCTGTTAGCGCCTAAAGAGGCAGGCAGTGGCTGTAGCGCCACTGGCTGCACCTCCTGCGATATTCAGGAGGGGCGCTAATGGTGGCGTTAGCCTGTTGCGCTGCGCCGCCACTGATGACGTCATCGGTGTGCGCAGCACCCCATTCGCGCCCCGTTCGCGATATTTGGTAGCGAACGCCGCAGTTGCGCTGTTCGCTACCCGCGCCCGGTTCACGGGGCCTTACTGTGCCAGCAGCGGCGCAAGTTAAGGTGGAGGTGCGGGGCGGCCGCTTTTTCGGTGGCCGCCTGCCAGCACCTCCGTCCCCGGCCTCCTAACCACCCCCCCGCGGCATTGCCGGCTGTTTCCCGAGAGCCCGGCACTTCTCCTTAGCGCCGGGCTCATTTGCCGGCACTCGCAAGCGGGGATCGCGCTGTTGCAGGCACCTCCCCCTTAACAGTGGGAGGAAGGCCTGCAGTACCGCAGCATGCCGTGCCGCAGCGTGTGGCACTGCGGCACGTTGCGCTGCGATAATCAGTTTCAGCACCCTAAGAGGGACGCGGAGCGCCTCGAGCCTCGCCCCGTGTCCCTCGAGGGGCACTTCAACTGAATTTCTGGCGATCGGTATCACTCCGATCGCTGCGCTAAATCCTGCGCTCAGGCGACTTTTGCGCCACTTTGGCGCCCCAACCCAATTTCTAGGCCTATATGTTTCAATTAGAGCACCTCTCATTCTTGTAAACTCCAGAGAATATAGGCCTAGTCCACTCAATCTCTCCTCATAGGGCAATCCCCTCATCCCAGGAACCGGTCTAGTGAACCTTCGCTACATTCCCTCTAAGGCAAGTATGTAGGTACGGAGACCAGAACTGTACACAATACTCCAGGTGTGGCCTCACCAATACCCTGTATAATTGTAGTAAGACTTCTTTACTCTTATACTCTAATCTCTTTGTAACAAAAGCTAACATACTATTTGCTTTCCTAATTGCTTGCTGTACCAGCATGTTAACTTTCTATTGATTAATGTACAAAGACACCCAGGTCCCTCTGAATGCAAACATTTACCAATCTCTCAACATTAAAAAAAAATCTGCTTTTTTGTTTTTCCTACCAAAGTAGATAACTTCACACTTCCCCACATTGTGTTCCATTGGCCATGTTTTTTGCCCAGTTAGTTAACCTGTTTATATCTCTCTGCAGCCTCTTTGCATCCATCTCACAGCTTTCTTTCCCACCTAACTTTGTATCATCAGCAAACTTGGATACTTTACACTCAGTTCCTTCATCTAAGTCATTAATATAGATTGTAAATAGCTAAGGCCCAAGCACTCATCGTTGTGGTACCTCACTAGTTACAGCCTGCCAACCCAATAAAGTCCTGTATATTCCCACTCTCTGTTTTATGTCCATTAACCAATCCTCAATTCATACTAATATATTACCCTCAATCCCGTGAGTCCTAATTTTGTGTAATAACCTCTTGTGTGACACCTTATCAAATGGTTTTTGAAAATCCAAATACACTACATCCACTGGTTCCCCCTTATCCATCCTATTAGTTACATCTTTAAAAAACTCTTAACAGATTTGTCAAGCACGATTTCCATTTCATAAAACCATGCCGACTCTGCCTAATCATATTACGATTTTCTAAGTGCCCTGTGACCACATCCCTAATAATAGATTCTAGTGTTTTGCCTACTGCTGATGTCAGGCTAACTGGCCTTTTGTTCCTTGTTTTTTCTCTTCCTCCTTTCTTAAATAGCGGGGTTATGTTTGTTACCTTCCAATCCTTGGGGACTGTTCTAGAAACTAGGGAATTCTGGAAGATTAATACCAGAGCATCCACTATCTCTGCAGCTACCTCTTTTAAACCCCTAGGATGCAGGTCGTCAGGTCCAGGGGATTTGTCACCACTTAGTCCCATTAATTTCTCCAGTACTATGTCTTTACTCTGATTTCTTTAAGTTCCTCATTCTCTCTAGACCCTTGGTTCCCCATTATTTCTGGAATGTTTTTTGTGTCTTCTGTCTATTATAATTTCTCCTGTCTCTGCCTCTAATGGACCCACGTTTATTTTCACTCTCTTCCTATTTGCATACCTATAGAAATGTTAATAATCTGTTTTTATGTCTCTTGCTAATTTACCCTCATATTCTTTTTTCTCTTTCCTTATCAATTTCTTGGTCCTCCTTTGTTGAATTCTAAAAATCCTCCCAATCCTCAGGCTTTCTGCTCTTTTTGGCAGCATTATAAGGCTCTTCCTTTGATCTAATACTATCTTTAACTTCTCGTTAGCCACGGTTAGACCGCTTCTCCTGTGGGGGTTTTGTGCCTTAAAGGAACGTATATTTGTTGTAAATTATGTATTAACTCTTTAAATGCCAGCCATTGCTTGTCTACCATCATACCTTTTAATGTAGTTTCCCAATCTACTTCAGCCAACTCACCCCTCATACCTATGTAGTTTGCTTTGTTTAGATTTAAGACCCTAGTTTCGGACTTAACTAAATCACTTTCAAACTCAATGTAAAATTCTATCATATTATGGTCACTCTTCCCTAAAAGCCCCTTTACTACAAGGTTATTAATTAACCCTTTCTCATTGCACAATACTAGATCTAAAATAGCCTGTCCCCTAGTTGGTTCCTCAACATACTGATCTAGAAAACTATCTTGTACATATTCCATGAACTCGTCCTCCACACTATTACTGCAAATTTGGTTTGCCCAGTCTATATGTAGATTAAAGTCCCCCATTATTACTGTATTACCCTGGTTACATGCGCCTCTAATTTCCTGATTTATACTCTGCCCTACATTACAACTACTGTTTGGGGGTCTATAAACAACTCCCACCAATGTTTTCTGCCCCTTGCTGTTTCTTAGCTCCACCTAAACTGATTATACTTCTTGATTTTCCAAGCTAAGATCCTTTGGGGGAAAAATTTGGTTGCTTTGTGCCTCCTGTTAGTGCCCTAATGGGGTGCAAAGCAACTAGTGCCTGGGAGTGCCGATGTTTGCGCTGCTCGTGAAATTAACCAGACATTTTGCGGTGGCGCTAAACACTACCGCCATGATTTCCTGCGCCCGTAGATCGTGACATCAGTTGAGCGTGCAATGCCCTGGTAGCACCCGGACCTCTTTCCCTGGGCATCTCCATTGTTCTTTCCAGCAGATTTGATGTACAGGTCTCTCCAGGCCGAGATTCAAGGCTGCAATGAGCAGGATGTGGATCGACCCGCCCCTTTAAGAACTGGCCGGCAACAGTGTGTCTGTGTTCCATTGCTGACTGACATCACATGAGCTTCGCCTGCGCTGTGAGATAGTGCCTCGTTCCTCAGTGTTAGCGCCTTAAGAGAAGTATGTTGTGCCTGATTTAGCGCTCCAATCACCTCCAGGGGCGATAGAAGCCAAGTTTGCCGTCGGAGGTAACAATTAACGCCAGGCTAAATTTCTCCCCCTTTCTCTCGACTTTCTTTATCCCATCCTTTATTATCAGGGCAACCCCGCCTCCTTTTCCATTTTTCCGATCTGTTCTAAAAGTTAAGTATCCTGGAGTGCTGCCAACTGAGCCATGGCTGACACTGTGGGTCATTCAGTCCATCTCACTTGTGGCAAAAGCCCAATGGCAGGGCAACGAGTATGCTCTGTTTATTTACACAGTGCGAGGCCATGCTGCGCGGCCTAAATGGTAGAACCACTGTTGCTGTGTGACGATATTGATGTGCTATGTTTACTAAATCATTTGCACTCAATTTCAGACAGCTCATAGATAGATGGTGGACTATTGAGTGGGGATGTGATAGGAAATGTTGCAGTGGAAAAAAATGTAGAATTTGTAAGCTTCTGAAATAATCCTGTCACAGTCACAGATAGTATCTGAGAGAAAAAAAGAAGAGCTTACTACTTAGCCCTATTCTGCGCAGTTAAAACCAGGCAGGAATGTAAAGGATTACCGTGTTTAATATCCCGTGAAGTCATTTATCAATACCAACCATTCTCAGACAAGCTAGAATAAACACGGCAGCCAATTGGGGCACAAAAGAAAGTGAATGGTCTAGTTCTGGAACAATAGAAGCAAACAAACTGACACCGTGTCAGGATATGTGTTTTTACGATAAGATGACAAAGCAAGCCTTTCTCACCCTTCCGGATGGGTTAAAAATCCCACAAGTATTTAGCACATCAACGATGAAAATTTTGAACAACAATCCTTTCACCATTAACTCTTTGCCCTCACCATTCAGACACTGCACTCTGAAGCAGTAACTGCTGTGACAGAGGGAGAGGATTTTCTATGCATTGCGATCTTGCTGTGCGCAAATTGGCTGCCACGTTTCCTACATTACAACAGCAACTACACTTCAAAAAAAGAGCTGCATTGGCTGTAAAGCACTTTGGGACATCCTGAGGTCTTGAAAGGCGCTATGGAAATGCAAGTCTTTCTGTCCCTTCCTTTTACAACACGCTGTCAACTCAGGTCACAGATATCAAATAGAGTGACGGACATCGGGCAGAAATAACTGTCACCGATGTTGTCATACAAACATTCACCGCTCTTCTGCCAAAGTCCTCCCTCCGCGGTTTGAAAATAAAAAGTTAACGCCTCCAGCAGAGAGAGGAATTTCATAGTAACATTGCTGACTGAAATTTCTACTCCAACAACAACAACTTGTATACAGTGCCTTTAACGTAGTAAAACGTCCCTCGGCGCTTCACAGGAGCGATTATCAAACATAACTTGACGCCGAGCCACAGAAGGAGATGTTGTTGTTGTTGTTATTGGGACAGGTGAGGAGGGAGGTTTTAAGGAGCGTGTTAAAGGAGGAGAAAGAGAGGATGAGAGGTTTAGGGAGGGAATTTAAAAAAAAAAATTTTTATTCATTGATGGGATGTGGGCGTCGCTGGCTAGGCCTGCATTTAGTGCCCATCCCTAATTGCCCTTGAGAAGATGGTGGTGAGCCGCCTTCTTGAACCGCTGCAGTCCATATGGTGTAGGTACACCCACAATTCTGTTAGGAAGGGAGTTCCAGGATTTTAGCCCAGCGACAGTGAAGGAACGGCGATACAGGTCCAAGTCAGGATGGTGTGTGGCTTGGAGGGGGACTTGTAGGTGGTGATGTTCCCATGCGTCTGCTGCCCTTGTCTCTCTAAGTGGTAGAAGTTGTGGGTTTGGAAGGTGCTGTTGAAGGAGCTTTGGCGAGTTGCTGCAGTGCATCTTGTAGATGGTACACACTGCAGCCACAGTGCGCCGGTGGTGGAGGGAGTGAATGTTGAAGGTGGTGGATGGAGTGCCAATCAAGCGGGCTGCTTTATCCTGAATGGTGTCGAGCTTCTTGAGTGTTGTTGGAGCTGCACTGATCCAGGCAAGTGGAGAGTATTCCATCACACTCCTGACTTGTGCCTTGTAGATGGTGGAAAGGCTTTGGGGAGTCAGGAGGTGAGACACTCGCCACAGAATTCCCAGCCTCTGGCCTGCTCTTGTAGCCACAGTATTTATATGGCTGGTCCAGTTCAGTTTCTGATCAATGGTAACCCCCAGGATGTTGATAGTGGGGGATTCAGCGATGGTAATGCCATTGAATGTCAAGGGGAGATGGTTAGAGTCTCGCTTGTTGGAGATGGTCATTGCCTGGCACTTGTGTGGTGCGAATGTTACTTGCCACTTGTCAGCCCAAGTCTGAATGTTGTCCAGGTCTTGCTGCATATGGACACGGACTGCGTCAGTATCTGACGAGCCTCGAATGGTGCTGAACAGTGTGCAATCATCAGCGAACATCCCCACTTCTGACCTTATGATGGAGGGAAGGTCATTGATGAAACAGCTGAAGATGGTTGGGCCTAGGACACTGCCCTGAGGAACTCCTGCAGTGATGTCATGTGATTGAGATGAATGACCTCCAACAACCACAGCCAACTTCCTTTGTGCTAGGTATGATTCCAACCAATGGAGGGTTTTCCCCTTGATTCCCATTGACTTCAGTTTTTCCAGAGCTCGGGACCCAGGCAGCTGAAAGCACGGCCGCCAATGGTGGAGCGACGGAAATTGGGAAGGCGCAAGAGGCCAGAATTGGAGGAGCGCAACGATCTCGGAGTTTTGTAGGTCAACATTTAGCCTGATGTCCAAATCAAAGTGGCGTGAAGTGGCCACTAACCAGGCAGGCTGCTGATGGCTTGTGTGCGCTCACAAGAAGATAACAGGGTTGAGAATGACAGGCATTTTGTTATATCACACCACATTATCTCGACAGCACCTGTATTAACTGGCCCAGCATGATATACAGGCTGCTGCAGTGCTTTTTATAAAATTGACAGGGTCAGCGTCATGTCGTACGATTAGAAAGGTTTGTCTTGCAGCCATTTGTTTTTCTGTGATTGTTGTGACTGTAGCTTTCAGTTTCTCTCTGTCAACAGAGCTTCTTTCTCAACACTTTTATTTAGGCTCCCACTTGGTAAAATCTTTCAATTTATGACAACTGATTCATTCAAATTCCCTTTCTGTTTCTATCCTGAGATTTCTTTGCAGAGAATTTTTTTTTTCCACAGCGAGTTGTGATCTGGAATGCGCTGCCTGAAAGGGCGGTGGAAGCAGATTCAATAGTAACTTTCAAAAGGGAATTGGATAAATACCTGATAAGGAAAGTTTTGCAGTGCTGTGGGGCAATGTTCCCCACGAGCGGCACTTTGTTCTGCGCGGCCTGTTTCTTTTAGTGCGCGGTCCCTTTAAATTTCCGTGCCCACGCGGTGTTTACAATGGCGAAGCCGGTAAGCGCCCTGCGCGGGACCTTTCCCAGTACTGCGCGGCTCTGCAGCTCAGAGGGAACATTGCCACGGGGAGTGGGACTAACTCAAGAGCTCTTTCAAAGAGCCGGCACACACACGATGGGCCGAATGACCTCCGTCTGTGCTGTAAGATTCTGTGATTCATTCACTGGAATCACATTCCGGGATTCTATCTTTTTATAGTTAGGGCAACTGGTCTCTGTTGGCTGAATGAATCAACATCGGATTATGGGATTTTGCTGATGTTTTGGGGATTACCTGGTCCCAAGCTTCCAGTGGGAAACTGCAAGTGAAGAAACCGCAAATCAGAGGAGCCAGGCTATAACTCTGCTCCTTTATCCCTAACCAGTGGGGCCTTCCAGCATGACTTGCCTACTGGGAATGTGAGATCAGGAAACTTACCCTCATATCCTGTGATTCTCTCCATTTTTCTCCAGTAAATCGTGTGGCGCCGCCTATGGTTCCGAAATGTAAGAAAGTGGCATAATTGTTTCAAATGTGAAAGGAGTGGGAGGAGGCTCAGGAAAGGTATTACCTATCGGAAAAGGATGAAGAGGCTGGGTCTCTTTTCGCTTGAAAAAAGAAGGCTTAGGGGCGACCTAATAGAGGTCTTTAAAATTATGAAAGGTTTTGATAGAGTGGACAATGTTTCCACTTGTGGGGAAGAGCATAACTAAAGGATCAATATAAGATAGTCACCACAAAGTCCAATAGGGAATTCAGAAAAAACCTCTTTACCCAGAGAGTGGTGAGAATGTGGAACTCGCTACCACAGGGAGTGGTTGAAGCGAATAGTACAGATACAGTTAAGGAGAGGCTCGATAAGCGTATGAGGGAGAAGGGAATAGAGGGTTATGGTGATAGAGTTAGATGAGGAAAGACGGGAGGAGACTCGAGCGGAGCATAAACGCCGGCATGGACTGGTTGGTATTATGTCCGTGTATAATTGAGACACGGACAGCAGGAGTTGATCATAACAAGTCTTTACTGAATGGAGACAATTGGGAAACTGAAACTACAGAGGGCTGCTAGCGCCTTTTATACAGGGGTGGTCACTGCCGGTACTGCAGTCTGAGACCAGTTATTCCCTTAAAGGTACATACACAACAATTCCTCCCCTTTTAGATAAACAGTACATAACATTCATTTAACAACTAAATGATAACTAATTACAATCACAATTACGGTTGCAAGATACATTGGTTGAGGTCAAGCAATTATAAGTTCAGTCTTTGAGGAGGCTTCCTGATTCTGTCTGGATAACGCCTCTTTGGGGTATCAGGTTCTTCTGGCAAGGTTGAGTCGGGATCAATGTCGTTGTTTGGTTCATCTGCTTCCAATATCACCGATTCTGCGGTAGATGCAATTGGTACATCGGTTTCATCGCCAGGTGTATCAGATCGTGGTGTGGAGTTGACGTTTTCCACTGACTCTAGAATCTGGTCAGCATGGCGTCTTACAATGTTCTCTCCAACATCCACGGTATACATGAGAGGTCCTTGCCGTGTACAAATCGTTCCTGGCTGCCATTTCTCTGTGCGGTAGTCCCGGGCCAACACTGGTTGACTTATCTTAAAACTCCTGGTCAGTCTTTCATTCATATTTTGAAACTGCCTGTTCTCCACATCTCTTCTGATGTTCGGCTTAACCAGATCCAAGCGGCATCGTAGTCTTCGATTGAAGAACATCATGGCAGGAGTTTGGTTGGTAACCGCATGTGTCGCATTCCGGTAGGCAAACAAGAAGTTGTCCACCTTGTGTTGTAGGGGTATATCTTCATTACACATTGCCTTGATAGCCTTCTTGAATGTTTGAACAAACCTCTCGGCCAATCCATTAGTGGCTGGATGATATGGGGCGGATGTGTAATGCTTAACACCATTGTTCTTTAAGAACCTCCGGAACTCTTCAGACACAAACTGTGGTCCATTGTCAGAGCAAATCTGTTCAGGCAGCCCATTCCTGGCGAATATGGTTCATAAGACTGTGATAGTTTTTTCTGTGGTGGTTGAGGACATTTTTATTACCTCTGGCCACTTTGAATGTGCATCCACCGCAATTAAAAACATTGTGTCCATAAAGGGACCAGCAAAATCAATGTGCACCCTTTGCCATGGAGATGAGGGCCACTCCCATGGATGTAGAGGAACTTGTGGTGGGGCGTTTTGGACCTTCTGGCATCCTGTACAGCTCTTGGTCATCTCTTCGAATTCTCTATCGATTCCCGGCCACCACACAAACGCTCTGGCTAAGTTCTTCATTTTTACCCCACCCAGATGACCCTCATGAAGCTCATTGAGCACTCTATCCGTCAACTTAGGTGGAATTACTACTCTGGATCCACACATCAAGGTTCCTCTGCACACTGACAGCTGTTCTCTTCTCGGCGAGAATGCTGGCAGCAGTGGTTCGCCATGTGCTGGCCATCCCTTCAACGTTAAATCATAGACCTGGGATAGTGTCGGGTCATTCCGTGTTTCCGTTTCTATGCTTGCATTCGTCACAGGGAGACATTTGACTATGGTCGAGTGGAATAACTCCATTGGTTCCACTGCAGGTGCTTCTTCCACCGTCAGCAACGGTAGGCGCGACAATCCATCAGCATTCCCATGCTGTTTAGTTCCTTTGTACTCGATGTCATATTGGTGTGCCCCTAGGCAAAGTGACCACCTCTGTAGCCGTTGTGCTGTCATTATCGGTACGCCCTTCTGAGGGTTGAAAATGGAGACGAGGTTGATGATCAGTTAGTAGAGTAAATTTTTGACCGTGCAGGTAGTGATTGAACTTCTTCACCCCCCACACTAGGCTGTGGGCCTCTCGGTCAATCTGGGCGTAGTTACGCTCGGCCAAAGTTAACGAACGTGACGCAAAAGCTATCGGCCTCTCTAACCCATCAAGGAATTTATGTGACAGTACCGCCCCAATGCCATAGGGAGACGCATCACACGTCAGTCTTATCGGTAGTGATGGGTTGTAGTGAGCCAATACTTCTCTTGAAGTGATTAGGTCCTTACTCTTCTGAAAGGCCCGCTTACAGTCATTGCCCCATTGCCATGCTACTCCCGTTCATAGTAGGGCGTTCAGTGGGTGCAGAATTGTGGACAAATTCGGTAAAAACTTATGGTAGTAATTCACCAATCCGAGGAATGACCTCAGTTGCGACACATTTTCAGGCGCTGGGGCCTTAACACCCGCTTCAATTTTGTCAGGGGACTTATGTAACCCCTCTTCATCAATCATGTGGCCACAATACGATATCTGTTTCTTAAAAAACTCGCACTTGGGGCGGTTGGTTCGTAGCCCATGTTCACGTAGTCTAGTGAGCACCTGTTCTAGGTTGTTAAGTTGTTCACTGTCATCTTCACCTGTCACTAGGATGTCTTCCAAGTAACACTGAGTCCCCGGAATCCCTTGCAGGACTTGTTCCATCGCTCTTTGCCATATCGCCGGAGCTGATGCTACTCCGAATACCAGTCGATTATACTGGTAAAGACCTTTGTGAGTGTTTATCGTGAGATACTTCCTAGAGGATTCTTCAACCTCCATCTGCAAATATGCTTGTGCTAGGTCAATTTTTGTAAAACGCTTCCCTCCAGATAGTGAGGCGAAGATATCTTCTATCCTTGGAAGAGGATATTGTACTGTGTGAAGGACTGGGTTCACCATCACCTTGAAGTCCCCACAGATACGAACCTTCCTTGGCTCCTCAGACTTCTTGTTTAACGTTTTCTTCATGACAAGAACGATGGGTGTCGCCCACTCGCTCCAGTCTACATTAGATAACACGCCTGCATTCTCCAGATTCTCCAGCTCTGCCTCGACGGCTGGGCGAATTGCATATGGTACCGGTCTTGCTTTGAAAAACTTGGGAATTGCATTCTCCTCTACTTTTATCGAGGCGGTTACGCCTTTAAGAGTGCCCAGTTCTTGTTGAAATACCTCTTTGGCGTCAGCTAAGATTGTTGACAATCGTCCAGGAGTGACGTCGTCATCCTTTTTACCAGCCACCGTCAGTGCCTGAATGGAGTGCCAGTCTAAACTTATCTTTCTGATCCATTCACATCCCAATAACGGTGGTCCACCATCTTGCAGAATGTAGAGATACAATTTCCGTATTTTCTTGCCGTTGTATTCGACAGGCACCCTTATTTTTCCTCTGGGGTATACTTTTTGCCCCGTATACGTCCTCAAGACAATGGCTGTCTCTCTCAAGGGTATGTGTGAGAATAGCCGCTCGTAGTCTCATCGATTCATGACGGTTAGAGCTGATCCTGTATCCAATTCCATTTTGACTTGGGACCCTGCTATCGTGAGGGTGACCCAAATGGTTCGGTGATCCTCTTTTGCGATTACATTGTGAAGTTTGAGACAGCTTAGTCTCTTGTTCCCGGATTCACTATCGCTCATCTGGTCTTCGGAACTACTGTCCGTCATCTTTTGTACTTTCCTGTACGGTTCCTTAGTAGCCTCTTTGTTGTCGTTGGTCTTCTTCCCAGACCTGCAAACTCATGCAATGTGTCACATCTTTCCGCATTGCCTGCATATTTTGTCCTTGGACCAGCAGTCCTTCTGGTCATGGTTAGATCTGCTGCAGCGATAACATTTTGCAAATCCCCGTGTCAGTTCGTGGGTGCCGTATTCCCGTGGCTTTTGTTGTATTTCTGCAGGTCCCCTGGCTGCTGCTTCATACGATACTGCCACGCTGATAGCCTTATCTAGCGTCAGCTCTTTCTCTGAGAGTAACCTCTTCTGGGTTCCTTCACTTAGGAGTCCACAGACAAATTTTTCCCGTAGGGTATCCGCCAGTCCTGCTCCGAACTGGCAGTGCTTTGATAGCTTGCGTAGTTCCGTAAGGTACTCAGCATTGCTCTCATCTTTATGCTGAGTTCTCCTGTGGAATTTAAATCTTTCTGCTATCAGCAGCAGTGCAGGGTTTAGGTGTTCCTGTAGGATAGCAACAATTTCGTTAAAAGAGGGAGACACGGTGGCATAGTGGTTAGCACTGTTGCCTCACAGCACCAGGGACCCGGGTTCGAATCCAGCCTCGGGCGACTGTCTGTGTGGAGTTTGCACATTCTCCCCATGTTTGCGTGGGTTTCCTCCGGGTGCTCCGGTTTCCTCCCACAGTCCAAAGATGTGTGGGTTAGGTTGATTGGCTATGATAAATTGACCCTTAGTGTTAGGGGGATTAAATATGTGGGGTTACGGGGATAGGGTGGGATATGTGTTGGTGTAGGGGTTACGGGGATCGGGTGGGATATGGGTCGGTGCAGGCTCGATGGGCCGAAATGGCCTCTATCTGCACTGTGGGGTTTCTGTGATTCTGTGAAAACTCTTTGCCTTTGGTTTGGCTGGAGCAATCAGGTCCCGCAATAGGCCGTACATTCTTGCACCCATTAAGTTTAGCAGTACCGATGCCTTTTTCTCATCGGCTATTTCGTTTGCCTCGCAATATACCTCGACTCTTTCCACATACGTGGTCCAGTCCTCTATTGCATTATCAAAGGCAGTGATACAGCCAGTCTTCGGCATCTTGGAAATCTAAAATGGCGCCTCCCGCGCTTTGCCTTCTTCCCTGATTTAACAAAATGGCGCTTCCCGCGCTTTGCCTTCTTCCCCGCTAGATTAAGATGGCGCCTCCCGCACTTTGCCTTCTTCCCCGTTGTTGCTAGCGCTGCTTTCCGCGGTTTCCGTTGCAACCTGCAGCTCCTCGCAGCTTCCTACGCGTTTTATATATATTTCCTTTGTTATTTTATTATTTTCCCGTTGTGGAACAACCCTGTGGGACTCTTGCCTCCCTCTTCTCGGGTCTGTACGCAGCCCGGCTTCGTAGCACCGGCCGCGCCCTGTGTGCTCCACCCTCTCTCTCTCTCCTCTTCCCGACAACGCTGCTCGGCCCCGTTGCAAGCCACCCGCTCGAGTTCTAGACCGCCGCAGCCCAGGAAGGATCAGTGTACTACCTGCCACCAGCCCGATTAGCTGAAGCACCGTCGACAGGAACCAGGCCCCGCTCTCGACAGCTTCTCCAGCAATCTTCAACTCCGCTGACTCAGGGGCGGATGCCCACAGTCGATGCCCGTTTCTACTGCTTCTTTCTTCCTTCTGGCCTCGACCTCTGCTCACTTCGCTTCAGGAATGGATCCCAGGAGGTGGTGCAGACTGTAGGTAAGTTTGTATCTGCTCGTCGCCAATATTATGTCCGTGTATAATTGAGACACGGACAGCAGGAGTTGATCATAACAAGTCTTTACTGAATGGAGACAATTGGGAAACTGAAACTACAGAGGGCTGCTAGCGCCTTTTATACAGGGGTGGTCACTGCCGGTACTGCAGTCTGAGACCAGTTATTCCCTTAAAGGTACATACACAACTGTTGGGCCGAATGGCCTGTTTCGGTGCCGTGTACCCTGTGTAATCCGATGAAATTAAAACTTGAATTTGCCTAAATTTTAACAACAGAATTCCATCATCGAGTTAGTCCACAGCACAGAAACAGGACATTCGGCCCAATTGGTCCGTGCCGGTATTTATGCTCCACACCAGCCTCCTCCCACCCCTCTTCATCTCACTCTATCAGCATATCCTTCGATTCCTTTCTCCCTCATGTGCTTATCCAGCTTCCCCAGAATAAAAAGTCTGAAAGGTCTAGATTTCTAATTCTAATTCAGTTTCTGCGTATTACAAAGAAAGCTCAACCCCTGCCCAGTTTATGTATTCATGTTCAGTTATATGTGTTTGGTAGTGTTTTTACCATTGTCCGATAGATTGTGCAGCAGTGTGAAGGGACAGGGGGATCCAACCTACAGCCCAACGGTCACTTGTGGCCCTTGACTAGAGACATCACCTTCAAATGGTGGGAAAGCTTGTGTGCTCAATGACAACACGCATTTATATAGTGACGTTAACACAGTAAAACATCCCGAGGCGCTTCACAGGGGCGATTATCAGACAAAATTCAACAATGAGCCACATAAGGAGACATCAGGAAAGGTGACCAAAAGGCGGTGTTCCCCAGGGGTCGGTTCTAGGACCACTGCTTTTCTTGATATATATTAATGACTTGGACTTGGGTGCACAGGGCACAATTTCAAAATTTGCAGATAACACAAAACTTGGAAGTATAGTGAACAGTGAGGAGGATAGTGATAGATTTCAGGAAGACATAGACAGACTGGTGAAATGGGCGGACACGTGGCAGATGCAATTTAACACACGAAAGTGCGAAATGATACATTTTAGTAGGAAGAACGAGGAGAGGCAATATAAAATAAAAGGTACAATTCTAAAGGGGGTGAATGAACAGAGAGACCTGGGGGTATATGTGCATGTTAAGTCTGTGTGTTATATTGAGAATTACTACACAGACCACAAGAGTAAATTTTAACAGGTCTTTACTAGTCGAAGGTCAGGACGGAACTGCCCAATAAATCATTACACAGCACTTATATACCGGTGTGGTCACCACCGGTATTACAGTATACAGCAGCCAAGATAAAGTAGTGCAACCCTTAAAATAGTTCTCTTAAAGGTGGAACGGTTACATACACTACAATCCTCCCTTTTTAGCTTAACAGTATATATTCCCCATTAAACATAACATCATAACATATATACACAACTTCATGTACAAACAGTTCACAGATTCAGTCTCTCTGGAGGCTTCCTGACTCAGTCCGGATAGCGCCTCGGTGGTGTAGTAGTTTTCGGTGGTGTAGTAGGTTCTTTTGGCAAGGTCGATTCGGCTTGAATGCCAGTGTCGGGTTCATCTGATTCCAGTATCACCGGATCGGAGGTAGATGCTATGGGTATCTCTGCTTCATCATTAGGCGTATAGGGTTGTGGAGTAGGTTGTCCCTTTTCGGATGACTCGATGATCTGGTCAACATGGCGCCTTATTATGCTTTCACCAATGTCCACGGTATACATCAGCAGTCCTAGTCGTGTGCAAATAGTTCCAGGCTGCCATTTCTCGGTACGGTAGTCCCGGGCCAAAACTTGTTGGCCTATCTGGAAGGTTCTAGTTGGCCTTTCATTCATGCCTTGAAATTGCCGGTTCTCAACATCCCTTCTGATGTTTGGCTTGATCAAATCCAGCCGGCATCTTAGTCTTCTATTGAAAAACATCATGGCGGGAGTTTGGTTTGTGACCGCATGTGTTGCATTCCTGTACGCCAACAAGAAGTTATCTACCTTATGTTGTAGATTTATGTCTTCATTACCCATGGCCTTTATGGCCTTCTTGAAGGTCTGGACAAACCTTTCAGCTAATCCATTGGTGGCGGGATGGTATGGGGCGGACGTGTAGTGCTTAACCCCATTGTTTTTTAAGAACTTCCTGAATTCTTCGGATACAAATTGCAGTCCATTATCAGAACAGATCTGTTCTGGCAGCCCATTCCTGGCAAATATGGTCCTTAATACTGTGATGGTTTTTTCCGTGGTGGTGGAGGGCATCTTTATTACCTCCAGCCACTTGGAGTGTGCGTCCACCACGATTAAGAACATTGAGTCCATAAATGGACCAGCAAAGTCGATATGTACCCTTTGCCATGGAGATGAGGGCCACTCCCATGGATGTAGAGGGGCTTGTGGTGGGGCGTTTTGGACCTTCTGGCATCCTAGACAGCTCTTGGTCATTTCTTCGATGTCTCCATCGATACCTGGCCACCACACAAACGCTCTGGCTAGGTTCTTCATTTTTACTCCACCCAGATGCCCCTCGTGAAGTTCCTTTAGCACTTTATGCTGGAGTTTGGGTGGAATCACCACTCTGGATCCACACATCAAAGTTCCTCGGCACACTGACAGCTGCTCTCTTCTCTGCGAGAATGCTGGCAACAGTGGTTCGCCATGTGCTGGCCATCCCTTCACCGTTAAATCGTAGACTCGTGAGAGAGTCGGGTCATTTCTCGTTTCCTTTTCGATGGTAGAATTTGTTACTGGTAGACATTCCACTATGGTTGAGTGGAACATCTCCACTGGGTCCACTGTAGGCGCCTCTTCTACCGTTGGCAACGGTAGGCGCGATAAACCGTCAGCATTCCCATGCTGTTTTGATCCTTTGTATTCTATGTCATATTGGTGTGCCCCTAGGAAAAGGGACCACCTCTGTAGCCTTTGCGCTGTCATAATGGAAACGCCCTTTTTAGGGTTGAATATGGATACCAACGGCTGGTCGTCTGTCAGCAGTGTAAACTTCTGGCCCTGCAGGTAATGGTTAAACTTCTTTACTCCCCACACCAGGCTGAGAGCCTCCCTATCTATCTGAGCATAGTTGCGCTCAGCGGAGGTCAATGATCTGGATGCAAATGCGACTGGCCTTTCCGAGCCATTTGGCAACTTGTGTGAGAGTACTGCTCCAATACCATAAGGAGAAGCATCACAAGCTAAACGAATAGGTAGCGTTGGATTGAAGTGAGCCAACACTTCCTCTGAGGTGATCAATGCCTTGCTTTTGCGAAAGGCCTTCTTACAGTCCTCGCTCCACTTCCATGGTACTTCTTTCTGCAAAAGAGCATTCAGCGGGTGCAGCACCGTGGATAGATTTGGCAGAAACTTATGGTAATAGTTAATCAACCCTAGGAACGACCTCAACTGGGATACATTTTCCAGAGCGGGAGCCTTCACAACAGCTTCGATCTTGTCAGGTGACTTGTGCAGCCCCTCCTGGTCAATGACATGACCACAGTACGAGATCCGTTTCTGAAAGAACTCACATTTCTGGCGATTAACTCGAAGGCCATATTCCTTCAACCTGGTGAGCACCAGTTTCAAATTTGCAAGGTGTTCCTCATCGTCATCTCCTGTAATCAGGATATCGTCCAAGTAACATTGAGTGCTTGGAATTCCCTGTAATACCTGCTCCATGGCCCTCTGCCAAATTGCTGGAGCCGAAGCCACTCCAAAAACCAGTCTATTATATCGATACAAGCCTCTGTGCGTGTTGATTGTGAGATACTGGCGCGACTCTTCCTTAACTTCCATCTGTAAGTACGCTTGTGCCAGGTCTATCTTGGTGAAGCGTTTCCCGCCAGACAATGAAGCAAAGATATCCTCAATCCGCGGAAGCGGGTATTGCACCGTGTGAAGCACCGGATTAACTGTGATCTTGAAGTCTCCACAGATGCGGACCTTCCCCGGTTCCCCTGGCTTGTTACTCGATGAACGCTTCATGACGGGAACAATGGGCGTGGCCCACTCACTCCAGTCCACCTTAGACAGTACTCCTGAACATTCTAGCCCTTCCAGCTCAGCTTCCACAGCAGGTCGTATTGCATAAGGTACCGGTCTGGCTTTGAAAAATTTTGGGTTTGCATGTTCTGCAATCTTGATTTTTTGCCTTAATTCCTCTCAGTGTTCCCAGTCCCTGTTGGAACACCTCTTTAGCCTCATCCAATATTCTGGACAATTGTTGAGGTTTGACATCTTTTTTTCCGGAATCTACCGTTATTGCGTTTAGGGAGTGCCAGTCCATATTTATTTTCCTGATCCACTCCCGTCCCAGAAGTGGTGGACCTCCCTCAGGTAGTACATATAAGTCCATTCCTTGGTGTTCTTTGCCCTTGTGTACCACCTTGACTTTTATCTTTCCGATGGGGTATACTCTTTACCCCGTGTATGTCTGCAACACTATCTTCGTATCCCGTAGGGGAATATGTTTGAATAGCCTTTTGTAATCTTGCTTATTCATGACCGTCAACGCCGATCCGGTGTCCAATTCCATCTTCATTTGGACTCCTGCTATCTGCAGCGTAACCCAGATAATTTGTCGGTCAGCTTCCTTACTCACATTGTGAATTCTCAGACTACCCAGTTCCTTGCTGTTGGAGTCTGAATCCGAATTCTGTTCATCCGAACTCTTCTCAGCCACCTTATGTAGCTTTCTGCACTTTCCCTGCGGTGACTTTTTGTTGCTGGTCTTCTTTCCTGACCGGCATACTTTAGCTATGTGACCAAGCTTGCCACATTTTCTACATTCCTGGTTTTTAAACCAGCATTGGTTCTGATCGTGTGTTGTCTTCCCACAACGATAACATTTCGTTGCACCCGAAGCCATTTGATCTACGCTGAGTACCGCTGCCTTCAGCTGCATTTCCACAGTGCCTCTCGCTGCGGCTTCGTGCGATGTTGCAATAGAGACAGCCTTATCAAGTGTAAGATCATTCTCTTCAAGCAGCCGCTTTTGTGTTCCTTCTTTCGACAATCCACACACGAATTTGTCTCTCAGTGCCCCTGTCAGACTTTCCCCAAACTGACAGTATTTCGCTAGCTTACGCAGTTCAATTAAATACTCCGCGTTGCTTTCCTCTTTCAGTTGCGTTCTCGCATAAAATTTAAATCGTTCCGCTAACATCAGTGGTGTGGGGTTCAAATGATCTTTCAGGACAGCAACAATATTAGCGAAAGTCTGATCTGCCAGTTTAGCTGGTGATAGAAGATGCTTCAATAGCCCGTATGTCTTTGCACCCATTGAGTTTAGTAAGGTTAGTGCTTTATCTTCGTTTGATATTTTATTTGCCTTACAATATATCTCTATGCGTTCTACATACGTGGCCCAATCTTCAACATCGGGATCGAAATCGTTGTTGTTACCACGCTTAGGCATCCTCGCAATCTTCTTGAGAAACAAAAAGACATTTTTCTTTAACTTTTTTTTTTTCAAAATGGGGGTTTCCCGCGCTTGTCTTCTTCCCCGCCCACGAAAATGGCGGCTTCCCGCATTTGCCTTTCTCCCCCGCTGGCTGTAATGGCGATTGCCGTATTGCTGCGTTTGCCCTCCCCAGCGGTTCTTGAATCGTGCCTCCCAGCCCCTCTTGCAGTCCGGTCCTTTCCCCCCCGGCTGCGGCTGAGTTCTCCACGGTTTTTTAATTTTTTTTTATTTTCTCCCGCGCAAGCGGTTCTCGAATCGTGCCTCCCAGTCCCTCTTGCAGTCCGGTCCTTTCCCCACCGGCTGCGGCTGAGTTCTCCGCGGTTTAAAAAAAAAATTTCTCCCGCGCCTTTCGCTGTCCCGGTCGCTGCGCCTCGCGGCCTTGGTAGCTGCCCGGCCTTTTTCACCGGTCGCGGTCGAGCTTGCTCTCGACGCTGTTGCATCTCCCAGCCCGCTTGCAGCCCGGTCTCTCACACCGGCTGCGTTTGCATTCACCGCGGCTTCCATGCCTTCCGCTGCCCCAGTCTCAGCGCCTCTGGCCCCGACTTCTGTCCGGCTCTTTTCCCCGGCCGTGGTCAAGTTCTCCGCCCTTATATCCTCCGTTTTTTTTAAATTTTCTCCCCTACTCACAGTCAACGTGGCCGACTTGCTGCTCGTCGCTGATCGGCTTACCCACCACCGTGATAGAAGGGATGATCACTGTCTGTTGCTGATGGAAGGCTTCGTGTCAGAATTCTTCCTCTGCTCTGCAGACCCGAGTCTTCTCTCAGCAGAATGATGAGGGCGGATGCCTCCTCTCGACGCCCGTTAAACTGCCTTGGATGTATCTCTGCCGCAGGGTAAGATCGTACTCGTCGCCACTGTTAAGTCTGTGTGTTATATTGAGAATTACTACACAGACCACAAGAGTAAACTTTAACAGGTCTTTACTAGTCGAAGGTCAGGGCGGAACTGCCCAATAAATCATTACACAGCACTTATATACCGGTGTGGTCACCACCGGTATTACAGTATACAGCAGCCAAGATAAAGTAGTGCAACCCTTAAAATAGTTCTCTTAAAGGTGGAACGGTTACATACACTACAGTGCACAAATCATTGAAGGTGGCAGAGCAGGTTGAGAAGCTGCAGAAAAGATTTACAAGAATCATTCCAGGGATGAGGGACTTCAGTTACGTGGATAGACTGGAGAAGCTGGGGTTGTTCTCCTTAGAGCAGAGAAGGCTAAGAGGAGATTTGATAGAGGTGTTCAAAATCTAGACAGAGTAGATAGAGAGAGACTGTACCCATTGGCGGAAGGGTCAAAAACCAGAGGACAGAGATTTAAGGTGATTGGCAGAAGAACCAAAGGCGACATGAGCAAAAACTTTGTTACGCAGCGAGTGGTTAGGATCTGGAATGCACTGCCTGAGAGGGTGGTGGAGGCAGATTCAATCATGACTTTCAAAAGGAAATTGGATAAGTACCAGAAAGAAAAAAATTTGCAGGGCTACGTGGAAAGGGCGGGGGAGTGGGACTACCTGAAGTGCTCTTGCGGAGAGCCGGCATGGGCTCAACGGGCCGAATGGCCTCCTTCTCATAGTCATAGAATCATAGAGTCATAATGGCACAGAAGGAGGCCATTCGGCCCATCGAGTCCGTGCCGGCTCTCTGTAGAGCAATCCAGTCAGTCCCATTCCCCCGCTCTATCCCCGTAGCCCTATAAATTTATTTCCCTCAAGTGCCTATCCAGTCTCCCCTTGAAAACATTGAGTGTCTCCGCTTCCACCACTTCTGTCGGCAGCGAGTTCCAGGTCCTCACCACTCACTGCATAAAAAGGTTTTCCTCACATCTCCCTGTATCTCTTAGCCAAAACCTTGAATCTGTGTTCCCTAGTCCTTGTACCATCAACTAGTGGGAACAGCCTTTCCCCGTCTAGCCTATCCAAACCCGTCATAATCTTGTACACCTCTATCAAATCACCCCTCAACCTCCTTTGCTCTAATGAAAACAAATCTAGCTTCTCCAACCTGTCCTTGTAGCTAAGATCCCCCATCCCCGGAACCATTCTGGTAAATCTCCTCTGCACCCTCTCAAGTGCCTTCACATCCTTCCTAAAGTGTGGTGACCAGAACTGGATGCAATACTCCAGTTGTGGCCTAACCAGTGCTTTATAAAGGTTCAGCATAACTTCTCTACTTTTGTACTCAATACCTCTATTGATGAAGCCCAAGATTCCATATGTTTTGCTAACCACTCTCTCAATATGTCCTGCCACCTTCAGGGACCTATGCACATTAACTCCCAGGTCCCTCTGTCCCTGCACACTCTTTAAAACTGTGCCATTAAGTGTATATTGCCTCTCCCTGTTCCTTCTGCCAAAATGCATCACCTCACACTTCTCTGTATTAAATTTCATCTGCCACTTGTCTGCCCATTCTGCCAGCCTTTCTATGTCCTGTTGCTGTCGATTGGTATCATCATCACTGTTTGCCAAACCCCCAAATTTGGTGACATCGGCAAATTTAGAAATTCTACTCTGTATTCCAATATCCAGGTCATTTATATATGTCAAAAAAAGCAGTGGCCCCAGCATTGACCCTTGGGGAACACCACTGTCTAACATCCTCCAGTCTGAAAAACAGTCTGTGATAATAATAATAACTTCCGGGAAGTTATGTGTCACTTCCTGTGAACTGTGAACTGTGAACTTTGTACATACATCACTTCCTGACATACGTCACTTCCTGTTGGACTGGTATAAATACTGAACTGCTCAGTATTGTAAAGGGGCTTCTACCAGAGGCATGGTGAAGACCTCTCTTGTATATAGTGTGATTATAAGTTGCTTAAAGCTTACTTTAAAGTTACTTGATGTGTGAGACTCCTTTTTCTTACATCACAGTCATTTACCACAACTCGCTGTTTTCTGTCCTTAAGCCAATTCCTTATCCAAACTGCCACTGACCCACCCATTCCATGAGCCTCAATTTTGTTAACCATTCTTCTATGTGGTACTTTGTCAAACGCCTTCCAAAAATCCATGTAGACAACATCCATTGCATTCTCTTCATCAATCATCCCTGTTACTTCATCAAAAAATTGAATTAGATTAGTCCAACATGATCTGCCTTTTACAAATCCGTATTGGCTCTCCTTAATTAGCTTAAACCTCTCCAAGTGCCCGTTAAATTTTTCCTTGATTATTATTTCTAAAACTTTACCCACCACTGATGTTAAACTGACCGGCCTGTAGTTACTAGGATTGTCCTTACACACTTTCTTGAACAATGGTGTCACATTTGCCATTTTCCAATCCTCAGGCACCTCCCCCGCATTTACGGAAGATTGGAAAATTATGGCAAGCCCTTCTGCTATCTCCTCCCCCAATTCCTTTAGCAACCTGGGAGGCAAGCCATCTGGACCAGGCGACTTAGCCACTCAAACATACCCAGCCTTTCTAGTACATCCTGTCTATCAATTTTCACCCCTTCCATTGCTTCAACCTTTTTCACTTCTACTGATATTTTGTCAGCATCCACCTCCTTAGTAAACACCGATACAAAGTACTAATTGAGTATTCTAGCCTTGCCCTGCACCTCGAAGCATATATCAACTTCTTTGTCCCTAATAGGCCCCACCCTGCCTCTTACTACCTGCTTACTGTTTACATTTCTGTGCTGTAACCATTCTGATTCTATGGATCAATGATTCTAGGTAGGTTTTAAGGAATGTCTTAAAGGAGGAGAGAGAGGTAGAGAGGCAGATAGGTTTAAGGAGGGAATTCCAGAGCTTAGGGCCCAAGCAGCTGAAGGCACGGCCATCAATGGTGGAGCGATGGAAATCTGGGATGCTCAAGCGGCCAGAATTGGAGAAGCGCTGAGATCGCGGAGGGTTGTTGGGCTGGAGGAGATTACAGAGATAGGGAGGAGGCGAGGCCATGGAGGGGTTTGAAAACAAGGGATGAGAATTTTTAAATTGAGGCGTTGCTAGTCCGGGCGGCAATGTAGGTTAGCGAGCACCGGGGAGTGAACGGGACTCGGTGCGAGTTAGGACACGGGCAGCAGAGTTTTGGATGAGCTCAAGGGTTGAAGATGGGAGGCCGGCCAGGAGAACATTGGAATATTCGAGTTTGGAGGTAACAAAAGCCTGAACGAAGGTTTCAGCAGCAGATGAGCTGAGGCAGCTCCTATGACCCTGAGAGCTAAGCTGGTGGTAGTATAACTCCTGATTAGGATCTGGAAAGGGCCACCCAAACCAGATCGTTACTGAAAGGTAGGAGCCTGAATAAACGCCAGTCCTCCTGGTTGTGAGCTGTCAATATAAAAACACCTTTCATGACGGAAACTACCCAGACACAAGACCAATCCGTTACAGACATGCAAATATAAACACCAAGGGCTCGATTTTCAGTGTGCCATGGAGTCAGGTTTGGAGGCGTGCGGGGGGTTAAATTCCCAAAATCGGAGGTCCCGACCCCATCCCGCCCCCAACCCGCCTCCATGCCAGTTTCAAAGGAGGCGGGTACCCGCCCCGCACCGGGACTCGCCTTACCGAGGGGTGAAGGGGATTAGTGCCAATTAACTGCCTGTTAACAGGTAGTTAACAGGCAGTTTTTAGCCTAATCCCTATTTTTAAGCTTGAACTGTGGGATTCCCAATGGCTTCAAACCACGCCAAGTAGGAGGAGTCAGGCCGTCGGGTTGAAGGGCTTGGAGGGGTCAAGATGTCAGTGTTCAGGTGAGTGATGGCTGTATGAGTACAAAGGTAAGTGTGTTTGGTGTGTCTAAAGTGATTAAATAAGTTTTACATACATTTTCTTACCTTTTCAGCCTTCCTTCCTTTAGGTTCGGGGAGTCCCTCATCTCACCGGCACAGAAAGCAGAATGGCTGCAATCTGTCAAAAGTGACAGCCTTCAGCTTTCTGTGCAGGAGAGATTTCTAACTGAGTCTGTGGAGAAGGACTCAGGTTAGAAGTAAGACTGTCAGGCCTAGAAATTCATTGTAGCCACTTTTGGGGCGGTAAAGTCGGGCGGCCGCTAAAGTTTGCGCCCGCCGCCAAATCGAGGCCACTTCTCCGATATTCATTAGCTTTGCCCTAAGAGTTTGCTCGAGCGCTAAAACTGGCGCTGCACGCCTCTCTTTAGGCGCTAAGCCGGCGGGCCGGGGCGCTAAACTGGAAGTTGGGCGCAGGGCAGGTACGGCGAACTGCTGATTGACGGCAGACACTCTGGCTCCGGTGAGCTCTTAAAGGGGGAGGGTGGATTTGTTTATTTGAAAGGCCGACACTGGTGTATTTGTGGTTTTGGGGAGGGTTTCTCTCCATCAGTGTGTTATGTGTTCCCGGCACACCAGTCGTCGTCGTCCTCCTCCTCCTCCTCCTCCTCCTCCTCCCAGCCAGCCATACCATTTCTAGTAAAGGAGGGCCCTTTAATTTGCGCTCCCCGTGGCCCGCATCGGCTGTGTACCGTTCCACTTCACAGTCGTTAGGGCCGCCCGGCGCACAATGGGCTGGCGCGAGTGAAGTTCCGGTTCGGGGCGCACAAAGGGCGTTGCACGACGAAATGACGTCATGATCTGCGCGCGCAGCAGGGCGCGCGTTAAGACTTTGCGCCGGCGCTAAATGTGTACTGAAGTTGGGGCAAGGCGCAGATCGCGCTGCGCCCGGGCGCTAAGCACCTAGCGCTCGAGATCTACTCCTCCTAAGGCGCTAACGGCTGGCGCGCCCAACTGAATTTCTAGGCCTCAGTGTTTGACAGCTTCAAACAGCTGTGAAACACTGATATTTCATCTGTCAAAACCTCTTGACGGATGAAATTTCAGTCTGTGATGTCACCTGTTGCCGGGTGGCCCTTAATTGACCTGCTGAGCCCGCTGAGCGGGCTCAACAAGGTCAATCAAGTTAAAATCGCGTGGATTGGCCGCATCTCGATGGAGGCGGGACTACAACCCCGAAAGTTGTAGTCCTGCCTCCAACCCGACTTCTGAATGAAAATCCAGCCCCAATTGTCTAGAAAAAAAACCCAGAAATTATTTGAATTTATACAGCGCATTTCACAACCTTCTGACTCCGAAGTGAGACTGCTACCCACTGAGACACGGCTGACACAGGCTGAACCACCTACCGCTTGAAGTCCAATGTCTTGCTCAGGACAGTGCAAGAATTGGGTTGCCTCATGTGCCACTAGACACAAGAGAGCCTAACTAACTTAACCCACTTGTGGTATTGGAGCCCTCCAGTCCAGTCGTCAATGCCCAGGTAACTTGTACTTGTGCTTATTTGCTGGTTTGCCTGGTTTGAATCTTGTGGGCATGAAGGTTTGGATGGAAAGAGCTGCTTTTATCACGTTGCTAGGTAAATCATTCATCAGGACACCAAGAGCTAGTTGCATCAGCCATTTGAGACATATGCAGATTACTAGTATATGCAATTAACTTTAACGTGGCCCCAAGAACCCCATGATACTTTTTAATTACTCATTCATGGGATGTGGGCATCGCTGGCGAGGCCAGCATTTATTGCCCATCACTAGCTGCCCTTGAGAAGGTGGTGGTGAGCCACCTCCTTGAACCGCTGGTGAAGGTGCTGCTAGGGAGGGAGATCCAGGATTTTGACCCAGCGATGATGAAGATACGGCCGATATATTTCCAAGTCAGGATGGTGTGTGTGACTTGGAGGGGAACTTGGAGGTGGTGGTGTTCCCCACGCGCCTGCTGCCCTTGTCCTTCTAGGTGCACACTTAAAGGGCCCATCGAAGACACAAACTTGGACACCTCTGTCCCATTGTTTGCCTCTGAACATCCTTGACGTTCAGCTTGGAGTGCGGAGCTAATCCGACATCTTGCTCAGTGGTCGATTTCCAGGTCTTTAGTCTTCCAGCGGGACAATAGCTCCTCTTCCAGAGAGTGTAGGTGAGCCCCATGGTCGCCAGTCGGGGATGAGCAAGCTTGTCTCCCTCAATTTTTCCAGTTACGTCTGCCTTCAACAAGACTCAGTGCCACAGAAAATACGGCATCTGGCATCTTCATTGCAAAAGTGCAATGATACCATCTGAAACCGTGCCTCACAGGTCAGGGCCTCACCGGTCAGGGCCTCACAGGTCAGGGCCTCACAGTTCAGGGCCTCACCGGTCAGGGCCTCACAGGTCAGGGCCTCACCGGTCAGGGCCTCACAGGTCAGGGCCTCACCGGTCAGGGCCTCACAGGTCAGGGCCTCACCGGTCAGGGCCTCACAGGTCAGGTGTATCATCAGGTTAAAAGTACAGGAAACTCTCAATTTATCGGCACCTCAATAACCGGAAATCTCTGTTAACCGGCAAAATTCAGGAGTAGGTTCAGGTAATTTTTACTTCATATTAGTGGCCATTCCTGGATCTGTGGCTGTGTAACCGGGGTTCCTGCAGCTGTTGCTAAGCAACAGGGACGCCTGGATCTGTGGCCATGTACGGGTGTCTCGTACCTTTAACTATACCTCTCTGTAATTTGGACTTTTTGATAAACCGGCACCACGTCGGTTCCGTCGGTGCCAGATAAAAAAGAGTTTCCTGTAATGAAGAAACACAAGCATTGCTAACTCATCAGGATCACTTCCTCTGAGATGAGTGTTATTTTCATCTTGCACAAGTTTACACATGTTGCCTGCACAGAGTTTGGTACAATCTATAGAGAGAAAGACAGTGAGAACAAGAGACAGCGAGAACGAGACAAAGTGAGAGAACAAGACAAAGAGAGAGAGAGAGAAAACGAGAAAGAGAGAAAAAGAAAGAGTTATTAAAAAAAGAGAACGAGAGAGAGAACGAGTGAGAAAGAGAGAGAACGAGAAAGACAGAACAAGAGATAGAAAGAATGAAATAAAGTAAAGTAAGAAAAGAAAGGAAAAGACTTGCATGTATATAGAACTATTCATGATCTCAGGATGTGCTTTACATCCAATGAAGTAAAATTTGAAGGAAATGCGGCAGACAATTTGTGCACAGCAAGCTCCCATAAACAGCAATGTGATAATGACCAGATAATCTGTTTTAGTGATGTTGGTTGAGGGATAAATATTGGCCAGGACACCGGGGATAACTCCCCTGCTCTTCTTCGAAATAGTGCCTTGGGATCTTTTACGTTCTCCTGAGAGAGCAGACAGGGCCGCGGTTTAACATTTCTAATAAAGGTAACTAGAAGACATCTTCTCAACGTCAGTACTCACTGTCAGGATTAGAACCTCCCCTTTTTATATGCTATTTATCGGAAGTGGGGAAGGGGAATATGCGTTGAATATTGTCGTTATTCTCCTTGCTGGGAATGGATCCTATTGTAGTCCCGGACTAATCTAGCAGCTCACCTGGAATCCATCTGCCAGTTATTATTATGCTCAATAATAGACTCTTACTGTATTATTTCAGTCTCACTGTTATTAGGCTGCATAGCACACTGAATTGATGTAACTATTTTTATACATTTGCATGGCAGTACTCCTGGTGTCCCAGCCAACACCTACCCTTCAGCCAGTCCCACTAAAAGAAATGATCTGATCATTCGTCTCATTGCTGTTTGTGGGATCTTGCTATGCACCAATCGTCTGCTCTGTTTCCTTTACATTACTACAGTGACTACCCTTCAAAAAGTAATTCATTGGCTGTGAAGCACCTCTGGGACATCCTGAAGTCATGACAGGCGCTATAGAAATGCAAGTTCCTTCTACTTCTTGCAAAAAAATCTTTCAGTAACAATTTATTTAAAAGAAAGACTTGCATTTCTATAGCGCCTTTCACAACCACCGGACATCCCAAAGCACTTTACAGCCAATGAAGTACTTTTGAAGTGGAGTCACTGTTGTAATGTGGGAAACACAGCAGCCAATTTGCGCACAGCAAGCTCCTGCAAACAGCAATGTGATAATGACCAGATAGATCATCTGTTTTTGTTATGTTGGTTGAGGGATAAATATTGGCCTTGGGACTCCGGGGATAACTCCCCTGCTTTTCTTCAAATAGTGCCACGGGATCTTTTACATCCAGCTGAAAGAGCAGATGTCTTGGTTTAACGTCTCATCCAAAAGACAGCACCTCCGACAGTGTAGCACTCCCTCAGTACTGCACTGGAGTGTCGGCCTAGCTTCATGTGCTCAAGTCCCTGGAGTGGGAACTTGAACCCACAACCTTCTGACTCGGAGTCGAGTGCGCTACCCACTGAGCCACAGCTGACACTTAAAACAATTTCTATTCCTGTTGAGTATGAGATGAGCGTGTTGCCAACTGTATAGACCTCTTGTAAAAAATAGAACTTGCATTTATATGGCACTATTCCATGTGGAACATGTTGACGGCTGATGCAGTGAGTGCTGATTCACTGTGTACCTTCAAGAGAGCTGGACTGTTTCCTGGTTGGGGTGAAAATCACATCATACAAGAGGTCGGTACCAACCTGGCCTTAAGTTATGGTCAATGTGATCTCCTGGACTAGTTTCGATTGCCTGGAGGGATTGGAGATGAATTTTAAGATTTCCCCCCCCCCTAATTGGCTTTGGGTTCTTGATCTGGTTTTTCACCTCTCGCACGAGACTACATGATATCTAGGGGATAGGGTGTCTCTTGACCTCACAACTGTACGGGACAGGCTAGATGGACCGGCTAGTCTTTTCCTGTCTGACGTTTCCGTGTGTTCGTAGGACATCCAAATTGCTTCACGTACAATCAATGAGTATTGAAGGGTAGACACTGTTGTTAGGAAGTCAAACGCAACAGCCATTTTGCACACAGCAAGATCCCACAAACTGCTAATGAGGTGCATGAATTTTGGTGGGGCAGTGATAGCCAGGACACCAGGAGAACTTCCTACTCTTCTTCAAATAGTACTGTGGGATCTTTTACACGCTCCTGAATCACAGGAACCGGCAGACAGAGCCTCGCTTTAACATCTTATGATATATATTCTTTGTAAGTAAAGGTCTGTAACACGTCGGATTATTGAGATAAGTTACTCAGAAATAATTTGTCATCCTTCAAACGTCTCTTTTTGGTGACTGTGTCACTGAACCACAGATCCAGTCTGTTCGTTCCGTGTCATGCTGCAGGCATAGATAATGTGATACACTGAAACACAAAAGGGTTTCTCATTCTGTTAAGCAAACGTGACAACACTGGGTTATCTACGAGCCTCTGTGATTGCATCATTCCTTCGGGCAGTTGTATCATGATAGCGAATGATTACTGTAGTCTCCAGCCATAAGGGGTGCGCATATATAATTAATTACAGAGCTAGGACTGTGAGAACATAGAATGTTACAGCACAGGAGGAGGCTATTCGGCCCATCGTGCCTGTGCCAGCTCTTTGAAAGAGCTCTCCAATTAGTCCCACTCCCCCTGCTCTTTCCCCAAAGCCCTGCAATTTTCTCCTTTTCAAGTATTTATCCAATTCCCTTTGGAAAGTTACCATTGAATCTGCTTCCACCGCCCTTTCAGGCAGCGCATTCCAGATCACCACAACTCGCAGCGTAAAAAAAATTCTCCTCATCTCCCCTCTGGATTTTTTGCCATTTATCTTAAATCCGTGTCCTCTGGTTACTGAGCCTCCTGCCACTGGAAACAGTTTCTGCTTATTTACTCTGTCAAAACCCTTCATAATTTTGAAGACCTTTGTTGATTCTCCCCTTAACCTTCTCTGCTCGAAGGAGAACCATCCCAGCTTCTCCAGTCTCTCCACGTAACACAACACGTATAGGAGCAGGCAGTTTCTTCCGTATTGATGTGTAGACAGCCTGAGATACATTGAAACATAGAAACATAGAAGATAGGAGCAGGAGTAGGCCATTTGGCCCCTTGAGCCTGCTCCGCCATTCAATGCGATCATGGCTGATCATCCAAGTTCAGTACCCGGTCCCTACTTTCTCCCCATACCCCTTGATCCCTTTAGACTTAAGAAATATATCCAACTCCTTCTTGAATATATTTAATGACTTGGCCTCTACTGCCTTCTGTGGTAGAGAATTCCACAGGTTCACCACTCTCTGGGTGAAGAAATTCCTCCTCATTTCTGTCCTAAAAGGCCTACCCCTTATCCTTTGACTGTGACCCCTGGTTCTGGATTTCCCGACCATCGGGAACATCCTCCCTGCATCTAGTCTGTCCAGTCCTGCCAGAACTTTATAAGTTTCAATGAGATCCCCTCTCATTCTTCTAAACTCCAGTGAGTACAAGCCCAATCGACCCAATATCTCCTCATACGTCATTCCTGCCATCCCAGGTATCAGCCTGGTGAATCTTCTCTGAACTCCTTCCATGGCAAGAATATCCTTCCTCAGATAAGGCGACCAAAACTGCACACTAAATACTTAAGATGTGGTCTCACCAAGGCCCTGTACAACTGCAGCAAGACATCCTTGTTCCTGTACTCAAACCCTCTCGCTACGAAGGCCAACATACCATTTGCCTTCTTAACCGCCTGCTGCACCTGCATGCTTACCTTCAGCGACTGGTGCACAAGGACACCCAGGTCTCGTTGCACTTCCCCTTCTCCCAATCTATTGCCATTCAGATAATAATCTGCCTTCCTGTTTTTGACACCGAAGTGGATAACCTCACATTTATCCACGTTATATTGCATCTGCCATGCTTCTGCCCAATCACCCAATCTGTACAAATCATCCTGTAGTTTCTCGGCATCCTCCTCACAGCATACACGCCCACCCAGCTTTGTGTCGTCTGCAAATTTGGAGATATTACATCTAGTTCCCTTGTCTAGATCATTAATATATATTGTGAATATATATTCTGTGAGTGGGTAACAGGAAACTCTCTTTTAATCGGCACCTAAATATCCGGAAATCTCTCTTAACCGGCAAAATTCAGGAGTAGGTTCAGGTATGTTTTGCTATATATTAGTGGCCGTGTAACCGGGACTCCTGGATCTGTGGCCATGTAACCGGGACTCCTGCACAAGTGCCGTGTAACCAGGACTCCTGGATCTGTGGCCGTGTAACCGGGATTCCTGCACAAGTGCCGTGTAACTGCGACTCCTGGATCTGTGGCCGTGTAACCGGGATTCCTGGATCTGTGGCCGTGTAACCGGGACTCCTGCACAAGTGCCTTGTAACCGGGGCTCCTGCACCTGTGGCCGTGTACGGGGCTCTTGTACTTTGGTAAGTATACCTCTCTGTAATCCGGACTTTTTGATCCACCGGCACCACGCCGGTCCCGTCGGTGCCGGATAAAAAGGAGTTTCCTGTACTGGCAGCCAATGTGCTGACACAGTGGTGACGGTGGCGGGAAGCTCTCTCTTCCATCAGAATTAGCTGCATCTGTTTGTATCCATTGTCGAACGGAATTGTAAGGCACGTTTAGATTGCACGAGGCTTGTGCTGCTGCTGTCGGGATCCCAAAGTGCGGGTCTCGAGCCGTCGGCTGCCAGTCAAATGTAAAATTAACGGGAACACGAAAACAAACTACTGCAGGTGCTGGAAATCGGCAACAAAAGCAACAATTGCAGGAAGCGCTGAGCCGGTCAGGCAGCATCTGTAAAGAAAGAAAAGTGTTGGTGTTTCCGGCACTGAACGTTCACCATTTCAGACATTGAACATCCAACATTTCCAGCAAAGAACGGCCAACATTTCAAGGCATTGACCTTCCAACGTGAGCACAAGATGCAGCCTGACGCTCCAGTTTCAGCGCTCCCCTCAGCACCGCACTGGGAGTGTCAGCCTACATTCTGCGCTCAAGTCTCTGGAGGGGGGCTTGAACACAGAACCTTCTGACTCAGAGGCGAGTGCATGTCCTACTGAGCCATGGTTCACACCATGGAGGAGGAATGGCGGAGATGTGGGTTTCATTTCAGATCAGAGGCGGTAGTTACACCAAGAATGTCAATAGATAAGGAAGGACTGAGGACAAAGAAGTGACAATTGTTGGGTGGACTACCTTTGTAGAATTAAACAAATCAAAAACTTTAATAACAACAGAAAACGCTGGAAAAACTCAGCAGGCCAGGGAACATCCGTGGAGAGAGAACCAGAGTCAACGTTTCGGGTCGAAACCCTTCGTCAGAACCTTTTTGACCCGAAACGTTGACTCGGTTTCTCTCTCCACGGATGTTGCCTGGCCTGCTGGGTTTTTCCAGCGTTTTCTGTTGCTAGTTCGGATTTCCAGCGTCCGCAGTATTTTGCTATCAAATGAAAAGCTTTCACTGATTCATCTAAAATGCATTGAGGAGATCAAGATTTATTGATACAGCTATTGAACTGTGAAAGGATTGAAGATTGAGTGAAGGTCATTGGGTTCAAGCCCCAGTCCATGACTTGAGCACATAGGACGCAAATTGATTGGGTCACGATCCTGAGGGTTACGCCAAGATGTTGCCAGCTAGTTCCCACCAGGACTGACCACACCGGGGTCAGCGGGAGGACACCTCAGTAGAGTGGAGCAGGCCGGCACAAGCACCACTTCAGGTGTGTTCCTGGTGCCAAACTGCCCCACAGTGCCAAAAATGCCGGTCTGATTTTGCCATTGGAGAGGTGGGTTACCTATCCGGACCTTGACAGTTGTCCTATTGGCTCCCTGACTGAGGCTGGCTATTAGAAAACTGATTTCTTTCAATTCTTCGGGGTCACGGCTGCTTACCTGGCCTGGGCCTCACCCGTGTCCTTGTGAAGGCCGGTATCTCTCACCGCAACGGGCGAACTGCTCACCACTGCAATGCCAGGTCCCTACTGTGGCTCAGTAGTTCCGGCCCTTGGGTAACCACCCGCACCTCTGCCCCCACCTGTCATTTGCCTTGTTAAGGTATGAGCCGAAGTTTACACGTCAAATGGAGATGGAGTCATTGAATATATTCAAGGTGGAGATAGACATATATTTGAGCTACAGGGGAGTCAAGGGTTATGGGGAGCGGACGGGAAATTGGCTTTGAGGCCACGATCAGATCAGTCATGATCTTATTGAATGGCGCGGCAGGCTTGAGGGGCTGAATGACCTCCTCGTGCTCCTATTTCTTATGTTCTTATGTTCTAAATTGGAAATTCCCAGAAATTATGGGAGACCAGCAGAACCGGGTCTCTGCCATTTTCTTGTGAGTTGCGCCTGTCTTCCACCAGAGCTACACTGGGAGATCGGCAGGACCCCTGTGGAATTCCAGCCTCCTGATCTAGTCGTGCTTGCAGTACTGAGGACGCGGTGCACTGCAATAGGAAGCATCCTTCAAATGGACGATAAACGGAAGCAATGTTCTGGTGTGTGGCGGAGACCACATAGGGACAATAACACAATGTATAGCCAATGCTGTTATATGTACCTAAACACAATTCACTTTGTATAGCAATGTTGTGATATGTACATGCTGGGTTGGGTTATTGGTGCAGGGTCCCTTTAAGAGCGTCGGGAACGTGATGACGTCATGACGTCGGTTGCGTGATGATGTCATAGCCCCTGCACGGGGCTGAGCCTCCAGACCTCGTGGAGGTTGATTAAAGTAAGACACGTTTTGTTTTTGCTTAAAGAAAAGTCTCAGCCTGTTGATTTCTGTCACCACCTCAGGACGTCCCAAAGCGCTTTTCAGCCAATGAAGCACGTTTTCAAGTGTAGTCACAGTTGTAATGGACGAAACACGGCAGCCAATTTGTGCACAGCAAGCTCCCACAAACAGCAATGTCATAATGACCAGATCATCTGTTTTAGTGATGTTGGTTGAGGGATAAATATTGGCCCCAGGACAGCAGGGAGAACTCCCCTGTTCTTCTTCAATAGAGTGCCGCAGGATCTTTTACAACCACCCGAGGGAGCAGACGGGGCTTCGGTCTGGTGGCTCATCCGAAAGACGGCACCTCCGACAGTGCAGCGCTCCCTCAGTACTGCCCCTCCGACAGTGCGGCGCTCCCTCAGTACTGCCCCTCCGACAGTGCAGCGTTCCCTCAGTACTGCCCCTCCGACAGTGCGGCGCTCCCTCAGTACTGCCCCTCCGACAGTGCGGCGCTCCCTCAGTACTGCCCCTCCGACAGTGCAGCGTTCCCTCAGTACTGCCCCTCCGACAGTGCAGCGCTCCCTCAGTACTGCCCCTCCGACAATGCAGCGTTCCCTCAGTACTGCCCCTCCGACAGTGCGGCGCTCCCTCAGTACTGTCCCTCCGACAGTGCCGCGCTCCCTCAGTACTGCCCCTCCGACAGTGCGGCGCTCCCTCAGTACTGCCCCTCCGACAGTGCAGCGTTCCCTCAGCACTGCCCCTCCGATAGTGCGGCGCTCCCTCAGTACTGCCCCTCCGACAGTGCAGCGTTCCCTCAGCACTGCCCCTCCGACAGTGCAGCGTTCCCTCAGCACTGCCCCTCCGACAGTGCAGCACTCCCTCAGTACTGCCCCTCCGACAGTGCGGTGCTCCCTCAGTACTGCCCCTCCGACAGTGCGGCGCTCCCTCAGTACTGCCCCTCCGACAGTGCAGCGTTCCCTCAGTACAGCCCCTCCGACAGTGCAGCGCTCCCTCAGTACTGCCCCTCCGACAGTGCAGCGCTCCCTCAGCACTGCACTGGGAGTGTCAGCCCGGATTTTGTGCTCAAGTCTCTGGCGTGGGACTTGAACCCACGACCTTCTGACTCAGACTCCGAGTGTGCTACCACTCTCCCACGGCACTATTTGAGGAAGAGCAAGGACTTCTCCGTGTACTGGCCATCATTAGCCACTCAACCAGCAGCGTCAAACGCGGATTAACCAGTCACTGGCCTCAGCACTGATTGTGGGATATTGTTGTGCCCAAAATGGCTGCTGTGTTCGCCTACATAAGACGTGTAGTTGCACTTCAGTTTGTGTGAAGTAACAGAGGAAGGTGTTAAATACGTGCGAGCTCTTTCTTTTACCGAGGCTTATAAGCTGAAGGTAGGGTGGAACGCTCGAGGATAGAGTGGATGGGGGTGGATAATGAGTGGAGGAGGTTTTTGATTCTGATAGCGAGCAGATCTCTGGGGAACTCCAGAACTGGTGAAAGAAAGGGGCGAGGTGAGTCATCAGCATTCTAAAAAAAAAAGCCTTTTGTTCATATTTTTTTTTGCCTACAAGAGCAACGATCTCCAGCTATAAATCCACGTCTGCTTCTGGTCTGACTTTTTCCTTTGTATGTTTGTTATTCGCAAACACTGACTTCTGACGCAAGCCTGTTTGCATTGAGAGGCAACCTGTTCATTCACGGTGCAGAGGCCCGATTTGTTGATGCCATTTGCTTTTTTTTTTTTGGCCAGCACTAACTCTTGGAAACCAACCCAAAAAAAAAAGAGGTGGAATAACAACAGAAAACGCTGGAAAAGCTCAGCTGGCCAGGGCAGCATCCGTGGAGAAAGAAACAGAGTTAGCGTTTCAGGTCGATGACCTTTCCTCAGAACTGGAAAAAAGTGGGAAAAGGAATAGATTGTGAAGCAAGTTTGGGGCTGGAAAATGGGGGAGGGGAGGAAAGAACAAAAGGGAAGGTCTGTGATAGGATAGAAAGCAGGAGAGATTAAGAGACATTGAGAGACATTAAGAGATATTCAAGGCGAGAGGAGGTGGTAATGGGACAGGTTAAGGAACAAAGGATGGCTCTAGATGGGGTGTGAATTGCGCTGGCAGAATGATGGACAGCTGCCGTGTGGGAGGTCCGATTCTAAAACAACCAGGCTGTAAATCAAATCCACCTCTTTACGCCTCTACATTGGGGAGACCAAACGCAGATTGGGTGACCGCTTTGCGGAACACCTCCGTTCAGTCCCCGAGCTCCTGGTGGCCTGTCACTTTAATTCACCACTCCATTCCCACTCAGACCTCACCATCCTCGGCCTCTTGCGCTGTTCCACGGAAGCTCAGCGTAAGCTCGAGGAACAGCACCTCATTTTCGTGGGAGGGAAGAAAAAAGGCCAAACAAAAGTGTGGATGAAAAAAATAATAAAAAATGTATATATATGTGATAGGGGCTGAGGTTATGATCTGAAATTGTTGAACTCTATGTTGAGTCCAGAGGGCTGTAGAGTGCCTAAGCGAAAACTGAGGTGCTGTTCCTCGAGCTTACGCTGAGCTTCCGTGGAACAATGCAAGAGGCCGAGGACGGTGAGGTCTGAGTGGGAATGGAGCGGTGAATTAAAGTGACAGGCCACCGGGAGCTCGGGGTCCCCCTTATGGATTGTGTGCAGTTTTGGTCGCCTTATCTGAGGAAGGACGTTCTTGCCATGGAGGGAGTGCAGCGAAGATTCACCAGGCTGATACCTGGGATGGCAGGAATGACGTATGAGGAGAGATTGTGTCGATTGGGCTTATACTCACTGGAGTTTAGAAGATTGAGAGGGGATCTCATCGAGACCTATAAAATTCTGTCAGGCCTGGACAGACTAGATGCAGGAAGGATGTTTATGATGGCCAGGGAGTCCAGAACCAGGGGTCATATCTAAGGATAAGGGGTAAGCCATTTAGGACTGAAATGAGGAGGAATTTCTTCACCCAGAGAGTGGTGAACCTGTGGAATTCTCTGCCACAGAGGGTGGTGGAGGCCAGTTCATTAAATATATTCAAAAAGGAGTTGGATGTATTTCTTAAGGCTAAAGGGATCAAGGGATATGGGGAGAAGGCAGGGACAGGGTACTGAATTTGGATGACCAGCCATGATCTCATTGAATGGAGGAGCAGGCTCGAAGGGCCGAATGGCCTACTCCTGCTCCTATCTTCTATGTTTCTATGTTTCTATGAATGGAGGTGTTCCGCAAAGCAGTCGCCCAATCTGTGTTTGGTCTCCCCAATGTAGAGGAGTAAAGAGGTGGATTTGATTTACAGCCTTGTTGTTTTAGAATCGGACCAATTCATGCACTGATTTGACTCCCGCTAGCAAACAGATCATTGACTAAAGCAAAGCAGCAGCATCTAATCCCAAACTAAGCGCTAGTTTGCACTCTCCCTTAAAAAGGACAATGTGACAAAGGTTTGATGTGACACATTCTGAAACGTGTCACGCGCAGGATTACAAAAAAGGAATGGCCGGCTCTTCGAACTAGAATTCTTTAATCGCAAGCTTTCCAAGATGGCCATTTTTGTAACATTTCCACAGTTAACATCGCAGGAATCACCCCTGTTGATGAGAGGCCTGTGTCGCAGGCTATGTGGACAGAGTCGTTTAGAATAAAGTTGGAACAGGAGGAGGCCATTCAGCCCCTCGAGCCTGTTCAGCCATTCTATTAGATCACGATTGATCAGTATATTAACCCCATCTACTCGCCTTGTTTCCGTAGCCCTTAATACCCTTGCCTAACAGAAAGCTCTCAATCTCAGTTTTGAAATTTACAATTGACCCCCCAGCCTCAACAGCTTTTTGGAGGAGAGCGTTCCAGATTTCCGCCACCCTTTGTGTGAAGAAGTGCTTCGTGACATTACCCTGGAATGGCCTGGCTCTAATTTTAAGGTTCTGCCCCCTTGTTCTGGACTCTTCCTGTCAGTTGTATGAGCAGTTAGAAGCTGGAAGCCATTGGGTTGAGGTGGACGTGTAGGAAATGTTCGCGTTGAATGTAATGCCTAGGAATTACTGCTGGAGATGTTAGGGGCAAACATTTAACGTGAGGGTGTGACATTCCTCTGCCCACCATCTTCGCAGAGACATTAACCTATTTCTAATCAATGGGTTAGCACCTACATTAAAAGGTGTCATCTCTGGCACTCTCGTCACCACACTTCAAAAGTACTTCAGCGGCTGTAAAGTGTTTTGGGATGTCCTCAGATCATGAAAGTTGTTGGGCCGGATATTCCGACCCCCACAGGTGTGTACGAGGCGTGTCCGCACCCGTAGGGGCCTCGCAAGTGCCGGTTTCAGGCACGCGAAGCGCATGCGCTAAAACCCGGCACTCGCGATTTGTGACGAATCCTCTCGGCAGATCCTCTGCCTGTCTCGGGAGAAGAGCCTCCACGGGCGGAGAGTTCCACTTTCTGCACAACCTCTGCCCACTGAAAACCTTTAGAAATCTTACGCCTGGTAAAAGCCTGCGTAAGGCTTGCTTTTACCAGCATAAGTGTTTAAAAAAAATAAAATGTTTTTCACTCATTTATAATTTTAAAATACTTTCAAAAAAGTTAAATTTATTTTTAGCCTCGTAAAAAACTTCAATTATTTTTTCAAAAAATTAAAATTTTTGTTTAAAATATTTAATTTAATGTCATTTTAACTCATTTTAAATACGTGATTTTTTAAAACATGTATAGAATGTTTAACTGTGTTTTTTAAGTGATCCCCATTCATACTATTGACAGGTCTGTGCGGAGAGACCTGTCCAAAGTGTAAAGGGGGATTCTCTTCTTCCATCGGTTCCCCATGGCCCACGTGATCCCCAGGGAAGCTTGCGAACCGCCTGCACCCCTGGGATACCTGGGCCTCGGCGCGCACGGACCAGGAAGTGTCCGGACCTATGGAGCCAGCAGGTAAGTGCGTAGATTTTTTCCGATTGGAGGCATCCGCCCGCAGGAAGCGTCCACTCGGAATATCCGGCCCGTTATATAAATGCACGTCTTACTTTTTTTATATAAGAATGTCATACGAACATGTTAAGGGTTCGTTCACTAACATTGTTGCCCAGGATTGCTCAATTGGACGTCCCAAAGCCAATGAAGTACTTTTGAAGTGTAGTCACTGTTGTAATGTAGGAAACATGGCAGCCCCTTTGCACACAGCAAGCTCCCACAAACAGCAATGTGATAATGAGCAGATAACTTGTTTTAGTGATGTTGGTTGAGGGATAAATATTAAGCAGGATACTGAGGAGAATTCACCTGCTCTTCTTCGAAACATTGCCATGGGATCTTTAATGTCGACCTGTGATGGCAGATGGAGCCTTGGTTTAATGTCTCATCCGAAAGACAGTGCAGCGCTCCCTCAGTACTGCACTGGAGCGTCAGCCTGGATTTTTGTGCTCAAGTCTCTGGATTGGGACTTGAACCCCACAACCTTCTGACTCAGAGATGAGAGGGCTACCAGTAAGCCATAGTTGATACTAACCAAAGCAAAATACTGCGGATGCTGGAAATCAGAAACAAAAGCAGAAAATGCTGGAAACACTCAGCAGGTCAGGCAGCATCTGTGGAGAGAGAAACAGAGTTAACGTTTCAGGTCGATGACCCTTCGTCAGAACTGGAAAAAGTTGGAGATGGAACAGGTTTTTAAGCAGGTGTCGGGCAGGGAAAGCGGGGAGGGGAGGAAAGAACAAAAGGAAAGGTCTGTGATAGGGTGGAAGGCAGGAGAGATTAGGAGACAAAAGGGATGATGGTGCAAGGCAAAAGGAGGTGGTAATGGGACAAGTTAAGAAACAAAAGATGAGTCTAGAAGAGGTGTAAATGGCAATGGCAGAATCATCAACAGCTGCCATGTGAAAAAATAGGGGCCGAGGTTATGGTCTGAAATTGTTGCACTCGATGTTGAGTCCAGAAGGCTGTCAAGTGCCTAATCGAAAGCTGTTCCTCGAGCTCACGTTGAGCTTCATTGGAACAGTGTAAGAGGCCGAGGACAGAGAGGTCAGAGTGGGAGTGGAGCAGAGAATTAAAGTGACAGGCGACCAGAAGTTTGGGGGTCACCCTTACGGGCTGAATGGAGGTGTTCCGCAAAGCGGTCGCCCAATCTGCGTTTGGTCTCCCCAATGTAGAGGAGACCACATCGTGAGCAGCGAATACAGTATACTAGATTGCAAGAAGTACAAGTAAAACACTGTTTCACCTGGAAGGGGTGTTTGGGGTCCTGAACAGTGGGAAGGGGGGAGGTAAAAGGGCAGGTGCTGCATCTCCTGCGCTTGCACGGGAAGGTGCCAGGCAAAGGGGAAAGGGTGTTGGGGGTGGATCAGGGTGTCGCAGAGGGAACGGTCCCTTTGGAATACTAAAAGGGGAGGGAAGGGGAAGATGTGTTTGGTGGTGGGATCATGCTGGAGGTGGCAGAAATGGCGGAGGATGATCCGTTGAATGTGGAGGCTGGTGGGGTGAAAGGTGAGGACAAGGGGAACCCTATCGTGGTTCCGGGAGGGAAGGGAAGGGGTGAGAGCAGAAGTGCGGGAAATAGAACGGACACGGTCAAGGGCCGTGTCAACCACGGTAGAGGGGAATCCTCGGTTGAGGAAAAAGGAAGACATGTCGGAAGCACTGGGATGGAAGGTGGCATTGTCAGAGCAGATGCGGCGGAGACAGAGAAACTGGGAGAATGGAATAGAGTCCTTACAGGAAGCAGGGTGGGAGGAAGTGTAGTCCAGGTAGCTGTGGGAGTCAGTGGCCTTATAGTAAATGTTTGCCAATAGCCTATCCCCAGAGATGGAGACAGAGAAGTCGAGGAAGGGAAGGGAAGAGTCGGAGATGGACCGAAGGTGAGGGAAGGGTGGAAATTGGAAGTGAAGTCAATGAAATGTTCTAGTTCAGGGTGTGAGCAGGAAACGGCACTGATACAGTCATCAATGTACTGGAAAAAGAGCTGAGGAAGGGGATCTGAGTAGGGCTGGAACAAAGAATGCTCCACATATCCCATGAAAAGGCAGGTATAGCTAGGACCCATGCAGTTTCCCATAGCAACGCCTTTAATTTGGAGGAAGTGAGTGGAGTCAAAGGAGAAGTTGTTCAATGTGAGAACAAGTTCAGCCAGGCGGAGGAGGGTGGTGGTGGATGGGGACTGGTTGGGTCTCTGTTCAAGGAAGAATCAGAGCGAACCTCAGGCCACCCTGGTGGGGGATGGAGGTGTAGAGGGATTGTACGTCCATAGTGAAAAGGAGACGGTTGGGGCCAGGAAACTGGAAACTGTTAAAGTGACGGAGGGCCTCGGAAGAGTCGTGGATGAAGGTGGGAAGAGACTGGACAGGGGAGAAAAAATAGAGTCGAGATTTAAAATTATACTAACTAGCCAATGAGAGTGGAAACTCTGGCCAATCTTCCCCGTCTAACTCACCAATTGTAGCATCTGTACGGCCCCTCCGAATATGTCCGCACACATTGGTGATTGAACCGGGGACCTCCCTCCTCTCTACGACTTTCCTACTCATTGTATACACTGTCTGAGCTTTCTTTCCCCCAGTTTGATTATATATTCTCAAGAGGGTTTGAATTTTAAAACAAAGTACAATGATTACCAGGTATCAGTAAGTAACAAGTAGATAGCAGAGTTTGAATAGAGCATGATACGGAAATACAATTACCCTATAATTTGGGCATCCGCAATCTGTCATATTAGTAAAAAGTAACTCTGTAACTTTAACTGAGAAGCAGCAATTTTATTTGAAAATATTTCCAGCCTCATTCTGCTCTTTGACAAGTAGATTTTTCAGTTGTACATATCATATTTTTCATTTTTAAGTTTGCATTATATATATATTTATGTATTAGGTAAGGGTATTTAGGTAAATGGAGTTGAGATTCAGATCAGCCATGATCTAATTTAATGGAGGAATAGGCTTGAGGTGCTGAATGGCCTCCTCCTTACCCTACGTTCCTCATATAAATTATAGCTGTTTATGGGAGACATAAATTATACAATTATTTTTAAAATGAGCTCTAACAAACAGCGCACATTATTGTTTACAGTCTAGGAAATGTCTCTTCTACTCTAATCATGAACCTTATTACCAAATGAAGTGCAGTAACATATTAATAAGATAAATGGGGCTGATGTATAAACACCCTTGGAGATCAGGTAATTTAGTGCAATTTTCTCTAATTCAATGTACGCCTGCTCGTCGAATGCAACTGCACTCCTGCCTTATCACAAGGCACTCACCACACTTACGAGCCAGGGCCTTGAGGGCTTTAGATGGTTGCCACTCTTTCCGGTAATTCCAACAGAAAACAGGTTTGGAATAATAAATGCTGGCCTCAGAAACCGTGTAAGAAACGACAGGAACATAGAAACATAGAAGATAGGAGCAGGAGTCGGCCATTCGGCCCCTCGAGCCTGCTCCACCATTCAATGCGATCATGGCTGATCATCCAAATTCAGTACCCTGTCCCTGCTTTCTGCCCGTATCCCTTGACCCCTTTAGCCTTAAGAAATATAATGATGAATTGCGAACTGGAGTTAAAATTAAAATGACAGGGCAGAACAGCGCAGATATCGATTTGAGTTTTCATTAGTCATGTCTATGATGAAACACAACTTATTCTATTAGGCTAAGTATTTCAGTTCCACTTTCAAAAAAAAATCTAATCTAAAACCATTTTCTCTTAGAAATCTTGAATAGATGAACTATTATAATTCTTGAATAGATGACTATTTTACTACAGGCTAAATTACAGAAGCATTTCTTGGAAAGAGAAGACATTTTTTTTAAATCATCAGATGGAAGATGTACAGAATAACTGAAGGGTAAAGATCCAGTGTAACGCTGTAATCTAGAAATTACTGTTCATGCTATTAGTGAACAAAAGGTTAAAGTGTTTCAATGTAATATTTTGGCAGAGACTTTAATTAATTTAAAATAAAGAGGTTTAAGCTGGCATTAATGGGGAGGACACATTGTGTGAGAATATCGCCTTGCATGAAATATATATTTTGTCGTTAGAAAATTGCAGTTAAAACAAATAAAATTTGGAATTCCGTGCTATTCCTCTGCTTGAATAACTTTTTTGTAGATTAGTATGGGCAATGGAATAAAGATGTTTCATGGGAAATACAGGGAACAGATGTATATGAGCACCAGTCTGTTGTCACATTTGGTTGTTGTATCGTCATGGGGACTCTCTCAGTAGGGTTTCGACCTGAAACGTTGATTCTGTTTCTCTCTCCACGGATGTTGCCTGGCCTGCTGAGTTTTTCCAGCATTTTCTGTTGTTATTTCTGACTCGGTAGACTTGCTTAACTTGCTCGCCCTTGCCCGTTCAATGGTGTCAGCCATGGCTCAGTGGGTAGCACTCTCGAGAGCCTCTGAGTCAGAAGTGTTGGGGGTTCTAAGCCCCACTCCAGAGACTTGAGCACACAATCCAGGCTGACACTCCCAGTGCCGTGCTGAGGGAGCGCAGCACTGTCGGAGGTGCCGTCTTTCAGATGAGGCGTTAAGCCGAGGCCCCGTCTGCCCTCTCAGGTACACGCCAAAAATCCGTGGCCACTATTTTGAAGAAGAGCAGGAGTTATCCCCAGTGTCCCAGCCAATATTTATCCCCCAATCAACATCACTAAAAAAGATTTGTCTGGTCATTATCACATTGTTGTTTGTGGGAGCTTGCTGTGCACAGATTGGCTGCAGGGTTTTGCTACATTACAACAGTGACCACACTTCAACAGTGTTGGCTGTAAAGCGCTTTGGGATGTCCTGAGGTCATGAAAGGTGCTGTAGAAATGCAAGTCTTTCTTTTCTTTTTTCAAATAGCTCCACAGCCTTGTTACACCCTACCTCCGAGACCCCCTCCAGCTCTCTGGCCCCACCCTCCTTCTCTCCTCTGTCACTGGTCAGCTCTCGTTTCCTGCCCCCCTCATTCCATTATCGGTGCCTGTTCTTTCAGCCAACTTGGCCCTGGAATTCCTGCCAAAAAATCTTCCTACGTCCCTGTTTTTCCTGCCGTCCATTTTTTCTTCTCTGTGCTGCAGAGTTCTGAGAGATCTTTCAAATGTTAGGAGAGAAAGACCTTGCATTTTGTATAGCATCATTCATGACCTCAGGATGTCCCAAAGCGCTTTACAGCCAACGGAGTAATTGTGAAGCGTCGTCACTCTAGTAATGCAGGGAAAGATTGCAGCCAATTAGCACACAGCAAGCTCCCACAAGCACTATTAAGATCATGACCATCATGACTGTTTCAGTGATTTTTTTTGAGCGTTTTATTTTTAATTTCTCCTCACTCTGTGTTAACTGCTTCTTTAATTGTATTTTTATGGCATCAGTATCAGTCATATTAAAAACTGAAAAGCTTCCCCGATTGCAGGTTCTTAATCATGTTGTGCGTGATGTGCATGAATGATGGTTAAATAAGTTGAAACTTTAATTTTCATACTTAAAGAAGAAAGATATGTGGAGCGAGTTCGGCACTTTCCTTGAGCCCCGATTGTTTATGCCCATTTTACGTCTGATGTATTCTAATGAGAGTGACAGGAAATTTGAGCGTAACTGGACATCGGTAGAATGGGCGCATTTCCGGGTTTAACTTCCAGGTTGTGCCCAGGGAGGAAGTTCCAGCCCCATTGTGCCAGCACAGTTGGCCGTGGCGCTCCTGACTCGAGCAAGGGGACATTTGGCAGAGGTTCTTACTCCCGATCTCCAGCAATTACCCCGACTGGAAGTCAAAGTGTGTGAATATCGGGCGAGGGCAGGGTCGGGCTGGGACGTGGTGTCCACTTCTCCCGGAGGGCAGTTTATCGACGCTGTCAAAAAGCTCACGGATACAAGAAACAACCAGAAAGGCTGATGGAATGTTGTCCTTTATCTCCAGGAGGGGCTGGAATACAAAGGGGAGGAAGTGATGCTTCAGTTGTACGCTAGAGCCTTGTTCAGGCCCCAACTGGAGCACTGTGTTCAGTTCTGGGCACCGCACCTCGGGAAGGATATACTGGCCTTGGAGGGAGGGGGTGCAGCGTAGGTTCACCAGAACGATACTGGGGCTGAAAGAGTTAAATTATGAGGACAGGTTGCATAGAGTCATAGAGTTATACAGCACAGAAAGAGGCCCTTCGGCCCATCGTGTCTGCACCGGCCATCAAGCCCTGTCTATTCTAATCCCATTTTCCAGCACTTGGTCCGTAGCCTTGTATGCTATGGCGTTTCAAGTGCTCATCTAAATGCTTCTTGAATGTTGTGAGGGTTCCTGCCTCTACCACCCTTTTAGGCAGTGAGTTCCAGATTCCAACCACCCTCTGGGTGAAAAAGTTTTTCCTCAAATTCCCTCTAAACCTCCTGCCCCTTACCTTGAAACTATGCCCCCTGGTTATTGACCCCTCTACTAAGGGGAAAAGTTCTTTCTATCTACCCTATCTATGCCCCTCATCATTTTGTACATCTCGATCAGGTCCCCCCTCAGCCTTCTCTGCTCTAAGGAAAACAACCCCAGCCTGTCCAGCCTCTCTTCATAGCTGAAGCACTCCAGCCCAGGTAACATCCTGGTGAATCTCCTCTGCACCCTCTCCAATGCAACCACATCCTTCCTATAGACTAGGCTTGTATTCACTTGAGTATAGAAGATTAAGGGGTGATCAAATCGAGGTGTTTAAAATAATAAAAGGAGTCGACAGGATAAATACAGCAAAATTATTTCCTCTGGCAGTGGAAACAAGAACGAGGGGATATAATGTTGCACTTAGAGCCAGGCCATTTCGGAGGGAAATCAGGAAGCAATTTTCTCACAAAGGGTAGTAGAAATCTGGACTTCTCTTTCCCCAAAAGTCTGTGGATGCTGGGGGACAATTGGAGCTTTCAAGACTGAGATGGATGGATTTTTGTTGGGTAAGGGTATCGAGGGATGTGGAGCAAAGGCGGGTGGATGGAGTTGAGGTGCAGATCAGCCCTGATCTGATTGAATGGCGGAACAGGCTCTGTTCCTATGGCCATTTGGACAAGATATCAAAGAAGATGCAGTGTCCGTGGTACATTGTTACAACAAGTTCACACCTTTGGAAAACTGGCTCAGAAGAAAGAAATTCCAGTATCCAATTAACTTTTATATAATGCTTGGAACACTTCTCCAGTATTTATCTTCTAGCATTAATTCGCTTTATCATCTCATCTAAACAGGAAAAACAAGTTTAAAAATAATTTCCTGAATTAATCATATATTACTGGGGCAGGTGGGTAGCAAGCTTTTCTCATCAGCTGCTGATACACTCAGCTTCTGACTGCTAGTGAAAAGAATCAAAATACAACAACAACAACTTGTATTTATATAGCGCCTTTAACGTAGTAAAACATCCCAGGGTGCTTCACAGGAGCGTTATTAGACAAAAAATTTGACACCGAGCCACATAAGGAGAAATTAGGGCAGGTGACCAAAAGCTTGGTCAAAGAGGTAGGTTTTAAGGAGCGTCTTAAAGGAGGAGAGAGAGGTAGCGAGGCGGAGAGATTTAGGGAGGGAATTCCAGAGCTTAGGGCCGAGGCAACAGAAGGCATGGCCACCAATGGTTGAGCGATTATAATCAGGGATGCTCAAGAGGGCAGAATTAGAGGAGCGCAGATATCTCGGGGGGAGGGTTGTGGGGCTGAAGGAGATTACAGAGATAGGGAGGGGTGAGGCCATGGAGGGATTTGAAAACCAGAATGAGAATTCTGAAATTGAGGTGTTGCTTAACTGGGAGCCAATGTAGGTCAGCGAGCACAGAGGGTGATGGGTGAACAGGACTTGGTGTGAGTTAGGACACGGGCAGCCGAGTTTTGGATCAAGTTTATGTAGGGTGGAATGTGGGAGGCCGGCCAGGAGTGCGTTGGAATAGTCAAGTCTAGAGGTAACAAAGGCATGGATGAGGGTTTCAGCAGCAGATGAGCTGAGGCAGGGCAGAGACGGGCGATGTTGCGAAAGTGGAAATAGGCGGTCTTTGTTATGCTGAGGAAGTGTGTTTGGAAACTCATTTCAGGGTCAAATATGACACCAAGGTTTCGAACAGTGTGGTTCAGCCTCAGACAGATGTTAGGGAGAGGGATGGAGTCAGTGACGAGGGAACGGAGTTTGTGGCGGGGACCGAAAACAATGGCTTCGGTCTTCCCAATATTTAATTGGATAAAATTTCTGCTCATCCAGAACTGGATGTCAGACAAGCAGTCTGACAATTTATAGACCGTGGAGGAGTCAAGAGAAGGGGTAGTGAGGTAGAGCTGGGTGTCGTCAGCGTACATGTGGAAACTGACGCTGTGTTTTTGGATGATGTCGCCAAAGGGCAACATGTAGATGAAAAATAGGAGGCGGTCAAGGATCGATCCTTGGGGGACACCAAAGGTAACAATGCAGGAGTGGAAAGAGAAGACATTGATAGATAAGAATGGAACCAGGCGAGTGCAGTCCCTCCAAGCTGGACAATGGTGGAGAGGTGTTGGAGAAGGATGGAGTGGTAAACCATGTCAAAGGCAGCAGACAAAGCAAGAAGAACGAGGAGGGATAGTTTACCTTTGTCACAGTCACAAAGGATGTCATTTGTGACTGATGGGAGCTGCTTCGGTACTGTGGCCGAGGCGGAAACCTGATTGGAGGGATTCAAACATGGATTTGTGGGGAAGATGGGCACAGATTTGAGACATGACAACACGTTCAAGGACTTTGAAGAGGAAAGGGAGGTTGGAGATGGGGCGGTAGTTTGCAAGGACGGAGGGGTCAAGGGTTGTTTTTTTGAGGAGAGGGGTAATGATGGCAGATTTGAGGGAGAGGGTGTCAGTACCTGAGGAGAGCGAACCGTTAACACTGTCAGCTAACATGGGAGCCAGTAAAGCAAGTTGGGTGGTCAGCAATTTGTTGGGAATAGGGTCGAGGGAGCAGGAAGTGGGTCTCATGGACAAGATGAACATGGAGAGGTCATGAGGGGAGATTAGAGAGAAACTGGAGAAAGATGTGCGTTCAGGGCTAGGGCAGGTGGGAACCTTAGAGGAAGTTTGGCCTGGTGGGCTAGGGGAAGGAAGGGAATTGGCAGAGGCAGCTGAACAGATGGTCGCTATCTTAGAGACAAAGAAGTCCATGAGCTCCTCACACTTGTTGTCGGAGGTGAGTATGGAGGAGACAGGGGAGAGGCTATTTGTGGCATTAGATGATAACACCTTTTTTCGCACATTTTAGGACAAATCATTGAATATCTTAACAAACATTTGGGGCTAGATTTTCGGGGAGCCGTCAGGCGGGGTTTCCGGTGTGTGGGGGGGAAAATCCCGAATTCGGGGGTCCCGACACCATCCCACCCAAAACACTGCCCCACGTAAGTTTCAGGGGCGGCGGGTACCCGCCCCGCACTGGGACCCGCTGAAACCAGGCGGGAAGGGATTAGTGCCAATTAACTGCCTGTTAACAGGCAGTTTTTAGCCTAATCCCTATTTTGAGGGGTTTCATGTGGGTTTTCCGACGACTCCAAACCACGCCAGGTTAGCGAGGTGGGCTGTCGGGTTGAAGGAGTTGGAGGGGTCGTGATGTCGGCGCTCAGGTGAGTGATGGGTGCATGAGTGCAAAGGTAAGTGTGTTTGGTGTGTCTAAAGTGTGTAAAGAACTTTTACTTACCTGTACTTACCTTAACAGCCTTTCTCCCTGTAGCCGTCGGGAGCCCATCACTCAGCCGGAACTTAAAGCTGAACGGCTGCGATCTGTCAAAAGTGACAGCCTTCAGCTTTGAGTGCCGGTGAGAGTTCTAACTGAGTCTGTGCAGAATGACTCAGCTTAGAACTCAGAGTGTCAGTGTTTGGCAGCTTCAAACAGCTGTGAAACACTGATATTTCATCTGTCAAGGACTCTTGACAGACGAAATTTCAGTCTGTGATGTCACCTGTTGCCGGGTGGCCCTTAATTGGCCTGCTGAGCCCACTGGGCAGGCTCAACAAGGTCAATCAAGGGAAAATCGTGCGGATTGGCCGGACGTCGAAGTAGGTGGATCAAAAACCCGAAAGGGGAAGTCCCGCCTTCTTCCTGACAGGTTCGGCAAAATCTACCCCGAGATGTCACTTGATACCAGAGCTTACTTCTCAAATAGCTAGTGTTGCTCCTTGACCTACTCACCAGAATGTCAATAGCAGTACGCTGGGTACAATAAATCACATTGGGGTTCTGGTGTGCATGATACTCACTTCATTAACATCTCTGTGTCAGCTGTGGCTCAGTTGATAACACTTTTGCCTCTGAGTCAGAAGGTTGTGGGTTCAAGTCCCACTCCAGAGACTTGAGCACAAAAATTTAGACCGACACTCCCAGTGCAGTGCTGAGGGAGTGCTGCACTGTCGGAGGTGCCGTCTTTCGGATGAGACATTAAACTGAGGCCCCGTCTGCTCTCTCAGGTGGACGTAAAAAATTCCGTGGCACTATTTTGAAGATGAGTAGGGGAGTTATCCCCAATGTAACAACAGAAAATGCTGGAAAAACTCAGCAGGCCAGGCAACATCCGTGGAGAGAAAATAGAGTCAATGTTTCGGGTGAAAACCCTTTGTCAAGACTAAAGAAGCACAGGAAATTAAATAGAAACGTTGACTCAATTTTCTCCCCACGGATGTTGCCTGGCCTGCTGAGTTTTTCCAGCATTTTCTGTTGTTATTTCGGATTTCCAGCATCCGCAGTATTTTGCTATCGTACTAGTTATCCCCGCTGCCCTGGCCAATATTTATCCCTCAATCTATATTGCAAAAAAAAACAGATTAACTGGGCATTATCACGTTGCTGTTTGTGGGATCTTGCTGTTTGTAACTTGGCTGCCACGTTTCCTACATTACAACAGTGACCAAGCTTCAAAAAGTACTTCAATGGCTGTAAGGCGCTTTGGGACGTCCTCTGGTTGTGAAAGGCGCTATAGAAATGCAAGTCTTTTTTTTCTCACCCACCACTGATCCCTCTGAATATCAAACTGACTGACTAAAAATCCCCGGGCACATGCAATGAGGGAGAGGGTGCCTGTTGATTTGTTTTGAATATTTCTGTGTGTTTATGTGTGGAATTGGCCTTTACTTTAAAGTTGAAACAGAAATCCCTCTTTTAACAAAACCCAAAGAATGTTCATTTCCTCCGCCCCGCCCTCGGCAATTAACCCCCAATAAACTCTTGGTGATTTGGTTAACATACTATTCGTTATGGGGGAATACAGGCACTCTCGCACATTTCGTTGAAAGAGGAATTTCATCCGTGTCACATACTGAGAAGGCCAGACTGGGTCACTTTAAGCTGCCGACTCCTCATTCTTCGCAGCCAGAGCAGGAACGAAATTACAGATGTTTCTTTCTACGGACAGCGCTACAGAAGTGTGAGCGTTTGGATTCCTTCCCTTTCTGGGATCTGTTCCCATTTGTCGGCTCAGGTTGATTCGGTTCAGTCCCCACACATTCAACCCAGCATGCAGGTGGGAAAGAGCTCGTCTTGCTCTAAGATGCTGTAAAACGATTGTATTTGACTAAACGATGGCCAAAGCCCATTCGTTGTATATCGTCACTGCTTTAAAGAAACGGATATATTTCAGTAAAGCGGTGCAAACATATTACACAAACACTCGTATACAACAATAACTTGTATTTATATAGCACCTTTAACGTCGTAAAATGTTCCAGGGTGCTTCACCTGAGCGATTATCAAACACAATTTGACACCAAACCATATAAGGAGATATTAGGGCAGGTGACCAAAAGCTTGGTCAAAGAGGTAGGTTTTAAGGAGCGTCTTAAAGCTGGAGAGTGAGGTAGCGAGGCGGAGAGGTTTAGGGAGGGAATTCCCGAGCTTAGGGCCCAGGCAGCTGAAGGCACGGCCACCAATGGCGGAGCGATGGAAATGGGGATCTGCAAGGGGCCAGAATTGGAGGAATGCAGAAATCTCGGAGGATGGTAGGATTGGAGGAGGTTACAGAGATAGGGAGGGGCGAGGGCCATGGAGGGATTGGAAACAAGGATGAGAATTACATATATACATACCACATACATATATGTGCATATATGACACGCACGTTTAACTGTTTTGATGAGGCACTAATCGCCCTGTAATGAATTGGACCCTAAAATGTGTCTTAAATTGCTCGACTGAATCATTAAGGAAGTTGAGTTGATAAGGGAGATCTTTATGGGGTGAGACTCTCTATTGCCCGCGTCCCCAGCACCCCGCACCAGAACACGTGTGGGGCAGGAGGAGGGGGAGGAGGGGGGTGAGTGTTATAGAAATTAGCCTGTGTGGTTTTCTCCAACTCCTAATGAAATGAACAGCTGTAGTTGAAAAGCCGGAGCTGGATTAAAAAGGTGCTGTGAAGAGCGTGGGTCATCCCATTTCTTCTGATCGCACGCTATTGTCTGAGGTGCAACTAATTTATTTCTGATCAAAAGGACCCACAGCGTTGAAAGAGCAGTAATGACTATTCATTTTCACCAAACCTCTGCTTCTTCTCAAGCTTTCTTCACCCTCTACCTGGCGATATTATTATATTGGCAACTGTAATTTCATTTCAGAAAGGGCGGGGGCGGGCTAATTTGCACCGAGAGCAATGTCAATTAATCCGGCATCTATTTTAATTATTTATCCCAAACGAAAGACGTATTGCAGCATAATTATGCAGGCCTGTTTGTTTTGCCTTCAGATTCTTTTTTGCACTAGCCTGCCTTATAATAACACTTGCAAAAGAATGTCGGCCCGCTAATGATACCCCTTTCATGTGAGATAGCACGTGTTTCATTTTAATTTGGCCGTAATGAATAGTTTATTTGCACCTAATTAGCCCCGTGGATTACTGCAATTATGTATCTGAGTCGCTTATAAAAGAATAATGGTGGAAGACTTGTTGTAATGGCTGAGAGCCGCATTAAGTCTTGTTATTGCAAAGCTGCGCATTTAATACGGGGTTGTATTCTGTGCAGACAGCCCACTCCGTAACCTGGCTGAACCCACATTAATGAATATACAAGGCAAAAGCACATCAGCTGAAACAGGGCATTAACGGGGAGAAAGTGCAAATCAAGGTGTTTCCAGATACAAGAAATGGCATATCCCAATTAAAACATCTCCATTGTAACACAGCCCAGTCAGTGCTACATTAATACTGTGTGTGTGTGGATCACCAGCCAACTGCGGACTTTACCAGCTCTGCTTATTTACCAGATACCTGAGAGTCTGTGGCTCACAGTTCAGTTGCACATCAGCCCATCCACCCTGCGCTGATCCTATGTGGCATTGCACGAAAAAAAATAAGGTAACATTTTAAAAAATGAGGCTGAAATGAAAAACCAAAGTCCAGATGCAACTCCAGGTCCCCGTTTAAATGGTTCCAGGTCTCTCCTACTGAATGCGGCGGGGACTGAGGGGAATATTGCAAATCTCCCCAATCTGAAAATCTTGGAAGTTCAGTAACAATGGCTGGTGCATTTCCAGCGGGCGAGTTTGCGATATATTTTACCTCCTGTCCGTTCAGAAGGCTGCTGAAGGTGCCTCTCCTGTTGTTGGTTGACCTCTTAACAAATGAAGGAATTTCTTTCTCCCACAAATCGTGTTTCCCATCGCTGTGGATTGAAACAGTGGAGTTTTCCAACATTTCAGTAAAGGTGTGACGGTGGGGATGCTGTAGATGAATATTAAATATTGCGCCACACCAGCGTTTCGACATATTTCTGCCAAATGAGAATGACAAAAAAAAGGCTAAATATTTAATTACGGTTTATTTAAAGCTCCGGCTTCGTATTATGAAATTTGAAAAAGGCGATAGTGACTGCGTTTCGTTTTTTGCACCCCGGATACTGATCGCACTTGTTGTGCGGGTTGTGGCGAATTTACTTTTATTTCATTAACACCAAACGAGCCGAGAGTTTGCGAGGCGCTCTGGTCAAAGGTGTACACATTTCCCCCTGGCCCTGGATGTTACACCTCTCTAGTGCCTGATCCGGATGAGTTATTTTACAGAGCGGATATCAAATGAAACCCTGATACAAACGATAGGGGCTATTTTTTCCCCGATTCCCATAAACGAATTTCACTGAAAAGCGGGGTTAAGAGGTTCCAAAATAATCCACCGGATTTCCCTTTACATCCACAAACAATTATTTGTACCAGAAAAAAAACGTGGGTTTTAAATAGAACCAGGTACAAATTCCCAGCAACCCCGTCAATTGGTAACAGTGTTAGTTGCTGATCTATTTATATTATTAAAGGCTGAAACCGAGATTCTAGATTTAGCATAGTTAGATTGACATGGACCATCACATCTCCGCTCTGACTACCTGAACTTGCTCTCTCTCGCTCAGTGATGCAGTGGAACTAACCGAACTCTAACGGTGTGTGTTCGTTGCCGAGTTCGCTGTTGGTGGGACTAACTCTCTGTGGAGCTTGGCCTGGAGACGCCACAGCGCACGGTGCCTAAGCACATGTTTGGGCAAGGGTTAAAGAAATGTTACCATCATTTAACCATTAGTTTGACCCTAAGTGTAGGAGGAATTAATTAAAAAATAATTATTTCAGACATGCTGTTTGTTTTCTGAGCAACCTTTGAATTTGACTTCAATTCAAAGACAACATAGGAACAAGATTTCAACTTTAAATAGCAGGATGGTGCCACTGGTAATGACTTTCATGTGGGACAGATTATATTAATGTTCATTATATCCCGCTATATTAATAAACAGGAAACGTAATTTGATATTTGAGTGAGATCATTCGGACGATCCTGTTTGTAGCAGAACAGTCAAGTTGCAAGAAAACTTCACACAATAGCCATTGATTTTAAAAGTATAAATTCACTAACCACTTGCACGGTTTTACATTCCACTATTCGCCGAGACAACGGCCCGAACTTCAGCATTTGTCATTTTATTTTGGATCAATAAAAAAGGGGAATTTAAGCACATTTTGCTCACTTTCATTCACAAAGCGCTGGGTCTGGTTAGTTTATTTTGATGTAGTGTTGTTGTCTTTTTGATCACCCACCGATCTTGAAGATTCGCCAGCTGACACACAAACAGGTGTGAGTCCCGCACAAGACTCGGCGAATCTCGCTACTGGGATTGTGGAACGAGGCGTGACACACCCGACAGTGCAACGGTTGTTTAACACGACCCCTCTGCGCTGTGTAGCGACCAGGTGCCGGAGAACTGACCCGCCGGTGCACTTGATGGTCTGAATTTTTTTTTTTTTTTATCTGCGTCCCATAAACAATCAAAATTGTGAGCACACCTGCAGAGTAAAGCTGTCGTGTTCCGCGTGTAAATAGTGACTAAAATGGGGGGGGGGGGGGGAAAGGCGATAGAGCGAGCAAGTGTGGGTTTTCTTGTGATTTCTCTCTCTGTTTAGAAGAATGTTGAATTCAAAATTCGGCGCCGGTGGTCGCTTGTTAATTAGGAACATTAAAAAATCCTTATTAAGAAGCGGCACTTTGATGTTTCCCTGCAGTTCGTATTCATTTTCATAAGCAGGTTACAAGGCGTTCAATTTGTCAGATCCGAATATATATATTTACATGTCTATAAAATACTAGAATTGAGATTGCTACGAATGAATTACTGATCACTGCTATCTGGATAAGATTGAACAAACTTAGACATCCTGGTTGAATAACACACCACGGGGTCCTTTTATTGCCCCAGTTTCAGATACCAAATTAGGGTAACTCTGCTGTAGCTGAAGAAGAGAATAAGACAATTCTGGATATTTAAGTAAAGTCCGGGTCAATTTTCTTGAACACGTTTTGAAGAGGTTCTGCTTTTAATTGAGTTCTGGTTTTAAAAAAAAAATCTCTTTCTCCCCCAATCAGTTAGACGGCATTAATTTCTTAAAATTCCTAATCCCACTCAGAACAGCTGAAGAGGGGATATGCTTCGGACCCACTCGCTCTATTTTTTTGTCATGCTCCTGATTAACAGCAGCGAGACAAGCGACCACCGGCGCCGGAATTTAAATTCAACATTCTTCCAAACGGAGAAAGAAATCCCAAGAAATCCCACACTTGCTCGCTCTATCACTCCCCCCCCCCCCCCCATCCCATCCCATATCATTTTAGGCACTATTTACACGCGGAACACAATCTAGAGTTAAAGCTTTAATCTGCAGGTGTGCTGTGCAATACGATAAATGTGTATTTTTTAAAGAAATGTTGCAGAACGATGCAGTTTTACCCATTGCTTGAAATGCTCCGTGTGACAAATAGAAGCCGATTGATTCTGAATTCTCCAAACAGTCTTTTTCTAATTGAATAATAGCCGGATAGTAAGAGGGGGGGAAAACATAGAAAATGACAGATTTAACGGAGCGAGTGGGTCCGAAGCATATTTGCTCTTTCGACATCAGCGACGGGCAAGAAAGGATGGCAGCAATGTGGGAAGATTTGCCTACAGAATTAGCCAGATTCTAATGTTATTCGGACAATCGACCGACCAAACTGCAACAGCCGCACTGATTCCTTTCGCGACGGGCGGGTACCCGAGGGGACTGGAGTGCATCATCAACCCCAGTAACCACATTTTAATTTAATTTGTTGAGGTTCATTAGTTGTATTTTTGTTAAGTCACAGCTTTAGTTGATCGCACCAAGACAGCATTATCTTCTCCCCAAGGAAGAGTCATTTAATTTGTTAAGTTTCCTTTAAATTTTTTGTTAAGTTACAGTCTTTATTGGCTGTATGCTTAAACTTCCAATAGGCAACTGCCTGATCGAAGGAGATTCAGCCCCACTGATTTGGCCTCGGATAGATTAGCAAGACTGTTCCTGGCAGAGGGGGCCAGCACTCTGAGGTATTTCCTTTGGTTTACAAACCCTGAACTTTGCTTATGGGAAACAAGGAAGCACAGCAGTAATATAATGAGACCTTTGTGTCCCTTTCCGGGGGCAAGAGATCGTATATATTTATATATATATATAATGTGGAGTATTATAGAGGTCGGACTTGGAGAACTTAAAACGCGCGCACTACTCCCAGCTAAATGGTTCCTGTCGAAAACCGTCTTGTGTCTGTAGGGAGCCGTCACTGTCATTTATATTTTTCTGCAAGACTTTGGGGCAAGATTTGACAACGACTAAAGAGAAAGTAAAACAATTAAAGAGGCTTTTACCATCTTGTGTTGGGTATGTATTAACCGTTTTAATAAGGACTAGTGGGGGTAGGGAAGCTCCTCGCTTTCACTAGCCAGCTCCTGATTGTTAATGGGAGGGAATAAGCCAGTGGCTGATCTGGAAATAATGGCCAAAGCTTTGTTTTAACTGATTTCAACTGGCGTGTGAATATAACAAGAGACATGGCATCATTCCGTTTTGTTTCGCATGCTTCTCTCTCTGAATAAGCTAAGAGTCCGCGATTCCTTCCCCCCTCCCTCCCTCCCAAACTATTAAGAAGCGGGCACTTTTCCACCCCCAGCTCCAACCTGTGAATGAAGGTAGCTGTCCTCTGGACTATGTTAAACAGTGGCATCACACACTGTGCAGCAACTTGGCCGAGACTGGATGGCGGTGGTTATATTCACTTAGCGAAGTAATCGCGCCGTCTGCTCTTTGGCAACATGCAAACGGCAGTGGGCGGTTTTATTGAGAGCCAAATATTTCTGCAACAGGTCCATATTGTGTGAAAACCGGGATGAATATATTTGGGGCTTGGACTGTGTTTTTAATGAGGTGTTGGTGGCCACCTGCGCGGGCCACCGTGAGAATGCGACGCCTTTGAGATGATGGCTCTCGATTCTTAAAACAAGATGTTTACAAAAAATACATGGTTATAATTCGTTTTTATCTTGTTTTTAGGTGCGAGGATCTAAGTGGTCTCCTTGTCATTGTATGAAACAACAGCGGGGGGAAAAATGCGACATCTCTCTTTCAGACACGGGTAGCAATGTGAGTTGTGTGTATCTCTAACAGATCATCACTTACACGGGTTATTTGAACTGTTTGTGTAGTATAGATGAAACGAAAGTGTCTCCGATTTAAGTGCATATGTCAATCTATCTTCCCTTCACCAAATATTTGGCAATTTCTTTTTGATTCTATCGTTTCAAGTCATTTTTTTTATTTAAAAAGTGTTGTTTGAGGCGTACACTTAATTAGAATCACCAACGTCGGGCTATGGAGTTGTCATACTGTTGAGACGGGGAATCGGGAGCTCTGCACTGTAAAGGGTGAGACTGAATCTTCATCGGCGGCCACTTTCTGTATCGACACTGAACGTTGCAGCCGCCAGGCGGCGACAGAGCTTCGCTCAGTCACCTGCAGAATCTGCTGCAGGAGATTCCGGTCCACGGGAACAGGAGGAGGCCATTCAGCCCCTCCAGCCTGCTCCGCTGTTCAATGTGATCTGCAGCCTAACTCCATTCACCCGCCCGTCTTTGGCCCGGATCCCTCGAGGCCTTTTGATTAACAACAATCTACCAGTCTCGGATTTAACATTGACAATTGACCCAGCATCAACTGCTGTTTGCGGAAGAGCGTTCCAAACTTCCTCCACCCTTTTGTAACCCACTTAGACTGGGAATTAAACCCAGGCACTGAAAGCTGAGGTGATTCTTTAAAAAAAATGGTGCAGTGTCTTAAATAGTCATCGCTGTTTTTTTGTCTTATAACACTCCTGTGAAGCGCCTTGGGACGTTTGATTACATTAAAGGCGCTATATAAATACAAGTTGTTCATCCCTGGTTACAGAATTCAACGATTTGGCAAAAAATATATCCAAATATACTTATAATATACCTATAAAAGAAAGAGAATTGAATTTCTACAGCACCTTTCACAACCTCCAGGAAGTCCCAAAGAGTTTACATCCAATGAATTACTTGTTGGAGTGGAGTCACTGTTGTAATGCAGGAAACGCGGCAGCCACTTTGCACGTAGCAAGATCCCACAAACTGCGATGTGATAATGACCAGATAATCTGTTTTTTAGTGATGATGGTTGAGCGATAAATATTGGCCGGGACACCAGGGAGAACTCCCCCTGCTCTGTGGGATCTTTTACATCCATCTGAGAGAGCAGAGGGGCCCTCGGTTTAACGTCTCATCCGAAAGACGGCACCTCTGACAGTGCGGCGCTCCCTCAGTACTGCCCCTCCGACAGTGCGGCGCTCCCTCAGTATCGCCCCTCCAACAGTGCAGCGCTCCCTCAGTACTGCCTCTCCGACAGTATGACACTCCCTCATCACTGCCCCTCCGACAGTGCAGCGCCCCCTCAGTACTGCCCCTCTGACAGTGCAGCACTCCCTCAGTACTGCCCCTCCGACAGTGCAGTGCTCCCTCAGACAGTGCAGCACTCCCTCTGTACTGCCCCTCCGACAGTGCAGCTCTCCCTCAGCACTGCCCCTCTGACAGTGTGGCACTCCCTCAGTACTGCCCCTCCGACAGTGCGGTGCTCACTCAGTACTGACCCCCGATAGTGCAGCTCTCCCTCAGTACTGCCCCTCCGACAGTGCAGCTCTCCCTCAGCACTGCCCCTCTGACAGTGCAGCACTCCCTCAGTACTGCCCCTCTGACAGTGCAGCGCTCCCTCAGTACTGCCCCTCCGACAGTGCAGCACTCCCTCAGTACTGCCCCTCTGACAGTGTGGCGCTCCCTCAGTACTGCCCCTCTGACAGTGCAGCGCTCCCTCAGTACTGCCCCTCCGACAGTGCAGCACTCCCTCAGTACTGCCCCTCCGACAGTGCGGCGCTCCCTCAGCACTGCTCCTCTGACAGTGCAGTGCTCCCTCAGCACTGCCCCTCTGACAGTGCAGCGCTCCCTCAGTACTGCCCCTCCGACAGTGCAGCGCTCCCTCAGTATTCCCCCTCCGACAGTGCAGCGCTCCCTCAGTACTGCCCTCTGACAGTGAGGCGCTCCCTCAGCACTGCTCCTCTGACAGTGTGGCACTCCCTCAGTACTGCCCCTCCGACAGTGTGGTGCTCACTCAGTACTGCCCCCCGATAGTGCAGCTCTCCCTCAGTACTGCCCCTCCGACAGTGCAGCCCTACCTCAGCACTGCCCCTCCGACAGTGCAGCCCTCCCTCAGCACTGCCCCTCCAACAGTGCAGCACTCCCTCAGTACTGCCCCTCCGACAGTGCAGCGCTCCCTCAGTACTGCCCCTCCGACAATGCGGCTCTCCCTCAGTACTGCACTGGGAGCATCAGCCTGCATATTTGTGCTCAAGTCTCTGGAGTGGGTCTGTGAACCTTCTGACTCAGGCGAGAGTGCTGCCCACTGAGCCACGATTGACATATATTCAAATATATCCATATAATACTATACATACCTAACATGTATACACAGAGGCAGATTTATGTGCTTTAGATTTAGCATTTTTTTTACAAAAGGCTATTTCTGCGGCTTGGTCGAGTGCTGTTGCCTTTTAAACGATCTCTGGCTGCAAGCGGCTCCGAGAGTTATTTCTCATCCCTAGCTGCTCAGTCTGAGGCAGTGGGCACGTCCCATCGCGCCCGAAAGAATACGAATTTATTTTACAACTTCCTTGTTTGTTTGTTTCCGGTTGCTGTTTGGAGCACGAGTCAATCATCTGCTCCCGCTGCACTCAAATTAGACCGTGTGTGTAAAAAAACCACAACACCCCACACCAGTCTAGGTGTATTTAATTGCTCAATTGTCAGAATCCGTACTCTTCCTTTAGAGTGTGGAATTTTACAAATCTTTACTTTGGAATTACTTTTACAGAAGTACTTATGAAAGTTGCAATAAGTTTTTTTTTTTAAAACACAAGTGTATTTTAAAGAAAGACTTGGATTTCTACAGCGCCTTTCGCGTTCCCAAAGCGCTTTACAGCCAATGAAGTACTTTTGAAATGTAGTCACTGTTGTAATGTAGGGAATTTTGGATAAAGTATATCTCAGTAAATGTTACAATTCATCATTTAGGTGAAGAGGATGTCGGAGGTTCTGGAGATTCCTTGTGTTGTATTTTAAAGCGGGTCGACAGGGAGGGGGGAGAGGGAGAGAGAGGGAGAGAGAGGGGGAGAGAGGGGGGAGAGAGAGGGGGGAGAGAGAGGGGGGAGAGAGGGGGGAGAGAGGGGAGAGAGGAGAGGGGAGGGAGAGAGGAGAGGGGAGGGAGAGAGGGGGGAGAGAGGGGAGAGAGGAGAGGGGAGGGAGAGAGGAGAGGGGAGGGAGAGAGAGGGGGAGAGAGGGGGGGAGAGAGCGGGGAGAGAGAGGGGGGAGAGAGAGGGGAGAGAGGAGAGGGGGAGAGAGGGGGGAGAGAGGAGAGGGGGGAGAGAGGGGAGAGAGAGGAGAGGGGGGAGAGAGGGGAGAGAGAGGAGAGGGGGGAGAGAGGGGAGAGAGGGGAGAGAGAGGAGAGGGGGGAGAGAGAGGAGAGGGGGGAGAGAGAGGAGAGGGGGGAGAGAGGAGAGGGAGAGAGGAGAGAGAGGAGAGGGGAGGGAGAGAGGAGAGGGGAGGGAGAGAGAGGGGGAGAGAGGGGGGGAGAGGGGGGAGAGAGAGCGGGGGGAGAGGGGGAGAGAGAGGGGGGAGAGAGAGGGGAGAGAGGAGAGGGGGGAGAGAGGGGAGAGAGGGGGGAGAGAGGAGAGGGGGGAGAGAGGGGAGAGAGAGGAGAGGGGGGAGAGAGGGGAGAGAGAGGAGAGGGGGGAGAGAGAGGAGAGAGGGGAGAGAGGGGAGAGAGAGGAGAGGGGGGAGAGAGAGGAGAGGGGGGAGAGAGAGGAGAGGGGGGAGAGAGGGGAGAGAGGAGAGGGAGAGAGGAGAGGGAGAGAGAGGGGGGAGAGAGGGGGGGAGAGAGAGGGGGGTAGAGAGGAGAGGGAGGGGGTAGAGAGGGGGGGAGAGAGGGGGGGAAGGGGGAGAGAGGGGGGGAGAGAGGGGGGGAAGGGGGAGAGAGGGGGAGGGGCTGCTCTCCCTTTAAGAGATGATTCTCTTCCCCCCGCCACCATGTGCGGTGCTGGGTGCAGCAGGGTTGATTTGCACAGTCCGGCTGCAACCAAAACTTGGCTTTCACTCCACTGGATTTCTACCAGAAGTGACAGGCCGGTGCGGTTACCATGGCAGCCAAAACAATCTCCAATAGAGGAACTGACCGCAGAGAGTTTGATTGACACGTGGAGGAGCTGTCAATCAAAACAAAAAGCGCCGAGCTCCTTCCAAAACAAAAACCCCAAAACACCTGCACTTAACTTGGTGCTTTCACAGCCTGAACCTCCGGGATATGGGGTTGAAACTCGGAGTGAGCAGGGCAGCGGGAAGTAGAGGGGGGGAGAAACAGGCAGAAGATCAGAATTGTATGTCATACTTGGTAAATAATTGTTCAAAAACATACCAACAAATTCCCTGCACATTCGGGTGAGTTCTGCAAAAACACATCCCCTTGGGGTTTTGAGCAAACAAAAAATCATTGCAATTTAAATACTCAAATGTTGTATTTTTTAAGCATTAGGAACCGTCCTGAAATTTGGGCGCACTTTCTAATGAATGTTTGAAAGTTAACATCTATTAATGTTTTGCTGCTTTTAATGCAACACTTGTTTCTGTGAGTAATAATTCCCGTGTATCCTGGAGGGGAAAGAAACTGCCTCGTAAATTCTCACCTAGTTGGGGTTTTTTTTAAAAAGTCGAGTGAAAATTCTGCCCTTCATGCTAAATAGCGATCCATCAGGACCTGTCCCGGGAGTGAGCTGCGATTGGCTGGCAGCAACTCATTTCTAGCCCGTCAATCTACATCACATGGATAGGTGTCTATTAACTACTGAACAACAGCACAAGTTTGGCACAAGTCTCCGGCAGTTTGCGTGATCACTGCGTCTTTGGGCTGGTGGAGTCGCCTCGGGGACTCTTCGCTTCCCCCTCCTGTTTTTTAAAAAAACAACATTTTTTTGCTCTTAGCTCGCTGGCCTGGTACGAGAAGCTGAATGTATAGTATGATGGAAACCGAGCTCAAGTCGGCTGTTTCCCAGTCCAACACGGGGACAGTCGGCAACAGCGCTCCCGGGAGCAATGGTAAGAATGCCAACAATAACCCGGACCGGGTGAAGCGCCCCATGAACGCGTTTATGGTCTGGTCCAGGGGCCAGCGCAGGAAGATGGCTCAGGAGAATCCGAAGATGCACAACTCTGAGATCAGCAAGAGGCTGGGAGCAGACTGGAAACTTCTGTCCGACTCCGAGAAGAGGCCGTTCATCGACGAAGCCAAACGCTTGCGAGCCTTGCATATGAAGGAACACCCGGATTATAAATACCGACCCCGCCGGAAGACCAAAACCCTCATGAAGAAGGACAAGTACTCTCTGCCCGGCGGACTGCTGGCCCCAGGCTCGGTCCCGGTCAACAGCGGCGTGGGGGTCAGTCAGAGAATGGAGAGTTACCCTCACATGAACGGTTGGGCCAACGGGACTTACCCGCTGATGCAGGACCAGTTGGCTTATTCTCAACATCCAGGTATCAACAGCCCTCAGATCCAACAGATGCACCGCTACGAGATGGCCAGCCTTCAGTACAGTCCCATGATGTCCACCGCCCAGAGCTACATGAACGCCGCGACCACCTACAGCATGTCCCCAGCCTATGGCCAGCAGAGCTCGCCCGGAATGACCCTGGGCTCCATGGTGAAGACGGAACCCACCACCCCTCCTCCGCTAACGTCCCACTCCCGGGGAGCCTGTCTGGGTGACCTCCGGGATATGATCAGCATGTATCTGCCTCCCGGAGGAGACGGGGGGGATCCCGCTTCCCAGAGCAGCAGACTGCACAGTGTACACCAGCACTATCAGAGCACGGCTATACCGGGCACAGGGGTGAGTGGAACAGTGCCTCTAACCCACATCTAAAAAAAAAAAGAGCCAGAACTAATTCCCCCTCCCCTCCCCATTTGGACAGACTTTTAGCATTCCAGCAAAAAAAAAGCAAATGGTTTGAAGCACGGCTTCCCCATCAGATTGCAGTTGTTGTGATGTGTGTGTGTGTGAGCGAGATCTGGAGGAGGCTCTCCGCGGCTTAGCTCAACCTTAAAAAGTTTTTTAAAAATTGGTTTCTAAATGCTGAAGTTTCTCTTCTTTTTTCACCAGTTGGGACAATCAACGTTTCTACACGGACGAGACTCCTTTTAGATGCCAAGTTTTATAAAAAGGCCTATTTTTTGTGACTTTTAATGGCTTCAGATATTGTCCAACAACATCGGAACTGCGAGGGGGAAGCAAAACTTTGAGCTGTTCACTCACTCTTCGTGTACTTGTAGATAACTGTTCAATGTGGTCACTTGGCTTAATTCAAAAATCACGCGGAAAAGTTCACCTTTGTAGGGTTTGTTTTAACCTGTCTCCCCTCCTCTCTCTTGTTTTTAGGTTCTAAGAGACTGCGGGTCGCAACGCAAAGTTTTAATTTATAGTATTTTTTTTGGTTGTGTTTATACTTTTTATTTGACGGTTGTGAACAATTTAAACTTCTATATCTGGACCCTCCCTCCCCTGCCCTCCCCCCTCCTCCCCGTTTCTGGATTTGTGAGTTTTAATGGGAGTGTTATACCATATCGGTTGAGTAACTATATCGAACAAACAGATGTTCTAGTTTACTAATAATGAGGTTTCTTATATTAAAAAAAAAATCTCCGGCTCCTGTTCCTGAAATGAGGATGAATAAATTTTTACAAAAAAACACACACTCGGCCCGGATTTCTTGCGTTGCCTGTTCAAGGTGAGACTGTTGGGTGAGTTTTAAGGATTAACAATTGTATCTAATGCCTGAGGATGCAGCCTTTTAATTCTATTAACTTGTATTGAAATGTTTCCCACTTACAGTTGGAACTAAATGAATTACACACGGGAGCTGGCGTTATTGGTGACTAATAATTATAGTTGGATCTTCCCCATTCTTTATAACTTTAATAATGTAGGGCTGGAATTGTACATTTCAAATCCTCCCTCTGTGTGAAATATCAGCTCTTCCTTCAGACGTGTAGTCGAAATTCCTTTTTTTTTCGGGGAATGAAGAGGTGAATTTTTTTTAAACAGCACCATCTGTGAACTGTTTTGTATTTAACCCGCCGATTCTCACACCACTAAGTAGTCGGTAACGAGCACTAACGAGTCCCAATCGGTTGCAAACTTGCCCCCGCTTTGCTACTACTTCAGACCAAGCGATTAAAAGATCAGAGCTCCTAAAACTAATCGACCACCTTTTTAATCAGATAGGTGCTTAACTCTGCCCCAGATGAGGCCGGACTGATTACTGGGAGTACGAAGCTAGATCTGGGGCAGGTTAAAACTTTTTTTTAAATGTTGAGCAGAAATCTAGAATCTGCAATGAGATTGTTTTCCTCGCATTCTCTCTCAATCAGCTGTAACTGGCGTCTGGAGAGAAAGAGAGAGAATCTAATCCAACAAGTGTTTAAAGAAAAATCTCACCAGTGAACCTAACTCCAAACATTTTTTAAAAAAAAGAATGCCCTGGGTGATTATTCGACCCTGTTCTCCCGGGAGAGATCTGTAGTGATCCATGGGGAACTCTTGAATGTTAGGCAGTTGGAGCAGCTTCCACAAGATATGTTTCTTTATTTAAAAAAGAGCATTTTAAAAACTGTTTATATAAAATCTGACCAGTCCGTGCCAGCGGCCCCTTGTCTGTTAATGTAATCTCCCGTCTTTGTTTTTAGGGTTGCTGTTCCATCCGGAACAAAAAAAAAAATAGGCCTATAATTCATGCTGCATTTTCGCGTTGGCTCTGCGCGGCGTTTGGAGATTGATATTTGATATTCTAATTGTCTTTTTAAAATATCACCTTGGGTAAATGTTTTCCCTCTGCTGAAGTTGTGTTCGCTCATTCGCCTGTGTTTCTGGGCTAATAGAATATGTAGTTTAAACGTGAGACTCCAACTATTGACCCCCTTCCCAATATTTTCCCCAATAAACTCCCGGCTTGAGAGCCGCAGCATGCAGTCACACTGGCGAGAGTTGCTAATGGCTTTAGTTGGGTTCGCGACCGATTTTATATTAAAGTTAAACTAGATCATTGCAGCTGCAGCATCAAGTGGCATATTGTGTGTTTTTTTTTTAAAGGCCGGTGGCAGAATTAATTGTTAACGAGCTATCTGCTTTTATCACTCCCTGGAGCCTGTACGGTATTTTTAAAGACAAGCACTTTTTCACATGTCGCTTTATTTCAAAGCGGATCCGTGCTCGGTCTCTGCACCGACCGACCGTGGTTTGGATGGAATCGGGCCGCCTGATGTCGGGGGGCTGTCGCTGGCAATTATTTATTTTTTCTTCAGAAGCTTCTAGGAGTTCACCTGCCCGAGAATCTTCACGCTAAGGTCATTAAAATAATCCCAGGCGCCCTCCAGACCGAAATCTCCACCATACCAGTTAATAGGGTCTCGCTCCGGGTCGGGGTGCGGAATTAATATTATTTGTTGTCACTGTGCACTGATCTGTAACCAGCCCCGTCCAAATGGGTTATGGGAGAGAGGCTGGGCCAACAGTGCAACTTGTAGACTGTGTGTTACAGAAAGTGATAGTTTCTGAAGGAATTCAGTCTGGAGAAACTTCCAATGTACCGGCGATGCCTCCACGGTAGAAGTTTAAGCTCCGGAGACGTAATTAATTTTGCCTTTAAAACAAAATAAACCATTCCGCTGAGTTGCTCCAGTATCTCTACCAGAGAGGTCACGTTTCCCCCTCAAACTGAAGAGGCACCTCTAATTATAATTAAACAGGAATTTTAAACTCTTATTCTGGGACGTTTAGGCGAAGTGGGACAGCGTTGCTGGACGGAGACGAGTGACTTTAATTACATTTCAGCAGGGGTGTTTTTCCTAGTTTTATTTAAAATAGTTCGATGAATAATGAACGATGCTCTGGTGGAATATTATGAAGCTTTCAATTGCGAATTTAAATTGAAGGGAATTGAAATGATAGCAACGCTACATGGCTTGTTTTCCATTGCGGTTTCTTTCTTCCACCTTCAAAAAAAAACCCCAAATTTTGAAGTGGTCTCTTGGGAGTGTTGTACAAATCGAGAACTGTATTGGTTCCATTTCTCAAAGTTAATTTTTGAAAGCTGTTTGATCGTTAGTTTGTAGAACGGCTCCTGTGGACTAGATCAGCGTTGACTCTGTCTCGCTCTCCACGGATGTTGCCTGGCCTGCTGAGTTTTTCCAGCATTTTCTGTTGTTGTTTAAGATGAGCGGTTTGACCGATTCGCCCGGGCGGGGGGGGGGGGGGGGGGGTGAGCAGAGGCTCTCTAACCCTAATGCAATGTGTTTTTGTTGTTGTTGTTCATAATACAGGCCACGAATTCTAATTAATACCGAGCCCGAGAGATCGGTTTTGGAATTTAGTCGGAGGACACTGTCGGGATTGGGGAGATTGCAATCAGTCGGGGATATCCCTTACATGGTAGAGAGGGGGGCATCACTGTGCAATCTGAACTTCTTGGCCAATAGTGGAGTTTATAGAAACTTTGAGGGCGAGTTTACTTTGATCATTCTCAAAAACATTTTTCATTAAATTATGCAAACGCTCATTGAACATAAAACAGGCTGCCGGCAAGCAAAGAGACTCTTGGGCGATTCCTTTTATATTTCTAACCTATTCAGCCCAGCCTCATCCACATGTAACTGTCTTGACTGCAGGGATTAAAGCAGTCTGAATATTTGGGAGATGTGCATCGCCACTGATTAACGCCGTATGGTCGGTGGAGAGGGGAGACTTGTAAATAGCACGGTGCAAAAGCAATCGGAATAAAAGTTTGATTTTAGAACCGGTTCGAATCCAGAGCACAGAGAGGTTCTCTTTAACGAGTCGCATACAAGCACAACCGATAGTTGCATTAAAAAAAAAATCTACTCTTAATTAATTGGGGACGGGGGGGGGGGGTGGTTTTTGATTTTTTTGAAGTGGGGCAGTTATTTAAAATTGTTGCTGGATGTTTCAGCCTCTGACCGAGGTTTGCCAGGCGGTGGGACTGCGATTGTAAACTCCAGCAGGATTTTCCCACTTGTAGCTCGCCCAGTAACCTGCTCCCCGCCACTGTTACTTGGCGCATTTAGTTCCGACTTGCGTTTAGAAATTGTTCAGTTACTGGATTCTGCCATGCTTGGGTATATTTATTTATTTATTTTTGCAAAGATTCAAGGCGAAGATCGCAACTTTTTCAAAAAAAATTCTGCCTGATATTTGCTCCGAGCTCCCGGCTCTGTGAATCGATTAAAACCCCCCTTTTTTCACCTCCTTTTGCTGCCGGACCGATCCTCCGCAATTTTCGTTTATTAGCTTGTTTAGACCTCGCCATCGTCCTTCAACGGGACTCGCACAGTCCGGCGATAAATTAGCATCAATCCATTTAATTATATTTTTAATCTAGTTCAGGGGGCCAGCGAGCCTTTCACGAGTGTGCACATGTTCCCACTTTCCTTGGTTGGAAACGGGAGCCAACTGGCACCGGCTTCAGTGACCATCATCTACAAAACAAACCTTTTCCCCCAAAAAATCTTAAATGTCACCAGTCCTGAGGAAGGGGGCTCGGCCTGAACCGTTACCTCTGTCTCTCTGTCCACGGTGCTGCCTGACCCGCTGAGTATTTCCAACATTTACTGTTATTTATTATTAAATGTCATTTTCCGGCCTTTTTGCTTCAAGTACTTTTTTTTAAACACCCGATTACGAATATCAATTTATTCCAGCCCCATCCTCTCTCTTGCAATCTCCCCCCCGGGAATACATCACTGGCGCCTGCAGCTGTTGGCAAAAGGTCCTGGGACCAAAGCGAACCCCTTGCCCTCGCTTTATTCTAAAAACCCGCTAAATATTAAGCCACGCGGGCCTTTTCTTGTCTTGGGATACTCCTGTGAAGGCGCTATATAAATATATGTTGTTGTTGGGGGTTTTCCCGCTTTACGCATCCTTCCATGTTTCACTTTCTACATTCCATAACTTTTTTTTAATAGGTTACAACAGTGACTACACTTCAAAAAGTACTTCGCTGGTTGTGAAGCGCTTTGGGCCGTCCCGAGCTGGTGAAAGGCGCTATAAAAATGCATGTCTGTCTTTGGGTGAGGGACAGTAAACCAGATTGTCCCCCCCCCCCCCCCCCAAGACTCCAGCAAGGAGAGAGGTTGCACGACTGAGGGTCAGTCACTTCATGTAAACCTGTATATTGAAGTTGCCCTCGCTGTTCTCCCCACTTGTGTTTCGGTTTAATTTGGACCAGTTTTGCATTGAGGGACGGATCAGTAAATGTGTTGGTTTAAGGTGTTTGGGGATTTTTCTTGTTGGGCGAACTGGTGCGAGGTGGAGGTAAAGTGAGATGAGGAGAGTACAGTCCACCAATCTGGCGAGACCCGAGTCTCCAAGTCAAACGCAGAGCCAAAACTAAGAAAGCGAAGGGCTGCTTCAACTAGTTCCTCTTTCTGTAACCATTCCACCCCTCTCTGTAATGTGGAGTTGAAGTGAAGGATCGCTGCTCCCCGCATGAAAGGGATTGTTTTTTTTTTTAAAAACAAGAAATTTCCCAAATAGCATTAGACAAGGAACGAGGCGGTTGTTAACTGTCTACACAGACAGCGCCCGGCCCTCTGCCCGCCTCGGCTCTCCAGACTTTATGGGAGATTTCCGCCGTGCCTTATCTGAAACGGGATTTTTCCGAAGGGGGTTTGCGACATCGTTACACACACACGGGAAATTTCCTCCCCCGCTTTACCGATTTATAGCAGAATAGAAGATTATAAATCCCACCCGCACTGTGTACGGCCCCGAGTTCGCAGCCGTAGAAACTTCTGAACACTGTATATAAACTCTGGTTCTCTCTCCCTGGCCTGCTCAGTTTTTCCAGCGTTTTCTGTTGTTATTTCGGATTTCCAGCATCCGCAGTATTTTGCTATCGCACTGTATATAAATAGTCCGGCACCTTTCAACCAAGGATCGCCTTTAAAGAAGTCCCAACAATCGGGAAAAGGGGCAGTGACCATTTATTTATATGTATATAAAATATCCTCACTTTTTTAAAATCCTCTTTCTGCATTCGCTGTGATCCAGGTGTCTTCTTCCACCCAAAGCTACGCCATCCGTTTTTATTTGCACAACTAAACATAAAGAAAAGTAAACAGACACACACACACACATCGAATCACAGGATAGTACAGAATGAGGCCATTCCTTCCACCGAGTTTGCGCCGCATTTGTCCAGGATCCCAAATGATGGTTGTCAAATTTTGAGGCATTTTCGGACTATCTGCAGGCATACATTTTAACAAATAAAATAACACTGGTGTATCCTATAGAAACAGCCCAAATCTGAGAGTAATTAGATGGTCACAGAACGTAAGCTCACGGTGTGAGGAATTCACTCCACACCATTGTATTAATCAAACGTGTTAATCCCCGGCACCGCACCGTGGAAAAGCTCATCTCGAGAAACAGATTTGTGACATTTAATTTTTTTTGTTTTAGTTTCCTCCAGGTTTTGGCTACACATCTTAAGGCAGCGCGCAGTTGCCGATTGCTGCTCTCTGACACGGTTACTCTTCCTGTGCAAGCGGTGTACCATTTTTTGAGTAAAAAAATAAATAGATGCTATGGGAGGACGGGCTGACGTTTGTTGGTGTTTTGCGTGTGTTTCCTGTAAACATTCCCCTGTTAAAGTCGTGGTCCTGATGGATTGTAGCGAGAGATTGAAAGGACCCTCTCTCTCTCTGTGATTCCGCTGTTCCCAGTTCAGACCAACTTTCCGCAGTTAGGATGACGAGTGTTTTGTTATTTACCTTTCCGTTAAAAACTTTTCCAGTGGGGAGAAAAATAAATCTTTTCAAAAAAAAGTTTTATGAATTTCTGAGCATTTCTTTTAAATTACGATTTAAAAAATCCCTATCTTAAAAATAAACCAGTAAATTTACAATTGTGTTGTTTTCATATAGATAACACGTTAATTGTTAGTAAAATGTTTAGACTTCATTGTACAGCAGCTTCTAAAAGAAAGACTGCCCCGTTTCCTACATTACAACAGTGACTACACTTCAAAAGTACTTCATTGGCTGTAAAGCTCTTTGGAGCATCCGGAGGCGCTATAGAAATGCAAGTCTTTCATCTTCAAGATGAACATCTTGGCCCTGAATCTGCTGGGGTGGGCGGGGCATCGCGCGACGAGCGCGGTGAGTTAGACTTTTCCTCGTACCCTTCAGCGCCAATTATTTTTGCGCCGCAAATTGCTGGAAACACGAGGGCAACGGGGACCTCGGTGAACAACGGGACCAACAGTCTGTCTCCGTGAGTGTCAGCCATGGCTCAGTGGGTAGCACACTCGCCTCTGAGTCAGAAGGTTGTGGGTTGTAGGGACTTGTAGCACATAAATCTAGGCTGACACTCCAGTGCAGTACCGAGGGAGTGCTGCACTGTCAGAGGTGCCGTCTTTCGGATGAGATGTTAAACCGAGGCCCCGTCTGCTCTCTCAGGTGGATGCAAAAGATCCCACTGCACTATTTCGAAGAAGAGCAGGGGAGTTTTCCCCGGTGTCCTGGGGCCAATATTTATCCCTCAACCAACATAACTAAAACAGATTATCTGGTCATTATCACATTGCTGTTTGTGGGAGCTTGCTGTGCGCAAATTGGCTGCCGCGTTTCCCACATTACAACAGTGACTCCACTTCAAAAGTACTTAATTAACTGTAAAGTGCTTTTGGATGTCTGGTGGTCGTGAAAGGTGCTATAGAAATGCAAGTCTTTCTTTCTTTAACCAATGAGGTTTAAATAAACCAGAAGATCTGAGAAGGGAATTGGGTGAATTAGAGTCAATCAGGTACAGAAAGAGAAAAACAAGAGAGGGAAAGCAAGACTGGATTAAGAGAGAGAAAAAAAAGACTCTCTGCGGCAAGGTTAATTTGTATTTACAATACAAATGCAGCAACTTCCTGACCCTAGTGGAGCGGCTAACGGTGTAAACCATCCAGCAAGTTGTGGCGATTCATGGCGTATCTCTTTCTCACCCCAAATTATTGAGTTATTTACACATTAATAATTGGGGTGCCATTGTTATCCCGGCAAATTCTGGGTCCCTTGACTTTTCCTAAGAGTTATTCAACCTTTGAGCATCAAATGGCGAAGAGCAGCAAGTTGAAAGCACAGCACAGTGGCAATGCTTGCCCCTTCGAGCTGTGGAGGGACACAATCGCATCCTAATGTGCCCCCCTGAGATTTTTGTTATTCCCCCATTGCAACATTTATATTCAATTTAAGTAACTGAGGCTCTGGCACTGTCGACATGTATCTTTGCACAAGCAACGTGAGGCAAGTGAGACTTTAAATGGGTGAAGTGAGATGGAGAGCTGTTCAGTGCTCAAATTGAAATTGAGGTGAGATTATTGGCCAAGTTTTTCCAGCTGAATCTTTGCTGAATTAAAACTTGGATTGAGTAGTTTTTTTTAATAATTGCTGATTTTTGTAGAAGGACAGGTGCTTTTTACACACTTTTAAATGGAATGTAGATGCCACAAAAGTTATAACACATCTGTTTAATAATTATAGATTACTATTATGAAGTATTAAGAATGGCGATGTATAAAGTTCGATTTCCGAAAGTTTCAGTGAGATATCGTGCAACTAAATTGACCAGACCTGACTTGCAAGCTAAACCGAGACACCACCTCACAGAAAGTGAGAGAGTATCAGAGTGGGTTCACTGCACTATGTGATAGGATTCTTTCTGGTTTTCATATCTTCACACCCGTCCCTTGGAGACAGATTTACGAGGATGTTCCCTGGACTGGGGAATTTTAGCTATGAGGAAAGATTGGACAGGCTGGGGTTATTTCCTTTGGAACAGAGGAGGCTGAGGGGAGATTTAATTGAGGTGTATAAAATTATGAGGGGCCCAGATAGAGTGGATAGGAAGGACCTATTTCCATTAGCAGAGAGGCCAATAACCAGGGGTCATAGATTTAAAGTAATTGGTAGAAGGATTAGAGGGGAGTTGAGGAGACATTTTTTCACCCAGAGGGTGCTGGGGGTCTGGAACTCACTGCCTGAAAGGGTGGTCGAGGCAGAAACCCTCATCACATTTAAAAAGTACTTGGATATACACTTGAAGTGTCGTAACCGACAGGGCTACGGACCAAGAGCTGGAAAGTGGGATTAGGCTGGAGAGCTCTTTGTCGGTCAGCATGGACACAATGGGCTCCTTCTGTGTCGTAAATTTCTATGATCAGTGTGGAGCAGCGGAAGGATGATTAACAGTCTCAGCCACAACATGAACACTCCTTCCATGACTGCGACCATCTTTATATCAGTCGATAAGGGGGGTCAGCCTTATACAGGGGGAGGGGTATATGGGCTCGCACAACCCAGACGATGAGGGGGAATCGCCCACACTCTCCGAACGCAAGAATCCTGCTGGATGTTATCCTGGAATTCCGAGCTGGTAGCTCCCGGTCTCCTCTCACTGGGACTGTCTGGAGTGGGGTTCAGAACCCAGGACCTGCTGACTCAGATGTGAGAATGCTCCCACTGAGCCAGTGGGCTCTGGTGGCCTTCCAGTACCTCGGTCAGTCAGTCATTGTTCACGTGTGACTGTGGAAGACAATGAGCAGTGCAAGGTTATTCAACAAGGGAGAGCGTCACAGCCGAGCCCGATGCTATCCTCATCCGATATCCACCCACGCACATTTCCTGGCACCAGTTACTGTGAAGCAATCAGAAGCTGATTAATTTCCTCTCCGTATCCCAGGGCCTCTGAAGCTGTTTGTAGTGCAGGCTTGGATTAGCAAACTCCGCACAGACCAGAGAACTCAAGCTGCAACCTCTGGTCCATATTAATTACAATTACATCAGTCAGTGCTTTTACCCACTAGGCCATCCGGGGAAACTACGAGCTCTACATATGTGAATCAATAGTAAAATGGTTTATAAAGCTAATTTCTTGCAGCCATTGCTCTAGGAATGAGTGTTGCCGATAATCACGCAGAAAAGCTTAAGGCATTCCTTACTCGATCCTTACTGAGGGAGTGCTGCACTGTTGGAGGGGTAGTATTGAGGGAGCGCTGCATTGTTGGAGGGGCAGTACTAAGGGAGCGCCGCACTGTCGGAGGGGCAGTATTGAGGGAATGCTGCACTGTCGGAGGGGCAGTACTGAGGGAGCACTGCACTGATGGGAGGGCAGTACTGAGGGAGCGCTGCACTGTCAGAGGAGCTGTACTGAGGGAGTGCTGAACCATTGAAGGGGCAGTATTGAGGGAGCCCTGCACTGTCGGAGGGTCAGTACTGAGGGAGCGCTGCACTGTCGGAGGGGCAGTACTGAGGTAGCACTGCACTGTCGGAGGGGCAGTACTGAGGGAGCACTGCACTGTCGGAGGGGCAGTATTGAGGGAGTGCTGCACTGTCAGAGGGGCAGTACTGAGGGAGCGCTGCACTGTCGGAGGGGCAGTACTGAGGGAGCGCCACACTGTCAGAGGGGCAGTACTGAGGGAGTGCTGCACTGTCGGAGGGGCAGTACTGAGGGAGCACTGCACTGTCGGAGGGGCATTACTGAGGGAGCGCTGCACTGTCGGAGGGGCAGTACTAAGGGAGTGCTGCTCTGTCGGAGGGTCAGTACTGAGGGAGAGCTGCACTGTCGGAGGGGCAGTACTGAGGGAGAGCTGCACTGTCGGACGGGCAGTACTGAGGGAGCGCTGCACTGTCGGACGGGCAGTACTGAGGGAGCGCTGCACTGTTGGAGGGGCAGTACTGAGGGAGTGCTGCACTATCAGAGGGGCAGTACTGAGGGAGCGCTGCTCTGTTGGAGGGTCAGTACTGAGGGAGAGCTGCACTGTCGGACGGGCAGTACTGAGGGAGCGCTGCACTGTCGGAGGGGTAGTACTGAGGGAGCACTGCACTGTCGGAGGGGCAGTACTGAGGAAGAGCTGCACTACATAAGAACATAAGAAGCAGGAGTAGGCCATTCGGCCCCTCGAGCCTGCTCCAACATTCAATAAGATCATGGCTGATCTTCGACCTCAACTCCACTTCCCCGCCCGATCCCCATATCCCTTGATTCCCCACGAGACCAAAAATCTATCGATCTCCGCCTTGAATATACTCAACGACTGAGCCTCCACAGCCCTGTGAGGTAGAGAATTCCAAAGATCCACCACCCTCTGAGTGAAGAAATTCCTCCTCATCTCAGTCCTAAAAGCCGACCCTCTTATCCTGCAACTATGCCCCCTAGTTCTAGACTCTCCAGCCAGGGGGAAACAATCTCTCAGCATCTACCTTGTCACTCCCCCTCAGAATCTTACATGTTTCAATGAGATCACCTCTCACTCTTCTAAACGCCAGAGAGTATCGGTCCAATCTACTCAATCTACTGCACCATTGGAGGAGTAGTACTGAGGGAGCGCTGCAGTGTCGGAGGTGCCGTCTTTCGGATAATACATTAAGCCGAAGCCCCGTCTGCCCTCTCAGGTGAACGTAAAAGTCTCCCTGGGACTATTTGAGGGGGAGCAGGGGAGTTCTCCCAGTGTCCTGACCAGCATTCATCTCTCAACAACGCTACTAAAAACAGACGAGTTGGTCATTTTATCTCAATGCTGTGCACAACTTGGCTGCCGAGTTTCACACATTACAACGCTACCTGCCCTTGAAAAGTATTTCATTGGCTGTGAAATGTGTTGGGATGTCCTGTGGAAGTGAAGGATGCTGCATATAGGTCAAGCTCTTTTCTTTAGTGAACATAGAATCATCGAATGGATACAGCACAGAAGGAGGCCATTCAGCCCATCATGCCTGTCCCACTCCCTCCTGCTCTTTCCCCATGGGTGTACAAATTTCTCCTTTTCAAGTATATCTCCAATTCCCTAATGAAACACCTGCAGGTTGTTGTCTTTTATTAGAAACATAGAAACATAGAAGATAGGAGCAGGAGTAGGCCATTCGGCCCTTCGAGCCTGCTCCGCCATTCAATGAGATCATGGCTGATCATCCAAATTCAGTACCCTGTCCCTGCTTTCTCCCCATATCCCTTGATCCCTTTAGCCTTAAGAAATATATCCAACTCTTTTTTGAATATATTTAATGAACTGGCCTCCACCGCCCTCTGTGGCAGAGAATTCCACAGGTTCACCACTCTCTGGGTGAAGAAATTCCTCCTCATCTCAGTCCTAAATGGCTTACCCCTTATCCTTAGACTATGACCCCTGGTTCTGGACTCCCCGGCCATCATAAACATCCTTCCTGCATCTAGTCTGTCCAGGCCTGACAGAATTTTATAGGTTTCGATGAGATCCCCTCTCAATCTTCTAAACTCCAGTGAGTATAAGCCCAATCGACACAATCTCTCCTCATATGTCATTCCTGCCATCCCAGGTATCAGCCTGGTGAATCTTCGCTGCACTCCCTCCATGGCAAGAACGTCCTTCCTCAGGTAAGGCGACCAAAACTGCACACAATACTCAAGGTGCGGTCTCACCAAGGCCCTGTACAACTGTAGCAAGACATCCTTGTTCCTGTACTCGAACCCTCTTGCTACGAAGGCCAACATACCATTTGCCTTCTTAACCGCCTGCTGCACCTGCATGCTTACCTTCAGCGACTGGTGCCCAAGGACACCCAGGTCTCTTTGCACTTCCCCTTCTCCCAATCTATTGCCATTCAAATAATAATCTGCCTTCCTGTTTTTGCCACCAAAGTGGATAACCTCACATTTATCCACATTATAGTGCATTTGCCATGTTTCTGCCCAATCACCCAACCTGTCCAAATCGTACTGGAGTTTCACGACATCCTCCTCAGAGCTTACCCTCCCACCCAGCTTTGTGTCGTCTGCAAATTTTGAGATATTACATCCAATTCCCTCGTCCAGATTGGTGTAATGGGGCTGCCACCTCTGGTTGCAGGTATCCCTGACCTGCCCCCACCCCCCACACACCTCCTCCCTGTCAAACAGTCATATTTCCCCCACATCTCCAATATTTTTATAACTAATAAACAAAGGCGCTCAAAGAAAACGGGAACATTAAAAAAAAAAAATTTGCCCCGATGATTTCTTCTCCTGAGTAATTGCTTGCTGCAGTGCCCTGGAAATGAACCTTTAATTCCCGGAGACGCCAGGGCAATCCTGGAAGATTTAGCAACCCTACTGTTTAGTCAAAACAACTGCGTTTTGAATGTAACCTTTATTACAAAGTCTACGTAATATATATCTGAGCGTGTTGTATGGGGTTGGGGTGGGGTGGGAGACAGTGATACAATGAAATGTCAACAGCAACCACCACTGGGATTGACTTCACATTAATATCTTAATATAGACTAAAGGCCATTTCATTGAGTTACTATTTGGACAAAATAATGAGCCGCTAAAGCAGCCATTTAATTTAAAACAACGTGCAAAATATATAAATACAGGATTAGCAGCATAATCATGTTTGTGATAGGTACATAAAGACCTGGCTAATTGATTTGTTCCCATGATACCAGGAAATTCTCACTTCCTGCAATGCCTTGCTTCATAATAAAACACACGCACATTCATTTTTTTTAAACTATGACTGCTCGAATGTTGTTGATTGAGGCTAGCAACCTTTTAATAGTCCACTTAGATGGAGGTTCCATGGTCCCATTGATCTCCAGATATCTCAAGTCACCCATACTAGCAGAGCTGGCACAGGTACGATGGGCCGAATGGCCTCCTTTTGTGCTGTAAGATTCTATGATCTACAAGTTCTGATTTAGGATTTCTCCACCTGAAAATAATAACCCTCCACTCTCAACTGTAGGTTTGCACCCTGGTGTCAACCGTGGCTCAGTGGGCAGCGCTCTCTCTCAACTCTGAGTCAGAAGGTTGTGGGTTCATGTCCCACTCAAAGAGACTTGAGCACAAAAATCTAGGCTGACGTTCCAGTGCAGTGCTGAGGGAGTGCTGCACTGTCAGAGGTGATCTCAGTTGGGCGTAAGAGATTCCTGGGGCCAATATTTATCCATCATTCAACATCACTGACAAACAGACTATCTGGTCATTATCGCATTGCTGTATGTGGGATCTTGCTGTGCGCAAAATATCTGCCAAGTTTTCTACATTACAACAGTGACTACACTTCAAATGCACTTCATTGGCTGTAAAGCCCTTTGGGACTTCTGGAGGTCTTTCTTACTTTTGGTTTAGAATCATACATCACAGGAGGAGGCCATTCGGCCCATCGTGCCTGTGCCAGCTCTTTGAACGAGCTCTCCAATTAGCCCCACACCCTCCCTGCTCTTTCCCCATAGCCCTGCAAATCTTTCCTTTTCAAGTACATACCCAATTCCCTTTTGAAAGCTACTATTGAATCTGCTTCCACCGCCCTCTCAGGCAGAGCATTCCGCCATTTTGAATCAGATGACGTCAAAGCAACAATAGGGGAAATTGCAATCGCCTTCAGTGTCGAGGGCAGAATCAGGCAGGATTTCAGCTCCTGGTCACTGTCCATTGACCCCCCATTGGAATGTGCATACATACAGGCATCACTATCAGGAGTGACCGCTATGCTTCCCATAATCGAAAGCCTGGGCTCAGTCCCTGCCAATGCTCAGTGCTAATGCTCACCCATTAAGAACAAGTACTTGAACAGTGCGCTGGAGGCTGTCGCTGTATCTGGGACTATCCCCCAGCATTAGTCAGAACCTTCAGGAGAGGAGGTTAGAAAGTGGGGCTTGAACACAGGAACACAAGAGCAAGAGGAGGCCATTCAGCCCTTTGAGTCTGTCCCAACATTCAATTAGATCATGGCTGATCTGTATCTAAACTTCATTTACCCGCCGTGGTTCCGTAACCCTTAATACCCTTGAGAAATTTATCAATCTCAGTTTAGAAAGTTTCAATTGACCCCCCAGCCTCAACAGCTTTTTTGGGAGAGAGTTCCAGATTTCCACCACCCTTTGTGTGAAGAAGTGCTTCCTGACATCACCCCTGAACGGCCTGGCTCTAATTTTAAGGTTCTGCCCCCTTGTTCTGGACTCCCCCCACCAGAGGAAATAGTCTCTCTCTATCTACCCTATCAGATCATTTAATCATCTTAAACACCTCAAATAGATCAACCCTTAATCTTTGATACTCCAGGGAATACAAGCCTCCTCTGTGCAAAGCGGTTGCTGGAAATCTGAAATAAAAACAGAAAATGCTGGAAATACTCAGCAGGTCAGGCAGCATCTGTGGAGAGAGAAACAGAGTTAACGTTTCAGGTCGATGATCTTTGCAACCTGCCCTCATAATTTAACCTGCCATTTAGCCCCGGTATTCTAATACTTACGTTTCAGAGCCAAGGCTGGGACAAACTCACACTGTTAAAGCAACAAATATAACTTCCTAATCCCTAATATATTGTAAATAAGTTGCATTTTATTTCAAAAAACATGAAAGCAGTTTCTCCATGATGTTACTTTGACTTCAAGCTGAGATGTGTCCGCTTTCTTGTCCAAGTATTGATATTAACACCTCCGTTATTGTCACAGGTGGCCACCATTGTGACTGGAATTGTGATGATGTTAAAAAGAAAACAACAGAAAATGCTGGAAACACTCAGCAGGTCACAGACCTTGAAACGTTAACTCTGTTTCTCTCTCCACGGATGCTGCCTGACCTGCTGAGTATTTCCAGCATTTTCTGTTATTTCCGATTTCCAACATCCGCAGTATTTTGCTATTGTGTTAAAAAGAAAACAGGCTGTTAACGTGGACCTAATATTGACTGAACCTGGAAATGCTCCCTGCAATATTCACCTGAACCATTTGGGGATTATAGCAGTAATTCTGCCCCAGATTTTTAAATATATCAAGATTCCTTGGGTTCTTCTTCTTCTTAGGCAGTCCCTCGGAACCGAGGATGACTTGCTTCCACATTAAAAATCAGTTCTCAGGTGACTGATGAGTCCAATGCAGGACCTGCAGTCTCTGTCACAGGTGGGGCAGACGGTGGTTGAAGGGGCGGGTGGGTGGGGTGTTTGGGTTGACATGCGCTCCTTCCGCCATTTGCGCTTGGCTTCCGCTTGCTCCCGGCTAAGAGACTCGAGGTGTTCGGCGCCTTCCCGGATGCTTCTCCTCCACTTTGTGCAGTCTTGGGCCAGGGATTCCCAGGTGTCAGTGGGGATGTTATACTTTTTCAAGGAGGCTTTGAGGGTGTCCTTGAAGCGTTTCCTCTGCCCACCTGGGGCTTTCTTGCCGTGTCGGAGCTCCGAGTAGAGCGCTTGTTTTGGGAGTCTCGTATCGGGCATGCGGACGATGTGACCCGTCCATCGGAGCTGATTGAGGGTGGTCAAAGCTTCAATGCTGGGGATGTTGGCCTGAGTGAGAACACTGACGTTGGTGCACCTATCCTGCCAATATTCCTGCAATATTCACCTGAACCATTTGGGGATTATAGCAGTAATTCTGCCCCAGATTTTAAAATATATCAAAGATTCCTTGGGTTAGAGCTTTGGGTGCAGCCAGCAATCCGGGCATAAGTTGCGCCCAAAATTGCGGCCATTTTGAGAATTTTTTTTTCCTCGTTTCCGTTCAAACTCATTGACATAAGAAAACTACTAGGCACTTGGTCTGAGTATTAAACAAGGCTTTAATCAACTGGTTTTCAACATGGAGATCTAGTTGTGTCCTTCACTAGTTCCTGTTAAAGAATGTCCTGAGCAAGCTGGGCCCATGCCCGAGTATTTATACTCTCCCTGGACAGCGCCACCAGCAGGCCGCCCAGTATCATTTCATAAGTCATTTCCACATGAATGGCAAGATTCATGTCACTCATTATCTGACATCAACCTGCTCAATCGGGCAGTGATTTCGAACAACATTTAAAAAAAATAATTTTGATTTAAAATATATTCCTTGCTGTATTTAAGAGTGGTAACCTGGCACAGTTTGATTAATGCAGCTGAAAATGGATTTATCACCAAAAATAATCATTGTTAATCAGAGTGTCTCGACCACCACCTGTGGGTAACCCAATTTTAAATAACTGGAAATGAATTTAAAAAACGGCACAGAACCATTTACTAGTTACGTCGGTGTACAGGAGCCAGTTTCTTGTTTTTTTTACTCGAAAACTTTAAAAACATGCCTTTTAGTGTCCTTGCGCCCAAAAGAACCAGAGTAATTTTTCAGAGCCTCCTCAAAGGCCTTCGAAAGAGCGCAATTAGCGGAAACTCCCAATGTTGATTACTTCACCCTGGGGGTACGGCCAGTTTTGTGGGCAGGGCCTGCTTCTAGGGCAGTGTTTTTAAACTAGCGCACACGATCACAGAGACTCGAGTTGCGCCGAATGTAATTTGCGCTTAAAATTCCGCGATCTTCTGCATTGCTTGCACTGATTTCGGGCGAATTGCGCCGCAACTGAGCAGAAACTCCAGGCCTGTGTGTTTTTTAGTTTAGTTGTACTGTGAATTAAAGCTTTTTTGTTCTATTTATTTTAACGTTACACTATAAATAATGATAATATAAATTGCGGAGTTGTTATATGACAGGAAATGTCTGCTTATTTTGAAAGGTGAAAGCATATTGGAGTCCTCAGAGGCTTATCGAACAGGAACATTAGGAATGGGGGGAGACCATTCAGCCCCTCAATCCATTCTATTAGATCACGGCTGATCTGCACCTCCATTTTTCTGCGTTTGTTCCATATCCCTCGTTACCCTTACCCAACAAAAATCTATCGATCTTAGTCATAGAATCATAGAAATTTACAGCACAGAAGGAGGCCATTCGGCCCATCGTGTCCGAGCCGGCCGACAAAGAGCTCTCCAGCCTAATCCCACTTTCCAGCTCTTGGTCCGCAGCCCTGTAGGTAACGGCACTTCAAGTGCATATCCAAACACTTTTTAAATGTGGTGAGGGTTTCTGCCTCTACCACCCTTTCAGTCTTGGAAGCTCCAATTGTCCCCTAGCATCCACAGGCTTTTGGGGAACGAGAGTTCCAGATTCCTTTGTGTGAACTCCAACAGCAACATTTCGAAGAGTTCTGAATTTTTACAGTCTCGTGCATCAAATAATAAATAACGTAAGAAGGCGCAAAATTCGGAAATCTAAAATTAAAACTTCTAGACTAATTCCCAGTCTACAGCCTCTTAGTTATCAAGATAGGCTCAAAGAGTTGGGACTCTACACTTTAGAGAACTGTCGGCTTAGAGGTGACCTGATTGAGGTTTATAAGATAATGAAGGGAATAGATTGTGTTCATGCTGACAGTTTGTTCCAATTAAATAATTAAACCAGGGGTCACAAATTTTAGTTGTACAAGGCCGGATCTAGGTTAGATGTCAGGAGGTGGTTCTTTTCCCAGAGAATACTGGACCTCTGGAACAGGCTGCCAGCTCATGCGATCGAAGCTGATTCGCTGAATCCCTTCAAGCGAGAGCTGGACCTGTTTTAAAAAAATTTGTTCACAGGATGTGGGCGTCACTGGCAAGGCCGGCATTGATTGCCTACTCCTAAATACCCTGGAGAAGATGGTGGCGGTGAGCCACTGCACTATACTTCTTTGTAGCAGTTTGGTACAACTGAGTGTCTTGCTGGGCCATTTCAGAGGGCAGTTACAAGTTAGCCACATTGCTGTGGGTCTGGAGTCACATATCAGCCAGACCAGGTAAGGACAGCAGATTTCCTTCCCTAAAAGACATTAGTGAACCAGATGGAGTTTTTAATGACAATTTGGTAGTTTCAGATGGTTACCATTACTGATACTAGTTTTTTTATTGCCAGATTTATTTAATTAACTGCCATGGTGGGATTTGAACCACACATTTTCAGATCATTAGTTCAGGCCTATGGATTACTCGTATGGTAACATAACCACTATGCTACTGATCACCTTTTACAGAAGGTAGGTACTGCAGGGAATTCAGAGCCAGAGTGAGCTCCTGGACTAGTTTCCATCGCCTAGATGGGTTGGCAGAGGAATTTCGGAGATTTATTTCCTGAAGTTGGCCTGGTTTTTTTTTAACCTGTTTTTTTTTTGCCTCTCCCAGGAGATCGCGTGGTTTTCGGGTGGGGTGGGGAGTGTATTTATTGCGATACACAAGGCATCGCAATTGTGTGCATGGGACAGGCTGTGTGGACCAAAGGAACTTTACCTGTCTGTCATTGTTCGTATGTTCTTAAAAAGAGAAAATGCTGGAAATATGGAACAGGTCAATCAGCTTCTGTAACAAGGAAAGATAGCATCATGTTTGGGGCATGACTCTCCATCGGAACTGAGTCCTGATGAAGGCATTACACCTGAATGTTTATTCTTGTTACAGATGCTGACAGACCTGCTGTGTTTAGCTCCAGCATTCCCCATCAGGCTCATCTGTTAGCTCATCGAGTGACTACTCACGCTTATTGTTTGTACCTCTCTTCAACTATGTACCATCAACCTCCCAAATCATTTATGCAAATCATTTTTTTTTCTTTAAACACATGTGTAGTCTGTCAATTTTCTAAATAGCACTTTGGAATGCTGAGAATGTTTTCTTTATAAAGGAGTGTGTCAGCTTTGTTAGGTCTACAAGTTCTTGTCTTCCTCAGGAAAAATATCTACGCCAGTCACTGCTTGCATTTTGCTTCATTCAACAATAATATTTCTATAGCGCCTTTAACGTAGTAAAATGTCCCAAGATGGAGCGTTATCAAACAATATTTGACACCGAGCCACATAAGGATAAATTAGGGCAGGTGACCAAAAGCTTGGTCAAAGAGGTCGGTTTTAAGGAGCGTCTTAAAGGAGGAGAGAGAGGTTTAGGGAGGGAATTTCAGAGCTTAGGGCCCAGGCAGCTGAAGGCGCGGCTGCCAATGCTGGAGCGATTATAATCAGTGATGCTCAAGAGGAGCGCAGCGATCTCGGAGGGCTGGAGGAGATTCTTCTCTTCTTAGGCAGTCCCTCGGAGCCGAGGATGACTTGCTTCTACACTAAAAATGAGTTCTCAAGTGACTGATGAGTCCAATGCGGGACCTATCGTCTCTGGCACAGGTGGGGCAGACGATGGTTGAAGGGGTGGGTGGGTGGGGTGCTTGGGTTGACGTGCGATCCTTCCGCTGTTTGTGCTTGGCTTCCGCTTGCTCCCAGCGAAGAGACTCGAGGTGTTCGGCGCCTTCCCGGATGCTCCTCCTCCACTTTGTGCAGTCTTGGGCCAGGGATTCCCAGGTGTCGGTGGGGATGTTACACTTGTTCAAGGAGGCTTTGAGGGTGTCCTTGAAGCGTTTCCTCTGCCCACCTGGGGCTCTCTTGCCGTGTCGGAGCTCCGAGTAGAGCGCTTGTTTTGGGAGTCTCGTATCGGGCATGCGGACAATGTGACCCGTCCATCGGAGCTGATCGAGCGTGGTCAAAGCTTCGATGCTGGGGATGTTGGCCTGAGCGAGAACACTGATGTTGGTGCGCCTATCCTGCCAATGGATTTGCAGGATCTTGCGGAGGCAGCGTTGGTTGTACCTCTCCAGTGCTTTGAGGTGCCTGTTGTACATGGTCTATGTCTCTGAGGCATACAGCAGGGCGGGTATCACTGCTGCTCTGTAGACCATGAGCTTGGTGCTGGGTTTGAGGTCCTGGTCTTCAAACACTCTCTTCCTCAGGCGACCGAAGGCTGCACTGGCACACTGAAGGTGGTGTTGGACTTTGTCATTGACATCTGCCCTTGTTGACAGTAGGCTCCCGAGGTATGGAAAGGCTTCGTCGTGGATTTTGATAATCGGGGGGCAGTACTGTGTGGCGGGGGCAGGTTGGTAGAGGAACTTTGTTTTACGGATTAACAACAGAAAATGCTGGAAAAACTCAGCAGGTCAGGCAACATCCGTGGAGAGAAATTTGAGTTGACGTTTCAGTGTAAGGCCCATGCTCTCGTATGCTTCGGTGAAGGTGTTGACGATGGTTTGGAGTTCGACCTCTGAGTGTGCGCAAGTGTCGTCTGCATACTATAATTCGATGACAGAGGATGGGATGACCTTGGATCTGGACTGGAGGCGACAGAGGTTGAAGAGTTTCCCCTTTGTTCTGTTGATCAGTTCCACTCCAGCGGGGAGCTTATTGAGGGTGAGATGGAGCATAGCGGCCAGGAATTCCAAAGATTCACCACCCTCTGACTGAAGAAATTTCTCCTCATCCCAGTCCTAAATGGCCGACCCCTTATTCTGAGACTGTAACCCCTGGTTCTAGACTCTCCAGCCAGGGGAAACATCCCTTACAGAGATAGGAAGAAGCTTGGATGAAAATTTTATAATTGAGGCGTTGCTAGACCGGGAGAAAATGTAGCAATAGTGAGCACAGGGGTGATGGGTGAACGGGACTTGGTGCAAGTTAGGATACGGGCAACAGAGGTTTGGATGAGCTCGTCTTTACGGAGGTTGGAAGCTGGGAGGCTGGCTAGGAGTGCGTTGGAATAGTCGAGTCTGGAGGTAACAAAGGCATGGAGGAAGGTTTCAGTAGCAGATGAGCTGAAACAACCACATTCTCAAAATAAAACAGGCCTTCCTTGCCCCACTCGGAGCAGGGTGGGAATGATTTTGCTTTCCTTGAGCGCTCTCTCCTTCTTCTGCTTCTTCTTTCTTCTTTTCATTGAAACATACAAAATTCTTACAGGGCTTGACAGGATAGATGCAGGGAGGATGTTTCCCCTGGCTGGGGAGTCTAGAACCAGGGGTCACAGTCTCAGAATAAGGGGTCGGTCATTCAGGACTGAGATGAGGCAGCGGGTAGTCAAAACTGCCCAACGCATTACCGGCACCCGGCTACCGACCATAGAGCACATATACCAGAAACGCTGTTTACGGAGGTCACGGTCCATCATCAAAGACCCTACCCACCCCAGCCACAGTCTGTTCGCCCTCCTGCCATCTGGGAGACGCTACAGATGCATTCGCACCCGTACGACCAGATTTAGGAACAGCTTCTTTCCCAGGGCTGTCATCCTACTGAACTCCACAAATAAACTCTAAAGCCTGCACATCTGCCAATGCACTTTATTATGGTTATGTTTATGTTAATGTATTACAAGCCAAATGAATGTTGAATGTTTAAATGTCTTAATCTAAATGTACACTCTTGGGAGCCGCAAGCCTACGTTTCGTTGTACTGCACTTGTGCACTAACAATGACAATAAAAGTGGATTATGATTATGATTATGAAATCTCTTCACTCAGAGGGTGGTGAATGTTTGAATTCTCTAGCCCAGAGGGCTGTGGCGTCTCAGTCGTTGAGTATATTCAAGACAGAGAGCGATAGATATTTGGATATTAAGGGAATTGAGGGATATGGGGATAGTGCAGGAAAGTGGAGATGAGATAGAAGATCAGCCATGATCTTACTGAATGATGGAGCAGGCTCGAGAGGCCGAGTGGCCGACTCCTGCTCCTATTTCTTATGTTCTTACGTTCCCCCACGGAGTAAAGCGATTCTGAACAGATTGGATGTTAACCTAACCCTCACAATTATTCTCTGATATTTATTGAGCTCTGGAAAAGAAAAGAAAGCAAGGGCACAAAAAGCGATGAAGTTAAGGGAAAGTCATCGAAGAGAATGGAAAGTGATCGAGCTGCACTGTAAGAAGTAAAATAAGAAAAGGGACACTTGCAGAAAAATGTTTCAACACAAGTAAGTGAAGATTAAAAAAATAATTTAAACAATTTTTTTCACGCCATTGGCGAAAAAAAGAATCAATTGAAGCTAATGGCTTTTTGGTGCAAAAGTCTCTCTGGGAGGCCAGGGATCAGAACTATTTACATAGTAATGGTTCCATTAATTCTTCCTAATAACTGACTACTCACTGTTAGGCTCATGTCATCCAATGTTAAATTTGCATGTTAAATTTAAATTGGTTATGACTATGTGATCTTCAATGTTAGAAAAATTAGAGGATTAAATATGCTGTGTTATGACATTAAATTAGATAAATTGGAAAGGAATAGACTGCAGTTAATGTTGCATTTTGGAATAAATGGATAATGATAGGAAGCAGAGTGATGAATGGCTCGCACTCTGTCTCCACTCTCATGGCTGATGTGTGTATATTCTTCACTGTTTAATATTGAGGGCCCCCTCCTTGTTTACTGCAAGGGTATCGGTAGCATAGTGGTTATGTTACTGGGCTAGTGATCCAGAGGTCTGGATTATATAAGCCTAGTAGTATATGTAGTTCAAATCCTACCACGGCAGCTGGGAAATTTTAATTCAATTAATTAAATAAATCTGGAATAAAAAACTGGTATCAGTAATGGCAACCAAACCGTCGGCTTGTTGTAAGCAAAACAACCAACTGATTCACTAACGTCTTTTAGGGAAGGAAATCTGCCGCCCTCACCCGGTCTGGCCTATAAGTGACTCCAGACCCACAGCAATGTGGTTGACTCTTAACTGCCCTCTGAAATGGCCCAGCGAAACACTCAGTTGTCACCACCACATTCTCAAGTGCAAATAGTGATGGACAATAAATGCTGGCCTTGCCACCAATGCTCACCATCCATCCCATGAATGAACAAAAAAAAAGTCGGAGATCCAGCAATAGGGGATTATCCGAAAGGTGATTTGTAAAATAGACCATAGAATCATAGAATGGTTACAGTAAAGAAGGAGGCTGTGAAGCCCGTGCTGGCTCTCTGCAAGAGCAGCTGGTCCCACTCCCCCCGCCCTTTCCCCATAGCCTAGCAATTTTTTTTTCCTTCAGGTACTTATCCAATTCCCTTTTGAAAGCCACAATTGAGTCTGCCTCCACCTCCCTGTCAGGCGGTGCATTCCAGATACTAACCACTCGCTGCGTAAAAAAGTTTTTCCTCATGTCGCCTTTGGTTCTTCTGCCAATCACCTTAAATCTGTGTCCTCTGGTTCTCGGCCCTTCCGCCAATGGGAACAGTTTCTCTCTATCTACTCTGTCTAGACCCATCATGATTTTGAACACTTCTATCAAATCTCCTCTCAACCTTCTCTGCTCCAAGGAGAACAACCCCAGCTTCTCCAGTCTATCCACGTAACTGAAGTCCCTCATCCCTGGAATCATTCTTGTAAATCTTTTCTGCACCCTCTCTAAGGCCATCACATCCTTACTAAAGTGCAGTGCCCAGAATTGGACACAATACTCCAGTTGAGGCCGAACCAATGTTTTATAAAGGTTCATCATAACTTCCTTGCTTTTGCACTCTTTGCCTCTATTTATGAAACCCAGGATCCTCTATGCTTTTTTAACCGCTTTCTCAACCTGCCCTGCCACCTTTAACGATTTGTGCACATATACCCCCAGGTCTCTCTGTTCATGCACCCCCTCTAGTATTGTACCCTTTAGTTTATATTGCCTCTCCTCGTTCTTCCTACCAAAATGCATCACTTCGCACTTTTCTGCATTAAATTTCATCTGCCACGCGTTCGCCCATTCCACCAGCCTGTCTATGTCTTCTTGAAGTCTATGACTATCCTCCTCACTGTTCACTATACGTCCAAGATTTGTGTCATCTGCAAATTTTGAAATTGTGGCTTGTACACCCAAGCCTAAGTCATTAATATATATCAAGAAAAGCAGTGGTCCTAGAACCAACCCCTGGGGAACGCCACTTTATACGTTCCTCCAGTCCGAAAAACAACCATTCACCACTACTCTCTGTGTGGGTGTGCATTCGTGTGTGTGTGTGAATTCATGCGTGTATGTGTGCATTTGTCTGTGTGCATTTGTGTGTGCGTGCATGAATGCATTTGTGTGTGTGTGATTTGTGTGGGCGTATGCGTGCGTGTGCATTTGTGTGCGCATGTTCACTTGTGTGTGTGTATGTGCGTGTTTGCAACAATAACAACTTAGAGTCATAGGCCTAGAAATTCATTAAGGCGCTGCCAGCATTGCGCCCAGTTAACGCCTAAAGGGTGAGTTTGCGCCAAAAATGAGTTTGCGCAGATATTCAGCGCAGCGGTATTGGCGGCGGTAGCCGTTAGCGCTGCGCCGGCACCGATGACGTCATCGGTGTGCGCAGTGCCCCGGTTCCACCCCGAAACCGCGCCGATCCCCATATGTAGTTGCGGCCGCCTCCTCCGAAGTGGCCGCAAACAGCGACCAGAAAACGGGGCCGTCCTGCTGCCTTAGTGGGGCGCTTTAAAGTGGAAGGTGCGGCCGGCCGCTTTTGCGGCGGCAGCCTGCCCGCACCTCCTTCCCCGGCCTCCTCCACCCCCCCCCCCGTGGCATTGCCGGCTGCTTTCCGCGAGCCCGGCACTTCTCCGTGGTGCCGGGCTCATTTGCCGGCACTATCCAGCGGCGATCTCCCCGTTGCAGGCAGCTCCCCCTTAAGAGAAGGAGGAGGCCTGCAGTACCGCAGCCTGCCGCTGTGCAGCGCCTGGCGCAGTGGCGCCAAGAGCGGTGATATTCAGTGTCAGCGCACCAAGCGGAGGCGGGCACACCCTGGTATAGCGCCCGCTTCCGAATTGGGGCGCTAACAATAAACATCTGGCGATCGCTATAGGCTTCCCGCCCAGCGCTAACCTTTGGGCGCTAGCTAGCTGGCGGGGCCATAGTGAATTTCTAGGCCATAGAGTCATAATGGCACAGAAGGAGGCCATTCGGCCCATCGAGTCCGTGCCGGCTCTCTGTAGAGCAACCCAGTCAGTCCCATTCCTCCGCTCTATCCCCGTAGCCCTGCAAGTTTATTTCCCTCAAGTGCCTATCCAGTCTCCCCTTGAAAACATTGAGAGCAGGATTTTACTGGCCCTGAGGAGGCGGGTCTGGAGGCGGGACTTCTGGTAAAATCAAAAAGAATGGGAGCAGGTCTCGAACCCGCTCCCAACCCGCCTCCAACCAATCTTCCCAGGAGTCGGGTCCCCGATTTGCTCAGGGACCCGACTCCTAGCGACGTGAAAAGGGGTACAGCCACTTAACTGCCTGTTAACAGATAGTTAACAGGCAGTTAAGAGGCTTTTTCCCATTTTGAGACTTCTGCTGCGGGCTTCCCGACATTGGGAAACCCTACCAGGATAAGTGAGGCATGCTGTGGGTCTGTTGTAATGTTTGTGTATAGATGACAACTGCAGAAGTGGTGTGAAGGATGCAATGGGACACTGGTGAGTATCAGAGGTAAGGAAATGTTGGGAAAGTCATTTTTAATGTGTTTAGGTTTTTCCGTAGGTGACAAGCTTTGAAGTGTTTGTGTGGCCTCACCTCATTGGGAGAAGTGACAGATCGCTTCTGTACCCTCATCTGCAGCTGCCATCTGTTTTATCCTAAGGAAAGAGTCATTGGAGAGCTTGGGTGCAAGGGCTCAGCTTTGTACAGTGATTGTCAGTGTTTGACAGCACCCCAATGCTGTCAAACACTGTCAAATCATCTGTCAAAAATAAATGGCTCATGTCCCTTTAAGAAAACCGGCCGACTAAAATTCATCAACTGACGTCATCTGACACCGTCTTTCCCTTAATTGGCCAGCAAGCCCGCAGGGCGGGGCTTAACCGGGCCAATCAGGGGAAAATAGGGCCTGTGCGTCGGACGTCACTGGGGGTTGGACTAGAACCCAGAAGGCAGCAGTCCCGCCCCCAACTCGTCTCGGCAGGTAAAATCCAGCCCTGAGTGTCTCCGCTTCCACCACTTCCGTCGGCAGCAAATTCCAGGTCCTCACCACTTGCTGTGTAAAGAAGTTTTTCCTCATATCCCCCCTGTATCTCTTGCCCAAAACATTAAATCTGTGTCCCCTAGTCCTTGTACCATCAACTAGTGGGAACAGCCTTTCCCCGTCTAGCCTAACCAAACCCGTCATAATCTTGTACACCTCTATCAAATCACCCCTCAACCTCCTTTGCTCTAATGAAAACAAATCCAGCTTCTCCAACCTGTCCTTGTAGCTAAGATCCCCCATCCCCGGAACCATTCTGGTAAATCTCCTCTGCACCCTCTCAAGTGCCTTCACATCCTTCCTAAGTGTGGTGACCAGAACTGGACGCAATACTCCAGTTGTGGCCTAACCAGCGCTTTATAAAGGTTCAGCATAATTTCTCTACTTTTGTATTTAATACCTCTATTTATGAAGCCCAAGATTCCATATGCTCTGTTAACCACTCTCTCAATATGTCCCGCCACCTTCAGGGACTGATGCACATTAACTCCCAGGTCCCTCTGTCCCTGCACACTCTTTAAAACTGTGCCATTAAGTGTATATTGCCTCTCCCTGTTCCTTGTATTTATATAGCAACTTTAACGTAGAAAAACGTCCTGTGGTGCTCCACAGAGGCCGCATTGAGAAAACAGGGGCCAAGCCAAAGGAGATATTCAGAGGAGTGCACGGTGGCATAGTGGTTAGCACTGTTGCCTCACAGCGCCAGGGACCCGGGTTCAAATCCGGCCTCGGGTGACTGTCTGTGTGGAGTTTGCACATTCTCCCCGTGTTTGCGTGGGTTTCCTCCGGGTGCTCTGGTTTCCTCCCACAGTCCAAAGATGTGCGGGTTAGGTTGATTGGCCATGATAAATTAAGGTGTGGAGATGCCGGAGTTGGACTGGGGTGGACAAATGTAAGAAGTCACACGACACCAGGTTATAGTCCAACAGCTTTATTTGAAATCACAAGCTTTCGGAGTGCTGCTCCTTCTTCAGGTGAAGTGGAGAAATGCATAAAGACACAGCTTATATAGTCAGAGAATCATGTCAGATGTTTACAGGTAACCTTTCCAACTGCCATTTATCACACCTCGGCAGAGAGATAATCACAGCAGTCAAAGGTGTGAATGGTGTCCAAACAGGTCAGTCAGGGAAACATTACATCAAAGAACAATGAGGTGGGGTCACAAGGGGTCAAATATTGCAGATGCTGGGGTCTGTATGAAAAACAAAAAAACAGACAAAAAACATTTTTTTGGCTGGAAATCACAGCAGGTCCGGCCGCATCTGTGTAGAGAGAACAAGCCAATGTCGACTCGAGTCTGGATGACCCTGCATCAGGTGGGGTTACATGTAGCGTGACATGAACCCAAGATCTCGGTTAAGGCCGTCCTCATGGGTGCGGAACTTGGCTATCAGTTTCTGCTCGACGATTTTGCGTTGTCGTGTGTCTCGAAGGCCACCTTGGAGAATGCTTACCCATCTGACATGATTCTCTGACTATATAAGCTGTGTCTTTATGCATTTCTCCACTTCACCTGAAGAAGGAGCAGCGCTCCGAAAGCTTGTGATTTCAAATAAAGCTGTTGGACTATAACTTGGTGTCGTGTGACTTCTTACATGATAAATTAACCCTTAGTGTTAGGGGGATTAGATACGTGGGGTTACGGGGATAGGGTGGGATATGTGTCGGTGCAGGCTCGATGGGCCGAAATGGCCTCTATCTGCACTGTTGTGATTCTGTGAGTGACCAAAAACTTTTGATGAAGAAATACAAGGAGGGTTTCGAAAGAGGAGAGGAAGAGTGTATCTTGGGAATATTTTCAACCTCAGCTCTTTATCTCCCCTTCCCTTTTTCCCCAAGAAGCCCAATTATCACCAGAACCTGACTGTCACATTAGGTTACGATTAATTCACCGGTGAGGGAGCTGATTCGTAGAATCACCCTTCTGCATCCTCCATTACTTGTCGACAAAACCATTTAATTTCACAATGCTCCACCTAGGTTGAGGCTGTCAGTGTTGTGGTAGTTACTAGCACTGTGGTGAGAGTAGCTTCCGAGGTTGCAGAAAAGACTTGCAAACTCTAGACACCTCAATCTGTGCTCAAAATGGAGTCAGCAAGAGCCTTTCCCTTAGGCAAGTAAGCGGGTGTCATGTGGGAGTATTTATTGGGATTTCCATGCTCTGCATTAATGACCTCGTTCAATGGGCACTGAGCTTCCGCCTCAGGTTGACAGAGGTGTTTCCCGAGCCGTGTGATTCACGTGGCCATCCAGTGAAATTCAAAAGCTCTGCTTAAAATCCCTGTTAAGGGTCTCACGACAAGGAGTTAATGAGATTAATTAGGTCACCCGCCTTTGCCGTTTGGGTCTGTGGCGCGCTAGCAAAGGCGCCCGAGTTAAAGGCACGAGGAGACGGGATGATGGCGCGTTCCTGACCTGCTCCCATCTTCTGCAAACTTTACTGCCGACCCGGTTTCAAACACGCACGCATTGCAGTGGGAAAATTCTGGCCAATGTAATTTAAAATCGTGGAATTTCACAGCATAAAGGAGGCCATTCAGCCCATTGTATCTGTGCTGTAAACTCCAATGGGGTAGATCGACTCTGTGCGATAATGTCAACTGGGCGAGAGAGCGAGTCGGCAGCCAATTTCACATCTCTCCCCATTTGCATTTCCATTGGCTTCCATAGTTTTACATTATCGCACAAAGTCGAATTACCCCAATGATTCTAAAGTGCTGGCTCTCTGAAAGAACTATCCATTTGTTCCCATTCGCCTGCTCTTTCTCCATCCATTTCTACGTTTTTTGTTGTTTTAAATATTTGCCTACTTTTCGTTTAAAAGCCGCAATACATTCTGCTCCCATCACTGTTACACAGAGGGCATTGCATGTCCTAGCAACCCTCTCCTAACCTCGTCCTTTGATCTTTTCGGGAGTCTTAGGTTTCATTTCTGTAATAATACCAGTATGAACAATTCTCTAATGCTGCTAATATTTATGTTTATTATTACAAAATAATTTTGAAAACACCCTGTGTAAAGCAGCAAGAACAACAACTTGCATTTATATAGCACCTTTAACGTAGTAAAAATGTCCCAAGGCGCTTCGCAGGAGCGTAAATCAGAGAAAAATTGACACCGAGTAACATAAGGAGATATTAAGGACAGGTGACCAAAAGCTTTGTCAAAGAGGTAGGTTTTAAGGAGCGTCTTAAAGGAGGAAAGAGAGGTGGAGAGGCGGAGAGGTTTAGGGAGGGAATTCCAGAGCTTAGGGTCGTAGCTGCTGAAGGCACGGCCACCAATAGTGGGACGAAGGAAGTGATACAGTGTGATGATGTATATTTAATATCATCAGTCAGTTAATTAGTCACATCAAAAAAAAACGCAGCCCAGCTTCAAACTTGAAATATCAGAAAACCAACATTGATGATGTTTACATTGAGTCGTGTTCATTCTAGTCCTTTTTTCTCTAAGGTCGTGTATCATTTTCCCTTTCATTCGTAGGCTTCAGTTTGAACCAGGACAGTAATGGCAGCTTCATTCATTAATCTCCGTTTGCTAACGATTCTGACACTGATATTTTGCCAGGCGCCTGTTAAGATAGAAAGGCCATTCGTGATGCGCTATCAACAATACCAAAGACTACGAAATGGACTTATATGAAGTAGGCTTTTATTGACTAAGAACTAGAGCATGCCTCTGCTAGTGAATCCATCCTAAGAGCTCCCGGGGGAAGGGTGGTGAGTCACCTTTATACCCGGGCTTAGGGGTGGAGCCAGGGGCTGAGACATGCCTGGACTTGTACAGGGTTAACAGTGGTTTACCACACAGGCATGTACAGGTTAACAGTGGTTTACCACATTCACCCCTCGTTTAAAAAAGAGTCCGGCGGGGTGAAGTGTTTCAAAAGTTCGTATACGAAAGTCTCTCCGGGGGTCTTGTCTGCCGTAATGATCTTCGTGGTGCCGGTTGCGGCGGTTCTTTGCCCGCGGCCGCTCCTCGCGTGGGACGGAGCACTGGCGTGTCGTCCTCTCGGGGTAGGGATGGCACCGGCATGTCGTCAGTTCGTGGTAGACACCCCGGTGGTGCGTCGTGGGTAGTGGTGGTGGGTGGAGGTAGTGGATGGTGATCGATGGTGTTTCGGGTGGTACCTGAGGGTGCGAGGTCTCGAATTGAGACTGTGTCCTCCCGCCCGTCAGGATACGCCACGTAGGCGTACTGTGGGTTGGCGTGGAGGAGGTGAACCTTTTCGTCCAGGGGGTCCGTCTTATGGCTCCTCACGTGTTTCCTGAGCAGGACGGGTCCCGGAGACGTCAGCCATGGCGGTAGTGATGTCCCCGAGGTGGATTTCCTGGGGAAGACGAACATCTTCTCGTGAGGGGTGGCGTTTGTGGCAGTACAGAGCAGTGATCATATGGAGTGGAGCGCATCGGGGAGGACATCTTGCCAGCGGGAGATTGGGAGGCCCTTGGATTTTAGGGCGAGCATGGCGGTCTTCCACACCGTTGCATTCTCCCTCTCTACCTGTCCGTTACCCCGGGGGTTGTAGCTGGTAGTCCTGCTCGTGGCTATGCCCTTCTCGAGCAGGTACTGGCGCAGCTCGTCGCTCATGAACGACGAGCCCCTGTCGCTGTGGATGTAATTGGGGAAGCCAAATATGGCGAACAGGTCATGGAGGCACCTGATGACTGTGGCGCTGGTCATGTCCGGGCAGGGGATGGTGAAGCGGAAACGCAGTCGAAAAGGCAATTTGTGGCATGGCCATTTACCTTTATGTTCATCATGGACCTGGCTAGTTGATGGGGCCTAGATTGGTCCAGGGTGATGGAGGCCATCGTCGAGGTCGGTGGGTCGCTGTAGTATTCGCCCGCGCCGAGGGCCTGGTCCCGAGATGGTGTCCAAGATGGCGGCTCCCCCTCGGCTGGTGGTGTCCAAAATGGCGGCCCGCACGGCTCACACGTGGTTGGTGGAGTCCAAAATGGCAGCCTGTACGGTTCACATGCGGCGCTGCTGGAATTGGGGGTCGATTTCACCTTGCACACTCTCGCGTAGTGGCCTTTCTTGCCGCATTTGGAGCAGGTCGCGTCCTTTGCTGGGCATTGCTGTCTGGGGTGCTTGGCCTGGCCGCAGAAGTAGCATTTCTGGCCTCTGGTCATTGCAGCTGTAGTTGGGCTGCTGGCGGCTTGTGGCCTTACCGGGTCCCAAGATGGCTGCTCCCGTGGCATCCATGTGGCCATCCGGTCAGGGGGGTAGGCGTCCATGTTCTGGAGGGCCACGTCTAACGAGTTAGCGAGGGCCACCGTCTTCTGCAGGTCGAGCCCCCTCTGTTCCAGCAGCCTCTGCCGAGTATAGTTGGACCTGATGCCGGCTACGTAGGCGTCTCGGATCAGGTCTTCCGTGCATTCCTTGGCCGTCACCACTTTGCAATTACAGTCCCGGCCGAGGACTCTCAGTGCCAGTAAATATTCAGCGCCCGATTCCCCGGGGCGCTGTTTTTGGGTAGCCAGGAGGTGTCTGGCATAGACCTCGTTAACAGGCCTCACGTATTGTTCCTTTAGCGTCGTGATAGCGGCCGCGTAAGTAGTGGCGTCTCGGATGATCGAGTAGACTCGGTGGCTCACCCGTGAGTTCAAGACAAGCCGTTTTGCGTCATCTGTAGTGACAGTAGTGCTGGAGGCCTCCAGGAAGGCTTCGAAACAGTTCAACCAGTGTTCAAAGTTATTGGCTGCATCTGCTGCTTGAGGATCCAGGTCTAAACGTTCCGGCTTCAAGATTTGCTCCATGTTGAAAATTAGTCAATAAAATTGATGCGCTATCAACAATACCAAAGACTATGAAATGGACTTATATGAAGTAGGCTTTTATTGACTAAGAACTAGAGCATGCCTCTGCTAGTGAATCCATCCTAAGAGCTCCCGGGGGAAGGGTGGTGAGTCACCTTTATACCCGGGCTTAGGGGTGGAGCCAGGGGCTGAGACATGCCTGGACTTGTACAGGGTTAACAGTGGTTTACCACACAGGCATGTACAGGTTAACAGTGGTTTACCACAATTCGGCCCATCATGCCTGTGCCGGCTCTATGAACGAGCTCTCCAATTAGTCCCACTCCCCCCACTGCTCTTTCCCCAGGGCCCTGCAAATGTTCCCTTTTCAAGTATTTATCCAATTCCCTTTCAAAAGTTACTATTGAATCTGCTTCCACCGCCCTTTCAGGCAGCGCGTTCCAGATCATAACATCTCCTCTCTGGTTCTTTTGCCAATTACCTTAAATCTGTGTCCTCTAGTTATCAACCCTTCGGTCACTGGAAACAGTTTCTCTTTATTCCCTCTATCAAAACCCTTCACAAGTTTGTGTATTTTTAAATTTTAGATTAATATACAGGAATAGATTTTTAAGGAAAGTTAACCATATTTCGGTACAGACTGGTCACTTTGAATTATTTGTGTTGCAGTAACCCTGATCAGTTTACCAATCTGACCTCATTAGCGGAAATTGCCATTTACAGTACAGTAGGATATCGTCAATTCCGCGTGACTCCCCCCCGCCCCTCCCAGCCCCTCCGTGAATGGTTCCACAGCGCTGTATTATCGGTGCTCCAACCCTCTTTCTCCCAAAAGAATCCCATGCCCTTTCGGGGGAGCCAGTCTGCCCCTGTAAGGCATGATAAATGAGGATAAAGACACCTAGCAAGTCTCCTGGAACATCTCTTTGCAAGGACAGATAAAGAGTGTGGTGTTTTATCAGCAACTTGCTTTTAGATAGTGCCTTTAACATCGTAAAACATCCCAGGGCGCTCCACTGGAGTGTAATCGATGCCGTGCCAAAGAAGGAGACATTAGGGATAGGTGACCAAAAGCTTGGTCAAAGAGGTAGGCTTTAAAGAGGATCTTAAAGGAGGAAAGAGAGAGGCGGAGAGGCGGCGAGGTTTAAGGAGGCAATTCCAGACCTTGGGGCCGAGGCAACTGAAGGCACGGCCGCCAATGGTGGGTAGTGGTTCACTGCAGTGATATGTGGCACATATCTGCTGTTTGTCTTTGAGTTTAACTCTTCAGATTAGAGATAAATGGAGCTAGATTTCAATTCAATTCAATTCAATTTTATTTGTCATATATGCAGCAGACGTGCGTACTGCACAATGAAATGTTGATTTTTACGAGTCCTCTCAACATTGGAATAAATATGGCATAACAATGATAAAAATACTAATAGAAATACAGTAATAATAAATAAAACAACAGTAATAAATAATAATAAATTATTCATTCATGAGTCTTATGGTCTGGGGGTAGAAGCTGTTTCGAAACCTACTGGTACGAGACCGTATGCTTCGATATCTCTTACTGGACGGGAGCAGGGCGATGAGGTTGTGGCTGGGGTGGCTCGTGTCTTTGATGATTCTCAGGGCCTTCCCCCGGCACCTCTCGGGATAGATATCCTGCACAGCAGGTAGTTTAATCCCTATAGTATGTTGTGCAGCTTTCACCACCATCTGTAGATGGTTTCTTTACCGCCTGTGTGTTCCTCATCGTCAGGGCGAAGCGTGAAAAGGAAAGTCTGGTGGGAAGGATTGCCTGAACCCGTCAGGTTTTCCTTCCATTTAAATAAACGGGAGAGAAGGTAGGGGAGTTCCGTGAACGGCGGGTGGTTCTTCTCTCTCTGCCGAGGCCACGTTTAGTCCCCTGGCGCTGAAAGGACAGAAGTCTGCCCAATGCTGTCCTGCATGAAAAGCAACTTATTCCTTTTATAGAAAGAAAAGACTTGCATTTCTATAGCGCCTTTCACAACCTCAGGATGTCCCAAAGCGCTTTACAGCCAATGAAGTACCTGTACTTTTTGAAGTGTAGTCACTGTTGTAATGTAGGAAACGCGGCAGTCAATTTGTGCACAGCAAGCTCCCACAGACAGCAATGTGATAATGACCAGATAATCTGATTTGTTGGTGACATTGATCCAGGGATAAATATTGGCTGGGACACCTGGGAGAACGCCCCTCCTCTTTTTCAACATAGTGCCATGGGATCTTTTACGTCCACCTGAGAGAGCAGACGGGGCCTCGGTTTAATGCCTCATCCGAAAGACGGCACCTCCAACAGTGCAGCGCTCCCTTAGTACAACACTCGGAGTGTCAGCCTGGATTATGTGCTCCAGTCTCTGGAGTGGGACCTGAAGCCAGGAGCTTCTGACTCAGAGGTGAGAGAGAGTGCTGCCCACTGAGACACGGCTGACACCTTATATGAGTAGAGGAGGATTGAGGGAGATGGGGAGAGACCAGGTCTTTGCGCATAAGCAGATTCACTATTTCTAATCCTGATGGACTCTTGCCCTTAGAGCTAGTTTCTTCTCCTCACTCCACGGTTGTCCATTATAATTAGGGTGATGGATTCCATAGGTGGGAACTCACTGTGAGTAATGCTATTGTACAGAAGCTTAATACGCCCATATCAAATTCCTCTTTCTGCTGTTTCACGACAGGGTTTTGCCTGTTTATTTTAAAACCGCGTTAAACTAGCAGAGTGAGAAATTCAGTGGGAGCGCGTTAAATGTTCCTGCAAACCACCTCCGACAATCTTTTCCACTGACTAATTCTGTAAATTTATTAGATCCGTTTCCAGTAAATTTATTAAACACATTGGGTAAAGTTTATTCTGGTTGTCAGCCAATTCTGATTCCCGCCACACTCCCATATTTCTGGTTGTTGCAATCACTGGGCCTGAGTTTGCGATCGGGGGCTTCCCCGCCTCCGATCATCAAAAAATCTACCTGGTGGTCCGGGAGATACGGAGACTCGCGCTAGAAATGTTAGAAATGCGCAGAGGCCCACGTATCCCTGAGATCACGTGAGCTGGCCCAACCAATGAAAGAAGAGAATCTCCATTCATATTTATGGGAGATCTGTACATACGGAACTGTCATAAGTATGAATGGGGATGACTTAAAAAATACACCAACACATGAAATAATTTTTTTAAATTACATATTTAAAATGAATTATAATGTAATTTCATTAAATATTTTAAACAAAAATTAAATAAAATAAAAAAAAGATGTGTATGTTTTAACGGGGCTAAAAATAAACTTACCTTATTGGACAGGGTTTTTAATGTATAAGTGAGTGATAACATTTTATCTTTCTGTTTTTTAAAACTCTTATGCTGGTAAAAGCAGATCTCATGTCCAGGCGTAAGAATTCCATGGCCTTCCAGCAGGCGGAAGTTGAGCAAATAGCGCAACTCTCCCCCCCGCGGAGGCCCGTCTCCCGGGGTTGCGGAGGTTCTGCCAAGAGGATTCTTGACAGATCGCAAGTGCCGGGTTTTGGCGCACGCGCTTCGTGCGCCCAAACCCGGAACCTGCGCGGCCCCTATGGGCGCAAGCACACCTCATACACACCCACGGGGGGTCGCAAAATACGGCTCATTGAGTTTATGCGAGTTATATAAATACATACATAATAACATAGCAATGCTTTGGGCACAAAAATGCATTTGTTCATCTAGCTGACCTTTCCAAACCTCCCATTAGTTTCCTTATCCTAATCCCTCCTTGTCTCTGTAACCTCCTCCAGCTCTACTACCCTCTGAGATCTCTGCGCTTCTTCAATTCTGCCCTCTTGAGCATCCCCGATTTTCATCGCTCCACCATTGGCGGCCGTGCCTTCCTCTGCCTGGGCACTAAGCTCTCCGCCTCTCTGCCTCTCTCTTCCTTTAATTTGTTCCTTAAAACTTACCTCTTTGACCAAGCTTTTGGTCGCCTGTCCTAATAGCTCCTCATGTGGCTCGCTGTCACGTTGTGTTTGATAATCGCTCCGTTGAAGCACCTTGGGACATTTTACTATGTTAATGGCACTGTATAAATGCAAGTTGTTGCTGTTGTTATTGTGAACATATGAAAATACCAGACAGGAAAAGACCCACTGGCCCATCCAGCTTATCCCACAAAGTTGTGATGCCTTCTACACTCCCCACACACCCAGTGTCACATAATCTCCTGGGACAGGTGCAAAAACAGAGGAAAACCCAGGCCAGTTAAAGCTCTGGGAAACTTGTCCACACCCTGAAAACAAAGAAAATCCATTCCTACATAACAGTATTGTAGTGTTGTGTACGTTCATGGTCAGGTCCATAGTTTTCAGGATGTCCATCCAACCATGCACCTTCTGACTTCCATCTTTCCTTTTGTTATATAGGTGGGAGCTCCTCTGCTCATCTTGAACCATTCCCAGACTAGGACAGAGGAGGACACATGTGATTTCAAGCCGCAAATGGTTACTGACGTAAAAAAACTACTAGGCACTTGGTCTGAGTGTTAAACAAAGCTTTAATCAACTGTTTTACAACATGGAGGTCTAGTTGTGTCCTTCGCTAGTTCCTGTTAAGAATGTCCTGCGCAAGCTGGGCCCGTGCCCGAGTATTTATACTCTCCCTGGACAGCGCCACCCGCAGGCTGCCCAGTATTATTTCATAAGTCTTTCTTTCATGAATGACTGATTCATGTCAGTTACTATACTTTCATCTTCCCGTTAACCTTTGGTTGTTTGATGGAGATTCATTTCTTTGGGGTATAAATTGGGTGATGGCGCAAAGCGGATGATATTTACACTATTAAAACCCCTCATCATTTTGTTTCCCCTATTAAATCTCCCCTTAACCTTCTCTGCTCTAAGGAGAACAATCCCAGCTTCTCCAATCTCTTGACATAGCTGAATTCCCTCATCACTGGTACCATTCTATTAAATCGCCCTTTAACCTTCTCTGTTTACCCCCTCTTCGTGACTACCACCCCCACAACCCCCGCTTTTTACACCTGACCCGGTTTTCTTGGGCAGAGTGTAAAACAGGCTTCCGATTGGCTACCGCCCCAAGACCAATTTATACCCCAAGAACTTTGACCTCATGGGGGCAACAGAAAGCCTTGGGGAGCACGATAGCTGCTCCCCAAATTGCAGTGCGTTCCTTCAGGAACTACGGGGGAGAAGTTGTGAAGGCGGGGGTGATACCAGTTCCGGGCGTAATCTCTTGCTCCTGATCTCCCCCCGGAAATGCGTCAGGTGGCCAAACTGGAAGCCAGCATCTTCCGAGTGTGAAGGACGCCCGTGAGAAACAGGCGTTAGAGGCCTCGAATATGCTAATCAGAGAACTGTTTCAGGACCCCGCTCGAAATTCGTCATAAAATGGGCAGAGTGTACGGCGCACATAAATAATCCATAGGTCATATGTTCAAATACCACCAATGCTAAACTGTGAACTGAATTCAATAAATAGCCTTCAATAGGGAATTTGGATCCATACTTGAAGGAGAAAGAATTGCAGGGATATGGGGAAAGAGCGTGGGGAGTGGGACTAACTGGATTGGTCTTCGAAAGAGCCGGCGCAGACTCGATGGGCCGAATGGCCTCCTTCAGTGCTGTACTATTCTATGATTCTAAGAGATAAAAAGATAAAAATGACTGTGAAAGCTGCCAGATTGTTGTAAAAACCCAACTGGTTCATTAATGTCCTTCAGGGAAGGGAACCTGCCACCCTTACAAGTTGCTCCAATCTCACGCTATGTGGCTGACTCTTAATGCCCAAGGGCACCTTGGCAGTATTGCCTATTCCTTGGAATATAGAGGATCAATTGGTACCTAATAGCTTTGTAGTGTTTTATTACTAGGGTCTGCAGTGGCCTAAGTGATGGCCGTCGATGAAAAGATAAGTTAACTTTTATTTTATACTTGTGTTTATGTGGAGCTAGGAGGACCAGCTGTCGGCCCAGGCTTGTCCCCCCGCTCCCCCCACCCGGTATGCCTTCTCCTCCTCCCCTCACCCCATCCCCCACCTTCTCCACCAACCCCCAGGACCTACCCGCGGGCCGGCTCGCCTTCAGAGCGGGATTATTTTCCTGAGGTCCTGACCAGCCAGCTGCATCAGGGACGTCACATTGGAGACGGCAACTTGTCCATTTTATGGAAGTGAGGCCAAATATCCAGCGAGCCCCATGTCGAGATCTTTGGGCGTCCTTTCCAGTCACGTCGCCCATTTCATGTCAGTTTCCGGCACTGCACGAATTTCTTGGCCGACTGCTCTTATAAAATCGTAGAATCATACAGCACAGAAGGAGGCCTTTCGGCCCATCGTGCCTGTGCCGGCTCTTTGAAAGGGCTCTCCAATTCGTTCCATTCCCCTCTGCTCTTTCCCCAGAGCTCTGAAAATTTCTCCTTTTCAAGTATTTATCCAATTCCCTTTTGAAAGTTACTATTGAATCTGCTCCCACCGCCCTTTCAGGCAGCGCGTTCCAGATCACAACAACTCGCTGCGTCAAAAAAATTCTCCTCATCTCCCCCTCTGGTTCTTTGGCCAATCACCTTCAACCTGTGTCCTCTGGTTACCGACCCTCCTGCCACTGGAAACAGTTTCTCCCTATCTACTCAGTCAAAATCTCTTGTACCACAGATTTACAACCCCTTAGAGTGATGCTGCTTTCTGGGGTTGGGGAGAGCCGCCATTTGATTTTCATGCACTCAGGTTTTGGGTTTGCAGGGTAGAGGTGGTAAGGGGGAGGAGGGAGAAGAGTGGATGAGGAGAGAGGTGGCGGGCGAGACAAGGGAGGAAGGAGGAGGGAGGAGGTTCGATCAGATCGGGATTTTCCTTCCTGCTGGCATTCTGGGACTAGTGGATTTTCTCAGAAGGTTCTGGATTCCTTCCCTCCAATGTTTTGGTTATTAATGTTTCACCAGTTAGTTACCCTTTGTCACATCTTACTTGGTATCGGCTTACTAGACCTACTGTTGTCTGTATTTTCCTCCCTTACAGCCATCATCCCATATCAGAAGGAAGACCTAGAGGGAAAGTTTCCCCTCCCCTGGTTCCAGTTACCTTATTGTAGTCCTTGTACTCTGTTACTCATATTTTATTGTCATCCTGCGATATTTTCCCTCCGCCATCTTTCCCCTTGGGAGCCGTACAGCGATCTCATAGCTGTTAAGACTAGGTCTGGTTTCACACAGTGCAGTAAATGAACAGTATCCCATTTCCTCCACTGAAGTTCGTATCTCATGGTTCTTAGCACTTTCAATGTCAGGCTGTCAAAGTAGGAGCTTTGTAATGATGTGGATATTTAAACCCAACTTAACCTCTCCACACTTTGGGTTTTCATTGGCTGGCAACAAGAGCTGTTCACTATCAAGATCTTTAGAATGAAGATGAATGCTCATAATTGGAGGGAAAAAAAATGGAGCGATTTATCTTTTCCCTGCACTTTTCATCTCCTGAAGGCATTGATTCCCTTGCTGGGGTCTCACTCCACTACCTCACCCAACTCATAGAATCATAGACATTTACGGCACGGAACGAGGCCATTCGGCCCATTGTGTCCGTGCTGACCGACAAAGAGCTATCCAGCCTAATCCCACTTTCCAGCTCTCGGTCCATAGCCCTGCAGGTTACGGTGCTTCAGGTGCATATCCAAGTACTTTTTAAATGTGATGAGGGTTTCTGCCTCTACCACCCTTTCAGGCAGTGAGTTCCAGACCCCCACCACCCTCTGGGTGAAAAATGTTCTCCTCAACTCCCCTCTAAACCTTCCACCAATTACTTTAAATCTGTGCCCCCCGGTTATTGAAAGTCGTCGTTAGTTATTTGAGAGCCTCGACAGTCAGTGTCAGTAGACTATCCAGCTGTGGAAGTCATCACATCCAAGCCCGACCTTGCCCTCATGCGACATCCACACAAGGCTCAGCACCCACTGGAGAGCAATTCTCTGACCTTCCTTGTCCGAATTGCTCAAAGGTGCAAATGTTACCTTTGAGTTCAAATACTTATACTCTCTCACCTCTGAGTCATGAGGTTGTGGGTTCAAGGCCCACTCCAGAGGCTTGAGCACAAGATCCAGGCCGACACTCCCAGTGCCAGTACTGAGGGAGTGCTGCACTGTCGGAGGTGCCGTCTTTCAGATGAGACGTTAAACCGAGGCCCCGCCTGCCCTGGAGGATGAAAAATATCCCATGGCACTATTTTGAAGAAGAGCAGGGGAGTTCTCCCCGGTGTTTATCCCGCAATCAACATCATTAAACCAGAGGATTTGGTCATTAGCACATTGCTGTTTGTGGGAGCTTGCTGTGCGCAAATTGGCTGCCACATTTCTTACATTACAACAGTGACTACACTCCAAAAGTACTTCATTGGCTGTAAAGCACTTTGGGACGTCCTGTGGTTGTGAAAGGCGCTATAGAAATGCAATTTCTTTCTTTTCTTTAATGTAAACAATTACATTGCATGTAGTCAGTTGATGTATATCCTAATGTAAGTGGTGGGACATGTCCACCCGGGAGCTCTGTTGTTGACCTTGTCAACGTTTGTGGGGTCAGTGTGAGTCTCTCAATTTGTTATTGATGAGCCAGTAGGGGTGTGTCCAGGGCACCTATATACTGCCACATGCCTTAAATTGTAGTGTAAATTGCCTTACTGAAGGTGCTATGTTCTCCCGCTCCCCCCAAAAAGACTTTGAAGTGCCCCCAGAGGCTCCCTTTGTAATTTAAATGATTTAAAAAAAGAATGCCCGCTTTTCCTTTGGTGGTCCACGTACACCACTTGGCAGCTGGTACAATCTAGTCTCAATAGGCATACCTCTGCCAATGAGACTCCAGGTCCCTGTGATACCGAGGGCATGGGACACTCCTGGTATTGGGAGTCCCCTGCCCCTGGTCCTACCCCACTCACTAGCCTTGTAAAGGGAAGGCAGATGCTACACCCTTACAAAGCCTGTGAAATTCCTAGTGAAAGACCGGGATCTGGTCTATCTGGGTCCCGGCCTAAATCCCAGCCCTTCTGCGACACTTGCTGGAAAGGCTGTGGATTTTTTGACTCCAAGGTATTTTTGTTACGCAGAGCGACTCCAGCAAGTCACTCCACAGAGCCACTTGCTGGCCAGAGCTGGCAACTACACTGTGACAGTTGACATAGCAAAATTGAAAGGGAAATGTTGACACAGGAATTTACAATGGTTAGCGAGCAGCATGACAACAGGAAGTAAGGATTGCAGACAGGGAGTGCCAACCCTGGGCAAGATCTGTAATAAATTATAGATGCTAGCAGCATGATAGGCCATCTCCAGTACTTGACCGAGGAGTGCTGATAGTTTCATAGAAACATAGAAGATAGGAGCAGGAGCAGGCCATTCGGCCCTTCGAGCCTGCTCCGCCATTCAACGAGGTCATGGCTGATCATCCAAACCCTAGCACCGGTCCCTACACCGACAGCCATCCCACCCAAGTCCTATCCCCATAACCCCGTAACTGGGTTTCTTAGACGAGAAATAAATGCTATTGCCCATGGTTAGCTCCTGAATATAAGGGGGTTGTAAACCCACCAGGAGGTGTATGCTGACATAAGTGCCGAGACATGTCCACTCGGGAGCTCTGCTGATGACCCTGGCAAAGTTCACAGGGTCGGGGAGCCGTCCTTAGTTTGCCATTCGGGGCTGATTTGCCAATCCTCACCTGTGCAATTTAAAAAATACATTTGTAGAATATTTCTTAAACGATGCTGAATTATTGAGGCCACATTGGCACTGAAGCTTATCATGGGGCACACCATTGCCCCAGGCAGTGCGTTGCAGTGAATGAGACACTGGGAGCAATTTAGATGCTTTCCCACAGGGTGAAAACGTCAACCTAGACGGTTGTTATACACCACCCGTTGGCGGAAGGGAGATCGACATGGTCCATGCTTTCGATGCTATTCCAACGCTCTCCTGGCCTGCCTCTCGTCTTCCACCCTACATAAACATCAGCTCATCCAAGTATCTGCTGCCTGTATACTAACTTGTACCAAGTCCTGTTCATCCGTCACTCCTAAAGCTCGCTGACTAACATTAGCTCATGGTCCGGCAACACCTCGATTTGAAAATTCACATCCTCGTATCCCTCCATGGCCTCACCTGCCCCTATCTCTGTCACCATCTCCAGCCCTACAACCCTCCAAGAGCTCTTCGTTCCTCCAATTCTGGCCTCTTGCGCATCTCGCTCTTGCTTCGCCCCACCATTGGCGGCCGTGCCTTCAGCTGCCATGGCCCTAAGCTCTGGAATTCCCTCTGTAAACCGCTCCGCCTCTCCACCTCTCCCTCCTCCTTTTAGATGCTTCTTTAAACCTACCTTTTTCACCAAGCTTTTGGTCACCTGTCCTAATGTCTCCTTATGTGGCTCGGTGTCAAATTTTGTCTAATTTACGTTCCTGTGAAGCGCCTTTGGGCGTGTGGGATGGCTAGGTGTCAAATTTTGGTCCAATTACATACCTGTGAAAACATCTTATTACCTTAAAGGCGCTATGTAAATGCAAGATGCTGTTGTTGCTGGTGTATGCTTGCCCAGCCGATAGTTACAGATTGTTACAGGCTGTGAAGGAAGACTGAGGAATGCATCCTGAGGTTACTGCCGAACAGTAAGGTAGCATGTAAGAGGTGCATGCATGACCTCGCCCTGCCAATGGGGTCCTGTGTTTGTAGAGAGCGCCGTCATAGACAACACAACAACCCCGATTCCCACAAGTGTGACTCCAAACTGGGAGTGCAGGATCCAGGGATCATCCCACAGTACGTTTTTTCATAGCCTTAGTAAAAATTGTGCTTCATCCAGTGTCGTGTTGATTTGTTGCCAGGGTACAGTTTTGGCCTTGAAATCACTTGATGGAATAGCAGCTCACAAACACCCCTCTTCCCACATTACCTTAGCCAAACCCATTTAAAATAAATGGCTTACCCAAATAGCGGTGAGAGAAATTTCAGATGAACATTTGAAGTGTTTGTACGGTAATATCCCACAGTGTAATTCCGCAGCCTTTGTTTTCAGTATATAGAATGGGCCATATTCGAACGGGCATCATGGGCACTGCACCTCAGGAAAGAAACATTGACCTTGGAGGGGATGCAGCACTGATTCACCAGAATGATACTGGCAGCTTAAAGGGTTAAATTACGAGGGCAGATTGCATAAACTTGGCTTGTATTCCCTTGAGTTTAAAAGGCTGAGCTGGTGATCTGATTGAGGTGTTTAAAATGATAAAGGGATTCGAGAAATGATTTCCTCTGGTGGTGGGGGGGGGGCGGGGGGGGGGTGGTGGGGAATCCAGAAAAAGGGGGCAAAGTCTTAAAATTAGAGCCAGGCTGTTTAGGAGTGAAATCAGGAAGCACTTCTTCACACAAAGGAGAGTGGAAATCGGAAACTCTCCCACCCAAAAGGCTGTGGATTCCGAGGATCAGTTGAAATGTTCAAGGCTGAGACAGATAGATTTTTTTGGGTAAGGGTCTCTGGGGGATATGGAGCAAAGGCGGGTAAATGGGGTTGAGGCGCAGATCAGCCGTGATCTGATAGAATGGTGGGGAACAGGCTCGAGGGGCTGAATGGCCTCCTCCTGCTCCTATTCTCTGGGCTGTGAGTGCTTGTTTTTACAATCCGTGGGGCGGTTTTTGCTTTTTAAAAAAAAATTTTTTTTTTGATATTCTGCACACTCAACTTCAAAGTCTCTTTGTCCAAAGCTAGAGCAGACCGTGCCATTTTCGCACGGATGTTTTTGTAAGCCAGTAGCCCATACCCTGAGCCCAGTCATTCTAAGTGCAGTGGCAGAGAAAAGTGCCGGAACTTGTTGCAATCAGATACAGACCTGCCTGCAGCTGTTTGCGGGAACATTATCTTATGGACATTCAGGTTATCAGAGGATTCATCATCCGTTGATTGAAGATGTTAGGCATTTCGGGACTGGCAGTAGCTAAAGAACCTTTTGAGTGTTAAACTAAGGAAGCCTCCTTCAGGCTATCATCATCATTTACTTTTAGTCCATGGACGTCCATGTTATTTTTGCATTCCCGTGCACAGCTAGTGAAAATAAAAATCCTTTAGTATGAATGTGGTGGTGCTCCAGTGATGTCACGAGATAGGCGATTAGCCAATAACAGAAAGAACTTGCGTCTCCGTTCACGACCTCAGGACGTCCCAGAACGCTTTACAACCAGTTAAGTACCTTTGAAGTGTTGTCACTAATGTCGGGGAACGCGGCAGGCAAGTTGCACAGAGAAAAGTCCAACAAACAGCAATGAAATAAATGAGCAGATTATCTGTTTTAGGGGTTGGTTGAGGGATAAACGTTGTTCCAGGACACCAGCAGGACACCAGGGACAACTCCCCCTGCCTCATCTTCAAAAAAATAGTGCTGCTGAATCTTTTACAGGCACCTGAGAGGGCCAGACAGAGCACCTACAGACACAGCTGCAACTGTTGCCGACCAACTGCAGGTTCAACTCTGGCAATGGCTGACTGAATCATTTCAGGAGATGTTCCGAGTCTGCAGCAGCGTTACCCAGTAAGTTAGCCACAAGCCATCAATGTTCCCCGGTGAGCTGTACTTTGTTCTGCGTGGCCTGCTCCTTTAAGTGGGCGGTCCCTTTAAATATCCGCGCATGTTCCAGGAGTGACCAACAATGGAGATGCCGGTGAGCAGCCAGCGCGGGACCTTTCCCATTGCCACTCGGCCGCACAGCTTAGAGGGGACATTCGAAATAATAACAGAAAACACTGGAAACGCTCAGCAGGCCCGGCAACATCCGTGGAGAGAGAAATAGAGTCAACGTTTCAGGCCGAAACCCTTCGTCAGGACTGAGAAAAAAGCAGGAAATGAAATGGATGAAAAAGCAAGTTTGGGGGCTGGGAAATGGGGGAGGGGATGAAAGAACAAAAGGGAAGGTCTGAGAGGTGAAGAGACATTAAGAGATATTCAAGGCGAGACGAGATGGTAATAGGACAGGTAAAGAAACTTTTTTCTCAGTTCTGACGAAGGGTCTTCGACCTGAAACATTGACTCTGTTTCTCTCTCCACGGATGCTGCCCTGGCCTGCTGAGTTTTTCCAGCGTTTTCTTTTGTTATTTCGGATTTCCAGCATCCGCAGTATTTTGCTATCGTATTAGAGGGGACGTTGCTTGGCACATGTGGCTAATTGAGAATCCACGCACGGTTAATTGCATTTCAAAGACATTGCCATTTCACTTTTAAAAAAAAGAGACAACTTTTTAGGGGGCCGTTACAAAGGCGGCTTTATATGACCTCACCCTGGTTTGGGTGCGACTCATGCTTCACTTAGCTCACGAGTAACACTTCATAATTCACTGTCAGCTTGTGAATTATTGCTCTCTATCGCTTGAGAAGTAAAGCCTGAAGACATCAGTCGTGATGTGGTATGTCATTTAGTTAGCACTGATAGCCTTAGGGCAAGTGTAATTATTTATATTCCTCAGTACAGCCCTGTGGAACAGCGTCGTCCGATAGAAATCGTTGACTAGCCCCGGGTGTTGCTACGGCAACACCATCTTAACCGCATGCACCAAATGTGCAAAATGCCTTGCGCACGATACAGGTGAATGTACACCACACGTGTATATATTTGCTGAACCAACTTCTCCCGCCATTCAGTAACAAAGGAATTAAAGCACTCACATCGATCAAAAAACACTCGCACACTCTGGCTTTCATCTCAGCATTTTAACAACAAACGCACAAAAGGTTAAAGTTCACATGCACACGCCGTGCGAATGAGTGTTGAGATCACATGTCCAAGGGCGGTGTCTATTACTCATTTTTTACTTACTAATCAGACATACAATTATCCACAACTGGATTCCCAACTAGCCACATGTGGCTAATGGTTAATGTATTGAGCAAACCTGCTGTAGATTTAGAGCTTCTGATATTCAACCTGAAAGTATTTTATCAGGAAGATATCAGTTTAATTTATTACTGTGGTTGATGTCCTTTCAAAGGAGCTCAGTCCAATTGACATACAGATCAGTCATGATATATATTTATTATCATAGAATCATAGAATGGTTACGGCACAGAAGGAGGCCATTCAGCCCGTCGAGCCCGTGCTGGCTCTCTGCAACAGCACTTCAGCTAGTCCCACTCCTCCCGCCCTTTCCCCATAGCACTGCAAATTCTTTTCCATCAGGTACTTAACCAATTCCCTTTTGAAAGCCACGATTGAGTCTGCCTCCACCACACTTTCCGGCAGTGCATTCCAGATCCTAACCACTCGCTGCGTAAAAAAGTTTTTCCTCATGTCGCCTTTGGTTCTTCTGCCAATCACCTTAAATCTGTGTCCTCTGGTTCTCAACCCTTCTGCCAATGGGAACAGTTTCTCTCTATCTACTCTGTCCAGATGCCTCATGATTGTGAACATCTCCATCAAATCTCCTCTCAACTTTCCTGCACTATGTGGGAAATCAGGGACACTTCCTGTGTCCCTGACGACCATGTGTGCAGGAAATGTATCCAGCTGCAGCTACTGACAGACCGCATTGCGGCAATGGAGCTGTGAATGGATACATACTGGAGCATTCATGATGCTGAGGACATTGTGGATAGCACATTTAGGGAGTTGGTCACACCGCAGGTAAAGGCTGCACAGGCAGGAAGGGAATGGATGACCACCAGGCAGAGTAGTAGGCACAGGCAGGTAGTGCAGGGGTCCCCTGGGCCAGCCCCCTCTCAAACAGATATACCACTTTGGATATTGTTTGGGGAGATGGCTTATCGGGTGAAGGCAGCAGCAGCCAACTTCCTGGCACCATGGGTGGTTCTGCTGCACAGGACAGGAGGAAAAAGAGCGGGAGAGCTATAGTGATAGGGGATTCTATTGTAAGGGGAATTGATAGGCGTTTCTGCGGCTGCAAATGAGACTCCAGGATGGTATGTTGCCTCCCTGGTGCAAGGGTCAAGGATGTCTTGGAGCGGCTGCAGGGCATTCTGGAGGGGGAGGGTGAACAGCCAGTTGTCGTGGTGCATACAGGTACCAAAGATATAGGTAAAAAATGGGATGAGCTCCTAAAAGCTGAATGTAGGGAGTTCGGAGGTAAATTAAAAAATAGGACCTCAAAGGTAGTAATCTCATGATTGCTACCAGTGCCACGTGCTAGTCAGAGTGCAAATAGAAGGATATTGCAGATGAATACGTGGCTAGAGGAATGGTGCAAGGGGGAGGGATTCAAATTCCTGGGACATTGGAACCGGTTCTGGGGGAGGTGGGACCAGTACAAACTGGACGGTTTGCACCTGGGCAGGACTGGGATCGATGTCCTAGGGGGAGTGTTTGCTTGTACTTTTAGGGAGGGTTTAAACTAAAATGGCAGGGGGTTGGGAACCTGTGCAGGGAGACAGAGGAAAGGGAAGCAAGGATAGAAGCAAAAGACAGGAAGGAGAAAAGCAGAAGTGGAAGGCAGAGAAATCTAGGGTGTAAATCAAACAGGGCTACAGTAAATAAAAATTCTAAAAGGACTAAGAGTGTTAAAAAAACAAGCCTAAAGGTTTTGTGTCTTAATGTGAGGAGCATTCGTAATAAGGTGGAAGAATTAGCTGCACAAATGGATGTAAACGGATATGATATAATTGGGATTATGGAAACATGGCTCCAGGGTGACAAAGGCTGGGAATTCAACATCCAGGGGTATTCAATATTCAGGAAGGACAGGCAAAAAGGAAAAGGCGGTGGGGTAGCATTGCTGGTTAAAGAGATTAACACAATTGTAAAGAAGGATATTAGCTCTGATGAAGTGGAATCTGTATGGGTAGAGCTGAGAAATACCAAGGGGCAGAAAACATTAGTGGGAGTTGTATACAGACCCCCAAACAGTAATGTTGAGGTTGGGGATGGCATTAAATGGGAAATTAGAGATGCGTGCAATAAGGGCACAGCAGTTATCATGGGTGACTTTAATCTACATATAGATTGGGCTAACCAAGTTAGTAACAATACTGTGGAGGAGGAATTCCTGGAGTGTATACGGGATGGTTTCCTGGACCAATATGTCAAGGAACCAACTAGCGATCAGGCCATCTTAGACTGGGTATTATGTAATGAGAAAGGATTAATTAGCAATCTTGTTGTGCGAGGCCCCTTGGGGAGGAGCGATCATATGATAGAATTCTTCATTAAGATGGAGAATGAAGTAGTTGACTCAGAGACTAGGGTCCTGAATTTAAATAAAGGAAACTACGATGCTATGAGGTGCGAGTTGGGTAGGATTGATTGGGGAATGTTACTTAAACGGTTGACGGTGGCTAGGCAATGGCAAACATTAAAAAATTGCATGGATGAACTACAGAATTTGTTCATCGATGTTTGGCATAAAAACAAAAGAAGTGACTGAACCGTGGCTACCAAGGGAAATTAGGGCGAGCATAAGATCCAAGGAGAGGTCATATAAATTGGCCAGAAAAAGCAGCAAACCTGAGGATTGGGAGCAGTTTAGGATTCAGCAAAGGAGGACAAAGGGATTAATTAAGAGGGGGAAAATAGAATATGAGAGTAAGCTTTCAGGGAATATAAAAACTGACTGTAAAAGCTTCTATAGATATCTTAAGAGAAAAAATTGGTGAAGTCAAGTGTAGGTCCCTTGCAGTCAGAATCAGGGGAATTTATAATGGGGATCAAAGAAATGGCAGACAAATTAAATGCATATTTTGGCTCTGTCTTCACAAAGGAGGACACAAATAACCTTCCAGAGATGTCGGGGAACATAGGGTCTGATGAGAGGGAGGAATTGAATGAAATTAGTATTGGTAGGGAAATGGTGTTAGGGAAATTGATGGGATTGAAGGCTGATAAATCCCTCGGGCCTGATAATCTACATCCTAGGGCAGCTAAGGAAGTGGCCCTAGAAATAGTAGATGCATTGCTGGTCATCTTCCAAAATGGGGGGAGGAGCTCAACACGATTAAAGTCACTAAGGAGATGGTACTTGGTAAGATAATGGGACTTAAGGCGGATAAATCCCCTGGACCTGATGGCTTACATCCTAGGGTCTTGAGAGAAGTAGCGGTAGGGATTGCGGATGCATTGGTGGTAATTTTCCGAAACTCCCTGGATTCAGGAAAGGTCCCAGCAGATTGGAAAACTGCTAATGTAACGCCCTTATTAAAAAGGGAGGTAGACAAAAGGCTGGAAACTATAGACCAGTTAACCTAACATCTGTGGTTGGTAAAATGTTGGAGTCCATTATTAAGGAAGCAGTAACAGGACATTTGGATAAGCATAATTTAATCGGACAGAGTCAGCATGGTTTTATGAAGGGGAAGTCATGTTTGACAAATTTGCTCGAATTCTTTGAGGACGTAACAAACAGGGTGGATAAAGGGGAACCAGTGGATGTGGTGTATTTGAACTTCCAAAAGGCATTTGACAAGGTGTCACACAAAAGATTACTGCACAAGATAAAAAATCACGGGATTGGGGGTAATATACTGGCACGGGTGGAAGATTGGCTATCTAACAGAAAACAGAGAGTTGGGATAAATGGTTCATTCTCGGGTTGGCAATCATTAACTAGTGGTGTTCCGCAGGGGTCGGTGCTGGGATCCCAACTCTTTACAATCTATATTAACGATTTAGAGGAGGGGACCGAGTGCAACGTATCCAAGTTTGCTGACGATACAAAGATGGGAGGGAAAGCAGTGAGTGAGGAGGACATAAAAAACCTGCAAAAGGACATAGACAGGCTAAGTGAGTGGGCAGAAATTTGGCAGATGGAATATAATGTAGGAAAGTGTGAGGTTATGCACTTTGGCAGAAAAAATCAAAGAGCAAGTTATTATCTAAATGGAGAGAAACTGCAAAGTGCTACAGTACAAAGGGATCTGGGGGTCCTGGTGCATGAAACACAGAAGGTTAGTATGCATGTACAGCAGGTGATCAGGAAGGCCAATGGAATCTTGGCTTTTATTGCAAGGGGATGGAGTATAAAAGCAGAGAAGTCTTGCTTCAGTTATACAGGGTACTGGTGAGGCCACACCTGGAATACTGCGTACAGTTTTGGTTTCCATATTTAAGAAAAGATATACTTGCTCTCGAGGCAGTTCAGAGAAGGTTCACTCGGTTGATTCCGGAGATGAGGGGGTTGACTTATGAGGAAAGGTTGAGTAGGTTGGGCCTCTACTCATTGGAATTCAGAAGAATGAGAGGCGATCTTATCGAAACATATAAGATTGTGAGGGGGCTTGATCGGGTGGATGCGGGGAGGATGTTTCCACTGATGGGTGAGACTAGAACTAGGGGGCATAATCTTAGAATAAGGGGCTGCCCTTTCCTAACTGAGATGAGGAGAAACTTCTTCACTCAGAGGGTAGTAAATCTATGGAATTTGCTACCTCAGAGAGCTGTGGAAGCTGCGACATTAAATAAATTTAAAACGGAGATAGACAGTTTCCTAGCTGATAAGGGAATTAAGGTTTACGGGGAGCGGGCAGGGAAGTGGACGTGAGTCTAGGTTCAGATCAGCCATGATCCTATTGAATGGCGGAGCAGGCCCGAGGGGCCGTATGGCCTACTCCTGCTCCTACTTCTTACGTTTTATGTTTTTTATGTAAAATTCTATAGAATCTGGAACAGTTACCATGGATTGGAGGGTAGCTAATGTAACCCCACTATTTAAAAAAGGTGGTAGAGAGAAAATGGGGAATTATAGACCAGTAAGCCTGACATCAGTAGTGGGGAAAGTGCTAGAGTCCATTATAAAAGATGTAATAGCAGAGCACTTGGAAAACAGTGACAGGATCAGACAAAGTCAACATGGATTTACAAAAGGTAAATCATGCTTGACTAATCTACTGGAATTTTTTGAGGATGTAACTGGTAGAATAGATAAGGGAGAACCAGTGGATGTGGTGTATTTGGACTTTCAGAAGGCTTTCGATAAGGTCGTGCAAAGTTAAAGCACATGGGATTGGGGGCAAGGTACTGACTTGAATAGAGAACTGGTTGGCAGACAGAAAGCAAAGAGTTGGAATAAACGGGTCTTCTTCCGAGTGGCAGGTAGTGACTAGTGGGGTACCACAGGGATCAGTGCTAGGATCCCAGCTATTCACAATATATATTAATGATCTAGACGAGGGAACTAGATGTAATGGCCCAGAAATTCGGGTCGGGGGCTTCCCGTGGGTGCAAGCCCCCGTCCTGCATTTACCTTGCGCGCCGGCCGTTGAGCTGTGGGCCCCCGTGGAATTGCGATCCTGGGCCTCCTCCAACTGCCGGCACACAGTGCTTGCGTATCCCAGAGGCGTAGTTAGTTCGATGCGTCCCCTGGGATCACGTGGGCCATGGGGAGCCAATCGGAGCAGGGAATGCTTCATTCATAAGTTTGACAGGAAGGGCTGTCAAACTTATAAATACAAGTCCCAAAACATCACTAAATCTTGAAATAATTTTTTTTTTAAATCACATTTTTAAAATAAACTATAAATTACATGAAATGACTATTTTAAACAATAATTTAAAATTTTGAAAAAAATAATTTTATTTTCTGACGGAGCTAAAAATAAACTTACCTTTCTTTAAAGTATTTAAAAATAATAAACCTGTGGAAAAAATGTTTTAATTTTAATTAATTCACCACTTACCTTGTAAAAAGCAGGCCTTGCGACTGCTTTTTACATGTCTAACTTCTGGAGACTTACCCTCCCAGGAAAACCTGCAAAAAGAACGTAAGTTCGATGCGCACGCGCAGCCTCACTCGCGCACGCATTCGACCACTGAACCCCTTCTTTCAGGGGAATGGAAGTGTCGGTTTCCCGCACATGCGCAGTGCATACACAAAACCGGCACATCCATTGGGCTTACGGGTGAGTACCCCGTGCGTACTCACTCGTGGAGAACTGGATTTCTGGGCCAATATCTCCAAGTTTGCAGGCGACACAAAGCTGGGTGGGCGTGTGTGCTGTGAGGAGGATGCAGAGAAACTCCAGTATGATTTGGACAGGTTGTGTGATTGAGCAGATGCATGGCAGATGCAGTATAATGTGGATAAATGCGAGGTTATCCACTTTGGTTTCAAAAACAGGAAGGCAGATTATTATCTGAACGACAATAGATTGGGAGAAGGGGAAGTGCAATGAGACGTGGGTGTCCTTGTGCACCAGTCGCTGAAGATAAGCATGCAGGTGCAGCAGGCGGTTAAGAAGGCAAATGGCATGTTGGCCTTCATAGCGAGAGGATTCGGGTACAGCAGCAAGGATGTCTTGCTGCAGTTGTGCAGGGCCTTGGTGCGACCACACCTTGAGTATTGTGTGCAGTTTTGGTCACCTTATCTGAGGAAGGATGTTCTTGCCATGGAGGGAGTGCAGCGAAGATTCACCAGACTGATACCTGCGATGGCAGGAATGACGTATGAAGAAAGATTGGATCAATTATGTTCATATTCGCTAGAGTTTAGAAGAATGAGAGGGGATCTCATTGAAACTTATAAAATTCTAACATGAATAGGCAGACTAGATGCAGGAAGGATGTTCCCGATGGCGGGGGAGTCCAGAACCAGGGGTCACAGTCTAAGGATAAGGGGTAAGCCATTTAGGACTGAGATGAGGAGGAATTTCTTCACCCAGAGAGTGGTGAACCTGTGGAATTCTCTACCACAGAAGGCAGTAGAGGCCAATTCATTAAATATATTCAAGAAGGAGTTAGATATATTTCTTAAGGCTAAAGGGATCAAGGGATATGGGGAGAAGGCAGGAACAGGGTACTGAGTTTGGATCATCAGCTATGATCTCATTGAATGGCGCAGCAGGCTCGAGGGGCCGAATGGCCGACTCCTGCTCCTATCTTCTATGTTTCTGTATTTCTATGTTTCTATGAATATATTAACCAATATATGGAAATTGTAGTTCACCGTAAGAACTCAACGGAGATTAACATCGAATCATAGAATCGTACAGCACAGAAGGCGGCCATTCGGCCCATCGAGTCTGCGCCGGCTCTCTCGAAGAACAATCCAGTTAGTCCCACTCCCCCGCTCTTTCCCCATATCCGTGCAATTTTTTCTCCTTCAAATATTGATCCAATTCCCTTTTTAAGGCTACTTTTGAATCTGTATCCAGCACCCTATCAGGTAGTGCTTCCAAATCACAGAATCACAGAATCACAGAAACCCCACAGTGCAGATAGAGGCCATATCGGCCCATCGAGCCTGCAAATCATAACCACTTGTTGCATAAAAAAGTTTTTCCTCATGTCGCCTCTGGTTCTTCTGCCCATCACCTTAAATCTGAGCCCTCTGGTTATCGACCCTTCAGCCATTGGAAACAGTTTCTCTTTATTTACTCTATCTAAACCCTTCATGATTTTGAACAATTCTATCAAATCACCTCTTAGCCTTCTCTGCTATAAGGAGAACAACCCCAGCTTCTCCAGTCTATCCACGTAACTGAAGTCCCTCATCCTTGGAAACATTCTAGTAACTCTCTTCTGTCGGGGATATAGACAGGCTAAGTGAATGGGTAAGAACATGGCAAATGGAATATAATGTGGAGAAATGTGAAGTTATCCACTTTGGTAGGAAAAATAGAAAAGCAGAGTATTTTACAAATGGTGAGAGATTGGGAAATGTTGGTGTTCAGAGGGACCTGGGTGTCCTTGAACACGAATCACTGAAAGTTAACATGCAGGTACAGCAAGCAATTAGGAAAGCAAATGGTATGTTGGCCTTTATTACAAGAGGATTTGAGTATAAGAGTAAAGACGTCTTACTGCAATTATATAGGGCCCTGGTGAGACCACACCTGGAGTATTGTGCACAGTTTTGGTCTCCTTGCCTAAGGAAGGATATACTTGCCATAGAGGGAGTGCAACGAAGGTTCACCAGACTGGTTCCTGGGATGGGGGGATTGTCCTTTGAGGAGAGATTAAATAGAGTTTAGAAGAATGAGAGGTGATCTCATTGAAACATACAAAATTCTTACAAGGCTTGACAGGATACAGTAGATGCAGGGAGGATGTTTCCCCTGGCTGGGGAATCTAGAACCTGGGGTCACAGTCTCAGAATAAGAGGACTGAGATGAGGAGAAATTTCTTCACTCAGAGGGTGGTGAATCTTTGGAATTCTCTACCCCAGAGGGCTGTGGAGGCTCAGTCATTGGGTATATTCAAGACAGAGATCGATAGATTTTTGCATATTAAGCGAATCAAGAGATATGGGGATAGTGCAGGAAAGTGGAGTTGAGGTAGAAGATCAGCCATGATCTTATTGAATGGCAGAGCAGGCTCGATGGGCCGAATGGTTTACTCCTGCTCCTATTTCTTATGTTCTTATGGACCCTCTGCAAAGCCTTCACGTCCTCCCTAAAGCACGGTGCCCAGAATTGAACACTTTTATAAAGGTTTAGCACAACTTCCTGGCCTTTGAACTCTCTGCCTCTATTTATAAAGTCCAGGATCCGGTATACTTTATTAACTGCTTTGTTAACCTGTCCTGCCACCTTCAAAGATGTGTGTGCACAGACTCCCCCCAGTCTCTCTGTTCTTGCACCCAGTTTAAAATTGTACCATTTAGTTTATATTGTCTCTCCTCATTCTTCGTACCAAAATGTATCACCTCACACTTTCCTGCATTGAATTTCCTCCATCATGTGTCTGCGCATTCCATTAGCCTGCCTATGTCGAAATAACAACAGAAAATGCTGGAAAAACTCAGCAGGTCAGGCAACATCCGTGGAGAGAAATTTGATTTGACGTTTCGGGTCGAACCCTTCTTCAAAACTGGAAAGAAAAGAAGATAGGTCGGAGGCAGGGCTGCGATCGGACAAAAGAATAAAAGAAACAAAAGAAGTAAAAGAGACAATAAAAGGTATTAGAAGCTAGGCGAGATGGTAATAGGCTGAGATTAGGTCTAAAGTGTACTGGCAGGGCAAGAGATAGCCTATGTCCTCTTAATGTCCATTACTATCTTCCTCACTGTTTACTACACTTCCAAGTTTCGTGTCATCTGCAAATTTCAAAATTGTGCCCCGTACCCCCCAAGTCCAAGTCATTAATTTAATCAAATACAGCAGTGGTCCTATCACTGAACCCTGGGAAACACCTCTCTCTAGTCCAAAAAAAAACCATTCACCACAACTCTCTGTTTTCTATCTTTTAGTCAATTTTGTATCCATGCTGATACTGCCCCTTTTATCCCAGGGGCTTCAATTTTGCTAACAAGCCTAATATGTGGTACTTTATGAAACGCCTTTTGAAAGTCCATATACACCACATCAACTGCACTGCCCTCATCCACCCTCTCTGTTACCTCATCAAGAAACTCAATCAAGTTAGTCAAACATGATTTGCCCTTAACTAATCCGTGCTGGCTCTCCCTTATTAGTCCATGCTTGTCCAAGTGGCTGTTAATTTACTCCCAAATTATTGTTTCTAAAAGCTTCCCCACCACCGACGTTAAACTGACTGGCCTGTAATTGCCAGGTTTATCCTTCTCCCCATTTTTGAACAAGGGTGTAACATTTGCGATCCTCCAGTCCTTTGGCACCACTCCTGTATCTGAGGATTGGAAGACTGTGGCCAGCACCCCAGCAATTTCTACCCTTACTTCCCTCAGCAGCCGAGGATGCATCCCATCCGGACCAAGTGACTTATCCATTCTAAGTACTGGCAGCCTACCCAGTTCCTCCTCTTTATCTATTTTTATCTCATCCCATATCCTAGCAACCTCCTCATCCACTGTAGCTTTGGAAAGAAAGATCTGCATTTCTATAGCGCCTTTCACAATGTCCCAAAGCGCTTTACAGCCAATGATGTACTTTTGAAGTGTGCTCACTGTTGTAATGTAGGAAACGCGGCAGCCAATTTGTGCACAGCAAGCTCCCATGAACAGCAATGTGATAATGACTGGATAATCTGTTTTAATGAGATTGGTTGAGGGATAAGTATTGACCAGAACATAGAAACATAGAAGATAGGAGCAGGAGTCGGCCATTCGGCCCCTCGAGCCTGCTCCGCCATTCAATGAGATCACGGCTGATCATCCAAATTCAGTACCCTGTCCCTGCTTTCTCCCCATATACCTTGATCCCTTTAGCCTTAAGAAATATATCCAACTCCTTCTTGAATATATTTAATGAACTGACCTCCACCGCCTTCTGTGGTAGAGAACTTTAGGGAGAACTCCCCTGCTCTTCTTCAAAATAGTACCATGGGATGCTTTATGTCCACCTGAGAGAGCAGAAGGGGCCTCGGTTTAATGTCTCGCCTGGAAGACGGCATCCCCGACAGTGCAGCACTCCCTCAGCACTGCACTGGAGTATCAGCCTCGATTATCCCAGAATCCCAGAAATCCCAGAAACCCCACAGTGCAGATAGAGGCCATTTCGGCCCATCGAGCCTGCACCGACACATATCCCACCCGATCCCCGTAACCCCTACACCAACACATATCCCACCCTATCCCCGTAACTCCACATATTTAATCCCCCTAACACTAAGGGTCAATTTATCATAGCCAATCAACCTAACCCGCACATCTTTGGACTGTGGGAGGAAACCGGAGCACCCGGAGGAAACCCACGCAAACACGGGGAGAATGTGCAAACTCCACACAGACAGTCGCCCGAGGCCGGATTCGAACCCGGGTCCCTGGTGCTGTGAGGCAACAGTGCTAATCACTATGCCACCGTGTCTGCCATGAACTTATGTGCTTAAGTTCTCTGGAGTGGGATTTGAACCCACAACCTTATGACTCAAAAGAGAGAGTACTGCCCACTGAGCCACGACTGACATGTAGAATAATCATATAGAGCGTTTAAACCCTCCATTCTATTCAAACCTATCATTGTGGTTTCAATCAATGTCAACCATGAATTATGAATGATTGAGCAATATTCCTTCAGCCTGCCCCAGAACCTTGGTAACCTACAGCAACAACCTGCATTGATGTAGCAGCTTTAATGCACAAAGCATCCCAAGACAGATTGCGGAGAAATAAGAGGCAGCGGTGCGAAGCCACGACTGAATGTTCGGTCAAGAAGATGGGTTTTTAAAGGAGGCTGAGAAGGTAGAGAGGGAGAGGGGTCCTAGGGTGGGAGGAGGGGCCGTGGTGACTGGAGGCTCTGCCATCAATGTTGGAGGGGAATGGAGAGGGGGAATGCACAAGCTGTCAGAGTCAGACAATCAAAGCGTGATTTATGATTGATGATTACAGCAACACTCCATTTTAAGTCAACGTTTAGAAAGAGTGAGTCAGGGCATGGTAGAGGTAGGGAGAAGCAAGTTCATGGAGGGATTTGAAGGTGGGCAAAAGGATTTTAAATTGGGTCTTAATAAAAATAATTCTCGGGGATGTGGGCGTCGCTGGCGTTTATTGCCCGTCCATAGTTGTCCTGGAGAAGGTGGTGGTGAGCCTTCTTCTTGAACCGCTGCAGTCCGTGTGGCGAAGGAACTCCCACAGTGCAGTTAACTGGTTGATACAACTGAGTGTCTTGCTAGACCACTTCCGAGGGCAGGTAAGTGTGGGACTGGAGTCACATAAAGGCCAGGACGGCAGGTTTCCTTTCCTAAAAGGGACATTAGTGAAACAGTTGGGGTTTTAACCACAATCTGACAGCTGTATGGTCACTGTTACTGAGACCAGATTTTTATTTCCAGATTCTTTTCAAACAGAATAGAAGTGAATTACTGGTCTAGTAGCGCGGTTAGCCTCTATGTTATCATACCTGTATCAATTCACAAAGGTAATGCTGCTGGATGCAATAAATCTCTGATAGCTGGTAAACAATGAGAGTCTCTCTGATGGCAGCAGTTACTGTTTATTGTTAAGAGGACATGGCCAAGATTTATTGTACATAAAAAGAAACATGGAGCGAGAGATACCCAGAGCTGTTGAATGCCTTGTGCGAAAACACCTCCCTTGTCAAATTTTCATACAACTGGCCGGTCAAAGCACTTTCATGCTCTAAGTAGAACGTCCCTGTATGTAATTTTTGGAAGCTGAGCTTTCTTAACCTTTATGATTACATCAACACTCCATTTTAAGTCAACATTTATGATCAGGCCTCAATCAACTGGCCATCTCAAATTGTTCCTGATTTATCTCAACAGAAACTGGGCTGCATCACGGGCTCTGATGTAGTGATACATGATGTGACCTTTCATAAATATCACGTCACGAGACTGCACATGATCAAATGAGATATGTCAAGGCAAACTTTTCTTTTTAAATTATTTTTTTCAAGATTAATAGGTGACCTGTGGAAGCAAAGGACTCTGAAACAAGCGTACAGATAAAAGTGTATTGCTGTTAAGCTAATAATTTACTACCACAATATTTTACCCCCCTTTTCTAAGTCTAAGTGAAAGGTCCATGGCCCAAAGTGCAAGGTGAGTTAAATCAAAAAGTGGTGATTAGATGCTGTCAAACTGGGACTCTTCCAACCTGAGGGTGAGGATCAGTCCTGGGCCCCAAAATGTAATGGGGATCAGTCCTGGGCCCCCACATGAAGGCCATTTTCAGTCTGAGGAGGTAGTAGGAAGGAAAGACCGAGGGCGGTAAGGAGTTGGAGGTGCTGATGTCTTTGAAAAGGACGAGTTGGAATTTTATTTGCACGTAAATGTTTGGCTCAGTGGGAAGTTCTCGCGCTTTCTCTCTCTCGTCTTTGAGTCAGAAGGTCGTTGGTTCAAGCCCCTCTCCAGAGACTTGAGCCCAAAATCTCAGCTGACACTCCCAGTGTCAGTACTGAGGGAGCACTGCACTGCCGGAGGTGCCGTCTTTTGGCTGAGACGTTAGACTGAGGCCCCGTCTGCCCTCTCGAGTGGATGCACAGGATCCCACGGGCACTCTTTCAAAGACGAGCAAGGGAGTTCCCCCAGTGTCCTGGCCAATATTTATCTCTCAGCCAACATCACTAAAACGGATTATTTGGTCATTATCACATTGCTGTTCATGGGATCTTGCTGTGCGCAAATTTGATGCTGCGTTTCCCACATTACATCAACGACTACACTTCAATAGGACTTTGTTGACTTTAAAGCGCTTTGGGACGTCCTGAGTTTATAAAAGGCGCTGTAGAAATGTAAGTTCTTTCTGTCGTTTCTTTGTTATTGATCCAAATACAATAATTGTTTTCTGAAATTGCCAGCTTGTTTAGTTTGTATTAACTGTCTGTTTCATATTAGTGGTGCCCTTCTTTAGATGGGAGGCAGTTTCCTTTGTTACTACAGTCGGTAGATCAATATAAGCGTTTTCTTTTATATACAAGATGGGTACAGATTTGGGAGAGACCTCAGAAATTGCTGCACACCTCCAGCTACTGGCCAGAGACTGCAACTGCACCATGACAGTTGACATACCAAAATTGAATGGGAAATGTTGACATAGTAATTTACAATGAGAAACGTTGATAGAAAAGTGAGAAACCTCTTTGGACATAGTGTGGCGAGGCTGTGGAATTCATTTCCATGGTTAGGGGAGGAGGCGGAATTTATGTTAGCATTCAAGATCAGATTGGATATGTGAATGAAGGAAAAGGGAATGAAGCGATATGGGAACAGGGAGCGTACATGCGATTAGGGCTGTTGGAGGGTAAACACCGACACAGACTGAGCTGAATCCGTTGTTGTAACTTCTGCGTATTCAGTGGGATCTGTGCTGGTGCTCGCAAATTTTGCTGAGAGGCTCACTATGGGCTAGATTTTGACTGTGCAATAGTGTAAAATGGGTGAGAGCGAGTCGGCAGCCCGTTTTACATCTCTTCCCCATTTTTATTTCCATTGACCCTCATCATTGAGAAAAATGGTACAACAACATGTTGCGCGTCCCCCACTCCCATCGCCCCACCGTTGGCGGCCGTGCCTTCCGCTGCCTGGGCCTCTGGAACTCCGTCCCTAAACCTCTCCACCTCTCCCCCTCTCTCTCCTCCTTTGAGACGCTCCTTAAAACAAATCTCTTTGACCAAGTTTTTGGTCACCTGCCCTAATAGCTCCTTATGTGGCTAGGCATCAAATTTTGTTTGATAATCGCTCGTGTGAAGAGCCCGTGGGACGTTTTACTACCTTAAAGGCGCTGTATAAATGCAAGTTGTTGTTGTTGTAGTATTTGTTATGAGTGTTTGTATTATTTACCTTTTGTAATCCTCCTGAAATAACAACAGAAAACGCTGGAAAAACTCAGCAGGCCAGGCAACATCCACGGAGAGAGAAATAAAGTCAACGTTTCGGGTCGAAACCCTTCGTCAGGACTGAGAGAAAAGGCAGGAAATGAAACAAAAGTCAGTTTGGGGGCTGGGAAATGGGGGAGGGGATGAAAGAAGAGACATTAAGAGATATTCAAGGGGAGACGAGATGGTAATAGGGCAGGTAAAGAAACAGACAATGGCTCTAAATGAAGTGTGAAATGCGCTGGCAGAGTGAGAGACAGCTGCCCTGTGGGAGAGAGAGAGAAAAAGGAAAAGGCACAAACCAAAAGTGTGGATAAAAATATAAAATTATAATAGGGGCCGAGGTTACGACCTGAAGTTGTTGAACTTGATATTGAGTCCAGAAGGCTGTAAAGTGCCTAATCGGAAGATGAGGTGCTGTTCCTCGAGCTTACGCTGAGCTTCCGTGGAACAACGCAAGAGGCCGCAGACGGTGAGGTCCGAGTGGGAATGGAGCGGTGAATTAAAGTGACAGGCGACCGGAAGCTCGGGGGTCACCCTTACAGACTGAACGGAGGTGTTCCACAAAGCGGTCACCCAATCTGCGTTTGGTCTCCCCAGTTTGCTAACATAATCCTCCTGACTTGATGGAACCACTGCTGTGTCGCCCTTGTGTATCCGGATCTCAAGCTCTCAGAAACCCACTAGCAGCCCATGCCTGCAGTGATAGCCAAATACTGTACCGCACTTGATAGATCCAGAGCTTTATATCTGCTCATTACCTGGTCATTACCTCCCTTCTGTTTAAATCATTCAGGAGCTGCTTACTTTAAAAACAATTACAAGGCTTAACAACCAGAAATTAAATTACTTTGGCATTGGGAAAATTAATTTATAAGTAAACATTGATTGTAGATATATTGTCACAGAATTCTGCGTTCATAACAGAGCAGCTGCCATATATTTCATCAACCACTGTTTTTAAGAATAACTTGCATTTATATAGCACCTTAGCGAGTCTCTCAGCAACATCCCAAAACACTTCAGATATAATGAATTGCTTTGAAATGCAGCCACTGTTGTTATTTAGGTGTCAGCCGTGGCTCAGTGGGTAGCACGTGCGCCTTTCAGCCCGAAGGTTGTGGGCTCAAGTCTCACGTGGCTCAAGTCTCACTCCAGTAGACCTGAGCAACTAATCTAGGCTGACTCTCCCATTGCAGTACTGAGGGAGCACTGCACTGTTGGAGGGGCCGTCTGTCAGATGAGACATTAAACAAAGGCTCTATCTACCCTCTCAGTTAGAGGTAAAAGATCCTATGGCACTGACATAAGAAAACTACTAGGCACTTGGTCTAAGCATTAAACAAAGCTTTAATCAACTGTTTTACAACATGGAGGTCTAGTTGTGTCCTTCACTAGTTCCTGTTAAGAATGTCCTGCGTAAGCTGGGCCCATGCCCGAGTATTTATACTCTCCCTGGACAGCGCCACCTGTAGGCCGCTCAGTATTATTTCATAAGTCTTTCTTTCATGAATGACTGATTCATGTCAGGCACTACTATTTCAATTTCGCCGGTGTTGGAAAACACCGAAAGGAAAATCGGGGTGGGGGGGGGGGGGTGGAGTATAACGGGTTGCGGGGGTATGACAAGTGGAGGTTTGGAAAGGCTGTTAGATTTACCATTTGACCCATCATGCCTGTGCCAGCTACTTCCAAAAGCAATCTCAAACTAATCCAACTGTCTCTCCCCATAGCTCTGTATCAATCCCACTGCCCCACTCTCTCCCCATAGCCCTGTATCAATCCCACTGCCCCGCTCTCTCCCCATAGCCCTCTATCAATCCCACTGCCCTGCTCTCCCCTCATAGCCCTGTATCAATCCCACTGCCCCGCTCTCTCCCCATAGCCCTGTATCAATCCCACTGCCCCGCTCTCTCCCCATAGCCCTGTATCAATCCCACTGCCCCGCTCTCTCCCCATAGCCCTGTATCAATCCCACTGCCCCGCTCTCTCCCCATAGCCCTGTATCAATCCCACTGCCCCGCTCTCTCCCCATAGCCCTGTATCAATCCCACTGCCCCGCTCTCTCCCCATAGCCCTGTATCAATCCCACTGCCCCACTCTCTCCCCATAGCCCTGTATCAATCCCACTGCCCCGCTCTCTCCCCATAGCCCTGTATCAATCCCACTGCCCCGCTCTCTCCCCATAGCCCTGTATCAATCCCACTGCCCCGCTCTCTCCCCATAGCCCTGTATCAATCCCACTGCCCCGCTCTCTCCCCATGGTCTCCACCTCAACCACTTCCTGTGGCAAAGCATTCCAGACTCCAACAACCCTCTGCATATTGTGTGGTAAATTTTAAATCAGAACCCTAAGATCTGTTCGTATCAGCAGCTTGAGATGTCTACAAATGAGGGGCACATGGATTTACACATCACAAGTGGCTCCCAAAGCTCCGTGGTATGGACCAATGTGGCCCATGAAGACAAGAAGCTTGGACATCTGTGGCAGGTGTTTCTGGCATCAGGCTTCCCGTCCAGTTGAATGTGAGAGATATTTTCCTGCTGCTGCCATTGGCAGCTATTTGTGAGATAAATACAGTGGTGACCAACTCAGGCCAGGCCCAGATAGCCCAGTCTGCTCCGAAGGCTACAGGGAGGGAGTTTGGGCAGCTCACACATCCTCGCTGGTGAAGCAAAGAGAGACTCTATGCAGTGAAACTGACCGAGGTCAGACCTGATTTGAGATTTGATATGGGCGTGGGAGCATAGTGGTAACGTTACTGGACTAGTAATCCAAAGGCCTGCACTAAGGATCTGGAGACAAGGATTCAAATCCCACCACGGCAACTGGGGAATTTAAATTCAGTCAAATAAATCTGGAATTGAAAAGCTAGTGTCAGTAATGGTGCCCATGAAACCACTGGATTGTTGTAAAATCCCACCTGGTTCACTAATGTGCTTTAGGGAAGGAAATCTGCTGCCCTTACCCGGTCTGGCCGATATGTGGCTCCAGACCCACAGCAATGTGGTTGACTCTTAACTGCCCTCTGAAATGGCCTAGCCAGACATTCAGTTGTCAAGAAGGCAGCTCACCACCACCTTCTCAAGGGCAATTAGGGATGGGTGATAAATGCTGGCCTTGCCAGCAACGCGCACATCCTGTGAATGAATAAAAGAAAATACATACTGGTAACAGGTAGAAAATTGGGACAAGGGTCATTTTCACAGCTCTGTCATCCATCAATATGATAATCGAGACACAAAAAGCCACCCAACCTTTACTTCGTGGCAGGCAGAATGTACCTTCTACACTGAAGCCCCAGCCTCCGCTCATTGTCTATTCATATAAATTACAATCGCTGTTAATTTACATAACCCAGCAATTGTTGTCATATTATTTCTTCATTGAGTGAAACTGAAGATGTAAAATAAGGTTTAATGTTTCTTTACGGTCGTTAACATTCTCCACTACTCCCTGAGGAAAGTGAAACGAGAGGGGATGATTCCCTCCTACATTAGGTGTTACACATCGTAAAATGCATCTGCGAGGAATGGATTTTTGATTCCACTTCCCTGAGCACATAGACAAAATCATCTGCCTGTCTACATTGGCCCAGAAATTCGGGTCCCCACGGGTGAGTACGCGCTGGGTACTCACCCGTAGGCCCAACAAAAGTGCCGGTTTCGTGCATGCACTGCGCATGCGCGGGAAACCGGAACTTCCGTTCCCTTAAAGGGAGGGGTTCACAGGTCGAACGCGTGCGCCGGAGAGGCAGCGCCTATGTCTGGAACTTACGTTTTTTTTGCAGGTTTCTCTGGGAGGGTAAGTCTCCAGGAGTTACACTTTTAAAAAGCAGGGGCAAGGCCTGCTTTTTACAAGGTAAGTGCTGAATTAATTAAAATTAAAACATTTTTTCCACAGGTTTATTGTTTTTAAATACTTTAAAGAAAGGTAAGTTTATTTTTAGCCCCGTTAGAAAATGTAATTAATTTTTTCAAAAATTTAAATTATTGATTAAAATAGTTATTTTATGTAATTTATAGTTATTTTAAAAATGTGATTAAAAAGAAATTTATTTGAAGTTTTAGTGATGTTTTGGGGCTTATAGTATTTATAGGTTTGACAGCTCTTCCTGTCAGACTTAATGAATGAAGCATTCCCTGCTCTGATTGGCTCTCCATGGCCCACGTGATCCCAGGGGACACTTCGAACTAACTGCGCCCCTGGGATACGCAAGCACTGCACGCCGGCAGTTGGAGCAGGCCCAGGATCGGAATCCCACGCGGGGGCCCGCAGCTCAACGGCCGGCGCGCTAGGTAAGTGCAGGTCGGAGGCTTGCACCCGCGGGAAGCCCCCGACCCGAATTTCTGGGCCCTTGTGTCTTGTTGTATTTGTTAGTGAAGTACATTAGCTCAAGAACATTATTATCAACAATAATAAAAACAGAAAATGCTGGAGAAACTCAGCAGGTCAGGCAGCATCTGTGAAGAGAGAAACAGAGTTAATGTTTCAGGTCGATGACCTTTCGTCAGAACTGGAAAAAAAGCAGGAAATGGAGCAGATTTTTAAGCAAGTGGTTAAAAAAATGGTTAATACTTGCTTAAAACTCTGTTCCATTTTCTGCTTTTTTTCTAGTTCTGATGAAAGGTCATCGAGCTGAAACGTTAACTCTGTTTCTCTCTTCACAGATGCTGCCTGACCTGCTGTCTCCAGCATTTTTCTGTTTTTATTTCAGATTTCCAGCATCTGCAGTATTTTCTTTTTGTATTATTGTCAACAAGCTGGCTTAAGAAAGTCTCTCTTGCGAGGGACTGCTTTAGATGATTTGTTTTCACATGGCAGAAATCGAATTAGTTAAGTTGAACCATCAGCGCTGACAAAGCTTGCATCCTTACATTTCTAATAGTAGCTGGTTATATAACCCACGTGACTGATAGTAACCGATTAGCTGCTAGTAACTGTGATATCACACGCTCCTTAAAGCATAAGTAAGGCTAGAAATTACTGTTGCCAAGTATAATGGACGAACCGACACTTCTCTGTCCATCATGTTTGGGGAGGCATTAAACCATTTAAAATAAACCTGATGCTTGAACATACAACCATGTCAGGTATGTATCAGTAACCAGGATTTCCAGCTTCGGTTAAACAACCACACTGAACAACAACTTGCATTTAGACAGTGCCTTTAACAAAGTAAAACGTCCCAAGGTGCTCCACAGGAGCGATTGTCACACAAAATTTGACACCAAGCCACATAAGGAGATATTAAGACAGGTGACCGAAAGCTTGGTCAAAGAGTTAGATTTAAAGGAGCGTGTTAAAGGAGGAAAGAGAGAGAGAGAGGCGGAGAGGTTTAGGGAGGGAATTCCAGAGCTTGGGGCCCAGGCAGCTGAAGGCACGGCCGCCAATGATGGAGTGAATAAATCGGGGATGCGCAAGAGGCTAGAATTGGAGCAGCGCAGAGATCTCGGGGGGTTGTGGGGCTGGAGGAGATTACAGAGATAGGGAGGGGGGGCGAAGGCCATGGAGGGATTTGAAAACAAGGATGAGAATTTTAAACGCGAGGTGTTGCCGGACTGGGAGCCAATGCAGGTCAGTGAGCACAGGGGGTGATGGGTGAAGGGGACTTGGTGCGAGTTAGGACACGGGGCAGTGAGCACAGGGGGTGATGGGTGAAGGGGACTTGGTGCGACTTAGGACACGGGGCAGCGAGCACAGGGGGTGATGGGTGAAGGGGTCTTGGTGCGAGATAGGACACGGGACAGTGAGCACAGTGGGTGATGGGTGAACGGGACTGGGTGTGAGTTAGGACACGGGGCAGTGAGCACAGGGGGTGATGGGTGAACGGGACTGGGTGTGAGTTAGGACACGGGGCAGTGAGCACAGTGGGTGATGGGTGAACGGGACTGGGTGTGAGTTAGGACACGGGGCAGTGAGCACAGGGGGTGATGGGTGAACGGGACTGGGTGTGAGTTAGACACGGGGCAGTTAGCACAGGGGTGATGGGTGAACGGGACTGGGTGTGAGTTAGGACACGGGGCAGTGAGCACAAGGGGTGATGGGTGAACGGGACTGGGTGTGAGTTAGGTCATGGGGCAGTTAGCACAGGGGGTGATGGGTGAACGGGACTGGGTGCGAGTTAGGACACGGGGCAGTGAGCACAGGGGCTGAAGGGTGAACGGGACTGGGTGTGAGTTAGGACACGGGGCAGTGAGCACAGGAGTGATGGGTGAACGGGAATGGGTGCGAGTTAGGACACGGGGCAGTGAGCACAGGGGGTGATGGGTGAACGGGACTTGGTGCGAGTTAGGACACGGGGCAGTGAGCACAGGGGGTGATGGGTGAACGGGACTGGGTGCGAGTTAGGACACGGGGCAGTGAGCACAGGGGGTGATGGGTGAACGGGACTGGGTGTGAGTTAGGACACGGGGCAGTGAGCACAGGGGTTGATGGGTGAAGGGGACTTGGTGCGAGTTAGGACACGGGGCAGCGAGCACAGGGGGTGATGGCTGAAGGGGTCTTGGTGCGAGATAGGACACGGGACAGTGAGCACAGTGGGTGATGGGTGAACGGGACTGGGTGTGAGTTAGGACACGGGGCAGTGAGCACAGGGGGTGATGGGTGAAGGGGTCTTGGTGCGAGATAGGACACGGGACAGTGAGCACAGTGGGTGATGGGTGAACGGGACTGGGTGTGAGTTAGGACACGGGGCAGTGAGCACAGTGGGTGATGGGTGAACGGGACTGGGTGTGAGTTAGGACACGGGGCTGTGAGCACAGGGGGTGATGGGTGAACGGGACTGGGTGTGAGTTAGACACGGGGCAGTTAGCACAGGGGTGATGGGTGAACGGGACTGGGTGTGAGTTAGGACACGGGGCAGTGAGCACAGGGGGTGATGAGTGAACGGGACTGGGTGTGACTTCGGACACGGGGCAGTGAGCACAAGGGGTGATGGGTGAACGGGACTGGGTGTGAGTTAGGTCATGGGGCAGTTAGCACAGGGGGTGATGGGTGAACGGGAATGGGTGCGAGTTAGGACACGGGGCAGTGAGCACAGGGGCTGATGGGTGAACGGGACTGGGTGTGAGTTAGGACATGGGGCAGTGAGCACAGGAGTGATGGGTGAACGGGAATGGGTGCGAGTTAGGACACGGGGCAGTGAGCACAGGGGGTGATGGGTGAACGGGACTTGGTGCGAGTTAGGACACGGGGCAGTGAGCACAGGGGGTGATGGGTGAACGGGACTGGGTGCGAGTTAGGACACGGGGCAGTGAGCACAGGGGGTGATGGGTGAACGGGACTGGGTGTGAGTTAGGACACGGGGCAGTGAGCACAGGGGGTGATGGGTGAACGGGACTGGGTGTGAATTAGGACACGGGGCAGTGAGCACAGGGGGTGATGGGTGAACGGGACTTGGTGCGAGTTAGGACACGGGGCAGTGAGCACAGGGGGTGATGGGTGAACGGGACTGGGTGCGAGTTAGGACACGGGGCAGTGAGCACAGGGGGTGATGGGTGAAGGGGACTTGGTGCGAGTTAGGGCACGGGGCAGTGACCACAGAGGGTGATGGGTGAACGGGACTGGGTGTGAGTTAGGACACGGGGCAGTGAGCACAGGGGGCGATGGGTGAACGGGACTCGGTGCGAGTTAGGACACGGGGCATTGAGCACGGGGGGTGATGGGTGAATGGGACTGGGTGTGAGTTAGGGCACGGGGCGGTGAGCACAGAGGGTGATGGGTGAACGGGACTGGGTGTGAGTTAGGACACGGGGCAGTGAGCACAGGGGGTGATGGGTGAACCGGACTGGGTGCGAGTTAGGACATGGGGCAGTGAGCACAGGGGGTGATGGGTGAATGGGACTGGGTGTGAGTTAGGGCACGGGGCGGCGAGCACAGAGGGTGATGGGTGAACGGGACTGGGTGCGAGTTAGGACACCTGGCAGTGAGCATAGGGGGGGATGGGTGAACGGGACTGGGTGCGAGTTAGGACACGGGGCAGTGAGCACAGGGGGCGATGGGTGAACGGGACTGGGTGCGAGTTCGGACATGGGGCAGTGAGCACAGGGGGTGATTGGTGAAAGGGACTGGGTGTGAGTTAGGACATGGGCCAGTGAGCACAGGGGGTGATGGGTGAACGGGACTGGGTGTGAGTTAGGACACGGGGCAGTGAGCACAGGGGGTGATGGGTGAACGGGACTGGGTGTGAATTAGGACACGGGGCAGTGAGCACAGGGGGTGATGGGTGAACGGGACTTGGTGCGAGTTAGGACACGGGGCAGTGAGCACAGGGGGTGATGGGTGAACGGGACTGGGTGCGAGTTAGGACACGGGGCAGTGAGCAGAGGGGGTGATGGGTGAAGGGGACTTGGTGCGAGTTTGGACACGGGGCAGTGAGCACAGGGGGTGATGGGTGAGCGGGACTGGGTGTGAGTTAGGAAACGGGGCAGTGAGCACAGGGGGTGATGGGTGAAGGGGACTGGGTGAGTGTTAGGACACGGGGCAGTGAGCACAGGGGGTGATGGGTGAACGGGGCTTGGTGCAATTTAGGACACGAGGCAGTGAGCACAGGGGGTGATTGGTGAACGGGACTGGGTGTGAGTTAGGACACGGGGCAGTGAGCCCAGGGGGTGATGGGTGAACGGGACTGGGTGTGAGTTAGGACACGGGGCAGTGAGCACAGGGGGTGATGGGTGAACGGGACTGGGTGTGAGTTAGGACACGGGGCAGTGAGTGCAGGGAGTGATGGGTGAACGGGGCTTGGTGCAAGTTAGGACATGGGGCAGTGAGCACAGGGCGTGATGGGTGGACGGGACTGGGTGTGAGTTAGGACACGTGGCAGGGAGCACAGGGGGTAATGGGTGAACGGGACTGGGTGTGAGTTAGGACACGGGGTAGTGAGCATAGGGGGTGATGGGTGAACGGGGCTCGGTGCGAGTTAGGACACGGGGCAGTGAGCACAGGGGGTGATGGGTGAACGGGACTGGGTGTGAGTTAGGACACGGGGCAGTGAGCACAGGGGGTGATGGGTGAAGGGGTCTTGGTGCGAGATAGGACACGGGACAGTGAGCACAGTGGGTGATGGGTGAACGGGACTGGGTGTGAGTTAGGACACGGGGCAGTGAGCACAGTGGGTGATGGGTGAACGGGACTGGGTGTGAGTTAGGACACGGGGCAGTGAGCACAGTGGGTGATGGGTGAACGGGACTGGGTGTGAGTTAGGACACGGGGCTGTGAGCACAGGGGGTGATGGGTGAACGGGACTGGGTGTGAGTTAGACACGGGGCAGTTAGCACAGGGGTGATGGGTGAACGGGACTGGGTGTGAGTTAGGACACGGGGCAGTGAGCACAGGGGGTGATGAGTGAACGGGACTGGGTGTGACTTCGGACACGGGGCAGTGAGCACAAGGGGTGATGGGTGAACGGGACTGGGTGTGAGTTAGGTCATGGGGCAGTTAGCACAGGGGTTGATGGGTGAACGGGAATGGGTGCGAGTTAGGACACGGGGCAGTGAGCACAGGGGCTGATGGGTGAACGGGACTGGGTGTGAGTTAGGACATGGGGCAGTGAGCACAGGAGTGATGGGTGAACGGGAATGGGTGCGAGTTAGGACACGGGGCAGTGAGCACAGGGGGTGATGGGTGAACGGGACTTGGTGCGAGTTAGGACACGGGGCAGTGAGCACAGGGGGTGATGGGTGAACGGGACTGGGTGCGAGTTAGGACACGGGGCAGTGAGCACAGGGGGTGATGGGTGAACGGGACTGGGTGTGAGTTAGGACACGGGGCAGTGAGCACAGGGGGTGATGGGTGAACGGGACTGGGTGTGAATTAGGACACGGGGCAGTGAGCACAGGGGGTGATGGGTGAACGGGACTTGGTGCGAGTTAGGACACGGGGCAGTGAGCACAGGGGGTGATGGGTGAACGGGACTGGGTGCGAGTTAGGACACGGGGCAGTGAGCACAGGGGGTGATGGGTGAAGGGGACTTGGTGCGAGTTAGGGCACGGGGCAGTGACCACAGAGGGTGATGGGTGAACGGGACTGGGTGTGAGTTAGGACACGGGGCAGTGAGCACAGGGGGCGATGGGTGAACGGGACTCGGTGCGAGTTAGGACACGGGGCATTGAGCACGGGGGGTGATGGGTGAATGGGACTGGGTGTGAGTTAGGGCACGGGGCGGTGAGCACAGAGGGTGATGGGTGAACGGGACTGGGTGTGAGTTAGGACACGGGGCAGTGAGCACAGGGGGTGATGGGTGAACCGGACTGGGTGCGAGTTAGGACATGGGGCAGTGAGCACAGGGGGTGATGGGTGAATGGGACTGGGTGTGAGTTAGGGCACGGGGCGGCGAGCACAGAGGGTGATGTGTGAACGGGACTGGGTGCGAGTTAGGACACCTGGCAGTGAGCATAGGGGGGGATGGGTGAACGGGACTGGGTGCGAGTTAGGACACGGGGCAGTGAGCACAGGGGGCGATGGGTGAACGGGACTGGGTGCGAGTTCGGACATGGGGCAGTGAGCACAGGGGGTGATTGGTGAAAGGGACTGGGTGTGAGTTAGGACATGGGCCAGTGAGCACAGGGGGTGATGGGTGAACGGGACTGGGTGTGAGTTAGGACACGGGGCAGTGAGCACAGGGGGTGATGGGTGAACGGGACTGGGTGTGAATTAGGACACGGGGCAGTGAGCAGAGGGGGTGATGGGTGAAGGGGACTTGGTGCGAGTTTGGACACGGGGCAGTGAGCACAGGGGGTGATGGGTGAGCGGGACTGGGTGTGAGTTAGGAAACGGGGCAGTGAGCACAGGGGGTGATGGGTGAAGGGGACTGGGTGAGTGTTAGGACACGGGGCAGTGAGCACAGGGGGTGATGGGTGAACGGGGCTTGGTGCAATTTAGGACACGAGGCAGTGAGCACAGGGGGTGATTGGTGAACGGGACTGGGTGTGAGTTAGGACACGGGGCAGTGAGCCCAGGGGGTGATGGGTGAACGGGACTGGGTGTGAGTTAGGACACGGGGCAGTGAGCACAGGGGGTGATGGGTGAACGGGACTGGGTGTGAGTTAGGACACGGGGCAGTGAGTGCAGGGAGTGATGGGTGAACGGGGCTTGGTGCAAGTTAGGACACGGGGCAGTGAGCACAGGGCGTGATGGGTGGACGGGACTGGGTGTGAGTTAGGACACGGGGCAGGTAGCACAGGGGGTAATGGGTGAACGGGACTGGGTGTGAGTTAGGACACGGGGTAGTGAGCATAGGGGGTGATGGGTGAACGGGGCTCGGTGCGAGTTAGGACACGGGGCAGTGAGCACAGGGGGTGATGGGTGAACGGGACTGGGTGTGAGTTAGGACACGGGGCAGTGAGCACAGGGGGTGATGGGTGAACAGGACTGGGTGTGAGTTAGGACACGGGGCAGTGAGCACGGGGTGATGGGTGAACGGGACTGGGTGTGAGTTAGGACACGGGGCAGTGAGCACAGGGGGTGATGGGTGAACGGGACTGGGTGTGAGTTAGGACACGGGGCAGTGAGCACAGGGGGTGATGGGTGAACGGGACTGGGTGTGAGTTAGGACACGGGGCAGTGAACACAGGGGGTGATGGGTGAACGGGACTGGGTGTGAGTTAGGACACGGGGCATGAGCACATGGGGTGTTGGGTGAACGGGACTGGGTGTGAGTTAGGACACGGGGCAGTGAGCACAGGGGGTGATGGGTGAAGGGGTCTTGGTGCGAGATAGGACAAGGGACAGTGAGCACAGTGGGTGATGGGTGAACGGGACTGGGTGTGAGTTAGGACACGGGGCAGTGAGCACAGTGGGTGATGGGTGAACGGGACTGGGTGTGAGTTAGGACACGGGGCAGTGAGCACAGTGGGTGATGGGTGAACGGGACTGGGTGTGAGTTAGGACACGGGGCTGTGAGCACAGGGGGTGATGGGTGAACGGGACTGGGTGTGAGTTAGACACGGGGCAGTTAGCACAGGGGTGATGGGTGAACGGGACTGGGTGTGAGTTAGGACACGGGGCAGTGAGCACAGGGGGTGATGAGTGAACGGGACTGGGTGTGACTTCGGACACGGGGCAGTGAGCACAAGGGGTGATGGGTGAACGGGACTGGGTGTGAGTTAGGTCATGGGGCAGTTAGCACAGGGGATGATGGGTGAACGGGAATGGGTGCGAGTTAGGACACGGGGCAGTGAGCACGGGCTGATGGGTGAACGGGACTGGGTGTGAGTTAGGACACGGGGCAGTGAGCACAGGAGTGATGGGTGAACGGGAATGGGTGCGAGTTAGGACACGGGGCAGTGAGCACAGGGGGTGATGGGTGAACGGGACTTGGTGCGAGTTAGGACACGGGGCAGTGAGCACAGGGGGTGATGGGTGAACGGGACTGGGTGCGAGTTAGGACACGGGGCAGTGAGCACAGGGGGTGATGGGTGAACGGGACTGGGTGTGAATTAGGACACGGGGCAGTGAGCACAGGGGGTGATGGGTGAACGGGACTTGGTGCGAGTTAGGACACGGGGCAGTGAGCACAGGGGGTGATGGGTGAACGGGACTGGGTGCGAGTTAGGACACGGGGCAGTGAGCACAGGGGGTGATGGGTGAAGGGGACTTGGTGCGAGTTAGGGCACGGGGCAGTGAACACAGGGGGTGATGGGTGAACGGGACTGGGTGTGAGTTAGGACACGGGGCAGTGAGCACATGGGGTGTTGGGTGAACGGGACTGGGTGTGAGTTAGGACACGGGGCAGTGAGCACGGGGTGATGGGTGAACGGGACTGGGTGTGAGTTAGGACACGGGGCAGTGAGCACAGGGGGTGATGGGTGAACGGGACTGGGTGTGAGTTAGGACACGGGGCAGTGAGCACAGGGGGTGATGGGTGAACGGGACTGGGTGTGAGTTAGGACACGGGGCAGTGAGCACATGGGGTGTTGGGTGAACGGGACTGGGTGTGAGTTAGGACACGGGGCAGTGAGCACAGGGGGTGATGGGTGAACGGGACTTGGTTCGAGTCAGGACACGGGACAGTGAGCACAGGGGGTGATGGGTGAACGGGACTGGGTGTGAGTTAGGACACGGGGCAGCGAGCACAGGGGGTGATGGATGAACGGGACTGGGTGTGAGTTAGGACACGGGGCAGTGAGCACAGGGGGTGATTGGTGAACGGGACTGGGTGTGAGTTAGGACACGGGGCAGTGAGCACCGTGGGTGATGGATGAAAGGGACTGGGTGTGAGTTTGGACACGGGGCAGTGAGCACAGTGGGTGAAGGGTGAACGGGACTCGGTGCGAGTTAGGACACGGGGCAGTGAGCACAGGGGGTGATGGGTGAACGGGGCTGGGTGTGAGTTAGGACACGGGTCAGTGAGCACAGGGGGTGATGGGTGAACGGGGCTCGGTGTGATTTGGGACACGTGGCAGTGAACACAGTGGGTGATGGGTGAACGGGACTGGGTGTGAGTTAGGACACGGGGCAGTGAGCACAGCGGGTGATGGGTGAACAGGACTGGGTGTGAGTTAGGACACGGAGCAGTGAGCACAGGGGGTGATGGGTGAAAGGGACTGGGTGTGAGTTAGGACACGGGGCAGTGAGCACAGGGTGTGGTGGGTGAATGGGACGGGGTGTGAGGTTGGACACGGGGCAGTGAGCACAGGGGGTGATGGGTGAACGGGACTGGGTGTGAGTTAGGACATGGGCAGTGAGCACAGTGGGTGATGGGTGAACGGGACTGGATGTGAGTTAGGACACGGGGCAGTGAGCACAGGGGGTGATGGGTGAATTGGACTGGGTGTGAGTTAGGACAAGGGGCAGTGAGCAAAGGGGGTGTTGGGTGAATGGGACTGGGTGTGAGTTAGGACACGGGGCAGTGACCACAGGGGGTGATGGGTGAACGGGACTGGGTGTGAGTTAGGACACGGGGCAGTGAGCACAGGGGGTGATGGGTGAACAGGACTGGGTGCGTGTTAGGACACGGGGCAGTGAGCACAGGGGGTGATGAGTGAACGGGACTGGGTGTGAGTTAGGACACGGGGCAGTGAGCACAGGGGGTGATGTGTGAACGGGACTTGTTGCGAATTAGGACAAGAGGCAGTGAGCACAGGGGGTGATGGGTGAACGGGACTGGGTGTGAGTTTGGACACGGGGCGGTGAGCACAGCGGGTGATGGGTGAACGGGACTGGGTGTGAGTTAGGACACGGGACAGTGAGCACAGGGGTGATGGGTGAACGGGACTGGGTTTGAGTTAGGACACAGGGCAGTGAGCACGGGGGGTGATGGCTGAGCGGGACTGGGTGCGAGTTAGGACACGGGGCAGTGAGCACAGGGTGTGATGGGTGAACGGGACTGGGTGTGTGTTAGGACACGGGGCAGCGAGCACAGGGGGTGATGGGTGAACGCGACTGGGTGCGAGTTAGGACATGGGGCAGTGAGCACAGGGGGTGATGGGTGAAGGGGACTTGGTGCGAGTTAGGACACGGGGCAGCGAGCACAGGGGGTGATGGGTGAAGGGGACTTGGTGCGAGTTAGGACACGGGGCAGTGATCACAGGGGGTGATGGGTGAACGGGACTGGGTGTGAGTTAGGACACGGGGCAGTGATCACAGGGGGCGATGGGTGAACGGGACTCGGTGCGAGTTAGGACACGGGGCAGTGAGCACGGGGGGTGATGGGTGAATGGGACTGGGTGTGAGTTAGGGCATGGGGCGGTGAGCACAGAGGGTGATAGGTGAACGGGGCTGGGTGTGAGTTAGGGCACGGGGCGGTGAGCACAGAGGGTGATGGGTGAACGGGACTGGGTTTGAGTTTGGACACGGGGCAGTGAGCACAGGGGGTGATGGGTGAACGGGACTGGGTGCGAGTTAGGACACGGGGCAGTGAGCACAGGGGGTGATGGGTGAAGGGGACTGGGTGTGAGTTAGGACACGGGGCAGTGAGCACAGTGGGTGATGGGTGAATGGGACTGGGTGTGAGTTACGACACGGGGCAGTGAGCACAGGGGGTGATGGGTGTACGGGGCTTGGTGCAAGTTAGGACACGGGGCAGTGAGACCAGGGGGTGATGGGTGAACGGGACTGGGTGTGAGTTAGGACACGGGGCAGTGAGCACAGGGGGTGATGGGTGAACGGGACTGGGTGCGAGTTTGGACACGCGGCAGTGAGACCAGGGGGTGATGGGTGAACGGGACTGGGTGTGAGTTAGGACACGGGGCAGTGAGCACAGGGGGTGATGGGCGAACGGGACTCGGTGCGAGTTAGGACACGGGGCAGTGAGCACAGAGGGTGATGGGTGAACGGGACTGGGTGCGAGTTCGGACACGGGGCAGTGAGCACAGGGGGTGATGGGTGAACGGGACTGGGTGCGAGTTCGGACACGGGGCAGTGAGCACAGGGGGTGGTGGGTGAACGGGACTGGGTGTGAGTTAGGACACGGGGCTGTGAGCACAGGGGGTGATGGGTGAATGGGACTGGGTGTGAGTTAGGACATGGGGCAGTGAGCATAGGGGTGATTGGTGAACAGGACTGGATGTGAGTTCGGACACGGGGCAGTGCGCACAGGAGGTGATGTGTGAACGGGACTGGGTGCGAGTTAGGACACGGGGCAGTGAGCACAGTGGGTGATGGGTGAAAGGGACTGGGTGTGAGTTAGGACACGGGGCAGTGAGCACAGGGGGTGATGGGTGAACGGGACTGGGTGTGAGTTAGGACACGGGCAGTGAGCACAGGGGGTGATGGCTGAACGGGACTGGGTGTGAGTTAGAACACGGGGCAGTGAGCACAGGGGGTGATGGGTGAACGGGACTGGGTGTGAGTTAGGACACGGGGCAGTGAGCACAGGGAGTGATGGGTGAACGGGACTGGGTGTGAGTTATTACACGGGGCAGGAAGCACAGCGGGGTGATGGGTGAACTGGACTGGGTGTGAGTTAGGACACGGGGCAGTGAGCACAGGGGGTGATGGGTGAACGGGACTGGGTGTGAGTTAGGACACGGGGCAGTGAGCACATGGGGTGAAGAGTGAACTGGACTGGGTGTGAGTTAGGACACGGGGCAGTGAGCACAGGGGGTGATGGGTGAAGGGGACTGGGTGTGAGTTAGGACATGGGGCAGTGAGCACAGGGGGTGATGGGTGAACGGGACTGGGTGTGAGTGAGGACACGGGGCAGTGAGCACAGTGGGGGATGGGTGAACGGGACTGGGTGTTAGTGAGCACACGGGGCAGTGAGCACAGGTGGTGATGGGTGAACGGGACTGGGTGTGAGTTAGGACAAGGGGCAGTGAGCACAGGGGCGATGGGTGAACGGGACTGGGTGTGAGTTAGGACACGGGGCAGAGAGCACAGGGGGTGATTGTTGAACGGGACTGGGTGTGAATGACGACACGGGGCAGTGAGCACAGTGGTTGATGGGTGAACGGGACTGGGTGTGAGTTAGGACACGGGGCAGTGAGCACAGAAGGTGATGGGTGAACGGGACTGGGTGTGAGTTAGGACACGGGGCAGTGAGCACAGGGGGCGATGGGTGAACGGGACTGGGTGCGAGTTAGGACACGGGGCAGTGAGCACAGGGGGTGATGGGTGAACGGGACTGGGTGTGAGTTAGGACACGGGGCAGTGAGCACAGGGGGTGATGGGTGAACGGGACTGTGTGTGAGTTAGGACACGTGGCAGTGAGCACAGCGGGTGATGGGTGAACGGGACTGGGTGTGAGTTAGGACACGGGGCAGTGAGCACAGGGGATGATGGGTGAACGGGGCTCGGTGCGAGTTAGGACACGGGGCAGTGAGCACAGGGGGTGATGGGTGAACGGGACTGGGTGCGAGTTAGGACACGGGGCAGTGAGCACATGGGGTGATGGGTGAGCGGGACTGGGTGTGAGTTAGGACACGGGGCAGTGAGCACAGGGGGTGATGGGTGATTGGGACTGGGTGTGAGTTAGGACACGGGACAGCGAGCACAGGCGGTGATGGATGAACGGGACTGGGTGTGAGTTAGGACACAGGGCAGCGAGCACAGGGGGTGATGGGTGAACGGGACTGGGTGTGAGTTAGGACACGGGGCAGTGAGCACAGGGGTGATGGGTGAACGAGGCTCGGGGTGAGTTAGGACACGGGGCAGTGAGCACAGCGGGTGATGGGTGAACGGGACTGGGTGTGAGTTAGGACACGGGGCAGTGACCGCAGGGGGTGATGGGTGAACGGAGTGAGTTAGGACACGGGGCAGTGACCACAGCGGGTGATGGGTGAACGGGACTTGGTGCGAGTTAGGACACGGGGCAGTGAGCACAGGGGGTGATGGGTGAACGGGACTGGGTGCGAGTTAGGACACGGGGCAGTGAGCACAGGGGGTGATGGGTGAACGGGACTGGGTGTGAGTTAGGACACGGGGCAGTGAGCACAGGGGGTGATGGGTGAACGGGACTGGGTGTGAATTAGGACACGGGGCAGTGAGCACAGGGGGTGATGGGTGAACGGGACTTGGTGCGAGTTAGGACACGGGGCAGTGAGCACAGGGGGTGATGGGTGAACGGGACTGGGTACGAGTTAGGACACGGGGCAGTGAGCACAGGGGGTGATGGGTGAAGGGGACTTGGTGCGAGTTAGGGCACGGGGCAGTGAACACAGGGGGTGATGGGTGAACGGGACTGGGTGTGAGTTAGGACACGGGGCAGTGAGCACATGGGGTGTTGGGTGAACGGGACTGGGTGTGAGTTAGGACACGGGGCAGTGAGCACGGGGTGATGGGTGAACGGGACTGGGTGTGAGTTAGGACACGGGGCAGTGAGCACAGGGGGTGATGGGTGAACGGGACTGGGTGTGAGTTAGGACATGGGGCAGTGAGCACAGGGGGTGATGGGTGAACGGGACTGGGTGTGAGTGAGGACACGGGGCAGTGAGCACATGGGGTGTTGGGTGAACGGGACTGGGTGTGAGTTAGGACACGGGGCAGTGAGCACAGGGGGTGATGGGTGAACGGGACTTGGTTCGAGTCAGGACACGGGACAGTGAGCACAGGGGGTGATGGGTGAACGGGACTGGGTGTGAGTTAGGACACGGGGCAGCGAGCACAGGGGGTGATGGATGAACGGGACTGGGTGTGAGTTAGGACACGGGGCAGTGAGCACAGGGGGTGATTGGTGAACGGGACTGGGTGTGAGTTAGGACACGGGGCAGTGAGCACCGTGGGTGATGGATGAAAGGGACTGGGTGTGAGTTTGGACACGGGGCAGTGAGCACAGTGGGTGAAGGGTGAACGGGACTCGGTGCGAGTTAGGACACGGGGCAGTGAGCACAGGGGGTGATGGGTGAACGGGGCTGGGTGTGAGTTAGGACACGGGTCAGTGAGCACAGGGGGTGATGGGTGAACGGGGCTCGGTGTGATTTGGGACACGTGGCAGTGAACACAGTGGGTGATGGGTGAACGGGACTGGGTGTGAGTTAGGACACGGGGCAGTGAGCACAGCGGGTGATGGGTGAACAGGACTGGGTGTGAGTTAGGACACGGAGCAGTGAGCACAGGGGGTGATGGGTGAAAGGGACTGGGTGTGAGTTAGGACACGGGGCAGTGAGCACAGGGTGTGGTGGGTGAATGGGACGGGGTGTGAGGTTGGACACGGGGCAGTGAGCACAGGGGGTGATGGGTGAACGGGACTGGGTGTGAGTTAGGACATGGGCAGTGAGCACAGTGGGTGATGGGTGAACGGGACTGGATGTGAGTTAGGACACGGGGCAGTGAGCACAGGGGGTGATGGGTGAATTGGACTGGGTGTGAGTTAGGACACGGGGCAGTGAGCAAAGGGGGTGTTGGGTGAATGGGACTCGGTGTGAGTTAGGACACGGGGCAGTGACCACAGGGGGTGATGGGTGAACGGGACTGGGTGTGAGTTAGGACACGGGGCAGTGAGCACAGGGGGTGATGGGTGAACAGGACTGGGTGCGTGTTAGGACACGGGGCAGTGAGCACAGGGGGTGATGAGTGAACGGGACTGGGTGTGAGTTAGGACACGGGGCAGTGAGCACAGGGGGTGATGTGTGAACGGGACTTGTTGCGAATTAGGACAAGAGGCAGTGAGCACAGGGGGTGATGGGTGAACGGGACTGGGTGTGAGTTTGGACACGGGGCGGTGAGCACAGCGGGTGATGGGTGAACGGGACTGGGTGTGAGTTAGGACACGGGACAGTGAGCACAGGGGTGATGGGTGAACGGGACTGGGTTTGAGTTAGGACACAGGGCAGTGAGCACGGGGGGTGATGGGTGAGCGGGACTGGGTGCGAGTTAGGACACGGGGCAGTGAGCACAGGGTGTGATGGGTGAACGGGACTGGGTGTGTGTTAGGACACGGGGCAGCGAGCACAGGGGGTGATGGGTGAACGCGACTGGGTGCGAGTTAGGACATGGGGCAGTGAGCACAGGGGGTGATGGGTGAAGGGGACTTGGTGCGAGTTAGGACACGGGGCAGCGAGCACAGGGGGTGATGGGTGAAGGGGACTTGGTGCGAGTTAGGACACGGGGCAGTGATCACAGGGGGTGATGGGTGAACGGGACTGGGTGTGAGTTAGGACACGGGGCAGTGATCACAGGGGGCGATGGGTGAACGGGACTCGGTGCGAGTTAGGACACGGGGCAGTGAGCACGGGGGGTGATGGGTGAATGGGACTGGGTGTGAGTTAGGGCATGGGGCGGTGAGCACAGAGGGTGATAGGTGAACGGGGCTGGGTGTGAGTTAGGGCACGGGGCGGTGAGCACAGAGGGTGATGGGTGAACGGGACTGGGTTTGAGTTTGGACACGGGGCAGTGAGCACAGGGGGTGATGGGTGAACGGGACTGGGTGCGAGTTAGGACACGGGGCAGTGAGCACAGGGGGTGATGGGTGAAGGGGACTGGGTGTGAGTTAGGACACGGGGCAGTGAGCACAGAGGGTGATTGGTGAATGGGGCTGGCTGTGAGTTTGGACACGCGGCAGTGAGACCAGGGGGTGATGGGTGAACGGGACTGGGTGTGAGTTAGGACACGGGGCAGTGAGCACAGGGGGTGATGGGTGAACGGGACTGGGTGCGAGTTTGGACACGCGGCAGTGAGCACAGGGGGTGATGGGTGAACGGGACTGGGTGTGAGTTAGGACACGGGGCAGTGAGCACAGGGGGTGATGGGCGAACGGGACTCGGTGCGAGTTAGGACACGGGGCAGTGAGCACAGAGGGTGATGGGTGAACGGGACTGGGTGCGAGTTCGGACACGGGGCAGTGAGCACAGGGGGTGATGGGTGAACGGGACTGGGTGCGAGTTCGGACACGGGGCAGTGAGCACAGGGGGTGGTGGGTGAACGGGACTGGGTGTGAGTTAGGACACGGGGCTGTGAGCACAGGGGGTGATGGGTGAATGGGACTGGGTGTGAGTTAGGACATGGGGCAGTGAGCATAGGGGTGATTGGTGAACAGGACTGGATGTGAGTTCGGACACGGGGCAGTGCGCACAGGAGGTGATGTGTGAACGGGACTGGGTGCGAGTTAGGACACGGGGCAGTGAGCACAGTGGGTGATGGGTGAAAGGGACTGGGTGTGAGTTAGGACACGGGGCAGTGAGCACAGGGGGTGATGGGTGAACGGGACTGGGTGTGAGTTAGGACACGGGCAGTGAGCACAGGGGGTGATGGCTGAACGGGACTGGGTGTGAGTTAGAACACGGGGCAGTGAGCACAGGGGGTGATGGGTGAACGGGACTGGGTGTGAGTTAGGACACGGGGCAGTGAGCACAGGGAGTGATGGGTGAACGGGACTGGGTGTGAGTTATTACACGGGGCAGGGAGCACAGCGGGGTGATGGGTGAACTGGACTGGGTGTGAGTTAGGACACGGGGCAGTGAGCACAGGGGGTGATGGGTGAACGGGACTGGGTGTGAGTTAGGACACGGGGCAGTGAGCACATGGGGTGAAGAGTGAACTGGACTGGGTGTGAGTTAGGACACGGGGCAGTGAGCACAGGGGGTGATGGGTGAAGGGGACTGGGTGTGAGTTAGGACATGGGGCAGTGAGCACAGGGGGTGATGGGTGAACGGGACTGGGTGTGAGTGAGGACACGGGGCAGTGAGCACAGTGGGGGATGTGTGAACGGGACTGGGTGCGAGTTAGGACACGGGGCAGTGAGCACAGTGGGTGATGGGTGAAAGGGACTGGGTGTGAGTTAGGACACGGGGCAGTGAGCACAGGGGGTGATGGGTGAACGGGACTGGGTGTGAGTTAGGACACGGGCAGTGAGCACAGGGGGTGATGGCTGAACGGGACTGGGTGTGAGTTAGAACACGGGGCAGTGAGCACAGGGGGTGATGGGTGAACGGGACTGGGTGTGAGTTAGGACACGGGGCAGTGAGCACAGGGAGTGATGGGTGAACGGGACTGGGTGTGAGTTATTACACGGGGCAGGGAGCACAGCGGGGTGATGGGTGAACTGGACTGGGTGTGAGTTAGGACACGGGGCAGTGAGCACAGGGGGTGATGGGTGAACGGGACTGGGTGTGAGTTAGGACACGGGGCAGTGAGCACATGGGGTGAAGAGTGAACTGGACTGGGTGTGAGTTAGGACACGGGGCAGTGAGCACAGGGGGTGATGGGTGAAGGGGACTGGGTGTGAGTTAGGCAATGGGGCAGTGAGCACAGGGGGTGATGGGTGAACGGGACTGGGTGTGAGTGAGGACACGGGGCAGTGAGCACAGTGGGGGATGGGTGAACGGGACTGGGTGTTAGTGAGCACACGGGGCAGTGAGCACAGGTGGTGATGGGTGAACGGGACTGGGTGTGAGTTAGGACAAGGGGCAGTGAGCACAGGGGCGATGGGTGAACGGGACTGGGTGTGAGTTAGGACACGGGGCAGAGAGCACAGGGGGTGATTGTTGAACGGGACTGGGTGTGAATGACGACACGGGGCAGTGAGCACAGTGGTTGATGGGTGAACGGGACTGGGTGTGAGTTAGGACACGGGGCAGTGAGCACAGAAGGTGATGGGTGAACGGGACTGGGTGTGAGTTAGGACACGGGGCAGTGAGCACAGGGGGCGATGGGTGAACGGGACTGGGTGCGAGTTAGGACACGGGGCAGTGAGCACAGGGGGTGATGGGTGAACGGGACTGGGTGTGAGTTAGGACACGGGGCAGTGAGCACAGGGGGTGATGGGTGAACGGGACTGTGTGTGAGTTAGGACACGTGGCAGTGAGCACAGCGGGTGATGGGTGAACGGGACTGGGTGTGAGTTAGGACACGGGGCAGTGAGCACAGGGGATGATGGGTGAACGGGGCTCGGTGCGAGTTAGGACACGGGGCAGTGAGCACAGGGGGTGATGGGTGAACGGGACTGGGTGCGAGTTAGGACACGGGGCAGTGAGCACATGGGGTGATGGGTGAGCGGGACTGGGTGTGAGTTAGGACACGGGGCAGTGAGCACAGGGGGTGATGGGTGATTGGGACTGGGTGTGAGTTAGGACACGGGACAGCGAGCACAGGCGGTGATGGATGAACGGGACTGGGTGTGAGTTAGGACACAGGGCAGCGAGCACAGGGGGTGATGGGTGAACGGGACTGGGTGTGAGTTAGGACACGGGGCAGTGAGCACAGGGGTGATGGGTGAACGAGGCTCGGGGTGAGTTAGGACACGGGGCAGTGAGCACAGCGGGTGATGGGTGAACGGGACTGGGTGTGAGTTAGGACACGGGGCAGTGACCGCAGGGGGTGATGGGTGAACGGAGTGAGTTAGGACACGGGGCAGTGACCACAGCGGGTGATGGGTGAACGGGACTGGGTGTGAGTTAGGACACGGGGCAGTGAGCGCAGGGGTGATGAGTGAACGGGACTGGGTGTGAGTTAGGACACGGGGCAGTGAGCACAGGGGGTGATGGGTGAACGGGACTGGGTGTGAGATCGGACACGGGGCAGTGAGCACAGGGGGTGATGGGTGAATGGGACTGGGTGTGAGTTAGGATACGGGGCAGTGAGCACAGGGGTGATTGGTGAACAGGACTGGATGTGAGTTAGGATAAAGTGCAGTGAGCACAGGGGGTGATGGGTGAACGGGTCTGGGTGTGAGTTAGGACACGGGTCAGTGAGCACAGGGGGTGATGGGTGAACGGGACTGGGTGTGAGTTAGGACACGGGGCAGTGAGCACAGGGTTGATGGGTGAAAGGGACTGGGTGTGAGTTAGGACACGGGGCAGTGAGCACAGGGGGTGATGGGTGAACGGGACTGGGTGTGAGTTAGGACACGGTGCAGTGAGCACAGGGGGTGATGGGTGAACGGGACTGGGTGTGAGTTAGGACACGGGGCAGCGAGCACAGGGGGTGATGGGTGAACGAGACTGGGTGTGAGTTAGAACACGGGGCAGTGAGCACAGGGAGTGATTGGTGAACGGGACTTGGTGTGAGTTAGGACACGGGGCAGTGATCACAGGGGGTGATGGGTGAACGGGACTGGGTGTGAGTTAGGACACGGGGCAGTGAGCACAGGGGGTGATGGGTGAACGAGACTGGGTGTGAGTTAGGACACGGGGCAGTGAGCACAGGGAGTGATGGGTGAACGGGACTGGGTGTGAGTTATTACACGGGGCAGATAGCACAGGGGGGTGATGGGTGAACTGGACTGGGTGTGATTTAGGACACGGGGCAGTGAGCACAGTGGGCGATGGGTGAACGGGACTGGGTGTGAGTTAGGACACGGGGCAGTGAGCACAGGGGGTGATGGGTGAACGGGACTGGGTGTGAGTTAGGACACGGGGCAGTGAGCACAGGGGGTGAAGAGTGAACTGGACTTTGTGTGAGTTAGGACACGGGGCAGTGAGCACAGGGGGTGATGAGTAAAGGGGACTGGGTGTGAGTTAGGACACGGGGCAGTGAGCACAGGGGGTGATGGGTGAACGGGACTGGGTGTGAGTGAGGACACGGGGCAGTGAGCACAGTGGGGGATGGGTGAACGGGACTGGGTGTGAGTTAGGTCATGGGGCGGTGAGCACAGGGGGTGATGGGTGAATGGGACTGGGTGTGAGTTCGGACACGAGGCAGTGAGCACAGGGGGTGATGGGTGAACGGGACAGGGTGTGAGTTAGGACATGGGGCAGTGAGCACAGGGGGTGATGGGTGAACGGGACTGGGTGCGAGTAAGGACACGGGGCAGTGAGCACAGGGGGTGATGGGTGAACGGGATTGGGTGCGAGTTAGGACACGGGGCAGTGAGCACAGGGGGTGATGGGTGAATGGGACTGGGTGCGAGTTAGGACACGGGGCAGTGAGCACAGGGGGTGATGGGTGAACGGGACTGGGTGTGAGTTAGGACGCGGGGCAGTGAGCACAGGGGGTGATGGTTGAACGGGGCTCGGGGTGAGTTAGGACACGGGGCAGAGAGCACAGCGGGTGATGGGTGAACGGGTCTGGGTGTGAGTTAGGACACAGGGCGGTGAGCACAGAGGGTGATGGGTGAAAGGTGTGAGTTAGGACACGGGGCAGTGAGCACAGGGGGTGATGCGTGAACGGGACTGGGTGGGAGTTGGGACACGGGGCAGTGAGCACAGGGGGTGATGGGTGAACGGGACTGGGTGTGAGTTAGGACACGGGGCAGTGAGCACAGGGGGTGATGGGTGAACGGGACTGGGTGTGAGTTAGGACACGGGGCAGCGAGCACAGGGGGTGATGGGTGAACGAGACTGGGTGTGAGTTAGAACACGGGGCAGTGAGCACAGGGAGTGATTGGTGAACGGGACTTGGTGTGAGTTAGGACACGGGGCAGTGAGCACAGGGGGTGATGGGTGAACGGGACTGGGTGTGAGTTTGGACACGGGGCAGTGAGCACAGGGGGTGATGGGTGAACGAGACTGGGTGTGAGTTAGGACACGGGGCAGTGAGCACAGGGAGTGATGGGTGAACGGGACTGGGTGTGAGTTATTACACGGGGCAGAGAGCACAGGGGGGTGATGGGTGAACTGGACTGGGTGTGATTTAGGACACGGGGCAGTGAGCACAGTGGGCGATGGGTGAACGGGACTGGGTGTGAGTTAGGACACGGGGCAGTGAGCACAGGGGGTGATGGGTGAACGGGACTGGGTGTGAGTTAGGACACGGGGCAGTGAGCACAGTGGGTGAAGAGTGAACTGGACTTTGTGTGAGTTAGGACACGGGGCAGTGAGCACAGTGGGTGATGAGTAAAGGGGACTGGGTGTGAGTTAGGACACGGGGCAGTGAGCAAAGAGGGTGATGGGTGAACGGGACTGGGTGTGAATGAGGACACGGGGCAGTGAGCACAGTGGGGGATGGGTGAACGGGACTGGGTGTGAGTGAGGACACGGGGCAGTGAGCACAGGGGGTGATGGGTGAACGGGACTGGGTGTGAGTTAGGACACGGGGCAGTGAGCACAGGGGCGATGGGTGAACGGGACTGGGTGTGAGTTAGGACACGGGGCAGTGAGCACAGGGGGTGATTGGTGAATGGGACTGGGTGTGAATGAGGACACGGGGCAGTGAGCACAGTGGTTGATGGGTGAACGGGACTGGGTGTGAGTTAGGACACGGGGAAGTGAGCACAGGGGGTGATGGGTGAACGGGACTGGGTGCGATTTAGGACACGGGGCAGTGAGCACAGGGGGTGATGGGTGAACGGGACTGGGTGTGAGTTAGGACATGGGGCAGTGAGCACAGGGGGTGATGGGTGAACGGGACTGGGTGTGAGTTAGGACATGGGGCGGTGAGCACAGGGGGTGATGGGTGAATGGGACTGGGTGTGAGTTCGGACACGGGGAAGTGAGCACAGGGGGTGATGGGTGAACGGGACTGGGTGTGAGTTAGGACATGGGGCAGTGAGCACAGGGGGTGATGGGTGAACGGGACTGGGTGCGAGTAAGGACACGGGGCAGTGAGCACAGGGGGTGATGGGTGAATGGGACTGGGTGCGAGTTAGGACACGGGGCAGTGAGCACAGGGGGTGATGGGTGAATGGGACTGGGTGTGAGTTCGGACACGGGGAAGTGAGCACAGGGGGTGATGGGTGAACGGGACTGGGATGAGTTAGGACACGGGGCAGGGAGCACAGTGGGGTGATGGGTGAACGGGACTGGGTGTGAGTTAGGACACGGGGCAGTGAGCACAGGGGGTGATGGGTGAACTGGACTGGGTGTGAGTTAGGACACGGGGCAGTGAGCACAGGGGGTGATGGGTGAAGGGGACTGTGTGTGAGTTAGGACACGGGGCAGTGAGCACAGGGGGTGATGGGTGAACGGGACTGGGTGTGAGTTCGGACACGGGGCAGTGAGCACGGGGTGATGGGTGAACGCGACTGGGTGTGAATTAGGACACGAGGCAGTGAGCACAGGGGGTGATGGGTGAACGGGACTGGGTGTGAGTGAGGACACGGGGCAGTGAGCACAGGGGGTGATGGGTGAACGGGGCTCGGTGCCAGTTAGGACAAGGGGCAGTGAGCACAGGGGGTGATGGGTGAACGGGACTGGGTGTGAGTTAGGACACGGGGCAGTGAGCACAGGGGGTGATGGGTGAACGGGACTGGGTGTGAGTTAGGACACGGGGCAGCGAGCACAGGGGGTGATGGGTGAACGGGACTGGGTGTGAGTTAGGACACGGGGCAGTGAGCACAGGGGGTGATGGGTGAACGGGGCTCGGGGTGAGTTAGGACACGGGGCAGTGAGCACAGCGGGTGATGGGTGAACGGGTCTGGGTGTGGGTTAGGACACGGGGCAGTGACCGCAGGGGGTGATGGGTGAACGGTGTGAGTTAGGACACGGGGCAGTGACCACAGCGGGTGATGGGTGAACGGGACTGGGTGTGAGTTAGGACACGGGGCAGTGAGCGCAGGGGGTGATGAGTGAACGGGACTGGGTGTGAGTTAGGACAAGGGGCAGTGAGCACAGGGGTTGATGGGTGAACGGGACTGGGTGTGAGTTAGGACACGGGGCGGTGAGCACAGGGGGTGATGGGTGAAAGGTGTGAGTTAGGACACAGGGCAGTGAGCACAGGGGGTGATGGGTGAACGGGACTGGGTGTGAGTTGGGACACGGGGCAGTGAGCACAGGGGGTGATGGGTGAACGGGACTGGGTGTGAGTTAGGACACGGGGCAGTGAGCACGGGGTGATGGGTGAACGGGACTGGGTGTGAGTTTGGACAGAGGGCAGTGAGCACAGGGGGTGATGGGTGAACAGGACTGGGTGTGAGTTAGGACACGGGGCAGTGAGCACAGGGGGTGATGGGTGAAAGGGACTGGGTGTGAGTTAGGACACGGGGCAGTGAGCACAGAGGGTGATGGGTGAACGGAACTGGGTGTGAGTTAGGACACGGGGCAGTGAGCACAGGGGGTGATGGGTGAACGGGACTGGGTGTGAGTTAGGACGCGGGGCAGTGAGCACAGTGGGTGATGGGTGAACGGGACTGGGTGTGAGTTAGGACATGGGGCAGTGAGCACAGGGAGTGATGGGTGAACGGGACTGGGTGTCAGTTAGGACACGGGGCAGTGAGCACAGGGAGTGATGGGTGAACGGGACTGGGTGTGAGTTAGGACACGGGGCAGGGAGCACAGGGGGGTGATGGGTGAACGGGACTGGGTGTGAGTTAGGACACGGGGCAGTGAGCACAGGGGGTGATGGGTGAACTGGACTGGGTGTGAGTTAGGACACGGGGCAGTGAGCACAGGGGGTGATGGGTGAAGGGGACTGGGTGTGAGTTAGGACACGGGGCAGTGAGTACAGGGGGTGATTGGTGAACGGGACTGGGTGTGAGTTAGGACACGGGGCAGTGAGCACAGGGGGTGATGGGTGAACGGACTGGGTGTGAGTTAGGACACGGTGCAGTGAGCACGGGGTGATGGGTGAACGGGACTGGGTGTGAATTAGGACACGGGGCAGTGAGCACAGGGGGGGATTGGTGAACGGGACTGGGTGTGAGTGAGGACACGGGGCAGTGAGCACAGTGGGGGTTGTGTGAACGGGACTGGTTGTGAGTGAGGACACGGGGCAGTGAGCACAGGGTGTGATGGGTGAACGGGACTGGGTGTGAGTTAGGACACGGGGCAGGGAGCACAGGGGGGTGATGGGTGAACGGGACTGGGTGTGAGTTAGGACACGGGGCAGTGAGCACAGGGGGCGATGGGTGAACAGGACTGGGTGTGAGTTAGGACACGGTGCAGTGAGCACGGGGTGTTGGGTGAACGGGACTGGGTGTGAATTAGGACACGGGGCAGTGAGCACAGGGGGGGATTCGTGAACGGGAGTGGGTGTGAGTGAGGACACGGGGCAGTGAGCACAGGGTGTGATGGGTGAAGGGGACTGGGTGTGAGTTAGGACACGGGGCAGTGAGCACAGGGGGTGATGGGTGAACGGGACTGGGTGTGAGTTAGGACACGGGGCAGTGAGCACGGGGTGATGGGTGAACGCGACTGGGTGTGAATTAGGACACGGGGCATTGAGCACAGGGGGTGATGGGTGAACGGGACTGGGTGTGAGTGAGGACACGGGGCAGTGAGCACAGTGGGGGTTGGGTGAACGGGACTGGTTGTGAGTGAGGACACGGGGCAGTGAGCACAGTGGGCGATGGGTGAACGGGACTGGGTGCGAGTTAGGACACGGGGCAGTGAGCACAGGGGGTGATGGGTGAACGGGACTGGGTGTGAATGAGGACACGGGGCAGTGAGCACAGGGGGTGATGGGTGAACGGGGCTGGGTGCGAGTTAGGACACGGGGCACTGAGCACAGGGGGTGATGGGTGAACGGGGCTCGGTGCCAGTTAGGACACGGGGCAGTGAGCACAGGGGGTGATGGGTGAACGGGACTGGGTGTGAGTTAGGACACGGGGCAGTGAGCACAGGGGGTGATGAGTGAACGGGACTGGGTGTGAGTTAGGACACGGGGCAGCGAGCACAGGGGGTGATGGGTGAACGGGACTGGGTGTGAGTTAGGACACGGGGCAGTGAGCACAGAGGGTGATGGGTGAACGGGGCTCGGGGTGAGTTAGGACACGGTGCAGTGAGCACAGCGGGAGATGGGTGAACGGGACTGGGTGTGAGTTAGGACACGGGGCAGTGACCACAGGCGGTGATGGGTGAACGGGACTGGGTGTGAGTTAGGACACGGGGCAGTGAGCACAGCGGGTGATGGGTGAACGGGACTGGGTGTGAGTTAGGACACGGGGCAGTGAGCACGGAGGGTGATGGGTGAACGGGGCTGGGTGTGAGTTAGGACACGGGGCAGTGAGCACAGGGGGTGATGGGTGAACGGGACTGGGTGTGTGTTAGGACACGGGGCAGTGACCACAGCGGGTGATGCGTGAACGGGACTGGGTGTGAGTTAGGACACGTGGCAGTGAGCGCAGGGGGTGATGAGTGAACGGGACTGGGTGTGAGTTAAGACACGGGGCAGTGAGCACAGGGGGTGATGGGTGAACGGGACTGGGTGTGAGTTAGGACACAGGGCAGTGAGCACAGGGGGCGATGGGTGAACGGGACTGGGTGTGAGTTAGGACACGGGGCAGTGAGCACAGTGGGTGATGGGTGAACGGGACTGGGTGTGAGTTAGGACACGGGGCAGTGAGCACAGGGGGTGATGGTGAACGGGACTGGATGTGAGTTAGTACACGGGGCAGGGAGCACAGGGGGGTGATGGGTGAACTGGACTGGGTGTGAGTTAGGACACGGGGCAGTGAGAACAGGGGGTGATGGGTGAACGGGACTGGGATTGAGTTAGTACGCGGGGCAGTGAGCACAGGGGGTGATGGGTGAACTGGACTGGGTGTGAGTTAGGACACGGGGCAGTGAGCACAGGGGATGATGGGTGAACGGGACTGGGTGTGAGTTAGGACACGGGGCAGTGAGCACAGGGGGTGATGGGTGAACGGGACTGGGTGTGAGTTAGGACACGGGGCAGTGAGCACAGAGGGTGATGGGTGAACGGGACTGGGTGTGAGTTAGGACACGGGGCAGTGAGCACAGGGGGTGATGGGTGAACGGGACTGGGTGCGAGTTAGGACACGGGGCAGTGAGCACAGGGGGTGATGGGTGAACGGGACTGGGTGTGAGTTAGGACACTGGCCAGTGAGCACAGGGGGTGATGGGTGAACGGGACTGGGTGTGAGTTAGGACACGGGCCAGTGAGCACAGGGGGTGATGGGTGAACGGGACAGGGTGTGAGTTAGGACACGGGGCAGTGAGCACAGGGGGTGATGGGTGAACAGGACTGGGTGGGAGTTAGGACACGAGGCAGTGAGCACAGCGGGTGATGGGTGAACGGGACTGGGTGTGAGTTAGGACACGGGGCAGTGAGCACAGGGGGTGATGGGTGAACGGGACTGGGTGTGAGTTAGGACACAGGGCAGTGAGCACAGGGGGTGATGGGTGAACCGGACTGGGTGTGAGTTAGGACACGGTGCAGTGAGCACGGGGTGATGGGTGAACGGGACTGGGTGTGAGTTAGGACACGGGGCGGTGAGCACAGGGGGTGATGGGTGAACGGGACTTGATGCGTGTTAGGGCACGGGGCAGTGAGCACAGGGGGTGATGGGTGAACGGGACTGGGTGTGAGTTAGGACACGGGGCAGTGAGCACAGAGGGTGATGGGTGAACGGGACTGGGTGTGATTTAGGACACGGCGCAGTGAGCACAGGGGGTGATGGGTGAACGGGACTGGGTGTGAGTTAGGAAACGGTGCAGTGAGCACAGGGGGTGATGGGTGAACGGGACTGGGTGTGAGTTAGGACACGGGGCAGTGAGCACGGGGTGATGGGTGAACGGGACTGGATGTGAGTTAGGACACGGGGCAGTGAGCACAGGGGTTGATGGGTGAATGGGACTGGGTGTGAGTTAGGACACGGGGCAGTGAGCACAGGGGGTGATGGGTGAACGGGACTGGGTGTGAGTTAGGACACGGGGCAGTGAGCACAGAGGGTGATGGGTGAACGGGATTGGGTGTGAGTTAGGACACGGGGCAGTGAGCACAGGGGGTGATGGGTGAACAGGACTGGGTGTGAGTTAGGACACGGGCCAGTGAGCACAGGGGGTGATGGTTGAACGGGACTGGGTGTGAGTTAGGACACGGGCCAGTGAGCACAGGGGGTGATGGGTGAACGGGACTGGGTGTGAGTTAGGACACGGGGCAGTGAGCACAGGGGGTGATGGGTGAAAGGGACTGGGTGTGAGTTAGGACACGGGGCAGTGAGCACAGAGGGTGATGGGTGAACGGAACTGGGTGTGAGTTAGGACACGGGGCAGTGAGCACAGGGGGTGATGGGTGAACGGGACTGGGTGTGAGTTAGGACGCGGGGCAGTGAGCACAGTGGGTGATGGGTGAACGGGACTGGGTGTGAGTTAGGACATGGGGCAGTGAGCACAGGGAGTGATGGGTGAACGGGACTGGGTGTCAGTTAGGACACGGGGCAGTGAGCACAGGGAGTGATGGGTGAACGGGACTGGGTGTGAGTTAGGACACGGGGCAGGGAGCACAGGGGGGTGATGGGTGAACGGGACTGGGTGTGAGTTAGGACACGGGGCAGTGAGCATAGGGGGTGATGGGTGAACTGGACTGGGTGTGAGTTAGGACACGGGGCAGTGAGCACAGGGGGTGATGGGTGAAGGGGACTGGGTGTGAGTTAGGACACGGGGCAGTGAGTACAGGGGGTGATTGGTGAACGGGACTGGGTGTGAGTTAGGACACGGGGCAGTGAGCACAGGGGGTGATGGGTGAACGGACTGGGTGTGAGTTAGGACACGGTGCAGTGAGCACGGGGTGATGGGTGAACGGGACTGGGTGTGAATTAGGACACGGGGCAGTGAGCACAGGGGGGGATTGGTGAACGGGACTGGGTGTGAGTGAGGACACGGGGCAGTGAGCACAGTGGGGGTTGTGTGAACGGGACTGGTTGTGAGTGAGGACACGGGGCAGTGAGCACAGGGTGTGATGGGTGAACGGGACTGGGTGTGAGTTAGGACACGGGGCAGGGAGCACAGGGGGGTGATGGGTGAACGGGACTGGGTGTGAGTTAGGACACGGGGCAGTGAGCACAGGGGGCGATGGGTGAACAGGACTGGGTGTGAGTTAGGACACGGTGCAGTGAGCACGGGGTGTTGGGTGAACGGGACTGGGTGTGAATTAGGACACGGGGCAGTGAGCACAGGGGGGGATTCGTGAACGGGAGTGGGTGTGAGTGAGGACACGGGGCAGTGAGCACAGGGTGTGATGGGTGAAGGGGACTGGGTGTGAGTTAGGACACGGGCAGTGAGCACAGGGGGGTGATGGGTGAACGGGACTGGGTGTGAGTTAGGACACGGGGCAGTGAGCACGGGGTGATGGGTGAACGCGACTGGGTGTGAATTAGGACACGGGGCATTGAGCACAGGGGGTGATGGTGAACGGGACTGGGTGTGAGTGAGGACACGGGGCAGTGAGCACAGTGGGGGTTGGGTGAACGGGACTGGTTGTGAGTGAGGACACGGGGCAGTGAGCACAGTGGGCGATGGGTGAACGGGACTGGGTGCGAGTTAGGACACGGGGCAGTGAGCACAGGGGGTGATGGGTGAACGGGAACTGGGTGTGAATGAGGACACGGGGCAGTGAGCACAGGGGGTGATGGGTGAACGGGGCTGGGTGCGAGTTAGGACACGGGGCACTGAGCACAGGGGGTGATGGGTGAACGGGGCTCGGTGCCAGTTAGGACACGGGGCAGTGAGCACAGGGGGTGATGGGTGAACGGGACTGGGTGTGAGTTAGGACACGGGGCAGTGAGGCACAGGGGGTGATGAGTGAACGGGACTGGGTGTGAGTTAGGACACGGGGCAGCGAGCACAGGGGGTGATGGGTGAACGGGACTGGGTGTGAGTTAGGACACGGGGCAGTGAGCACAGAGGGTGATGGGTGAACGGGCTCGGGGTGAGTTAGGACACGGGGCAGTGAGCACAGCGGGAGATGGGGGAACGGGACTGGGTGTGAGTTAGGACACGGGGCAGTGACCACAGGCGGTGATGGGTGAACGGGACTGGGTGTGAGTTAGGACACGGGGCAGTGAGCACAGCGGGTGATGGGTGAACGGGACTGGGTGTGAGTTAGGACACGGGGCAGTGAGCACGGAGGGTGATGGGTGAACGGGGCTGGGTGTGAGTTAGGACACGGGGCAGTGAGCACAGGGGGTGATGGGTGAACGGGACTGGGTGTGTGTTAGGACACGGGGCAGTGACCACAGCGGGTGATGCGTGAACGGGACTGGGTGTGAGTTAGGACACGTGGCAGTGAGCGCAGGGGGTGATGAGTGAACGGGACTGGGTGTGAGTTAAGACACGGGGCAGTGAGCACAGGGGGTGATGGGTGAACGGGACTGGGTGTGAGTTAGGACACAGGGCAGTGAGCACAGGGGGCGATGGGTGAACGGGACTGGGTGTGAGTTAGGACACGGGGCAGTGAGCACAGTGGGTGATGGGTGAACGGGACTGGGTGTGAGTTAGGACACGGGGCAGTGAGCACAGGGGGTGATGGTGAACGGGACTGGATGTGAGTTAGTACACGGGGCAGGGAGCACAGGGGGGTGATGGGTGAACTGGACTGGGTGTGAGTTAGGACACGGGGCAGTGAGAACAGGGGGTGATGGGTGAACGGGACTGGGATTGAGTTAGTACGCGGGGCAGTGAGCACAGGGGGTGATGGGTGAACTGGACTGGGTGTGAGTTAGGACACGGGGCAGTGAGCACAGGGGATGATGGGTGAACGGGACTGGGTGTGAGTTAGGACACGGGGCAGTGAGCACAGGGGGTGATGGGTGAACGGGACTGGGTGTGAGTTAGGACACGGGGCAGTGAGCACAGAGGGTGATGGGTGAACGGGACTGGGTGTGAGTTAGGACACGGGGCAGTGAGCACAGGGGGTGATGGGTGAACGGGACTGGGTGCGAGTTAGGACACGGGGCAGTGAGCACAGGGGGTGATGGGTGAACGGGACTGGGTGTGAGTTAGGACACTGGCCAGTGAGCACAGGGGGTGATGGGTGAACGGGACTGGGTGTGAGTTAGGACACGGGCCAGTGAGCACAGGGGGTGATGGGTGAACGGGACAGGGTGTGAGTTAGGACACGGGGCAGTGAGCACAGGGGGTGATGGGTGAACAGGACTGGGTGGGAGTTAGGACACGAGGCAGTGAGCACAGCGGGTGATGGGTGAACGGGACTGGGTGTGAGTTAGGACACGGGGCAGTGAGCACAGGGGGTGATGGGTGAACGGGACTGGGTGTGAGTTAGGACACAGGGCAGTGAGCACAGGGGGTGATGGGTGAACCGGACTGGGTGTGAGTTAGGACACGGTGCAGTGAGCACGGGGTGATGGGTGAACGGGACTGGGTGTGAGTTAGGACACGGGGCGGTGAGCACAGGGGGTGATGGGTGAACGGGACTTGATGCGTGTTAGGGCACGGGGCAGTGAGCACAGGGGGTGATGGGTGAACGGGACTGGGTGTGAGTTAGGACACGGGGCAGTGAGCACAGAGGGTGATGGGTGAACGGGACTGGGTGTGATTGAGGACACGGGGCAGTGAGCACAGGGGGTGATGGGTGAACAGGACTGGGTGTGAGTTAGGACACGGGGCAGTGAGCACAGGGGTTGATGGGTGAACGGGACTGGGTGCCAGTTAGGACACGGGGCAGTGAGCACAGGGGTTGATGGGTGAACGGGACTGGGTGCGAGTTAGGACACGGGGTTGTGAGCACAGGGGGTGATGGGTGAACGGGACTGGATGTGAGTTTGGACACGGGGCAGTGAGCACAGGGGGTGATGGGTGAACGGGACTGGGTGTGAGTTAGGACACGGGGCAGTGAGCACAGTGGGTGATGGGTGAACGGGACTGGGTGTGAGTTAGGACACGGGGCAGTGAGCACAGTGGGTGATGGGTGAGTAGGACTGGATGTGAGTTTGGACACGGGGCAGTGAGCACCGGGGGTGATGGATGAACGGGACTGGGTGTGAGTTAGGACACGGGGCAGTGAGCACAGGGGGTGATGGGTGAACGGGACTGGGTGTGAGTTAGGACACGGGGCAGCTGAGTTTTGGATGATCTCAAGTTTATGGTTAACTCAGGCTTCACAAAAAAAATGATGAGTTTATGCTGGATTTATTTAGTTATAGACATGATTCATAAATAGCACAATAATTAGTCTATTATGCGATGTGTTGATATATTAGTGTAATGTTTTCCAACCAGTGCTTAACATGTTCATAATTAATGCAATCAAAAGCACAAAGGAATTCAGTACATTTGTGTGGGAACAATGATGGTTCATGCGTAACCACTTCTTGCGTACAGTGGCAGCAATTCCAAAGAGATCAATAAATTTGTTTTATTGCTGTTATTATCGTCTAGTGCAGGTCTGCAGTTGGAGGCAGGCTGAGGACAATTATTCCTGAGCCCAGATCGGAGAAATTAGCACCGGTTCTGGCCAGACTGAAGCGTGACGGTGAACTGTCGCTTGGCAAGGGAGGGGTTTGTCTTAACTTGCGTCTTACTCCCATGAGCCAGGCCGTCTGGAGTGCAAGACCCAGGACAAGCTGATGGCATCAGAAGTGCAAAGGGGAAACTTACTGAGGTACGTATTAACAACTAACTCAGGCACTTCTGCCTGTCGTTTCCTCTTGCTCCTACAGTGACATTGTACCCAAGGGGCAGGAAAGGCAATGCTTTGTCCCTCTGGTATATTTGCATGTGCTTTCTAAGTACCGAGCTACTTATTGAATGTTGCACTCTGCACGCATGCGTACTCAATTTATTCTTTAATTGTTTCCTTATCCACAGTGTGGGGGGAACAGCCTGCTGTTTTTTCTCCATTTTGTAAACAAATCGTTTCTCAGCGTCCCTACGCGGTGAAAGCGACGGTGAATGGGGCGCGCCCACACACGGCAACCTTTCCAAATTGTGCTCATTTGATGGCAATGGGGTCGCTGCAGCATCGCAATATTTGAACGGGTTGTGAAGATCATCAGCCTCTCGGCGCATTCAGCCAGAAGCCAGGGAAATAAAGACTTCAACTCTGCCTCCTGTCTGTACAGGCGAGGGCTGCGGATGAGAGATGGTTGGAGTCGACGGCAATAATCGGCCCTGGCGTCCCCTCATCAAAGCTGACATGCTGCCACCATCGGTGTCAGCCGTGGCTCAGTGGGCAGCACGCTCGCCTCTGAGTCAGAAGGTCGTGGGTTCAAGCCCCACTCCAGGGACCTGAACACAAAATCCAGACTGGCACTCCCAGTGCGGTGCTGAGGGAGCGCTACACTGTCGGAGGGGCCGTCTTTCGGATGAGATGTTGAATCGAGGCCCCGTCTGATCTCTCAGGCGGATGTAAACGATCCCACGACACTATTTCGAAGAAGAGCAGGGGTGTTCTCCCTGGTGTCCTGAGGCCAATATTTATCCCTCAATCAACACCACTAAAAAACAGATGATCTGGTCATCATCACATTGCTGTTTGTGGGCTCTTGCAGTGCGCAAATTGGCAGCTGCGTTTCCCACATTACAACAGGGACTACACTTCAAAAAAAAAGTACTTGTGAAGCACTTTGGGACATCTGGTAGTCGTGAAAAGGCGCTATATAAATGCAAGTCTTTCTTCACATTTCCCAACGCACCCCCCATTGTGTAGCCTTACACAACCAAACTAATGGCTGTCAGGTCAAGAAGGTGGGTTGGCAAGGCATGACTGCCATTGCATATCAGGAAAGTAAGCATGCACATTAAATCTGCTGAAATGTTTATTTTCATCTTTGTCCATGTTTTAACAATTCCGATTATGTTGCGATTGGGTAATTATTTTGCCTGAAATGGATACTCACTCTTATCACTGCCCCCCCCGGGCAACACGTCAACATATCTGCAAAGCTGGCTACTTTTAATTATGAATGACACTCGCTACTTGGCAGGTGATCATCTCAATTCAGGAGGAACTTCTCCACCCGAATGTGGAACTTGCTGCCACAGGGAGTGGTTGAGGCGAATAGAATCGATGCATTCAAGGGGAAGCTAGATAAACACACGAGGGAGAAAGGAATAGGAGGTTATGCCAACAGAGTTAGATGAAGTAGGGTGGGAGGAGGCTCGTGTGGAGCACAAACACCGGCACGGACCAGTTGGGCCGAATGGCCTGTTTCCCTGCTTTAAATTCGATGTAACTCAATAGAGGGACTGGCAGTTCCAAGAGGGAGGCTATGCTTCCTGATAATCTTAAGGACAACTGTTGCATTAGGTGTCAGCTGTGGCTCAATGCGTAGCACTCTCTGCAGAGGAGATTTACCAGAATGGTTCCGGGGATGGGGGGATCTTAGCTACAAGGACAGGTTGGAGAAGCTGGATTTGTTTTCATTAGAGCAAAGGAGGTTGAGGGGTGATTTGATAGAGGTGTACAAGATTATGACGGGTTTGGATAGGCTAGACGGGAAAAGGCTGTTCCCACTAGTTGATGGTACAAGGACTAGGGGACACAGATTTAAGGTTTTGGGCAAGAGATACAGAGGGGACGCGAAGACCTGGAACTCGCTGCCGACGGAAGTGGTGGAAGTGGAGACATTCAATGTTTTCAAGGGGAGTCTGGATAGGCACTTGAGGGAAATTAACTTGCAGGGCTACGGGGATAGAGCGGGGGAATGGGACTGACTGGATTGCTCTACAGAGAGCCGGCATGGACTCGATGGGCCGAATGGCCTCCTTCTGTGCCGTTATGAGTCTATGGGCAGGATTTTCATTGGGCCGTGGAGGCAGGATTGGAGGCATGTGGGGGGTTAAAATCTCGAAATCGGGGGGCACGAACCCATCCCGCCCCCAACCCACCTCCATGCCAGTTTCAAAGGAGGCGGATACCCGACCTGTGCTGGGACCTGCCTCCCCAAGGCGGAAAGGGGATTAGTGCCAATTAACTGCCTGTTAACAGGTAGTCAACAGGCAGTTTTAAGCCTAATCCCTATTTTTATTGCTGAAGTGTGGGATTCCCGACGGCTCCAAACCACGCCAAGTTAGCGCGGCGGACCGTCAGGCTGAAGGACTTGGAGGGGTCGCAATGTCCGGTGTTCAGGTGAGTGATGGGTGCATGAGTGCAGAGGTAAGTGTGTTTAGTGTGTGTAAAGTGTTTAAAGAAGTTTAATTACCTTTACTTACCTTTACAGGCTTCCTTCCTTCAGGTCTCAGGAGTCCCTCATCTCACCGGCACAGAAAACAGAATGGCCGCGAGCTGTCAAAAATTGCAGCATTCAGCTTTCTGTTCTGGAGAGATCTCTAAATCAGCCTGAGAGGATTGTCAGTGTTTGACAGCTTCAAAGAGCTGTGAAATGCTGATATTTCATCTGTCAAAAGCTTTTGACAGATGAAATGTCAATCTGTGATGTCACCTGTTGCCGGGTGGCCCTTAATTGCCCTGCTGAGCCCGCTGGGTGGGCTCAACAAGGTCAATCAAGTGAAAATCGCGTGGGTTGGCTAGAACTCGATGGAGGCGGGACTACAACCCCGAAAGTTGTAGTCCCGCCTCCTACACGCCTCCAGTATCAAAATCCAGCCCAATGCCTCTCTCACCTGTGAGTCAGAAGTTTGTTGCTTCAAGTCCCACTTCAGAGACTTGAAAAAAAAAGAAAGACGTGCATTTATATAGTGCCTTTCACAGCTTCAGGACATCTCTAAAGCATTTTGCATTTAAGTTTCCTGGAGTGGGGCTTGAACCCACAACCTTCTGATTCAGAGGTGAGAGTGCTGTCCTCTTCTTCTTCTTAGGCAGTCCCCTGGAGTTGAGGATGACTTGCTTCCACTCCAATACTGTGGTTCTAAGGTGACTATTGAGTTCTATGCGGGATCTACAGACTCTGCCACAGGTGGGGCAGGTAGTGGTTGAAGGGACGAGTGGGTGGAGTGCTTGGTTTGTCAGATGCTCCGTCCGCTGTTTGTACTCGGCCTCCGCGTGCTCCCGACAAAGAAACTCAAAGTGTTCGGCGCCTTCTCGAAATCTTCTCCTCCAATTCGAGCGACCAGAGTCGATGAGGATGTTACATTTTTTCAAGCAGGCTTGGAGGACGTCCTTGAAGTGTCTTCTCTGCCCTCCTAGAAATCGCTTGCCGTGACGGAGCTCGGAGGAGAGTGCTTGTTTCGCGAGTCTTGTATCAGGCATGCGGACGATGTGGCCCGTCCATCAGAGCTGGTTGAGCGTGATCAATGCCTCAATGCTGGCGATGTTCCTTTCCAACACTGGCATTAAAATCGCCGAGGAGAATCAGCTTGTCACCCGTTGGAACTCGGGACAGGGATTGTTCAAGGCTGGAGTAGAATTCCTCTTTGGCCTCGTCCGTAGCTTCCAGGGTTGAGGTGTACACACTGGCAACTGTAGCGTACTGATTCCGGGTTAGGGTGAGCCGAAGGGTCATGAGGCGTTTGTTTATCCCACAAGGGGAATCTCTAAGATGCCAAACTAGCTAATTTTTGATGGTGAAGCCAACCCCATGGAGATGGCGTTCCTCTTCTGGTTTGCCTTTCCAGAAGAAGGTGTATCCGCCACCTTGTTCCCTGAGCTGGCCTTCTCCTGCCCGCCGTGTCTCGCTCAGGGTGGCGATGTTGATGTTGAAGTGCCTGAGTTCCCGGGCTATGATAGCGGTGCGACATTCAGGTCTGTCGCTGTTGGGGTTGTCCATGAGGGTCCTGACGTTCCAGGTCCTGAACTTCATGTTAAAGGGTGGAAGATGCCTGTGCGTGAATTCTTTTAACGTGGGGTGGCCGTTGCACACCAGCTACCACACGGGCTTGACAGAGCAAGGTCTTGGTCCAATGGCAAGGGGATCCAAGACGATTGAAGACCAGGCTCTGCTACAATGGCCTAGCGCACACACACACACACACACACACATACTCCCACTAACCCCCTCCCTCTCTCCCTCCCTCGGGTCCACTCTCCCTCACACCCCCACCTTCTCAGCTGTCCACTGAGTCACTGTCACTATCATTTGAGTGCAAAATCTAGTGCTGAGGGAGTGCCGCACTGTCGGTGGTGCCGTCTTTCAGATGAGATGTTAAACCGAGGCCCCGTCTGCTCTCTCAGGTGAACGTAAAAGATCCATGGCACTATTCCGAAGAAGAGCAGGGGAGTTTTCCCCGGTGTCCTGGCCAATATTTATCCCTCAATCAACATCACAAAAAAAAAACCAGATTATCTGGTCATTATCACATGGCTGTTTGTGGGAGCTTGCTGTGCACAAATTGGCTGCTGCGTTTCCTACATTACAGCAGTGACTACACTTCAAAAAGTACTTCATTGGCTGTAAAGCGCTTTGGGACGTCCTGAGGTCGTGAAAGGCGCTATAGAAATGCGAGTTCTTTCTTTTTCATTACAAGCGTAGATTGAAGTTATTAAACACACCACGACATATGGGATTGTCAAGTTGTGAAATACTATCAACCCTACACTCTGCAAATTGGGCAATTACGATTTAATTTTAGAAGAGCCAGCTATAGGAAGAGGAAGCACCCAGCATCTTGTCAGCCCTGAGGCAATCCGTCATTTTTAAATTGATTTCACATTGTGGGTATAACAATCTCAAGTGCTTTGCGATCATTATAAACTGTGTCAAAATGGAAACCGCGCAGAGAAGCAAGTTTCGGCAGTGGTTGAGGAAAAAAAATAGGTGCTCTGCTGAAAATATCGCAGCAGGTTGGCTGAGGCCAGCGGTGACATTTCGCTATAATGGGGATTAGGATAGGATTTCGTTCATGTCTTTCGTCTTTGGTAACTATTCCTGTGGAAGAGAATTAAGCACGTTAGCTGCACAAGCAATGAGATTGTTATGACTGGGCTGTGTCATTGTCAGGATCTCTGTTCAGTTCATATAATCAGTTGGAAACTGGATTGAAGGCATTTCACTCATTTCCACCTTGCATTTGACAAATTAAATTCACGGTTGCATATAAAATATATTACAAACTCTCTGTTCTTGGTTACTACTGCGGAATTTCTCTGTCGCCGATGATTTCCATGCATGGTAAAGTGTAATAAAGTAAAAGCAAGAGTAATAATTATATTTTGCACTTCCTCAGAGCTGCTCCCCTAGCTCAGTGGGTAGCACTCGCTCGTTCGCACCTTTGAGGCAGAAGGTCATGGGTTCGAAGACCCACTTCAGACACTGGAGCACAGAATCCAGGCTGACACTCCCAGTGCAGTACTGAGGGAGCGCTGCACTGTCGGAGGGGCAGTACTGAGGGAGCGCTGCACTGTCGGAGGGGCAGTACTGAGGGAGCACTGCACTGTCGGAGGGGCAGTACTGAGGGAGCGCCGCACTGTCGGAGGGGCAGTACTGAGGGAGCGCCGCACTGTCGGAGGGACAGTACTGGGGGAGCGCTGCACTGTCGGAGGGGCAGTACTGAGGGAGCGCCGCACTGTCGGAGGGGCAGTACTGAGGGAGCGCCGCATTGTCGGAGGGACAGTACTGGGGGAGCGCTGCACTGTCAGAGGGACAGTACTGAGGGAGCGCTGCACTGTCGGAGGGGCAGTACTGAGGGAGCACCGCATTGTCGGAGGGGCAGTGCTGAGGGAGTGCTGCACTGTCAGAGGGGCAGTACTGAGGGAGCGCTGCATTGTCGGAGGGGCAGTACTGAGGGAGCGCCGCACTGTCGGAGGGGCAGTACTGAGGGAGCGCGGCACTGTCGGAGGGGCAGTACTGAGGGAGCACCGCACTGTCGGAGGGGCAGTACTGAGGGAGCGCTGCACTGTCGGAGGGGCAGTACTGAGGGACGCTGCACTGTTGGAGGGGCAGTACTGAGGGAGTGCTGCACTGTCGGAGGGGCAATACTGAGGGAGCACTGCACTGTCGGAGAGGCAGTACTGAGGGAGCGCCGCACTGTCGGAGGGACAGTACTGGGGGAGCACTGCACTGTTGGAGGGACAGTACTGAGGGTGCACTGCACTGTCGGAGGGACAGTACTGAGGGTGCACTGCACTGTCGGAGGGGCAGTACTGAGGGAGCACTGCACTGTTGGAGGGGCAGTACTGAGGGAGCACCGCACTGTCGGAGGGGCAGTACTGAGGGAGTGCTGCGCTGTCGGAGGGGCAGTACTGAGGGAGCGCTGCACTGTCGGAGGGGCAGTACTGAGTGAGCGCTGCACTGCCGGAGTGGCAGTACTGAGGGAGCGCGGCACTGTCGGAGGGGCAGTACTGAGGGAGAACTGCACTGTCGGAGGGGCAGTACTGAGGGCGTGCTGCACTGTCGGAGTGGTAGTACTGAGGGAGCGCTGCACTGTCGGAGGGGCAGTACTGAGGGAGCGCTGCACTGTCGGAGGGGCAGTCCTGAGGGAGCGCTGCACTGTTGGAGGTCAGTACTGAGGCAGTGCTGCCCTTTCAGAGGGGCAGTACTGAAAGAGCGCCGCACTGTCGGAGGGGCAGTACAGAGGGAGTGCTGCAGTCTCGGAGGGGCAGTACTGAGGGAGTGCTGCACTGTTTGTGTGGTGTATGTAACCTGTTCCACCTTAAGAGAACTAAAGCCTGTTCCACCTTAAGAGATGTACTACTTTCTCTGGCTGCTGTATACGTAATACCGGTGGTGACCACACCGGTATATAAGCACTGTGTAGTAATATTGTATTCAGTGTAGTCCCTACCTCCAACCAGTAAAGACCTGTTGAATTTACTCTTGTAGTCTGTGTAGTAATTATCACTATAACACACAGACTTAACAGTGGCGACGAGTCCGATTCTTACCCTGCGGCAGTTATTTCCACGGCGGCTTCATCCACAGACAGGACGTCGAAGAGAGGTTTCCACCCTCATCACCCTACTGGAAGACACGTCGAGCGGCAGGCATCGAGAAACCGGAGTGCAGAAGACATCCTGACCTCGAAGCCTCCATCAGCGACTGTCAGCTTTCTTCTTTCTACCTCGGTGGTGGGTAAGCCGGGCAGCGACGTGACAGAAAGTCAACCGCGTTGGCTGTACAGACGGGGCTGGGAAGACGGAGGAATAAGGGCGGTGAGATCGATCGCGACTGGAGATAAGGGCCGGGCCGCTTTCGAGCGAGAGGCGCAGCGCGGGGACATCGATCGCGACCGGAGATAAGGGCCGCATTCGGGCTAAAAGGCGCAGCGTCTGGGGAAACTGAAGGTGCGAGAGCCGCGGTGAAGCGGAGACAGCGTCGGGGGGGACGGTTGAAGACCGCCAAACGTGGGAAAACCGCCATTTTGTGGGCGGAGGACGATGACAAGAGCGGGAAGCCGCCATCTTGGATAACATAAAAATACAATAAATTGCAACGATGCCTAAACATGGGAACATTAATACCTTTGATAGTGACATCGAAGATTGGGCCATGTATGTAGAACGCATACAAAATTATTGTAAGGCAAATAAAATTCCTGATGCAGATAAAGCACTAACATTATTAAATTTAATGGGTGCGAAGACATACAGGCAATTGAAACACCTGTTATCACCAGATGAACCGGCGGATAAGACGTTCGATGAGATTGTTACTGTCCTGAAAAATCATCTAAACCCCACGCCGCTGATGCTAGCGGAACGATTTAAATTTTACGACAGAAGGCAGCTGCAGAATGAAAGCAATGCTGAATATTTGATGGAATTACGTAAGCTAGCAAAATATTGTCAGTTTGGAACGGGACTGACAGAGGCACTACGAGATAAATTTGTGTGTGGTTTATTTAAACAGGATACACAAAAGCGACTGCTCGAGGAGAATGAGCTGATGCTTGAGAAGGCGGTCACTATGGCAGCAACACACGAAGCCGCAGCGAGAGGCACGGCAGTAATGCAGCTACGGTCACCGGAACTTGGTACAAACAAATTGGGTTTGAGTTCTGTCAAATGTTATCGTTGTGGAAAGATAACGCACGATCAGAACCAGTGTTGGTTTAAAAACCAAGCATGCAGAACGTGTGGCAGGCTTGGCCACATAGCTAAAGTATGCCGGTCAGGAAAGAAGACCAGCAACAAAAAGTCACCGCAAGGAAAATACACAAAGGTACACAAGGTGACAAAGAACAGTTTGACCGAACAGAAGTCAGATTCAGACGCTAGTAGTAATGAACTGGATAGCTTAAGAGTACACAACGTTGGTAAGGATGCAGATCTCCAGACAATTTGGGTCACTCTTCAGATAGCAGGAGTCCAAGTAAAAATGGAATTGGACACTGGATCGGCATTGACGGTCATGAATAAGAAAGATTACAGAAGGTTATTCCAACATATTCCCCTACAGGATACGGAGATTATATTGAAAACATACACGGGGCAAAGAGTGTACCCCATCGGAAAAATAGAGGTAGAAGTGGTCCACAAGGGCGAAGAAAGCCAAGTAATGGACTTATATGTGCTACCTGAAGGAGGTCCACCACTACTAGGATGGGAGTGGATTAGGAAAATGAATATGGACTGGCACTCCTTGAAGGCACTAACGGTAGATTCCGGGGAAACAGATGTCAAACCTAAACGATTGTCCAGAATATTGGATGATGCTAAAGAGGTGTTCCAGCAGGGACTGGGAACACTGAGAGGAATTACGGCAAACATCAAGATTGATGAACATGCACAACCAAAATTTTTTAAAGCCAGACCGGTACCCTATGCAATACGACCTACCGTTGAAGCGGAACTGGAAGCACTAGAACGTTCAGGTGTACTGTCTAAGGTAGATTGGTGTGAGTGGGCTACGCCCATTGTTCCCGTTATGAAACGTCCTGCGAGCAACAAGCCAGGAGATCCAGGGAAGGTTTGCATCTGTGGTGATTTCAAAATCACCGTTAATCCGGTGCTTCACACGGTGCAGTATCCGCTTCCACGGATTGAGGATATTTTTGCTTCATTGTCTGGCGGGAAACACTTGACCAAGATAGACCTGGCGCAGGCGTACTTGCAGATGGAGGTTGAAGAAGAGTCACGCCAATACCTCACGATCAACACGCATCGAGGGTTGTACCGGTACAATAGGCTGGTTTTTGGAGTGGCATCGGCTCCAGCAATTTGGCAGAGAGCCATGGAGCAGGTATTACAGGGAATTCCAGGCACACAATGTTACCTGGGCGATATTCTGATCACAGGTGATGGTGATGAACAACATCTCGCAAACCTGGAACTGGTACTCAACAGACTGAAAGAGTATGGACTTAGAGTAAATCGGCAGAAATGTGAGTTCTTCCAGAAGCGGATCTCATACTGTGGCCATGTCATTGACCGGGAGGGGCTTCATAAGTCTCCTGACAAGATTGAGGCAGTTGTAAAGGCTCCCGCTCCGGAGAATGTCTCTCAGTTGAGGTCGTTTCTAGGATTAATTAACTATTACCATAAATTTCTGCCAAATCTATCCACGGTACTGCACCCGTTAAACGCTCTTTTACAGAAAGGGGTACCATGGGAATGGGGCGAAAACTGTAAGAAGGCATTTCGCAAAAGCAAAGAATTGATCACCTCAGAGGAAGTGTTGGCTCACTTCAACCCGACACTGCCTATTCGGTTGGCTTGTGATGCTTCTCCATATGGTATTGGGGCAGTACTCTCACACAAGTTGCCAAATGGCACGGAAAGGCCAGTCGCATTTGCATCCAGATCATTGACCTCCGCTGAGCGCAACTATGCGCAGATCGATAGGGAGGCTCTTAGCCTTGTATGGGGAGTGAAGAAGTTTAATCATTACCTGCAGGGCCAAAAATTCACACTTCTGACAGACCATCAACCATTGGTATCCATTTTTAACCCTAAGAAGGGAGTTTCGGTGATGACAGCGCAGCGTCTCCAGAGATGGTCTCTTTTCCTAGGGGCACATCAATATCAAATAGAATTCAAAGGTACGAAACAGCATGGCAATGCTGATGGGCTGTCGCGCCTGCCACTACCTGAAGAAGAAGACACGACGAAAGTTGACCCTGTTGAGTTATTTCATTCGACCATCATTGAGTGTTTACCAGTCACCAATGCAAGTATTGAAAGAGAAACCAGGAACAACCCGACACTGTCCAGAGTCTACGAGGTGACAGTGAAAGGATGGCCAACACGGGGTGATCCTCTGTTACCGGCATTTTCGGCAAGGCGAGACCAGCTGTCCGTCTGCCATGGTACCTTGATGTACGGGACAAGAGTGATTATTCCTCCCAAGTTAAGGGAAAGAGTTTTAAACGAACTGCATGAAGGTCATCTGCGGGGAGTTAAAATGAAAAGTCTTGCTAGGGCTTATGTATGGTGGCCGGGTATTGACCAACAGATTGAGGAGTTAACGAAAAGCTGCGCTGGGTGCCAAAAAGTGCAAAATGCACCTCCGATAGCACCGCTACACCCATGGGAATGGCCTTCAGCCCCATGGCAACGCGTACACATTGACTTTGCTGGTCCATTCATGGACTCCATGTTCCTAATCGCGGTGGACGCACATTCCAAATGGCCAGAAGTCATCAAGATGAATACCACTACTTCAGAAAAGACAATTGCGGTGTTAAGAACAATATTCGCAAGGAACGGATTGCCAGAACAGATCTGTTCGGACAACGGACCACAGTTTGTATCGGAAGAATTCCGACAATTCTTAAAGAAGAATGGAGTAAAACATTATACCTCTGCCCCATATCATCCGGCGACAAACGGGTTGGCTGAAAGATTTGTCCAGACATTCAAAAAGGCAATTAAGGCCATGAACGATGATCAGATTCCGCTGCAACACAAGGTCGACAAGTTCCTGATGTCCTATCGAAACACCGATCATGCAGTGACTAACCAAAGTCCTGCCATGATGTTTTATAACAGGAGGTTGCGGTCCAAGTTGGACTTGTTAAAACCAAATGTGCGGAGGGAAGTGGAAAACAAACAGTTTCGGCATATTAACAACAAGACCACTCGAACTTTCGACGTAGGACAACCAGTGTTGGCAAGGGGCTATGGAAACGAAAAATGGCAGTCCGGAACAATTCGGGCCAGACAAGGACCTCTGATGTACACAGTAGATATTGGTCATAATGTGATAAGGCGTCATGCGGATCAACTGGTAGAGTCGAGAGCAAGGGTCGAACCCATGGTTGTGACAGAGACAACTGTGGAAGACGTTAATGAGCCTGAAGCATCTACCTCGGCAGGGAATGTACTTGATGATGATGACATCCAATACATTGGAAACCAAATAAAGGAGGCACCTCAACAACAAGAATCAGAGACTACTGAGAGGCGTTATCCAAGCCGCATCAGAAAGCCTCCTGAGAGACTGAACCTTTGAACTGTTATACCTGAAGTTATATATGTATAATATATGTTATTATGTTATGTTAAATGGGGATATGACTGTTAAGCTAAAAAGGGAGGATTGTGGTGTATGTAACCTGTTCCACCTTAAGAGAACTTAAGCCTGTTCCACCTTAAGAGATGTACTACTTTCTCTGGCTGCTGTATACGTAATACCGGTGGTGACCACACCGGTATATAAGCACTGTGTAGTAATATTGTATTCAGTATAGTCCCTACCTCCAACCAGCAAAGACCTGTTGAATTTACTCTTGTAGTCTGTGTAGTAATTATCACTATAACACACAGACTTAACAGTTTGAGGGGCAGTACTGAGGGAGCGCTGCACTATCGGAGGGGCAGTACTGAGGGAGTGCTGCACTGTCAGAGGCTCAGTACTGAGGGAGCACTGCCCTTTCGGAGGGACAGTACTGAGAGAGCGCCCCACTGCCGGAGGGGCAGTACTGAGGGAGCGCCGCACTGTCGGAGGGGCAGTACTGGGGGAGCGCCGCACTGTCGGAGGGGCAGTACTGATCGTGTGCTGCACTGTCGGAGGGACAGTACTGAGTGAGAGCTTTACTGTCGGAGGGGCAGTACTGGGGGAGCGCCGCACTGTCGGAGGGACAGTACTGAGAGAGCGCCGCACTGTCAGAGGGACAGTACTGAGGGTGCTGCACTTTCGGAGGGGTAGTACACTGTTCCAATGAAGCTCAGCGTAAGCTCGATGAACAGCACCTCATCTTTCCATTAGGCCCATTACAGCCTTCTGGACGCAACTTTGAATTCAACAATTTCAGACCATAACCTCTGCCCCTATTTTTTCACATGGCAGCTGTTGATGATTCTGCCATCCCCATTTGCAGCATTTCACCGCTCCTGCCTTCCACCCTATCACAGGCTGTCCCTTTTCTTCTTTCCTCTTCTCCCCCCTCTCCCTGCCTCTGCAGCTGCTTGAAACCTGTTCCATCTCGAACCTTTCCCAGTTCTGACGAAGAGTCACAGACCTGGAACGTTGTCTCTGTTCCTCTCTCCACGGATGCTGCCTGGCCTACTGAGTGTTTCCAGCATTTTCTGTTATTGCAGATTTCCAGCATCTGCAGTATTTTGCTATTGTATTAGCGTTTGGTTCACCGCCACTTCTCTTCCAGGAATGCCCACCTTGAAGAAGTTCCTCTCTTCTCTCTGACGGGATTTCCTTTTTTCTCTTCAACCTTGTTCATCTTCATTGCTTTCTGTTTCCCTTCTCGTGTTTGAGCAGGTATCGGCCAAGACTCGTTTTCACAGCCACATCTCTTTCCTCAGTAGCTGTATCCGGTTCCGACTTATTCCACGTGGATTTCAACTTAAATTCCACCCTTCGTGTTACGGATCCACCCAGGATTGCAGATATCGCCGAGATAGTCAGCGTTCCTTGAACCACTGCTCTCGCCGCATCCCGAGATCCAGGCTCAATGCCATGCGCCGCCACATGCACACTCTCAACCTCTCTCTTCCTAAGAACATAAGAACATAAGAATTAGGAGCAGGAGTAGGCCATTCAGCCCCTCGAGCCTGCTCCGCCATTCAATGAGATCATGGCTGATCTTCTGCCTCAGCAGCACGGTGGCATAGTGGTTAGCACTGTTGCCTCACAGCGCCAAGGACCCGGGTTCAAATCCGGCCTCGGGTGACTGTCTGTGTGGAGTTTGCACATTCTCCCCGTGTTTGCGTGGGTTTTCTCCGGGTGCTCCGGTTTCCTCCCACAGTCCAAAGATGTGCGGGTTAGATTGATTGGCCATGATAAAAATTGACCCTTAGTGTTAGGGGGGATTAAATATGTGGGGTTACGGGGATAGGGCTTGGGTGGGATGGCTGTCGGTATAGGGACCGGGTGCTAGGGTTTGGATGATCAGCCATGATATCGTTGAATGGCGGAGCAGGCTCGAATGGCCTACTCCTGCTCCTATCTTCTATGTTTCTATGTTTCCAGCAGCACCGACTCACTCTTTCTCAAAGCTGTCCTGGTCCGCAGTTCCATTTCATCATCCGGCGCTTCAACAAAAACCTTTTTTCTTCTTTTCAGGTGTCAAGGGTCGCAAGCTTCAACAACTCTTGGACACTAATGCCCCTCCGGAAACTTCTTCCCCTTCACTTTCCTCTGACCCCATCCCTTCTTCCAATCTCACCCCCTGCTGTGTTTTCACTATCCACTCTGACCTTCCCCTCTCTGACCCTGAACGATCAGTCCTCAGCAAAGGCCTAAGCTTCATCCCCTTACACCCCCACCTCAATGAATTTTGAGCTCGGCACGACGCTGAGCTCTTTTTCCATCGCCTTTGTCTCTGTGCCCACTTCTTTGGCCAGGAGTCTTCCCCCCGCACGGTTGACCCTTTCTCCCGCTTTCAGAATTCTCGTTCTACTTGGACCCCTCCCCCTGGCCTCTTACCCTCTCCAGAGCTTTTCATTGCCAACTGTCGGCATGATATCGGCCGTCTCAATATCTCTGCTCCCCTCACTCACTCCAACCTATCTCCCTCTGAACTTGCAGCACTCTGTTCTCTCCGATCTAACCCAAACATTATCAATAAACCTGCTGACAAGGGTGGTGCTGTTGTTGTTTGGCGAACCAACCTCTACCTAGCGGAAGCTGAACACCAACTCTCCGACACCTCCTCCTACCTCCCCCTGGACCATGACCCCACTACCAAATATAAAGCCATTGTTTCCAAGACTGTCACTGACCTCATCTCCTCTGGAGATCTTCCCTCCATGGCCGTCAACCTCATAGTCCCCCAACCCCGCACAGCCCGCTTCTACCTCCTTCCCAAGATCTACAAACAGGACTGCCCTGGTAGCCCCATCATTTCAGCCTGTTCTTGCCCCACAGAACTTATCTCTTCCTATCTCGACTCTATTTTTTCTCCCCTTGTCCAGTCTCTTCCCACCTACACCCGCGACTCTTCCGACCTCCGCCACTTTAACAGTTTCCAGTTTCTTGGCCCCAACCGTCTCCTTTTCACTATGGATGTCCAATCCCTCTGCACCTCCATCCCCCACCAGGATGGCCTGAGGGCGCTCCGCTTCTTCCTTGAACAGAGACCCAACCAGTTCCCATCCACCACCAGCCTCCTCCGCCTGGTTGAACTTGTTCTCACATTGAAAAACTTCTCCTTTGACTCCACTCACTTCCTCCAAATTAAAGGTGTTGCTATGGGAACCCGCATGGGCCCTAGCTATGCCTGCCTTTTCATGGGATATGTGGAACACTCTTTGTTCCAGTCTTAGTCAGGTCCCCTCCCTCACCTCTTTTTCCAGTACATTGATGACTGTATCGGTGCCGTTTCCTGCTCTCGCCCTGAACTAGAAAATGTCATTCACTTTGCTTCCAATTTCCACCCTTCCCTCACCTTCACATGGTCCATCTCCGACTCTTCCCTTCCCTTCCTCAACTTTTCTGTCTCCATTTTTGGGGATAGGCTATTGACAAACATTCACTTCTTCTTCTTAGGCAGTCCCTTGGAACCGATGGTGACTTGATTCCACGTTAAAAATGAGTTCTCAGGTGACTGACTAGTCCGATGCGGGACCTACAGTCTCTGTCACAGGTGGGGCAGACGGCGGTTGAAGGGGCGGGTGGGTGCGGTGCTTGGGTTGACGTGCGCTTCACCTGCTGCCTGCGCTTGGCTTCCGCTTGCTCCCGGCGAAGAGACTCGAGGTGTTCGGCACCTTCCCGGATGCTTCTCCTCCACTTTGTGCGGTCTTGGGCCAGGGATTTCCAGGTGTCGGTGGGGATGTTGCACTTTTTCAAGGAGGCTTTGAGGGCATCTTTGAAGCGTTTCCTCTGCCCACCTGGGGCTCTCTTGCCGTGTCGGAGCTCCGAGTAGAGCGCTTGTTTTGGAAGTCTCGTATCAGGCATGTGGACGATGTGGCCCGTCCATCGGAGCTGATCGAGCGTGGTCAAAGCTTCGATGCTGGGGATGTTGGCCTGAGCGAGAACACTGATGTTGGTGCGCCTATCCTGCCAAGGGATTTGCAGGATCCTGTGGAGGCAGCATTGGTGGTACCTCTCCAGTGCTTTGAGGTGCCTGCTGTACATGGTCCATGTCTCTGAAGCATACAGGAGGGCAGGTATCACTACTGCTCTGTAGGCCATGAACCTGGTGCTGGGTTTGAGGTCGTGGTCTTCAAACACTCTCTTCCTCAGGTAACTGAAGGCTGCACTGGCACACTGAAGACGGTGTTGGACTTCATCATCGACGTCTGCCCTTGTTGACGTGATGACACAGTTTTGCTTGACTCCGGTCCGTACGTGAATTTGGTCTGTGGTGTATCCGTTGGTCAGGATCATGGCTTGCATGTTGTCATGAAGCAGGCGGAGAATGGTGACAAACCTTTGAGGGCAGCCGAATTTGAGGAGGACACTCCATAATCCCTCATGTTTGACAGTGTCGAAGGCCTTTGTGAGGTCAAAGGCGGCCGTGTACAGCGGTTGGTGCTGTTCCCTGCATTTCTCTTGTAATTGATGCGCGGTGAAGATCATGTCCATTGTGCCCCTTAGTGGGCGGAATCTGCATTGCGACTCTGTGAGGAGCTCTTCAGCCACTGGGAGAAGGCGATTGAGGAGGATTCTTGTAATGACTTTCCCTGTGGCAGACAGCAGGGAAGCTCCTTTGTAATTACCACAATCAGACTTGTCACCTTTCTTGAAGATGGCCACGATTACGGTCTCTGAGATCCCCTGGCATGCTCTCCTCCTTCCAAATAAGAGAAATGAGTTCATGTATTCGCGCCAATAGTGCTTCTCCGCCATGCTTTAGCGCCTCGGCGGGGATTCCATCTGCTCCTGAGGCCTTGTTGTTCTTCTATTAACAAACATTCACTATAAGTCCACTGACTCCCACAGCGACCTGGACTACACTTCCTCCCACCCCGCTTCCTGTAAGGACTCTGTTCCATTCTCCCAGTTTCTCTGTCTCTGTCACATCTGTTCTGACGATGCCATCTTCCACACCAGTGCTTCCAACATGTCTTCCCTTTTCCTCAACCGGGGAATCCCCTCTACCGTGGTTGGCATGGCCCTCGACCGTGTCCATTCTATTTCCTGCACTTCTGCTCTCACCCCTGCCCCTCCCTCCCAGAACCACGATAGGGTTCCCCTTGTCCTCACCTTTCACCCCACCAGCCTCCACATTCAACGGATCATCCTCCGCCATTTCCGCAACCTCCAGTGTGATCCCACCACCAAACGCATCTTCCCCTCCCCTCCCCTTTCAGCATTCTGAAGGGACCGCTCCCTCCATGGCACCCTGGTCCACTCCTCAATCACCCCCAACACCCCTTCCCCTTTGCCCGGCACCTTCCCGTGCAAGCACAGGAGATGCAACACATATCCTTTTACCTCCTTCCTTCCCACTGTCCAGGGCCGCAAACACTCCTTCCAGTTGAAACAGCGATTTACTTGTACTTCTTGCAATCTAGTATACTGTATTCGTTGCTCACGATGCGGTCTCCTCTACATTGGGGAGACCAAACACAGATTGTGTGACTGCTTTGCGGAACACCTCCACTCAGTCCGTGAGGGTGACCCCGAGCTTCCGGTCGTCTGTCACTTTAATTCCCCGCTCCACTCCCACTCTGACCTCTGAGTCCTCGGCCTCCTACACTGTTCCAATGAGGCTCAACGTAAGCTCGAGGAACAGCACCTCATCTTTCGATTCAGCACTTTACAGCCTTCTGGACTCAACATCGAGTTCAACAATTTCAGACTATAACCTCTGGCCCCTATTTTTTCACATGGCAGCTGTTGATGATTCTGCCATCCCCATTTGCAACAATTAATCTCTCCTACCTTCCACCCTAGCACAGACTGTCCCTTTTGTTCTTTCCTCCCCTCCCCTTTCCCATCCTCCGCACCTGCTTAAAACCTGTTACATCTCTAACTTTTTCCAGTTCTGACAAAGGGTCCCAGACCTGACACGTTAACTCTGTTTCACTCTCCACGGATGCTGCCTGGCCTGCTGAGTGTTACCAACATTTTCTGTTATCACTAAAAAAAGGATTATCTGGTCATTAGCTCAGTGCTGTTTGTGGGAGCTTGCTGTGTGCAAATGGGCGGCCATGTTTCCTACATTGCAACAGTGACTACACTTCAAAAGTACTTTGACTGTAAAAAGCTTTGGGACGTCCGGTGGTCGTGAAAGGCGCTATATAAATGCAAACTCATTCTTTCGTTCTTTCTTTCTTTCGTTCTCCGGACTTTCGGTGAAGTTATGGACAGAGAGCAGGAGCGGCTCCCAGGAAATTCCCGCCAGCTATTTCAGGGGTTTTGTAGACCCATAATATTAGATATAGCTCAATTGCATTTTATTTTACGTATATGAACTCTCTTTCATCTTTATCTTTGGAATCCAAACATGACTCTCTCATAGTAAAGAATGAAGAGTGTAGACTGAAAATCACTGTAGGTGACATTAGCAGAGAAACGTCTAACATGTTCATGTGGCATTCATCTAACCAAGAAGCGGCCACCTGCTCCACAAGTGGAAGATGAGGGACGACCTGAAGTGCGACTGTGGCCATGAGTCCCAGACCCTGGAACACATCACACCAACCTGCCCACTGAGATCTGTTGCGGGAGGCTCCTCATATCTCCGCTCAGCATCTCAGTAGCCAAATTAGACATCCCATTATAAGCTTTTTTTTACGTCATACGAAAGTAGTCGCAGTAGTACCGAGTTACCAGCTAGTTGATTTTAAATGGGTTAATGTCTCCATTAATATAATGGATCCTGTGTCTATTAATATTCACTGCAAACATTTCTAGGCTTATTTCCTCATATTGGTTTTTGTTCTCAGGATGTGAGTTTCGCTGGCAAGGCCGACATTTATTGTCCATCTCTAGTTGCCCTTGAGAAGGTGGTGGTGGGCCCTCTTCCTGAACCGCTGCAGTCCGTGTGGTGACGGTGTTCCCGCGATGGTGTTGGGTCGAGAATTCCAGGATTCCAACCCAGTGCAGACTCGTTTACCCCAAGTGCTCCAGCAATTTCTTGTTCTGGCAATAATCTCTCTATTAATGAATCTGACTAAACCAAGAAACATAGAAACATAGAAGATAGGAGCAGGAGTAGGCCATTCGGCCCTTCGAGCCTGCTCCGCGATTCAACGAGATCATGGCTGATCATCCAAACCCTAGCACCTGGTCCCTACACCGACAGCCATCCCACCCAAGCCCTATCCCCGTAACCCCACGTATTTAATCTCCCCTAACACTAAGGGCCAATTTTTATCATGGCTAATCAACCTAACCCGCACATCTTTGGACTAGAAGATTGTTGGCTGGCTGAGTTTCAGTGTATAACAGTGACCTCAAATTGACAAGTACAGTACACTGGTGGAAAACAGAATCTGTGGATTTCAGCTTAAGGCTGTAAACACAAACGTCTTTCCTTTTTGTTGTAACTCGAGTACGAGAAGGAACAAGTGTAGATTTGTCAAAAGCAGTATTCACTTTAATGATTTGCTTGAGTGAATATTTATCCTTCCTCTTTGTGCCCTTAGTTTGACCGTCTTTATGTTAGTTATAGTGTATCAGTAACCTCCAAATCCAGTAGATATTCAGCTGATCTGTAATCAGAGTGACAATCATATGTAGGACTGAGTATTGGGTAATAAGCACCAGGATCATTGGCTTGATTTTATGAGTGGAAGGTTTGACTAGCCTTCCAGCTGACGTGTGCAGGCAAGGTCTGTATCACATGTGATTCTTTAAGTACAAGCGGAGATTCTTCCTACTATTACACCCTGACACCACCTCATAACAAACATTTGGACAAGGTACCTGTGGGAGGATTGCCGATCTGAGCGAGTGATGTATGAGCTGCGCTTGGAGCTGGAGAAAGTACAAGGAGGTGCTGAACACCTGCCTCCACTTCTGACTGCACAGAACCGAGAGAGGGTTGAGGGCCAAAGGGAGCTCCGGTTCCTGCCTCACGACATAAACACTTTCGGATGGGATGTTAAACCCAGGCTCTGTTTTCCTGCTCGGGTGGACATAAAAGATCCCTCGGTGCTATGTTTACAAAATTGATTACATTTCAAAAGTGAAAAGAAAAAAACATTTTGCATGTCTATAGCGCCTTTCACGACCTCAGGACATCCCAAAAAGCTTTACAGCCAATGAAGTACTTTTTTTGAAGTGTAGTCACTGTTGTAGTGTAGGAAGCACGGCAGCCAATTAGCGCACAGCAAGCTCCCACAAACAGCAATGCCGTGTTTTTTTAGTGATGTTGGTTGGGGGTTGAATATTGGCCCCAGGACACCGGGAAGAACTCCCCTGCCCTTCTTCGAAATAGTGGCCACGGGATCATTTTCGCCCACCAGTGAGAGCAGACGGGGCCTCAGTTTAACGTCTCATCCGAAAGACGGCACCTCTGACAGTGCAGCACTCCCTCAGCGCTGCACTTGGAGTGTCGGCCTAGATTTTGTGCTCAAGCCTCTGGAGTGAGTCTTGAACTCACAACCATCTGACTCAGGGATGAGAGAGAGTGCTGCCCACTGAGCCAGAGCTGGCAAAGTCATTAATTGGCTGTGAAGCACTTTAAAATGTCTTGAGGATGTGAAAGACGCTATATAAATACAAATCCCTCCTGCCATCTCCCACCGTGTGACCACACTCACTCTGGAAGCCAGGCAGCAACGAGACTGCTGGGAAGCATTTCCATTCCCACTCATTGACCCTGCCTTTATTTCCCGACCAGCATTCCCTACGAATGGCGCTCCTCATCGGGAGCATTTGTTCCGGGAATCGGCTCGATAACATTTCAACCCACGTTTCTTTTAAGTTCCCCGTAAGCTCCAGTGTGGCTGATATGAGCAAATCTGAATTAGGACTCGTCAATGAGGCAACAGCGGATAAGAACAGCCCTCTCCAAACTTTCAGCCCCCCCAAAAAAATCAAATAGGACAACTCAGCGAATAGGAAATAGAAGTGCAAATGGGATTGAACTGCCTCAGTTTCATAGTCAGGACATTGGGGTGGGTTGAGGAGGGGGTGAGGATGAGGGGGTGGTGGAGGGACTTATTTCACACTCCTGCCTTAAACGTTTTGTCTTTTTAATTTTGTATCTTTTCAAACGTCTGTGGCTCTTTCTAAGCATAATCATGTTAGTCGGTGACTTGCGAACTTTAAGGAGAAGTAATCTTATCAGTTGAAACCTCATAGAGGCTGCACTGTAATAATATATTCTTGTTTAAGGTGAAATATTTCAACCTTGTCCAATTTTTGTGCAAGGTGTGGAAGAGTGTAAATGAATACTTAAAAATGATGTTACCGCCTTGTAGCGTGAGCGGCTCATGTTTCAAAGCTTCTGCGAGTAAAGATTTTTGTAAAACTGTATGGCAGAGGCTGAAATAAATCAGCAAGCCTAGGATTTCCACAATTGAAACCCTGGGACTCTACTTTTCTGTGTATGCACCACCCCACCCCTGCTCCCCCCCGCCGACCCGTCCCACTCCATCCACTGCTAGCAGAGCGAGCAACAGTCTCGGCCCTATCTAAACATCTCTGCACCAGTCTCTGTCCACTTTACAAACCTCCTCGACACCCGCCTCATGGACCAAGCTGAAGTCGCTGAAGGTAAGAGTGCAGGTGCAGCAGGCGGTTAAGAAGGCAAATGGTATGTTGGCCTTCGTAGTGAGAGGGTTTGAGTACAGGAACAAGGATGTCTTGCTGCAGTTGTACAGGGCCTTGGTGAGACCACACCGTGAGTATTGTGTGCAGTTTTGGTCGCCTTATCTGAGGAAGGATGTTCTTGCCATGGAGTGAGTGCAGCGAAGATTCTCCAGGCTGATACCTGGGATGGCAGGAATGACGTATGAGGAGAGATTGGGTCGATTGGGCTTGTACTCGCTGGAGTTTAGAAGAATGAGAGGGGATCTCATTGAAACTTATAAAATTCTAACAGGACTAGACAGACTAGATGCAGGAAGGATGTTCCCGATGGTCGGGGTGTCCAGAACCAGGGGTCACAGTCTACAGATAAGGGGTAGGCCATTTAGGACAGAGATGAGGAGGAATTTCTTCACCCAGAGAGTGGTGAACCTGTGGAATTCTCTACCACAGAAGGCAGTTGAGGCCAATTCATTAAATATATTCAAGAAGGAGTTGGATATATTTCTTAAGGCTAAAGGGATCAAGGGATATGGGGAGAAAGCGGGGACAGGGTACTGAATTTGGACGATCAGCCATGATCTCATTGAATGGTGGAGCAGGCTCGAGGGGCGGAATGGCCTACTCCTGCTCCTATCTTCTATGTTTCTATGTTAAGCTCCTCTCTCGCTTCTGGCCCCGCTGTTTTACTTATGTTTATTTTGGAGGTGCCTCGGGCAATTGTTTACCTCAAATGCACTGTCTAGGAACATTCAGGAAGTGGCCATTCAGCCCCTCGAACCTGTTCCGCCACTCAATCAGATCATGGCTGAGCTGTACCTCAACTCCATTTACCCGCCTCTGCTGCATTCCCCTCGATACCCGTAACCAACAGAAATCTCTCCGTCTCAGTCTTGAAAGCTCCAAATGTCCCCCAGCATCCACAGCCTTTTTCGGGGAGAGAGTTCCAGATTTCCACCACCCTTTGTGTGAAAAAGTGCTTCCTGACATCACCCCTGAACAAACAACAGAAAATGCTGGAAATACTCAGCAGGCCAGGCAGCATCCATGGAGAGAGAAACAGGGTTAACGTTTCAGGTCTGGGACCCTTCATCAGAACTGGAAAAAGCTGGAGATGTAACAGATATTAAGCAGGTGCAGAGACAGGGGCCTAGAAATTCCCTTGGGTTTGCGCCCATTTAGGGGCGCAAGAGTGGGTTGCGCCGGAAGTTGCGTCGCCGCTGAAATTAGGTGGGCCTTTAAATCGGCGTAAGCCGGTAGCGCTGCGCCAGCACCGATGACGTCATCAGTGTGCGCAGCGCCCCGGTACCGCCCGAAACCACGCCGATCCCCATCTTCAGTAGCGGCCGCCTCTTCCCTGGCGGCCGCTAACAACGTTTTGAAAACCTGGCCGTGCTGCAGCCTTAGAGGCGCTATTTAAAGCGGAGGTGCGGCCGGCCGCTTTTTCGGCGGCCGCCTGCCCGCACCTCCTTCCCCGGCCTCCTCCACCCCCCCCCCGCGGCATTGCCAGCTGGTTTCCGTGGAGCCCGGCACTTCGCCGTTGTGCCGGGCTCTTTTGCCGGCACTTTCAACGGGGCTCCGGCCGTTGCAGGCACCTCCCCCTTAAGAGAAGGGGGAGGCCTGCAGTACAGCAGCCTGCCGCTCCGCATCGGGTGGCGCAGCGGGACCGGCAGCGCTGAAATTCACTTTCAGCGCCCCAAGCGGGGCGGGCACACCCTGTACCAGCGCCCGCTTCCGCTTTGGGGCACTGAAAGTGAATTTGGGGCGGGCACAACTGGCTCGGCGGCGGGCGCTAAATTTCCGGCGCAAACGTGCTGGCGGGGCGTCACCGAATTTATAGGCTAGGGGGTTGGGGGGGGCGGCGGGGGAGGAAGGAATTGAAAGAACATGCTGTGAAAGTGTTGCAAATGGGAATGGCAAAATCATACTGCATGAAAAATGGGGGCAGGATTATTATCTAAAATTGTTGAACTCAATGTCGGCCTGGCTCATCACACGCCCCCCTTGTTCTGGACTCCTCCACCAGAGGAAATAGTTTCTCTGAATCTAACTTATTTAATGTTTAACGTCTTTCGGATGAGACGTTAAACCGAGGCCCTGTCTGCTCTCTCAGGTGGGTGTAAAAGATCCCACGGCACCATTTCGAAGAAGAGCAGGGGAGTTCTCCCCGGTGTCCTGGAGCCAATATTTATCCCTCAATCAACAAAACAAGAAAAACAGATTTTCTGGTCATTATCACATTGCTGTTTGTGGGAGCTTGCTGTGCGCAAATTGGCTGCCGTGTTTCCCACATTACAACAGTGACTCCACTTCAAAAGTACTTCATTGGCTGTAAAGCACTTTGAGACGTCCGGTGGTCATGAAAGGCGCGATAGAAATACAAGTCTTTCTTTCTTATCAACTCCCTTTGTCATATCAAAGACCTCGATTAGATCACCCATCAACCTTCTATACTCATGGGAATACAAAACAAGTAGATGCAAGCTGTTCTTATAATTTAACTCTTTGCGAATGGAATGATTCTGGTGAATCTGTGCTGCACCCCATACAAGGCCAACGTCACCTTCCTGCGCTGCAGTGCCCAAAACTGAGATTGTGGTTGTTGTGGATGTTGTTGTTGTTGTAGTAGTAAAGGAGGATAGGCGCTCCAACGTCAGTGTCCTCGCTCAGGCCAACATCCCCAGCATCGAAGCTTTGACCACGCTCAGTCAGCTCCGATGGACGGGCCACATTGTCCACATGCCCGATACGAGGCTCCCAAAACAAGCGCTCCACTCGGAGCTCCGGCTCGGCAAGAGAGCCCCAGGTGGGCAGAGGAAACGCTTCAAGGACACCCTCAAAGCCTCCTTGAAAAAGTGCAACATCCTCACCGACACCTGGGAATCCCTGGCCCAAGACCGCACAAAGTGGAGGAGAAGCATCCGGGAAGGCGCCGAACACCTCGAGTCTCTTCGCCGGGAGCAAGCGGAAGCCAAGCGCAGGCAGCGCAAGGAGCGCACGTCAACCCAAGCACCCCACCCACCCGCCCCTTCAACCACCGTCTGCCCCACCTGTGACAGAGACTGTAGGTCCCGCATTGGACTCATCAGTCACCTGAGAACTCATTTTTAATGTGGAAGCAAGTCATCCTCGGTTCCGAGGGACTGCCTAAGAAGGAGTAAAGGGAAGAGGACAATTGAAGGGGAGTTTCAGAATACGGAGACAGAAATTCTGAAAGCTTTTAGCAGCACCAAGGCTGAAGGGGAAGAGGAGCTAGAATGAAGGAAAAAGAGAGACGTTGGTCTCACTACGCAGTGTCTTTACAGCAAATGATACAGCTCTGTGGAGTATTTGTTCTTGACACCGCGTTTCCTACATTACAACAGTGACTATGCCTTAAAAAGTACTTCATTGACTGTAAAGCACTTAGGGACATCTGGAGTTGTGAAAAGCGCTCTAGAAATACAAGTTCATTCTTTCTTTAAACAACTCCATCTCGTGACCTCTCTCTCCTCCTTTAAGATGATCCTAAAAACCTTCTGTGACCAAGTCACCCGGCCTAGTGTGTCCTGTTTTGGCTCGGTGTCAATTTTTGATCGATTACGCACCTGTGAAATGCCCTGGGATGTTTAAAGGCATGTTGCTGTTGGCACTTGACACTGAAAAATGTAAGGGAATGAATCCTGTTGACAAAATAAATAAAAATTAAGAACAATTTCTAAAAACATATGAGTCAAATGTAATGATTAATTTGCATGTAAGCAATGGACAGCAAGGTGAAATACACGTGAGGATTGGATCAATGGGGGGGGGATTGTCCTATGAGGAGAGATTGAGTAGACTAGGCCTATATTCTCTAGAGTTTAGAAGAATGAGAGGTGATCTCATTGAAACATGCAAAATTCTTACAGGGCTCGACAGGGTAGATGCAGGGAGGATGTTTCCCCTGGCTGGAGGGTCTAGAACCAGGGGTTACAGTCTCAGAATAAGGGGTCGGCCATTGAGGACTGAGACGAGGAGGAATTTCTTCACTCAGAGGGTGGTGAATCTTTGGAATTCTCTGCCCCAGAGCGCTGTGGAGGCTCAGTCGTTGAGTATATTCAAGACAGAGATCGATAGATTTTTGGATATTAAGGGAATCAAGGGATATGGGGATAGTGCAGGAAAGTGGAGTTGAGGTAAAAGATCAGCCATGATCTTATTGAATGGCGGAGCAGGCTCGAAGGGCCGAATGGCCGACTCCTGCTCCTATTTCTTCTGTTCTTATGTTAAAAGCACTGACTGGTGTTTTTCTGCTTGCTTAAGCCATGTGTTTCAAAACAGAAAGGACGGGGACCGGAATTTAAGTACCGAGTGAAAACTGTGCAGTAAGAACAGAGATTCAAACAGTCCAAACACAAAATTAAATCTATATTAACCCGTAAAGACTTTAGGGAAGGAAACATACCGCCCTTAGCTGGCCTGGCCTGGCCTATATGTGACTCCAGTCCCACAACAAACCCGGTTGATGCTTAACTCCCAGAGGCCTGGCAAGCCACTCAATTGTAGGAATGGACAATAAATGCCGGCCTTGCCAGTGACGCCCACACCCCGAGAATGAATAAAGCAAAAAAGTGTCTGTCGTACGAAGGACGGGAGGCCGGCCAGGGGAGCATTGGCGTAGTCGAGTCCGGAAGTGCCAAAGGCAAGGATGAGTGTTTCAGTGGTGGATGGGCTGAGGCAGCGGCAATGTTACGGAGGTGGAAATGGCCGGTCTTTGCGATGGAGAGGACGTGGGGTTGGAGGCAGGACGCGTATTTGTTATTATTATTTCTGGCGCTCTGAAATGTTGCAGGATTCAATAATATGAGAAAACAACACTCCACTCCTGAATTCAGAGGGTGCAAAAATCTTTTATTTGATTTATTAAGTACAGGGATAGTCAGTACCCTATAGAATATATTACAACACTAAAAAAGCTTATTATTGGCCATTAGTGTAGAAAAACACTGTTCATTTCACACCTCCAAGGAGATGTTTTAATCTTGGTGAAGGCTGACACATGGGGTTCACCTCTGGCCATTTTATTTTGGGAAGCTAAGTATTTAATTAACACAGACTATCCTGGTGTCAGGACTGTCTAGACGGCCCTGGGTGGAGGGGCAAGGCAGCAAAGGCGGGGATAAAAAACAGTCAAAATCTGAAACGTCTTGTTCAGTGGCAACTCACAAGGTGACCCAGTTGAGTATCCGCCCCTCCCCCAGCCCCCTTTCCCGAGTGTTAAACAGCAGTTTTAGTCACCAAGATACAAGAGGTGTAATTAAGGCCTGGGGGCTGTTCAAAGAGTCGGCACAAGGCAGATAGAATCATAGAAAGTCACAGCACAGAAAGAGGCCATTCGGCCCGTCGTGCCCGTGCCGGCTCTTTGAAAGAGCGGTTATGCTCAATCCCGCACCCCTCGCTTCTTGTCCGTAACCCTGTCAGCTCCTCATCCTCGAGAACCCGTCCAACTCCCTTTTAAAATTATTGATGGAATCAGCTTCCACCACCTCTTCAGGGAGAGCGTTCCCGATCCCGACAACCGTCTGAGTGAAAAAAATTCTCCTCATCTCCCCTTGAGATCTTTTTCCAATGATTTTAAATCTATGACCTCTGCTTATTGACCCACTCGCTAAAGGGAATAGCTTTTTTTTACGCAGCGAGTTGTTGTGATCTGGAACGCGCTGCCTGAAAGGGCGGTGGAAGCAGATTCAATAGTAACTTTCAAAAGGGAATTGGATAAATACTTGAAAGGGAGAAATCTGCAGGGCTCTGGGGAAAGAGCAGGGGGGAGTGGGACTAATTGGAGAGCTCGTTCAAACAGCCGGCACAGGCACGATGGGCCGAATGGCCTCCTCCTGTGCTGTAAGATTCTATGATATTTACCGTGATCTATGTTTTGATGAATTTTGTAACTAATTTACTCATATCATCAAATTCTGATCTATTGGACAAGGATGTTACTAGAACAAAAGCAAAATATAGAAAATCGGAAATAAAAACAGAAAATACTGGAAACACTCAGCAGGTCAGGCAGCATCTGTGGAGAGAGAAACAGAGTTAACGTCTCAGGTCGATGACCTTTCGTCTGAACTGGAAAAAGTTAGAGATGTAACAGTTTTTAAGCAAGTACAGAGGCCGGGAAAGGGGGGGAGGGGAGGAAAGAACAAAAGGGAAGGTCTGTGATAGGATGGAAGGCAGGAGAGATTAAATGGCAGAAAGGGATGATGGTGCGAGGCGAAAGGGGGAGGTAATGGGACAAGTAAAGAAACACAAGATGGGTCTAAAGGAGATAAAAATAACAATAACAGAATCATTACCATCACCGTGATCTATGTGTTGATGAATTTTGTAACTAATTTACTCATATCATCACCCCATTTCCCAACCCCCAAACTGCCTTTTGTTTCATTTCCTGCCTTTCCTCTCAGTTCTGACGAAGGGTTTCGACCCGAAACGTTAACTCTGTTTCTCTCTCCACGGATGTTGCCTGGCCTGCTGAGTTTTTCCAGCGTTTTCTGTTGTTATTTTGGATTTCCAGCATCTGCAGTATTTTGCTATTTTTGAAAAAAAAATATTCATTGATGTGATGTGGGCGTCGCTGGCTAAGCCTGCATTTAATGCCCATCCCTAATTGCCCTTGAGAAGATGGTGGTGAGCTGCCTTCTTGAACCGCTGCAGTCCATATGGTGTAGGTACACCCACAAGGCTGTTAGGAAGGGAGTTCCAGGATTTTGGCCCAGCGACAGTGAAGGAACGGCAATACAGGTCCAAGTCAGGATAGTGTGTGGCTTGGAGGGGAACTTGTAGGTGGTGATGTTCCCATGCGTCTGCTGCCCTTGTCCTTCTGAGTGGTAGAGGTCGCGGGTTTGGAAGATTGTAATACCATCACCTGCTGCCTGAAAAAATGGGAGCGGTGGTCATGATCTGAAATTGTTGAACTCTGTGTTGAGTCCGGAAGGTTGTAAAGTGCCTCAAAATCAAAAGATGAGGTGCTGTTCCTCGAGGTTCTGTTGAACAGTGTAGGAGGCCGAGTTACTGAACGTTTTTTCACCAGTGGAGACGTGTGTGTGTGTGACAGTCCAACCCAAAGAAAGACAAAGATTAAACAATGATTTGTTACATGATAAAACATTTTCGATTTATGGGCTCTGACAGATGAATATCCTCGGCAAGTAGGGCAAAAATATTGATTACGGTGCAGTGTGTTTGTATTAAGGAGTCCTTACTGTTGGGGCCTGCTTTGAGTTATTGGTTGTAGATTGCTAGCTGATCTGAGAATTTATGGATAGAAAGCAAATCAGAATCAAAAAATTCCAACTCAAGAAGTTAATCGAGTCAGTGAAACGAAAAACAAACGCTTAAAAGCAATTAGGAATTTTTGACAATTATATATACATAAAATGAAGAGACTTTTGTGTATTTTGCTGTACTAACATCCATTATATTCCCAGCATAAAGTTAAGAATCGGGTCGCACTATTGATGCCTGATTTGTGTGTATTCTATGCTATTTTATTTCAGAATTGGCGCCAGTAGATTTTAATGATGATTTCTTTACATTGCTCATGAGGTAATGCTGATTTAATTAAGTAAAATCTAATTTGCAGAATGTATTGTGTTTCTTGCCTTTCCCGGGTCATTCGACAGTCTCGAAGTCATCGCAGGGCGCTGTTACATCAGGATGGTTTGGGAGATTGGAGTCTGTCGTTTATTGATTAGTTGCCATTGCACATTTGTCATTCTTCTGCCCCCTTAATTTGTCCTAAAGCTTCACTACTGGGCAGATCAGGCGGTCGCGTCTGTCCGAGCAGAGGTGCTGTCAACTCACGGTTTGCAAAATGGATTTGATGCTGAAATTGAATCTTGTCCGTTTGTGCAGCCCTGGCGGTTGATGCTAAAGAGCCTGTGATGGAGTGAACATGGACAGCGAGCGCGGAGGGAAGGAAACGCCACAGTGACTCTCCAAACTATCTGAATCTGAAAAACTACAGGCGGAGCTAATGCCTGAGCTCCTTTAACAGTGTGGCAGTATTTCCAACTTGGTTTCACCTCAGCGTATCAGTACAGGTGTGCGTATGGTACATGTTTACTGTGAGTGAAATTTCTCTCTAATCTATGGCAGACTATTTCTTCATAAACCTGCAGGAATAATGTCACCAAAAAAAAATGACGTGGTTTAATCCAGCATGAAATTATCATCGTTTTCAAATCCCTCCATGGCCTCCTCGGCCCCCCCCCCCCCCTTATCTCTGTAACCTCCTTCAGCCCTACAACCCCTCCAGATAATCTGCGCTCCTCCAATTCTGGCCTCTTGCGCATCCACCAATTTTAATCGCTCGACCATTGGTGGCAGTGCCTTCAGCTGCCTGGGCCCTAAGCTCTGCAATTCCCTCCCTAAACCTCTCCGCCTCTCTACCTCTCTCTCCTCTTTTAAGACGCTCCTTAAAACCTGCCTCTTTCACCTGTCCGAATATCTTCTTATGTGGCTCGGTGTTAAATTTTGTTTGATAATCGCTCCTGTGAAGCATCTAGGGATGTTTCACTATGTTAAAGGTGCTATATAAGTACAAGTTGTTGTAATGAAAAACTTCACAGTCAAATGGAGAGTACAGCCTATATTAATGCATTTCACTGCCAATGTCAGTGTTCTCGCTCAGACCGACATCCCCAGCATCAAAGCTTTGACCACGCTCGATCAGCTCCGATGGACGGGTCACATTGTCCGCATGCCCGATACGAGACTCCCAAAACAAGCGCTCTACTCGGAGCTCCGGCACGGCAAGAGAGCCCCAGGTGGGCGGAGGAAACACTTCAAGGAAACCATCAAAGCCTCCTTGAACAAGTGCAACATCCCCACCTACACCTGGGAATCCCTGGCCCAAGTCCGCACAAAGTGGAGGAGAAGCATCCAGGAAGGCGCCAAACACCTCGAGTCTCTTCGCCGGGAGCAAGCGGAAGCCAAGCGCAGGCAGCGCAAGGAGCGCACGTCAACCCAAGCACCCCACCCACCCGCCCCTTCAACCACCGTCTGCCCCACCTGTGACAGAGACTGTAGGTCCCGCGTAGGACTCATCAGTCACCTGAGAACTCATTTTTAATGTGGAAGCAAGTCATCCTCGGTTCCGAGGGACTGCCTAAGAAGAAGAAGAAGAATGCACTTCATATAAATCCTAGGCTGCTGAGGTAGGGGCTCAGCAGCTTACCGTAGAATAAGCATTGTTACACCAGTTTGCTTTATTGGTGTTTTTTTGAGTAAATGACAAGTTCGAGTTTTGTATCTGTTTTCTGTCATTTGTAATGACTCTATCTTTTTAAATCCCAGTCTCAGACTGACAGGGTGAGCGTCTCCTCTCTCTCTCAGTTGTTACTGTGCTTTATGAAATGAGTTTGGCTGTCTCAACTAATACTCAGTGACCAAGTGCTCAAAGCACAAATCTGGTCCAAGTTGGTCCTCCAAAAAGCAGGACAAATCCATTTCGGCCAATTGACACCTGCTCCCAATCAACGTTCCCTCTAAGCTGTGCGGCCGCGCTGCACTCTGCTGGTCCCGGGCAGCCCGGGGCCGGTTTCTCCAATGGGTGAAACTGTGGATGGGCCATGCAGCCCCTTAAAGGAGCCACCCACCCACCCAAGAAACAAATTTGGGGAACATCGTACTCAATCATCAGCGAAGTGATGGAAAGTGTCATCGACAGTGCTATCAAGCGGCACTTACTCACCAATAACCTGCTCACTGATGCCCAGTTTGGGTTCTGCCAGGACCACTCGGCTCCAGACCTCATTACAGCCTTGGTCCAAACATGGACAAAAGAGCTGAATTCCAGAGGTGAGGTGAGAGTGACTGCCCTCGACATCAAGGCAGCATTTGACCGAGTGTGGCATCAAGGAGCCCGAGTAAAACTGAAGTCAATGGGAATCGGGGGGAAAACTCTCCACTGGCTGGAGTCATACCTAGCACAAAGGAAGGTGGTTGTGGTGATTGAAGGTCAATCATCACAGCCCCAGGACATCGCTGCAGGAGTTCCTCAGGGCAGTGTCCTAGGCCCAACCATCTTCAGCTGCTTCATCAATGACCTTCCCCCCATCAAAAGATCAGAGGTGGGGTAATTTATCCAGCTTTTAAGAGGGGATGGGGGGTTGGGTGGAGGGTCCATTGCCTTTGCCCATACTGCTCAGAACCAAACACTGGGCAGCACACAGGAGCAGGTAGCACTGGCTTTCCCTCGACACCACCCATTGGTGAAGCATCCCATCATTGCTTGGTGCTGCTCTATGGCAACATATCTGAGATTGAGAACTGTTTATATGTAAGTGAATAAGCCAGCGATGGAAATCTGCCTTAACTGGAACGGTCAGTGTGAAATTCACCTTCGATGCAAGCACAAAATTGCCGGCAGTGGATTGGCCGCCGGTTATACCCCCTGCCCAATATTCCAAGTAAAACGGCACAAGGCGTATAGTGGGCAAGTGATCTGCTACTGTCCATCTGTGCCGCTCCCGGGGTTGAATTTTAACCCTGATGTGTAGTAAAGAACATAACAACATAAGAAATAGGAGCAGGAGTAAGCCATTCGGCCCCTCGAGCCTGCCCCGCCATTCAATAAGATCATGGCTGATCTTCTACCTCATCGCCACTTTCCCGCCTGATCCCCATATCCCTTGATTCCCCTAGAGACCAAAAATCTATCAACCTCAGCCTTGAATATACTCAACGGTTCAGCATCCACAGCCCTCTGGGGTAGAGAATTCCAAAGATTCACAACCCTCTGAGTGAAGAAATTCCTCCTCATCTCAGTCTTAAATGGCCGACCCCTTATCCTGAGACTGTGACCCCTTGTTCTAGACACTCCAGCCCAGGGAAACAGCCTCTCAGCATCTATCCTGTCAATCCCCCCATAGAACCTTATATGTTTCAAAAGAGTACATTGACTAACAATTGGAATGGTTAATAAATACCAAGAGACATTATGGGTTCAACTCAGCCAAACAACTCAAATGCACAACTCTTTTGGCATTTGCCAGGATTTGATGGCACAAAATGGCGCATATCCAGCTCGTGATTTTTTAATCCATCTTCTGACACCTATTTTCCTAATGTACTAACCTATCTGTGTTCTCCTGAAGTCACTTACAGTCCTCCTCCCAGTTAAACGCACCCTATTTTTGTCTCATCCACAAATGTTGAATTTGTGTCCCCAAATCCGGACATGTATTAAGAAGAGCGATGGACCCAACCAGACCCCTGAAGGAGAACACTGTTTACATCTCTCCAGTCACACCCATTAACCATTACTCTGTGTTAGCTGTCCTTTAATCAACTTCCTATCCAAGCTGCCTGATTACTTCTAATACGTGCCTTAATTTTAACACCAGCCTCCTATATGGCACTTTATCAAACACCTTTCAAACACCCAGCATCTAATGCATTTCCTTTATCAATAACCTTTCTTTATGCATCGTCTAAGCCTCTATAATTTTTTTTGCTTCCCCTCTTTATTTCTGCTTGATTTCTTCATATGTTATCAGTCCTAGATTTATCCCTCAACCAACATCACTAAAAACAGATTACCTGGTCATTATCTCATTGCTGTTTGTGGGAGCTTGCTGTCTGCAAATTGGCTGCTGCGTTTCCCTACATTACAACAGTGGCTACACTTCAAAAGTACTTCATTGGCTGTAAAGTGCTTTGAGATGTCCTGAGGTCATGAAAGGCGCTATAGAAATGCAATTCTTCCTTTTTCTTTTGATTTGTCATACGCCTCTATTTTAAGTTCATTTCTCTATTCATCCAAGGATCTTCAGGCTTTTGTAGGAATATGTTTAATCATCTGCTATTTGAACGTTTTTCCATTGTTTGTGCACATTGTTTGTGCACATTGTTTGTGCACATTGTTTGTGCACTGTCTCATTTGCCAATTTTTCTTTCCTGTTTATCTGGATTAGTGCCCTTTTTGATCTAATTGAAATTACCATTTTGTTCCAGTCAAGTATCTTTATCTTTGACTCTCCTTTTCAATATTTATTTCAAACCTACTTATGTTCTGGCCGCTGTTTGCTAGATGTTCCCCTACCTTTACATTATACACATGCCCCACTTAATTTATTAGAACTAGATACAGCACCGCCTCCTGCCCTGTTAGACTAATAATGTCCTGAACTCATTGTAGAACCATTCCCTGGGCCCTTCCTCTGGGGCTCAGATGCCCACCCGAAGCTTCAGGGGAACCCTGTTAAATTCTGGTTAGGGCAACCTAAATAGCTGCCTGCTCGCTCAATGGTAAGTCCACTGGAGTTTCTCCCCGGTGTCCTGGGGCCAATATGTAATCCCTCAATCAACATCACTAAAAAACAGATTATCTGGTCATTATCTCGTTGCTGCTTGGGGGACCTTGCTGTGCGCAAATTGGCTGCTGCGTTTCCTACATTACAACAGTGACTACACTTCAAATTGTCTGTAAAGGGCTTTGGGACCCCCTGAGGTCATGAAAGGCGCTATAGAAATGCGGGTCCTTTCTTTCTTGCCTGGTGTGGTTTTGAGTCTTGCAGCATAAGAAGCTGCCAGGTTTGATCTGTTAAGTTAGCAGATCTCAAACTCCCTCAGTACTGCACTGGAGGGCCAGCGTACATTTTGGGCTCAAATTTCTGGAGTGGGGCTTGAACCCCTGACCTATGACTCAGAGGCGAGAGTGTGCTATGGCTCAGAGAGAGCAACATTTTAATGGCCCAGAAATTCGGGTCTCCACGGGTGAGTACGCACGGGGTACTCACCCGTAGGCCCAATGGAAGTGCCGGTTTCCTGCATGCACTGCGCACGCGCGGGAAACCGGCACTTCCGTTCCTCTGAACGAAGGGGTTCAGAGGTCGAACGCGTGCGCAGGAGAGGCAGCGCGTGCGCATTGAACTTATGTTTTTGTTGCAGGTTTTTCCGGGTGGGTAAGTCTCCAGAAGTTACACATTTAAAAAGCAGTCACAAGGCCTGCTTTTTACGAGGTAAGTGCTGAATTAATTAAAATTTAAACATTTTTTCCACAGGTTTATTATTTTTAAATACTTTAAAGAAAGGTAAGTTTATTTTTAGTCCCGTTAGAAAATAAAATTATTTTTTTAAATAATTTAAATTATTGTTTAAAATAGTTATTTCATGTAATTTATAGTTTATTTAAAAAATGTGATTTAAAAAAAAAATTTAGTTGAAGATTTAGTGATGTTTTGGGGCCCGTAGTATTTCTAAGTTTTGACAGCACTTCCTGTCAAACTTATGAATGGAGCATTCCCTGCTCCGATTGGCTCCCCATGGCCCATGTGATCCCAGGGGACACATCGAACTAACTGCGCCCCTGGGAGACGCAAGCACTGCGCGCCGGCAGTTGGAGGACGCCCAGGATCGGAATCCCACGCGGGCCCACAGCTCAACGGCCGGCGCGCTAGGTAAGTGCAGGTTGGAGGCTTGCACCCGCGGGAAGCCCCCAACCTGAATTTCTGGGCCAATATAATGCACAGTAGTTGCAGAGAGTGCTTGGGCTGTATTTCTTCACTGCTGCCATTCCGTATAAATCCCTAACACGCTCTCACTATAGAATAGAATCCTAGAAATTTACGGCACAGGAGGAGGCCATTCGGCCCATCGTGCCTGTGCCGGCCGAAAAAGAGCTCTCCAGCCTAATCCCACTTTCCAGCTCTTGGTCCGTAGCCCTGTAGGTTACGGCACTTCAAGTGCATATCCAAGTACTTTTTAAACATGGTGAGGGTTTCTGCCTCTACCACCCTTTCAGGCAGTGAGTTCCAGACCCCCACCACCCTCTGGGTGAAGAAAGTTCTCCTCAACTCCCCTCTAATCCCTCGACCAATTACTTTAAATCTATGCCCCCTGGGTATTGACCTCTCTGCTAAGGGAAATAGGTCCTTCCTATCCACTCTATCTAGGCTAACTCTCTCTGTGGACTTTCCGAACACCCTGTGTTCAACACGTGCTTGGTGTGGGGATTCAGTACAAGTGTCCATACTGCACATGTTGGAACAGATCTCTCTTTCTGTTTTAAAGCACTGCCGACAAGCTTTGCCTGTTTGTTGGTCTTCTTCACAGAATCACGGAACTTTGCTAATCATTGAAAACCAGCTGATGCAATGTGATGTATCACAGTTGGGAGGATGAAAGGTTCTGCGATTCCTGTAAAATCAGCTCCACAAAGGAAAATTAATTCAATGAAAGGCTAGTCAAACGATTGCAATGAAAGCAAAGGTAAATAGCAAAGGAGCCTGAGTACGATAGCAATACCATTCTATTCATTAGTTCCTATGAAGCATAGTCTGATTTAATAGTAAACAATGCTGTTCATTATATTCATTGAACTCATCATCAATCCCATCATTCTCATTCTTTCAATGGTAAATATTTTGTAACATGACTTACAATGCTCACTTTTTGCCCTTGCTTTTTAAAAATAATTGCTGTACCTATGTAAAGAAAGAACTTGCATGACCTCAGGATGTCCCAAAGCGCTTTACAGACAAGAAAGCACTTTTGAAGTGTAGTCACTGTTGTAATGTAGGGAAACGCGGCAGCTAATTTGCACACAGCAAGCTCCCACAGACAGCAATGACCAGATCATTGGTTTAGATTTTTTAAAATTTGTTCATGGATGTGCCATTTATTGCCCATCCCTAATTGCCCCTGAGAAGGTGGTGGTGAGCCACCTTCTTGAACCGCTGCAGTCTGATTATTGTTTTTTGTTGCGGTTTGGTACAACTGAGTGTCTCGCTAGACCATTTCAGAGGGCAGTTAAGAGTCAACCACATTGCTGTGGGTCTGGAGTCAGACTGGGTAAGGATGGCAGATTTCCTATTAAAGGATATTAGTGAACCAGATGGGTTTTATTATGACAATCTGATAGTTTTCATGGTCCCCATTACTTTTTATTCCAGGTTTATTTAAATTCCCCAGCTGCCATGGTGGGATTTAAACTCACGTCCTACAGCTCATTAGCCCAGGCCTCTGGGTCACTAGTCCAGTAACAGTGTCTGGGCTGCTGACCGATGGAACCGTGCGGACTGACCGGAGGAACCATGCGCACTGACCGGAGGAACCATGCGCACTGACCGGAGGAACTGTGCCGAGTGACCGGAGGAACCGTGCCGAGTGACCGATGAACCGTGCCGAGTGACCAGAGGAACCGTGCCGAGTGACCGGAGGAACCGTGCGGACTGACCGGAGGAACCGTGCGGACTGACCGGAGGAACCGTGCGGACTGACCGGAGGAACCGTGCCGAGTGACCGGAGGAATGACATAGGTAGGACAAAGAAAGAGGTTCTGCTGAGGGAATATGAGCAGCTAGGGGTTAAGATAAAAAGCAGAACCACAAAGGTAATAATCTCTGGATTACTACCTGAGCCGCGAGCGAATTTGCATAAGGTAAATAAGATCAGGGAGATGAACATAGAAACATAGAAACATAGAAGATAGGAGCAGGAGTAGGCCATTCGGCCCCTCGAGCCTGTTCCGCCATTCAATGAGATCATGGCTGATCATCCAAATTCAGTACCCTGTCCCTGCTTTCTCCCCATATCCCTTGATCCCTTTAGCCTTAAGAAATATATCCAACTCCTTCTTGAATATATTTACTGAATTGGCCTCAACTGCCTTGTGTGGTAGAGAATTCCACAGGTTCACCACTCTCTGGGTGAAGAAATTCCTCCTCATCTCAGTCCTAAAAGGCTTACCCCTTATCCTTAGACTGTGACCTCTGGTTCTGGACTCCCCGGCCATCAGGAACATCCTTCCTGCATCTAGTCTGTCTAGTCCTGTTAGAATTTTATAAGTTTCAATGAGATCCCCTCTCATTCTTCTAAACTCCAGTGAATATAAGCCCAATCGACCCAATCTCTCTTCATACGTCATTCCTGCCATCCCAGGTATCAGTCTGGTGAATCTTCGCTGCAATCCCTCCATGGCAAGAACATCCTTCCTCAGATAAGGCGACCAAAACTGCACACAATACTCAAGGTCTGGTCTCACCAAGGCCCTGTACAACTGCAGCAAGACATCCTTGCTCCTGTACTCAAACCCTCTCGCTATGAAGGCCTACATACCATTTGCCTTCTTAACCGCCTGCTGCACCTGCATGCTTACCTTCAGCGACTGGTGCACAAGGACACCCAGGTCCCGTTGCACTTCCCCTTTTTCCAATATATTGCCGTTCAGATAATAATCTGCCTTCCTGTTTTTGCCACCAAAGTGGATATCCACATTATACTGCATCTGCCATGCATCTGCTCAATCACCCAACCTGTCCAAATCATCCTGGAGTTTCTCTGATTCCTCCTCACAGCACACACGCCCACCCAGCTTTGTGTCGTCTGCAAACTTGGAGATATTACATCTAGTTCCCTTGTCTAGATCATTAATCTATATATTGTGAATAGCTGGGGTCCAAGGACCGATCCCTGCGGTACCCCACTAGTCACTGCCTGCCACTCGGAAAAAGACCCGTTTATTCCAACTCTTTGCTTTCTGTTTGCCAACCAGTTCTCTATCCAAGTCAGTACCTTACCCCCAATCCCATGTGCTTTAACTTTGCATGCTGAGTGAACAAGTGACTCAAAGACTGGTGTGGGAGAAATGGGTTTCGAATTGTGGGGCATTGGCACCAGTACTGGGATAAGAGGGAGCTGTTCCGTTTGGACAGGCTTCACTTGAACCATGCTGGGGCTAGAGTCCTGGCAAATCGAATAACTGGGGCTGTAGAGAGGGCTTTAAACTAAATAGTGGGGGAAAGGATCCAGCTAAGCGGGAAAATAAAAAGTCAATGAAAAATGAGAAAGCAATAGAGCAGGATAGAGAAGGGGGAAATAATAACCAGAGCGTGACAGGAAGGGACAGAATATTTAAAAATAAGTGTAACAGAAAAAAAGGCCAAAAGAAGGAAAAATGTTAAAAAGACAAAGTTAAAAGCACTATATCTGAATGCACGCAGCATTCGTAATAAGATAAATGAGTTGGCGGCACAAATAGACGCAAATGGGTATGATCTGATCGCCATTACAGAGATGTGGTTGCAAGGCGATCAGGGTTGGGAACTGAATATTCCAGGGTATTTGACAATTCGGAAGGATAGAAAGAAAGGAAAGGGAGGTGGGGTGGCTTTGTTGGTAAAGGATGGGATCAGTGCAGTGGTGAGAAGTGATATTAGCTCCGAAGATCAAGATGTAGAATCGGTTTGGGTGGAGATAAAAAATAATAAGGGGAAAAAGTCTCTGGTGGGCATAGTCTACAGGCCCCCGAACAGTAGCAATATTGTTGGACAGAGTATAAATCAACAAATAATGGAGGCCTGTAAAAAAGGTACGGTAATAATCATGGGTGATTTTAATCTCCATATTGATTGGACAAATCAAATTGGCCATGGTAGCCTGGAGGAGGAGTACATAGAATGTATCCGGGATGTTTTCCTAGAACAGTATGTAATGGAACCAACCAGGGAGCAGGCTATCTTGGATCTGGTACTGTGTAATGAGACAGAATTAATAAATTATCTCATAGTAAGGGATCCTCTAGGAAAGAGTGATCATAGCATGGTTGAATTTCAAATTCAGTTGGTGGGTGAGAAAGTTGTATCTCAAACCAGTGTCCTGATCTTAAAAAAAGGCAATTACAATGGCACGAGGGCAGAACTGGCTAAAGTGGACTGGAAAAACAAATTAAAGGATAAGAAAGTTGAAATGCAGTGGCGGACATAACTCTCAACAAAAATATATTCCAGTGAGAAAGAAAGATTTTAAGAGAAGGGAGCACCATCCGTGGCTAACTAAGGGAGTAAAGGATGGTATCAAATTGAAAACGAAGGCATACAATGTTGCCAAGATTGGTGGGAGACCAGAGGATTGGGAAATTTAAAAAAAAACAGCAAAGAATGACTAACAAAATAATAAAGAGAGAGAAGATGAATTATGAGAGTAAGCTGGCAAGAAACATTAAAATAGATAGTAAGAGCTTCTACAGGCATATAAAAAGGAAGAGGGTAGCTAAAGTAAACGTTGGTCCCTTAGAGGATGAGGCTGGGGAATTAATAATGGAGAATGAGGAAATGGCAGAGATTCTGAACAAATATTGAACATCTGTCTTCACTGTAGAAGACACTAACAGTATCCCAATAATGGATAATCAAGGGGCCACAGGGAGTGGGGAACTAAACATAGAAACACAGAAACATAGAAGATAGGAGCAGGAGTAGGCCATTCGGCCCCTCGAGCCTGCTCTGCCATTTAATGTGATCATGGCTGATCATCCAAATTCAGTACCCTGCCCCCGCTTTCTCCCCATATCCCTTGATCCCTTTAGCCTTAAGAAATATATCCAACTCCTTCTTGAATATATTTAATGAATTGGCCTCTACTGCCTTCTGTGGTAGAGAATTCCACAGGTTCACCACTCTCTGGGTGAAGAAATTCCTCCTCATCTCAGTCCTAAATGGCCTACCCCTTATCCTTAGACTGTGACCCCTGGTTCTGGACTCCCCGACCATCGGGAACATCCTTCCTGCATCTAGTCTGTCCAGTCCTGTCAGAATTTTATAAATTTCAATGAGATCACCTCTCATTCTTCTAAACTCCAGCGAGCACAAGCCCAATCGACCCAATCTCTCCTCATACGTCATTCCTGCCATCCCAGGTATCAGCCTGGTGAATCTTCGCTGAACTCCTTCCATGGCAAGAACATCCTTCCTCAGATAAGTCGACCAAAACGGCACACAGTACTCAAGATGTGGTCTCACCAAGGCCCTGTACAACTGCATCAAGACATCCTTGTTCATGTACTCAAACCCTCTCGCTACGAAGGCCTACATACCATTTGCCTTCATAACCGCCTGCTGCACCTGCATGCTTACCTTCAGCGACTGGTGCCCAAGGACACCCAGGTCTCGTTGCACTTCCCCTTCTCCCAATCTATTGCCATTCAGATAATAATCTACCTTCCTGTTTTTGCCACCAAAGTGGATAACCTCGCATTTATCCACGTTATATTGCATCTGCCATGCTTCTGCCCAATCACCCAACCTGTCCAAATTATCCTGGAGTTTCTCGGCATCCTCCTCACAGCACACACGCCCACCCAGCTTTGTGTCATCTGCAAACTTGGAGATATTACATCTGGTTCCCTTATCTAGATCATTAATATATATTGTGAATAGCTGGGGTCCAAGGACCGATCCCTGCGGTACCCCACTAGTCACTGCCTGCCACTCGGAAAAAGACCCGTTTATTCCAACTCTTTGCTTTCTGTCTGCCAACCAGTTCTCTATCCAAGTCAATACCTTGCCCCCAATCCCATGTGCCTTAACTTTACACGCTAATCTCTTATGTGGGACCTTATCGAAAGCCTTCTGAAAGTCCAAATACACCACATCCACTGGTTCTCCCTTATCTATTTTACCAGTTACATCCTCAAAAAATTCCAGTAGATTAGTCAAGCACGATTTACCTTTTGTAAATCCATGTTGACTTTGTCCGATCCTGTCACTGTTTTCCAAGTGCTCTGTCTGCTATGACATCTTTTATAATGGACTCTAGCTATTTCCCCACTACCGATGTCAGGCTTACCGGTCTGTAATTCCCCGTTTTCTCTCTACCAACTTTTTTGAATAGCGGGACAATCACTATCACTAAGGAAATAGTACACGGTCAAATAATGGGACTAAAAGACGACAAGTCCCCATGACCAGATGACCTGCATCCCAGGGTCTTAAAAGAAGTGGCTGCAGAGATAATGGATGCATTGGTTGCAATATACCAAAATTCCCTGGAGTCTGGAGAGGTCCCAGCAGATTGGAAAACCGCAAATGTAACACCCCTATTTAGGAAAGGAGGGAGACAGAAAGCAGGAAACTATAGACCAGTTAGCCTAACATCTGTCGTTGGGAAAATGCTGCAGTCCTTCATTAAGGAAGCAGTAGCAGGGCATTTAGAAAAACATAATGTAGTCAAACAGAGTCAGCATGGTTTTAGGAAAGGGAAATCAAATTTGCTGTAGTTCTTTGACGAGGTGACAAACAGGGTGGACATAGGTAAACCAGTGGATGTGGTGTATTTGGATTTCCAGAAGGCATTCGATAAGGTGCCATATAAAAGGTTGCTGCATAAGATAAGAGCTCAAGTAGCTGGGGGTAATATATTAGCATGGATAGAGAATTGGCTAACAAACAGAAAACAGAGAGTCGGGATAAATGGGTCATTTTCTGGTTGGCAAACGGTAACTAGTGGGGTTCCACAGGGATCGGTGCTGGGGCCTCAACTATTTACAATCTACATTAATGACTTGGATGAAGGGATCAAGTGTGTTGTAGCCAAGTTTGCAGATGATACAAAGATGGGTGGGAAAGCAAGTTGTGCGGAGGACTGAAAGAATCTGCAAATGGATATAGACAGGCTAGGTGAGTGGGCAAACATTTGGCAGATGGAGTATAATGTGGGAAATTGCGAGGTTATCAACTTTGGCAGGAAAATAAAAAAGCAAACTATTATTTAAATGGGGAGAGATTACAAAATGCTACAGTTCAGAGAGACCTGGGGTCCTTGTGCACGAAACACAAAAAGTTAGCATGCAGGTACAGCAAGTAATCAAAAAGGCAAATGGAATGTTGGCCTTTATTTCAAGGGGGTTGGAGTATAAAAGCAGGGAAGTCCTGCTACAACTGTACAAGGTATTTGTGAGACCACACCTTGAGTACTGTGTACAGTATTGGTCTCCTTATTTAAGGAAGGATATACTTGCATTGTAGGCAAGTCAGAGACGATTCACTGGGTTAATTCCAGATATGAGGGTTTGACTTATGATGATAGGTTGAGCAGGCTGAGCCTATACTCATTGGAATTTAGAAGAATGAGAGGTGATCGTATCAAAACATATAAGATACTGAGGGGGCACGACAGGGTAGATGGAGAGAGGATGTTTCCACTCGTGGGGAAATCTAGAATGCGGGGGCACAGTTTCAGAATAAAGGGTTGCCCTTGTAGAACTGGTGTGGAGATGCCGGTGTTGGACTGGGGTGGACAAATGTAAGAAGTCACACAGCACCAGGTTATAGTCTAACAGTTTTATTTGAAATCACAAGCTTTCGGAGCGCTGCTCCTTCGTCAGGTGAAGTGGAGAGATGCATAAAGACACAACTTATATAGTCAGAGAATAATGCCAGATGATTACAGGTAATCTTTCTAACTGCCATTTATCACATCTCGGCAGAGAGATAATCACAGCAATCAAAGGTGTGAATGGTGTCCAAACAGGTCAGTCAGGAAAACATTACATCAAAGAACAACGAGGTGGGGTCACAAGGGGTCAAATGGTGGGATGAACGGACACCGCGCAACAATCGCCAGGCAAGAGTGTTCCCTCCCAGTCGGGGAACACTTCAGCAGTCAAGGACACTCAGCCTCCGATCTTCGGGTAAGCATTCTCCAAGGCGGCCTTCGAGACACACGACAACGCAAAATCGTAGAGCAGAAACCGACAGCCAAGTTCCGCACTCATGAGGACGGCCTGAACCGGGATCTTGGGTACATGTCACGCTACATGTAACCCCACCTGATGTAGTGTCATCCAGACTCGAGTCATCATTGGCTTGTTCTCTCTACACAGATGCGGCCGGACCTGCTGTGATTTCCAGCAAAAAAAAAGATTTTTTGTCTGTTTATTGTTTTTCATACAAACCCCAGCATCTGCAATATTTGACCCCTTGTGACCCCACCTCATTGTTCTTTGATGTAATGTTTTCCTGACTGACCTGTTTGGACACCATTCACACCTTTGATTGCTGTGATTATCTCTCTGCCGAGGTGTGATAAATGGCAGTTAGAAAGATTACCTGTAAACATCTGGCATTATTCTCTGACTATATAAGCTGTGTCTTTATGCATCTCTCCACTTCACCTGATGAAGGAGCAGCGCTCCGAAAGCTTGTGATTTCAAATAAAACTGTTGGACTATAACCTGGTGTTGTGTGACTTCTTACACTTGTAGAATTGAGATGAGGTGGAATTTCTTCTCTCAGAGGGTTGTAAATCTGTGGAATTCTCTGCCCAAGAGCTGCGGAGGCTGGGTCATTAAATACATTTAAGGTGGAGATAGACAGATTTTTGCAAGATAAGGGAGTGAATTGTTATGGGGAACGGGCTGGGAAGTGGCTTTGAGCCCAAGATCAGCCATGATCTTATTGAATGGTGGCGGAGGCTCGAGGGGCCAAGTGGCCTATTCCTGCTCCTATTTCTTATGTTCTTATGTGCTAGGAACCATGCGGACTGAACGGAGGAACCGTGCGGACTGACCAGAGGAACCGTGCGGACTGACCAGAGGAACCGTGCGGACTGACCAGAGGAACCGTGCCGAGTGACCAGAGGAACCGTGCGGACTGACCAGAGGAACCGTGCCGAGTGACCGGAGGAACCGTGCAGACTGACTGGAGGAACCGTGCCGAGTGACCGGAGGAACCGTGTGGACTGACCGGAGGAACCGTGCCGAGTGACCGGAGGAACCGTGAGGACTGACCGGAGGAACCGTGCGGACTGACCGGAGTAACCGTGCCGAGTGACTGGAGGAACCGTGCCGAGTGACCGGAGGAACCGTGCCGAGTGACCGGAGGAACCGTGCGGACTGACTGGAGGAACCGTGCGGACTGACCGGAGGAACCGTGCGGACTGACCGGAGGAACCGTGCGGACTGACCGGAGTAACCGTGCCGAGTGACTGGAGGAACCGTGCCGAGTGACCGGAGGAACCGTGCCGAGTGACCGGAGGAACCGTGCGGACTGACTGGAGGAACCGTGCCGAGTGACCGGAGGAACCGTGCGGACTGACTGGAGGAACCGTGCCGAGTGACCGGAGGAACCGTGCGGACTGACCGGAGGAACCGTGCCGAGTGACCGGAGGAACCGTGCGGACTGACCGGAGGAACCGTGCGGACTGACCAGAGGAACCGTGCCGAGTGACCGGAGGAACCGTGCGGACTGACCGGAGGAACCGTGCCGAGTGACCAGAGGAACCGTGCGGACTGACTGGAGGAACCGTGCGGATGGACCAGAGGAACCGTGCGGACTGACCGGAGGAACCGTGCCGAGTGACCAGAGGAACCGTGCGGACTGACTGGAGGAACCGTGCGGATGGACCAGAGGAACCGTGCGGACTGACCGGAGGAACCGTGCCGAGTGACCAGAGGAACCGTGCGGACTGACTGGAGGAACCGTGCGGATGGACCAGAGGAACCGTGCGGACTGACCGGAGGAACCGTGCCGAGTGACCAGAGGAACCGTGCCGAGTGACCGGAGGAACCGTGCCAAGTGACTGGAGGAACCGTGCGGACTGACCGGAGGAACCGTGAGGACTGACCAGAGGAACCGTGCGGACTGACCGCGGTGATACCGTGCCTGCTAAACGCCCTGTAGCCCCGTCAGGACATCCCGTCTATCTTGAGGACCGAGCCTCCTTTGCTGCGACAGTGGCCTGAAACCCAGCGTACCGAGGGGGGGAGCGGTGTGGGGAACCGGGGGCTCCGCGCCCATCACAAGATCTGACGGCCGGGCTCCGAGCCGGAGAGGGGAACGTTCCTAGTCGGGGTGGTGGGGAGCTGAGGGCTGGAGTGGCAGTGGCCCAGGCTGGGTGTTGGTATGGTCGGGGAAGAGCAGTTATTGACACCCTCCTGCTTTCAGTCCACGCTGTCTTTCTCAAACCTCAAATAAAGAAAAATTACAAACAAATCCTAAGGCCCTGATAGAGCGGGAGTAGGTCAGCTCCGCGCAATCTTTTATTTTGCCTATGCACAGCATTCCAAGCTGTGGCTTGATCATCTCCCCAGCCCACGACCCCTGCCTTGAGAGGCCCATCAGAGAATGGGTTTATGCAATGCCTCGGGATTCTTGTCATCTGTGCCGTGACATGAAGTCCATTAGTGCTACTCAGTGCACTCAGCAGAGTGCGAGGTCATTGTGCAATGAAGCCGATCTCTTGAAAACCTGAGCAAACAAGAGAGGAACTCCTCATAATTTCAAGCCATGATTTACAGATCCTGAACTTTATTTTCGTGTGCAGCAGCAGTGAAGGAAGAAACAAAAAATAGGAACTTTGCATCTTTGTCGGTGGCCTTTAGGTTGGCTCTATATCCAAAGCAGGGCTCCCCTCTTAATGCAGAGAGTGGTCCTTACCTTCCAGTGTGGAAACTTTAAGTGTGTTTTCCTCGGGGCTTTGTATTTCTTGTAATAATGCACCAGCTGAGCATCTTTCATCAGCACAGAACGCGAAGGCGAAGACATTTTATCTTTGGGTTTTCGATTTATTGGTTGCCACTGGTTTATTGCGCCGGGTGATGTTCCCCCTTTTATTGAGGCGGGCATTTACAGCATTTGACTGGGAAGCTTTCTGGAAGCTTGACATTTTGGTGCACGCGCGCAGCCCTGAGTCAGGCTCTGTCAGCACTGTGATATAACACAGCCTGTCAGAAAGAGCATCTCAAACAAAATCATAGCAGGGCCGGAGCTGCACCACCCCTCCCCCCTCCTCACCCACCCCACAGCCATGAAGAAAAGATTGGTTCAAGAATTTCAAGGGCAAAACTTAGACTTAGATGTCTTTGCGCAAAAAAAACAGTTTTGCTGTGAAGAAAGAAAGGAGAGAAAAAGAGAGAGAGAAAGAGAGAAAGAAAGAAGAGAAAGAAAGAAAGAAGAGAAAGAAAGAAGAGAAAGAAAGAAAGGAGAGAAAGAAAGGAGAGAAAGAGAGAGAGAGAAAGAGAGAAAGAAAGAAAGAAAGAAAGAAAGAAAGAAAGAAAGAAAGAAAGAAAGAAAGAAAGAAAGAAAGTGGCATAGTGGTTAGCACTGTTGCCTCACAGCGCCAGGGACCCGGGTTCAAATCCGGCCTCGGGTGACTGTCTGTGTGGAGTTTGCACATTCTCCCTGTGTTTGCGTGGGTTTCCTCCGGGTGCTCCGGTTTCCTCCCACAGTCCAAAGATGTGCGGGTTAGGTTGATTGGCCATGATAAAAATTGGCCCTTAGTGTTAGGGGGGATTAAATATGTGGGGTTACGGGGATAGGGCTTGGGTGGGATGGCTGTCGGTGTAGGGACCGGGTGCTAGGGTTTGGATGATCAGCCATGATCTCGTTGAATGGCGGAGCAGGCTCGAAGGGCCGAATGGCCTACTCCTGCTCCTATCTTCTATGTTTAAAGGAAAGAAAGAAAGGAGGGAGAGAAAGAAAGGAGGGAAAGAAAGAAAGAAATTTCATTTATAATTCGCATTTCACAACCTCAGGATATCCCAAAGTTCTTTACAATCAATGACGTGTAGTCACTGGTGTAAAGTAGAAAACACAGCAGTCAATATGCGCACAGCAAGCTCCCACAAAGAGCAATGTGATAATGACCGGATCACCTGTTGTTTTCAGTGATGTGGGTTGAAGGATAAATATTGGCCCAGGACCCGAAGAGAACTCTAGCTCTTCTTGGAGTTGCTGCAGTGCATCTTTTGATGGTCCACACTGCAGCCACGGTGCGCCGGCGGGGGAGGGAGTGGATGTTTAACGTGGTGGGCGGGGCTGCCGCTCAAGCGGGCTGCTTTGTCCTGGATGGTGTCGAGCTTGTTTAAACCAAGTTCTCAGCAACATCATATTTACTACTAATTTTTAGGTTCATAATTGGACACTTCAGTTTCTCTGTAAATTTCAAGATGGTGGCTGTGCAATATAGGAGCGTGCAAAGAAAATGCAACCCACTGTGTTCAATCCATCTGTATAGGCATCAAGAAAGTTGCTTCCGAACTTCCATCTTATCCAGGGGATCAAATTACACCGACCCTGAAATTACACTTTCGGGACACCAGCGTTTGAACACTTACCACTCTCGCTGCTATTTCAGCTCCCTTTTAAAATAAATAGACTAATGCCGCCATTGAAATGTCAGCGAGAGGAATGCCAGACAAGAGCATTAAGTGTTCAAATGCTGCTATCCCAAGGTGTAATTTCAGGACCTTCCAAATACCAGGAAAGATTGAACAGGCTGGGGCTCTATTCTCTCGGCAGGAGAAGGCTGAGGGGCGACCTGATAGAGGTCTTTAAGATTATTGAAGAGTTTGATGGGGTAGGATTAGAGAAGATGTTTCCAGCTGTGGGGGAGAGCAGAACTAGGGGCCAAAAATATAAGATACTAATAAATCCAATAGGGAATTCAGGAGAAACTTCTTTACCCAGAGAGTGGTGAGAATGTGGAACTCGCTACCACAGGGAATGGTTGAGGCGAATAGTATAGATACATTTAAGGGGAAGCTAGATAAACACATGAGGGAGGAGGGAATAGGAGGATATGTTGATGGGGTGAGATGAAGAGGGGTGGGAGGAGGCTCGTGTGGAGCAGAAACACCGGCATGGACCAGTCGGGCCGAATGGCCTGTTTCTGGGCTGTAAACACTATGTAATTCTATGTAAATATAACCATTCTTTGCACTCAGATGACAGCTGTTCATCATTCGACATGCAGGAGTATTTTGGTGCAGTGAAGTTCCTTGAGAACTAGGTAGGAAAGCTTGAAAGATGTATAGTGACAGAGAGAGCAGTCAGACTAACACGACAACCTCCTGGGCAGAAAGGTTAAAAAGAAATGACAGGTGAAGCGGAAAGGTACGTTTGCCTTTAAAGGAAATGTTATGAAGTAATGGGGACAGGAATAATCCACTGTATCCAAGCAATCCCTTTGCTGTGGAATGAAAAGAAATTGCGTCCACTTGCTCCTGTGGCGTGAGCTTTCTTCGGTTCTCTGCAGACCCAGCTTTCTAGAGGAAGGAAGCATCGAGTGCACGATGGGCCGAATGGCCTCCTTCTGTGCTGTATCATTCTACGAATGCAATCAGTTACTCGCAGTAATACGATAGCAAAATACTGCCGATGCTGGAAATCCGAAATAACAACAGAAAACGCTGGAAAAACTCAGCAGGCCAGGCAACATCCGTGGAGAGAGAAATAGAGTCAACGTTTCAGGTCGAAACCCTTCGTCAGGACTGAGAGAAAAGGCAGGAAATGAAACAAAAGGCAGTTTGGGGGCTGGGAAATGGGGGAGGGGATGAAAGAAGAGACATTAAGAGATACTCAAGGTGAGACGAGATGGTAATAGGACAGGTAAAGACACAAACAATGGCTCTCGATGAAGTGTGAAATGCACTGGCAGAGTGAGAGACAGCTGCCCTGTGGGAGAGAGAGAAAAAAACAAGGAAAAGTCACAAACCAAAAGTGTGGATTATGTTAGTGAATGGAGGAAGAGGCTAAAAAAAGATTTTCCTTGGCCCACACACACGAGATTGCACATCAGAGAGACATGTGCAAGAATCACGGGCTTGGGGAGGGGTGCAATTTCCCAATGTGGACCTGGAGCGTGCGAGTGGAAAATCTCCACAGCCTGAACAGATAGCTCACATTAACTAAATGACCAGTGATCGGAGGGCAGGTCGTGTTTGACTCCCCAGGCAGGCGTCAACCTTTTTTCTGAAGACCTCCTGGAGTTTGAAGTTTGGATCACAGCAGAGTGATGGCTGCATGTTTACATCACTGAAGCTGGCTCTCTCGTTCCCATTCTGCTGTTGGAATAAGTGATTCGGTTTCAGAATCCTGTGTGCAGTTCTGGTCGCCACAGTACAGAAAGGATAGTGCAGCTATTGAAAGGATACAGAAGAGAGCAACCAGAATGATTGAGGGGGATGGAGGGATTGGAATATTGAGGAGCGATTATGTAAATTGGGAATGTTCTCACTGGAAAAGCGAAGGTTGAGAGTTGGTGTGATTGCTGGTTTTAGGATTCTAACGGGACTGGATAATGTCGACTGTGACAAGCTGTCTCATCCTGTCCAGAACAGTAGACCCAGAGGACACGGCCTGCGCACGGAGGGGGAAAACTCAAAACGAATCTGCGGAAACAATATTTCAGTGAGCGAGTGGTCAATCTATGGAACAGGCTCCCTCGGGAGACGGTGGAAGCAGTTAGTGTTGATTCAATCAAATGCAAATTAGACTGATTTCTTTCAGAAAATAATATTTTGGGACACAGTATGTGAGTAATTTGAGACATGACGTGTGGTGAGTGATCGGGAGGAACAGGAGACTTTGGACCTATGGTTCCCAAAGCTCTCCCCCACTGGGGGTTTTCCTCACTTCGTGTCTGGGTCTGTTGTAGACTCATTGATAGAGATTGATCGCTGTGATTAGTCAACAATTCCGTTATCGTTGGATCATGGGATGACCGGGATGGACCAAGGTTAGATGGACCTCGGTCATTTCTTGTCTCGCAATTCCTATGCACAATAAGAAAAGAAAGTCCAGATAAACTGGAAATAAACTCACCATCACAGTGCCCCATTGGCATTCCCCCAAGTTGGGAACTGAGCGCCCTTGAGCCTGTGCTATAACTGAACTCCATTTACACACACCCCACCGATCTCGCAACAGTCCCGGCGGGAGACCTCATTAGCAGTCAGCAGGTGAGCTGCGAGCGGGAAACGAGTGCCCCCCCACCCCACCGGGGGAAACCAACCAGCTCAGGGCCAGGAGTCGGTAGGTCTGCGGGGTAGGGGCGGGGATTTCCAATGTCGGACTCGGAGCAGCAGTGGCCCAGGCTTGTTTTGTGGAGCTCGAAGGAACCCTCCTGTACATAAATGACGGTGAGTTGTGCCACACAAGCTCATCGTGGAATGGGCCACCAGCTGATTCTGGGGGGCCGCGCTCACTCTGCTGTCTGAACATGAAACACGGGGCCCTCTGTACATTGTCCGCAGTGTGAATTTTGTAATATTATGGACAAAGTCTGCAGTCATCTCCTTGAAACATGTAAGATTCTGAGGGGGATTGACAGGGTAGATACTGTGAGGTTGTTTCCCCCTGGCTGGAGAGTCTCGAACTAGGGGTCAAAGTCTCAGGATAAGGGGTCGGCCATTTAAGACCGAGATGAGGAGGAATTTCTTCACTCAGAGGGTTGTGAATCTTTGGAATTCTCTACCCCAGAGGGCTGTGGAGGCTCAGTCGTTGAGTATATTCAAGGCTGAGATTGATAGATTTTTGGACTCTAGGGGAATCAAGGGATATGGAGATTGGGCGGGAAAGTGGAGTTGAGGTCGATGATCAGCCATGATCTTATTGAATGGCAGAGCAGGCTCGAGGGGCCGTGTGGCGGAGCAGGCTCGAGGGGCCGTGTGGCGGAGCAGGCTCGAGGGGCCGTGTGGCGGAGCAGGCTCGAGGGGCTGTGTGGCGGAGCAGGCTCGAGGGGCCGTGTGGCGGAGCAGGCTCAAGGGGCCGTGTAATGGAGCAGGTTCGAGGGGCCGTGTGGCGGAGCAGGCTCGAGGGGCCGTGTGGCGGAGCAGGCTCGAGGGGCCGTGTGGCGGAGCAGGCTCGAGGGGCCGTGTGGCGGAGCAGGCTCGAGGGGCCGTGTGGTGGAGCAGGTTCGAGGGGCCGTGTGGCCGACTCCTGCTCCAATTCTTATGTTCCTATGATCATGCATCTGTACCCCAAGAGTGAATTACCTGTGAAAGCAGACGGGGCCTCGGTTTAACATCTCATCTGAAAGGTGACACCTCCGACAGTGCAGCGCTCCCTCAGTACTGCACTGGCAGTGCCAGCCTAGCATCTGGGCTTGAGTCTTTGGAGCGGGGATCGAACCCACAACCTTCTGATTCAGAGGTGAGAACACTTCCCACTGAGCCACGGCCCACACTGGGGCCTAATTACAGGAGACAGATGATGGTTACAATCTGCTTCAGCTTCACTCTTCTGTTTTTAAAACATTTCCTGAGCCCTGAAAAATTATAATTTGCTCTTCATGTACCCCATCATTCTGTGTACCGTGAAAATCTTGTGTATTACTTAACTATAATCATTTTCAATGTAAGTTGATTTCTGAGCCCATTATGGTTATAAAAAGACCTGACTGATATCAGATGGTACCAGACCTGAGAGGTTATAACTATCAGGAAAGATTGAACAGGTTGGGGCTCTTTTCTCTAGAAAAGAGAAGACTGAGGGGAGACCCGATAGAGGTCTTTAAGATTACGAAGGGGTTCGATAGGGTAAATGTAGAGAAGATGTTTCCACTTGTGGGGGAGACCAGAACTAGGGGCCATAGATATAAGATCGTCACTAATAAATCCAAGAGGGAATTCAGGAGAAACTTCTTTACTCAGAGAGCGGTGAGAATGTGGAACTCACTACCACAGGGAGTGGTTGAAGCGAATAGTATAGATGCATTTAAGGGGAAGCTCATTGAGCACATGAGGGGGAAAGGAATAGAAGGATATGTTGATGGGGTGAGATGAAGAGGGGGTGGGAGGAGGCTCGTGTGGGAGGAGGCTCATGTGAAGCATAAAACCCCGCACGGATCAGTCGGGCCGAATGGCCTGTTTCTGTGCTGTAAATTCTACACACTTAAATTTTTGAACGTACTACGTAACTGTGGAATGAATGAAGTGAAAAGACAAACACAACTGGATATCGCCATTTAATATTCCTTGCTTCGGACTCTGAGAGGTACTTTACAAAGGCAGCCTGTGAGACCCCCCGCTGTCACTCCATGGAGTGCTTTCAGAATCTCACTTTCCGCTGTGGATTTGCTCAGTGCAAGGTACAGCTCTTTGATGGGGTTTTTGTCTTTGTGATCCTCTCGCCCTTAGGCACGAAGGATGAGCATCTCAATTTAGGACTTTAGAAATCCAGCCTCAGCACGGTAAAAAAACAAAATACCCTCCTCCACTCCTTCTACCAACAAGCCCAGCTCCTCCCTAACTTGACACCCCTTTCATGCATTGCTTGCCAAGTATAAGGACGCTCTGATTGGTGTCGTGCGCTTTTCTAGCTTTCCGTGCACTAGAATTTGAAACTGCCCCAATTTAACAAGAAGCTTTTTTTTTTCAAACCTGCAGTCCCTACCGCTAACTAAAGTGTCGAAACACAACACCAGCTGCCCTCAGTGAAGAAATGACCCAGATCAGGTATTCCGCACAAAAAAAAACATCAAGCAACAGCTATTCCGAGCTGTGGCTGTGAATGAATTTATTCTTGTACGAACAGCTGGGACCTCCCTAAACAAAGACTCTGTCAAGGCATCTTCTCCGGATTAGAATATGACACTCAAGCAGCTCAACACCATCCAGGACAAAGCAGTCTGCTTGATTGGCAGCTCACCCACTAGCCGAAACCTCCACTCCCTCCACCGTGGCTGCAGTGTGTACCATCTACAAGATGCGCTGCAGCAACTCACCAAGGCTTCTTCGGCAGCACCTCCCAAACCCCCGACCTCCACCACTCAAAAGGACAAGGGCAGCAGGCGCGCGGGAACACCACCACCTCCAAGTTCCCCTCCAAGCCACACATCATCCTGACTTGGAAATATATCGGCCGTTCCTTCATTGTCGCTGGGTCAAAATCCTGGAACTCCCTCCGTAACAGCACTGTGGGAGCACCTTCACCACACGGACTGCAGCGGTTCAAGAAGGCGGCTCACCGCCACCTGTTGAGGGGAATCAATACCGGCCTTGTCAGTGATGCCCACAAACCAGAGAATTCATTATATAAAAATTAAGTGTCCATTAATGAATGCCCATGATTTCCTCAGACAGGTTTCCCACGAGTGCCAGTCACCTCTGGGAATGTTGGATTGTGGAACCACCCTTTTAAAATTAAACCTATAATAAGTAGAACAAAGCCAGCTTTTTCATCCAAAACTCTGCTGCCGGTATCCTATCTCGCACCAAGTCCCCTTCACCCAACAACCCTGTGCTCGTTGACCCACATGGGCTCCCGGTCAGGCAACGCCCCAATTTTAAAATTTTCATCCTCATCTTCAAATCCCTCGGTGGCCCCACCCCTCCCTATCACCGTAACCAGCTCCAACCCTACAACCCTCTGAGACCTTTGTGTTCCTCCAATTCTGGCCTCTTGCACATCCCCGATTTTCACTCCTGACCATTGGCGGCCGTGCCTTCAGCTGCCTTGGTTCTAAGCTCTGGAATTTCCCTCCCTAAACCTCTCCACCGCTCTACCTCTCTCTCCTCCTTTAAGACGCTCCTTAAAACCTACCTCTTTGACCAAAACCTGTCCTAATATCTCCTTATGTGGCTCGGTGTCAAATTTTGTCTGATTTACGCTCCTGTGAAGCACCTTGGGACATTTTACTACTTTAAAGGCGCTATATAAATGCAAGTTGTTGTGGTTGTTGTGCAAAGTGAAACCTATAACAAGTAGAATAACGCAAGCTATTTAATACCCTATTTAACCAAGTTGCCTTTGAGGGCAAGCACTGTCACAGACAACCCTGTATGCTAAGCAAATCATTGCCATGCCACTGTGGCTACACTTCAAAAAAGTACTTAACTGGCGGTAAAGCTCTTTGGGATCCTGAGGTCATGGAAGACGCAAGATCTTTCATTCTGTACCTTTTGCACTGCTGGCCGTACAGACTCTCCCCAGACCCCATGAAGGTCTCCGACAGATCGACCCTTCTCTAACTGTGTCTGTGCGAGGTTTAAAGTTACACACAGACCCTCCCCCCCTCCAATGTTGGTGGGAGGGAGGAAAATTGGCAGAAAATGGAGGTGTGTGATCTTTGGGGAAATGGTGCATGCTGGAACCTCATGTGTTCCCATCAGAGGGGGAGAGGAGGAAAAAAAAATTTTACGCAGCGAGCTGTGATCTGGAATGCGCTGCCCGAAAGGGCGGTGGAAGCAGATTCAATGGTAACTTTCAAAAGGGAATTGGATAAATACTCGAAAAGGAAAACATTGCAGGGCTCTGGGGAAAGAGCAGGGGGAGTGGGACTAATTGGAGAGCTCTTTCAAAGAGCCGGCACCGGCACGATGGGCCGAATGGCCTCCTCCTGTGCTGCATCATTCTATGATTCTATGATCAGCTCTTGCTGAATCCGCCCACAATATAAACAGGGAAGACTTGGCAGCGAGGGAACTGGGTTACATTACAGGACGGAAGCGATTATGTTGTGGAAATTGAGTATAAACTTACTGCTTCTGTATTACAGCAAATAGATGTGGCAGCAAATACTAAGCCACAGGGGTTTTAAAATCACGAAGGGTTTTGATAGAGCGAATAGGGAAGGACTGTTTCTTCTGCTTGGGGAGAAAGTGAGAAGGGATATGTCAATTTAAGATTGTCACTAAGAGAATGAGAAGAGAATTTAGGAGAAATTCCTTTACACAGAGGGCTGTTGGAGTCTGGAATGCTTTGCCACAGGGAGTGTTTGAGGCCAACACCATTGTGGATAAAGCAGGGGAAGACACAGGGTCACCGTGGAGAGAGTGAGGCAGCGCAATTTTGTTTTGATTTGTGCTATCAAAGAGCCAGCACAGGCAGGATGGGCCGAAGGGCCTCTTTCTGATCTGTGAACCTCTGCAGTTTCCATCATCCTCCCTGAACTTTGGTCTCCTTTATCAGGCTTCACATATAAAAGACAAGAAAGAAAGAACTTGCATTTCTATAGCGCCTTTCACGACCTCAGGATGTCCCAAAGCGATTTACAGCCTTTAGAAGTGAAGTCACCCAGTCATTTATTATGGGTGGTTCTGCAAACGTAACTTGACTGTTGTCAACAGCGGAAGTATTCTGGATTGTACATCTGCCTTGAAGGGGTTTTCGTGTAGTGCTTATTTAACGCAAACAGAACCATTTCAAACAGGAGATGTTTTTTTTTGGCTCCTGCAATCTTCCACGGGCAAGCTTCTGCTTGTGCAGGGCTTCACATGCTACAAGCCTGACTTTATTTTCCTGGCCACAGATTCAGAAACATTCTTGTATTCCTTAAATGATACTTACACATCGTGAGATTCCTAACACTGTTGTGGAAGCACCGTCAGTGCACGGACTGCAGCGCTTCAAGAAGAAGGCCCACCACCACCACTTTCTCAGGGCGACGAGGCATGGTCAGTCAATGTCCGCCTGACCAGCACCGCCCATATTCTAAGGACAATTTTATAATGCAACAACAATTTGCATTAATATAGCGCCTTTAATGTGATAAAAATGGCCCAATTTTCTATTTTTCCCCCCCTCTCCTTGCCTTGGAGATGGGTTAATATTGTCCATGTTTGATGGTCTTTAAGACTTGTATTTATCCAGCAACTTCCACATGGGTGTGGTAGGGTAGTGGCTATGTTAACTACACTAGTAATTCAGAGGGCTGACTAATAATTCTGGATATTTTTGAGTTCAAATCCCAAAATAGCAGCTTGAGAATTTGAATGTAGTATTTTTAAAAAGCAGGTCCCAGTAAAAGTGACCATGAAGCTGTTGGATTGTCTTAAAAACCCAACTGATTCACTAATGTCCTGTTAGGGAAGGAAATCTACCATCCTTACCCAGTCTGACCTATAAATGACTACAGACCCACGGCAATGTGATTGCCTCTGAAATGGCCAAGTAAGCCATTCAGATGTACCAAACCATACCCGGGGACTCCCTCCCTAACAGCACCGTGGGAGCACCTTCACCACACGGACTGCAGCGGTTCAAGAAGAAGACGGTTCACCACCACCTTCTTCAGGGCAACTAGGGATGGGCAATAAATGCCGGCCTTTGCCAGTAACACCCACACGAATAAAAAATACATCTTGAAGGCTTCCTAGAGCGCTTCACAGCCAATAAGTTACTTTTCTGAAGCATAGTCATTGTTGTTTTGTAGGGAAACACAGCAGTTCAAACAGTAAATCCCACAAACAGCATTGAGAAAAATAATTAATTATTAAGCTGCTTTATTTCACATCATGAAGAACATACAGAGCAATCATTATAATCCAATTCACTTATTTCAATCGATATACATCTTTGTGTAATATAAAGTAATGAATACAATATGATTCCCCACATCAGTGGGTCATCCCGGTAGGGATTGTGGATGCATTGGTAATAATCTTCCAAAACTCCCTGGACTCAGCAAAGGTCCCGGCAGACTGGAAAACTGCTAATGTAACACCCTTATTTAAAAAGGGCAGTAGACAGAAGGCTGGAAACTATAGACCGGTTAGCCTAACATCTGTGGTAGGTAAAATTTTGGAGTCCATTATTAAGGAGACAGTAACAGGACATTTGGATAATCATAATTTAATAAGACAAAGTCAGCATGGTTTTATGAAGGGGAAGTCATGTTTGACAAATTTGCTGGAGTTCTTTGAGGAAGTAACATATAGGGTGGATAAAGGTGAACCAGTGGACGTAGTGTATTTAGACTTCCAAAAGGCAATTGACAAGGTGCCACACAAAAGATTATTGCTTAAGATAAAAAATCACGGGATTGGGGGTAATATTCTGGCATGGATAGAGGATTGGCTATCTAACAGAAGGCAGAGAGTTGGGATAAATGGTTCATATTCAGACTGGCAATCAGTAACCAGTGGTGTTCCGCAGGGGTCAGTGCTGGGTCCCCAACTCTTTACAATCTATATTAACGATTTGGAGGAGGGGACCGAGTGTAACACGTCAAAGTTTGCAGATGATACTAAGATGGGAGGGAAAGTAGTGAGTGAGGAGGACATAAAAAACCTGCAAGGGGACATAGACAGGCTAAGTAAGTGGGCAGAGATTTGGCAGATGGAATACAATACTGGAAAGTGTGAGGTTATGCACTTTGGCAGGAAAAATCGTAGAGCAAGTTATTATCTTAATGGCAAGAAACTTGAAAGTACTGAAGTACAAAGGGATCTGGGGGTCCTGGTGCACGAAACTCAAAAGGTTAGTATGCAGGTGCAGCAAGTGATTAAGAAGGCCAATGGAATGTTGGCTTTCATTGCTAGGGGGATAGAATATAAAAATAGGGAGGTATTGCTTCAGTTGTACAAGGTATTGGTGAGACCGCACCTGGAATACTGCATACAGTTTTGGTGTCCATACTTAAGAAAGGACATACTTGCTCTCGAGTCAGTACAAAGAAGGTTCACTCGATTAATCCCGGGGATGAGGGGATGGACATATGAGGAGAGGTGGAGTAGATTGGGACTCTACTCATTGGAGTTCAGAAGAATGAGAGGCGATCTTATTGAAACATATAAGATTATGAAGGGGTTGGATCGGGTGGATGCAGGGAGGATGTTCCAGATGATGGGTGAAACTAGAACTAGGGGGCATAGTCTTAGAATAAGGGGCTGCTCTTTCAAAACTGAGATGAGGAGGAACTACTTCACTCAGAGGGTGGTAGGTCCATGGAATATGCTGCCCCAAAAAGCTGTCGAAGCTACATCATTACATAAATTTAAAACAGAAATAGACAGTTTCCTAGTAGAAAAGGGAATTAAGGGTTACGGGGAGCGGGCAGGAATTTGGACATGAGTCTAGGTTCGGATAGGTCATGGCCCTGTGGGTAGCGGAGCGGGCCCAGGGGCCGTGTAGCCTGATCCTGCTCCTGTTTTCGTGTGTCTAATGCTGTTAGATTCAGGAGATAGTCCTGTCATAGTGGATTGGTGGTTAGGATCAGATCAGCCATGATCTTATTGAATGGCGGAGCAGGCTCGCGGGGCCAATTGGCCTACTCCTGCTCCTATTTCTTATGTTCTTATGTTCTTATTTTACTTGGCTACATCCTCCTATCTTTCTTGCGCTGCCTTTTCCTAGGATTCTCTGCTTCAGCAGTTTTGCTCTTCCAAAAGCTTTCCTCTTTTTTATCTGTCTGTACACAGAAAGAAAGAAAGACTTGCATTTATATAGCGCCTTTCTCAAAGCGCTTTACAGTCAATAAAGTACTTTTTGAAGTGTGGTCACTGTTATAATGTAGGAAATGCGGCAGCCAATTTGCACACTGCAAGCTCCCACAAACAGCAATATGATAATGACCAGATCATCTGATTTTGTTATGTTGGTTGAGGGATAAATATCTTCGAAGTAGTGCCATGGGATCTTTTATGTCCACCTGAGAGAGCGGACAGGGCCTTGGTTTAATGTCCCATCTGAAAGGTGGCACCTCCGACAGTGCAGCACTCCCTCAGCACTGCACTGGGAGTGTCAGCCTAGATTTATGTACTTAAATCCCTGGAGTGGGACTTAAACCCACAATCTTCTGACTCAGAGGCAAGTGTGCCACCCATTGAGCCGCAGCTGATACAATGGAGATCCAAACTATTTCCACCACTTATAGGTGTGAGGTGTTTTTCAGTTATCCGCAGGAGAAATTGCTTATTTCTTATTCTCTGAAGAAAACAACTTCCATTTGGCATATTAATCATCTTTCATCGAGGAGCCTTTTTTTCTCTGCCACTTTGACTGCCCCGGCCCAGACTAGCGATCAAACCAGGAGTCTCGCTGGACTGTATGGGCACCGAGCTTTCTCACTCTGCCTTCCCATAAGCTTCAAAGCTGCTGAAAGTCTGCAGGCTACTGACCATAAACCACTGTGCTCACCCCGATGTGTGTGATATAAATCAGGCTTACTAATGCCTTCGGGAAAAATTCGAATCAGTTTCAGTATGCACCAGGTTTACTTTGATTGGTGTCAAAGCAAGTTAAGACCTCATTTATAGAAATTGTTTAAAATGTGTCTGTACTTGACTAGCTAACGCCCACTCACTGTTCCCACCCTAAAATCGGCCTCCTGAAATTTGCATTTACATCTTTTATGAATAAAATATTTTGCGAGATCACAAGGAGGACCTCACCGTTAATGGCAGAGCCTCTCAGCCATCTTCACCCAACTCTTTCGAAATCCTTCCCCAAGCTCCCCCACACCCCACCCCACTCCACCTCTCTCTACTCCTCTCAAATTCCATGGTTTGTGTTTCCACCTCCCTCGAAGTTTCGCTGTTATTTCTCTGCTGAGTCAAGCTCCACGAGGCATTAAGAGGGCAGCATCAACACAAATTGTTGTCGCGCCGTGGAAACTGGAAGTCATTCAGCTGGGTTCAAACTGTGGTGCTCTTCTGAAGGTCTGGTTAATGAATGGATGTCGGGTAGGAAAGCTTGAATTCAGGTCGTGTCTGGCTTAGGCTGTACCTGACCAGTGACAGCACTGGGTACCCAGGTAAAAAAAATGTTTCCCATTCACACATTCATGCTTGCTAGGTGCAGGTGGAAACAACACAACATAGACGTCCATAAGTCGAAACAACTTGTTTGCGATAAGAAAGTGTGACAAAAAAAATCCACGAATGCACAATCAGCTGTGGCTCAGTGGGTAGCACTCTCAGCCTCTGAGTCTGAAGGTTGTGGATTCAAGTCCCACTCCAGAAACTTGAGCACAAAATCTAGGCTGACACTCCAGCGCAGCACTGAGAGAGCACCGCACTGTTGGAGGGGCAGTACTGAGGGAGTGCTGCACTGTCGGAGGGGCAGCACTGAGGGAGCGCTGCACTGTCGGAGGGGCAGTACTGAGGGAGTGCCGCACTGTCGGAGGGGCAGTACTGAGGGATTGCCGCACTGTCAGAGGGGCAGTACTGAGGGTGCGCTGCACTGTCGGAGGGGCAGTATTGAGGGAGCACTGCACTGTCGGAGGGGCAGTACTGAGGGTGCGCTGCACTGTCGGAGGGGCAGTACTGAGGGAGCGCTGCACTGTCAGAGGGGCAGTACTGAGGGAGTGCTGCACTGTCGGAGGGGCAGTACTGAGGGAGCGCTACACTGTCGGATGGGCAGTACTGAGGGAGCACCGCACTGTCAGAGGGGCAGTACTGAGGGAGTGCTGCACTGTAGGAGGGGCAGTACTGAGGGACCGCTACACTGTCGGATGGGCAGTACTGAGGGAGCACTGCACTTTCAGAGGGGCAGTACTGAGGGAGCGGGGCAGTACTGAGGGAGCGCTACACTGTTGGAGGGTCAATACTGAGGGAGCGCCGCACTGTCAGAGGGGCAGTACTGAGTGGGCGCTACACTGTCGGAGGGTCAGTACTGAGGGAGCGCCGCACTGTCAGAGGGGCAGTACTGAGGGAGCGCCGCACTGCCAGAGGGGCAGTACTGAGGGAGCGCCGCACTGTCAGAGGGGCAGTACTGAGGGAGCGCCGCACTGTCAGAGGGGCAGTACTGAGGGAGCGCCGCACTGTCAGAGGGGCAGTACTGAGGGAGCGCCGCACTGTCAGAGGGGCAGTACTGAGGGAGCGCCGCACTGCCAGAGGGGCAGTACTGAGGGAGCGCCGCACTGTCAGAGGGGCAGTACTGAGGGAGCGCCGCACTGTCAGAGGGGCAGTACTGAGGGAGCGCCGCACTGTCAGAGGGGCAGTACTGAGGGAGCGCCGCACTGTCAGAGGGGCAGTACTGAGGGAGCGCCGCACTGCCAGAGGGGCAGTACTGAGGGAGCGCCGCACTGTCAGAGCTGTCTTTTGCATGAGACGTTAAACCGAGGCCCATCTGCTCTCTCGGGTGGAAAGTAAAGATGTCACGGCCATTATTTCGAAGACGAGCAGGGGAGCTCACCCCGGTGTCCTCGGCCAATATTTATCCCTCAACCAACATCTCTATAATCAGATGATCTGGTCATTATCACATTGCTGTTTGTGGGAGCTTGCTGTGCGCAAATTAGGTGCCGCTTTTCCATCACTTCAAAAGTACTTCATTGGTTGTAAAGCGCTTTGGGACGTCCTGAGGTCGTGAAAGGCGCTACAGAAATGCAAGTCCTTTTTTTCTTTTAGACCCCAGCTCATCGGTGTAATGATGCTGTCTGCGGCCCACCGGGACTAGCGGTGGGGAGGTGCCCAGTGCAGGTGAGGAGCCTCAGCATAGCCGAGGAAGACCAGAGAAAGACTGCTGCCAAGGTCTCACGTGTCTAGCAGCGTCTCAAGGGCAACACAGATGCATGGGACAGTCTGCCTACACTGTCAGGGAGTGAAACATACGATGGGAGGTAGAGGGAATGTCAAGTTGGAAAGCAGCTGATTTAGATATGGAGTGAAAGTGAGGGGTGGGGGAGGGGAAGTACACATCTAGAGCGTAGAATAGGTTATCATAACTCATATCTTTATAGCGATTTCTGGTAGCGTAGTGAGTTACATCAACATGTCTAACTTGTGAAATTTGGAAATCTAATCTGTAATAAGGAAAGGGCTTCCTGTTTTTCTCACAGGTTTAGTGTCTCTGACTAATACTTAAATCAACTGCTCAAATCTCCTTCAGTGCGGATTTTCTCTGAGATATTTGAGAAGCCTCTTGTCTTTGTTAATGGTTTTCTTTCTAATCCCATAAAGGTCTCCACTCGTAATATCATACCAACTCTCAGAGCAAGTGTCTGACATTTCATGCTTGTTGGGACTTCCATTTAATTATCAGCCACGTTTTTTGACATGTTGTACCTCCCACTAAAGCACGGATTTCAACTCTAAACCACCAAATGCTATGAGTACGGAGTGGGGCCCAGACAACGTCACTGTCAGCTGCTGTTAAGTAAATCACTCATTCTCTTCATTCAATTTAGTGAACAAAAAAATTTTGGATTCATATTTGTGGAGCAATTTTCTATTTCACCATTTCCCTTATGTTTAGCATTTCAGGAGAAGAAATAGCGTGAAATGTAAAATGGGTTCTGTTGTCATAATTTATGATTGGCTGTATGGTTAGACTAAAACCAAGCTGGGCAGCTGGTGATTGTGGTTGTCGCTCAGTCTGGGGTCTAAAGCATCGAGGCACAGAAATGTACAGTCTGAGGTTTTCAAAAATAAATCAATTAACACCCGAAGGGTAAAGGTTCTGCCTCTGGGCTGTGGACAGCTGTCCAGAGAACATGTTTGACACTGCGAATTGCCAGCAATGGGACTTTCTGCCACAAGGCGGGTAGGTGGATTTAAGATGCAGATCAGCCGCAATCTAATTAAATGGTGGAACAGGTTTGAGGGGCTGAATGGCCTCCTCCTGGTCATACGTGCTCACCTTCCTATGTTCCTAGGTTTGTATGTTTCATGTTCCTATATTTCTATCTTCCTATGTTCCTATATTCCATGTTCCTATGTTTCTATCTTCCTATGTTCCTATGCTCCTATGTTTCTATAGAAACATAGAAGATAGGAGCAGGAGTAGGCCATTCGGCCCCTCGAGTCTGCTCCACCATTTAATGAGATCATGGCTGGTCATCTAAATTCAGTACCTTGTCCCTGCCTTCTCCCCATATCCCTTGATCCCTATGTTCCATGTTCCTATGTTTCTATCTTCCTATGTTCCTATGTTCCAATGTTTCTATGTTCCCTGTTCCATGTTCCTATGTTTCTATCTTCCTATGTTTCTATGTTTCATGTTCCATGTTCCATGTTCCTATGTTCCTACGTTTGTATGCTCCATGTTTCTATGTTTCTATGTTTCTATGTTTCAGGTTCCATGTTTCTATGTTCCTATGTTCCAACAGGCCTAGTTTCCTAAGTTCCTATGATATCTCCATTAAATGTAACGGATAACAAATCACAGGCCAAGATTACGTTGTGCTGTCCTCCCCCAGCTTGGTACAGGATATAGAAGCAAACATTTTGCTCCCTAAAATGATTTGCTTTAATGCCAGGAGCACAGTGAGTGGATAGAAAATTGCGTAGATTTTTCAATAAGGCCTCGAAACCCCAGGAGTGGCGCAGAGAAGGCCCACAGGACTGGTCTCTCCGTTCACAGGCCTCAGTTGTTAAGATAGGTTTGGAAAATTCTGAGTCATCAGCCTCGAAAGGAAGTGAATGAGAGAAAAGAAAAAAAATCTTGCATTTCTATAGCGCCTTTCACAACCTCAAGACGTACCAAAATGCTTCATTGCCAATGAATTCCATCTTGAAATGTAGTCACTGTCGCAATGCAGTGGAACGACCAATTTGCACACAGCAAGATCCCACAAACAACACTGAGATAAATGGCCAGATCATCTGTTTTAATGATGTTGTTTGAGGGATAAATATTGGCCAGGACCTAGGGAGAACTCCCCCTGCTCTTCTTCAAAATAGTGCCATGGGGTCCATTACGTCCACCTGAGAGGATGAGACGTTAAACCAAGGCCCCGTCTGCTCTCTCAGGGGGACGTAAACGATCCCATGGCATTATTTTGAAGAAGAGCAGGGGAGTTATTCCCGGTGTCCTGGGCCAATATTTATCCCTCAATCAACATCACTAAAAACAGATTATCTGTTCATTATCACATTGCTGTTTGTGGGAGCTTGCTGTGCACAAATTAGCTGAAAAGTTTCCTACTTCACAACAGTGCCTCATTGGCTGTGAAGCGCTTTGGGACGTCCTGAGGCCATGAAATGCGCTGTAGAAATGCAAGCCTTTCTTTTTTTATTGTTTCCTGAAAGAACTCTACTAAATTTGTCAGATACGACTTGCCTTATATGAAACCACACTGGTTAATCAACCCATGTCCATCAAGGTGAGTATTAATTGTAAGCGATAGAGTAAATCAGGAGAAACTGTTTCCAGTGGCAGGAGGATCGGTAACCAGAGGACACAGATTTAAGATAATTGGCAAAAGAACCAGAGGGGAGATGAGAATTTTTTTACACATTAAGTTATTATGATCTGGAATGCGCTGCCTGAAAGGGTGGTGGAAACTGACTCAATAGTAACGTTCAAAAAGGAATTGGATAAATACTTGAAGGGAGAAATTTGCAGGGCTGTGGGGAAAGTGATGACACAAAACTTGGAAGTATAGTGAACAGTGAGGAGGATAGTGATAGACTTCAAGAGGACATAGACAGGCTGGTGGAATGGATGGACACGTGGCAGATGAAATTTAACGCAGAAAAGTGCGAAGTGATACATTTTGGTAGGAAGAACAAGAAGAGGCAATATAAACTAAAGGGTACAATTCTAAAGGGGGTGCATGAACAGAGAGACCTGGGGGTATATGTGCACAAATCATTGAAGGTGACAGGGCAGGTTGAGTAAGCGGTTAAAAAAGCTTACGAGATCCTGGGCTTCATAAATAGAGGCATAGGGCCCGATTTTCGGCTTGTGTGGGAAATGGTCGGGTTTCCCCGAATGTGGGGTTTCTGACACACATAAAAAAGTGTCAGCCAGCTCCACGCAATTTTCCCTCAAGTGGCTAATTAATTCCCAGCATGTGGGAAGCCTTGCTAATTGTTCAATTCGTGTCAGAAAGCCCCACAGTATGATGTCATCATTCGTGGTGCTTTTAAAGTGTCCAGCAAGCTTCTCCACCTCTGCAGGCTTCTCAACCACTCTTGCACAATGACAGAGGAGCCTGCACCAGCTGCTGCCAGCGGCAGAGGCCGAGCTGCGGCCAAATTCAACGAGACGTCATTGCAGACCTTGGTGGATGGGGTAAGGGCCCACAGGGAGGTCCTCTACCCTCGCTCAGGGAGGAAGAGGCCTCCCAAAGAGTCCACGGCTGCCTGGATGGAGGGGGCAGCAGGGGTAAACTCTCTGGGTGTCACCCGTCGCACCTGGCTGCAGTGCAGGAAGCGCTTCCATGACCTTCACCGCACAGGGAAAGCAAGTATGAAGTTTCCATCACCCTCAACCTGATCCCCATTGCCTTTCCCCAGCAGCATTCAGCTTCAGCAATCTCTTCCTCCACATCCCACTTCACAGTCACATCCATGCACCCTTACCCATTCCGTCTCTCTCTATGCTCACATTCACAGAACTATTCCACCATCCAGTCTTGTAAATAGTTTTAATGCCATCATTTTCCTGTACATAAAAAATCTGGTGGCAGCTGCTGCAGTTATGGCGTCTGTCATTTGGCGAATGTGGATGTCACATAGAGGCCTTAGGATGGCTTGCAGATGACTGCAAGCTGGTCAAAGTTGTTGGAAAGTGCAGGCATGGGCCACTGTCCAAAGATCAGTTCAGAAGCAGTGAGGCTGCAGTGTTTGATGTACCAGGCTACGCAAATCTGCCCAGGATGAGTGCGTTCCTTGCATTCCGCCCAGCAATGTTCTCGCGCACTGGTGCCACTGGTTGGCGGGCCTCTGCAGGATGCTCGTTTCTGTCCTCCTCCTCCTCCTCCTTCTCCTCCTCCTCAGCATCATCCTCATCCGAGGCGGCTCTGTGAGGAGCCTCTTGGTCCTGCGGAATCGGCAAGCCACGATGCTGTGCCATGTTGTGAAGCACACAGCATACCACAACGATTTTGGAGACCCTGGCTGATGAGTACTGTAGGGCTCCACCTGATCTATCGAGGCATCTGAAGCGCATCTTCAGCAATCTGATGGTTTGCTCGATAATGCATCTGGTGGTAATGTGGCTGGAGTTGTAGCGCTCCTCAGCTTCGCTGGCTGGTCTCCTCAACGGCGTCATTAGCCAAGAGTGCAGGGGATATCTCTTGTCTCCAAGTAGCCACCCTTGAAGTTCGTTTAGTGGACTGAATAGCGGAGGCACAGTAGACTGGCGCAGTATGAAGGAGTCATGGCAGCGGCCAGGGAACCTGGCACAAACATGCAAAATCACCTTCTTGTGGTCACACACCAGCTGAACGTTAAGGGAGTGGAAGCCCTTGTGGTTGACAAAAACTCCTGGATTGTGGTGGGGTGCCCTAAGGGCCACATGTGTGCAGTCAATGACGCCTTGCACCCTTGGAAAACCTGCCAGCTGAGCGAATCCACGTGCTCGCGCCCTCACACTTGCGCGATCCCTGGTGAAATGGATGTGATTGTGCGCGATGGGAAAGAGGGCATCGGTTACCTGCGTGATGCATGTGTGTGCGGCAGCCTGGGAGATGCCGCTGATGTCTGCTGCTGATCTCTGGAAGGAGCCTGAGGCATAAAAGTTGAGTGTGGTGGTGACTTTAATGGCCACTGGCAAGTAGTGTGGACCTGGTGCTCTGGGCTCCAGGTCTTGCCGCAGCATTGCGCAGATGTCAGTCACAACCTCTCGCGAAAGTCAGAGCCGCCTCTGGCACTGCTGCTCAGTCATCTTGAGGTAGCTGACCCTGTGTCTGTACACCCTGTTTGGGGGGTATCTCCTGCGCCGACCGCCTTCCATGCGCTGACCCCTTCTGGCCTGTGCTGCCTCAGGTGGGTGAGCCGCAGCCTGCCGCTCCTGCTGGTGCTGCTGGTGTTGCTGGTGATGCTGTTGCTGGAGTTGCTCCAGCCTCCTCTGCTGTTGGAGATCCTCTAATGCCAGGAAGGGAAGGTACCAAAGGCCTTCCATGCTTCTGGCAGATGCCTCCGTTGAGGAGGCGCTGAGTTAGGGTGGTGAGAGGGGCTTCCCAGGAGCTCACACTGGAGAAGTGTGTGAGGCTCCAACTTTCTACAGCTGTGCCTAAGCCTTCAAAAAGTTCCCCCAAGCCTTCATCAACAAGGTCCTGCAGCCTGCAAATGCTGCCTGTTTAAATCTCTTCAGCTCTCATTGAGCTGCAGCTGCAAGCAAGCAAGCCAGCTGTTTTCACACCAGGTCTCATCAGCGGGGTTCCCCGCAGGCGTGTTTCACGTGGGGAAAGCCCCAAAATCGCAACGGCCCCTCAAAATCTACTTAAACAAGGTAATAATTGGTGATTTGTGTTCCGACGGCCAGTCCTGCCAGCGGCGGGTGGGACTGAAGCGGGTCGCGGAGAAACGGCGGTCCGAAAGTCGGACGGGGCAGGGAATCAGGCGGGGGAGTGGTCGCGACCCGCTTTTTTGGCGATTTTCGGCCCTCGGCCGCCTGGAAAGCCACCCGACGGCTGGCAGAAAATCGGGGCCATAGAGTACAAAAGCAAGGAAGTTATGATGAACCTTTATAAAACACTGGTTTGGCCCCAACTGAATACTGTGTCCAATTCTGGCACCGCACTTTAGGAAGGATGTGAAGGCCTTAGAAAGGGTGCAGAAAAGATTTACAAGGATGGTTCCAGGGACGAGGGACTTCAGTTACGTGGATAGACTGGAGAAGCTGGGGTTGTTCTCCTTAGAGCAGAGAAGATTGAGAGGAGATTTGATCGAGGTGTTCAAAATCATGAGGGGTCTAGACAGAGTAGATAGAGAGAAACTGTTCCCATTGGTGGAAGGGTCGAGAACCAGAGGACACACATTCAAGGTGATTGGTAGAAGAAGCAAAGCCGACATGAGACTGGACACAGGGAGGATGTTTCCCCTGGCTGGGGGGCTAGAACCAGGGGTCACAGTCTCAGGATACAGGGTAGGACATTTAGGACTGAGATGAGGAGGAATTTCTTCACTCAGAGGGTGGTGAACCTGAGGAATTCTCTACCACAGAGGGCTGTGGAGGCCAAGTCACTGAATATATTTAAGAAGGAGATAGATAGATTTCTAGATACAAAAGGCATCGAGGGGTAGGGGGAGAGAGCGGGAATATGGTATTGAGATAGAGGATCAGCCATGATCATATTGAATGGTGGAGCAGGCTTGAAGGGCCGAATGGCCGACTCCTGCTCCTATTTTTCTTTGTTTCGATGTTTCTATGAGGGAAATCTCTTTTACGCAGCGAGTGGTTAGGATCTGGAATGCACTGTGAGAAAGGGTGGTGGAGGCAGATTCACGCACGTCTTTCAAAAGGGAGTTGGATAAGTACCTGAAGGAAAAAGAAATGGCAAGGCTATGGGGAAAGGGCGGGGGAGTGGGACTAGCTGAAGTGCTCTCGCAGAGAGCCGGCACGGGCTCGACGGGCCAAATAGCCTTCTTCTGTGCTGTAACCATTCTACAATTCTATGTGGTGAAGATGTTTTCACAGTACTGCTCGGGAGTTCCAGGATTTTGTCCAGGGACACTGCAGGAACGGCCGATATATGACCAAGTCAGGATGGTGTGTGTGACTTGGAGGGAAGCCTGGAGGTCCCCATGCACCTGCTGCCATTGTCCTTCTGGGTGGTGGAGGTCGCGGGTTTGGTGGGTGCTGTCGAAGAAAGTGCAGTAGGCACAAGAGAGTCCTAAAAAGGTAAGGGCATTCTTATCCGTAATAAAAACAGAAAATGCTGGAAATAATCAGCAGGCCAGGCAGCATCTGTGGAGAGAGAAACAGAGTTAACGTTTCAGGTCGATAGCATTTGTATGTGTCAGCTGTGGCTCAGTGGCACACTTGCCTCTCAGTCTGAAGGTTGTGGGTTCAAGTCCCACTCCAGCGACTTGTGCACATAAAACTAGGCTGACACGCCAGTGCAATGCTGAGGGAGTGCTGCACTGTCGGAGGTGCCGTCTTTTGGATGAGACGTTAAACCAAGGCCCTGTCTGCCCTCTCAGGTGGATGTAAAAGATCCCAAGGCACTATTTCGAAGAAGAGCAGGGGAGTTATCCCGGTGCCAATATGTATCCCTCAATCCACATAAAAAAACAGATTATCTGGTCATTATCACATTGCTGTTTGTGGGAGCTTGCTGTGCGCAAATTGGCTGCCACATTACAGCAGTGACTACACTCCAAAAGTACTTCATTGGCTGTAAAGCGCTTTGAGACGTCCAGTGGTCGTGAAAGGCGCTGTATAAATGCAAGTTTTTCTTTTTCTTTTTTAAAAATCTGTGCCCAGGGGGAGGAAAATCAGCTCCAAGGTTATTGTGAAGCTCCAACGAGAGGTTTTCACCAAATTTGCATTGTACATTAAAAAAACTGCCAAGGGAAGCAATGAGAACATTGCACTCGGCATAAAGTAGAACCAATCATACCCCAATTATTATCAGCGAGATTTAACAAAGCACTGCTCCTTTTGTCTGCCTGTGTTGGCAGGAATTGTAAGTGAATTCAAATGGCACAAACAAACCGAACGTCTTTTATGCACCGTATCCACAAAGTCCGCTTGGAGAAGTTAGTCTATAAGATGATGATGACGGCAGCGGAAGAGTTTTGACAACATCACTGCTATTTTTAAGAAAGCAATTATTTCTCGCTTTCTGCTCTCACCTCTGAGTCAGATAATTCCAGTTTCAAACCCTACTCCAGACTGACACCTCAGTGCAGTACCGAGGGATGTTTGTCCCCAGAATTGGCCCTCGTTGCACTCGTTTTTGAGCCCATAAAAGTGGCACAGCCAGGTCCAATTTCTACCCCAGTATGTGCAGTAATTTATTTGCAAGGACCAATTTTTCAAATGAACACTACTGACCTCATCTGCTAGAAGCAGTTATCGGAAAATAAGAGCCATTCTCTTCATGATTTTTCATCCATTTTTACCTGCGAGCAGGAAGGTCAGTCATCTCAGCCCCAGGACATCGCAGCAGGTGTTCCTCAGGGCAGTGTCCTAGGCCCAGCCATCTTCAGCTGCTTCATCAATGAACTTCCCTCCAGCATAAGGTCAGAAATGGGGATGTTCGCTGATGACTGCACAGTGTTCAGCGCCACTCACAACTCCTCAATGAAGCAGTCCATGCCCACATGCAACAAGACCTGGACGACATTCAGGCTTGGGCTGATAAGTGGCAAGAAACATTCGCGCCACACAAGTGCCAGGCAGTGACTATCTCCAACAAGTGAGAGTCTAACCACTGCCCCTTGACATTCAATGGCATTACCATCGCCGAATCCCCCACCATCAACATCCTGGGCGTCACCATTGGCCAGAAACTTAACTGGACCAGCCACATAAATACTGTGGCAACAAGAGCAGGTCAGAGGCTGGGTATTCTGCGGCGAGTGTCTCATCTCCTGACTCCCCAAAGCCTTTCCACCATCTACAAGGCACAAGTAAGGAGTGTGATGGAATACTCTCCACTTGCCTGGATGAGTGCAGCTCCAACGACACTCAAGAAGCTCAACATCATCCAGGGCAGAGCAACCCACTTGATTGGCACCCCATCCACCACCATAAACATTCACTCCCTCCACCACCGGCGTACCGTGGCTGCAGTGTGTACCATCTGCAAGATGCACTGCAGCAACTCGCCAAGGCTTCTTCAGCAGCACCTCCCAAACCCGCGACCTCTTCCACCTAGAAGGACAAGGGCAGCAGGCACATGGGAACACGACCACTTGCAAGTTCCCCTCCAAGTCACACACCATCCTGACTTAGAAGTATATTGCCGTTCCTTCATCGTCGCTGGGTCAAAATCCTGGAACTCCCTCCCTAACAGCACTGTGGGAGTACCTTCACCACACGGACTGCAGCGGTTCAAGAAGGCGGCTCACCACCACCTTCTCAAGGGCAACTAGGGATGCGCAATAAATGCTGGCCTTGCCTGCAACACCCACATCCCATAAACGAATTTAAAAAATATATATTGACGGTCCTGTCAAACAGCCATGGTAGTGTAGGGGGTTTCTCTTGCTCGTTCTGGTCTCCTGCCAGGCTTTGTGCAATAGTTACCCTTGAGTGGTTCGACCCACTCTCCCCTACGGTTCTAGACCTTGGACTTAGATGCAGAGAACTGTAGTGCAGAGAAAGGACTCAATAGACCAGGTTGAATAGCACGAAATGGATGCTTTTATTTTTAAACAGTTTGAAGCATTACAAAATACATGTCATAGGCACAGATTAAGGTAACTGCAATCATGCACAAATTTATGAACCTGACTCTATGGAAATGGGGAACACACGGCACATCGTACAAGGGAAAACACATTACGATTACCCTTAACTCCCTCCCCTATACCTAAACTAAGTTTTGACCTGAGGAACTTGGGATCATGCTCACCACTCTCAAAATCGCGAAAAAGGGGTTCGCAGCCTTTTGGCACAGCTTTCCGTCGTCACGTGGATTTGGAAACTTCTGGCGCAGTCGATATTCTCTCTCTCTCTCTCTCTCTCTCTCGAGGCGGCGGGGTAGACACAGTCTCGATGAGCGCTCGTCAAGGTTGGAGATCCACTAGGTCTGTTGTCGATTTGGGTTCATGGAGCAGAACAACAACCCGATGGGATGTTGAGGCACGGAAGTGTCAGGCCCGGAATGTCCTTTCTCTCCGGCCTGGATCGTCGGTTTTCCTGAGGGTGTCTTCTCCTTCGGCCTGGGTCGTCGATGATCTCCCGACAACAGTACCCGGGCCACCCTCGTCGTCTTCCCGTCGTCACCGAGCCTTGTCTGGCTGAACACCGACCACGTTGTCTTTTCACCGAAATTTTCCGTCTGAAGCGTCTTTAAAAAAAAAGACGAAGCGTCTTGATCGATTCCGAAGCTACCGAGGTAGAAGAGGCGCGCTTGATCCTGGATCTGTGTAACCGTCACCGTCCGTAACTTTGATGGACTTTCAATCCATAGGTATACCCTTTTGGGACAGTCTTATCTCCCGCCAAATCATAGTCCTGTCTTTGTATTAATTTTGGCGGGCGGAAATCTCTGCAGGGGCGCTTTGTCTTGTAACGGGAGCCGGTGATAACTTAACTGGCCTTCCTGGCCGATAATGTCTTTTAATGTCTTTTACATTGTCACCGTGACTCGGTTCGCATATTGATCGGTCTGGAGATTTCCCTTGACGGCTGTTAAACGGTTTCTCCTTTGTACATTAAATGGGTATAAGTGTTCGTGCATTGTCCGCCCATATCTTGATGGGCCCCATCCTGTACTTAGAAACCATTGAATATGTATGCTGTTTCCCTGAGTTTCGGTTCCCTGATACTGGCTTTCGCGGGCTTACTGTCTTCAATCCACAAGCCTGTCTGGCTTGCAGTAACAGAAATCAAATGGTCCAGAAAACTGATCACGAGGCCCGGCGGCCATTTTGTATGCCCTTTTATCAAAGGTTTTTCTGTGCAAGCTTACTTTGGTCAATAAACTGTCTTATTTTATCCTGTTCTCTTGCGTGATTATTGCTGAAAATTTTGAATCTTACAGGCCCCCCTGTGATACTGATAGCTTGCTAGAGGTATCAATGATCCTTGGTGAGCAAATTTTCCCTGATTCCCCACATCCAAACATTCCTGGCACTTAACTATCTATGACCCTCACGACACATGCAGTTCCCATTTCCGAAAAAAACGAAAATTACTTTGTGCACATTTGGATAATCATAGGCAGCACTTCTTAAACTGTAACACATTCATCTGTCAGATGTGCAGGGGTTGATACCCTCTTGCACCACCTGCATACACCTTTTATTAATCCAAAAACTTAAGAACGACTAATAACATAACAATATTCATATCCTTAAAACAAAAAACACGCAAATGGCCAAAATCTAAAAATGGAGGGACGCTTAACCTTCAATACTAGCAACTTAAAGTGGGATGTCTTCTTCCCCCATTCGCACATAGCATTCTCTCCATTCTCCTGTGTTCTCGTGCCTCTGGAGGCGTTTGCCTCTTTTGCAATGCACGAATAGCAAAAATATCACAATTAAAACCTGACACACTACTAGGATGTGGGATGCTATTCTAATCCAGGCCGGGACCTCTATGTTAGTGAACAAGTCCCACCATGGTGGGATGACTATGTCCAATTATGTCTTTTCCTATCTCTAAAGTCTTCTGCTCCAGTGTGTAAAAATGTTTCTGTGAAACTATAACGGCTTTTAAAATCTTGGTGAGGTGTTCGGGAAGAGGGGGAATGACATAACCAAAATGCGCGACGAATCGTTGCAAGTCCGTGAAATTCTCTTTGACAGTGAGGTGAACGGTGGAGGGTGCAGGAATGGGGACAATTCATTGTTGTGCCACTTGAACCTCAGCCCTGGGTTTGAAACAGAAACTGCTATCACTGATCGAACACCACTCGTGTTGTCCGTAGCAGTAGTGAGGCGCTGCAGTGGTGACGCAGTATGTCCCACCCCCGATATATGCTACCTGCGGGGGCACATGGTCGTCTGCCATTGCCTGCATGGTGCAATTTATCGGCTTCGCGCTAGCGGTTCTGAACCCGCACTGTGGTTTCAAAAAGGCATTCAAGTGCTGGGGACACAGGATGATGTGTGCTCCCCGGCTCCGACACCCCGAGAGGTCGGTGCCTGTCATCGTACGCTCCCATCTGATGATGTAAGGCGGGACCACTGCATAACGAATGTGTGCACCCCCCTGAATGACTCCAATGTTCTCCACCCTGTATACCGGGGCGGGCTTTGCTGCGGGACCCAACACCGGCATTCTTACCACTATTCCCATGATAGTATGATTCGAACGTCCGCAGTCCACTGGGACTGGGTACGCTTCTGCAGCTAGTCTGAGCTGGCACAGGCTTAATGCATTCTCAAAAGGGTGGAGCGCTTGCAAGTGCTTGTTGCTGATCCAGGACGGGACCAAACCCTGTTTTAAATCCTCAAGATTACTGCGGCCCTCGCCCAGTAACCACGCCCCATATAGCACACAGGCCTCGTTTTGCGCAGCTTGATCGGACGCATTCCGATCCTCCTTAATGAGCGCATTTACCGTTCTCGCGTGTTTCTCCAGCTCAGCTATTATTTCCTTAAAGTGTAGTGTCATGGCCTGGTCCTCATGTAACTCAGAACCCACTACCTTATTTTCGTCTGTCAGTATGTTCCTTAACTGGGCTTTTAAACCGTTGATCTGTGTCTGCAGCTCCACGTTATCTAGAGTGTTGACGACAGATGCCCCGGTATTAAAAGCAGTGAATATGTCATTTACAGTACCCCTTCTTTGCCTCCCGACTCGATCCAAAACTTCTGGTGGTGTGGTGTATAATTTGTCTTTGTCGATGTCGGCAAAGTCAAACTCGTAAAACTGTCTAAACATTCGGGTTAACAGGACCTGGTATAATTGTTCCGTTTCTTTGGGACACCACTCCGGCAATCGTACCTCAGTGAGGTTTAAAATCACTGAGGCCACCACGTAGTGTACCCCTTGGTACAGCACCTGACCGGTGGGTACCAATACTAAACCATTCCCGGGTCCCTTGGTGGTGGTTGGGCACCCTTCTTTCTGGGCTAGTGCTACCGGAAGCGTGGGCAGGGGCTTGCGTGGGCGGGTGATGAGTTCAGTGGCGTTTACCGGAATAGGGGAGTACGGGGCTCCGCACGCTCGAGTGCTGACATCCCATCTCATCCCCTTTCCTTCATCCTGCCACTGCCTCTGGAAGAAGATGGATACGCCCTTGGGGCAAACGTGTTTTGAACCCCACATACAGACATATATTCCTTCATCTGGTTCCCACCATTTGTCCCAACACACACGTAATTGTCCGTGAGTCCCCGTAATAGTCCGATGGGTATTATTACCCAGTCGCTCCCACTCGACCGTAGAGTTCCTCATGTCCTTTCCCAGCTTTCGCAGCCACCACCATCGCCTTAGTGGTACGTTCCCATTACACACCAGACAGATCCTCTTTCCCACGGTAACGCTGACTCTGGGTGCAAGGATCCTCACCCGAGGGCACGTTAACGAAGTCTCTTGGTAGGCAAAACCAAAATTGCTGGAGTATTCCGTAGAATTCGTCCCCAGCCAACCTGGCCATCTCCCCTGGTGGAAGTAGGTGGTGGTTTCCTCAACCTCTCGCTCCCCTGTCCCATCCGTTGCGATGGGGGCCGTGTCCCCGGAACACCCGAAGATGATGACGTCCTTGGTGCGGCCTCGGTAGGCCCACCCGCACCCGATCGCCACGAACACGATGAAAATCTTTTTCATCATATCCCAGGTTTCTGTAACCAATAAAATGATGTAGCCAGGCTCCCAAATAGGTGCTGGCCTAATTAAATGGACGCGCGGGTTCCTGGACCCCGCTCCCAAACAAGCACACATACCGGGCAGACTTCAAAATTGTACTCTTAACATTTCTTAACACCGTAAACTTTATATTCCTTAAACTATCATCATAATTACCTAACTTAACTTATGTACAGCGCCGCCCTCCGCCGGGTGGCCTACTGAATTCCTGTGAGGGCTGCAGCGTGCCACACCCTGCGGTGGGGCTGCACTGGCCTTCGGCTTTGATCCCCCGCAGCCTGTCGCTGTTGAACGGGAACCATGCCTTTCTGGGGCTGCTCTAAACCGAGGTTGGGAAAAATGGGGAGAATCTGGCCAAAACTTTCTGGGCTGGGGCGCTCGAGTCGACCTACGAGGGGCTGCTTTGGGTGGGGCTCCCGGAGCTGATGGACCGGGGGTTGGGACTGTCACCGTCACAGCCTGTGGTTCCACCGCAGCTGCCGGCTCCAACTCCCCTCCCTCAGGCTCCGCCCCCCCGGGGCCGGGATTCGTGGCTTCCGACTCCACCTCACCTTTCCCTACAGGTAGTGAGTCTCCGCCCCCATTCCCTACCTCCCCCAAGCTTGAGTCGAGGGCGGGATCGTCGTCCTCTGACTCTTCCTCCTCCGTGATTGGGTCTAAGGCGAGGTCGAGCTGTTCGGGCTCTTCCTCGTCCGAATCCCAAATTAGAGGGGAGACCTCCCACTCCGATGGGGTGGCCCCTCCCTTCACGCAGGCTACTGTTCCAGCCTGTGTGGTCTGTGACTCTGTTACAGGCTGAGGATCTTTGTTCTCAGACCTGGTCCCTTTTGTTGGCCCTTGTGCACCCGATTTAAACAGTTTACACTGGTTAATGTGAAACCATTTGGTACGTCAGGGCACCTTCACTGCATAAACCATGGGGCTGGCATTGTCCACAATGCTGTAAGGCCCCATGTACAATGGTTCAAAACTCCCTACTCTGGCGTAGTTTCGGACCATGACCTGGTCTCCGACTACCCACTCTTGTTGCTTGCGAGGTTCCAGTAACAGTCTATTTCCCTGGTGCTGTCTTCCCATGTTCCCAGCCGCCTGCCCATAAATCTGTTTCAGGCTCTCCAAAAGGGTTTGGACGAATTTGTCTCGCTTCACCTCTCGGAGCTGGCCCTCAGTGAGCACCGGGGCTAGTACATGGGTGGGTGTTCGCATGATCCTTCCAGTCATTAATTCGTGCGGGGAATACCCCGTACTTTTGGACTGGCTGGCTCGGATCCCCATGAGGACTAAAGGCAGGACCTCCGCCCATTTCTGGGGCGAGCCCATTGTCTCTTTCCTCAGCTTTTCCTTGAGGGTCCGATTCATTCGTTCAACAATCCCGGATGACTGGGGATTGTATGCTACGTGCCACTTCCCCTCAATGCCCAAGAGCATGAGGGCGTTCTGCATTACTTGACCGGTGAACTGACTCCCTTGGTCGGACTCTACAAAACGGGGGAGTCCCCACCGTGAGAACACTTCCCGAATCAAGATCTTAGCAGTGCCCAGTGCCGTAGCTGTTCTGCACGGGAAAGCTTCTACCCATTTGGTGAACACATCTACCAGGACAAGGCAGTACTTATATCCTCCCTGGGCGGCGGGCAGGGGCCCTATGTAGTCGACCTGAATCGACTGCCATGGTCCCTCTACCCTCCTGATATGCCCCATGGGCACCTTCCTTTTGTGGGGGTCTGGGTTGTTTGCAGCGCACACAAGACAGCTTGTGCAGAATTCGCGGACATCGTCCCGAAGTCCCGGCCACCATCCCGCCTGCTCTACCCGCTGCCAGGTAACCTCAGGCCCGGGGTGTCCCGCCCCTGGACCCTCGTGGGCCAGTTGCAGGAATTCCCTCCGGTGCTGCTGCGGCACAACCCACTGCTCCTCTCGGAACAGCATGCCTTCTTTGACTGAGAGGGCTGCCGTACTGTACGGACCCTCTACCTGCTTGCCTTCTGTGATGGCTTTTAGGACTGTTTTTAGGGCGGGATCCAGGGTTTGGACGGTCTTTAGGTCTGGGGCGGTGTCACCCCTGTGTTCCCTGGAATTCCCTCCCTGCCTTGGATCGCCGCCACGGGTCCGGGCTCATAGGGGTCCCAGAGAATGCCGTTGCGGGCACCCTCCCTGGCTAGCGCATCCGCCTGCTGGTTGCCCTGACTGCGGGGTTCTGTGGTGGAATGAGCCTTCACCTTATGGATGAACACCTCCCCTTCCTCTCCCACAGCTGCCAGGATCTTTTCCAGCAAGGGCTTAACTGTTAAAGGCCGCCCGTCCGCGGAGGTATATCCGCGTCGGGACCAGATGGCGAGGTACTCCGTACACGAATTGCATGTGAACATGCTGTCTGAGCAAATCGTGTATGGGGTTGGGAATATCTCGGGGTGGGTAACCACGTACGCCACCGCGGACAGTTCAGCCTGCTGTGCGCTCATAGTGCTGGGGAGCTTAATTGCCAGGGCAATGTTTGCCGCAGGGTCATAAACTCCACACCCTGTGAGTCGTTCGCCAGCAGATACAGTGCTAGAACCGTCTACGTAGATTTCGCGGCCTGTGGGGTGTATCCCGGCCCGTAAACCTATGTTGACCTCCCATACCCCTTCTACGGAACACCGATGGGCTGTTCCAGGATATACCATGTTGGCTGCGAGCCTTGGCGCGCAGAGGCCTTTAACTTTGAGATCCATCTGGGAAAGGAGGAGGGTCCAGCGTGCAATCCGAGCGCTGCTTACGGTCCCATCCTTAATCCTTCCATCCAGAAGCATCTTTGTGGGGGTGTGATGGGTGAGGAGCGTGATGGGAGAGGTTCCTGTGAAGATCACTGATCTGTTCACAGCCCAATGCGTGGCCAGGAGATGCCGTTCGCAATTGGAGAAACTCCTCTCTACATCCGTGAGCACCCTGGAGGAATAAACTACCGGTCTCAGCTTGCCGTGCCGCTCCTGGAGCAACACGGCGCTCAGGCTGTCCCCACTAGCGGCTACCTCCAGGAAGAACTCCTCTCCCCCATCTATGGCCCCTAGGGCTGGCGCGGTCTGCAGATCTCTTTTCAACTTCTCGAATGCTGCCTGGCACCCCTCATCCCAAGACCACTCGACTCCCTTGTGTAAGAGTCGGAGTAGCGGGGCTGCTGTGGCAGCATAGTCCTCGATGAAATCTCTGCAGTACCCGGTCAATCCCAAAAAGGACCTTACACCCGTTACTGTGTTGGGGATCGGCAGATCTTGTACTGATTCCCTTCTGGCCTTATCTATGGCTCTTTCTCCAGCGCGGATGGCCAGACCCAGGAATTTGACTTCCTGCTGGCCGATCTGTGCTTTCTTTGGGTTTACTTTGAAACCCTTCCTTTCTAACAGTTCCAATAATTCGGCTAATAGTGGGCTGTGCTCCTCCCTTGTGTCCGTGAACAGGAGTAGGTCGTCCACATACTGTACTATCTGGTTGGGCTGGCTAAACTCTTTTAAACTCCCCGCCATGCATTGATGGAAAATGCTGGGGCTGTTGTGAAAACCCTGTGGCAAGCAGTTCCAAGTGTACTGTTGCCCTTTGAAAGTAAAGGCAAACTTGTACTGATCCTCCTGCCGCAGCGGAATGGACCAGAAACCGTTCGAGATGTCCAGCACCGTGAACATGGTCGCCGATGCTGGAATACTCCCTATTAGGTCTGCAACTGCTGCTACCGTGGGCGCGCAGGCTGGGATGTTACTATTGAGGACTCTGTAGTCCACCGTGGCTCTCCACGAATTGTCCGGCTTCTTTACCGGCCATAAGGGGGAGTTCACGTGAGTGGCTATTGGTCTCAATACGCCCTGCTGCACCAATGAAGATATTGCGGTCTCCATGTCGGGTTCTGCCGCCTTGGGGAAATTATACTGCTTTTGGGGTCGGATCATGGGGTCCCCGTCTACGCTGACTTCAAACCCAGTGACTCTCCCACAGTCGTGCTTGTGGGTGGCAAACGCGGTCAGATTTTCCGACACACACGCCTGCAAGTCCGTTGGGACGTTCGCTACCATGAGCTCGAGATCGTAACCTCCTGACGGCTTCATGGTGCACAGGGCCCCCTTTTCTTCCCTCCCTGGGATTACGACTACCTTACCTAAACCGCTCTCGGCTCCCCAGAGACAGTGGTTTCTCAGGTCCACGAGGATCCCGTGTTCCACCAAGAAATCAGCCCCGAGGATGCCTTTTCCACCCCCCTCACTCCACTTCAATAGGATACACGTCCATGTGGTGTGGAGTGCTCCCAAATGAATGGAGAGCGGGATGGAGTACGCGCCAGCCTGTTCTCTGCCTGTGAAACCCGCTACTAAGAATGGAGCCTGGGCGGACAGAGGTGAGGCAAAAGGTCTATCTGTGTGGATCACGGTACACGAAGCTCCCGTATCCAACAGGTAACTACCCTTTTCCCTTTCCACCTCCATTTCCACCACAGGTCTTCTCCAGGCGTCATAGCGGAGCGGACACAAGTAGACGGGCTGCGCAGGCGTCAGTCATTTAGGTGTTTCGGTTGGGGTCTCGGGAGCGATAGGGCTGTTGGCGACCGCTACCTTCCCCTGCCAGGTCATTAGAGACCGCATAGGCTCCAAGACTGACTCGATCGTAGCGGGATCCACAAACGCACCACCCCCTGTTGGGGCAGGGGCTATGGTTGGGTTCTGGGCTGGTGCTGGGGCAGCGGTCTGGGCTTGGGCTTGGACTGGTGCTGGGGCAACGGTCTGGGCGTGGGCTTGGACTTGGGCTTGGGCTCGGGCTTGGGCTGCGGCGAACATTCTCTCTCTCTTATCCTTCCATGGACTTCTACAGTCCTTGCGCCAATGACCCTCCTTCCCACACCCGTAACAACTGCTGTTGGCTTGGGGAGGGCGATTTCCCTTCTGATGCCATTCCTTTTTAGCAGAAGCTGCGGGCCTTGCCTCATGTACCTTTCCTTTTAAAACAGGCGTTTTCCTACCCTTGTTGTTCCTGTAACTGATCGTGAGCTGATCAAGTACTAGTTCCTCCGTGGAGCGGGCATTAGTGGGGTCAAACCATGCTTTGGCCTGCTCCCTCACTGTTGGCAAGCAACCTGCTACCAGGCACCGGAGCCAATGAGCCCTTTGTTCATCATTTAGCGCGTTCCGTTCCGGTCCTCCCGGGCAGCTGCGCCGATACACGGGCCACAACCTTCCGGCGAAAACCCGTGGGGGTTCTCCCTCTAGCTGCACTGTCTTTTCTAAACGGAGGAATGGAGTTCCGTCACCCTCTCCTATAATCTCCAGGATCTCGTCCCGTAACAACTCATATTCCCTGTGCCCTCTCTTGCTCGTGTCAGGGAGACACTGGAGGAGCGAGCTGTCCAGGGAGAACAGCAGCATCTTAGACTGTTCAACCCCGTCGCAGTCATTAACTGCTGCGGTCTGCTCCACGTCCCTAAAATGGACGGAGGGATCTCCTGACTCGGAGAGTTTTGGGATGTGACTTATCATTGCCCTCAGCTGTTGTGCGCTGTGGGGCATTATGATCTGATTCACAAGGGGTCCGTCCTCGCCATTGTCTTCATTCGGACCGAGCCTCCGGTGTCGAGTTGGACACATCGGCGCCGGCCCCGACTCTACTATCTGGTGTTGCTCTACCTCAAGAATCTCTTCATCTACCGTCTCCGTTTCCTTCCCCGGAGTCCAAGACTCATCATAAGCAGGAGGCGCAGAGGGTTCGGGGGTTGGTACCTGAACTATCTCTTGTGGAATCAGTCTTTTGGATTCCTTGGCTAGCAATAGCTGGCTCGCTGGTGGGTTTATGAGACACACCAACCCGTTTGCCTTGGCTAGGGCCGTTCTCAGGTTCTCTTGCTCCCGGCGGCAAGCGCTGTGGTCGGTGCTCTCAGATCTATCCTCCATGGCCATCTTATATGCTGCCCTGGCTCCCAGAAGTTTTTCCTCTTGGGTCTCTATTTGCTTAGCTAGACGGAAACACTTCTCTCTCATTCTACCTTCACAGGCCTTGGCTTCAATGACCTGACATTTTAAATACTCTACCCGGGTTTCGTGGCAGCGAGTTGTGGAGTGGCGTTCCTGATTCAGCGCGTTAAGCGATTCAATCAGTTTTTGACCTCCCGCAACCTTTTCCTCTACGTCTGTAAGCAACCCTTTTATCTAGGCTGTTTGTGCTGCAACGACTTGGTCCAAAAGCTGGACTTGCTTCTTGTAGCACATCAGCCAGACCGCCTTTTCTACAGATTTCTTATGCTCTTTACCCTCTGTCCACTTGATGGCTGCGTCTAGCGGGCGCCTATCCCTTAATAGGTCAGATATCCATTGTTTTGTGAGGTTGACTTTTCCAAAAACATAATCTGCTATTCTTTCATCCATCACATTTCGTTTATTCAGACCTTGATCTAACACACTACTTTCCTGCTGCCAAGGTCCTGCCGCGGTCGCCATTTCTGTAGGGGGTTTCTCTTGCTCGTTCTGGTCTCCTGCCAGGCTTTGTGCAATAATTACCCTTGAGTGGTTCGACCCACTCTCCCCTACGGTTCTAGACCTTGGACTTAGATGCAGAGAACTGCAGCGCAGAGAAAGGACTCAATAGACCAGGTTGAATAGCATGAAATGGATGCTTTTATTTTTAAACAGTTTGAAGCATTACAAAATACATGTCATAGGCACAGATTAAAGTAACTACAATCATGCACAAATTTATGAACTTGACTCTATGGAAATGGGGAACACACGGCACATCGTACAAGGGAAAACACATTACGATTACCCTTAACTCCCTCCCCTATACCTAAACTAAGTTTTGACCTGAGGAACTCGGGATCATGCTCACCACTCTCAAAATCGCGAAAAAGGGGTTCGCAGCCTTTTGGCACAGCTTTCCGTCGTCACGTGGATTTGGAAACTTCTGGCGCAGTCGATATTCTCTCTCTCTCTCTCTCTCTCTCGAGGCGGCGGGGTAGACACAGCCTCGATGAGCGCTCATCAAGGTTGAGATCCACTAGGTCTGTTGTCGATTTGGGTTCATGGAGCAGAACAACAACCCGATGGGATGTCGAGGCACGGAAGTGTCAGGCCCAGAATGTCCTTTCTCTCCGGCCTGGATCGTCGGTTTTCCTGAGGGTGTCTTCTCCTTCGGCCTGGGTCGTCGATGATCTCCCGACAACAGTACCCGGGCCACCCTCGTCGTCTTCCCGCCGTCACCGAGCCTTGTCTGGCTGAACACCGACCACGTTGTCTTTTCACCGAAATTTTCCGTCCGAAGCGTCTTTAAAAAAAAAGACGAAGCGTCTTGATCGATTCCGAAGCTACCGAGGTAGAAGAGGCGTGCTTGATCCTGGATCTGTGTAACCGTCACCGTCCGTAACTTTGATGGACTTTCAATCCATAGGTATACCCTTTTGGGACAGTCTTATCTCCCGCCAAATCATAGTCCTGTCTTTGTATTAATTTTGGCGGGCGGAAATCTCTGCAGGGGCGCTTTGTCTTGTAACGGGAGCCGGTGATAACTTAACTGGCCTTCCTGGCCGATAATGTCTTTTAATGTCTTTTACATTGTCACCGTGACTCGGTTCGCATATTGATCGGTCTGGAGGTTTCCCTTGACGGCTGTTAAACGGTTTCTCCTTTGTACATTAAATGGGTATAAGTGTTCGTGCATTGTCCGCCCATATCTTGATGGGCCCCATCCTGTACTTAGAATCCATTGAATATGTGTGCTGTTTCCCTGAGTTTCGGTTCCCCGATACTGGCTTTCGCGGGCTTACTGTTTTCAATCCACAAGCCTGTCTGGCTTGCAGTAACAGAAATCAAATGGTCCAGAAAACTGATCACGAGGCCCGGCGGCCATTTTGTATGCCATTTTATCAAAGGTTTTTCTGTGCAAGCTTACTTTGGTCAATAAACTGTCTTATTTTATCCTGTTTTCTTGCGTGATTATTGCTGAAAATTTCGAATCTTACATTAGAATCTAAACTCACGTTCCCTGGATTATCATTCATGCCTCTAGGAGGGTCTAATGAGAGGGAGGAACTGAGAGAAATCAGTATTTGTAGGGAAATGGTGTTAGGGAAATTGACTGGATTGAAGGCCGATAAATCCCCAGGGCCTGCTAATCTACATCCTAGGGTTCTTAAGGAAGTGGCCCTGGAAATAGTAGATGCATTGCTGGTCATCTTCCAAAATTCGATAGACTCTGGAACTGTACCCATGGATTGGAGGGTAGCTAATGTTACCCCACTATTCAAAAAGGTGGTAGAGAGAAAACGGTGAATTACAGACCGGTAAGCCTGACATCGGTAGTGGGGTAAATGCTAGAGTCCATTATAAAAGATGCAATAGCAGAGCACTTGGAAAACAGTGACAGGATCGGACAAAGTCAACATGGATTTACAAAAGGTAAATCGTGCTTGACTAATCTACTGGAATTTTTTGAGGATGTAACTGATAAAATTGATAAGGGAGAACCAGTGGATGTGGTGTATTTGGACTTTCAGAAGGCTTTCGATAAGGTCCCGCATAAGAGATTAGCGTGTAAAGTTAAGGCACATGGGATTGGGGGCAAGGTATTGACTTGGATAGAGAACTGGTTGGCAGACAGAAAGCAAAGAGTTGGAATAAACGGGTCTTTTTCTGAGTGGTGGGCAGTGACTAGTGGGGTACCGCAGGGATCGGTCCTGGGACCCCAGCTATTCACAATATATATTAATGATCTAGACAAGGGAATTGGATGTGATATCTCCAAGTTTGCAGAAGACACAAAGCTGGGTGGGAGGGTAAGCTGTGAGGAGGATGCCGTGAAACTCCAGGATGATTTGGACAGGTTGGGTGATTGGGCAGAAGCATGGCAGATGCAATATAATGTGGATAAATGCGAGGTTATCCACTTTGGTGTCAAAAACAGGAAGGCAGATTATTATCTGAATGGCAATAGATTGGGAGAAGGGGAAGTGCAACGAGACCTGGGTGTCCTTGTGCACCAGTCACTGAAGGTAAGCATGCAGGTGCAGCAGGCGGTTAAGAAGGAAAGTGGTATGTTGGCCTTCGTAGCGAGAGGGTTCGAGTACAGGAACAAGGATGTCTTGATGCAGTTGTACAGGGCCTTGGTGCGACCACACCTGGAGTATTGTGTGCAGTTTTGGTCGCCTTATCTGAGGAAGGATGTTCTTGCCATGGAGGGAGTTCAGCGAGGATTCAAAAGGCTGATACCTGGGATGGCAGGAATGACGTATGAGGAGAGATTGGGTCGATTGGGCTTATACTCGCTGGAGTTTAGAAGAATGAGAGGGGATCTCATTGAAACTTATAAAATACTAACAGGACTAGATAGACTGGATGCAGGAAGGATGTTCCCGAAGGCCGGGGAGTCCAGAACCAGGGGTCACAGTCTAAGGATAAGGGGTAAGCCATTTAGGACTGAGATGAGGAGGAATTTCTTCACCCAGTGGTTGTAACGTCCGTGTGTAATTGAGACACGGACTGCAGAAGTTGGTTATAACAGGTGTTTACTGAATGGAGACAAAACGGGAACTACTATACAAAGTTACTACACAGGCTTATATACAGGGGTGGTCACTACTGGTACTGCAGTATACAGGGGCTGCAGAATATAGGCCTAGAAATTCGCTATCGCCGCGCCAGGTCTTTAGCGCCCGAAATTTAGCGCTCGCCCGGATTCCCGTAGCGGCCGCCTGAAATTCAGTTGCAGCGACCCAAGACAGAGGCGGGCGCTATTGCAGGGTTTGGCCGCCTCGCTTGGGGCGCTGAAAGTCAGTTTCAGGCGTCCAGCTGCCGCTGCGCCACCCGATGCGGTGCGGCAGGCTGGGGTACTGCAGGCCTCCTCCTTCTCTTAAGGAGGAGTTGCCTGCAGCCGTGAGATCGCCGCTGGATTCCCCCGGCAAATGAGCCCGGCACCACGGAGAAGTGCCGGGCTCGCGGGGGTCAGACACCAATGCCGCGGGGGGGTGGTGTGGGAGTCCGGGGAGGAAGGAGCGGCCAATCGGCCGCCGGGAAAGCGGCCGGACACCCCTCCACCTTTATGCGCCGGCCTCTCGGAGCTGCAAGGCCCCGTTTTTCAAACGCTGTTTGCGCCCGCTAAGGGCGAGGCGGCCGCAACTGAATTGGGCAGTCGGCACGGAATCGCATTGGAACCGGGGCGCTGCGCACACCGATGACGTCATCGGTGCCGGCGCAGCGCTACTGGCTAACGCCGATGTTAGGGACCAACTGAATTTCGGGCACTAAAAAACTTCCGGCGCAAACCACTCTTTAGCCAATAAGTGGGCGCAAACGCGACTGAATTTCTCGGCCACAGTTCCTTCTTCAAAGTACATACACTACAATTCCTCCCCTTTTAGCTAAACAGTACATAACATTCGATTAATAATTAAATAACATATTTACAATTACAGTTGCTATATACATTAGCTGAAGTTAAGCAATTATAAATTCAGTCTTTGAGGAAGCTTCCTGATTCTGTCCGGATAACGCCTCTTTGGGGTATCAGGTTCTTCTGGCAAGGTTGATTCAGGATCAACGTCGTTGTTTGGTTCGTCTGCTTCCAATATCACCGATTCTGAGGTAGATGCAATTGGTACTTTGGTTTCATCACCAGGTGTATAGGATCGTGGTGTAGATTTGACGTTTTCCAGTGACTCTAGAATCTGGTCAGCATGGCGTCTTACAATGCTCTCTCCAACGTCCACGGTATACATGAGAGGTCCTTGCCGTGTGCAGATCGTTCCTGGCTGCCATTTCTCTGTGCGGTAGTCCCGGGCCAAAACTGGTTGACCTATCTTAAAACTCCTGGTTGGCCTTTCATTCATATTCTGAAACTGCCTGTTCTCCACATCTCTTCTGATGTTTGGCTTAACCAAATCCAAGCGGCATCTTAGTCTTCGATTGAAGAACATCATGGCGGGAGTTTGGTTGGTAACCGCGTGTGTCGCATTCCAGTAGGCAAACAAGAAGTTATCCACCTTGTGTTGTAGGGGTATGTCTTCATTACACACTGCCTTGATAGCCTTCTTGAATGTTTGAACGAACCTCTCAGCCAATCCATTGGTGGCTGGATGATATGGGCCGATGTGTAATGCTTAACACCATTGTTCTTTAAGAACCTCCAAAACTCTTCAGACACAAACTGTGGTCCATTGTCAGAGCAAATCTGTTCAGGCAGCCCATTTCTGGAGAATATGGTTCGTAAGACTGATAGTTTTTTCTGTGGTGGTTGAGGACATTTTTATTACCTCTGGCCACTTTGAATGTGCATCCACTGCAATTAAAAACATCGAGTCCATAAATGGACCAGCAAAATCAATGTGTACCCTTTGCCATGGAGATGAGGGCCACTCCCATGGATGTAGAGGGGCTAGCGGTGGGGCGTTTTGGACCTTCTGGCATCCTGTACAGCTCTTGGTCATCTCTTCGATTTCTCTATCGATTCCCGGCCACCACACAAACGCTCTGGCTAAGTTCTTCATTTTTACCCCTCCCAGATGACCCTCATGATGCTCATTGAGCACTCTATCCTTCAACTTGGGTGGAATTACTACTCTGGATCCACACATCAAGGTTCCTCGATACAATGACCGCTGTTCTCTTCTCGGCGAGAATGCTGGCAACAGTGGTTCGCCATGTGCTGGCCATCCCTTCACCGTTAAATCATAGACCGTGGAGAGTGTCGGGTCATTTCGTGTTTCCTTTTCTATGTTTGCATTCGTCACAGGTAGACATTCGACTATGGTCGAGTGGAATATCTCCACAGGATCCACTGCAGGTGCTTGTTCCACCGTCAGCAACGGTAGGCGCGACAATCCATCAGCATTCCCATGCTGTTTAGATCCTTTGTACTCAATGTCATATTGGTGTGCCCCTAGGAAAAGGGACCACCTCTGTAGCCATTGTGCTGTCATTATCGGGACGCCCTTCTTAGCGTTGAAAATGGAGACAAGAGGTTGATGATCAGTTAGTAGAGTAAATTTCTGTCCGTGCAGGTAGTGATTGAACTTCTTCACCCCCCACACCAGGCTGAGGGCCTCTCTGTCAATCTGGGCGTAGTTACGCTTGGCTGCAGTTAACGAACGTGACGCAAAAGCTATCCGCCTCTCTGAACCATCAAGGGATTTATGTGACAGTACCGCTCCAACGCCGTAGGGAGACGCATCACACGCCAGTCTTATCGGTAGTGATGGGTTGTAGTGAGCCAATACTTCTCTTGAAGTGATCAGGCCTTTACACTTCTGAAAGGCCTGCTTACATTCATTGCTCCACTTCCATGCTACTCCAGTTTGTAGCAGGGCGTTCAGTGGGTGCAGAATTGTGGACAAATTCGGCAAAAACTTATGGTAGTAATTCACCAATCCGAGGAATGACCTCAGTTGCGACACATTTTCAGGCGCTTGAGCCTTAACTACCGCTTCAAATTTGTCAGGGGACTTATGTAACCCCTCTTCATCAATCACGTGGCCACAATACGATATTTGTTTCTTAAAAAACTCGCACTTGGGGCGATTGGCTCGTAGTCCATGTTCACGTAGTCTAGTGAGCACCTGCTCTAGGTTGGCAAGGTGTTCACTGTCATTTTCACCTGTCACTAGGATGTCGTCCAAGTAACACTGAGTCCCCGGAATCCCTTGCAGGACTGGTTCCATCGCTCTTTGCCACATAGCCAGAGCTGATGCAACTCTGAATACCAGTCGATTATACTGGTAAAGACCTTTGTGAGTGTTTATCGTGAGATATTTCCTAGAGGATTCTTCAACCTCCATCTGCAAATATGCTTGCGCTCGGTCAATTTTTCTAAAACGTTTCCCTCCAGATAGTGAGGCGAAAATATCTTCTATCCTCGGATAGAAGGACTGGGTTCACAGTCACCTTGAAGTCCCCACAGATGCGAACCTTCCTTGGCTCCTCAGACTTATTGTTTAACGTTTTCTTCATGACAGGAACGATGGGTGTCGCCCACTCGCTCCAGTCTACCTTAGTTAACACGCCTGCGTTCTCCAGATTCTCCAGCTCTGCCTCGACGGCTGGCTGAATTGCATATGGTACCGGTCTTGCTTTGAAAAACTTGGGAATTGCATTCTCTTCTATTTTTATCGAGGCGGTTACGCCTTTAAGATTTCCCAGTTCTTGTTGAAATACCTCTTTAGCGTTAGCCAAGATTTTTGGCAATCGACCAGGTGTGACGTCGTCATCCTTTTTACCAGCCACCGTCAGTGCCTGAATGGAGTGCCAGTCTAAACTTATCTTTCTGATCCATTCACGTCTTAATAACGGTGGTCCACCATCTTGCAGTATGTACAGATACAATTTCTGTATTTCCTTGCCATTGTATTCGACAGGCACCCTTATTTTCCCTCTGGGGTATAATTTCTGCCCCGTATATGTCTTCAAGACAATGGATGTGTCTTTCAAGGGTATGTGTGAGAATAGCCACTCGTAGCCTCATCGATTCATGATGGTCAGGGCTGATCCTATATCCAATTCCATTTTGACTTGGGACCCTACTGTCGTGAGGGTGACCCAAATGGTTCGGTGATCCTCTTTTGTGATTACGTTGTGTAGTTTGAGACAGCTTTGTCTCCTGTTCCCGGATTCACTATCGCTCTTCTGGTCTTCGGAACTACTGTCCGTCATCTTTTGTACTTTCCTGTACTTTTCCTTAGTAGTCTTTTTGTTGTCGTTAGTCTTCTTCCCGGACCTGCAAACTCGTGAAATGTGTCCCATCTTTCCGCATTGCCTGCATGTTTTGTCCTTGGACCAGCAGTCCTTCTGGTCATGGGTTGTTCTGCCACAGCGATAACATTTTTCAAATCCCCGTGTCATTTCATGGGTGCCGTATTCCTGTGGCTTTTGCTGTATTTCCGCAGCTCCCCTTGCTGCTGCTTCATACGATACTGCCACGCTGAAAGCCTTATCTAGCGCCAGCTCTTTCTCTGAGAGTAATCTCTTCTGGGTTCCTTCACTCAGGAGTCCACAGACAAATTTGTCCCGTAGGGTATCTGCCAGTCCTGCTCCGAACTGGCAGTGCTTTGATAGCTTGCGTAGTTCCATAAGGTAATCAGCATTGCTCTCATCTTTATGCTGATTTCTCTTGTGGAATTTAAATCTTTCTGCTATCAGCAGCGGTGTAGGACTTAGGTGTTCCTGTAGGATATCAACAATTTCATTAAAACTCTTCGCCATCGGTTTGACTGGAGTGATCAGGTTCCGCAATAGGCCGTACGTTCTTGCGCCCATTAAGTTTAGTAGTACCGATGCCTTTTTCTCATTGGCTACTTCATTTGCCTTGCAATATACTTCGACTCTTTCCACATACGTGGTCCAGTCTTCTATTGCATTATCGAAGGCAGTGATATTGCCAGTCTTCGGCATCTTGGAGATCTAAGATGGCGCCTCCCGCGCTTTCTGTCTTTTCCGCTGCTGCTAGCGCTGTTGCTGGCATTTTTATGCCTTGATGGCGACGCCCTATGGTCTTCGCGCACTTCCCCCCCGCGCTGCTGCCAACGCCGCTCTCCGCGGTCCCCGTGGCAAACTGCAGCTCCTCGCGGCTTTCTGCGCTTCTAATTTCTTTTATTTTAATTACTGTTCCCGTCGTCAGAGCAGAACCTATGGGACACTTTCCTCCCTCTTCTCGGGTCTGTACGCTGCCCGGCTTCGTAGCACCGGCCGCGCCCTGTGTGCTCCACCCTCTCTCTCTCTCTCCTCTTCCCGACAACGCTGCTCGGCCCCGTTGAAAAGCCACCCGATCGAGCTCTAGCCCGCCGCAGCCCAGGAAGGATCAGTGTACTACCTGCCACCAGCCCGATTAGCTGGAACACCATAGACTGGATAACCAAGCCCAGCTCTCGACAGCCTCTCCTGCAAATCCTCGAACTCGATGAACCAGAGGGCGGTTGCCCACGGTCGACGCCCGTTTCTTCTGTTCGCTCCTTCTTTTTCTTTTTGGATCTCTTCCTTCTGGCCTCGACCTCCAACAACTTCGCTTCAGGGATGGATCCCCGCGAGGTGGTGCAGAACCGTAGGTAAGTTCGTATCTGTTCGTCGCCAGTGTAATGTCCGTGTGTAATTGAGACATGGACTGCAGAAGTTGGTTATAACAGGTGTTTACTGAATGGAGACAAAACGGGATCTACTATACAAAGTTGCTACACAGGCTTATATACAGGGGTGGTCACTACTGGTACTGCAGTATACAGGGGCTGCAGAATATAGTTCCTTCTTCAAAGTACATACACTACAGTGGTGAACTTGTGGAATTCTCTAACACAGTAGAGGCCAATTCATTAAATATATTCAAGAAGGAGTTGGATATATTTCTTAAGGCTAAAGGGATCAAGGGATATGGGGAGAAGCAGGGACAGGGTACTGAATTTGGATGATCAGTCATGTTCGCATTGAATGGCGGAGCAGGCTCGAGGGGCCGAATGGCCTACTCCTGCTCCTATGTTTCTATGTTTCTATGTTTCTATTACCCGCATGAATTGGGATTTGTTGGAACCTGAACAACAAGAGAAGGCAAACTTTCAAGTTTTGGATTTACGAGTCTTTTAATTGATTTAATTAATGCGTGGATGAGATTGACGGGAATTGAATCACTTGTCAATTTTCCCAGCCTCCCTCAGAGAATGGGGATGATCTCCTACTGAACGTCTCCTGGGTGTAGCGGAGCTGGAATTTGGGAAAAATGATCAGGAGCAAAGCATTTCAAAAAATGGTCAACTTCAAAACTGGACTGTGTCTGGGTCAAACCATCCATTCACACACACACTGGACTAGTAAACCAGTAGGACATGAGTTCAAATCCCACCACGGCCATTTGAGAATTTGAATTCAGTTTCAAAAAAAATAAGAAACTGGCCTCGGTAAAACTGACCATGAGGCTGTCGGATTCGTTACAAAAAACCGACCAGTTCACTCACGGAAACTAAGGAGAACCTGCCGTCCTTACCCGGCCTGGGTTTATCTGTGACTCCAGTCCCACACCAGGCTGGTTGACTCTTAGCTGCCCTCTGATGTGGCCAAGCGAGACACTCAGTTGTGCGTTGCTGCTTCTCAGGGCAACTAGGAGATGGGCAATAAATGTCGGTCTTGCTAGCAACGCCCACATCCCGAGAATGAATAAAATAAAAAACACACTCTTGGCAGCAAGAGTCGCCGGACAGCGAGCAGGAGTGTGAACTTGGCTGATTCTTTTTCCCCCCTTTCTTTAGTCCAGAGTCCAATGATAGTTGCCCCCTCGTGCTACAGTCAGCTAAGCTGGGTCCTGCTGGCCTGTACGGCCGAGCAACTAAACCACGCGATGCCCTCTGCACAGTCCTCAAGTGGTGAAGTCGTTTCCTGTCGGTGAGAGATGTTTGAGTCATAGAGTCATAGAGTCATAGAGTTTTACAGCACAGAAAGAGGCCCTTCGGCCCATCGTGTCCGCGCCGCCCATCCATCCCTGTCCAGTCTAATCCCATTTGAATGGAAAGGTTAATCGTCTGTGCCTTCGGGTGGAATTCCTAGAGGTGTACATCAATGTACAATGTTCCCCTGCTTTTGCTCTGCTTCTGAGCGGCAGCCTGATGGGCGTTAACCACCTGTACGGTCACAGGCGTAAAGTTGTTGGAATAAAATCAACAGTATCAGCGCCAGAGAACTGGTTCTGCTGCTTTTTCACATCTTGTTACCTTGTGCCGAGCTGATGGGTGGTCAAGAGGGTCTGATGCTCTCAGCTGGCGTTGGTCCCACAGTTGCGCTGTTCTGAGACTCCTCACTCTATTCCGCATCACTGCTGCAAACAGTCGGCATGCTCCGTGCTAGATATAAAACAACGGTTCTGTACAGTAACAGCTGTCCTGGGGCCAATATTTATCCCTGAACCGACATGCCTTCAGCTGCCCGGGCACGAACCCCTGGAATTCCCTCCCTAAACCTCTCCGCCTCTCTCCTCCTTTAAGACGCTCCTTAAAATCTATCTCTTTGACCAAGCTTTTAGTCATCTGCCCTAATTTCTGCTTATGTGCCTCGGTGTCAAATTTTGTTTTATGACACTCCTGTGAAGCACCTTGGGATGTTTTACTATGTTAAAGGCGCTATATGAATACAGGTTGTTGTTGTTGTTGGTGAGATGGAGGTGAAGAGGTAGAGAGGCTTAGGGGGGGGCAATTTCAGAGCTTAGGGCCTAAACAGCGGAAGGCACAGCTGCCAATGTGGTGGGGCAAAAGGAGCGATTCACAAGAGGCTGGAGTCAGAGGATTGGAGTTTTCGGGGGAGGTGCGATTATAGGGCTGGAGGAGATTAAACACTTATATATTGGGGTATATATTGGAGTTGCTGGCCAATATTTATCCCTGAACTGACATCACTAAAACGGATTATCTGGTCATTATCACATTGCTGTTTGTGAGATCTTGCTGTGCGCAAAATGGCTGCCGCGTTTCCAACATTACAACAGTGACGACACTCCAAAAGTACTTCATTGGCTGTAGAGCGCTTTGGGACATCCTGAGGTGGTGAGGTGCACTATAGAAACGACAGTCTTCCTTTCTTTTCTTAATGTGGAGCCGGGGAGGGACGGGGGAGTGCACGCCTCGCAATGTGCTCCCTACTCAATTGAATTTTGGAAACGGGGCCTCACGCCGGTGGCAAAAACAGGAAGGCAGAGTATTATCTGAATGGCAATAGATTGGGAAAAGGGGAAGTGCAATGAGACCTGGGTGTTCTTGTGCACCAGTCACTGAAGGTAAGCATGCAGGTGCAGCAGGCGGTTAAGAAGGCAAATGGTATGCTGGCCTTCATAGCGAGAGGATTCGAGTACAGGAGCAAGGATGTCTTGCTGCAGTTGTACAGGGCCTTGGTGAGACCACATCTTGAGTATTGTGTGCAGTTTTGGTCACTTTATCTGAGGAAGGATGTTCTTGCCATGCAGAGAGTGCAGCGAAGATTCACCAGACTGATACCTGGGATGGCAGGAATGACATCTGAGGAGAGATTGGATCGATTAGGCTTATATTCGCTCGAGTTTAGAAGAATGAGTGGGGATCTCATTGAAACTTATAAAATTCTAACAGGACTGGACAGACTAGATGCAGGAAGGATGTTCCCGATGGCGGGGGAGTCCAGAACCAGGGGTCACAGTCTAAGGATAAGGGGTAAGCCATTTAGGACAGAGATGAGGAGGAATTTCTTCACCCAGAGAGTGGTGAACCTGTGGAATTCTCTACCACACAAGGCAGTTGAGGCCAATTCATTAAATATATTCAAGAAGGAGTTAGATATATTTCTTAAGGCTAAAGGGATCAAGGGACATGGGGAGAAAGCAGGGACAGGGTACTGAATTTGGATGATCAGCCATGATCGCATTGAATGGCGGAGCAGGCTCGAGGGGCCGAATGGCCTACTCCTGCTCCTATCTTCTATATATTTGCACATACAGGGGATCAGGCGAGCGCCCTGGACACCTACAAAGGAGTTTTAACCAATAAGGTGGGAGCTGCTTTTCCGGAGCGGAATGCACGTACCCCGCCGGCCATATTGAACCCTTGGCGTGCAATTTTGCACATGTAAAAACAGGCAGAGCGCGATCCAATTTCTAGGCCAAAGACTCTCTTTAGTTCAGCACGTATTGAGTATGGCTATAAAACAAGATGGGATCATCATCAGCACTTGAAAGAAAGACGTGCACTTCTAGAGCGCCTTTCACTGCCTCAGGACGTCCCAAAGCATTTCACAGCCAATGAAATGCTTTTCAAGCTCAGTCACAGTTGCAATGTAGGAAACGCGGCAGCCAATTTGTGCACAGCAAGCTCCCACAAACAGCAATGAGATAAATAACCAGATAATCTGTTTTTAGTGATGTCACGCCTCATCCGAAAGATGCCATTGGAGTGTCAGCCGAGATTTTCGTGGGTTTTTAAAAAAATTTATTTGTTTATGGGATCAGGGCATCGCTGCCAGCATTTATTGCCCATCCCTAATTGCCCTTGAGAATGTGGTGGTGAGCCTCCTTCTTGAACTGCTGCAGTCCGTGTGGTGAAGGTGCTCCCTCAGTGCTGTTAGGGAGGGAGTTCCAGGATTTTGACCCAGCGACGATGAAGGATCGGCGATATACTTCTAAGTCAGGATGGTGTGTGACTTGGAGGGGAACTTGGAGGTGGTGGTGTTCCCATGCGCCTGCTGCCCTTGTCCTTCTAGGTGGAAGCGGTCGCGGGTTTGGGAGGTGCTGCCGAAGAAGCCTTGGCGAGTTGCTGCAGTGCATCTTGTAGATGGTACACACTGCAGCCACGGTACGCCGGTGGTGGATGGGGTGAATGTTTAAGGTGGTGGACGGGGTGCCGATCAAGCGGGCTGTTTTGTCCTGGATGGTGTCGAGCTTCTTGAGTGTTGTTGGAGCTGCACTCATCCAGGTAAGTGGAGAGTATTCCATCACACTCCTTAATTAGGACTTGAACCCACAACCTTCTGACTCAGAGGTGAGAGTTGCTGCCCACTGAGCCACCGCTAACACTTGCACAGCTACTTGGATGTTGCAACCTCCCATTTTTTTTAATGATCTTAAGCTGATGCTTGCAAACCTTCTGTGTGGGGCATGCACATTGCAGGCAACCAGAAGCACCCCAAAGCAACTATTTCCTTCTCAGCAATGTGCAAAACCAATTATTTCTGCTACAGGTGAATTCATCAGCGTGCACGCAACTGGTGAATCATACTTTATAGCTAAGTACTGTGGTGTATGTAACCTGTTCCACCTTAAGAGAACTACCTTAAGAGATGTACTACTTTCTCTTGGCTGCTGTATACTGTAATACCGGTGGTGACCACACCGGTATATAAGTGTTGTGTAGGGATATGCTGGGCAGTTCAGCCCTGACCTTCGAATAGTAAAGACCTGTTAAAAGTTATTCTTGTTGTCTGTGTCCAGTGATTGATCATAAGCATAACTGGGACACACAGACTCAACAGTGGCGACGAGTCCGATCTTACCCTGCGGCAGTTTTACATCCAAGGCAGCTTCGTCCTCAGAACGGGCGTTGAGAAGAGGCATCCGCCCTCATCATCCTGCTGAGCACCATCGCACGGGAGGCATCGAGAACCCGGGTTAAAAAGAAAAATTCTGACCACGAAGCCTTCCATCAGCGACAGGCAGTGATCATCCCTTCTACCACGGTGGTGGGTAAGCCGATCAGCGACACTAGCAGAAAGTCGGCCGCGTTGGCTGTGGAGCAGGGGAGGGAAAACGGAGGAATAAGGGCGGAGAACTCAAACGCAGCCGGTGTAAAGGACCGGGCTGCAAGCGGGGCTGCGAGGCAAAGCAGCGTCGGGGAATTGAGAACCGCTGGGGAGGCGAGAATGGCAGCAGCACGGCAATCGCCATTGCAGCCAGCGGGGGAAGAAGGCAAACGCGGGAATCCGCCATTGTAGTTGGCGGGGGAAGAAGACGAGCGCGGGAAAGACCGCCAAGCGCGGGAAGCCACCATTTTAGTAGGCGGGGGAAGAAGACAAGCGCGGGAAGCCGCCATTTTGAGAAAAAGAAAAATTTAAAAACTTGCAAGGATGCCTAAACATGGGAACATTAATACCTTTGATAGTGATATCGAAGATTGGACCACATATGTAGAACGCATGGAAGTTTATTGTAAAGCAAATAAGGTACCAGATGATGAGAAAGCACTAACCTTATTAAGCTCAATGGGTGCGAAGACATACGGGCTATTGAAGCACCTTCTATCACCAAATAAACTGGCGGATCAGACTTTCGCGAATATTGTTACTGTCCTGAAAAATCATTTAAACCCCACACTGCTGATGATAGCGGAACGATTTAAATTTTACAGAAGAACGCAGCTGAAAGACGAAAGCAACGCTGAATTTTTAATTGAACTGCATAAGCTATCAAAGTACTGTCAGTTTGGAACAGGACTAGCAGATGCGCTGAGAGATAAATTTGTGTGTGGATTGTTAAAAGAAGGAACACAAAAGCGACTGCTTGCGGAGAATGATCTTACGCTTGATAAAGCTGTCACTATTGCAGCATCGCAAGAAGCCGCAGCGAGAGGCACGGTGGAAATGCAGCTACGGTCACCGGAACTCAGCACCACTCAATTGTCTTGGGTACAGTAAAATGTTATCGTTGTGGAAAGACAACGCACGATCAGAACCAGTGCTGGTTCAAAAATCAGGAATGCAGAAAATGTGGCAGGCTTGGTCACATAGCTAAAGTATGCCGGTCAGGAAAGAAGACCAGCAACAAAAAGTCACCGCAGGAAAAGTACAGAAAGGTACACAAGGTGACAGAGAACAGTTCGAATGAACAGAAGTCAGATTCAGACTCCAGCAGTAATGAACTGGATAGTCTAAGAGTACACAATGTTGGTAAGGAAGCAGACCTCCAAACAATTTGGGTCACACTTCAGATAGCAGGAGTCCAAGTAAAGATGGAATTGGACACTGGATCGGCATTGACGGTCATGAATAAGCAAGATCACATAAGGTTATTCCCACATATTCCCCTACGGGATACGGAGATTGTATTGAAAACATACACGGGGCAAAGAGTATACCCCATCGGGAAGATAGAGGTAAAGGTGGTCCACAAGGGCAAAGAAAGCCGAGGAATGGACTTATATGTGCTACCTGAGGGAGGTCCACCACTACTGGGACGGGAGTGGATTAGGAAAATAAATATGGACTGGCATTCCTTAAAAGCACTAACGGTAGATTCCGGTAAAAAAAGATGTCAAACCTAAACGATTGTCCAGAATATTGGACGATGCTAAAGAGGTGTTCTAGCAGGGACTGGGAACATTGAGAGGAATTACGGCAAACATCAAGGTTGAAGAACATGCAAACCCGAAATTTTTCAAAGCCAGACCGGTCCCTTATGCGATACGACCTGCTGTGGAAGCTGAGCTGGAAGGGCTAGAACGTTCAGGAGTACTGTCTAAGGTAGACTGGAGTGAGTGGGCCACGCCCATTGTTCCCGTCATGAAGCGTTCATCGAGCAACAAGCCGGGGGAACCGGGGAAGGTTCGCATCTGTGGAGATTTCAAGATCACTGTTAATCCGGTGCTTCACACGGTGCAGTATCCGCTTCCGCGGATTGAGGATATCTTCGCTTCGTTGTCTGGCGGGAAACACTTCACCAAGATAGACCTGGCGCAGGCGTACTTACAGATGGAAGTTGAGGAAGAGTCACGCCAGTATCTCACGATCAACACGCATAGAGGCTTGTACCGGTATAATAGGCTGGTTTTTGGAGTGGCATCGGCTCCAGCAATTTGGCAGAGGGCCATGGAGCAGGCATTACAGGGAATTCCAGGCACACAATGTTACCTGGACGATATTCTGATTACAGGAGATGATGACGAGGAACACCTTGCAAATTTGGAACTGGTGCTCACCAGATTGAAAGAATATGGACTTCGAGTTAATCGCCAGAAATGTGAGTTCTTTCAGAAGCGGATCTCATACTGTGGTCATGTCATTGACCAGGAGGGGCTTCATAAGTCTCCTGACAAGATCGAAGCTGTTGTGAAGGCTCCCGCTCCGGATAATGTATCCCAGTTGAGGTCATTCCTAGGGTTGATTAACTATTACCATAAGTTTCTGCCAAATTTATCCACGGTGCTGCACCCGCTGAACGCTCTTTTGCAGAAGGGAGTACCATGGAAGTGGAGCGAGGACTGTAAGAGGGCCTTTCACAAAAGCAAGGCATTGATCACCTCAGAGGAAGTGTTGGTTCACTTCAACCCAACGCTGCCTATTCGTTTGGCTTGTGATGCTTCTCCATATGGTATTGGGGCAGTACTCTCACACAAGTTGCCAAATGGCCTGGAGAGGCCAGTCGCGTTCGCATCCAGATCATTGACCTCCGCGGAGCGCAACTATGCTCAGATAGATAGGGAGGCTCTCAGCCTTGTGTGGGGAGTAAAGAAGTTTAATCATTACCTGCAGGGCCAAAAGTTTATGCTTCTGACAGACCACCAGCCGTTGGTATCCATTTTTAACCCTAAGAAGGGTGTTTCGGTGATGACAGCACAGAGACTCCAGAGATGGTCCCTTTTCCTAGGGCACATCAATATCAGATTGAATTCAAAGGTACAAAGCAGCATGGTAATGCTGATGGGCTGTCGCGCCTGCCACTACCTACAGAGGAGGAGGCACCGACGGTTGACCCTGTTGAGTTATTTCATTCGACCATCATCGAATGTTTACCAGTCACCAATGCAAGTATTGAAAGAGAAACCAGGAACGACCCGACACTGTCCCGGGTCTACGAAGTGACAGTGAAGGGATGGCCAGCACATGGTGATCCACTGTTACCGGCATTCTCAGCAAGACGAGAACAGCTGTCCGTCTGTCAAGGAACATTGATGTATGGAACAAGGGTGATTATTCCTCCTAAGTTAAGAGAGAGAGTTCTAAAGGAACTGCATGAAGGTCATCTGGGGGGAGTCAAGATGAAAAGCCTTGCTAGGGCTTATGTGTGGTGGCCGGGTATCGGCCAACAGATAGAGGATCTGACGAAAAGCTGCTCAGGGTGCCAAAAAGTGCAAAATGCACCTCCGATTGCACCGCTGCATCCATGGGAATGGCCTTCAACCCCATGGCAATGTGTACATATTGACTTTGCTGGTCCATTCATGGACTCCATGTTTTTAATTGCGGTGGACGCACATTCTAAATGGCCAGAAGTGATTAAGATGACTACCACTACCTCGGAAAAGACGATCGCGGTGCTGAGAACGATATTTGCAAGAAATGGATTGCCAGAACAAATATGTTCAGACAACGGACCGCAGTTCGTGTCAGAAGAATTCCAGAAATTCATGAAGAAGAATGGGGTGAAACATTATACCTCTGCCCCATATCATCCGGCTACAAACGGGTTGGCCGAGAGATTTGTACAAACGTTCAAAAAAGCAATAAAGGCCATGAGCGAAGATCAGATTCCACTACAACACAAGGTGGACAAATTCCTACTGGCATATCGAAACGCCACTCATGCAGTGACGAACCAAAGTCCTGCCATGATGTTCTATAACAGGAGGTTGCGGTCCAGGTTGGACTTGTTAAAACCAAATGTGCGGAGGGAAGTTGAAAACAAACAGTTCCAGCATATAAATAACAAGACCACTCGGAGTTTCGAAATAGGACAACCAGTGTTAGCCCGGGACTATAAAAACGAGAAATGGCAATCTGGAACAATTCGGGCCAGACAAGGACCCCTGATGTACACGGTAGATATTGGTGAAAATGTAATACGGCGTCATGCTGACCAACTGGTAGAATCGAGAACAAGGGTCGAACCCATGGCTACGGCAGAGACAACCGTGGAAAAAGTTAGTGAACCTGAAGCATCTACCTCAGAAGTGAATGTACCTGATGATGATGTCCAATCCATAAGAGACCAACTAGATGAGTCACCCCAGCAACGAGAATCAGAGACCCCTGAAAGGCGTTATCCAACTCGAATCAGGAGGCCTCCTCAGAGACTGAATCTTTGAACTGTTTTGCATGAAGTTGTATAATATATATGTTATTATGTTATGTTAAATGGGGATATAACTGTTAAGCTAAAAAGGGAGGATTGTGGTGTATGTAACCTGTTCCACCTTAAGAGAACTACCTTAAGAGATGTACTACTTTCTCTTGGCTGCTGTATACTGTAATACCGGTGGTGACCACACCGGTATATAAGTGTTGTGTAGGGATCTGCTGGGCAGTTCAGCCCTGACCTTCGAATAGTAAAGACCTGTTAAAAGTTATTCTTGTTGTCTGTGTCCAGTGATTGATCCTAAACATAACTGGAACACACAGACTCAACAAGTACGGCTCTTTAAAGAGAACGTGTCCTCTTGAAACTACACTATCCCTGATTGTACCAGTCGTTGTTATCTGGATTTCGTTTTTATAAAGAACAGCAAATTAAACCTTTAGTAAATGCCAACGACGTCCATTGGAATACAGCTCCCGACACTTGCAGCACATAATCCAGGCTGACTTGTGTTCAAATCCCTCCATGGCCTCATCCCTCCCTATCTCTGTAACCTCCTGCTGCCCTACAACCCTCCGAGATCTCTGTGCTCCTCTAATTCTGGCCTCTTGCACATCCCCCGATTTTCATCGCTCCACCATTGGCAGCCGTGCCTTCAGCTGGCCAGGCCCTAAGCTCTGGAATTCCCTCCCTAAACCTCTCCGCCTCTCTATCTCTCTCTGCTCCTTTAAGACGCTCCTTAAAACCAACCCCTTTGACCAAGCTTTTGGTCACCTGTCCTAATATCTCCTTCTGTGGCTCATTTTTTTTCAAATTTTGTCTGATAACCCCTCTGTGCAGCACCTTGGGATGTTTAACTACGTTAAAGGGGCTATATAACTGCAAGTTGCTGTTTGTTGTTAGCACTCCAGTGCAGTACTGAGGGAGGGCTCCACTGTCGGAGGTGCCGTCTTTCAGGTGAGACAAACCAAGGCCTTGTCTGCCCTCTCAGGTGGAATAAAAGAACAGGGGAGTTCACCCCGGTGTCCTGGCCAATATTTAGCCCTCGACCAACATCAGTAAATAACAGATTATCGAGTCAGTATCACATTGCTGTTTGTGGGAGCTTGCTGTGCATAAGTTATATTATGTCCGTGTGTAATTGAGACACGGACTACAGGAGTTGGTTACAACAGATGTTTACTGAGTGGAGACAACACTGGAACTACTATGCAAAGTTACTGCACAGGCTTATATACAGGGGTGGTCACTACCGGTACTGCAGTATACAGGGGCTGCAGAATATAGTTCCTTCTGCAAAGTACATACTGTTGTGTATGTAACCGTTTACCTTTAAGGGAACTATAGAATGTAACCGTTCGCCTTTAAGAGCACTACTTTAGGGTGGCACTATCTATTGGCTCATGTATACTGTAATACCGATAGTGACCACACCAGTATATAAGGGTTGTGATACGTTAACTAGGGCAGAATCGCCCGAGCCTCTGAATAGTAAAGACGTGTTTTATTTTGTTAACAGTGGAGTCTGTGATTATTTATAATACAACCCACAGACTTAACATTGGCGACGAGTCAGGATTCGAACCCTGCGGCAGTTGTTCCACGGCGGCTTCGTCCGAAGACAGGACGTTGAAGAGAGGTTTCAATCCTCACCAGTCTGGAACCGACAGGCTGGAAGCGACAGGCATTAGGACCCTGAAGCCTCCATAACCTCGTGGGTAAGCCGCAGCGTTGGCTGCAAAGACAGGGCGATCGCAATCCCTGATAAGAGCCGCGGTGAAACGCGCGAGCGGGTGAGCCAGAGGCCGGGGGCCGCTTTCAAGTGCGAGGCGCAGCCGGGTCATCGATCGCATCCGCTGATAAGGCCCGCACTCGGCCTGAAAGTCAGCGTCGGGGAACGGGTGATAACCGCCATTGAAGTGGGCGGAGAGCGCCGAGAAGCGCGGGAAAACCGCCATCGAAGTGGGCGGGGAGAGCGAGAAGCGCGAGAAAGCCGCCATTTTTCGCGGGGAAACCGCTGAAGAAGAAGGAAGAAGCGGGAAACCGCCATCTTGGAAATTATTAAGAATTTCAGGAAAGTAATAAGATTTTTCAGAAAGGCTGGTGTGTTCTCAAGAAGAGAGGGAAAATAAGTATAAGTACAGCAATACTTGTGGTGTTCTCAAGAAGAGAGAAGAAAATTAATAATAAGTAAAGTAATACTTGTACTGTACTCGAAAAGAGAAGAAGATGCCTAAGCGAGGAAATATTAATGATTTTAATGCTGAAATAGAAGACAGGGCCACGTATGGGGAACGCATAGGAATATATTGCGTAGCCATATACGACAAGGCAATAACTTTGTTAAATTCGATGGGAGCAAAAACATACGGGCTTTTGAAACATCTAATAGCACCAGTTAAACCAGTGGACCAGACCTTCGAAGAGATCGTAGCAGTGCTGAAGGATCACTTGAACCCCACACCGTTGATACTGGCTGAACGATTTAAATTTTACGCCAGAACCCAGAGGCAAGATGAAAGCAATGCGGAATACTTAGTCGAACTGCGTAAGCTAGCGAAATACTGCCAGCTTGGAGGGAATTTGACAGAGGCGCTGCGGGACAAGTTCGTATGCGGCTTGGCCAAAGAAGGAACGCAGAAGCGACTCCTGGAGGAAAACGACCTCACACTGGACAGGGCTGTCCTCATAGCTTCATCGCACGAAGCCGCAGTGAAAGGAACGGCGGAAATGCAGCTAAAGGCGGCGGCACTCGGGGTGGACCAAATGACTGCAAGCATTTCCAAATGCTACCGTTGTGGAAAGACAACGCACGACCAGAATCAGTGCTGGTTTAAGAATCAAGAGTGCAGGAAATGTGGCAAACTGGGTCACATCGCGAAGGTATGCAGGTCCAGAAAGAAGACCAACAAACAAAGGAAGCCACCACCACAAGAAAAGTACAACAAGGTGCATCAGGTGGCTGAAAAGAGTTCAGACGAACAAAATTCAGACTCAGACCCAAACAGCCAGGAGTTGGATAGTCTGAGAATCCACAATGTGGGTAAAGTAACTGATCTACAGACGATCTGGGTCACACTAAAAATAGCTGGAGTCCAAGTACGAATGGAGCTGGACACGGGATCAGCTGTATCAGTCATCAACCAAAAGGACTACCACCGACTATTCTCTCACATACCCTTAAGAAATACCAAGTTCGTATTACAGACATACACGGGGCATCGCGTATACCCCATGGGGAAAATAAGAGTCAAAGTGAGAGATAGGGGTAAAGTACACCCAAGAATGAATTTGTACGTACTACCTGAGGGAGGACCACCACTTCTAGGACGGGAGTGGATCAAGAAAATAGACATGGAATGGCACTACCGACAAGCAATGACGAGTGAGGACTCGGTGCAGACAAGCAGCTCAGACTCTGAGCCGGAAGACGATAAGTCCAGCTTATGTATGAAAAACAAGGTTAACATTAACTCACAGACTAAGGTTGGAAAATCGATGGCGTGCATAAAGACAGAGAATTCTGAGTCTGTTCAAGCTACAGACATATGCATTACGGAGGAACACCGGGCTCGAACTCAACGCTATTTCAAAGTACAACAACAATTAGAACAATTAAGTTACCGCCTCGTACAAGAGATGAAAACAATGAAGAAGTTCTATGACACCGAATGGGAGAGTCTGGAAAGACAACAGAACCTACTGGCTCAAGCAGAGAGCGACCATAGAGCCATCGTGACCAATTACCGATCACATCTCCCTGATGATGTTCAGGGGTTAGAATATTTGCATGATCTAGAGATACAGCAGAAGGGCAAATCACGCTGCACTGAGGATTTTGTTCTGCAATTAGAGACGGAGCTAGTGCAGGCAAAGTTAAGAGAAGTTGAATCACAGGGTGCTCTTAAGGAGATGCAGAAACAAATCTTGGACATGGAAAAGAGAAACGCTTCTTTACCTGATGAGAATAATGTGGCCATGTTGCAAGAGGAGCTTATAGGGGCGAAACTGAAAGAAGCTAAGCAAAGGATGTTGGAACTTGAAACGCAGAACCAAATCAGCGGTAATCAGCTATGTCAAGCAGAGAAGGAGTGCAAGGGTCTACATGAGAAGGTGCAATATCTCTCAGCCCAAAATAAGGGACTACTCACTCAGTTAAATGAAAGTAAACGGGAAATGGCTGAGATGGACTGCAAGAATAAAGAAGAGTTGATGGCAGTGAGACTTCGAGAGGCAGATAGCATAGCAGCCTTGGCTGAACTCCAACAGGAAATTGCGAAAGAAACAAATGAAGAGGAATCTTCAGGAAGCCAGGATTTTATTCCAGTTCTTCTCTACGACTCCTTACAAGCAGAGTGCGAGAAGTTGAAAAAACAGTATGAACAGGCCCAGACTACAATTCTGGAGGGGGTTAACTCAGCAACCTCCGAAAAGCTAGTTTCGTTGGAAGTATATGAGCAACTAAAGGTTGAACATGAGCAAGAAGTCCAAAGGCTGCAGGAAATTCTTGAGGAGCTCAGGGCCAAGACAGACTCATCGGTAGAAGTTCCATACATAGATGAGGATGTAGAGGTGAAAGACATGGCAGAACTCATAAAAATATGGAAGGAAGCCCAAGACAAATATGAGGCGGCAATTACCGAGGTTGACCGACTTGAAGAACAGTTTCAACTGGGAATGGGCCCTGAACATGAGCTAGAGAGCATCGAGGCGCAACTTCTCCAAGCACTGGAAGCCAAAGTACAAGAGGAAGAGAAGATGAAAGCATTGGAGAAAATGATGGATGAAATGGAGGAGTACGCTGAATTACGTCCAGGGGAACAGGAGAATGGGGAAACAGCTACTTCAGTAGAAGGATTAAATAGCCTGATAACGAAATCCCTGAAGGAAGGGAAAGGATTGAACGCACAAATGAGGCCAGGAGGGAAGGAAGGGCAGACATCCGAGGAAGAGCAGGATGAATATGATTGCTTGAAGAAGGGTTTTGACCTGTTGAGTGACACCGAATGTTATGAGGATGTGGTCTGCCCAAATTGTGATGGGAACTCCCAAAGTGCTGAAATCCTGAGGAAGCACTTAAGGTCTAAGGAACATAGAGAGTTGGTGGCGCTACAGATGGCAGCCGGGAAAAGAGCTCGGAGAGTTTCAAAAAGGCAGAAAAGAAAAAGAAGAAGCAGAAAATAATAACTGTTTAAAATATTATTACTTCTACTACCTCAGTCCGAACACTACGAAAGGTGCTAAATTTGTAAAAAAAATCCAGGGACATTATCAAGACAGCCAGTGGGTTGTATAAGTCCGCACTGCTGGTTCAACAGGACGAAAGTACAAGCTGTTAAAAAAAAAAAAAAAAAGGCTATGGAGGATGCTGTCTGGAACGAATTAATACCAGAGACTGAATTTATGAACTGTTCCCACAGAGACTGAACCTGTAAACTGATTCCACTGAGAGTATGTTTGTAAACTGTTATATGACGTTGACTCCATTGAGAGTATATCTGTAAATTGTTATATGACGTTGACTCCATCGAGAGTATATCTGCAAACTGTTTATATAAAGTTGAAGATTGTATGTTTAACGGGATTCTGTAAGTAATAAGCTAGGAAGGGAGGAGTGTTGTGTATGTAACCGTTTACCTTTAAGGGAACTATAGAATGTAACCGTTCGCCTTTAAGAGCACTACTTTAGGGTGGCACTATCTATTGGCTCATGTATACTGTAATACCGATAGTGACCACACCAGTATATAAGGGTTGTGATACGTTAACTAGGGCAGAATCGCCCGAGCCTCTGAATAGTAAAGACGTGTTTTATTTTGTTAACAGTGGAGTCTGTGATTATTTATAATACAACCCACAGACTTAACACATACACTACAAGTTAGTTGCTGCGTTTCCTACATTACAACAGAGAGTGCACTTCAAAAGTACTTCATTGGTTGTAAAGCATCTTGGGACGTCCTGAGGTTGTAAAAGGCGCTATAGAAATGCACGTACATTCTTTCTTTTTCCAGCTATATTGTCTGTTGCTATTGTTTAATATCCAACAAATTAAAAAGATAATATTCAATGGCTGCATGCCAACCTCAGTCTATGTTAAAGAAAGTAGGAACTTGCATATCTACAGAACCTCATTAGATCCTGAGGATACTCCGTCATGTAACACGGCAACCTATTTGTATACAAAGAAAGACTTGCATTTATATAGCATCTTTCACGACCACCAGACGTCTCAAAGCGCTTTACAGCCAATGAAGTACTTTTGAAGTGTAGTCACTGTTGTAATGTAGGAAACACGGCAGTCAATTTGCGCACAGCAAGCTCCCACAAACAGCAATATGATAATGACCAGATAATCTGTTTTTATTGGCTCAGAAATTCGGGTTGGGGGCTTCCCGCGGGTGTAAGCCCCCGATCTGCACTTACCTTGCGCGCCGGCCGTTGAGCTCTGGGCCCCCGTGGAATTCCGATCTGGGGCCTGGTCCAGCTGCCGGCGCACAGTGCTTGCGTATCCCAGGGGCGCAGTTAGTTCGATGCGTCCCCTGGGATCACGTGGGCCATGGGCAGCCAATCGGAGCAGGGAATGCTCCATTCATAAGTCTGACAAGAAGAGCTGTCAAGGCTTATAAATACTACAGCCCCAAAATAGCACTAAATCTTCAAATACATTCTTTTTTAAATCACATTTTTTAAATAAACTATAAATTGCATTAAATAACTATTTTAAACAATAATTTAAATTTTTGAAAAAAATAATTTTATATTCTAACGGGGCGAAAAATAAACTTACCTTGCTTTAAAGTATTTAAAAATAATAAACCTGCGGAAAAAATGTTTTAATTTTAATTAATTCACCAATTACCTTGTAAAAAGCAGGCCTTATGCCTGCTTTTTATATTTCTAAATTCTGCAGGCTTACCCTCCCGGGAAAACCTGTAAAAAAAGCCTAAGTTTGATGCGCACACGCAACCTCCCCCGTGCACGTGTTTGACCTCTGAACCTCTTCGTTCAGAGGAACTGAAGTGCCGGTTTCCCGCGCATGCGCAGTGCATGCAGGAAATCGGCACTTCCATCGGGCCCACGGGTGAGTAACCCGTGCGTACTCACCCGTGGAGACCCGAATTTCTGGGTCATTATGTTGGTTGAGAGGTATATATTGGCCCTGGGAAGAACTCCCCTGCTCCTCTTTGAAATAGTGCCACGGGATCTTTTACGTCCAACCGAGAGAGCAGATGGGGCCGCGGTTTAACGTCTCATCCGAAAGACTGCACCTCTGACAGTGCAGCATTCCTTCACTACTGTCAGCCTAGCTTTATGTCACTGGAGTGGGACTTGAACCTACAACCTTCTAACGCAGAGGCGAGACTGCTACCAACTGGCCCGAAAGCAGCAAATGAAATGAGAGAGCAGTTTCCGGTGGTGTTGGTTAAGGAAGAAGGTTGACCGGAACACCGGGGGTACTCCCCTTGCTCTTCTCCGAAATAGTGCCCAGGGGATCTTTCTTGCCCACCTACGCATCAAAAGAGGCTCTGTTATACTTGGGTTTTTTTGCGCGAGATGTACTACTTAGGTTCAGTATCAATGACTAGGTCCATAATCAGGCCCCACGTCCCTATAAACCAGACTTTATCTGCCCAGCATTTAGGTGAGTATGGCTAAATTCACAGATTAAACAGACGGAGGTTCTTTCCCAGAGTATAGTGGACCTCTGGAACAGGCTGCCGGCTCGTGCGGTGGACACTGATTTGTTGAATTCCTAAAAGTGAGAGCTGGACCTGCTTAGAATCATAGAGTCATAGGGCAGGATTTTCATTGGGCCGTGGAGTCGGGATTGGAGGCATGCGGGGGGTTAAAATCCCTAAATCGGGGGTCCCGACCCCATCCCGCCCCCAACTCGCCTCTGTAGTGTATGTACCTTTAAGAGAGAACTACTTTTACAGCTCCTGTATACTGTAGTACCGGCAGTGACCACACCTGTATATAAGCCTTGAGCATGCCTCTGTACTGTCAGTCTTGAGACTACCCTACTCCAGTAAACACCTGTTGATTGTTAAGTTACAGCCTCCGTGTAGTTATTGGAAAACATCATACTTTAAGAATCATGGATTCAACAGTGGCGACGAGGTCAATTCGAATCTGCCTGCAACTCTGCATTTCCCTTCAAGGATTCGCTCCGGGAGGGCGGTGGAAGAAAGTCGAGGCCAGAAGCACGGGCGTCGACCACGAGCAACCGCCCAGTCATCCGGCAGATAGTGTACATCGCAGGGGAAGCTGTTGAGAGCCGGGCTTGGTTCCCCAGCCACGACGATCCAGCAACAGACTGGCAACAGGTACAGTGCAGACCCTTCCCAGACAGCGGCGGCTGGAGCCGACCGACGGCATAGAAAAAGTCGAGCAGCGTCGACGGGGTAAGAGAGAGGGTGAAGCGCACAGGGCGCGGCCGGGGGTTGAAAACCGAGCGGCGTCGAGGAAAAACAAACAGAGAGAGAGAGAGGGTAAAGCAGCAGCCGGGTTCAGGACCGAACGACAGCAACGGGAAAGGCGCACAGGAGAACGCGCAGAGCACAGCCAGGGCTCAAGGGCTGAACCGTGTCCGCGGGGAGAAGAAGGGAGAGCGCGGGAGATGCCATTGAGCCGCGGAGAAGAAGGGAGAGCGTGGGAGACGCCATTTTTAGAAGCCGCAGCGGAGAAGAAGGGCGAGCGCGGGAAGAAAGGAAAGTGCGGGAGACGCCATTTTGTGCCAGCGGAGAAGAAGGGAGAGCGCGGGAGACGCCATTTTAGACAGTTAAATCACACCCAGGGATGCCGAAGAGCGGCAGTATCACTGCGTTCGACAATGAAGTCGAAGATTGGGCGACATATGTGGAACGCATTGAGGTGTACTGCAGGGCGAATGAAGTGCTAGATGCTAGGAAAGCACTGGTTTTGTTAAATTCCATGGGTGCAAAAACTTATGGCTTACTGCGAAACCTAATAACCACAGAGAAGCCCGTGGATAAGAATTTTGAAAGCTTAGTAGAAATCCTACAGGACCACTTAAACCCCACACCGCTGCTGATAGCAGAAAGATTTAAGTTCCACAAAAGGAACCAGCATAAAGACGAAAGTAATGCTGAGTACTTAACGGAACTGCACAAGCTATCGAAACACTGCCAGTTTGGAGTGGGACTAGCAGATACATTAAGGGACAAGTTTGTGTGTGGGCTTCAAAATGAAGGAGCCCAGAAACGGCTTCTATCAGAAAAGGATCTTACGCTGGACAAGGCTTTCAGCATGGCAGTATCACATGAAGCAGCCGCACGGGGCACTGCAGAGATACAACGGAGACCGCAAGAATACGGCACCAATGAAATGTCATATGGAGCAGGGAAGTGTTATTGCTGTGGCAGAACAACACATGACCAGAAGGATTGTTGGTTCAAGGACCAAGTGTGCAGACAGTGTGGAAAAGCAGGACACATAGCAAGAGTCTGCAGGTCAGGGAAGAAAACCAACAGCAAGAAATCTCCACAGGAGAAGTACAAAAAGGTACATAAGGTGATGGACAGTAGTTCAGACGAGCAGAAAAGTGATACAGACTCCGGAAGCAAGGAGCTGGGTTGTCTGAAACTACATAAGGTAACCAAAATGGAGGATCACCAGACTATCTGGGTCACACTCAAGATAGACGGAGTCCAAGTGAAAATGGAATTGGACACAGGATCAGCCCTAACAGTCATAAACCAAAGTGACTACAAGCGGCTATTTTCACACATACCCTTGAAAGCTACAGAGATTGTCTTGAAGATGTACACGGGGCAAAAAGTCTGCCCCAAAGGAAAAATAAGGGTGAAAGTGACATACAAAGGCCAGGAAATACCTAAAATGGACATATATGTATTGTCAGATGGAGGACCACCACTATTAGGACGTGAATGGATCCGGAAGATACAATTAGATTGGCATTCCATACAGGCACTGAAGGTTGAGGCCAAAAAGGATGACGACGTCACACCTGGACGACGGTCAAAAATGCTAACTGACGCACAAGAAGTGTTCCAGGAGGGACTCGGAACACTAAAAGGCATAACAGCAACGATTAAAATAGAGGAAAATGCAAGCCCAAAGTTTCTTAAGGCCAGACCGGTGCCTTATGCGATCCGACCAGCCGTCGAAGCAGAGCTGGAAGGGTTGGAACGTTCAGGAGTACTGTCCAAAGTAGACTGGAGCGAGTGGGCTACACCCATCATTCCTGTAATGAAGAGGTCGTTGAGTAATACGCCTGGGGAACCAAAGAAGGTCCGCATCTGTGGGGATTTTAAGGTGACAGTGAACCCAGTCCTTCACACGGTACAATATCCGCTTACACGGATTGAGGATATTTTCGCCTCGCTATCTGGAAGTAAACGCTTCACCAAAATTGATCTGGCCCAGGCGTACTTGCAAATGAAGGTAGGAGAAGCCTCGAAACAATACCTCACGATCAACACTCATAAAGGTCTCTACCAATACAACCGGCTGGTGTTCGGGGTAGCATCGGCTCCGGCTATTTGGCAAAGGGCAATGGATCAAGTCCTGCAAGGGATTCCAGGGACCCAGTGTTATTTGGACGACATCCTGGTCCTGGGCGAAAATGACAGTGATCACCTCGCCAACCTGGAGAAGGTGCTCACTAGATTGAAGGAATATGGGCTACGAGCTAATCGCCACAAGTGCGAGTTTTTCCAGAAGCAGATCTCGTATTGTGGCCACGTCATTGATGAAGAGGGGTTACATAAGTCCCCAGAAAAGATTGAGGCAGTAGTCAAGGCTCCAGCACCGGAAAATGTGTCACAACTGAGGTCGTTCCTCAGGTTGGTAAACTACTACCATAAGTTCTTACCAAAATTGTCTACGGTATTACACCCACTGAACACCCTACTGCAAATGGGAGTACCATGGAAGTGGAATGACGAATGTAAACGAGCTTTCCAGAAGTGCAAAGAATTGATCACATCAAAAGAGGTGTTGGCCCATTTCAACCCAGCACTACCAATTCGGTTGGCATGTGATGCATCGCCCTATGGTATTGGAGCGGTGCTGTCGCACAAATTCCCAGACAAGTTGGAGAGGCCAGTAGCCTTTGCATCTTGGTCACTAACCTCAGCCGAGCGCAACTACGCCCAGATTGACAGGGAGGCCCTCAGCCTAGTATGGGGAGTAAAAAAATTCAACCACTATCTGCATGGGCAGAAGTTCACCTTGCTGACTGACCACCAACCACTTGTCTCCATCTTCAATCCAAAGAAGGGCGTTCCGGTGATGACTGCACAACGGTTACAAAGATGGTCCCTTTTTCTAGGGACGAACCAATATGAAATAGAATATAAAGGCACGAAACAGCATGGAAACGCTGATGGGCTATCACGCCTACCACTGCCTACTGTGGAGGAAGCACCAGCAGTGGACCCTATCGAGATATTTTATTCATCAATAATTGAACGATTGCCAGTAACTAACGCGGATATAGAGAAGGAGACCCGCAATGATCCGACACTGTCTCGGGTATATGATTTGACGGTGAGGGGATGGCCAACACATGGCGACTCACTGTTGCCAGCATCTCACCCAGAAGAGAACAGCTGTCAGTATGCCAGGGGACAGTGATGTGTGTATCTCGAGTGGTAATTCCACCCAAGTTAAGGGAGAGAGTGCTCAATGAGCTTCACGAAGGTCATCTGGGAGGGGTGAAAATGAAAAGCATTGCTAGGGCTTATGTGTGGTGGCGGGGGATCGATCAACAAATCGAGGACCTAACCAAGAGCTGCTCAGGATGCCAGAAGGTCCAAAATGCACCACCACATGCCCCTCTACACCTATGGGAGTGGCCCTCCTCTCCATGGCAACGGGTGCATATTGATTTTGCTGGTCCATTCATGGACTCAATGTTCTTAATAGCAGTGGATGCTCCCTCGAAATGGCCTGAGGTGATAAAAATGTCCTCAACCACTACATAGAAAACGATTGCAGTCCTACGGACCATAATTGCCAGGAACGGCTTGCCAGAGCAGATTTGCTCTGATAATGGACCACAGTTTGTGTCCGAAGAGTTTCAGAAATTTATGAGAAGGAATGGGGTAAGGCATTACACATCCGCCCTGTATCATCCAGCCACAAATGGATTGGCTGAGAGGTTCGTACAAACCTTTAAAAAGGCGATAAAGGCCATGTGTGATGATGAAATTCCACTACAGCACAAGGTGGACAATTTCCTGTTAGCCTACAGAAATGCGACACATGCAGTTACCAACCAGACCCCAGCCATGATGTTCTTTAACCGAAGGTTGAGATCTCGTCTGGATTTGCTCAGACCAAATTTGCGAAGAAATGTTGAGGATAAACAATTCCAGCACATCAATGAGAAGCCGACAAGGAGCTTCAATGTAGGTCAACCAGTCTTGGCCCGTGACTACCGAACAGAGAAATGGCAACCCGGAACGATATGCACACGGCAGGGGCCATTAATGTACACAGTGGATGTCGGGGAGAACATTGGGAGAAGCCACATCGACCAGATCTTAGTGTCACAGGAACGAGTCAACCCCATGTCTCGCGTACCTGGGGATGAACCCGACATACCGGTAGCATCTACCTCAGAAACAGTAGCAGTGGAAACTGATGAACTAACCGACGAAAGGGGGCCAGAATCGCCTCCGCACCAAGAACAAGAACCTCAGGAAAGGCGCTATCCAGAAAGGATCAGGAAGCCGCCCCAAAGACTGAATCTATAAATGGACTATTTCTGTTTAATGTGCATGTTAAAGTGTTAATTGTTATTTGAATATTATGGGTACTGCTAATCTAAAAGGGGAGGAATTGTAGTGTATGTACCTTTAAGAGAGAACTACTTTTACAGCTCCTGTATACTGTAGTACCGGCAGTGACCACACCTGTATATAAGCCTTGAGCATGCCACTGTACTGTCAGTCTTGAGACTACCCTACTCCAGTAAACACCTGTTGATTGTTAAGTTACAGCCTCCGTGTAGTTATTGGAAAACATCATACTTTAAGAATCACGGATTCAACAGCCTCCATGCCAGATTCAAAGGAGGCGGGTACCCGACCCACACTGGGAGCCGCCTACCCGAGGCGGGAAGGGATTAGTGCCAATTAACTGCCTGTTAACAGCAGTTAACATGGAATTTTTAGACTAATCCCTATTTTTAAGGTTGAATTGTGGGATTCCCGACGGCTCCGAACCACCCCAAGTTAGAGGAGGTGGGCCGTCGGGTTGAAGGACTTGGAGGGGTCGAGATGTCGGTGTTCAGGTGAGTGATGTGTGCAATGAGTGCAAAGGTCAGTGTGTTTGGTGTGTCTAAAGTGATTAAAGAAGTTTAAATGACCATTTCTTACCTTTTCAGCCTTCCTTCCTTTAGGTTCCAGGAGTCCCTCATCTCACCGGCACAGAAAGCAGAATGGCTGCGAACTGTCAAAAGTGACAGCCTTCAGCTTTCTATGCAGGAGAGATTTCTAACTGAGTCTGTGTAGAAGGACTCATGTTTGAAGTAAGACTGTCAGTGTTTGACAGCTTCAAACAGCGTTGAAATGCTGATATTTCATCTGTCAAAAGCTCTTGACAGATGAAATTTCAGTCTGTGATGTCACCTGTTGCCGAGTGGCCCTTAATTGGCCTGCTGAGCCCGCTGGGCGGGCTCAACAAGGTCAATCAAGTTAAAATTGCGTGGATTGGCCGCATCTCGATGGAGGCGGGACTACAACCCCGAAAGTTGTAGTCCCGCCTCCTTCCCGACTCCTGAATGAAAATCCTGCCCATAGAGTTATACAACACAGAAAGAGGCCCTTCGGCCCTTCGTGTCCGCGCCGGCCATCAAGCCCTGTCTATTCTAATCCCATTTTCCAGCACTTGGTCCGTAGCCTTGTATGCTATGGTGTTTCAAGTGCTCATCTAAATGCTTCTTGAATGTTGTGAGGATTCCTGCCTCTACCACCCTTTCAGGCAGTGAGTTCCAGATTCCAACCACCCTCTGGGTGAAAAAGTTTTTCCTCAAATCCCCTCTAAACCTCCTGTCCCTTACCTTGAAACTATGCCCCCTGGTTATTGACCCCTCTACTAAGGGGAAAAGTTCCTTTCTATCGACCCTATCTATGACCCTCATAATTTTCTACACCTCAATCAGGTCCCCTCTCAGCCTTCTCTGCTCTAAGGAAAACAACCCCAGCCTGTCCAGTCTCTCTTCATAGCTGAAGCGCTCCAGCCCAGGTAACATCCTGGTGAATCTCCTCTGCACCCTCTCCAATGCAATTACATCCTTCCTATAGTGTGGTGACCAGAACTGCACACAGTATTCCAGCTGTGGCCTAACTAGCATTTTTTACAGCTCCATCATAACCTCCCTGCTCTTATATTCTATGCCTCGGCTAATGAAGGCAAGTATCCCATATGCCTTTTTAACCACCTTATCTACCTGTCCTGCTGCCTTCAGGGGTCTATGTACATGCACACCATGCTGATCCTCTGTCCTTCCTAGGGTCCTACCATTCATTGTGTATTCCTTTGCCTTGTTAGTCCTCCCAAAATGCATCACCTCACACTTTTCAGGGTTAAATTCCATTTGCCACTGTTCTGACCATCTAACCAACCCATCTATATCATCCTGTAAACATAGAAACATAGCAGATAGGAGCAGGAGTCGGCCATTCGGCCCCTTGAGCCCGCTCCGCCATTCAATGCGATCATAGCTGATCATCCAAATTCAGTACCCTGTCCCTGCTTTCTCCCCATATCCCTTGATCCCTTTAGCCTTAAGAAATATATTCAACTCCTTCTTGAATATATTTAATGAATTGACCTCTACTGCCTTCTGTGGTAGAGAATTCCACAGGTTCACCACTCTCTGGGTGAAGAAATTCCTCCTAATTTCTGTCCTAAATGACGTACCCCTTATCCTTAGACTGTGACCCCTGATTCTGGACTCCCCGACCATCGGGAACATCCTTCCTGCATCTAGTCTGTCCAGTCCTGTCAGAATTTTATAAGTTTCAATGCGATCCCCTCTCATTCTTCTAAACTCCAGCGGGTATAAGCCTAATCGACCCAATCTCTCCTTATACGTCATTCCTGCCATCCCAGGTATCAGCCTGGTGAATCTTCGCTGAACTCCTTCCATGGCAAGAACATCCTTCCTCAGATAAGGCGACCAAAACTGCACACAATACTCAAGATACGGTCTCACCAAGGCCCTGTACAACTGCAGCAAGACATCCTTGTTCCTATATGCAAACCCTCTCGCTACGAAGGCCTACATACCATTTGCCTTCTTAACCGCCTGCTGCACCTGCATGCTTACCTTCAGCAACTGGTGCACAAGGACACCCAGGTATCGTTGCACTTCCCCTTCTCCCAATCTATTGCCATTCAGATAATAATCTGCCTTCCTGTTTTTGCCACCAAAGTGGATAACCTCACATTTATCCACATTTTATTGCATCTGCCATGCTTCTGCCCAATCACCCAACCTGTCCAAATCATCCTGGAGTTTCTCGGCATCCTCCTCACAGCACACACGCCCACCCAGCTTTGTGTCGTCTGCAAACTTGGAGATATTACATCTAGTTCCTTTCTCTAGATCATTAATATATGTTGTAAATAGCTGGGGTCCCAGCACCAATCCCTGCGGTACCCCACTAGTCACTGCCTGCCACTCGGAAAAAGACCCGTTTATTCCAACTCTTTGCTTTCTGTCTGCCAACCAGTTCTCTATCCAAGTCAATACCTTGCCCCCAATCCCATGTGCCTTAACTTTACACGCTAATCTCTTATGCGGGACCTTATCAAAAGCCTTTTGAAAGTCCAAATACACCACATCCACTGGTTCTCCCTTATCTATTCTATCAGTTACATCCTCAAAAAATTCCAGTAGATTAGTCAAGCATGATTTACCTGTAGCCTGAGGCATTCCACCAATTTTTGTGTCATCTGCGAATTTACTGATCATACCTCCTACATTCATATCTAAATCATTAATGTATGCTACAAACAGCAAAGGACCCAGCACCGATCCCTGCGGTACACCACTGGACACAGGCTTCCAGTCACTTCTGGCTGGAGCGGAGATCACCTCTTACAGACGGTAGGTACGGCAGGGAATTCAGGACCAGAGTAATCTCCTGGACTAGTTTTGATTGCCTAGATGGAGTGGAGAGGAATTTCCCAGATTTCTTTCCTCAAAGTGGCCTGGGTTATTGCCTCTCCCAGGAGGTTCTGGGTGGGGTGGGGTGGGGAGTGTATATATTGTGATACACAAGGTATTGTAATTGTGTGGTGACAGGCTCGATGGACCAGAGGGTCTTTTCCTGTCCGTCATTGTTCGTATGCTCGTCTTTTCTGCCAGCTCACTGGAATATTTCAGATGTTTGCACATGACTTCCTTGTCTTTGGAGGACAGATTGAATGCACACTCTATCAGATGGAGCTCAGGCTATCAACTAACAGGTCAATTTATTTCGCATTAAACAGGTAAATGAACAGTACTCGTTACAAACAGTACATTTATAACAGTTACAACATACCTTGTGCCTCACGATACATATAATCCCCACCGTACCCAAAACCAGGTGCTCTCCTGGTAGTTGCAAGAAAACAGATAAAAACCCGAGCCAATCTGGAGGGGAAAAATGTGGGAAATCTGGGCGATCAAAACTACTCCGAGAGCTCACTCTGGCCCTGAATTTCCTGCAGTACCTGCCTTCTGTAAGAGGTGATCTCCGCCCCAGCCAGAAGGAATTCAGTGAAACAGCGTCCACCGCACGAACCGGCAGCCTGTTCCAGAGGTCCAGTATTCTCCGGGAAAAGAACCACCTCCTGACAGCTCGCCTTACAACTTAAAATTGTGACACTAATACAAAAGCAAAATGCTGCGGCTGCTGGAAATCTGAAACAAAGACAGAAAAGTGCTGGAAACGCTCAGCGGGTCGGGCAGCATCTGTGGAGAGAGAAAAACAGACTTAACGTTTCAGCTCGATGACCTGTCATCAACCTGAAACGTTAACTCTGTTTCTCTCTCCACAGACGCTGCCCGACGTGCTGAGCGTTTCCAGTATTTTCTGTTTTTATTTCAGATTGTGACCCCTGGTTCTCCCTAAACTATTTAATTGGAACAAACTCTCCAATCGAACACAATTTGCTTTCTTCATCATCTTTGCTATATTGTTTATGTTACTTATTCACCCATCACCCCTGTGCTCGCTGACCTACATTGGCTCCCAGTTAAGCAACGCCTCGACTTCAAAATTCTCATCCTTGTTTTCAAATCCCTCCATGGCTTCCTCGTCCCCCACTATCTCAGTAATCTCCTCCAGGCCCACAACCCCCTGCGATATCTGTGCTTCTATAATTCTGCCCTCTTTAGCATCCCTGATTTTAATCGCTCCACCATTGGTGGCCGTGCCTTCTGTTGCCTGGGCCCTAAGCTCTGGAATTCCCTGCCTAAACCTCTCTGCCTCTCTACCTCTCTTTCCTCCTTTAAGACGCTCCTTAAAACCTACCTCTTTATCTTTATGTGGCTCGGTGTCAAATTTGGTTTTTTTTGTCTTCTAATCCTCCTGTGAAGCGCCTTGGGACGTTTTACTACGTTAAAGGCGCTATATAAATACAAGTTGTTGTCGCTGGATAATTCTTTATTTTTTCATCTTAGAGATGACTTTGAACTGTTAATCCAATAAAATCAAAACTGATCCATTTTTATTAAGGGCACCTCTGGTGTAGAATCTACAAAACAGAACTGGGCCATTCGGCACCACCCTGTTCCCATAGCCCTTCCTCACTTTTATTTCCTCCACCTCTCCAATCTGAACTTGAATGTTGACCTAGTTTATGCCTCAACCACTAAATCTGGGAGTGAATCCCACAGCCTCACGACTCTCTGTGTGAAGAGGTTTCTCCTGCCCTCTGTTCTAAATCTCTTACATTTAATCTGGTATCGATGGCCCCTAATTCTGGACTCCTCAACGACTGGAAACAGTCTGTTTTGATCTACCCCGTCCCCTGATCACTCCAGTCATAACTTAAAAACAAAATATTATATCACCCCATATTTGGCAATGTTCTAATAAATAAAGACCCAACTATTCAAGTCTTTCTTCATACCAGACTGCATCCATGTAAATCTACCCTCAATATCCTGCCTATAGTGCGGAGCCGAATATGCTTCATGATACTCTAACTGAGATCACAGAAATACTGTGGCCATGACAGCAGGTCAGAGGCTGGGTATTCTGTGGCGAGTGTCTCACCTCCTGACTCTCTAAAGCTTTTCCACCATCTACAAGGCACAAGTCAGGAGTGTGTTGGCATACTCTCCACTTCAGAGCAGCGGAAGGCAGTTAATTAGGGAAACTAGATTAAACTGGTTTTCCTGTAGCAGAGCTCAGCCAGCTCCTTTGTTTCAGGGCCTATAAAAACAGGCTTTGCAGTGTGGTTTGAACAGGGTGCTGGAGTTGGGTGAGTGAGGGAATTAGGTGAGGAGTGGAAAGAGGAGCTTCCTTGCTTCACCTTTGCTTTTACTAACTTTTCACTCTGTAGGAATTGGTTCTTACTTTACACCAAGGAAAGAGTCTGAGAGCAGGAGCAGTCAAACAACAACAACTGCAAAACCACTAAAGTGACGTCACAACCAGGGAAGGAGCTGATTGGTAAGTAGGACCTGGTGAGTATTTCTACAATCCAGTCGTTAAAGTAAAGGGAAGGTCTCTAGTTTAGAGTAAGTAGTGTGTAAAGTGAAGTAAGGTCCCTAGTGTATTTAATATTCTTTAATTTAGAGGAAGTAAAGGGAGTAAATTAAGGGTAGGACATGGCAGGGCAGCTCGGCAGCGTGGAGTGCTCCTCCTGTGCTATGTGAGAAGTCAGGGACACTTTCATTGTCCAGGGCGAACACATGTGCAGGTAGTGTCTCCAGCTGCAGCTACTCGAAATCTGCGTTTCGGATCTGGAGCTGCGGTTGGAGTCACTGTGGAGCATCCGTGAGGCTGAGATCTACGTGGATAGCATGTTTAACGAGGTGGTCACACTGCAGGTAAAGAGTGCACAGGTAGGAAGGGAATGGGTGACCGCCAGACAGAGTAAAATAACTAGGAAGGTAATGCAGGAGTCCCCTGGGTCCATCTCCCTCTCCAACAGATTTTCCATTTTGGATACTGCTGGGGGAGATGGTTTCTTAGAGGATTGCAGCAAGAGCCAAGTCCATGGCACTATGAGTGGCTCAGCTGCACAGAAGGGGAGGAAAAAGAGTAGGAGAGCAAAAGCGATAGGGGATTCTATCGTAAGGGGAACAGATAGACGTTTCTGTGGCCACAGACGTGACTCCAGGATGGTATGTTGCCTCCCTGGTGCGAAGGTCAAGGATGTTACTGAGCAGCTGCAGGACATTCTGAAGGGGGAGGGTGAACAGCCAGAGGTCATGGTCCATATCGGTACCAACGAAGTAGGTAGAAAGAGGGATGAGGTCCTGCAAGCAGAATATAGGGAGCTAAAAAATAAATTAAAAAGCAGGACCTCGAAGGTAGTAATCTCAGGATTACTCCCAGTGTCGTGTGCTAGCGAGAGCAGAAATGGGAGAATAGACCAGATGAATGCATGGCTGGAGAGATGGTGTAAGAAGGAGGGGTTTAAATTCCTCAGGCATTGGGACCGATTCTGGGGAAGTTGGGACCTGTACAAGCTGGATGGATTACACCTCGGCAGAACCGGGACCAATATCCTCGCAGGGGGGTTTGCTAGTGCTGTTGGTAAGGATTTGAACTAGTTTGTCAGGGGGCTGGGAACCTAAATGGGGGCCCAGCACAGAGAGAAACAAAGCTGGAAGTGCAAGTTAGAAAAGTAGTTAGCAAAACTAGTAGGGAGCAAAAACAAAGGCCAACAGTAAAGAGGGTCAAAGTGCAGAAAAATATTAATCAGGCAAAGTTGAAGGCACTTTATCTAAATGCAAGTAGCATTCACAACAAGGTGGATTAATTAATGGCACTAATAGAAGTAAATGGGTATGATGTAATTGCCATTACAGAGACATGGTTGCAGGGTAACCAAAGCTGGGAACTGAATGTTCCAGGGTACTCAACATTTAGGCAGGACAGACAAAAAGGGAAAGGCGGTGGCGTAGCGCTGTTAATAAGGGATGAGATCGGTACGGTAGAGATAAAGGCCTAGAAATTCAGTTGCTTGCGCCACCAGTTTGCACCCAAAGAGGCCACTCAGAGGCTTTAGCGCCACTGGCCACAACCACCGCGATATTTAGCGGGGCGCTAATGGCGGCGTTAGCCTGTAGCGCTGCGCCGCCACCAATGACGTCATCGGTGTGCGCAGCGCCCCGCTACCGCCCCGAGCGCCATATTAGGTCGCGCCCGCCTCTTCCGCGCCGGCCGCAAATAGCGACCGGTACACAGGGGCCTACCTGTGGCGGTAGTGGGGCGAGTTAAGGTGGAGGTGCGGCCGGCCGCTTTTTCGGTGGCCGCCTGTCCGCACCTCCGTCCCCGGCCTCCTACACCCCCCCCCCCCGCGGCATTGCCGGCTGTTTCCCGAGAGCCCGGCACTTCTCCTTGGTGCCGGGCTCATTTGCCGGCACTCGCGAGCGGGGATCGCGCTGTTGCAGGCACCTCCCCCTTAACAGTGGGAGGAAGGCCTGCAGTACCGCAACCTGCCGTGCCGCAGCGGGTGGCGCTGCGGCACTTTGCGCTCCGATATTCAGTTTCAGCGCCCCAAGCGGGGCGCCGAAAGCCTTGTTTAGCGGCCGGCTTCCATTTGGGGCGCTGAAACTGAATATCCCGATGGCGCAAGTGGCTCCGCGCGCAGCGGTAATTCCGGCGCCCAGGCGAGCTTGGCGCCCCAAACTGAATTTTTAGCCCAAAAGATCTTGGCTTGGCAGATCGTGATGTAGAACTGGAATCAGTTTGGGTGGAGCTAAGAAACAGCAAAGGGCGGAAAACATTGGTGGGAGTTGTGTATAGGCCACCAAACAGTAGTGGCAATGTAGGGCACAGTATCAATCAAGAAATTAGAAGTGCATTTAACAAGGGCAATATGGTAATCATGGGGGACTTTAATCGACATATTGACTGGCCAAATCAAATTACCACTAATGGTGTGGAGGACGAATTCTTGGAATGCATGCGAGATGGTTTCCTGGATGAGTATGTTGAGGAATCAGCCAGGGAACAGGCTATTCTGGATCTGGTACTGTGTAATGAGAAAGGGCTAATCAATAATCTTGTGGTAAAGGGGACTTTAGAGACAAGTGACCATAATATGATTGAATTTTGCATTAAGTTTGAGAGTGATGTGGTCCAATCTAAAACTAAGGTCTTCAATCTAAACAGATGAAACTACAAGGGTATGAGGAACAAGTTGGCCACGGTAGATTGGGAGACTACACTAAAAGGTATGAAGGTGGACATACAATGGCTAACATTCAAGGAAATAATGCATAATTTGCAACAAACATATATTCCTCTAGGGCATAAAAACCCAAAAGGAAAAGTGATCCAACCATGGCTAAGAAAAGAAATTAAAGCTAGTATTAAGTCAATGGAGGAAGCTTATAATGTTGCCAGAAAAAGCAGTCAGCCTGAGGATTGGGATCTTTTTAGAAATCAGCAAAGGGGGACCAAGAAATTGATAAAGAAAGGGAAAATGGAATATGAGCACAAACTAGCGAAAAATATAAAAACGGACTGTAAAAGCTTCTATAGGCATGTGAAAAGGAAAAGACTGGTGAAGGTAAATGTAGGTCCTTTACAGTCAGAGACGGGAGAATTTATAATGGTGAATGAGGAAATGGCAGTGAAATTAAATAAATACTTTGGCCTAGAAATTCAGTTGGGCGCGCCAGCCGTTAGCGCCTTAGGAGGAGTAGATCTCGAGCGCTAGGCGCTTAGCGCCCGGGCGCAGCGCGATCTGCGCCTCGCCCCAACTTCAGTAGACATTTAGCGCCGGCGCAAAGTCTTAGCGCGCGCCCTGCTGCGCACGCAGATCATGACGTCATTTCGTCATGCAACGCCCTTTGTGCGGCCGGAACCGGAACTTCACTCGCGCCGCCCCATTGTGTGCCGGGCGGCCCTAACGACTGTGAAGTGGAACGGTACACAGCCGAGGCGGGCCGCGAGGAGCGCAAATTAAAGGGCACTTACCCTGCACTATAAATGGCAGCCATTTTGCAGCATTCACTCTTGTGTAATGGTTTTTTGGAGAGAGACCAAGGAGGAGAGCTTACTGCTTTGGCCCAACACTAGGACAGGTATTTTTGGCTCAGGCCAGAGCTTAGCAATTATCTTTGCCTTCATTGAGATCTCAGTGTTTGCCAGCATATAATGGGGGCTGCATTGGGTGCCAACGCTGAGTTTCAGCCTTATGCCGGAAGGGCTTACAGACGCCGTGAGAGAGTGGCAGCCCTGGCTAGACGCAGAGGGGGCAACAGGCGTCGCCAAGTGAGGCCTTACCCACCCAGGGTATACCGCCAGCAGTCCTCCTATCTGACCATGTCTGCCGCGCAGTGTGTTAGGAGGCTGCGATTCAGAAGGGAGGTGGTTGCAGACATCTGCCAGCTGCTGCACAGAGATCTGCAGCCACAGCTGATGCGCAGGACGTCTCTGTCGGTGGCAGTGAAGGTGACGGTGGCTCTCAACTTCTATGCCACCGGCTCCTTCCAATCCGCTGCTGGGGACATCGCTAACATCTCCCATTTCGCCGTGCATTGCTGCATCCGCCAGGTGACCAATGCCCTTTTCAGAAGGAGACATCAATTCATCTCCTTCCCCATGACCCTGGACAAGCAGCAGCAGCGTGCAGTGGGATTTGCAAGAATAGCGGGCTTCCCCATGGTGCAGGGCGCCATTGACTGCACGCATGTGGCTTTGCGGGCACCTAGAGTCATAGAGTCATAGAGTTATACAGCACGGATAGAGGCCCTTCGGCCCATCGTGTCCGCGCCGGCCATCACGCCCTGTCTAATCTAATCCCATATTCCAGCATTTGGTCCGTAGCCTTGTATGCTATGGCATTTCAAGTGCTCATCCAAATGCTTCTTGAATGTTGTGAGGGTTCCAGCCTCCACAACCCTTTCGGGCAGTGAGTTCCAGACTCCAACCACCCTCTGGGTGAAAAAGTTCTTTCTCAAATCCCCTCTAAACCTCCCGCCCTTTACCTTGAATCTATGCCCCCTAGTTATTGACCCTTCTACTAAGGGAAAAAGCTCCTTAGTATCAATCCTATCTATGCCCCTCATAATTTTGTACACCTCAATCATGTCCCCCCTCAGCCTCCTCTGCTCCAAGGAAAACAAACCCAATCTGCCCAGTCTCTCTTCATAGCTGAAGCGTTCCAGCCCTGGTAGCGTCCTGGTGAATCTCCTCTGCACCCTCTCCAAAGCTATCACATCCTTCCTGTAGTGTGGCGACCAGAACTGCACACAGTATTCCAGCTGTGGCCTAACCAGTGTTTTATACAGCTCCATCATAACCTCCTTGCTCTTATATTCAATGCCTCGGCTAATGAAGGCAAGTATCCCATATGCCTTTTTTACCACCTTATCCACCTGTTCCGCCGCCTTCAGGGGTCTGTGTACTTGCACACCCAGATCCCTCTGACCCTCCGTCTTGCCTAGGGTCTTACCATTCATTGTGTATTCCCTTGCCTTGTTAGTCCCCCCAAAGTGCATCACCTCGCACTTTTCCGGGTTAAATTCCATTTGCCACTGTTCCGCCCATCTGACCAACCCATCGATATCGTCCTGCAGACTGAGACTACCCTCCTCGCTATTTACCACCCTACCAATTTTTGTATCATCCGCGAACTTACTGATCATACCTTTTACATTCATATCCAAGTCATTAATATAGACCACAAACAGCAAGGGACCCAGCACCGATCCCTGTGGTACCCCACTGGCCACAGGCTTCCAGTCACAAAAACAACCTTCGACCATCACCCTCTGCCTTCTGCCACTAAGCCAGTTTTTTATCCAACGTGCCAAGGCACCCTGGATTCCATGGGCTCTTACCTTCTTGACCAGTCTCCTGTGCGGGACTTTATCGAAGGCCTTACTGAAATCCATGTATACCACATCCACTGCGTTGCCCTCATCCACACACCTAGTCACCCCCTCAAAAAATTCAATCAAATTAGTCAGATATGATCTTCCCTTGACAAAGCCATGTTGACTATCCCTGATTAATCCTTGCCTCTCCAAGTGGAGACTGATTTTGTCCCTCAGAATTTTTTCCAATAATTTTCCCACCACTGATGTTAGGCTCACTGGCCTGTAGTTCCCCGGTTTTTCCCTACTCCCCTTCTTGAATAATGGAACTACATTAGCGGTTCTCCAGTCCTCTGGCACATCCCCTGTGGCCAGAGAGGTTCTGAATATGTGTGTTAGAGCCCCCGCAATCTCTTCCTTTGCCTCACACAGCAGCCTGGGATACATTTCGTCCGGGCCTGGGGATTTATCCATTTTTAGGCCTGCTATCTGGAGCATGCCGAGGATTACCGCAACCGGAAGGGCTACCATTCCCTCAACGTACAGCTGGTGTGTGACCACAGGCAGCGCATCCTAGCTGTCAATGCCCGCTTTCCAGGCAGCAGCCACGACGCCTTTATCCTGCGACAGACAACTGTGGCTGACATGTTCCAGGCACAGCCTCCCCCAAGAGGATGGCTTATGGGGGACAAAGGCTATCCTTTGTGTACCTGGCTCATGACCCCGCTCCACGCGCCCACGACCCCTGCTGAAGAGGCATACAACGAGAGCCATCAAGCGATTAGGAACATCAAAGAACAAACAATCGGCATCCTCAAGCAACGGTTCCGCTGTCTGGATCGCTCCCGGGGAGCCCTCCAGTATTCGCAGGAGCGAGTCTCCCAATTCGTCATCGTTTGCTGCATGCTGCACAACCTGGCTATCCGCAGGACTCAGGCACTGCCACCTCACGTTGGACCACCACCTCAGGAGGAGGAGCAGGAGGAGGAGGAGGATGAGGAGTACCAGCCCAGGAGGGAGGCAGAAGGTCCAAGGGCCGCCCGTCAGCGACTTATTGACCGTCACTTCTAGGCCCCCTGTCAGGGAATGGCTTGTGCCAATGAATGAACATGATTGCAGCCGCTCCGCAAGCCCTCAGCCGGTTAAGGCAACAAACACTTCAAAGATCAAACATGGACAATGTGAATAAATAAAATGGTTTATTGTACAAACTCAGGGCCCTTCCCACATGAAAACCAAAAACAGACGAAACCCCCAAAAAACACTCACACACATTACGCGCTCCCACAACCTGGAGAGGATTAACAAAACAGTGCAACAAAAATGGCCGTCATCCTCGGCCTTCGTAAAAAACAAACATCACATCCTCAGCCTTCAAAAAACAAACATCAAATTCTCGGCCTCAAAAAACAAACACAACTGCCCACACATTCTACTTTTTGGCCCGCGAGGGCGATGCCTTGGGCATCTTTGTGTGGCCCCTGCCCGCCCTGCTGCTCCTCCTCAAAGTGAGGCCATTGGCTGCTGCGAGGCTGGGGGCAGGCTCCTGAGGGGCACATGTCGTGACGGCAGATGCCCTTGGGGGTCGGCCTAGACGACGTCTGGCCGTCGAGGGGCCGGCTGGTGAATGCTGCAGCTGTGGCTGGCCAGCATCAGTCGCTGCAGCAGCTCCTGGCAGCTCCACTGGGGGAGTGGCAGTGGCGGCTGGAGGAATGGGGGCAAGCTGGCGGGTGGCAGGCGCTCGCTGGTTGCCTGAGACACTGGCACTCGCCTGGGCCAGCACTGCAGCATGCGCACCAATCTGCCGAGGGACAGACCGCTGTGCTGCTGCAGCGCGCCGGGTGCCCTGGCGATGCCTGGCTGACACAGCGAGTGTGGCAGCAGTGAGTGCCCGTGTTGACCTGTTCAGTGACCGCATCAGAGCAGCCAGTGACTGCACGGCACCACTGATCACCTGGCCAGTCGCTGCCAGAGCTGCCCTGAATTCCGCCCGACTCGCTGCCTGATCTGCCCGGAATTCCGCCCGACTGGTGGCCTCTGAGGGCCCGAACTCGGACACACTCCGAGACAGGGACTCGATGGCCTCAGGCAACCGTGCCACTACCCCCATGAGCTCCGTGTGCCGGCGCTCCGAGTCCGCGGACAAGTCCTCGATGCGGCGCATCTCCTCGGCGTTGGCCGTCTCCAGACCGGAGGCCGGACTCTCCCTCTGGGGAGAAGGCCGCCGAGCTGGCCGACCCTTCCTGCGTTGCTGGACGCCGCTGGGCCCAGCAATTGGACTCCCCTCCGACCCTTCCCCCCTCTGGGGAGAAGGCCGCTGAGCTTCCACCCCCCTCCCGCGTTTCTGCAGGCCGCTGGTCCCAGGAGCTACCCTCCCCTCCGACACTTCCCCCACGCTCCCCTCCAGGGAAGACGTGTCCCCTACATTGGCATGGGTTGCCACGGCTGAGGGTTCCCCTGATGGGCCGCCTTCCTCTTGCTCCTCCTCCTCCTCCTCTTCTGAGGGGCTGTCACTGGCAACTTCAGGGACCTCCACCTCACCATCTGAAAGCAGGAAGGCACAAGAGTAGCTTTAGAGTGAGGAGAGGGCGTCAGTGAGGGATGCATGAGTGGTGGCATTCAGCGCATTGGTCGGACAGTGGCAAAGGATGTAGATCTGATGCGCAAGTGGGACGAGAGAGGTCCAAAAGGTGATGTCCTTACCATTGGTGCCCAGAACAGGGTCGGCATCTCCAGATGCAATGGGCCCAGTCACCCGGGCACCCATGATGCGCTCCATGCGATGTTGCAGCTCGGTGAGCGGCTGGATCTGGGGGCCGCCTCCCCCGGTCGCATTCTGGCTCCTCTTATTATTGGCCAGCTTGGCCTGCAAGAGAAAGGACGGCCTCTAAGTACAGTGTGTAGCCCAGATCTTGTGTGCACTGCCTCCCATGGTGGAATAGCCTGGCCAGTGTGTAGCCCTGATCTTGTGTGCACTGCCTCCCATGGTCGAATAGCCTGGCCAGTTTGTTAAGTGCACAATGTGCAATTGATGTTCATGAGTGCCCCATAGCTGCTGCATGAGGGCTGGCCATTAGGGCTTTCAGGTCCCTTTGCCCGTAATGTGAGGTGCACATGCAAGGATGAGGAGGACACTGGAAAGGGTACTCACCCTGACAATCCTGGCGAGGTCATTCAGCTTTTTGCGGCATTGGACACCGCTCCTGGGGGCCTCGCTGTTGGATGACACCTTGGTGGCGACATGCCTCCAGGCTCTCCGGTAGACGCGGGCCGGCGGCTTCCTGCCATTGTCCGGAAACAAAATATGGCGTCTCTTCTCCACAGCACCAACCAGCACCCTCAGATCCATCTCTGAGAAGCGCTGCGCTCGTTCACGGGCCTTCTCCATGGTTTCAGGCGCTATTTGGGTTCAGCAGCAGTGTTCAGGCCTAGCTGGAGGGCTCCACTATCCAGGGCGTGGCAGCAGACCAAGTCGACCCTTCCCCCTTAAGAGCTGGCCGGCGCCAGGGTGTCTGCTGTCAATCAAGAAATGGCCGCACCTGCGCTGCACCCGGCCTCGACGCTATCGCTCAGCACCTCCGGCTTAGCACCTAAAGAGCGGCGTGCATCGCCAGTTTTAGCGCTCGAGCAAACTCTTAGGGCGAAGCTAATGAATATCGGGGAAGTGGCCTCGAATTTGCGCCGGGCGCAAACTTTAGCGGCCGCCCGACTTTACCGCCCCAAAAGTGGCTATAATGAATTTCTAGGCCTTTGTTTCTGTCTTCACGGAGGAAGAAACAAAAATCCTCCCAGAAATGCGAGAAAGCTAAGGGTGTGGCGAGAATGAGGAACTTAAAGAAATTACTATTAGTAAAAAAACAGTACTAGCAAAATTAATGGGACTAAAAGTCAATAAATCCCAAGGACCGGATGACCTACATCCTAGGGTTTTGAAGGAGGTGGCCATTGGGATAGTGGATGCATTGGTTGTCATCTTCCAAAATTCTATCGATTCTGGAACAGATCCTGCAGATTGGAGGATAGCAAATGTAACCCCGCTATTTAAGAAAGGAGGGGGAGAGAAAATGGGGAACTACAGACCTGTTAGCCTCACATCAGTAGCTGGGAAAATGCTGGAATCTATTATAAAGGATGCAATAAGTGGGCACTTAGAAACTAATAGTAAGATTGGGCAGTGTTAACATGGATTTATGAAAGGGAAATCCTGTTTAACAAACTTTTGGGGTTCTTTGAGGATGTAACTAGTGGAGTAGACAAAGGGGAACTGGTAGATGTGGTGTATTTGGATTTTCAGAAGGCCTTTGATAAGGTCCCACACAAGAGGTTGGTGAACAAAATTAGGGCACATGGAATTGGGGGTAATATACTAGCATGGATTGAGAATTGGTTAACAGACAGAAAACAAAGAGTAGGGATAAACAGGTCTTTTTCAGGATGGCAGGCTGTGACTAGTGGGGTACTGCAAGGATTGGTGCTTGGGCCCCAGCTATTCACAATCTATATCAATGATTTGGATGAGGGGACTAAATGTAACATTTCCAAATTTGCTGATGATACAAAGCTAGGTGGCAGTGTCAGTTGTGAAGAGGTTTCAAGGGGATCTCGACAGGCTCAGTGAGTGAGTGAGAACATGGCAGATGGAATATAGGCCTAGAAATTGAGTTGACGCCGCGCCAGGGCTTTAGCGCCGGAAATTTAGCGCCGGCGCTAATTCCCTTGCGCGCGCCAAAAATTCAGTAGCGCCGCGCCCAGACGGCTGCCGGCGCTACTGGCGGGCGTGAGCGCCTCCCAATGGGCGCTGAGTGCCGAATTGCGGCGCTAATCCGGCGCTGCGGCACCCGATGCGGTGCGGCAGGCTGGGGAAGTGCAGGCCTCCTCCTTCAGTTAAGGAGGAGCTGCCTGCACCCGCCCGCTGTCCGTTCAAATATTGAAAAAATGAGCCCGGCACCTCGGACAAGTGCCGGGCTTGCAGGCCAGACGCATCTGTTCCGCGGGGGGGGGGTGGAGGAGTCCGGGGAGGGAGGTGCGGGCAGGCAGCCGACGGGAAAGCGGCCGGCCGCCGCGCGACCTTAATGCGCCGGCGCTAACTCGGGGAAGACTCGGTTGCCAGAGTCTTAGTTGCGGCTGCCACGGGCGAGGCGGCCGCAACTGAATTTCGGCGCTGGGGCCCGTCGGCATGGCAACCGGGACGCTGCGCACACCGATGACGTCATCGGTGCCGGCGCAGCGCTACCGGCTTAACGCCGACGGAAGGGCCCCACTCAATTTCCCAACTGGCCATAACTCCGGCGCTAGGCCCTCTAGCGCCTCAAATGCGGCGCTAAGGCTACTCAATTTCTAGGCCATAATGTGGATAAATGTGAAGTTATCCACTTTGGTAGAAAAAACAGAAAGGCAGAGTATTTCCTAAAATATGAAAAATTGGAGAATGCAGATGCTCAAAGGGACCTGGGTGTCCTTGTACATGAGTCACTGAAAGTAAATATACAGGTGCAGCAAGCCACTAGGAAGGCAAATGGTATGCTGGCCTCCATTACAAGAGGATTTGAGTACAGGAGTAAAGAAGTCTTACTGCAATTATATAGGGCCTTGGTGAGACCACACCTGGAGTATTGTGTACAATTTTGGTCTCCTTACCTAAGGAAGGATATACTTGCCATAGAGGGAGTGCAACAAAGGTTCACGAGATTGATTCCTGGGATGGCGGACTGTTGTATGAGAAGCGATTGAGTAAACTGGCCCTGTATTCTCTTGAATTCAGAAGAATGAGAGGGGATCTCAATGAAGCATACAAAATTATTACAGGGCTTGATATGGTGGATGCTGGGAGAATGTTTCCCTTGGCTGGGGAGCCTAGAACCAGGGGCCACAGCCTCAGGATAAAGGGTAGGCCATTCAGGACTGAGATGAGAAGAAATTTCTTCACACAGAGGGTGGTGAATCTTTGGAATTCTCTACCCCAGGGGGATGTGGAGGTTCAGTCATTGCGTATATTCAAAACTGAAGTCGATAGATTTCTGACTAGGAAAAGCATCAAGGGATATGGCGATAGAACCGGTGAATGGAGTTGAGGCAGAAGATCAGCCATGATCTCATTGAATGGCGGAGCAGGTTCAAAGGGCCGAATGGCCTACTCCTGCTTCTATTTCTTATGTTCTTTTTGCCTGGATGAGTGCAGCTCCAACAACACTCAAGAAGCTCGACACCATCCAAGACAAAGCAGCCCGTTTGATCGGCACCCCATCGACCACCTTAAACATTTACTCCCTCCACCACTGGCACACTGTGGCTGCAGTGTGTACCATCTACAAGATGCACTGCAGCAACTCACCAAGGCTTCTTTGGCAGCACCTCCCAAATCTGCAACCTCTTCCACCTAGAAGGACAAGGGCAGCAGGCACATGGGAACGCCACCACCTCCAAGTTCCCCTCCAAGTCACACACCATCCTGACTTGGAAATATATCACATTCCTTCATCGTCGCTGGGTCAAAATCCTGGAAGTCCCTCCCTAACAGCAATGTGGGAACACCATGACCACACGGACTGCAGCGGTTCAAGAAGGCAGCTCACCACCACCTTCTCAAAGGCAGCTAGGGATGGGCAATTAATGCTGGTCTTGCCAGGAATGCCCACTTCCCAGGAATGAATAAAACAAATGATATTTGGACTTTCAGTGGATCAAGGGATATGGGAATTGGGCAGGAAAGTGGAGTTGAGGTCGAGGATCTGCCCTGATCTTATTGAATGGCGGAGCAGGCTTCAGGGGCCGTATGGCCTACTCCTGATCCTAATTCTTATGTCCTTATGTAATGAGACTTACTCATTCCTGCAGCCAAAACCCCCCAACCTGATTACCTCAAAATATGGCGTGCTGAGAATCAAGGTCACAGACAACGCATCTGGCTTCATGACCTATGCACCATGACCTCCACCACCTGGAAGGACAAAATGCAGCCCGTGCATGGGAAAACCATGACCTCCAAGTTCCCCTCCAAGTCACACACCCCCATCCTGACTTGGACATATATCGGCCGTTCCTTCATCGTCGCTGGGTCAAAATCCTGGAACTCCGTCCCTAACAGCTCTGTGGGAGCACCTTCACCACACGGACTGCAGAGGTTCAAGAAGAAGATGGCTCACCACCACCTTCTCAAGGGCAACTGGTGATGGGCAATAAATGCCGGAATTGCCAGCAATGCCCACTTGAATTAAAAAAATTGCATTAAGTATTCATACACGGTAGAATTTCAGGGCCAAAGATTATATGCTGCTTTTGTTGCATGTCACAGAATCATAGCATCATACAGCAGAGAAAAGGAGGCCATTCGGCCCATCGTGCCTGTGCCGGCTCTTTGAAAGAGCTCTCCAATTAATTCCACTCCCCCCTGCTCTTTCTCTGTAGCTCTGCAAATCTTTCCTTTTCAAGCATTTATCCAATTCCCTTTTGAAAGTTGTTAAGTCTGTGTGTTCCAGTTATGGTTAATATGAATCACTGCACACAGACCACAAGAATAACTTTAACAGGTCTTTACTAGTCGAAGGTCAGGGCTGAACTGAATACAATATTATTACACTGTGCTTATATACCGGTGTGGTCACCACCGGTATTACGTATACAGCAGCCAAAGAAAGTAGTACCTTTCTTAAGGTGGACCAGGCTTAAGTTCTCTTAAGGTGGAACAGGTTACATACACCACAATCCTCCCTTTTTAGCTTAACAGTCATATCCCCAAATAAACATAACATATATACATATATAACTTCAGGTATAACAGTTCAAAGGTTCAGTCTCTCAGGAGGCTTTCTGATTCGGCTTGGATAACGCCTTTCAGTGGTCTCTGATTCTTGTTGTTGAGGTGCCTCCTCTAGTTGTTTGCCAATGTATTGGGTGTCATCATCATCAAATACATTCTCGGCCGAGGTAGATGCTTTAGGTTCATGAACGTCTTCCACAGTTGTCTCTGTCACAACCATGGGTTCGACCCTTGCTCTCGACACTACCAGTTGATCCGCATGACGCCTTATCACATTATGACCAACATCTACGGTGTACATCAGAGGTCTTTGTCTGGCCCGGATTGTTCCGGACTGCCATTTGTCGTTTCCATAGCCCCTTGCCATCACTGGTTGTCCTACGTCGAAAGTTCGAGTGGTCTTGCTGTTAATATGCCGAAACTGTTTGTTTTCCACTTCCCTCCGCACATTTGGTTTTAACAAGTCCAACTTGGACCGCAACCTCCTGTTATAAAACATCATAGCAGGACTTTGGTTAGTCACGGCATGATCGGCGTTTCTATATGACATCAGGAACTTATCGACCTTGTGTTGCAGTGGAATCTGACCATCATTCATGGCCTTAATAGCCTTTTTGAATATCTGGACAAATCTTTCAGCCAACCCGTTTGTCGCCGGATGATATGGGGCAGAGGTATAATGTTTAACTCCATTCTTCTTTAAGAATTGTTTGAATTCTTCCGATACAAACTGTGGTCCGTTGTCCGAACAGATCTGTTCTGACAATCCGTTCCTTGCGAATATTGTTCTTAACACCGCAATTGTCTTTTCTGAAGTAGTGGTATTCATCTTGATGACTTCTGGCCATTTGGAATGTGCGTCCACCGCGATTAGGAACATGGAGTCCATGAATGGACCAGCAAAGTCAATGTGTACGCGTTGCCATGGGGCTGAAGGCCATTCCCATGGGTGTAGCGGTGCAATCGGAGGTGCATTTTGCACTTTTTTGACACCCAGCGCAGCTTTTCGTTAACTCCTCAATCTGTTGGTCAATACCCGGCCACCATACGTAAGCCCTAGCAAGACTTTTCATTTTAACTCCCCCCAGATGACCTTCATGTAGTTCTTTTAAAACTCTTTCCCTTAACTTGGGAGGAATAATCACTCTTGTCCCGTACATCAAAGTACCATGGCAGACGGACAGCTGGTCTCGCCTTGCCGAGAATGCCGGTAACAGAGGATCACCCCGTGTTGGCCATCCTTTCACTGTCACCTCGTAGACTCTGGACAGTGTCGGGTCATTCCTGGTTTCTCTTTCAATACTTGCGTTGGTGACAGGTAAACACTCGATAATGGTCGAATGAAATAACTCAACAGGATCAACTTCCGTCGTGTCTTCATCTTCAGGTAGTGGCAGGCGCGACAGGCCATCAGCATTGCCATGCTGTTTCGTACCTTTGAATTCTATCTGATATTGATGTGCCCCTAAGAAAAGAGACCATCTCTGGAGACGCTGTGCTGTCATCACCGAAACACCCTTCTTAGGGTTAAAAATGGACACCAACGGTTGATGGTCCGTCAGAAGTGTGAATTTTTGGCCCTGTAGGTAATGATTAAACTTCTTCACTCCCCATGCAAGGCTAAGGGCCTCCCTATCGATCTGCGCATAGTTGCGCTCAGCGGAGGTGAATGATCTGGATGCAAACGCGACTGGCCTTTCCGTGCCATTTGGCAATTTATGTGAGAGTACGGCCCCAATACCATATGGAGAAGCATCACAAGCCAACCGAATAGGCAGTGTCGGGTTGAAGTGAGCCAACACTTCCTCTGAGGTGATCAATTCTTTGCTTTTGCGAAATGCCTTCTTACAGTTTTCGCCCCAGTCCCATGGTACCCCTTTCTGTAAAAGAGCGTTCAACGGATGCAGCACCGTGGATAGATTTGGCAGAAATTTATGGTAGTAGTTAATTAATCCTAGAAACGACCTCAACTGAGAGACATTCTCCGGAGCGGAAGCCTTTACAACTGCCGCTATCTTGTCAGGAGACTTATGAAGCCCCTCCCGGTCAATGACATGACCACAGTACGAGATCCGCTTCTGGAAGAACTCACATTTCTGCCGATTTACCCTAAGTCCATACTCTTTCAGTCTGTTGAGCACCAGTTCCAAGTTAGCGAGATGCTGTTCATCACCATCACCTGTGATCAGAATGTCATCCAGGTAACATTGTGTGCCTGGAATTCCCTGTAATACCTGCTCCATGGCCCTCTGCCAAATTGCTGGAGCCGATGCCACAGCAAAAACCAGCCTATTGTACCGGTACAACCCTCGATGCGTGTTGATCGTGAGGTATTGGCGTGACTCTTCTTCAACCTCCATCTGCAAGTACGCCTGCGCCAGGTCTATCTTGGTGAAGTGTTTCCCGCCAGACAGTGAAGCGAAAATATCCTCAATCCGTGGAAGCGGATACTGCACTGTGTGAAGCACCGGATTAACGGTGATCTTGAAATCTCCACAGATGCGAACCTTCCCTGGATCTCCTGGCTTATTGTTCGCAGGACGTTTCATAACGGGAACAATGGGCGTAGCCCACTCACTCCAATCTACTTTAGACAGTACCCCTGAACGTTCTAGTGCTTCCAGCTCCGCTTCAACCGCAGGTCGTATTGCATAGGGAACCGGTCTGGCTTTAAAAAATTTTGGTTGTGCATGTTCATCAATCTTGATGTTTGCCGTAATTCCTCTCAGTGTTCCCAGTCCCGGCTGGAACACCTCTTTAGCCTCATCCAATATTCTGGACAATCGTTTAGGTTTGACAGCTGTTTCCCCGGAATCTACGGTTAGTGCTTTCAAGGAGTGCCAGTCCATATTCATTTTCCTAATCCACTCCCGTCCTAGTAGTGGTGGACCTCCTTCAGGTAGCACATATAAGTCCATTACTTGGCTTCCTTCGCCCTTGTGGACCACTTCTACCTCTATTTTTCCGATGGGGTACACTCTTTGCCCCGTGTACGTTTTCAATATAATCTCCGTATCCTGTAAGGGAATATGTTGGAATAACCTTCTGTAATCTTTCTTATTCATGACCGTCAATGCCGATCCAGTGTCCAATTCCATTTTTACTTGGACTCCTGCAATCTTAAGAGTGACCCAAATTGTCTGGAGGTCTGTATCCTTACCAACGTTGTGTATTCTTAAGCTATCCAGTTCATTACTGCTAGCGTCTGAATCTGACTTCTGTTCAGTCAAACTGTTCTTTGTCACCTTGTGTACCTTTGCATATTTTCCTTGCGGTGACTTTTTATTGCTGGTCTTCTTTCCTGACCGGCATACTTTAGCTATGTGGCCAAACCTGCCACACGTTCTGCATTCTTGGTTTTTAAACCAACACTGGTTCTGATCGTGCGTTGCCTTTCCACAACGATAACATTTGACAGAACTCAAACCCAATTTGTTTGTACCGAGTTCCGGTGGCCGTAGTTGCATTACTGCCGTGCCTCTCGCTGCGGCCTCGTGTGCTGCTGCCATAGTGACCGCCCTCTCGAGAGACAGCTCATTCTCCTCGAGCAGTCGCCTTTGTGTATCCTGTTTAAATAAACCACACACAAATCTATCTCGAAGTGCCTCTGTCAGTCCCGTTCCAAACTGACAATATATTGCTAGCTTACGTAATTCCATCAAATATTCAGCATTGCTTTCATTTTGCCGCTGTCTTCTATCGTAAAATTTAAATCGTTCCGCTAGCATCAGCGGCGTGGGGCTAAGATGATTTTTTAGGACAGTAACAATCTGTTCGAACGTCTTATCCGCCGGTTCATCTGGTGATAACAGGTGTTTCAATTGCCCGTATGTCTTCGCACCCATTAAGTTTAGTAATGTTAGTGCTTTATCTGTCTCAGGAATTTTATTTGCCTTACAATAGTTTTGTATGCGTTCTACATACATAGCCCAGTCTTCTATATCACTGTCGAAGGCATTAATGTTCCCATGTTTAGGCATCCTTGCAATCTTCTTGAGAACAAAAAAAAAAAATTCTCTTTTATTTTAAAATGGCGGTTTCCCGCGCTTGTCTTCTTCCCCTGCCTACGAAAATGGCGGCTTCCCGCGTTTGCCTTTCTCCCCCGCTGGCTGTAATGGCGATTGCCGTATTGCTGCCATTCGCGCCTCCCCAGCAGTTCTCAATTCGTGCCTCCCAGCCCCTCTTGCAGTCCGGTCCTTTCCACCGGCTGCGGCTGAGTTCTCCGCAGTTTTTTTTTTTTTTTTTCTCCCGCACCTTACGCTGTCCCGGTCGCTGCGCCTCGCGGCCTCGGTAGCTGCCTGGCCTTTTTCACCGGTCGCGGTCGAGCTCTCTCTCGACGCTGTTGCGTCTCCCAGCCCGCTTGCAGCCCGGTCTTTTACACCGGCTGCATTTGCATTCACCGCGGCTTCCGTGCCTTACGCTGCCCCAGTCTCAGCGCCTCTGGCCCCGACTTCTGTCCGGCTCTTTTCCCCGGCCGCGGTCGAGTTCTCCGCCCTTATATCCTCCGTTTTCCCTCCCCTACTCCACAGCCAACGTGGCCGACTTGCTGCTCGTCGCTGATCGGCTTACCCACCACCGTGGTAGAAGGGATGATCACTGCCTGTCGCTGATGGAAGGCTTCGAGTCAGGATTCTTCCTTTGCTCTTCAGACCCGAGTCTTTTCTCAGCAGGATGATGAGGGCGGATGCCTCTTCTCGACGCCCGTTAAACTGCCTTGGATGTATCTCTGCCGCAGGGTAAGATCGTACTCGTCGCCACTGTTAAGTCTGTGTGTTCCAGTTATGGTTAATATGAATCACTGCACACAGACCACAAGAATAACTTTAACAGGTCTTTACTAGTCGAAGGTCAGGGCTGAACTGAATACAATATTATTACACTGTGCTTATATACCGGTGTGGTCACCACCGGTATTACGTATACAGCAGCCAAAGAAAGTAGTACCTTTCTTAAGGTGGACCAGGCTTAAGTTCTCTTAAGGTGGAACAGGTTACATACACCACAAAAGTTATATTGAATCTGCTTCCACCGCCCTTTCAGGCAGCGCGTTCCAGATCACAACAGCTCGCTAAGCACTGCTTGGGTGAGTAGGTAGAATGCTATCGCTTTAAGACAATTGAGATTATTCTCACCCAGTAGCATTGTTTAATGAAGAGGTACAGCACTGGTAATCAGTTTTATTTCCCCTATTCAAGCTCTGGGGAGTTTCATTTCCTCTGGTTTACCTTGCTATTGATTTTATAATTGTATATGCGGCATTCAGTTCCCCTATCACCATCCCAATGTGCTGAGGTCAACTCTGATGAACTAACGATTACATCAACGACTGCAGCTCAGGTGAACTTGTTTTAAATTTACTTTTATGTTCATTGTATGCACAGTTCGGCTACAGACCAAAGCACTTTCTCAAAGTGGACCATCTGTCCTTCTGTCTGAAGTTAGCTCTGTGCCGGTAATTTCCTGATCTCGAGCTGCTGGTGGGGAGCCTCACCCCTCAGAAGCACTTACCAGAATTTTTGCATGCATGGTTTCATTGTGGGGAAAAAAGAGTTACGCGTCATTTGTTTTCAGTTGGCAGAAAACGTTTGAAGGTTAGAATAGTTCCTGGACAAGCTTTGCCATAGGGTGGCTGGGTATTGGTCATAACCTATTGCTTGTTGTATAGCGAATTATTTATTTCAGCTGTGGGATGAGAGATAGGGAGCTCCCCAGAGGGAGTGGGGAAATTCAGAGACATTTTGTGGCCTTTTCATAGAAACATAGAAGATAGGAGCAGGAGTAGGCCATTCGGCCCTTCGAGCCTGCTCCGCCATTCAATGAGATCATGGCTGATCATCCAAATTCAGTACCCTGTCCCTGCCTTCTCCCCATACCCCTTGATCCCTTTAGCCTTAAGAAATATATCCAACTCTTTCTTGAATATACTTAATGAACTGGCCTCCACCGCCCTCTGTGGCAGAGAATTCCACAGGTTCACCACTCTCTGGGTGAAGAAATTCCTCCTCATTTCAGACCTAAATGGCTTACCCCTTATCTTTAGACTATGACCCCTGGTTCTGGACGCCCCGGCCATCAGAAACATCCTTTCTGCATCTAGTCTGTCCAGACCTGACAGAATTTTATAGGTTTCGATGAGATCCCCTCTCAATCTTCTAAACTCCAGTGAGTATGAGCCCAATCGACACAATCTCTCCTCATACGTCATTCCTGCCATCCCAGGTATCAGCCTGGTGAATCATAGCGTTACAGCGTGACAGAGGCAGGGGCTCCTCCTTGTACTCTCACTTAAATGTCACTGGGGGTCGATTTTGACTCTCTTCGCCGGGCGTTAATGGGGGGACAGTGATATCCTCAGAATGGGGTCGGTAATGACGTCGGTAATGGGGGTCGGTAATGAGGGTCGGGAGGCTCACCGTCCCATTAACACCGGCGATGAGACAGGCTCCATAGTGAAATGCGGCCTTCCACCAGGAGTCCAAAATGCCCGCCTGTTTCAGGCAATAGAAACATAGAAACATAGAAGATAGGAGCAGGAGTAGGCCATTCGGCCCCTCGAGCCTGCTCCGCCATTCAATGAGATCATGGCTGATCATCCAAACTCAGTACCCTGTCCCTGCTTTCTCCCCATATCCCTTGATCTATTTAGCCTTAAGAAATATATCCAACTCCTTCTTGAATGTATTTAATGAACTGGCCTCAACTGCCTTGTGTGGTAGAGAATTCCACAGGTTCACCACTCTCTGGGTGAAGAAATTCCTCCTCATCTCAGTCCTAAATGGCTTGCCCCTTATCCTTAGACTGTGACCCCTGGTTCTGGCCCCTTTTAACGTGGTAATCGGGGTCCTATGACGTAAATAGGACCCAGCTTGCCATTTTTGATCAGAACCGGTTGGCGCCTGTGCCATGCTCACTCCAGTCAGTCCCACGGGTGATAGAAGAGAAGAAGGTCGGTAAGAAATTCTATTTATTCACCACATTCCCTACATGACCCCTCACTATTTCTTCTCCCATTGAGAAAAATAAGAGTGCAAGTGCATAGAATCTAGAACCAGGGGTCACAGTCTCAGGATAAGGGGTCGGCCATTTAGGACTGAGATGAGGAGGAATTTCTTCACTCAGAGGGTGGTGAATCTTTAAATTCTCTACCCCAGAGGGCTGTGGCGGCTCAGTGATTGAGTATATTCAAGACAGAAATCGATAGATTTTTAGGCAATAAGGGAATCAAGGGATTTGAGAATGAGGCAGGAAAGTGGAGCTGAGGTAGAAGATCAGCCATGATCTTATTGAATGGCGGAGCATTCTCAATTAAGGCCTACTCCTGCTCCTATTTCTTATGTTCTTATGTTCTGATATAATCATCCTCAGGTCACACTGTGGTCTTCTGGCCCTCCTGTGGTCCCAAGCAGGCAGCATGTGCTGGACAGAAGAACATAGGAACAGGAGGAGGCCATTCAGCCCTTCGAGCCTGTTCTGCCATTCTATTAGATCATGGCTGATCACAGAGTCAACCTTGAAGGTTGTGGGTTCAAGTCTCCCTCCAGAGACTCGAGCATAAAGTCTAGGGGGAGGCTCTCCAGTGCAGTACTGAGGGGGTGCTGCACTGTCGGAGGTGCCGCATTTCGGATGAGGCCCCGTCTGCCCTCTCAGGCATATGTTAAAGATCCCGCTCATGGCACTATTTGAAGAAGAGCTGGGTAGTTCTCCCCTGGGGCCATATTTATCCCTCAACCAACATCACTAAAAAAATCAGATTATCTGATTATTTATCTCATGGTTGTTTGTGGGAGCTTGCTGTGCACAAATTGTTTGCCGCGTTTCCTACATTACAACAGTGACTCCACTATAAAAAGTGTTTCATTGTCTGTAAAGCTCTCCGGGACTTCCTGAGGTCGGGAAAGGCGCTATAGAAATGCACGTTCTTTCTTTCTGCACCTCAACTCCAGTTTCAGATAGATCTGTCGTACTTTACATTTAAGGCTCTCACTTCACCGTGACTGCTGGCAAATTGTGGGAAATGCCCAGTTGTCCTTCAAATCTAAATTAATAATCACTCCCCCCTTTCATTATATTAAAAAGATACAGCACCTCTTTAATCCCCAGTGTGTACCATCTACAAGATGCACTGCAGCAACTCGCCAAGGCTTCTTCGGCAGCAACTCCCAAACCCGCGACCTCTTCCACCTAGAAGGACAAGGGCAGCAGGCGCATGGGAACACCACCACCTCCAAGTTCCCCATCAAGTCACACACCATCCTGACTTAGAAATATATATCAGCCGATCCTTCATTGTTGCAGAGTCAAAATCCTGGACCTCCCTCCCTAACAGCACTTTCACCACACGGACTGCAGCGGTTCAAGAAGGCGGCTCACCACCACCTTCTCCAGGGCAATAAATGCTGGCCTTGCCAGCGACAGCCACATCCCATGAACAAATTAAACAAAAAACTGGTAAACAAGCAGAGAAAAGACATGGCTACTGTTAAGTCCATGAATGATTGAGACACGGACTAGCAGGAGTGAAAACAAACAGATCTTTACTGGTGGAAGTCCATAACGAAACTAAACAACAGAGGCTCTCTAGTGCCTTTTATACAGGGGTGGTCACTGCCGGTACTGCAGTCTGAGACCAGTTATTCTCTTAAAGGTACATACACAACAATTCCTCCCCTTTTAGATAAACAGTACAAAACATTCATTTAACAACTAAATGATAACGAATTACAATCACAATTACTGTTGCTAGATACATTGGTTAAGTTTAAGCAATTATAAGTTCAGTCTTTGAGGAGGCTTCCTGATTCTGTCTGGATAACACCTCTTTGGGGTAACAGGTTCTTCTGGCAATGTTGAGTCGGAATCAATGTCGTTGTTTGGTTCATCTGCTTCCAATATTATCGGTTCTGTGGTAGCTGCAATTGGAACGTCGATTTCATTACCAGGTGTATCAGATCGTGGTGTGGAGTTGACGTTTTCCAGTGACTCTAGAATCTGGTCAGCATGGCGTCTTACAATGCTCTCCCCAACGTCCACGGTATACATGAGAGGTCCTTGTCGTGTACAAATCGTTCCTGGCTGCCATTTCTCAGTGCGGTAGTCCCGGGCCAAAACTGGTTGCCCTATCTTAAAACTCCTGGTCGGCCTTTCATTCATATTCTGAAACTGCCTGTTCTCCACATCTCTTCGGACGTTTGGCTTAACCAAATCCAAGCGGCATCGTAGTCTTCGATTGAAGAACATCATGGCTGGAGTTTGGTTGGTAACCGCATGTGTCGCATTCCGGTAGGCAAACAAGAAGTTGTCCACCTTGTGTTGTAGGGGTATCTCTTCATTACACATTGCCTTGATAGCCTTCTTGAATGTTTGGACAAACCTCTCGGCCAATCCATTAGTGGCTGGATGATATGGGGCAGATGTGTAATGCTTAACACCATTGTTCTTTAAGAACCTCCGGAACTCTTCAGACACAAACTGTGGTCCATTGTCAGAGCAAATCTGTTCAGGCAGCCCATTCCTGGCGAATATGGTTTGTAAAACTGTGATAGTTTTTTCCGTGGTGGTTGAGGACATTTTTATTACCTCTGGCCACTTTGAATGTGCATCCACCGCAATTAAAAACATCGAGTCCATGAAGGGACCAGCAAAATCAATGTGCACCCTTTGCCATGGAGATGAGGGCCACTCCCATGGATGCAGAGGAGCTTGTGGTGGGGCGTTTTGGACCTTCTGGCATCCTACACAGCTCTTGGTCATCTCTTCGATTTCTCTATCGATTCCCGGCCACCACACAAACGCTCTGGCTAAGCTCTTCATTTTTACCCCACCCAGATGACCCTCATGAAGCTCATTGAGCACTCTATCTGTCAACTTAGGTGGAATTACTACTCTGGATCCACACATCAAGGTTCCGCTGCACACTGACAGCTGTTCTCTTCTCGGCGAGAATGCTGGCAGCAGTGGTTCGCCATGCGCTGGCCATCCCTTCACCGTTAAATCATAGACCCGTGATAGTGTCGGGTCATTCCGTGTTTCCTTTTCTATGTTTGCATTCGTCACAGGAAGACATTCGACTATGGTCGAGTGGAATAACTCCATTGGATCCACTGCAAGGTCTTCTTCTTCCACCGTCGGCAATGGTAGACGTGACAATCCATCAGCATTTCCATGCTGTTTAGTTCCTTTGTACTCGATGTCATATTGGTGTGCCCCTAGGAAAAGGGACCATCTCTGCAGCCGTTGTGCTGTCATTATCGGTATGCCCTTCTGAGGGTTGAAAATGGAGACAAGAGGTTGATGATCGGTTAGTAGAGTAAATTTTTGACCGTGCAGGTAGTGATTGAACTTCTTCACCCCCCACACTAGGCTGAGGGCCTCTCTGTCAATCTGGGCGTAGTTACGCTCGGCAGAAGTTAACGAGTGTGACGCAAAAGCTATCGGCCTCTCCAAACCATCAAGGAATTTATGTGACAGTACCGCCCCAATGCCGTAGGGAGACGCATCACACGCCAGCCTGATTGGCAGTGCTGGGTTGTAGTGAGCCAATACTTCCTTTGAAGTGATTAAGTCCTTACTCTTCTGAAAAGCACGCTTACAATCATCGCTCCATTTCCATGCTACCCCCGTTCGTAGCAGGGCGTTCAGTGGGTGCAGAATTGTCGACAAATTCGGCAAAAACTTATGATAGTAATTCACCAACCCAAGGAATGACCTCAGTTGCGACACATTTTCAGGTGCTGGGGCCTTAACAACCGCTTCAATTTTGTCAGGGGACTTATGTAACCCCTCTTCATCAATCACGTGGCCACAATACGATATCTGTTTCTTAAAAAATTCACACTTGGGGCGGTTGGCTCGCAGCCCATGTTCCCGTAGTCTAGTGAGCACCTGTTCTAGGTTGTTAAGGTATTCACTGTCATCTTCACCTGTTACAAGGATGTCGTCCAAGTAACACTGAGTCCCCGGAATCCCTTGCAGGACTTGTTCCATCGCTCTTTGCCATATCGCCGGAGCCGATGCTACTCCGAATACCAATCGATGATACTGGTAAAGGCCTTTGTGAGTATTTATCGTGAGATACTTCCTAGAGGACTCTTCAACCTCCATCTGCAAATATGCTTGTGCCAGGTCAATTTTTGTAAAACGCTTTCCTCCAGACAGCGAGGCGAAGATGTCTTCTATCCTTGGAAGAGGATATTGTACTGTGCGAAGGACAGGGTTCACCGTCACCTTGAAATCCCCACAGATGCGAATCTTCCTTGGCTCTCCGGACTTATTGCTTAACGTTTTCTTCATGACAGGAACGATGGGTGTCGCCCACTCGCTCCAGTCGACCTTAGACAACACGCCCGCCTTCTCCAGATTCTCCAGCTCTGCCTCGACAGCTGGGCGAATTGCATATGGTACCGGTCTCGCTTTGAAAAACTTGGGAACTGCATTCTCTTCTATTTTTATCGAGGCGGTTACGCCTTTAAGCGTGCCCAGTTCTTGTTGAAATACCTCTTTGGCATTAGCTAAGATTGTTGACAATCGTCCAGGAGTGACGTCTTCAACTTTTTTACCGTCCACCGTCATTGCATGAATGGAATGCCAATCTAAGTTTATCTTCCTGATCCATTCCCATCCCAATAACGGTGGTCCACCATTTGGCAGTATGTAGAGATACAATTTCCGTATTTTCTTGCCATTGTATTCGACAGGCACCCTTATTTTTCCTCTGGGGTATACTTTTTGCCCTGTATACGTCGTCAAGACGATGGATGTCTCTCTCAAGGGTATGTGTGAAAATAGCCGCTCGTAGTCTCATCGATTCATGACGGTTAGCGCTGATCCTGTATCCAATTCCATTTTAACTTGGGACCCTGCTATCGTGAGGGTGACCCAAATGGTTCGGTGATCCTCTTTTGCGATTACATTGTGAAGTTTGAGACAGCTTAATCTCCTGTTCTCGGATTCACTATCGCTCATCTGGTCTTCGGAACTACTGTCCGTCATCTTTTGTACTTTCTTGTACGGTTCCTTAGTAGCCTTTTTGTTGTTGCTGGTCTTCTTCCCAGACCTACAAACTCGTGCAATGTGTCCAATCTTCCCGCATTGTCTGCATATTTTGTCTTTGGACCAGCAGTCCTTCTGGTCATGGTTAGTTCTGCCGCAGCGATAACATTTTGCAAATCCCCGTGTCATTTCGTGGGTGCCGTATTCCTGTGTTTTTTGTTGAATTTCTGCAGCTCCCCTGGCTGCTGCTTCATACGATACTGCCACGCTGAAAGCCTTATCTAGCGTCAGCTCTTTTTCTGCGAGTAACTTCTTCTGTGTTCCTTCACTCAGGAGTCCACAGACAAATTTGTCCCGTAGGGTATCTGCCAGTCCTGCTCCGAACTGGCAGTGCTTTGATAGCTTGCGTAGTTCCGTAAGATACTCAGCATTGCTCTCATCTTTGTGCTGAGTTCTCCTGTGGAATTTAAATCTTTCTGCTATCTACAGCAGTGCAGGGTTTAAGTGTTCCTGGAGGACAGCAACAATTTCGTTTAAACTCTTCGCCTTCGGTTTGGCTGGAGTAATCAGGTCCCGCAATAGGCCGTATGTTCTAGCGCCCATTAAATTTAGCAATATCGATGCCTGTTTCCCCTCCACTATATCGTTTGCCTCGAAATATACCTCGACTCTTTCCACATACGTGGTCCAGTCCTCTAATGTATTATCAAAAGCAGTGATACAGCCAGTCTTCGGCATCTTGCAAATCTAAAATGGCGCCTCCCGCGCTTTGCCTTCTTCCCCGATTTAACAAAATGGCACCTCCCGCGCTTTGCCTTCTTCCCCGCTGTTGTTAGCGCTGCTTTCCACGGTTTCTTGCGCGTATTCTTTTTCTTTTATTATTTTCCCGTCGTGGAGCGGACCCTCTGGGACACTTCCCTCCCTCTTCTTAGGTCCGAACGCTGCCCGGCTTCGAAGCACTGGCCACGCCCTGTATACTCCACCCTCTCTCTCTCTCTTTGCTTCCCGACTCGCTGCCCGGCCCCGTTGAAAGGCCACCCGATCGAGCTTCAGCCCGCCGCAACCCAGGAAGGATCAGAGCACTACCTGCCACCAGCCCGATTAGCTGGGAAACCACGGACCGAGGAACCCAGCCTGGCTCTGGAAAGTCGCTCCTGCAAGTTTTTAAATCGATGATTGACGGTCGACGCCCGTTCCTCGAGTTTCAATGGCCTCTTTTTTTTTCTTCTGGCTCCGACCTTCAACAACGTCGTCGGAGCTGCTGCTGAGTTGCAGGTAAGTTCGTTTCTTACTCGTCGCCAGTGTTAAGTCCGTGAATGATTGAGACACGGACTAGCAGGAGTGAAAACATACAGATCTTTACTGGTGGAAGTCCATAACAAAACTAAACAACAGAGGCTCTCTAGCGCCTTTTATACAGCGGTGGTCACTGCCGGTACTGCAGTCTGAGACCAGTTATTCTCTTAAAGGTATATACACAACAGCTACGAACACTTTATTCAGCTGAAACACGTTGCCATCGCTTTCTCCACGCAGCTTGTCATGGCTATTTGGTCTTTTAAGCAGCATGCATTTTTTGTTGATCTTAATGACAATTAAAATGACACTGCGTTGAATTAATGCAATAGTCCTTACCTCTGACCTGGTGCTTACCTTCAGGAAAGATGATCCGAGGCCCCATGTGCAGTACAATGACATCACTGAACTCCACATCACCTGCGCGTGACAGATAGACATTAAAAACTCTCCTGCCTTTTAATGCGACTGCACCCTGTAATTAACACAAGAGCAGACTGCACATCGAGGTAGAATTTCATCCCTGTTTATTCCGCAGCTTCTCATTTTAAAGAGAAGCGAGAGTTAAAAAGGGCCTTTTTACCGATATGTACTCGCAACCCAGATTTCATTAGCATACTCAAAAACGGGTGTAAAATAATCGGGAGCCCCACGAAAAGCACCGAACTCACGCCGTCAATTTCATATGAAAATGAAAGTTTCAAGCTGTTCCGAAGAGCCAGCGCAGGCACGATGAGGGTCAATTCCAAATTTGGCGCCAGGACCATAACCAGGGGGGAGCGAATCGCCCGCCTGTTGTCGAACCCGCTCAATTTTCATTCCGTTGAAATCAGTGGATCGAAAACCGGACAGTGTTGTTCAAAGAGCGGGAGATTCGCTCTGGCCGGTTACCGTCCGAGTGGCGGATTTGGCAATGACCGCCTTCCCCTCTCCGAGGGGAAGAAAAGTTTGCAGCTCTCAAAATGTCATGGGTTCAGATCCTACTCCAAAGACTTGAGCGCGTAATCTTGGTTGACAATGTGGGGGAGCGCTGCGCTGTCGGTGGGGGGGGGGGGGGTGCCGCCTTTCGGATGTGAAGTTTAAAACCGAGGCCCCGTCTGCCCTCTCAGGCGGATATAAAAGATCCCACGGCCACTACTTCAAAGAGGAAGTACAGGAAACTCTCTTTATACCGGCACCTAAATAACCGGAAATCTCTCTTAACCGGCAAAATTCAGGAGTAGGTTCAGATAAGTTTTGCTTCATATTAGTGGCCATGTAACCAGGGTTCCTGCACCTGTTGCCATGCAACAGGGACACCTGGATCTGTGGCCGCGTACGGGGCTCTCATACCTTAGTAAGTATACCTCTCCGTAATCCGGGCTTTTTTGATCAACCAGCAGCACGCCGGTCCCGTCGGTGCCGGATAAAAAAGAGTTTCCTGTACTGAGTTCGCCCGGGTGTCCTGACCAATATTTATCCCTTAACCAACATCACTAAAAAAAAGAGTATCTGGTCATTATCAGATTGGTTTTTTTTGTGGAACCTTGCTGTGCGCAAACTGGCTGCCTCCTTTCCCTACATTACAACAATGACTACACTTCAAAAGTAATTCTTTGCTTGTTAAGCACTTTGCGACGTCCTGAGGCTGGGAAAGGTGCTGCAGAAATGCAAGTTTGCTCTTTCTTTCTGATGTTGTCGGGAAAGGGGCTTTGTCCTTGTGCACTGCCCAGCGAATGGAACTGCCTTCCCTTTGCTCCCAATCACATTGCCTAATTCTTTTACTGTGACTCACACAAAGGTCCCCTTCACATCCACTGCACCGATTCCCTCTGTGAAAACAAACATGGATCTTGTCCCACGCCCTGCGTGTTTATTTTTTTTTTATTGAGAAAGTTTTAACTCCCTAAACCTGTTTTGAAATGTTATTAATTCGATCTCTGCGCCATCTTTCTAGCCCTGCTTGGAACCCATCCAACCCTGTCATATTCAAGTTATGCCAGTTAGTCTGAGTTCTGGGTTCAAAGCCTAATTGCAAGACATGAGCACATAGCTTAAGCTAACTCGTCAATGCAATATCTGAAGGGGCACTGCATCGCTGCAGGTATCATCCTTTGGACTAGATATTAGACCTTGTATGCCTGTTCCTGTGACTCAGCTGGATGTAAAAGGTCCATGTGTTTGAAGAAAAATGGGGAGTTCTCTCTGGCCAACAGTCTTTTCTCACCCAACAAACATTGCAAAAAAAACTGCAGAGTCATTAGCCATTCATGCAATGGGGCTGGGTGCAAACTGGCAGCTGCATTTACCATAACAACTGTTACCGCACTTCAGGCTAGGCTGTTGCATCGTAAAGTGCTTTGGAATGTTTCTGAGCGACATGGTAGCAAGCTACAATAACGAAATGACGTAATAAAACTCACTGCACACTTGGTTTGAGTATAAAGCAAGGCTTTAATCAACTTGTTTCAGAACATGGAGGTCTAGTTGTACTTCACTAGTTCCTGTTTACAAAATGTCCTGGGCAAGCTGGGCCCACGCCCGAGTATTTATACTCCTTGGACGGCGACACCAGCTGGCCGCCCAGTGTTATTTCATGAGTCTTTCTTCATGGATCATACGATTCATAACACAAAAGTTTTCCTTATTTTGCACAGTGACCCAAAGGGTGGACTGGGCAGCACTTTACAGAATTCGCAAATCACTTCATCAACCTGATACGTTGTCATTTTTCTAGGCTTGATGGTTGCTCCCAGGCGGTGAAGACATGTGCTCCATGGCGGTGCCTCGATGTGTATTTCCTGCTCCACTTCATTTAATGACATGTCCTTCAATGTGTGATCATATTTGTCATTGCTTCTCTGTGTCCGCCAATTAGAACTGCTTACCCAAGTCGATTCATGTCAAACTGTAACTCACGCACAAACTGAATATTTGTTATCTCCGAGAGTGATATTGACTTCCTACTTGATAACGTCATTCGCTTATCACTGTGTCAATGTGTACTTTATGTTGAGTGAGGCAGGGATACCTCTGAAATTATCAAGATTTTCTTGTACACGCCCAACAACAAAAGGAACAGAACAATCACCTGCCAACTGCTGCCGCAGCATCCACTCTCAGCTAAAGAAAGAAAGAAGATAGAAATTGCATTGCTATAGCGCCTTTCACAACCTCAGGACATCCCAAAGCGCTTTGCAGCCAATGAACTACTTTTGAAGTGTAGTCGCTGTTGTAATGCAGGAAATGTGGCAGCCAATTTGTGCACAGCAAGCTCCCACAAACAAAAATTAGTTAATGAGCTGATCATCTGATTTATTGATGTTGGTTGAGGGATAAATATTGGGCAGGACACAGGGGTGAACTCCCATGCTCTTCTTCAAATAGTGCCACGGGATCTTTAACATCCACCTCAGAGGGTAGGTGCGGCTTCGGTTTAGCATCTCATCCAAAAGACGGCACCTCCCTCAGTACTGCACTGGGAGTGTCAGCCTGAATTCCGTGCTCAGCTCTCTGGAGTGGGACTTGATCCCGTGACCTTCTGACTCAGAGGCGAGAGTTGAGCCAAGGCGACATTGTCTGATGCTCATCCTGGATAGTCCGAGTATTTCACCATTTCAACAGGCTTTCAGGATTCCTTGGTTTCCCGCCCTCTTCCCTCCCACCAGCCACCACCCCTCCCCCAACCCCACCCACTGCCCCAGTATAACAACCACGTCCACAGCCTGAAATACATGTGCTGTAGATTCGAACGCCCATGGTGAAATCTGGGTTGTCCACCTCCAAATATGGCTCGGCCACCTCAAGCTCTAACATCACTCCCTATTCACAGTTAAATTGTCCTAAGTTGATCGTGGAAAAGCAGGAACGTCTACCGAGCCTGCTCAGCCAGTTCTGCCCGGCGATTGCCGAGTGTTCCTACGCTCGTAAGCGTGAGTGCAAGGCTGCTGACAGGTGTGTAGATTCTGCCTCTGGCACAGCCAGAAGCGCCTTGGCAACCCTCCAACGCTACTTCTGCATTCCTCACAAAATAAAACTTGCAGAAAAGTTGATTCTCAACGGTAGATCCCCAGTATTGAGAAACCCATCTTCCCAATGGAAAGGGGGAGATGAGAGGGAAAGGAGGAGGGGAGGGGACGTTGAATTGAAGGCCGCCTTGGACCTAATAGGTTTTGGCGGAGTTGATTGGGTTGGATTTGGAGGTCAGGCTGAGACCAGAGTGGATCAGCGTAAATTTGCTTGTCTTATAGTTTAACGAATGAGAAATTCCTTGTTTTTTTAATAATGAAACAGAACGTCAGATTGGAATGCTGTTATGAGCTTACCTGTATGCAAATCTCTCCCTGTCATGTTTAACATTCTTTTGACATAAAAAAACAGTTTGTGGGAAATTTAGGGCAATTAGTTTTTTTAATGAAAGTTCTGGATAATCTATCTGCTCTTGAACAGTTTTGATGGAATAAATAAGGAGAAACTGTTTCCTGTGGCGGAAGAGTCGGTGACCAGAGGACACAGATTTAAGGTAATTGGCTAAAGGACCAGAGGGGAGACGTGGAATTTTTTTTTACGCAGCGAGTTGTTGTGATCTAGAATGCAGATGTTGGTTGTGGAATAAATATTGGCCAGGACACTGGGGCGAACTCAAACACAAAAGTAAAATACTGCAGATGCTGGAAATCTGAAATATAAACAGAAAATGCTGGAAACACTCAGCAGGTTGGCAGCACCTGTGGAGAGAGAAACAGAGTTAACGTTTCAGGTCGATGACCCTTCGTCAGTACTGGAAAAAAGTTGGAGATGGAACAGGTTTTTCAGCAAGTGTTGGGGCAGGGAAAGGGGGGACGGGAGGAAAGAACAAAAGGGAAGGTCCGTGACAGGTTGGAAGGCAGGAGAGATTAAGAGACAAAAGGGATGATGGTGCGAGGCAAAAGGAGATGGTAAACATAGACATAGAAACATAGAAGATAGGAGCAGGAGTAGGCCATTCGGCCCCTCGAGCCTGTTCCGCCATTCAATGCGATCATGGCTCATCATCCAAATTCAGTACCCTGTCCCTGCCTTCTCCCCATATCCCTTGACCCCTTTAGCCTTAAGAAATATATCCAACTCTTTCTTGAATATATTTAATGAATTGGCCTCTACTGCCTTCTGTGGTAGAGAATTCCACAGGTTCACCACTCTCTGGATGAAGAAATTCCTCCTCATCTCTGTCCTAAATGGCTTACCCCTTATCCTTAGACTGTGACCCCTGGTTCTGGACTCCCCGGCCATCGGGAATATCCTTCCTGCATCTAGTCTGTCCAGTCCTGTCAGAATTTTATAAGTTTCAATGAGATTCCCCTCTCATTTTTCTAAACTCCAGCGAGTATAAGCCCAATCGACCCAATCTCTCCTCATATGTCATTCCTGCCATCCCAGGTATCAGCCTAGGTATCAGTAATGGGGAGAACTGCCCTGCTCTTCTTCAAATAGTGCCTTGGGACATTTTAATGTCCACCTGAAAGGGCAGACAGGGTCCAGGTTTAACGTCTCATCCAAAGCACACTGTTCAGCACCATTCGAGACTCATCAGATACTGACGCAGTCCGTGTCCATATGCAGCAAGACCTGGACAACATTCAGACTTGGGCTGACAAGTGGCAAGTAACATTCGCACCACACAAGTGCCAGGCAATGACCATCTCCAACAAGTGAGACTCTAACCATCTCCCCTTGACATTCAATGGCATTACCATCGCTGAATCCCCCACTATCAACATCCTGGGGGTTACCATTGATCAGAAACTGAGCTGGACCAGCCATATTAATACTGTGGCTACAAGAGCAGGCCAGAGGCTGGGAATTCTGCGGTGAGTGTCTCACCTCCTGACTCCCCAAAGCCTTTCCACCATCTACAAGGCACAAGTCAGGAGTGTGATGGAATACTCTCCACTTGCCTGGATGAGTGCAGCTCCAACAACACTCAAGAAGCTTGACACCATTCAGGATAAAGCAGCCCGCTTGATTGGCACCCCATCCACCACCTTAAACATCCACTCCCTCCACCACCGGCGCACTGTGGCTGCAATGTGTACCATCGACAAGATGCACTGCAGCAACTCGCCAAAGCTCCTTCAACAGCACCTTCCAAACCCGCGACCTCTACCACTTAGAAGGACAAGGGCAGCAGACGCATGGGAACATCACCACCTACAAGTTCCCCTCCAAGCCACACACCATCCTGACTTGGACCTGTATCACCGTTCCTTCACTGTCGCTGGGCCAAAATCCTGGAACTCCCTTCCTAACAGCATTGTGGGTGTACCTACACCATATGGACTGCAGCGGTTCAAGAAGGCGGCTCACCACCATCTTCTCAAGGGCAATTAGGGATGGGCACTAAATGCAGGCCTAGCCAGCCAGCGACGCCCACATCCCATCAATGAAAAAAAAAAATTAAAAAAACCTCCGACAGTGCAGCACTCCCTCAGCACTGCACTGGGAGTGTCAGCCTGGATTATGGGCTCAGGTCTCTGCAGTGGGACTATGAACCCACGACCTTCTGACTCAAAGGCGAGAGTGCTGCCCACCGAGCTCCGGCTGACACTATGCATAATGAGGAACTGACAGGTGTTTAATTCAAATTAATGGACAGAAATGGGTGAAGGCCCATTGAGCTTTGTCTGCTCATTCGCCGGTACGACAGCGGAGGAGGCACAGAAACTCTGAATAGATAATGTCAATACCACTTACGCCATCTTTTGGGGGGTTTCCATGGATTTTCCACCCAAGTTACGATGGACGAGTGGGAGAACCTCTATGGAAATTCACCCCCAGAACCTTAAGTTGGGTACCCGCAAGTTCCCAGGGTGAGCTCCCTGTGAACACCATTCCCCATCAGAATGCTGGACCATAGAATTGCCCAGTTACCATCAACTTACAAAAAGTCTTACACGTCGACACTGTGTCAGTAGTATTAACGCACACTGTCCGGCAAACCATTTGGATAATATGTCCTGAAAGCATTGGTTCAGTCTTGTGCTTGTCCACATCTCAGAATTAACCATGTCATGTTATTCCGCCGCAAGTCTGCGTGGCACAGTTATGCTAACTGCTTATGACTTGCTGACCTACATTGGCTCCCGGTCTACCAACGCCTCCATTCTCACCCTTCTGTTCAGGTCCCTCCATGGCCCTCACCCCCCTCCCTATCTCTGTAACCTCCTCCAGCCCTTACAACCCTCCAAGATCTCTGCACTCCTCCAATTCTGGCCTCTTGCGGATCCCCCACTTCCATCGCTCCACCATTGGCGGCAGTGCCTTAAACCGTCTCGTTCCTAATCTCTGGAATTCCCTCCCTAAACCTCTCCGCCTCTCTACCTCTCTCTCCTCCCTTAAGATGCTCCTTAAAACCTTCCTCTTTGACCAAGCTGTTAGCTACCTGTCCTAATATATCCTTCTCTGACTCGGTGGCAATCATTTGTCTGATAACGTTCCTGTGAAGCGCCTTTTGCTACATTAAAGGCGCTGTATAAATGCAAGTTGTTACAGTAGCTATGTGGTTTAATTCAAATTAATATTAGTGAGGGACAACAGACGGTGAAGCTTTTTTTAAAAATGGAATAAATACCTTTGTAGATTCCATAAAAACCTTCAACAAGACCTGGTGAAGAACAGTAGACTGCTATTTTGACAATCAACATCGGCCAGCTTCTCCACTGAGATTATCGTCCGGCAAACCAGAAATTCCTGGTACCGCAGTGCCTTTAAATCAGCCAATGTTTGCTCCTAGCAGTCGATCCACTTCTGAAAGCTATTATCCTTCTTTTGCGGTACAGTCAGTGCAGCTTTGCAACAATAGCTCAGATAGAGAGACAAACATTGTTATCCTCACTAGCTCCATTTCTGTAGACACTAAAATGGTCACCTGGAGTAATGAGGAACAGGCAGGTGTTCAAGATCCTGTGAGGGGATTCTTTGCCCGGTCTTATGGTCGCGTTTCTGTAAGTCCGCACCTGCCAAGGGTGCCGCAGGGTGCGTCAGACATTGTCTTGTGCGCTGTGCAGCTGCACAAACATTCTACAGTAACCCAAACCCAGAATATTATTGGAAAAAACATGGGAACAGGAGGAGGCCATTCAGCCCCTCGAGCCTGTTCCGCCATTCAGTGAGATCATGGCTGATCTGTATCTTAACTCCATCTATCCGCCTTGGTTCTGTAACCCTTAATGCACAAAATCTATCGATCTCGGTTTAGAAATTTTCAATTGTCCCCCAACCTCAACAGCTTTTTGGGGGAGAGAGTTCCAGATTTCCACCACCCTTTGTGTGAAGAAGTGCTTCCTGACATCATTCCTGAACGGCCTGGCTCTAAATTTTAAGGTTCTGCCCCCTTGTTCTGGACTCCCACCACCAGATGAAATAGTCTCTATCTACCCACTCAAATCCTTTAATCATCTTAAACACCTCAATTAGATCACCCCTTAATCTTCTATACTCAAGGGAATACAGGCCTCGTCTGTGCAACCTGTCCTCCTAATTTAACCCTTTTATCTCCGGTATCATTCTGGTGAAGAACGTAGGAGAAACACTTGACTCGGAGCTGCATGACCGGAAATACATGGCTTGCAAGCCAATAATCTCAACTGCAATTCCAGCTAATTTTGATTGTCAAACCAATGGTAGAAAAAGCAATCGGCCGTTCTTCATTCAAACTTCTCATGTAACTTTTTCTTCATACTACAGAGGCATTTGTTCCATTGTCTTTATTCAAAAAATGATAATGTACATTTTGATGAGGAAGCTCTAGGACAGGAGCTCATTCCTTCACCATCTAAAACAGGAGTCTCCAAGTTTTGTGACTTTGTGGGCCAATTCAGTGCATGCCATAGACCCTTGAAGAAGGGGCTGCTTCCGAGGGTAGACGCTCCTCGTACTGACTGGGCATGTGGATTGCCTGAGAAGAGGAAAGTCGGCCAGGTCATGTTACATGTGTATAATGCTCCTCGTTTGATTTTCCAACATCTACTCCGCCCAGATGCTTGATCACCCCAGGGAGACTCAGTTCTCTTTTTATGCCTTAGTAACACAAACATGCTTTCTGGGCTACTTTGGGGAGCATAATATTTAGCGGGCCAAGGGACATCTTGATTGGGGGCTGCTACCGAATGTGGGTAAAGGGTTATGGAATGCAGATGCCGATGGAGTAGGGCAGCTTAGAAACTGTATAAATGGGGTAAAATCACAGCCATGGAGGAGGAGATAAAGAAAGCAAGTCTGACTTCCATTTCTCCAGCACCTTTCACGACCCCAGCACGTCCCAAAGCGCTTTACAGCCAGTGCTGTACTTTTTTGAAGCAGAGTCTCTGTTGTAATGTAGGGAATGTGGCAGCCATATTGTGCACAGCAAGCTCCCACAAACACCAATGAATTAAATGACCAGATAATCTGGGCAGCACGGTGGCATAGTGGTTAGCACTGTTGCCTCACAGCGCCAGGGACCCGGGTTCAAATCCGGCCTCGGGTGACTGTCTGTGTGGAGTTTGCACATTCTCCCCGTGTTTGCGTGGGTTTCCTCCGGGTGCTCCGGTTTCCTCCCACAGTCCAAAGATGTGCGGGTTAGGTTGATTGGCCATGATAAAAAAAAATTGGCCCTTAGTGTTAGGGGGGATTAAATACGTGGGGTTATGGGGATAGGGCTTGGGTGGGATGGCTGTCGGTGTAGGGACTGGATGCTAGGGTTTGGATGATCAGCCATGATCTCGTTGAATGGCGGAGCAGGGCCGAATGGCCTACTCCTGCTCCTATCTTCTATGTTTAGTGATATTGGTTGAGGGATAAATATTGGCCCCAGGACACCGGGGAGAACTCCCCAGGTCTTCTTCGAAATAGTGGCCGTGGGATCTTTTATACCTGCCTGACAGAGCAGACGGGGCCTCGGTTCAACGTCTCATCTGAAAGACAACAACAACAACTTGTATTTATACAGCGCCTTTAACGTAGGCAAACGTCCCTCGGCGCTTCACAGGAGCGATTACCAAACAGAATTTGACACCGAGCCACATAAGGAGATGTCAAAGAGGTAGGTTTTAAGAAGTGCCTTAAAGGAGGAGAGAGAGTTAGAGAGGCGGAGAGGTGTAGGGAGGGAATTCAGAAAGACGGCACCTCTGACAGTGCGGCACTCCCTCAGTACTGCACTGGAGCGTCGGCCCGGATGGAAGGAGTAAATTGTTCTCAGCTGGCTGAAGTTGACTATTCCTCTGCAGCTGCATCCTCTGTAACCTCAGGTGTTGGCCGTGAGCGCATGCAACATCTGATCTTTAATAAATCTGCCAGCATTTTTCACTTTCTGTTTGAACTTATTATCAGGGTAAGGATTGCTGCCTTTGTCTAAATACTGAAACAAAAATGCAATGGTTATGACATGAATCAGTCATTCATGAAAGAAAGACTTATGAAATAATACTGAGCGGCCTGCGGGTGGCACTGTCCAGGGAGAGTATAAATACTCGGGCATGGGCCCAGCTTGCGCAGGACATTCTTAACAGGAACTAGTGAAGGACACAACTAGACCTCCATGTTGTAAAACAGTTGATTAAAGCTTTGTTTAACGCTTAGACCAAGTGCCGAGTAGTTTTCTTACATCAGGTTACTAGGACACAATTTTGAAATTAAAGCCGGGCCATTTAGGAGTGAAATCAGGGAGCACTTCTTCACACAAAGGGCAGTGGAAATCTGGGGCTGCGGATGTTGGGGGTCAATTCTCTTGTTGCTTTGCATAGACAAAGGTTCAGGGATCCTTTACATCCACCTGAGAGAGCAGACGGGGCCTCGGTTCAACGTCTCATCGGAAAGACAACAACAACCCACTTGCATTTATACAGCGCCCTTAACGTAGGCAAATGTCGCTCGGCGCTGCACGGGGGAAGCGCCTTGGGGTCAGAATATCGCCCATTCCAAACTCATCCGTGCTCAGGTGATAAGATCCAGATGGCTGATGCTGTGACTTGCATACAGGGAGGGACTTATACAGATTGATCGCACGACTGTGTGGTACGAAGTCGCCACGTGACAATCCCTCTGCGACGGCTCCTGGTGAATGGCGTTAGGAACCATCACGCTCCCAGCCGCTGCGTTTTTGTCCAGTAGCGAAAGAGGGTGGGGTGTGCGATTTCCTGATAAGTTTGTGTGGAGCAGTGGAATTTTTTTCCCCCCCCCGCCACCGATTCGTCCAAATCGTTTCTAGACAGCTATCGCTTATTGCTACATTATTCAGGATGTCAGTTTCCAGCTGGGCTGAGGCCAAGTACAGGTTTGGCATTAATCTGCCCTCGGCTATAAGCTCCATCTTCCACACATGTCGCAACGTGCTCCCTTAAAATTACGCAAAGCCGGGGATATTTTTTTAACACGGTTGCTTGGCTGTCACCTGCTCGCTACTGGCACTGTGCTTGAACCGGGACTGGGCGTCGGGCAGAACGGGCTGTTCGTGCATGTGTGACCTTTGCCTTTGTCAGTCAGTGACGCCCGCGCCATGTTTCCACGGTTTGCTCAGCTGCGCCGCTTTATATCACGCCTTGCTGAGGCAGAGTGGAGTCATTTGAGCACCTCGCACGTTATCCCCTTGTGGTTTTTTTCCGCAGAGCTTTGCGTTGTATTTGCACAGGTGAATGAACCTTTACTCTTTCTCTTACCTTTTCCCTTTGCTGAGGAAACTAGTAAGGCTGGTTTAAGTCAGTACATGTCACTTGTTTTCTCTCTGCCTGTCTCTCTCTCTCTCTGCAAACTGAGTAGTTAATTATGGGGTGTGTGTGACCTGCAACTGCAGATTGAGTTGCTCTATTGATGCTTATCAACTATCGGTGTGAAAGCTGACTTTTGTTCCCTATAAATTAACGATTATCAGATAGCAACCAAATGAGATCATTAATTTGTACAGAAAACATTTCAAATGTTTTTTAACTCATTTTACGCCGTTGGTATAGTAACCGTCTTCAAATGGTTTCTCTCTCGGAGGGTTTACTCGATTGTTTGCTCTGCTGTGATGTGTTTTCCTTGCAAGCGTGTAATGTTGAGAGTGTGCAATGCCCCCATCAAACCGAGCTGCTGAGTCTTAAAACAAGAAAGCACGGAGGAGCTGCATTTATATAGCTTCTTACCGTGCCTCTCCAGAAACTCGCAAAGCGCCTCACTTGCAATGAATTACTGTGAAGTGCAATGATTGGTTATGCTGTTGTGTACGAGCTGCACATTAATGAAACTTCGCCCTGGTATCATATTGTATTTTGCATAATTAGGTGTCAGTTGTGGCTCAGTGGGCAGCACTCTCACCTCTGTGTTTAGAAGAATGGTTCAGAGTCCCGCTCCAGAGACCTGAACACACAATCCAGGCTGACACTCCCCAGTGCGGTGCTGAGGGAGTGCCGCGCTGTCGGAGGTGCCGTCTTTCAGACGCAACATTAAACCGAGGCCCCCGTCTGCTCTCTCAGGTGGACGTAAAAGATCCCGTGGCGCTATTTTTGAAGAGCAGGGGAGTTCTCGGCCGTGGTCCCGGCCAACATGTATCCCTGTAAAACAGGCTGCCGATTCATTGCTACCCGATTTACACGATCGCACGAAGTCAAAATTACCCTCGTTGACACTTGCGCAAAACTAGAGCACACGGGAATGTCGGCCGATCACAACCAGCGTGAACATTGCCAATCGGATGTTTCCCTGCGGCTGATTTGTAAATTTTTAAAAAATGTATTTCTTTTACAGAGTTTCAAACAAAAAAAAGTTCCTAAACTGAGAAAGAGCTGCACACGCCAGCGACAGTTCCTAGTGCTGAATTATTCAAACCTGCAATCGCACCACCCGATTCCATTTGCTCTAATGTTCCTGCAGCATCTAAAGCAGATTCCATTGACCCAGTGATGGCATGAGCTGATGAAATCACCGCTAATCATCCTGAATAGCAGGCCCCAGCCGTGCTCTTCAATCTGTCAGCATCGCTGCATTTGCAAGATAAAGTGGAAGCTACGGGTGGTATATCTTCACACGTAAATGCCTTCACTTTCATTCCTCTTCTAGACTAAATCTGACCATGTGTAGATTTCGAACTTAAAATCTATACACAAAAAATCAAGTAAGGGAGACTTTTGTTCATTTAAATGGCTAAATCCATGATTGCACGCAAATTTTGGGTTTCTGGTTCTGTCCTGTGGAATAAAAGTTGCGTGGCTTTTCCACAATGCTTCATCTGCTACGGAAAAGTTCAAGAGTTGGCTGTTCGACTCTTCCTGCAGCACAGGGGATTTAACTGTTCTCTTCCGTTTAATCTCCTGCCCTTGCTGTTGTCCCGTTCGCAAGCTGGCCATCACCTTCACTGGCTCCAAACCCGAGAACTCCCTCCCTAACAGCACTGGTGGCAGCACCAGTGTTCTTGCCATGGAGGGAGTGCAGTGAAGATTCACCAGGCTGATACCTGGGATGGCAGGAATGATGTATGAGGAGAGATTGGGTCGATTGGGCTTATACTCGCTGGAGTTTAGAAGAATGAGAGGGGATCTCATTGAAACTTATAAAATTCGAACAGGACTGGACAGACTAGATGCAGAAAGGATGTTCCCGATGGTCGGGGAGTCCAGAACCAGGAGTCACAGTCTAAAGATAAGGGGTAGCCCATTTAGGACTGAGATGAGGAGGAATTTCTTCACCCAGAGAGTGGTGAACCTGTGGAATTCCCTACCACAGGAGGCAGTAGAGGCCAATTCATTAAATATATTCAAGAAGGAGTTGGATATATTTCTTAAGGCAAAGGGATCAAGGGCTATGGGGAGAAAGCAGGGACAGGGTACTGAATTTGGATGATCAGCCATGATCTCATTAAATGGCGGAGCAGGCTCGAGGGGCCGAATGGCCTACTCCTGCTCCTATCTTCGATGTTTCTATGTTTCTATGTTTCTATGTTTCTACCTGCACCACACGGACTGCAGCCGTTCAAGAAGAAGGCTCACCATCACCTTCTCAAGGGGCAACTAGTGAAAGAGGGTGTCCAGTCTTTTGTCTTAATGGGTCCTTCAGAGATACATTGCATCTCAATGACATTTAAATCTGTGTTCCCTTTCATTTGCCAATACATTTGTCACAGGTGGGGCAGATGGTGGTTGAAGGGGCGGGTGGGTGGGGTGCTTGGGTTGACGTGCGCTCCTTGCGCTGCCTGCGCTTGGCTTCCGCTTGCTCCCGGCGAAGAGACTTGAGGTGTTCGGCGCCTTCCCGGATGCTTCTCCTCCACTTTGTGCGGTCTTGGGCCAGGGATTCCCAGGTGTCGGTGGGGATGTTGCACTTTTTCAAGGAGGCTTTGAGGGTGTCCTTGAAGCATTTCCTCTGCCCACCTGGGGCTCTCTTGCCGTGCCGGAGCTCCGAGTAGAGCGCTTGTTTTGGGAGTCTCGTATCAGGCATGCGGACAATGTGGCCCGTCCATCGGAGCTGATTGAGCGTGGTCAAAGCTTCAATGCTGGGGATGTTGGCCTGAGCAAGAACACCGACGTTGGTGCGCCTATCCTGCCAATGGATTTGCAGGATCTTGTGGAGGCAGCATTGGTGGTACCTCTCCAGTGCTTTGAGGTGCCTGCTGTACATGGTCCATGTCTCTGAGGCATACAGCAGTGCGGGTGTGGAGCCAATGAACTATGATTGAAATGCACACTTCAATGACCCCCAACACCCGCTCCCCTTCCCAGGGCACCTTCCCACGCAAACGCAGGAGATGCAACCCCTGCCCTTTCACCTCCTCCCTTCCAACCGTCCAGGGCCTCAAACACTCCTTCCAGGTGAAACAGCGATTTACTTGTACTTCTTTCATACAGTATTTATTGCTCATGCCATTGGGGAGAGCAAACGCAGATTGGGTGATTGCTTTGCTGAACGCCTCCATTGAGTCCGCAAGCTTCCAATCACTTGTAATTTTAATTCTCCATCTCCACTCCCACTCTAACCTCTCTGTTCCAATGAAACTCAATGCAAGCTCAAGGAATAGCACCTCATTAAGGCGTCCGCTGTGGCTCAGTGGGCAGCACTCTCTCTCTCTCGTCTCTGAGTCAGAAGACTGTGGGTTCATGTTCCCACTCCAGAGACTTGAGCACAAAAATCTAGCCTGACACTCCAAGTGCAGTGCTGAGGGAGTGCTGCACTGCCAGAGGTGCTGTCTTTTGGATGAGACGTTAAAGCGAGGCCCCGTCTGCTGTCTCGGGTGGGTGTAAACGATCGCATGGCACTATTTCGAAGAAGAGCAGGGGAGTTCTCCCCAGTGTCCTGGACAATATTAACCCCTCAATCAACATCACTAAAACAGATTATCCGGCCATTATCACGTTGCTGTTTGTGGGAGCTTGCTGTGCGCATATTGGTTCCGTGTTTCCTACATTACAACAATGACTACACTTCAAAATACTTCATTGGCTGTAAAGTACTTTGGAACATCCCGAGGTCATGAAAGGCGCTAAATGCAATTCTTTCTTCTGTCTTTCGATTAGGCACTTTACAGCCTTCCTGGCTCAAGATTGAGTTTAACAATTTCAGATCATATCCACCACTCCTATTTTCTCGGACAGTAGCTGTTGGTAATGATTCTGCTGTTGCCATTTACACCTCCTCTAGACCCATCTTTTGTTTCTTTATTTGTCACGTTACCGACCCCTTTTGCCTCACACCATCATCCCTTTAGTCAGAACAAAAAGCAGAGGAGTTGTGTTAAACTTGTATCGAACCTTGGTTAGACCTCACTAACCAACTTGTATCGAACCTCGGTTAGACCTCACTAAACAACTTGTATCGAACCTTGGTTAGACCTCACTAACCAACTTGTATCGAACCTTGGTTAGACGTTACATAGTTACATAGTTACATAGAGATAGGAACAGGAGTAGGCCATTCGGCCCTTCGAGCCTGCTCCGCCATTCAATGAGATCATGGCTGATCTTCGTCTGAGATCATAGCTGATCTTACCAGTTCAGTACCCCGTCCCCGCCTTTTCTCCGTAACCCTTAATCCCCTTAGCCTTCAGAAATATATCCAATTCTCTCTTGAAAATATTTATTGAATTAGCCTTCACAGCCCTCTGTGGCAGGGAATTCCACAGGCTCACCACTCTTTGAGTGAAGAAATTCTTCCTCATCTCTGTTTTAAATGATTTGCCCGCTATTTTTAGACTGTGGCCCCTGGTTCTGTGCTCCCCTGCCATTGGAAACATTCTCTCTGAATTCAGCCTGTCCAGGCCTGCCATAATTTTATATGTTTCGATGAGATCCCCTCTCAATCTTCTAAACTCCAGTGAGTACAAGCCCAAACTATTCAATCTCTCCTCGTAGGTCATTCCCGCCATTCCAAGTATCAGCCTGGTGAATCGCCGCTGCACTCTTTCCATGGCAAGAACATCCTTCCGCAGATGGGGCGACCAAAACTGTACACAATACTCCAGATGCGGTCTCACCAGCACCTTGTACAGCTGTAGTAAGGTATCCCTATTCCTATACTCGAACCCCCTTGATATGAAGGCCAACATACCATTTGCCTTCTTAATCGCCTGTTGCACCTGCATGCTCTCCTTCAGTGACTGGTGCACAAGAACACCCAGGTCCCTCTGCACTTCCCCATCTCCCAATCTATTGCCATTTAGATAATAATCTACCCTCCTGTTTTTACCCCCAAAGTGGATAACCTCGCATTTATCCACATTATAGTGCATCTGCCACGTATCCGCCCATTCCCCCAACCTGTCCAAATCGCACTGTAGCCTCCTGACATCCTCATCAGAGCCCACCCCTCCTCCTAGTTTAGTGTCGTCAGCGAATTTGGAAATATTGCATCCAATTCCCTGATCCAGATCATTTATATATATTGTGAACAGCTGGGGTCCCAGGACAGATCCTTGCGGCACCCCGCTGGTCACTGCCTGCCACTCCAAAAACGAGCCGTTTATTCCAACTCTCTGTTTTCTATCCGCCAGCCAGTTCTCTATCCACGTTAATACTTTGCCCCCAATCCCATGAGCCTTAATTTTGCATGATAATCTTTTGTGTGGAACCTTATCGAAGGCTTTCTGGAAGTCAAGGTACACCACATCCACTGGCTCTCCCCCATCTATTTTACCAGTTACTTCCTCAAAAAATTCCAGCAGATTAGTCAAACACGATTTACCCTTTGTAAATCCATGTTGACTCTGTCCGATCCTTTCCCCATTTGTCAAGTGCTCCGCTATTTTATCCTTAATAATGGACTCTAGCATTTTGCCCACAACCGATGTAAGGCTTACTGGTCTATAATTCCCTGCTTTCTCTCTACCCCCCTTTTTAAATATTGGGGTAACATTAGCTACCCTCCAATCCACGGGTACTGTTCCCGAGTCAATGGAGTTCCGGAAGATGATCCTTAGAGCATCTGCTATCTCCAGGGCCACCTCCTTAAGTACCCTAGGATGTAGTTTATCAGGCCCCGGGGATTTGTCGGCCTTCAGTCCCCTCAACTTACCCAACACCATATCCCTAGAGATACTAATTTCTGTCAGCTCCTCCCTCTCATTAGTCCCTATGTTTGCCGATATTCCTGGGAGGTTATTTGTGTCCTCCTTTGTGAATACAGAACCAAAGTATGAGTTTAATTGGTCTGCCATTTCCTTATTCTCCATTATATATTCTCCCGAATCGGACTGCAAGGGACCGACTTGGGATTTTACCAGTCTTTTCCTCCTGATATACCGATAAAAGCTTTTGCAGTCTGTCTTTATGTTTGCTGCAAGTTTACTTTCGTATTCTATTTTCCCCTTCCTGATTAATCCCTTTGTCCTCTTTTGCTGTATCCTGTACTGCCCCCAATCTTCCGGTCTGGTGCTTTTTTTTGCCAGTTGATATGCCCTTTTTTTTGATTTTATGCTGTCCCTATGATGTTACTAACCAACTTGTATCGAACCTTGGTTAGACCTCACTAAACAACTTGTATCGAACCTTGGTTAGACCTCACTAACCAACTTGTATCGAACCTTGGTTAGACGTCACTAACCAACTTGTATCGAACCTTGGTTAGACGTCACTAACCAACTTGTATCGAACCTTGGTTAGACCTCACTAACCAACTTGTATCGAACCTTGGTTAGACCTCACTAAACAACTTGAATCGAACCTTGGTTAGACCTCACTAAACAACTTGAATCGAACCTTGGTTAGACCTCACTAACCAACTTGAATCGAACCTTGGTTAGACCTCACTAACCAACTTGTATCGAACCTTGGTTAGACCTCACTAACCAACTTGAATCGAACCTTGGTTAGACCTCACTAACCAACTTGTATCGAACCTTGGTTAGACCTCACTAACCAACTTGTATCGAACCTTGGTTAGACCTCACTAACCAACTTGTATCGAACCTTGGTTAGACTTCACTAACCAACTTGTATCGAACCTTGGTTAGACCTCACTAACCAACTTGTATCGAACCTTGGTTAGACCTCACTAACCAACTTGAATCGAACCTTGGTTAGACCTCACTAACCAACTTGTATCGAACCTTGGTTAGACCTCACTAACCAACTTGTATCGAACCTTGGTTAGACCTCACTAACCAACTTGTATCGAACCTTGGTTAGACTTCACTAACCAACTTGTATCGAACCTTGGTTAGACCTCACTAACCAACTTGTATCGAACCTTGGTTAGACCTCACTAAACAACTTGAATCGAACCTTGGTTAGACCTCACTAAACAACTTGAATCGAACCTTGGTTAGACCTCACTAAACAACTTGAATCGAACCTTGGTTAGACCTCACTAACCAACTTGTATCGAACCTTGGTTAGAACTCACTAACCAACTTGTATCGAACCTTGGTTAGACCTCACTAACCAACTTGTATCGAACCTTGGTTAGACCTCACTAACCAACTTGTATCGAACCTTGGTTAGACTTCACTAACCAACTTGTATCGAACCTTGGTTAGACCTCACTAACCAACTTGTATCGAACCTTGGTTAGACCTCACTAAACAACTTGAATCGAACCTTGGTTAGACCTCACTAAACAACTTGAATCGAACCTTGGTTAGACCTCACTAAACAACTTGAATCGAACCTTGGTTAGACCTCACTAACCAACTTGAATCGAACCTTGGTTAGACCTCACTAACCAACTTGTATCGAACCTTGGTTAGACCTCACTAACCAACTTGTATCGAACCTTGGTTAGACCTCACTAAACAACTTGAATCGAACCTTGGTTAGACCTCACTAAACAACTTGAATCGAACCTTGGTTAGACCTCACTAACCAACTTGAATCGAACCTTGGTTAGACCTCACTAACCAACTTGTATCGAACCTTGGTTAGACCTCACTAACCAACTTGTATCGAACCTTGGTTAGACCTCACTAACCAACTTGTATCGAACCTTGGTTAGACTTCACTAACCAACTTGTATCGAACCTTGGTTAGACCTCACTAACCAACTTGTATCGAACCTTGGTTAGACCTCACTAACCAACTTGTATCGAACCTTGGTTAGACCTCACTAACCAACTTGTATCGAACCTTGGTTAGACCTCACTAACTGGCCAATGCTTGTCCCTCAATCAACATCACTTTTAAAGAGCAGATAATCTGGTCATTGTCACATTGCTGTTTTGGGGAGCTTGCTGTGCGCAAATTGGCTGTCGCGTTTCCTACATTACAACAGTGACTACGCTTCAAAAGTACTTTATTGGCTATAAAGCGCTTTGGGACGTGAAAGGCGCTATATAAATGCCAGACTTTTCTTTCAATGTGCTGTGCTGCATTGCAATCTAAAAATCACAGAAGGCAGTGGAGGCCAATTCATTAAATATATTCAAGAAGGAGTTGGATATATTTCTTAAGGCTAAAGGGATCAAGGGACATGGGGAGAAAGCAGGGACAGGGTACTGAATTTGGATGATCAGCCATTAAATGGCAGAGCAGGCGTGAGGGGCCGAATGGCCTACTCCTGCTCCTATCTTCTATGTTTCTATGTTTCTAAGAGCACTGTGAACAGTCCTGGCCTTCATATTACAAAAAGGATGGAGAGGCACTGGGGAAGGTACAAGAAAGATTTACAAGGATGATACCTGATAACTGAGAGGTTATACCGATCAGGGAAGACTGAACAGGCTGGGGCTCCGTTCTGTAGAGAAGAAGGTTGAGGGTTGACCTGATAGAGGCCTTTAAGATTATGAAGGGGTTCGATAGGGTAGACGTAGAGAAGATGTTTCCACTTGTGGGGGAGACCAGAACTAGGGGCCGTAAATATAAGATAGTCACTAATAAATCCAATCGGGAATTCAGAAGAAACTTCTTTACTCAGAGAGTGGTGAGAATGTGAAACTCGCTACCACCGGGAGTGATTGAGGCGAATAGCAGGGATGCATTTAAGGGAAAGCTGGATAAACACACGAGGGAGAAAGGAATAGAAGGATATGTTGACGTGGTGAGATGAAGAGGGGTGGGAGGAGGTTTGTGTGGAGCATAAACACCGGCACGGACCAGTTGGGCCGAATGGGCTGTTTCTGGGCTGTAGTCTCGATATAACTCGATGTAAAAAGAGAGCAGGCAACTTTCCAGAGCTAGTCGCACTTCCTTTATTTTCGAAAAGGGAAACTATTAAAGTGTCTCTCACCTGGAGGTGGGCCTATGCTGTAATTACACACTGACGGGGAAGAGCTTTTGTCCTCAATCCTGGGCAACTTGGGAAATGCGGCCTGTTAAATTTGTCACAGCTTATTTAATTACACAAATGAAGAAGCAACAACACAGCAGCTTCTCACAGCCAGTTGTCCCTGGGGGGGCAGGAGAGTGCGGAGATGTTAAAGCCGGCTAAATCTATTTCCTGATTGCCGTAGGCTGAGACAAATTGTTCCCCAGGGAACAGGAGAGAATCGGTTATGAATCCTTTGTCTTGTCGCGGGAGATTAGAGCCTGCACACTGTTAAACCTGCAGCGCTTCCCACTTCCGTGACTAACTTCACTCTGAGTCTACAATCACCTGATTATTGCTTGATTATTCAGTTAGCTGACACGTTTACAGGCCGGAGATTAGAGCCGGGTTAAGAACTCTTTTGGTCTGGGCACCAAACCATTCCCGGCCTTCTTGCTGAACTTCCTTCACCGCCCCCCATCAGAAAAACTCACCACATCCAACACTTCCCCCCTGCCCCCATGAACAATCCCCCCACACAACCCCCTCCCCCACACACAGCCCCCTCCCCCACACACAACCCCCTCCCCCACACACAACCCCCTCCCCACACACGACCCCCTCCCCCACACAACCCCCTCACACAAACCCCCTCACACAACCCCCTCCCCCACACACAACCCCCTCCCCCACACACAACCCCCCCCCACACGACCCCCTCCCCCACACACACAACCCCCTCCCCCACACACACAACCCCCTCCCCCACACACACAACCCCCTCCCCCACACACAACCCCCTCCCCCACACACACAACCCCCTCCCCCACACACACAACCCCTCCCTCCCACACAACCCCCTCCCCCACACACAACCCCCTCCCCCACACACGACCCCCTCCCCCCCACACGACCCCCTCCCCCCACACGACCCCCTCCCCCCACACGACCCCCTCCCCCCCACACGACCCCCTCCCTCACACACAACCCCTCCCCCCCACACAACCCCTTCCCCCACACACAACCCCCTCCCCCACACACAACCCCCTCCCTCACACACAACCCCCTCCCTCACACACAACCCCCTCCCCCCCACACAACCCCTTCCCCCACACACAACCCCCTCCCCCACACACAACCCCCTCCCCCACACACAACCCCCTCCCCCACACACACCCCCCCTCCCCCCACACACATAACCCCCTCCCCCACACACAACCCCCTCCCCCACACACAACCCCCTCCCCCACACACAACCCCCTCCCCCACACACAACCCCCTCCCCCACACACACCCCCCTCCCCCACACACACAACCCCCTCCCCCCACACACACAACCCCCTCCCCCCCACAACCCCCTCCCCCACACACAACCCCCTCCCTCACACACAACCCCCTCCCCCCCCACACAACCCAAACCGCCTTCCACACAACCCCATCACCGCCCCCACTCCCCCATGCCCAAACACCTCCTATCCCACCCCCCCACACGCACAACCTCCCTCACGCATAGCCCCCTTCCTTTCGCACACAACCCCCTCCCCATCTCCCCCACCCCACCCCAAACCCGCGTATAAGCCCACTCATCTTTGCACAGGGCCCCTGGCTGGGGCTCTATATTTGACCAAGGCCTCGGGATACTGGCCCCACATGCCTGTGCACTAATCTGCCCCTGCCAGACATATTTGGATCATTTGTTGTAGTTCTTCTGCTAGCTGAAGTAGGTTATTAAGGGGAAAAAATTCAGTTGTTTGCACCTCCCGTTTGCGTCCTAAGAGGGCACTAACGGGCGCAAAGCAACTAGCGCCCGGGCACGGCGATGTTTACGCCGCTCGCGAAATTGACCAGAGTTTTTGCAGCGGCGCTAAACACTACCGCCACAATCTCCTGCGCTGGCAGATCGTGATGTCAGTCGAGTGCGCAATGCCCCGGTAGCGCCCCGGACCGGATATTGAGTGGTGCCCCCTGCCTTACTGCCTGCCGCTAGCAATGACAGGTTGAGGGGAACGTTTTGCAGTCGGGAAGGGACTGGGGGAGCGCTATTTAAAGGCGGCCTCTTCCTGCCTTTTTTTGTCGGTGACATTTTTGCACCACGCATTCTGAGAGAGAGAGAGAGAGAATTCTGGAGAGATTCAACGCTGTGTGAAGGAGTTTTGGTTACTGAGCAGCACTTTGCAGGTACTTTTGTTTTTGACCTTTGCATCGATTGTCAAGAGGCTCGAGGGCTGCACTGATTCGGGGCGTCGTCCTGCACCTGCAGAATCGGAGGCATCAGAGACGCAGAGAGAGAGTGGCAATCATGGCCAGAGGGAGGAGGGCCAACAGGCCTCTGCACAGGAGACCTTATCCTCCCAGGGTATTCCGGGAACAATTCTCCTACATACATTTGTCTGAGGAGCAGTGCATGTGCAGGCTGCGCTTCAGCAAGGAAGTGGTCACTGAGCTCTGCCACCTGCTGCAGCCAGCTCTGCAGCCTCTACTGAGGACCAGGACGTCTCTGTCGGTGGTAGTGAAGGCTACAGTGGCTCTGAATTTTTGTGCCACCGGCTCCTTTCAAGCAGCTACTGGGGACATCGCCAATATCAACCAGTTCGCTGTGCATTGCTTTATCCGTCAGGTCACAAATGCCCTCTATAAAAGGAGATGCCAGTACATCTCTTTCCCGATGACCCGGGCCAAAGAGCATGAACGCGCACGTGGCTTTGCGAGGGTAGCGGGCTTCCCCATGGTGCAGAGCGCCATTGACTGCACGCATGTAGCATTGCGGGCACTGCATGAGAATGCAGAGGTTTTCCGAAACTGCAAGGGCTACCACTCCTTAAATGTCCAGTTGGTCTGTGACCACAGACAGCTGATACTCGCTGTCAATGCCCACTATCCTGGCAGCAGCCACGATGCATTCATCCTGAGCCAGACTGCTGTGCCAGAAATTTTCCAGGCACCGCATCAGCAAGTGGTTGGCTCCTCGGGGACAAGGGTTATCCACTCTGCACCTGGCTGATGACACCGCTCCATAACCCCAACACCCCTGCTGAGCTGAGGTACAACGAGAGCCATCTCACCACCAGGAACAAAATTGAGCAGACGATCGGCGTGCTCAAGCAACGGTTCCGCTGTCTGGACCACTCAGGAGGAGCCCTACAGTATTCTCCTGAGCGAGTCTCCCTCTTCATAGTTGTATGTTGCATTCTTCACAACCTGGCAATCCTGAGAACCCAGCCAATGCCACCAGGGATTGGTGCACCACCGGCGGAGGAGGAAGAGGAGGAGGATCAGGAGGAGGAGGATGAGGAGGATGATCAGCAGCAGCACCAACGTGGGAGGGAGGCGCACAATGTTGCCACTGCAAGGGCCGTCCATCAATGGCTGATAGCAAGCCACTTCTAGGCCTCTACTCAGAAGGTGGCTTCTGGCATGGAGAACAACATCATGGAAAGCAACCCGCACCCCCTATAGCCAGCCAGGGCAGCAATGGTTCCAAAGGCCAAAAATGTACATTTTGAATACAACAACTTTTTTATTTAACAAACTCTGTGTGTGTCATTTATTCAGGACAAACTAATAGAAACAAACACAACAAATCATGAATTAACAGAACTGGTTCTAACAAGCTGGGGAAAAACGCCAAAACACTAAACAAAAGTTATCAGACGAACCTCGACCTTTAATAAAAACATTCCCACCATTTAGTTAGACCTCCTACTGTTTGCCCTTCGAGGGTGATCTCCTTCCCTTGCGCACTGCCCCCTTTCCCACCCTACTGCTCCTCCGTAATGGGGCCCCAGTGGCTGCAGCAAGGCTGGTGGGAGGCTGCTGAATGTCAGATGCTGAGACTACAGATGCCCTTGAAGGACGGCCTCAACCAGCTCTGGGCCTGGAGGGCCCGGCTGCAGACTGCACCAACTTTGCATGGGCGGCAGCAGTCTGGGCTGACTGTCTTGCAGGTGATGGCAAGTGCAATGGGGAAGTGCCAGTGGTGGCAGCAGAAATGCCGTCGTCCTGAGAGAGGACAACACCCTCCTTCTCGACCGACACACTGCCACTCCCCCAGGGCAGAACCTCAGCATCTGGTGCAATCTGCTGGAGCACAGATTGATGGCCTGCTGCGGTGCGGTGAGAGCCCCGGGGCAATGTGTCTGAACCAGCGACAATGGCAGCAGTCAGTGCTTGCGTGACCTCAATCTGAGTCTGCATCAGAGCAGTCTGAGATTGGATGGCAGCAGCCAGTGACGGAATTGCAGCACTAAGCCGTTGCGTTGCGTCAGCCTGTGCTGCAGCGGAGTGCTCCACACTCCTAGCCAGTCCATCGATGCATTCGGACACCCTTCCCATTGCACCCATGAGCTGAGTGTGCATGTCCACCGCCTGGGTGTTCATTTCAGCGATGAGCCGCTCCTCCTCTGCGTCCAGTACAGCAGGACTCGCTGGCCTACTCTCCCACCGGGGAGAAGGCCCCCGAGCTTCCCTAGCCAAATTGCATTGCTGCAACCCGCTGGGTCCCGGAGCTTCACCCTCATCAGACCCTTCCCCCCTGCTCCCCTCCAGGGAAGGCGTGGTCCCAGTGTGGGCATGGGCTCCCTCGGGAGACGCTGGCGCTGATGCTCCGGCTTCCTCTTCCTCCTCGCCTGTGGCGTCACTCCCACTGGTTGGTTGAGGGACAGACTTGTCAGCTGGTGAATCACTATCTGAAAGCAGGGAGGTACAAGAGAGGACAGGGGCCAGTAAGGCAGCAAGGACTGGAGACATTTAGTAAGTTGGATTGAAAGTGTAAAAGGCTGGTGTTGTGAGGGACAGGTGGAATGAGAGAGGAGAGAAAGCTGATGAACCTACCATTGCTGTCCCTAAGGGGGGGTCGACCTCTCCAGCGGCCACGGCACCTATCAACCGGCTGGCAACGATCCAGTGGACGCGCGTCTCCAAATCGCTGAAGGTCTGCAGCTCAGCCGGCCCTCCACCTGTCCATTGCTGATGGCGCCTATTATGAGATAGCTTGGCCTGAAAAAGGACGGCGTCTGAGTAAATGTGCAGCAATATGCTTGCCTGATGTGCCTTCCATAGTTGAATAGCCCTTAATGTATGCAGCCATGTGCTTGCATGATGTGCCTCCCATAGTTGAATGGCCCTTAATGTATGCAGCCATGGTCTTGCCTGCTGTGCCTCCCATAGTTGAATGGCCCTTAATGTATGCAGCCATGGTCTTGCCTGCTGTGCCTCCCATAGTTGAATAACCCTTAAGGTGTGGAATGTGAGTGTGTGTTTTATGAGAGGGCCATAGGTCTTGGATGAGTGTTGGGCATTTGGGGTTTTTACACCCTATGGCCACAGGGTGAGGTTGAGACGGAGGGATGTAGAGGTTTTGAAAGGCAGCCACTCACCCTGACCACCCGAGTGAAGTTGTTGAATTTCTTTCGACATTGTGTGTGGGTCCTGGGCACCATGCTCCTGGAGGAGACGTGCTGAGCCACCTCCCTCCACACTCTTCTATAGTCGCAGGGCAATGGCCTCCTGCCACTCTGTGGGTAGAGTATTGAAATTCGGCGCTCCACTGCGCTAACCAGAGCCTCCAAGGCCCGGTCACTGAAGTGCTGAGCTCTTTCCCTGGGTCTCTCCATTGTTCTTTGCAGCAGATTTGATGTACAGGTCTCTCCAGGCTGAGATTCAAGGCTGCAATGAGCAGGGTGTGGATGGAGAGCAAGATCGACCCTCCCCTTTAAGAACTGGCCGGCGCCAGTGTGTCTGTGTTCCATTGCTGACTGACATCACATGAGCTTCGCCAGCGCTCTGAGGTAGTGCCTCGGTCCTCGGTGTTAGCGCCTTAAGAGAGGTGTGTAGCGCCTGATTTAGCGCTCCAATCACCTCCGGGGCGATAGAAGCCAAGTTTGCAGTCGGAGGCGATCATTTGCGCCAGGCGCTAAACTTTGCGCCCGGCCGATAATTGCGCCCCAAACGGGGCGATACCGAATTTCTCCCCCTATGAGTTAAATTGTTAAAGAGAAATCTCTTGCAGGCTGATGAGACAGAAAGTGTAATTCTGCAATCACAGTGGGGGCACGGAGAGAACACAATCACAGATTCACTCCACAGCTTTGGTCTCCATATTATAGAAATATATTATAGAAAGGATAGAGAGGCACTGGAGAAGGTGCAAAAAATATTTACAAGGATGATACCAGAACTGAGAGGATACAACGATCAGAAAAGATTGAACAGGCTGGGGCTCTATTCTCTAGAAAGGAGAAGGCTGAGAGGTGACCTGATAGGGGTCTTTAAACTTATGAACGGGTTTGATAGGGTAGATGTGAATAAGATTACATAGGATTACATCGGATATGCAGCACAGAAATAGGCCATTCGGCCCAACCAGTCCATGCCGGCGTTTGTGCTCCACTCGAGCCTCCTCCCGTCTTTCCTCATCTAACCCTATCAGCGTAACCCTCCATTCACTTCTCCCTCATGCGCTTAACTAGCCTCCCCTTAAATGCATCGATACTATTCGCTTCAACCACTCCCTGTGGTAGCGAGTTCCACATTCTCACCACTCTCTGGGTAAAGAAGTTTCTTCTGAATTCCCCATTGGATTTCTTGGTGACTATCTTATATTGATGGCCTCTAGTTTTGTTCTTCCCCACAAGTGGAAACACTCTCTCTGTATCCACTCTATCAAAACCTTTCATCATTTTAAAGAGAAAAGAGACCCAGCCTGTTCATCCTTTCCTGATATGTATACCCTCGCATTTCTGGTATCATCCTTGTAAATCTTCTCTGCACCCTCTCCATTGCCTCTACATCCTTTTTATAAGATGAGGACCAGAATGCTTCCACTTATGAGGAAGGTCAAAACTAGAGGTCATCAGTATAAGAGAGTCACTAATAAATCCAATTGGGAATTCAGGAGAAACTTCTTTACCCAGAGAGGGGTGAGAATGTGGAACTCGCTACCACAGGGAGTGGTTGAGGTGAATAGCAGAGATGACTTTAAGGGGAAGCTAGATAAGCACATGAGGGATAAAGGAATAGAAGGTTATGTTATGTCTGACATTGGTGATAGGTACTCGATTGCCTGGGCCTGAGCACATGGAGTTTGATAGTGCTGTTATCGTTGTATTGTGTCTGACATTGGATATAGGTATGCGATTGCTTTTGCCTGTGAGAGTGTGTTTGGATCAGCCATTAAAAGCAGCATGAACTGAGCTCTGCATACGGCCTCTGGATTATCTTTGCAAACGCAACATTTGGCGACGAGGATGGGATAAAATCTCTCTTCCACCACTTCCTCCCTTCCTTGCACTACCCGGTGAGCCCCCGATCCCATGGGTTCGCTGGTTACAGTCCTTTGAAACCTACCTCATTGCTCTTGGACTAGAAAATGTGAGTACAGCATGGAAAAAGGCACTGTTATCCCATTGCTTGGGAGCGGAGGGCCAGCGTGTTCTTGGGACATTATGCGCAGCAGACTCAATTCAAACATATGATGTGGCTGTGGCTCTGTTAAGCACACACTTCTCTGCCCCACAAAGTGCCCTCCTGCGGCGATTCATGTTTAGACAGCGTCACCAACTCCCCAGCGAGTCAGTGCATCAATACGTGGCTAATTTGAGGGGGTTAGCTAGCTCGTGTAAGTTCGGTGCACTACAAGACGAGATGGTGCATGATCAACTAATAGAGCACACCAACAACGTGAGAGTGCGTGAAAGACTGTTACTCGAGTCCGACGATCTGTCATTGTCACAGGCAGTCAACATTGCCTTTCAAGTGGAGTCTGCAGCCGAATGTGCAGCGAAACTAGCACACACACCCAGTGACAGCGCCCTCGGCCCCGACAGCTCTGACACTGTAATGCTCGCACGACGGCAGCAACGCGCGCTACCGCGGCAACAGTGTGGAAACTGCGGATCTCGTTCACATGCTACCAGAGCACAGAATTGTCCTGCGCGCGGCCAAGCCTGTCGCAATTGTGGAAAACAAAATCACTTTGCCAATGTCTGCCGCTCTGCCCCTGTTGCTACAAATGAACACTCTCAGTCCTCAAGCAGTTGGCCTATAATTCACAACGTGAGCTCTGGGCCAGTAGTGGCTTTCAAGTCATGCACAATTAACCTGAATGATGTGTGCATCCCTCTGTTGTTGGATATCGGTGCCAGCGTCTCACTGCTGAATGTGGACACATTCAAACGCTTTTTCAGCTCCCTGCCACTCTCTGCGCCATCCACTGCCCTTTGCGGGTATGGTAATTTGAAAATTGGACGAGTGGGCTCAGTCAACCTCACTGTATGCTATGGAACAAAAGTTTTGCCAGATTTTTGTTTTCATGTGGCACGCCAAGGAGCTAACCTGATGGGACTGGATCTTTTCACTGACCTGGGTTTTTCTCTCTTGGACACCGGCAGGTCTGCGATTCTGCACGTCGCCTCACCGTGGCGCCAAACATGGCCAGCACTCTTCGAGGGTCTGGGCTGCCTGACTGCCTTCACCCACCAGCCCATGGTTGACTCCACCATTACTCCTGTCATTCAGCCACTGCGCCGCATCCCGCTTGCTCTCCGTGACGGGGTCACAGCTGAACTAAAGCAGCTACTGGAAGCTGGCATCATCAAACCAGTTGAGGCCTCCCCATGGGTCTCCAACCTGGTGGTTGCAACGAAAAAGTCAGGTGGTCTATGCGTCTGTGTCGATCTTCGAGCAGTGAATAAGGCCGTAATCCCTGACAAATATCCACTGCCCACGTCAGAGGAACTCACAGCGCAGTTCTATGGTTCCATCCTGTTCTCGAAACTGGACCTTCGACAGGGCTATCTACAGGTTCCCCTCCACCCCAGCAGCAGGGACCTCCCTGCTTTTGTGACACATGCTGGCGTCTTTCGGTACACCAGGATGCCATTTGGACTTAGCTCTGCACCCAGCTGCTTCCAAAAGGTGATGTCCTCTGTGCTCGCGGGCATTCCTGGGGTGGCCATCTACCTGGATGACATCGTCGTGCATGGGCCCTCGACCTCCACTCACGACGAACGCCTTCACAGAATTTTCACGGCTCTAGCAAAACACAAGCTCACACTGAATGGCGAAAAGTGTGTCTTTGCTGTTTCAGAGATCGAATTTGTGGGGTTTCGGTTGTCGGCTGACGGTATATCCCCACTCCAGTCAAACGTGGATGCCATTCACAGCATCCCAGAACCCAGTTCTGCAGCACAGGTTGCCCCAGTACTCAGCCACCACAGTCCCACTGCGCCAGCTCCTGCGAAAGGATGAGCCCTGGGTGTGGTCACAAGCCTGTACGGAAGCTGTTCGCCTCCTCAAATCGCAGCTCACGTCGCCTCCAGTGTTGGCTCACTTTGACGTCGCCAGCCCTACCCTCGTCACCTGCGATGCGTCCGCTGCAGCTGTGGGGGCGGTGTTATCGCAGATACAGAATGGAGTGGAGAAACCAATCGCCTTTGCCTCCCGAGCCCTTAGCCCCACTGAACAGAAGTACTCAGTAGGCAAGCGTGAGGCGCTGGCGTGCGTCTGGGCATGTGAGCGGTGGCACCTGTACACGTATGGCCATGCCTTCACCCTGCGAACCAATCACCAGGCCCTCACTGCCCTGCTGTCGAAATCCGGCATGGGCCACAGACCACTGCATCTACACCGCTGGTCTGACCGCCTCTGCCAATACAATTTCAGTCTCCAGTTCACACCAGGACGTGACAATATTGTTGCAGATCTGCTCTCCCGCACTGTCTCTGCCCCAGCCCCACTCGTCGGGTCTGAACATGTGGAACAGGATATTGTCCAGATGCTGCACACGCCTCTCCAAACCACAGTCTCTCTCCAGGAGCTCAAAGAGTGCTCTGAACAGGATCCGGCCCTCTCCCAGCTGTGCACCTTCATCAGAGATGGCTGGCCTCGCAAGGTGCCTGAGGAACTGTCTGCCTACTCCGGAGTTAAAGAGGAGCTCTCCTGCTGGAATGACTCCTGTGTTGCACGTGGGCTCTGCACTGTGGTCCCAACTGCCCTTCGTACGCGTGTTTTATCCATGGCGCACGAGGGCCACTTGGGCATAGTGAAGCTCAAACAACGATGCCGAGACCTAGTGTGGTGGCCGGGTATCGACAGGGAAATCGAGGCCTTGGTCAAGGACTGTGCAGCCTGCCTTGTAAGTGGCAAGACTGGCCACCAAGCTCCTCCACCCCTGCAACCCCTTGCCTGGCCCTCACAGCCCTGGGAGCACCTGCAGCTGGACGTCTGCGGGGAGATCCATGGTGTCCCCCACCATCAACGGTTCCTAGTGGTGACCTATGACCTGCACTCAAAATGGCCAGAGGTCACTGCCGTGGGCTCCGTCACCTCTCGGGTCATCATCGATATCCTTGAGTCCCTCTTCTCCCGCTGGGGGCATCCAAAGGCCATCACCACAGACAATGGCCCCCAAATGGTCTCTTCGGAACTCTCCTCTTACCTTAAGAGCAAGGACATCCGTCACATACGCGTACTACCACCCCGAGTCAAATGGGGGGGTGGAGCGTTTTAACCAGACACTGAAAAATGGCCTCAGAGCACACCTATCCCAGGGGTGTGCATTTGACAAGGCCCTCCTCTACACACTGCTGCACTGCAGAGCCTCCCAGCATTCCACTACAGGGGTCTCACCCGCATCCCTCATGCTAGGCCGTGAGCTCATGCTGCCCCTTGGCAGGCTCCGTCCCTCACTAGCTCAGAGCCCTGCTCCACCGGCTCAAGCCACAGTCGCTAGACAGCAGGAGAAGATTAAACTCCGCTTTGACCAGTCGAAGAGGGCCAAGGCGCCCAACATCTCAGTCTCCGATTGGGTCAGAGTCCGCAGGCCTCACCGCAACAATAAGATGGCCTCATTCTGGTCCTCCCCTCTCCAAATCAGCCGCCAACTTGGACCAGCCACTTTCTGCCTCACTGACAGCTCTCGGTGGCATGCCAGCCACCTTCGGAATGTGCCAGCACCCCCTGATGTGGGATTATATGGACCTAATCCCCAAGCCTTACCCCCAGAGTGGCGGGATGCACATGTGGCTCAGCCAGCCAACCCTCAAGCAGATATTGTGCCTCAGCCTGCTCCTCACCAGTCCCCACTTCGGCCTGCTCTTCACCAGTCCGCACCTCGGCCTGTTCGTACACGTTCTCGCCCTGGCCACCTACAGGACTTTGTCACTACATTTCATGTTTGAAATTCTGTGAGGGGGGAGGAAATGTTATGTCTGACATTGGTGATAGGTACTCAATTGCCTTGGCCTGAGCATATGGAGTTTGATAGTGCTGTTATCGTTGTATTGTGTCTGACATTGGATATAGGTATGCGATTGCTTTTGCCTGTGAGTGTGTGTTTGGATCAGCCATTAAAAGCAACATGAACTGAACTCTGCATACGGCCTCTGGATTATCTTTGCAAACGCAACAGGTTAGGCTGATAGGGTGAGAGGAAGAGGGGTGGGAGGAGGCGGCGGCTCGTGTGGAGCATAGACACCAGCGTGGACAAGTTGGGCCGAATGGCCTGTTTCTGTGCTGTACGTTCTATGTTATTCTATGTAAAGGAGGGGGATGTGGTTTGTCTTAATTGCTAGAACAGCCTCCCTCTGAAATCTTTGTCCTTGACTTTGCGCTGCACTAGATGAGATAGAGTCAGTTATGCAAGTATGCTCCCCCCAGCCCGGAGTCTCGCTCGATGGGGCTGCTGATTAGAGAATGGGGCACAGTGTCCGATCCATGGCTTGGCTTGTAAATCAGGAGCAGCTCAAACTGGACAACTGACCTGTGCGCCTGATTCTCCGATCAGAGCCGCTCTCGAGTGTGGAGTCTCGCCAACGCTACTTTGTAAAAAATGCAATATTATCTCAGCTTTTATCAACACTCAGATGCAGTTAAAGGCTAGGACATATTGTTGCATGATATTAGCGGCCAAACACTGAATGCATTTGGAAGATATTCCTCCGTCTGATATTTTAACGCAGTATATATATTTTTTCATTCATTCTCAGAGTGTGGGCGTTGCTGGCAAGGCCGGCATTTATTGCCCAACCTTAGAGGTACAACTGAGGGGCTCGCTGGGCCACTTCAGAGGGCAGTTAAGAGTCAAAACACATTGGTGTGGGACTGGAGTCACCTATAGGCCCAGACAAGGTAAAACGCCGGGTTTCCTTCCCTAACGGGACATTAGTGAACCCGTTGGGGGATTTATGACAATCCGACAGCTTCACGGGCACTTTTACTGAAGCCAGCTTTTTATTCCCCAAACATTAATTAATTCAAATTCTCAAACTTGTGTTTTCTGCATTATTAGTCTAGGCCTCTGGATTACTGGTTCAACAAGTTAATCCTGCTGATCGAGGAATGTCATGCAAACTTAGTAAATGTTCATCCACTAACATCATCATAATAATTTCCGGGCTCAAATTGCAGTAGACAAGAGTACAATGCTGGCATTCCTTATTAATTATACTGTTGTATCCTTATCCTAGGATTACATAAGATGTACAGCACAGAAACAGGCCATTGGATCCAACCAGTCCATGCCAGTGTTTATGCTCCACTCGAGCCTCCTCCCGTCTTTCCTCATCTAACTCTATCAGCATAATCCTCTATTCCCTTCTCCCTCTTGTGCTTGTCTAGCTTCCCCTTAAATACATCGATACTATTCACTTCAACCACTCCCTGTGGTAGCGAGTTCCACATTCTCACCACTCTCTGGGTAAAGAAGTTTCTCCTGAATTCCCTATTGGATTTCTTGGTGACTATCTTATATTGATGGCCTCCAGTTATGCTCTTCCCCACAAGTGGAAACATTCTCTCTGTATCCACTCTATCAAAACCTTTCATAATTTTAAAGACCTCTATTAGGTCACCCCTCAGCCTTTTTTCAAGAGAAAAGAGACCCAGCCTGTTCATCCTTTCCTGATATGTATACCCTCGCATTTCTGGTATCATCCTTGTAAATCTTCTCTACACCCTCTCCAGTGCCTCTATGTCCTTTTCATAATATGGCGACCAGAACTGTACGCAGTACCCCAAGTGTGGTCTAACCAAGGTTCGATACAGGTTTAGCATAACTTCACTACTTTTCAATTCTATCCATCCAGAAATAAACCCTAGTGCTTGGTTTGCTTTTTTAAATGGCCTTGCTAACCTGTGGCGCAACTTTTAGTGATTTCTGTATTTGTACTCGAGATCCCTTTGTTCCTCTACCCCACCTAGACTCCCACCCTCCAAGTAATAAGTGACCTCCCTATTCTTCCTACCAAAATGTAATACCTCACATTTGTCTGTGTTGAACTTCATTTGCCAATTATATGCCCATTCTGCAACTTTATTAATGTCCTCCTGTAATTTGTTGCAGTCCTCCCAATTTGGTGCCATCCGCAAATTTAGAAATTGTGTTTTTGATTCCAAAATCTAAGTCATTAATATAAATTGTGAACAACAGTGGTCCCAGCACTGAACCTTGTGGAACACCACTACCCACCTTCTGCCACTGTGAATAGCTCCCCTTTACCCCTACTCTCTGCTTTCTGTCTTGAAGCCAGCCAGCAATCCATTCTGCTACTTGTCCCCTGATTCCACATTCTCTGACCTTATTCATTAGTCTATTATGGGGTACCTTATCGAAGGCCTTTTGAAAATCTAGATATGTTGGGCTAGATTTTGTCAATGGGGAGCTTTTGGAGGCGGGGCTCCCACTTGTTGGGTTTTAGTCCCGCCTCCATCGACCTGTGGCCAACCCACACTTCTTTCCCTTGATTGACCTTGTTAAGCCCACCCAGCGGGCTCAGCAGGCCAATTAAGGGGAAGCGAGTTAGAGGTGACGTCAGCGAGTGATGTTTCATCGGTTAAGAGCTTTTGACAGATGAAATGTCATCGTTTGACAGCTCTGTGAAGCTGTCAAACACTGACAATCTGTCTTCTAAGTTGTGTCTTTACTCAAGACTCAATTAGAAAGCCTTCCTGACCAGAAAGCAGAATGCTGCAGCTTTTGACAGTTCAGCGGCCATTCTGCTTTCTGTGCCGGTGAGCTGAGGGACTCCCGAGACCTGAAGGGAGGAAGCCTGCAGGAAGAAGTAAAGGTAAGTAAAACTTATTAAAACACTTTACACACACCTCACACACTTACCTCTGCACACATGCACCCATCGCTCACCTGAACACCGGACATCTCGGCCCCTCCGACCCCCTCCGACTGATGGCCCGCCTCGCTGACCCTGGCGAGGTTCAGAGCCGTCGGGAAGCCCACACTTCAGGGCTCAAAATAGGGATTAGCCAAAAAACTGCCTGTTTACTACCTGTTAACAGGCAGCTAATTGGCATTAATCCCCTTCCCGCCTCGAGGAGACGGGACCCGGCATGGATCGGCTACCCGCCTCCTGGCAAGATGGCATGGAGGCGGGTTGGGGGCGGGTTGGGCACCTGCCCCCAAATTCTGCCATTTTCCTGGCAGTCCCGGCTCCAAACCCACCTCCCCAGGACTGGCAAAATCCAGCCCATTACATCTATTGCATTACCGTTGTCTACTCTCTCTGTTACCTCTTCAAAAAATTCAATACGGTTGGTCAAGCAAGATTTTCATTTTTGAAATCCATGCTGACTATTCATTATTATACTTTTCGTTTCTAGATGTTCTTCTATTTTATCCTTTAGTAGGGATTCCATTATTTTTTCTACCACCGATGTTAAGCTGACTGGTCTATAATCCCCTGGACATGTTCTATTCCCCCTTCTTAAATATTGGTATTACGTTAGCTATCCACCAGTCCTCTGGCACTACACCTTTTTCTAACGAATTATTAAATATGTGCAGTAATGCCTCTGCTATCTCTTCCCTAGATTCTTTTAAAATGCGTGGACGCAATCCATCCGGACCAGGGGTTTTACCCTCTTTGAGTTTCATTAGTTTATTTAATATATCCGCCCCATTAATCTACTCTCAATCATCAGCAAAGTGATGGAAGGTGTCGTTGACAGTGCTATCAAGCAGCAACCACTCACCAATAAACTGCTCACTGATGCCCAGTTTGGGTTCCGCCAAGACCACTCGGTTCCTGACCTCATTACAGCCTTGGTCCAAACATGGACAAAGGAGCTGAATTCCAGAGGTGAGATGAGAGTGACTGCCCTTGACATCAAGGCAGCATTTGACCGAGTGTAGCATCAAGGAGCCCTAGTAAAACCGAAGTCAATGGGAATCGGGGGGAAAACTCTCCACTGGCTGGAGTCATACCTAGCACAACGGAAGATGGTTGTGGTGGTTGAAGGTAAATAATCACAGCCCCAGGACATCGCTGCAGGAGTTCCTCAGGGCAGTGTCCTAGGCCCAACCATCTTCAGCTGCTTCATCAATGAACTTCCCTCTAACATAAGGTCAGAAATGGGGATGTTCGCCGATGACTGCACAGTGTTCAGCGCCATTTGCAACTCCACAGATAATGAAGCAGTCCATGCCCGCATGCAACAAGACCTGGACGACGTTCAGACTTGGACTGATAAGTAGCAGGTAACATTCACGCCACACAAGTGCCAGGCAATGACTATCTCCAACAAACGAGAGTCTAACCACTGCCCCTTGACATTCAATGGCGTTACCATCACCGAATCCCCCACCATCAACATCCTGGGGTTCACCATTGACCAGAAACTTAACTGGACCAGCCAGAAATTCGGGCCGGAGGCTTTCCACGGGTGCAAGCCTCTGACCTGCATTTACCTAGTGCGCCGGCTGTTGTGCTGTGGGCCCACGTGGGATTCCGATCATGGGCCTCCTCCAACTGCCGGCGCGCAGTGCTTGCGTATCCCAGGGGCGCAGTTAGTTCGAAACGTCCCCTGGGATCACGTGGGCCATGGGGAGCCAATCGGAGCAGGGAATCTGTATTCATAGATTTCACAGGAAGAGCTGTCAAATCGATGAATACAATTTAGCCCCAAAACATCACTAAAACTTCAAATAAATTTTTAAAAAACATCACATTTTTAAAATAACTATAAATTACATAAAATAACTATTTTAAACAATAATTTAAATTTTTGAAAAAATTAATTACAGTTTCTAACGGGTTAAAAATAAACTTACTGAAGGTAAAAATCCTTTAAAGTATTTAAAAATAATAAACCTGTGGAAAAAATGTTTTAATTTAACTTAATTCACCACTTACCTTGTTAAAAGCAGGCCTTGTGACTGCTTTTTAAAAGCATAGCTCCTGGAGACTTACCCTCCCGGAGAAACCTGCAATAAAAACGTAAGTTCCAGGCGTACGCGCTGCCTCTCCGGCGCATGTGTTCGACCTGTGAACCCCTTCCTTTAAGGGAACGGAAGTTCCGGTTTCCCACGCATGCGCAGTGCATGCACGAAACCTGCACTTTCGTTGGGCTTACACGTGAGTACCCAACACGTACTCACCCGTGGGGACCCAAATTTCTGGCCCACTGTGGCTACAAGAGCAGGCCAGAGGCTGGGTATTCTGCGGTGAGTGTCTCACCTCCTGACTCCCCAAAGCCTTTCCACCTTCTACAAGGCACAAGTAAGGAATGTGATGGAATACTCTCCACTTGCCTGGATGAGTGCAGCTTCAACAACACTCAAGAAGCTCGACACCATCCAGGACAAAGCAGCCTGCTTGATTGGCACCCCATCCACCACCTTAAACATTCACTACCTCCACCTCCAGCGCTCCGTGGCTGCAGTGTGTACCATCTGCAAGATGCACTGCAGCAAATCTTCTTCGGCAGCACCTCCCAAACCCGCGACCTCTTCCACCTAGAAGGACAAGGGCAGCAGGCACATTAGAACACTATCACCTCCAAGTTCCCCTCCAAGTCACACACCACCCTGACTTGGAAATATATCGCCAATCCTTCATAGTCGCTGGGTCAAAATCCTGGAACACCCTCCCTAACAGCACTGTGGGAGCACCTTCACCACACGGACTGCAGCGGTTCAAGAAGGTGGCTCACCACCACCTTCTCAAGGGCAATTAGGGATGGGTAATAAATGCTGGCCTTGCCAGCGATGCCCTGATCCCATGAACGAATTTAAAAAAAAATATCCCCTTATCTATTTATATTGAAGTTAAGGTCTTGTGTAAAGTATTTTGCATCAACAACCTTTTTCTCTGTGGGTAGCACTCTCGCCGCTGAGTCAGATGGTCATGGGTTCAAATCCCACTCCAGGATTTAAGTATATAATCCAGGCTGAGACTCCAGTGCCAGTACTGAGGGAGTGCTGCACTGTCAGAGGTGCCATCTTTCAGTTGAGACATTAAACTGTGGCCCCCCGTCTGCCAGCTCAGATGGATGTAAAAGATCCCATGGTACTTTTCGAAGAGGGGCAGGGAAGTTCTCCCCGGTCTCCTGGGCCAATATTCACCCTTCAGTCAATATAACGAAAAAACCGATTCATTGGCCATTTGTTTCATTGGTGCTTTTTCTCCTTGTTCTGTGTAAAATGGCTGTGGTATTTTCCCTTTGAGAACAGTGATGGCTCGTGAAAAAGTAATTCAATGCTTAGGGACGGCTTTTGTGAGACGCGTTAATGTGCTGCAGCAGTTCATTTCTATTTTAATACTCCTTTAAATGTAGATGACAAAACGTTCAATACACACATTTCAAACTAAACATGCAGTAGCTGTGTAACAAAAGGACAGTTATCCACACCTCAGCCCCCGAATTTGGTCACGGCTATTTATAAAACAGAAATAGTCGAGGTTGAAACACAAATGGCGATTAGCAACAAGAGACTGGTTTCCGAGGTGCAGCGGTTATTTTGTTTATCTCACTCGAAAGGTGTCCCCATTTCAAAACTGAGTGAAAACCATTTATGTTTAAAGAGTAAGGGGAGTCGGGAAATGGGTTCAATTAGGTACCTCCAAAGTGAAGATAGGAGAAGAAAGAAAGAAAGACTTGCATTTCTATAGCGCCTTTCATGACCATCGGATGTCCCAAAGCGCTTTACAGCCAATGAAGTACTTTTGAAGTGTAGTCACTGTTAAATTTAGGAAACGCAACAGCCAATTTGCGCACAGCAAGCTCCCACAAACAGCAATATGATAATGACCAGATAATCTGTTTTAGTGATGGTGGTTGAGGGATAAATATTGGCCCAGGGCACCGGGGAGAACTCCCCCTGCTCTTCTTTGAACTAGTGACGTGGGATCTTTTAGATCGACCTGAGAGGGCAGACGGGGCCTCTTCTAATGTCTCATCTGAAAGACGGCACCTCCGACAGTGCAGCGCTCCCTCAGTGCTACCCTGGAATGTCAGCCTGGATTTCTGTGCCTAAGTCTCTGGAGTGGGACTTGAATCCACGATCTTCTGACTCGGAGGCGAGTGTGCTACCCACTGAGCCACGGCTGACACTCAATGGGCCGAATGGTCCTCTATTGTGGTGAGAAAATGTTGTGCCTTTATTTCTATTGTGGTGAAATTTCAAACCTCTCAGTAGCCGGTGCTTTACATAACTTTCAGACTGATCAGCCTCTTGTAGGTATGTATCCATGCTTCTTCACCTCAGGCTGTTACTTTGTCAAATGATACCTTTGTACGAGTGTCTTGCCAACACAGAAACAATTTACCTTGTTCATCTTTCACCAGTTTAATTTTACAATGATTGTTAGCCTTGCCTTTGGACTGAATCCACTTCAACCTTAAATGTAATTATAAGAACATAAGAATTAGGAGCAGGAGTCGGCCATACGGCCCCTCGAGCCTGCTCCGCCATTCAATAACATCATGGCTGATCTTCGACCTCAACTCCACTTTCCCGCCCGATCTCCATATCCCTTGATTCCCCTAGAGTCCAAAAATCTATCGATCTCAGTCTTGAATATACTCAACGACTGAACATCCACAGCCCTCTGGGGCAGAGAATTCCAAAGATTCACCACCCTCCGAGTGAAAAAATTCCTCCTCGTCTCAGTCTTAAATGGCGACCCCTTATCCTGAGACTGTGACCCCTGGTTCTGGACTCCCCAACCAGGGGAAACAGCCTCTCAGCATCTACCCTGTCAATCGAGGTTATCCACTTTGGTGGCAAAAACAGGAAGGCAGGTTATTATCTGAAAGGCAATAGATTGGAAGAAGGGGAAGTGCAACGAGACCTGGGTGTCCTTGTGCACCAGTCACTGAAGGTAAGCATGCAGGTGCAGCAGGCGGTTAAGAAGGCAAATGGTATGTTGGCCTTCATAGCGAGAGGATTCGAGTACAGGAGCAAGGATGTCTTGCTGCAGTTGTACAGGGCCTTGGTGAGACCACACCTTGAGTATTGTGTGCAGTTTTGGTCGCCTTATCTGAGGAAGGATGTTCTTGCCATGGAGGGAGTGCAGCGAAGATTCACCAGACTGATACCTGGGATGGCAGGAATGACATATGAGGAGAGATTCAGTCGATTGAGCTTATATTCACTGGCGTTTAGAAGAATGAGAGGGGATCTCATTGAAACTTATAAAATTCGAACAGGACTAGACAGACTAGATGTTCCCGATGGTAGGGGAGTCCAGAACCAGGGGTCACAGTCTAAAGATAAGGGGTAAGCCATTTAGGATAGAGATGAGGAGGAATTTCTTCACCCAGAGAGTGGTGAACCTGTGGAATTCTCTGCCACAGAAGGCAGTTGAGGCCAATTCATTAAATATATTCAAGAAGGAGTTTAATGTATTTCTTAAGGCTAAAGGGATCAAGGGATATGGGGAGAAAGCAGGGACAGGGTGCTGAATTTGGATGATCAGCCATGATCTCATTAAATGGTGGAGCGGGCTCGAGGGGCCGAATGGCTGACTCCTGCTCCTATCTTCTGTGTTTCTATATTTCTATGTATCCCCCAATTATCCAAGCAAGTGACCTATGTTAGTATGTTTGAGAAGTTGTCCAACTGGCAAGTGCTGTTAGCTAATGCATAACTTCCTAATCCTCCGTTACTGTCATGCACCTGTAGTCCTCGTTGAGGATTCCTCAACACTTGATCTCAAATAATTTAAAATATGAATAATTTTCTTTGCTACAAATGGTACTGCATATTCACTCGTTGTTCTAGCTGAATATTTTTCGACGGTAAAAATATACACTGTTGAAAAAACTTGAAAAGATGACTTGAATTTATGAGATTTTAGTTTGTGACCTTTCACATCTATTAATAATAGTATAATTTCCTGTCTTGTGAACACTCCACTTCCTGTGTCACACTCTAACATCGCACGTTTTGATTTGCTGAAGTAAAAGAAACAACAAATTCTGAAACTGCAAATCAAAATATTTCTTCAAAAACTTTTTATTTACCATCTTTCCCTCAGCAAGCTGAAGACAAAATTAAATTTCTAATGTATGAAATTATAGATTTCACAACATGATTCAACTTACCTCGGCCCAACCATCTTCAGCAGCTTCATTAATGACCTTCCCTCCAACATAAGGCCAGAAATGTTCGCTGATGACTGCACAGTGTTCAGTGCCATTCACAACTCCTCAGATAATGAAGCAGTCCATGCCCGCATGCAACAAGACCTGGACGCCGTTCAGGCTTGGGCTGATAAGTGGCAGGTAATATTCGCACCACAGAAGTGACAGGTATTATGTCCGTGTATAATTGAGACACGGACTGCAGGAGTTGATTATAACAAGTCTTTACTGAATGGAGACAACCTGGAAACTAAAACTACAAAAGCCTGCTAGGGCCTTTTATACAGGGGTGGTCACTGCCGGTACTGCAGTCTGAGACCAGTTATTCCTTTAAAGGTACATACACAACAATTCCTCCCCTTTTAGATAAACAGTACATAACATTCATTTAACAACTAAATAATAACTAATTACAATTACAATTACGGTTGCTAGATACATTGGTTGAAGTTAAGCAATTATAAGTTCAGTCTTTGAGGAGGCTTCCTGATTCTGTTTGGATAACGCCTCTTTGGGATATCAAGTTCTTCTGGCAAGGTTGAGTCGGGATCAATGTCGTTGTTTGGTCCGTCTGCTTCCAATATCACCGATTCTGCGGTAGATGCAATTGGTGCTTCGGTTTCATCGTCAGGTGTATCAGATCGTGGTGTGGAGTTGACGTTTTCCAGTGACTCTAGAATCTGGTCAGCATGGCATCTTACAATGCTCTCTCCAACGTCCACGGTATACATTAGAGGTCCTTGCCGTGTGCAGATCGTTCCTGGCTGCCATTTCTCTGTGCGGTAGTCCCGGGCCAAAACTGGTTGACCTGTCTTAAAACTCCTGGTCGGTCTTTCATTCATATTCTGAAACTGCCTGTTCTCCACATCTCTTCTGATGTTTGGCTTAACCAAATCCAAGCGGCATCGTAGTCTTCGATTGAAGAACATCATGGCTGGAGTTTGGTTGGTAACCGCATGTGTCGCATTCCGGTAGGCAAACAAGAAGTTATCCACCTTGTGTTGTAGGGGTATATCTTCATTACACATTGCCTTGATAGCCTTCTTGAATGTTTGAACAAACCTCTCGGCCAATCCATTAGTGGCTGGATGATATGGGGCGGATGTGTAATGCTTAACACCATTGTTCTTTAAGAACCTCCGGAACTCTTCAGACACAAACTGTGGTCCATTGTCAGAGCAAATCTGTTCAGGCAGCCCATTCCTGGCGAATATGGTTCGTAAGACTGTGATAGTTTTTTCTGTGGTGGTTGAGGACATTTTTATTACCTCTGGCCACTTTGAATGTGCATCCACCGCAATTAAAAACATCGAGTCCATAAAGGGACCAGCAAAATCAACGTGCACCCTTTGCCATGGAGATGAGGGCCACTCCCATGGATGTAGAGGGGTTTGTGGTGGGGCGTTTTGGACCTTCTGGCATCCTGTACAGCTCTTGGTCATCTCTTCGATTTCTCTATCGATTCCCGGCCACCACACAAACGCTCTGGCTAAGTTCTTCATTTTTACCCCACCCAGATGACCCTCATGAAGCTCATTGAGCACTCTATCCTTCAATTTGGGTGGAATTACTACTCTGGATCCACACATCAAGGTTCCTCTGCACACTGACAGCTGTTCTCTTCTCGGCGAGAATGCTGGCAGCAGTGGTTCGCCATGTGCTGGCCATCCCTTCACCGTTAAATCATAGACCCAGGAGAGTGTCGGGTCATTTCGTGTTTCCTTTTCTATGTTTGCATTCGTCACAGGGAGACATTCGACTATAGTCGAGTGGAATAACTCCACTGGATCCACTGCCAGTTCTTCTTCCACCGTCGGCAACGGTAGGCACGACAATCCATCAGCATTCCCATGCTGTTTAGTTCCTTTGTACTCGATGTCATATTGGTGAGCCCCTAGGAAAAGGGACCACCTCTGTAGCCGTTGTGCCGTCATTATTGGTACGCCCTTCTGAGGGTTGAAAATGGAGACGAGAGGTTGATGATCAGTTAGTAGAGTAAATTTTTGACCGTGCAGGTAGTGATTGAACTTCTTCACCCCCCACACCAGGCTGAGGGCCTCTCTGTCAATCTGGGCATAGTTACGCTCGGCTGAAGTTAACGAGCATGACGCAAAAGCTATCGGCCTCTCTGAACCATCAAGGAATTTATGTGACAGTACCGCCCCAATGCCGTAGGGAGATGCATCACACGCCAGTCTTATCGGTAGTGATGGGTTGTAGTGAGCCAATACTTCTCTTGAAGTGATTAGGTACTTACTCTTCTGAAAGGCCCGCTTGCATTCATCGCTCCATTTCCATGCTACTCCCGTTCGTAGTAGGGCGTTCAGTGGATGCAGAATTGTGGACAAATTCGGCAAAAACTTATGGTAGTAATTCACCAATCCGAGGAATGACCTCAGTTGCGACACGTTTCTTACTCGTCGCCAGTATTATGTCCGTGTATAATTGAGACACGGACTGCAGGAGTTGATTATAACAAGTCTTTACTGAATGGAGACAACCTGGAAACTGAAACTACAGAAGCCTGCTAGGGCCTTTTATACAGGGGTGTTCACTGCCGGTACTGCAGTCTGAGACCAGTTATTCCCTTAAAGGTACATACACAACAACAGGCAATGACTATCTCCAACAAGTGAGAGTCTAATCACCACCCCTTGCTATTCAAAGGCATTACCATCGCCGAATCCCCCACCGTCAACATCCTGGGGGTTACCATTAACCAGAAACTTAACTGGACCAGCCACATAACTACAGTGGCAACAAGAGCAGGTCAGAGGCTAGGTATTCTACAGCGAGTGTCTCACCTCCTGACTCCCCAAAGCCTTTCCACTATCTACAAGACAGAAGTAAGGAGTGTGATGGAATACTCTCCACTTGCCTGGATGAGTGCAGCTCCAACAACACTCAAGAAGCTCGACACCATCCAGGACAAAGCACCCGATTGATTGGCACCTCTTCCACCACCTTAAACATTCACTCCCTCCACCACCGGCGCACCGTGGCTGCAGTGTGTACCATCGACAAGATGCACTGTAGCAACTCGCCAAGGCTTCTTCGGCAGTACCTCCCAAACCCGGGATCTCTTCCACCTAGAAGGACAAGGGCAGCAGGCGCATGGGAACACCACCACCTCCAAGTTCCACTCCAAGTCACACACCATCCTGACTTGGAAATATCTCGCCGTTCCTTCATCGTCGCTGGGCCAAAATCCTGGGACTCCCTCCCTAACAGCACTGTGGGAGCGCCTTCACCACACGGACTGCAGAGGTTCAAGAAGGCGGCTCACCACCACCTTCTCAAGGGCAATTAGGGATGGGCAATAAATGCTGGTCTTGCCAGCGACGCCCGGATCCCATAAGCGAATAAAATTCTTTTTTAAATGGCGTGGTCAGATGACACGTGATTTTTACACCAGGTCAGGGACTCGGTGCCCGGCTTTGCCAGGAAGACTGGGCACCAAGGAGCAGTAAGTGTATAGAAGGGCCGACAAGATAGGCTAATTTTGTTCTTCAAGGTTACCTTGTGGGCCAGGAGGAACGGGAGCTTGCAAACAATGTGCTCTTTGTTGAGGTACTTGCCGTTTAAATAGTGCTCCCTCTGCCTGTTTCTTGAGCACTGCTGGTTAGATACCAACTTCCAAACTGCATTGGGCGGGGATTTGCTGGAGCAGGTCATCTCACGGCGGGCGTTCCCCGTCAGTTAGTTAGACTTCTTCCTCCACCATTCAGCTCAAAAATGTTTTGCCCTGGTGTAAAAAATGTTTTCACCAACAACGGCTTCTCTTCCCGCTCTCGCATCGTTACCTCTGGTGTCCCCCAAGGATCTATCCTTGGCCCCCTCCTATTTTTCATCTACTTGCTGCATCATCCGAAAACACAGCGTCAGTTTCCACATGTACGCTGACGACACCCAGCTCTACCTCGCTACCTCTTCTCTCGACTCCTCCACGGTCTCTAAATTGTCAGACTGCTTGTCCGACATCCAGTTCTGGATGAGCAGAAATTTTCCCCAATTAAATATTGGGAAGACTGAAGCCATTGTTTTCGGTCCCCGCCACAAACTCCGTTCCCGAGCCACCGACTCCATCCCTCTCCCTAACATCTGTCTGAGGCTGAACCACACTGTTCGCAACCTTGGTGTCATATTTGACCCTGAAATGAACTTCCGACCACATATCCCGCAGCATAACAAAGACCGCCTATTTCCACCTCCGTAACATCGCCCGTCTCTACCCCTGCCTCAGCTCATCCGCTGCTGAAACCCTCATCCATGCCTTTGTTACCTCTAGACTTGACTATTCCAACGCAGTCCTGGCTGGCCTCCCATGTTTTACCCTATGTAAATTTGAGGTGATCCAAAACTCAATTGCCCGTGTCCTAACTCGCACCAAGTCCCGTTCGCCCATCACCCCTGTGCTCGCTGACCTACATTGGCTGCTGGTTAGGCAACACCTTGATTTCAAAATTCTCATCCTTGTTTTCAAATCTCTCCATGGCCTCGCCCCTCCATATCTCTGTAATCTCCTTCAGCCCCCGAGATATCTGCGTTCCTCTAATTCTGCCCTCTTGAGCATCCCTGATTATAATCGTTCCACCATTGGTGGCCGTGCCTTCTGTTGCCTGGGCCCTAAGCTCTGGAATTCCCTCCCTAAACCTCTCCGCCTCGCTACCTCTCTTTCCTCCTTTAAGACGCTCCTTAAAACCTACCTCTTTGACCAAGCTTTTGGTCACCTGCCCTAATTTCTCCTTATGTGGCTCGGTGTCAAATTTTCTGTCTTATAATACTCCTGTGAAGCAACTTGGGACGTTTTACTACTTTAAATGTGTTGAGTCTGAGTGTTCCAGATATGCTTAATATAAATCACTGGACACAGACAACAAGAATAACTAAAACAGGTCTTTACTAATCGAAGGTCAGGGCTGAACTGCTTAGCAAATTACTACACAGAGTTTATATACCGGTGTGGTCACCACCGGTACTACAATATACAGTAGCCAAGAGAAAGTAGTCCATCTCTTAAGGTAGTCTCTTAAGGTGGTACAGGTTACATACACAACAATTCCTCCCTTTTTAGCTTAACAGTATACATCCCAATTTAAACATAACATGGATAACATATATACAACTTCATGCAAATCTGTTCAAAGATTCAGTCTCTGAGGAGGCGGATAACATATATACAACTTCATGCAAATCTGTTCAAAGATTCAGTCTCTGAGGAGGCCTCCTGATCCGAGTTGGATAACGCCTTTCAGGGGTCTCTGGTACTCGTTGCTGGGGTGACTCATCTAGTTGATCTCTTATGGATTGGACATCATCAGATACATTGGCGTCTGAGGTAGATGCTTCAGGTTCACTTAACTTCTTCCACTGGTGTCTCTGTCGTAGTCATGGGTTCGACCCTTGTTCTCGATTCTACAAGTTGGTCAGCATGACGTCGTATTACGTTTTCACCAATATCTACCGTGTACATCAGGGGTCCTTGTCTGGCACAAATTTTTCCAGATTGCCATTTCTCATTCTTATAGTCCCGGGCTAACACTGGTTGTCCTATTTCGAAACTCCGAGTGGTCTTGTTATTTATATGCTGGAACTGTTTGTTTTCTACTTCCCTCCGCACATTTGGTTTTAACAAGTCCAACCTGGACCGCAACCTCCTGTTATAGAACATCATGGCAGGGCTTTGATTTGTCACTGCATGAGTGGCGTTTCGATATGCCATTAGGAAATTGTCCACCTTGTGTTGTAGTGGAATCTGGTCTGCGCTCATGGCCTTTATCGCCTTTTTGAACGTTTGTACAAATCTTTCGGCCAACACATTTGTAGCCAGATGATATGGGGCAGAGGTATAATGTTTCACCCCATTCTTCTTCATGAATTTCTGGAATTCATCTGACACGAACTGCAGTCCGTTGTCTGAACATATTTGTTCTGGCAATCCATTTCTTGCGAATATCGTTCTTAGCACTGCGATCGTCTTTTCCGAGGTAGTGGTCGCCATCTTAATCACTTCTGGCCATTTAGAATGTGCGTCTACCGCAATTAAAAACATGGAGTCCATGAATGGACCTGCGAAGTCAATATGTACACGTTGCCATGGGGTTGAAGGCCATTCCCATGGATGCAGCGGTGCAATTGGAGGTGCATTTTGAACTTTTTGGCACCCTGAGCAGCTTTTAGTCAGATCTTCTATTTGTTGGTCAATGCCTGGCCACCACACATAAGCCCCAGCAAGGCTTTTCATCTTGACTCCCCCCAGATGACCTTCATGCAGTTCCTTTAGAACTCTCTCCCTTAATTTAGGAGGAATAATCACCCATGTTCCATACATCAATGTTCCTTGACAGACGGACAGCTGTTCTCGTCTGGCTGAGAATGCAGGTAACAGTGGTTCACCATGTGCTGGCCATCCTTTCACTGTCAATTCGTAGACCCGAGACAGTGTCGGGTCGTTCCTGGTTTCTCTCTCAATACTTGCATTGGTGACTGGTAAACATTCGATGATGGTCGAGTGAAATAGCTCAACAGGGTCAACTGTCGGTGCCTCTTCCGCTGTAGGTAGTGGCAGGCGCGACAGCCCATCAGCATTACCATGTTGCTTTGTACCTTTGAATTCGATCTGATATTGATGTGCCCCTAGGAAAAGGGACCATCTCTGGAGCCTCTGCGCTGTCATCACCGAAACACCCTTCTTAGGGTTAAAAATGGAAACCAACGGCTGGTGGTCTGTCAGCAGCGTAAACTTTTGCCCTTGCAGGTAATGATTAAATTTTTTTACTCCCCACACAAGGCTGAGAGCCTCCCTATCTATCTGAGCAAAGTTGCGCTCAGCGGAGGTCAATGATTTGGATGCGAATGCGACTGGTCTTTCCAAGCCATTTGGCAACTTATGTGAGAGCACTGCCCCAATACCATATGGAGAAGCATCACAAGCTAACCGAATAGGCAGCGTTGGGTTAAAGTGAGCCAACACTTCCTTAGAGGTGATCAATGCCTTGCCTTTGTGAAAGGCCCGCTTACAGTCCTCGCTCCACTTCCATGGCACTCCCTTCTGCAAAAGAGCGTTCAGCGGGTGTAGCACCGTGGATAAATTTGGCAGAAACTTATGGTAATAGTTAATCAACCCTAGGAACGACCTCAACTGGGATACATTCTCCGGAGCGGGAGCCTTCACAACTGCTTCGATCTTGTCAGGTGACTTGTGAAGCCCCTCCTGGTCAATGACGTGACCACAGTATGAGATTTGCTTCTGAAAGAACTCACATTTCTGGTGATTAACTCGAAGTCCATATTCTTTCAATCTGTTGAGCACCTGTTCCAAATTTGCAAGGTGTTCCTCATCATCATTTCCTGTAATCAGAATGTCGTCCAGGTAACATTGTGTGCCTGGAATTCCCTGTAATACCTGCTTCATGGCCCTTTGCCAAATCGCTGGAGCCGATGCCACTCCAAAAACCAGTCTATTATACCGATATAAGTCCTTATGCGTGTTGATCGTGAGATACTGGCGTGATGCTTCATCAACTTCCATCTGTAAATACGCCTGCGCCAGGTCTATCTTGGTGAAGTGTTTCCCGCCAGCCAATGAAGCGAAGATATCCTCAATCCGTGGAAGCGGATATTGCACCATGTGAAGCACCGGATTAACAGTGATCTTGAAATCGCCACAGATGCGAACCTTCCCCGGTTCCCCCGGTTTGTTACTCGATGAACGCTTCATGACGGGAACAATGGGCGTGGCCCATTCACTCCAGTCCACCTTTGACAGTACTCCGGACCGTTCTAGTCCTTCCAGCTCAGCTTCCATAGCAGGTCGTATCGCATAAGGTACCGGTCTGGCTTTGAAAAATTTCGGATTTGCATGTTCTTCAACTTTGATGTTTGCCGTAATTCCTTTCAGTGTTCCCAGTCCCTGCTGGAACACCTCTTTAGCATCGGCCAATATTCTGGACAGTCGTTTAGGTTTGACATCTTCCTTTTTGCCGGAATCTACAGTTAGTGCTTTTAAGGAATGCCAGTCCATATTTATTCTCCTGATCCATTCCCGTCCCAGTAATGGTGGACCTCCCTCAGGTAACACATATAAGTCCATTCCTCGGCTTTCTTTATCCTTGTGGACCACCTTTACCTTTATCTTTCCAATGGGGTATACTCTTTGCCCCGTGTATGTTTTCAAAACAATCTCCGTATCCCTTAAGGGAATGTGTGGAAATAACCTTTTGTAATCTTGCTTATTCATGACCGTCAGTGCCGATCCAGTGTCCAATTCCATCTTCACTTGGACTCCTGCTATCTGAAGTGTGACCCAGATAGTTTGGTGGTCTGCTGTGTTACCCACATTATGTATTCTTAGACAACCCAGTTCCTTACTGCTGGAGTCTGAATCCATCTTCTGTTCATCCGAACTGTTCTCTGTCACCTTGTGTACCTTTTTGCACTTTTCCTGCGGTGACTTTTTGCTGCTGGTCTTCTTACCTGACCGGCATACTTTAGCTATGTGACCGAGCTTGCCACATTTTCTGCATTCCTGATTTTTGAACCAGCACTGATTCTGATCATGCGTTGTCCTTCCGCAACGATAACACTTTACTGCACCCAATGCCATTTGATTGGTGCTGAGTTCCGATGACCTTAGTTGCATTTCCGCGGTGCCTCTTGCTGCGGCCTCGTGCGATGCTGCAATGGTGACAGCTTTCTCAAGCGTAAGGTCCTTTTCTTCTAGCAGACACTTTTGTGTTCCTTCTTTTAATAATCCACACACGAATTTATCTCTCAGAGCATCTGCTAGTCCTGTACCAAACTGACAGTACTTTGATAGCTTACGCAGTTCAATTAAGAATTCAGCGTTGCTTTCCTCTTTCAGCTGCGTTCTGTTGTAAAATTTAAATCGTTCTGCTATCATCAGCGGCGTGGGGTTTAAATGTTCTTGCAGGATCATAACAATTTTCGCGAAAGTCTGATCCGCCGGTTTATCTGGTGTTATCAGATGCTTCAATAACCCGTACGTCTTCGCCCCCTTTGAGTTTAATAATGTTATTGCTTTCTTATCATCTGGTACTTCATTTGCTGTACAATAAACTCCAATGCGTTCTACATACGTGGTCCAATCTTCAACATCACGATCAAAAGCAGTGATGTTACCGTGTTTAGGCATCCTTGAGATTTTCTTTAACTATTTTATTTTCCCAAAATGGCGGCTTCCCGCGCTTGTCTTCTTCTCCCGCCTACTAAAATGGCGGCTTCCCGTGCTTGGCGGCTTTTCCCGCGCTTGTCTTCTTCCCCCGCTGGCTACAATGGCGATGACCGCGCTGTTGCCCTTCTCGCCTCCCAGCGGTTCTTATTTTCCCCGACGCTGCTTTTGCTCCCCCGTGGTTCTCGTGGGCATCAACGCTTCCCTCGTTGCTGCGCCTCTCAGCCCCGATTGCAGCCCGGCCCTTTACACCGGCTGCGGTCAAGTTCTCCGCGGTTCTCGTGGCCTTAACGCTGCCCTTGTCGCTGCACCTCTTGGCCCCGATTGCAGCCCGGCCCTTTTCACCGGCTGCGGTTGAGTTCTCCGTCCCTTTTCCTCCGGTTTCCCTCCCCTTCTCCACTGACAACGCGGCCGACTTTCTGCCCGTGTCGCTAGATCGGCTTACCCACCACCGTGGTAGAAGGATGATCACTGCCTGTCGCTGATGGAGGACTTCGTGGTTAATAATTTCCCCAGGTTCTCGATGCCTCCTGTTCGAATGTGGTGCTCAGCAGGATGATGAGGGCGGATGCCTCTTCTCGACACCCGTTCTGGGGACGAAGCTGCCTTGGATGCAAACTGCCGCAGGGTAAGATCGGACTCGTCACCACTGTTGAGTCTGAGTGTTCCAGATATGCTTAATATAAATCACTGGACACAGACAACAAGAATAACTAAAACAGGTCTTTATTAATCGAAGGTCAGGGCTAAACTGCTTAGCAAATTACTACACAGAGTTTATATACCGGTGTGGTCACCACCGGTACTACAATATACAGTAGCCAAGAGAAAGTAGTCCATCTCTTAAGGTAGTCTCTTAAGGTGGTACAGGTTACATACACAACAAAATGCGCTATATAAATACACATTGTTGTTGTTGTTGGTGGTGTAGTGTAAAACAGGCGATATTGATTGGTTGATCCGATCGTGCCTCTTTTACACTATCGCCCCAAAGTCAAAATTACCCCTTTAAGACTGATCAACATGTGGAATAAACTTCCAAATGGAGCAGCGGAGGAACAAACCCTAGAACTGTTTAAGAAACAATTGAATGCTACAATGGCGGGACAATTAAGAACTCTCTAGCTGGATGGATTTAGAGGGGCCGAATGACCTTCCTCATCCATAACTAACTTGGGAATTTTTAAATCAACCACTTGGAGGAGCAGGTGAGTGGCTCAGGGCGACGCATAGACTCATAGAACCCTACTGCACAGGGAGGCCATTCGGCCCATCGTGCTTGTGCCGGCTCTTTGGTCGAGCTCTCCAAATAGTCCCACCCCGCCTGCTCTTTCCCCAGAGCCCTGAAAATTTCTCCTTTTCAAGTATTTATCCAATTCCCCATTTCAACGGAACTATTGAATCTTTCAGGCAGTGCACCGTCCCAACTTTTTGTTCTTGACTATGAGATGGTGAGTTGTTTGCGTTCAGCACCTCTCTGGGTGACACACCTGAGACCATAACTCACCTGATGGGAATCCCTGGCACATCACCAGCAACAACAGCAACTTGCATTTATATAACATCTTTAGCATGGCAAAACGTTCCAAGGCACTTCATAGGAGCGATATCAATAAAAACATTAATGACACCGAGCCACAGAAGGAGATATCAGGACAGGTGACCTAAAGCTTGGTAAGGAGGTAGGTGTTAAGGAGCATCTTAAAGGAGGAGAGAGGGGTAGAGAGGTGGAGAGGTTTAGGGAGCGAATTCCAGAGCTTAGGGCCCAGGCAGCTGAAGACACGGCCGCCAATGGTGGAGCGATTAAAATCAGGGATGCTTAAGAGGCCAGAATTGGAGGAGCGCAGAGATCTCGGCGGGGGGATGTTGTAGGGCCGTAGGAGGTCACAGAGATAGGGAGGGGCGAGGCCATGGAGGGAGTTGAAATCAAGGATGAGGATTTTAAAATTGAGTCGTTGCTGGACCGGGAGCCAATGTCGGTCAGCGAGCAACAGGGGTGATGCGCCTCAATAACTTCAAGGCTCAAAGTTAACTGGATAAAACAAGGCTTTTATTAGCAAAGAAAGATGCCTGTGTCTTCACCTAGCATTCTGCTGCTCTGCTGCAAGACAAGCCTGGGCTTGTCTTAAGTAGGGCCAGGTATGGGCGGAGCCGACACACCCAATGGGGAGAAAGGGGGCGGCGCACTATATACAATACAAGGTAAAACACAGGAGCAGGCAATACAAACACAGGAGTAGGCAATACAATATATGTAGTTAAATACAGAGTCTGATGAATGACATATTTCATCACAAGGGGGTGATGGGTGAACGGGACTTGGAGCGAGTTAAGACATGGACAGCAGAGTTTTGGATGACTTCAAGTTTGTGTCGGGTTACCTTGTGCTGTAGAACGTTGGAGCCCAGAATTGTTGCTGCGCTCTGCCAATTCTGATCCTTGTTTTTCAGTGGCAGGTGTCGCGTGCATTAAAAGGCTAATTTATACTTGACGTTTTGTTTAATTGCATTTTACCCCGAGGTTTATACTGTCAGTGCCAGAGAGTGAACCCTCCCAGACCGATCATTGCACAATCTGTTCCTCTCACGAGCTGGCTAGCTATCCCAACCTAAGTAAACCTGGAATGGGAATTTTTTGGCTCGCAATGAAACAAAGTTTTAATAACACAGATTATTTATGATTTGGGGGAAGGCCCTGCAAGAGGTAGTACTTCATCGGGATTTATGGGATGGTGTTCCAACCTCATCAACATCTAGTGAAAAAACGCTCGCTTTGAACAGTCAACTCAAAGAATGGAGCTGGACTGAGAACTCAGTGTAAACTGTTGAATAACTACTGGACAAGAGTTAACAGTACGATGCCAATCCATGCTCAGGGATATACCTTGACAGCAGGAATAAACATGGTCTAAAACCCCAGAATATCTTTCCTTTAATATAAGGCTGCCTATAGTGGCCCAACAGGTCCTGGCAAGAACAGAGATAATTGGGTAATTGCCCCGTCAATCACTGTTGTAAATAACTGGGATTGCTTTTACGCACAGAATTTGTATTATGTGACTATCCTCCACTCACTACATTTTGCTGGAAAAATAATCCTGCTTTTATCGGGAGAATTTGCCGCAGTTCCTCTCATGAGTTCTGTTTGCTGTAGTTTGCAAAGATTCTGTCTAAATAGACTCTGTTTTTTGTTTGCTGAGTAAATAGACTCTGATTGCTTTACGTCCCACCCAGCCTCCAACTCATTGGCTGACACAATGGTGTCAATATTCAGTTTGTTAATATAATTCTTTGTTACTTCTGTTGCTGCCAAATAGCTGCTAAAACAGCATGATGGAACCTACTTGTCACATTGAGGTGTGCGGGACATTTTTCTGGGTGTGTGGGACCAGGTAACCTCACACAGCCTGCAACACAAAGGCGAGGAACACTTTTGGTAATACAGACAAGAATTTTGCAGTGTCAGCATCAGTTTTCACAGCCCAGCATTTTCCAATTGTCACTGAAAGGCTCGGAATAAAGGACAGCCTGGCCATTAGAAAATGGAGACATCAAACACAGAACACGTATTTCCAACAGGGATAAGGGGAATATTGAATTCTTATTGTGAAGAGGGTATCAAAGTAGACCAGAGGTTCATTTTGTGAGGCTCCACTCATAGAATCTTACAGCACAGAAGGAGGCCATTCGGCCCATCGTGCCTGTGCCAGCTCTATGAAAGAGCGATCCAATTAGTCCCACTCCTCCCTGCTCCTTCCCCATTCCTCCCTGCTCCTTCCCCATTCCTCCCTGCTCCTTCCCCACCCCTCCCTGCTCCTTCCCCACTCCTCCCTGCTCCTTCCCCACTCTCAGTGTTCAGTCACATGCATTGAGGCTAAAGGGTGGGGGGCTAAAGGGTAGGGGTCTAAAGGATGGGGGTATAAAGAGTGGGGGTCTAAAGGGTGGGGGTCTAAAGGGTGGGGGTCTAAAGCATGGGGGCTAAAGGGTGGGGGCTAAAGGGTGGGGGCTACAGGGTGGGGGCTAAAGGGCGGGGGTCTAAAGGATGGGGGCCTAAAGGGTGGAGCCTAAAGGGTGGGGGTCTAAAGGATGGGGGCCTAAAGGGTGGGGGCCTAAAGGATGGGGGGCCTAAAGGGTGGGGGCTAAAGGATGGGGGGCTAAAGGGTGGGGGCCTAAAGGGTGGGGGCTAAAGGATGGGGGGCTAAAGGGTGGGGGCTAAAGGATGGGGGCCTAAAGGGTGGGGGTCTAAAGGGTGGGGGCCTAAAGGGTGGGGGTCTAAAGGATGGGGGCTAAAGGATGGGGGGCTAAAGGGTGGGGGTCTAAAGGATGGGGGCCTAAAGGGTGGGGGCTAAAGGATGGGGGCCTAAAGGGTGGGGGCTAAAGGATGGGGGCTAAAGGATGGGGACTAAAGGGTGGGGGCTAAAGGGTGGGGGCCTAAAGGGTGGGGGCCTAAAGGATGGGGGGCTAAAGGGTGGGGGGCTAAAGGGTGGGGGCTAAAGGGTGGGGGCCTAAAGGGTGGGGGTCTAAAGGGTGGGGGTCTAAAGGATGGGGGCAAAAGAACATAAGGAACAGGAGCGGGAGTTGGCCAATCGGCCCCTCGGGCCTGCTCCGCCATTCAATAAGATCATGGCTGATCCAATTGTGGCCTCAACACCGCTTTCCCACTCTCTCCCCATAACCCTTGACTCCCCTGTAGTTCAAATGTCTGTCAATCTCCACCTTGAATATATTCAATGACTCCGCCTCCACAGCTCTCCGGGGTAGAGAATTCCAAAGATTCACAAAGCTCTGAGAGAAGAAATTCCTCCTCATCTCCGTCTTAAATGGGCGACCCATTATTCTGAAATTATTCCCCCTAGTTCTAGATTCCCCCACGAGGGGAAACATCCTCTCTGCATCTACCTTGTCGAGCCCCCTCAGAATCTTGTATGTTTCAATAAGATCACCTCTCATTCTTCTAAACTCCAATGAGTATAGGCCCAACCTGCTCAACCTTTCATCATATGTCAACCCCTTCATCCCAGGAATCAACCTAGTGAACCTTCTCTGCACTGCCTCCAATGCAAGTATATCCTTCCTTAAATATGGAGACCACAACTGTATGCAGTACTCCAGGTGCGGTCTCACCAGTGCCCTGTAAAGTAGCATCAGAACTTCCCTACTTTTATACTCCATACCCCTTGCAATAAAGGCCAACATTCCATTAGCCTTCCTAATTATTGCTGTACCTGCATGCTAACTTTTTGTGTTTCATGTACTAGGACCCCCAGATCCCTTTGTACCGCGGCATTCATTTAAATAATAGTTTGCTTTTTCATTCTTCCTTCCAAAGTGGATAACCTCACATTTTCCCACGTTATACTCCATCTGCCAAATTCTTGCCCACTCACTGAACCTATCGATATCCCTTTGCAGACTCTTTGGGCTGGATTTTGTCAATGGGGACGTGATGGAGGCGGGACTCCCACTTTTTGGGTTGTAGTCCCGCCTCCATCGACTTGTGGCCAACCCACGCTACTTTCCCTTGATTGCCCTTGTTAAGCCCGCCCAGCGGGCTCAGCAGGCCAATTAAGGGACACCTGGTTACTGGTGATGTCAGCGATTGACATTTCATCTGTCAAGAGCATTTGACAGATGAAAAATCAGCGTTTGACAGCTCTGTGAAGCTGTCAAACACTGACAATCTCTCTTCTAACTTGAGTCCTTCTACTCAGACTCAGTTAGAGGGCTCTCCAGACCAGAAAGGAGAATGCTGCAGCTTTTGACAGTTCAGCGGCCATTCTGCTTTCTGTGCCGGTGAGCTGAGGGACTCCCGAGAACTGAAGGAAGGAAGCCTGCAGGAGAAAGTAAAGGTAAGTAAAACTTACTAAAACTCTTTACACTTACCTCTCACACTTACCTCTGCACACACTCACCTACACAACGGACATCTCGACCCCTCCAACCCCTTCAGACCAATGGTCCACCTCGCTAACTTGGCGTGGTTCGGAGCCATCAGACAGCCCACACTTCAGGGCTAAAAATAGGGATTAGGCAAAAAACTGCCTGTTAACTACCTGTTAACAGGCATTTAATTGGCACTAATCCTCTTCCCACCTCGGGGAGGCGGCTCCCAGTACAGGTCGGATACCCGCCTCCTGGGACATTGGCAAGGAGGCGGGTTGGGGCGGGATGGGCTCGTGCCCCCCGATTCTGCAATTTTCCCACCACTCCCGCCTCCAAACCCGCCTCCATGGGGCTTGGAAATTCGAGCCCTTTGTGTCTTCCTCACAACTTGCTATCCCACCTATCTTTGTATCATCAACAAATTTGGCTACAGTACACTCGGTCCCTTCATCCAAGTCATTAATATAGATTGTAAATAGTTGAGGCCCCAGCACTGATCCCTGCGGCACCCCACTAGTTACAGTTTGCCAAATGGAAAATGACCCATTTATCCCGGCTCTCTGTTTTCTGTTAGTTAGCCAATCCCCTATCCATGCTAATATATTACCCCCAACCCCGTGAGCTCTTATCTTGTGCAGTAACCTTTAATTTGGCACCTTATCGAATGCCTTCTGGAAATCCAAATACACTACAACTACTGGTTCCCCTTTATCCACCCTGTTAGTTACATCCTCAAAGAACTCTAACAAAGGGTGGGGGCTAAGGGGTTGGGGCTAAAGGGTTGGGGCTAAAAAGATTGGGGCTAAAGGGCACATGGAATTGGGGTAATATACTAGCATGGATTGAGAATTGGTTAACAGACAGAAAACAAAGAGTAGGGATAAACGGGTCTTTTTCAGGATGGCAGGCTGTGACTAGTGGGGTACCGCAAGGATCGGTGCTTGGGCCCCAGCTATTCACAATCTATATCAATGATTTGGATGAGGGGACTAAATGTAACATTTCCAAATTTGCAGATGATACAAAGCTAGGTGGCAGCATCAGTTGTGAAGAGGATGTGAAGAGGCTTCAAGGGGATCTTGACAGGTTCAGTGAGTGGGCAAGAACATGGCAGATGGAATATAATGTGGATAAATGTGAAGTTATCCACTTAGGTAGAAAAAACAGAAAGGCAGAGTATTTCCTAAATGGTGAAAGATTGGGGAATGCAGATGCTCAAAGGGACCTGGGTGTCCTTGTACATGAGTCACTGAAAGTGAATGTGTAGGTGCAGCAAACCATTAGGAAGGCAAATGATATGCTGGCCTTCATTACAAGAGGATTTGAGTACAGGAGTAAAGAAGTCTTACTCCAATTATATCGGGCCTTGGTGAGACCACACCTGGAGTACTGTGTTCAATTTTGGTCTCGTCACCTAAGGAAGGATATACTTGCCATAGAGGGAGTGCAATGAAGGTTCACGAGATTGATTCCTGGGATGGCGGGACTGTCGTATGAAAAGAGATTGAGTAAACTAGGCCTGTATTCTCTTGAATTCAGAAATATGAGAGAGGATCTCATTGAAGCATACAAAATTATTACAGGGTTCGATAGGATGGGTGCTGGGAGAATGTTTCCCTTGGCTGGGGAGTCTAGAACCAGGGGCCACAACCTCAGGTAAGGGGTAGGCCATTCAGGATTGAGATGAGAAGAAATTTCTTCACACAGAGGGTGTTGAATCTTTGGAATTCTCTACCCCAGAGGGCTGTGGAGGCTCAGTCATTGGGTATATTCAAAACAGAAGTCAATAGATTTCTGACTAGTAAGGGCTTCAAGGGATATGGCGATGGAGCCGGTGAATGGAGTTGAGGCAGAAGATAAGCCATGATCTCATTGAATGGCAGAGCAGGCTTGAAGGGCCGAATGGCCTACTCCTGCTCCTTTTTCTTATGTTCTTATGTTCTTAAAGGGTTGGGGCTAAAGGGTTGGGTCTAAACGGTTGGGGCTAAAGAGTTGGGGCTAAAGCACAATACAGTTGACCTGATACCTCCTCCACACTGATCCTGAACATGGGAGCTCCCCAGGGTTGTGTGCTCAGCCCCCTTCTGTACTCCCTGTTTACTCACGATTGCGTGGCCACGCACAACTCCAACTCCATCATCAAGTTTGCTGATGACACTACCGTTGTAGGCCTGATCACAGATGGCGACGAGACAGGCTACAGGGAGGAGGTAAGAGCCCTAGCAGAATGGTGCAAGTACAACAACCTCTCCCTCAACATCAGCAAAACAAAGGAGATGATCGTGGACTACAGGAAGCGGCAGGGGGAGGGACACACCCCAATCTACATCGAAGGGGCTGAGGTGGAGAGGGTTAGCAGCTTCAAATTCCTGGGTGTATTAATTACGGAGGACTTAACATGGTCCAATCACATCGACGTCGTAACGAAGAAGGCATGCCAAAGCCTGTTCTTCCTCAGGAGACTGAAGAAATTTGGAATGGCCCCCCAGATTCTCACCAACTTCTACCGGTGCACCATCGAGAGTATCCTGTCCGGCTGCATCACTACCTGGTATAGCAACTGCACCGCCATAGACCGCAAGGCTCTACAGATGGTGGTGAAAGCTGCACAACATACTATAGGAATTAAACTACCTGCTGTCCAGGATATCTACCCCGAGAGGTGCCAGGCGAAGGTCCTGAGAATCATCAAAGACGCGAGCCACCCCAGCCACAACCTCTTCGCCCTGCTCCCGTCCAGTAAGAGATATCGAAGCATACGGTCTCGTACCAGCAGGTTTCGAAACAGCTTCTACCCCCAGGCCATAAGACTCATGAACGAATAATTTATTATTATTTATTACTGTTGTTTTATTTATTATTACTGTATTTCTATTAGTATTTTTATCATTGCTATGCCATATTTATTCCAATGTTGGGAGGACTCGTAAAAATCAACATTTCATTGTGCAGTACACAGGTTTGCTGCATATATGACAAATAAAATTGAATTGAATTGAATTGATAAACTGAGATTCCATCCGATAGATTTACATGGGTAATGGACTGATGCAAAATTACCCATCAGATATTAATCCCCCGCCTAAAACACACAAAATTGAAACTAATTTGGACCGGAAACAGAAAAAAGAGCCCCCTCCTTAGATATTGGAGACAAGGAAAGGGGTAAATGACGATTCACTAGAACGATACAAGAAGAGGTTATAGTTGTGAAGAAATGCTTAAAAAATGGGGCATTTTTCCCAGGAACAGACAAGGTTAAGGGACGATCTAATAGAGGTTTTCAAAATTATCAAAGGTTTTGCGAGGGTAAAGAATGAGAAATTGTTTCCACTGGTTGTTGAATTGGTAACAAGGGAGCATGAACTCAGCGAGGAAGTAGGGGGAAGTTGAAAGGACTTTTATTTTCAAACAGAGGATTATTAGAAGATGGAATGTATCATCGCGAGCGGCAGAGATTATTACAACATTTAAACAGTAGCCGGATTGAGTATTTGAAAAGGGAAGAATGTAAAAGTATACGGGGATAGGGCAGGGAAATGGGATTACAGTAGATAGCTCCTTCCGAGTAGATAGTGTCCCAGCCACCAGCTCCCGGATGGATAAGTAACTCGGGGGCATTTTAACTGTCACATGCCTGGTTTCCGTTGGGTGGATGGGGTTAAAATCGCCCCCAAAGTCTTGGTTGCTCTAGTGAAAGGTAAACAGTAGCGATTAAATCAAATTCTTTTTAAAATGTATTCATTCTCAGGATGTGGGCATCGCTGGCAAGGCCGGCAATTATTGCCCATTCTCAGAGATACAACGGAATGGCTTGCACTTCAGAGGGCAGTTAAGAGTCAATCACGTTGGTGTGGGACTGGAGTCACCTACAGGCTCAAGGCCGGGTAAGGATGGCACGTTCCCTTCCCTAAAGGGACATCAGTGAACCACTTGGGTTTTTACGACAATCCGACAGTTTCAGGGTCACTTTTACTGATCCCAGGTTTTTATTTCCAGATATTTTTTGAAACTGAATTCAAATCCTCAAACTGAGATGGTGGGATTTGAGCTCCCTGGGGTAGATCTTGACTCTGTGCCATGGTGTAGAACGGGTGCTAGTGAGTCAGCTGCCCGTTTTACATCACTCCCCATTGAAGTCAGTGGAAATAAAATTCAAGATATACCCCACATTCTCTGGATTACTAGTCCAGCAACACAACCACTACACTTCCAAACCCGTAAATCAAAAAATCTCCTGGTGTTATTCAATGAGCTCATTCATATCTGCCAGCAATGGTATCTGATGGCACAGATTGAACACACAGTATTGGTCTGGCCCATGTAACTACAAGGCTGGGCACTGCCTGTTGAATTACACACTATTTCTGTGGTGTATGTAACCGTTCCACCTTTAAGAGAACTATTTTAAGAGATGCACTACTTTATCTTGGCTGCTGTATACTGTAATACCGGTGGTGACCACACCGGTATATAAGTGTTGTGTAATGATTTATTGGGCAGTTCAGCCCGGACCTTCGACTAGTAAAGACCTGTTAAAAGTTACTCTTGTGGTCTGTGTAGTAATTCTCATTATAACACACAGACTTAACAGTGGCGACGAGTACAATCTTACCCTGCGGCAGAGATACATCCAAGGCAGTTGACGGGCGTTGAGAGGAGGCATCCGCCCTCATCATCCTGCTGAGCAAAGACGCAGGTCTGAAGAGCAAAGGAAGAATCCTGACACGAAGTCTTCCATCAGCAACAGGCAGTGATCATCCCTTCTATCACGGTGGTGGGTAAGCCGATCAGCGACGAGCAGCAAGTCGGCCACGTTGGCTGTGAAGTAGGGGAGGGAAAAACGGAGGATATAAGGGCGGAGAACTCGACCACGGCCGGGGAAAAGAACCGGACAGAAGTCGGGGCCAGAGGCGCTGAGATTGGGGCAGCGTAAGGCACGGGAGCCGCGGTGAATGCAAACGCAGCCGGTGTAAAAGACCGGGCTGCAAGCGGGCTGGGAGATGCAACAGCGTCGAGAGAGAGCTCGACCGCGACCGGTGAAAAAGGCCGGGCAGCTACCGAGGCCGCGAGGCGCAGTGACCGGGTCAGCGTAAGGCGCGGGATAAAATTTTAAAAAAACCCGCGGAGAACTCAGCCGCAGCCGGGGGGAAAGGACCGGACTGCAAGAGGGGCTGGGAGGCACGATTTGAAAACCGCTGGGGAGGGCGAACGCAGCAATACGGCAATCGCCATTACAGCCAGCGGGGGAGAAAGGCAAACGCGGGAAGCCGCCATTTTCGTAGGCGGGGGAAGAAGACAAGCGCGGGAAACCGCCATTTAAAAAAAAAAATAAAAGGAAAATTTCTTTTTGTTTCTCAAGAAGATTGCGAGGATGCCTAAGCGTGGTAACATCAATGATTTTGATCCCGATGTTGAAGATTGGGCCACGTATGTAGAACGCATAGAGATATATTGTAAGGCAAATAAAATATCAGATGAAGATAAAGCACTAACCTTACTAAACTCAATGGGTGCGAAGACATACGGGCTATTGAAGCATCTTCTACCACCAGCTAAACCGTCGGATCAAACTTTCGTTAATATTGTTGCTGTCCTGAAGAATCATTTGAACCCCACACCGCTGATGTTAGTGGAACGATTTAAATTTTATTCGAGAACGCAACGGAAAGAGGAAAGCAACGCGGAGTATTTCATTGAACTGCGTAAGCTAGCGAAATACTGTCAGTTTGGGGAAAGACTGACAGAGGCACTGAGAGACAAATTCGTGTGTGGATTGTCGAAAGTAGGAGCACAAAAGCGGCTGCTTGAAGAGAATGATCTTACACTTGATAAGGCTGTCACTATTGCAGCATCGCACGAAGCCGCAGCGAGAGGCACTGCGGAAATGCAGCTGAAGGCAGCGGTACTCAGCATAGATCAAATGGCTTTGGGTACAACGAAATGTTATCGTTGTGGAAAGACAACACACGATCAGAACCAATGCTGGTTTAAAAACCAGGAATGTAGAAAATGTGGCAAGCGAGGTCACATAGCTAAAGTATGCCGGTCAGGAAAGAAGACCAGCAACAAAAAGTCACCGCAGGAAAAGTGCAGAAAGGTACATAAGGTGGCTGAGAAGAGTTCGGATGAACAGAATTCGGATTCAGACTCCAACAGCAAGGAACTGGGTAGTCTGAGAATTCACAACGTGAGTAAGGAAGCTGACCGACAAACTATCTGGGTCACACTGCAGATAGCAGGAGTCCAAGTGAAGATGGAATTGGACACCGGATCGGCGTTGACGGTCATGAATAAGCAAGATTACAAAAGGTTATTCACACATATTCCCCTACGGGATACGGAGATAGTATTGCAGACATACACGGGGCAAAGAGTATGCCCCATTGGAAAGATAAAAGTCAAGGTGATACACAAGGGCAAAGAACACCAAGGAATGTACTTATATGTACTACCTGAGGGAGGTCCACCACTTCTGGGACGGGTGTGGAGCAGGAAAATAAATATGGACTGGCACTCCCTAAAAGCAATAACGGTAGATTCCGGAAAAAAGGATGTCAAACCTGAACGATTGTCCAGAATATTGGATGAGGCTAAAGAGGTGTTCCAACAGGGACTGGGAACACTGAGAGGAATTAAGGCAAAAATCAAGATTGCAGAACATGCAAACCCAAAATTTTTCAAAGCCAGACCGGTACCTTATGCGATACGACCTGCTGTGGAAGCTGAGCTGGAAGGGCTAGAACGTTCAGGAGTACTGTCTAAGGTGGACTGGAGTGAGTGGGCCACGCCCATTGTTCCCGTCATGACGCGTTCATCGAGTAACAAGCCAGGGGAACCGGGGAAGGTCCGCATCTGTGGAGACTTCAAGATCACAGTTAATCCGGTGCTTCACACGGTGCAATATCCGCTTCCGCGGATTGAGGATATCTTTGCTTCATTGTCTGGCGGGAAACACTTCACCAAGATAGACCTGGCGCAAGTGTACTTACAGATGGAAGTTGAGGAAGAGTCGCGCCAGTATCTCACAATCAACACGCACAGAGGCTTGTATCGATATAATAGACTGGTTTTTGGAGTGGCTTCGGCTCCAGCAATTTGGCAGAGGGCCATGGAGCAGGTATTACAGGGAATTCCAAACACTCAATGTTACTTGGACGATATCCTGATTACAGGAGATGACGCTGAGGAACACCTCGCAAATTTGAAACTGGTGCTCACCAGATTGAAGGAATATGGACTTCGAGTTAATCGCCAGAAATGTGAGTTCTTTCAGAAATGGATCTCGTACTGTGGTCATGTCATTGACCAGGAGGGGCTGCACAAGTCACCTGACAAGATCGAAGCTGTTGTGAAGGCTCCCGCTCCGAAAAATGAGTCCCAGTTGAGGTCGTTCCTAGGGCTGATTAACTATTACCATAAGTTTCTGCCAAATCTATCCATGGTGCTGCACCCGCTGAATGCTCTTTTGCAGAAAGAAGTACCATGGAAGTGGAGCGAGGACTGTAAGAAGGCCTTTCGCAAAAGCAAGGCATTGATCACCTCAGAGGAAGTGTTGGCTCATTTCAACCCAACACTACCTATTCGTTTAGCTTGTGATGCTTCTCCTTATGGTATTGGAGCAGTACTCTCACACAAGTTGCCAAATGGCTTGGAAAGGCCAGTCGCATTTACATCCAGATCATTGACCTCCGCTGAGCGCAACTATGCTCAGATAGATAGGGAGGCTCTCAGCCTGGTGTGGGGAGTAAAGAAGTTTAATCATTACCTGCAGGGCCAGAAGTTTACACTGCTGACAGACCACCAGCCGTTGGTATCCATATTCAACCCTAAAAAGGGCGTTTCCATTATGACAGCGCAAAGGCTACAGAGGTGGTCCCTTTTCCTAGGGGCACACCAATATGACATAGAATACAAAGGATCAAAACAGCATGGGAATGCTGATGGTTTATCGCGCCTACCGTTGCCAACGGTAGAAGAGGCGCCTACAGTGGACCCAGTGGAGATGTTCCACTCAACCATAGTGGAATGTCTACCAGTAACAAATTCTACCATTGAAAAGGAAACGAGAAATGACCCGACTCTCTCACGAGTCTACGATTTAACGGTGAAGGGATGGCCAGCACATGGCGAACCACTGTTGCCAGCATTCTCGCAAAGAAGAGAATAGCTGTCAGTGTGCCGAGGAACCTTGATGTGTGGATCCAGAGTGGTGATTCCACCCAAACTTCAGCATAAAGTGCTAAAGGAGCTTCACGATGGGCATCTGGGTGGAGTGAAAATGAAGAACCTAGCCAGAGCGTTTGTGTGGTGGCCAGGTATCGATGGAGACATCGAAGAAATGACCAAGAGCTGTCTAGGATGCCAGACGGTCCAAAACGCCCCACCACAAGCCCCTCTACATCCATGGGAGTGGCCATCATCTCCATGGCAAAGGGTACATATCGACTTTGCTGGTCCATTTATGGACTCAATGTTCTTAATCGCGGTGGATGCACACTCCAAGTGGCCGGAGGTAATAAAGATGTCCTCCACCACCACGGAAAAAACCATCACAGTATTAAGGACCATATTTGCCAGGAATGGCCTGCCGGAACAGATCTGTTCTGATAATGGACCACAATTTGTGTCCGAAGAATTCAGGAAGTTCTTAAAAAACAATGGGGTTAAGCACTACACGTCCGCCCCATACCATCCCGCCACCAATGGATTAGCTGAAAGGTTTGTTCAGACCTTCAAGAAGGCCATAAAGGCCATGGGTAATGAAGACATAAATCTACAACATAAGGTAGATAACTTCTTGTTGGCGTACAGGAATGCAACACATGCGGTTACAAACCAAACTCCCGCCATGATGTTTTTCAATAGAAGACTAAGATGCCGGCTGGATTTGATCAGGCCAAACATCAGAAGGGACGTAGAGAACCGGCAATTTCAAGGCATGAATGAAAGGCCAACTAGAACTTTCCAGATAGGTCAACAAGTTTTGGCCCGGGACTACCGTACCGAGATATGGCAGCCTGGAACTATTTGCACTCGACTAGGACCGCTGATGTATACCGTGGACATTGGTGAAAGCATAATAAGGCGCCATGCTGACCAGATCATAGAGTCATCCGAAAAGGGACAACCTACACCACAACTTTATACGCCTAATGATGAAGCAGAGATACCCATAGTATCTACCTCCGATCCGGTGATACTGGAACCAGATGAACCCGACACTGGTATTCAAGCTGAATCGACCTTGCCAAAAGAACCTACTACACCACCAAAAACTACTACACCACCGAGGCGTTATCCGGACCGAGTCAGGAAGCCTCCAGAGAGACTGAATCTGTGAACTGTTTTCACAGGAAGTTGTGTATATATGTTATTATGTTATGTTTAATGGGGAATATATACTGTTAAGCTAAAAAGGGAGGATTGTGGTGTATGTAACCGTTCCACCTTTAAGAGAACTATTTTAAGAGATGCACTACTTTATCTTGGCTGCTGTATACTGTAATACCGGTGGTGACCACACCGGTATATAAGTGTTGTGTAATGATTTATTGGGCAGTTCAGCCCAGACCTTCGACTAGTAAAGACCTGTTAAAAATTACTCTTGTGGTCTGTGTAGTAATTCTCATTATAACACACAGACTTAACAATTTCCATACTACAAATGTGTAGAATAGGAATTGTCCCAGTCCTCTATATAACCGTGTGGTAGGAGTATTAGTGTTGCCCCTTGAGCCATGCGTGGTATTGTTTCAGTCCCCTATGTGCAAGTTATTTCAGCAGTGCAATACCTTAAAGTGGCATTGGGCAGAAAGAAGCTAAACCATATCAACCCTCTCTGGACCAGCACCTCCTACTGGCCCAGTGAAATGTCCTCCTGATCCTTCCCTGCTTAAGCGACAGAGCAGAGCGACCAGGACTGGGATGGAGGGCGGACATCACAAGAGGTTGGAGAAAAGGAAGGCAAATAGAGGGAAACGCCATTCAAACACGGAAGAACCTTTCAAAACAATAAACACACGAGGGAGAAAGGAATAGAAGGATATGTTGATAGGGTGAGGTGAAGAGGGGATGGGAGGAGGCTCGTGTGGAGCAAAAACACCGGCACGGACCAGTTGGGCTGAATGGCCTGTTTCTGTGCGGCAAAAAAATTCTACTTATGTACTCTATGGGTTTGTAGTAATCAAAAACTTTTTCAAGATTTACTTATTGCCAACAAATCATGCATGAGGCATTTATTTATCAATCAAGAGTTGGTAAGCTGATGATAACCGAGCCTAGGAACAGGGGAGGAAGATAGAAAATTAGATGAAAGTGATGGTTGTACTTATTTTTTTTAGATGTCTACTTGGCTCAATTGGTCTCCCTGAATCAGAAGGTTCTTCATGCCCCTACTCCGGGACCTGACCTTATCATCCAAGCTTGCACTCCAGTCCAGCACTAAACAGGTCCTTTAATTGTTAGAGGTGTCACCTTTGGGGTGAGATGTTCAATCGAGGCTCCACCCGATGGTTGAAGATCCTGTGGCCACGTTTGATGAAGAGGAAGCAGTTTTCCTGGTGTGTTGGCCACCCTTGCTTCCTCAACCAATACCATCGAGACAGTTCACTCATTTGCTGTTTCTGGCATCTTGCTGTGCGTAGATTTACTGCTGTGTTCACACACAAAGCACACAGTGACCGAGCTTCATTCAGCGTCCTGAGGAAGTGAACAGCGCCATATAAATACAAGTTCTTTGTTTCTTCAGATTTAAACCTTTCACTTTGGTTTTGACAGATAGCCCTCCTGCCCAAAAAGCAAGCATGTAGTCAGCATTATATTGAGCACATCAGATGTAATCTGTAACGATGCCACTGTCAGTCAGAATATACTACAATTGAAATATGCCTTTTATTATGGGACGAGTTCATTCAGAAGTTTGACCGCTGAGTTCAATGTCTTAACACAGGTTGCCACGAACGCCTTGGCATTTACAACTGGGTCGGCAACTGTGAAGGGCAAGGGGCAAGACTGTCGGCAGGTTCTGAACTTTGAATATGTCATATCTCCGATGCTTTTGTGTCTTAAAATATGCTCCACAGCCGATGGCTTTTGTTACATCTCTAATTATCTCTCACTGTGCTCTCAGTTAAATATAAACCATAATATCCTGCTGACGATATCATGCGTTGGTGTAATTCCCAATCAGGTAAAGTGGCAACATGGATATAAATATGTAAACAGGCTTTTAAAATTATTGTTTCTTTTATGTCATAAAAAATGTACAATATTAGGAAGAATCATTTCCCAGGTACCTTGGAGCGTGCGATAATTCATTTTCTTCTTCATAATGAAACAAGATGTTCTGCAGTTCAACTCGATTTTTCCTCCAGCAATTGTGTGCAGTGTCACTACCACCAGCTAACTCCAGAAATACAACCACCATTGGCTAACTCCAAAACCACAATCGCCACCAGCTAACACCAAAACCACCACCAGCTAACACCAAAACCACCACCGGCTAACACCAAAACAAGCACCAGCTAACTCCAATATCACCACCGGCTAACTCCAAAACCATCACCGGCTAACTCCAATATCACCATCGGCTAACACCAAAACCAGCACCGGCTAACTCCAATATCACCATCGGCTAACACCAAAACCAGCACCAGCTAATACCAAAACCACCACCGGCTAACTCCAAAACCAGCACCAGCTAACTCCAAAACCACCACCGGCTAACTCCAAAACCACCACCGGCTAACTCCAAAACTACCACCAGCTTACTCCAAAACCAGCACCAGCTAACTCCAAAACCACCACCAGCTAACTCCAAAACCACCACTGGCTAGCAACAAACCACCACTGGCTAACACCAGAACCACCACCAGCTAACACCAAAACCACCACCGGCTAGCACCAAAACCACCACCGGCTAACACCAGAACCACCACCAGCTAACACCAAAACCACCATCGGCTAACACCAGAACTACCACCAGCTAACACCAGAACCACCACCAGCTAACACCAAAAGCACCACTGGCTAAACCCCAAAACCACCACCGGCCAACAACAAAACCACCACCGGCTAACGCCAAAACCACCACCGGCTAACTCCAAAACTACCACCAGCTAAATCCCAAAACCACCACCGGCTAACACCAAAACCACCACCAGCTAACTCCAAAACCACCAAAAGCTAACACCAAAACCACCACTAGCTAACACCAAAACCACCACCGGCTAACTCCTAAACCACCACCAGCTAACTCCAAAACCACCACCGGCTAAACCCCAAAACCACCACCTGCTAACTCCAATACCACCACCGGCTAACTCCAAAACCATCACCAACTAACACCAAAACCAAAATCAAGAACGTAAGAGTCCATGGGATCCAGGGCAATTTGGCACATTGGATCCAAAATTGGCTTAGTGGCAGGAGGCAGAGAGTGATGGTCGAAGGTTGTTTTTGTGAATGGAAGCCTGTGTCCAGTGGTGTACCACAAGGATTGGTGCTGGGTCCTTTGATGTTTGTAGTGTACATTAATGATTTAGATATGAATGTAGGAGGTATGAAGTTCGCAGATGACACGAAAATTGGTGGAGTGTTAAATAGCGAGGAGGGAAGCCTCAGGCTACAGGACAATATAGACGGGTTGGTCAGATGGGCAGAACAGTGGCTGTAGTGTATGTAACCGTTCTACCTTTAAGAGAACTATTGTATGTAACCGTCCACCTTTAAGAGAACTATTTTAGGTGTTGCACTACTTTATCTCGGCTGCTGTATACTGTAATACCGGTGGTGACCACACCGGTATATAAGTGCTGTGTAAGGATTTATGTGTCAGATTCGCCCTGACCTTCGAATAGTAAAGTCCTGTTAAAGTTACTCTTGTAGTCTGTGTATTCATTCGCTATACAACACACAGACTTTACAGTGGCAAATGGAATTTAACCCTGAAAAGTGTGAGGTGATGCATTTTGGGAGGACTAACAAGGCAAGGGAATACACAATGAATGGTAGGACCCTAGGAAGGAGAGAGGATCAGAGGGACCTTGGTGTGCATGTACATAGAACCCTGAAGGCAGCAGGACAGGTAGATAAGGTAGTTAAAAAGGCATATGGTATGCTTGCCTTCATTAGCCGAGGCATAGAATATAAGAGCAGGGAGGTTATGGTGGAGCTGTACAAAACGCTAGTTAGGCCACAGCTGGAATACTGTGTGCAGTTCTGGTCATCACACTATAGGAAGGATGTGATTACATTGGAGAGGGTGCTGAGGAGATTCACTAGGATGTTACCTGGGCTGGAGCGCTTCAGCTATGAAGAGAGACTGGACATGCTGGAGTTGTTTTCCTTAGAGCAGAGAAGGCTGAGGGGGGACCTGATCGAGGTGCACAAAATGATGAGGGGCATGGATAGGGTAGATAGAAAGGAACTTTTCCCCTTAGTAGAGGGGTCAATAACCAGGGGGCATAGTTTCAAGGTAAGGGGCAGGAGGTTTAGAGGGGATTGGAGGAAAAACTTTTTCACCCAGAGGGTGGTTGGAATCTGGAAGTCACTGCCTGAAAGGTTAGTAGAGGCAGGAACCCTCACAACATTCAAGAAGCATTTAGATGAACACTTGAAATGCCATAGCATACAAGGCTATGGACCAAGTACTGGAAAATGGGATTAGAATTGACAGGGCTTGATGGACGGTGCGGACACGATGGGCCGAAGGGCCTCTTTCTGTGCTGTATAACTCTATGGGGGAAAAATTCAGTGTCGCCCCATTTGTGGCGCTATCATCGGCCGTGTGCAAAGTTTAGCGCCTGGTGCTAATTATCGCCTCCGACAGCAAACTTGGCTTTTATCGCCCCTGGAGGTGATTGGAGCGCTAAATCAGGTGCTTCACCCCTGTCTTAAGGCGCAAAGGCCGAGGAGCAAGGCACTACCTCAGAGCGCTGGTGAAGCAAGGAAGGGCAAATCAAAATAAACCTGCAAAGTGCTGCTCAGTACCCAAAACTCCTTCACACAGCGTTGAATCTCTCCAGAAGTCTCTCTCTCTCTCAGAATGCGTGGCGCAAAAATGTCACTGACAAAAAAAGGCAGGAAGCGGTCGCCTTTAAATAGCGCTCCCCCAGTCCCTTTCTGACAGCACAACGCTCCCCTCAACCTGCCGTTGCTAGCGGCAGGCGGTAAGGCAGGGGGCGCCACTCAATATCCGGTCCGGGGCGCTAATGGGGCGTTGCACACTCGACCGACGTCACAATCTGCCGGCGCAGGAGATCGTGGCGGTAGTGTTTAGCGCCGCTGCAAAATGTCTAGTTAATTTCGTGAGCGGCGCAAACATCGCCATGCCCGGGCGCTAGTTGCTTTGCGCCCCATTAGCGCCCTCTTAAGGCACTAACGGGAGACGCAAACAACTGAATTTTTCCCCTTATGACTCTAAGGCTAACTGTAGCGTTGGTGCAAAGCAGTTTTGCTTTGTACTGACGTTGCATTTAGAATGTAAATGGAGTCAAGACACAGTCTGGTACCGGAGTGAAGTGGTACGAGACTCCCTGGAGGAGTGAGTCTCACAATGTTTCGTTTCAGAGTCCCTTGGGGACCTTCACGTTTGATTTGTTTAGTTTTAACGTCAGCGTAAATCTGAAGCCGCCTCACACAAAACTTGTAATCGTACAGATCGGCCATGATCTATTAGAATGGTGGGACAGTTTCGAGGGGCTGAATGGCCTTCTCCTGTTCCTATTTAAATGCACCCCAAGATCCCACCAGATCCCGTGTGTGTGTCGTACACAAAAGATAATTTTAGCAGCAAAAAAAAAATGTTTTTTTCAGCTCAGATTACATTCTCTGTCCAAAGTGGAAATTGATTTGGTAACTATCTTTGTAAACACCCACGTTACATGAAGAAGGAACACTTACCGTTCGGATGCTGCTTTCACCCGGTTCCCGTGTCCTCTCTTCAAGTTAGCGGGTCGAGAGGTTATAAACCAGGAAGAACAAGAAGGACAAGGGCAGCAGGCGCATGGGAACAGCACCACCTCCAAGTTCCCCTCCAAGTAACACACCATCACGACTTGGAAGTATATCACCGATCCTTCATCGTCGCTGGGTCAAAATCCTGGAACTCCCTCCCTAACAGCACTGTGGGAGCACCTTCACCACACAGACTGCAGCGGTTCAAGAAGGCGGCTCACCACCACCTTCTCAAGGGCAATTAGGGATGGGCAATAAATGCCGGCCTTGCCACATCCCGTGAACGAATTAAAAAAAAGTCACAGATGGTGGAAGAAGAGGCACAAATCAGATGTGATAATGCATTGACTTTAGATACAAATATACGAGCAATCACAGACTGGCAAAGACGCTCTGGTCCACCCAGCCTGTCCCACACAGTTGCGATGCCTTGTGTATCACAATAAATACATTGCCCACCCCACCCAAAACCACGCGATCTCCTGGGAGAGGTGAAAAAAACAGGTTCAAAACCCAGGCCACTTTCGGGAAAGAAATCTGGGAAATTCCTCTCCGAACCCTCCCCACCGCCTCCCCCCCTCCACCCACCAGGCGATCGAAACTACTCCGGGAGATCACTCTGGCCCAGATAATTCTATCCAATACCTAGTTTCTTTTTACTTTGCACCTAACTTTTCATGGTTTTACATTGAAGTTATTTTATGGAAGTCTGCAGCCCAGCATTGCGACCCCCCTGACACTGCCATCTAGTGTTGCCGTGCTGTTTCGGACTGGGAGGGCTGACCAGATTGCTGTTCAAATATCAGCGAGGGCACTGGTACAAAATCCACTTCAACAGGCATGGCACAGGAAGACCAAGGACTGATTGTACTCTCTGTCAAATAAAGCTTGTGTTAAGATGTCATTTAGCAGTGAGCTGCATTAATGACGCTATATACCAGTGCAATAGTGGTTGATCAGTAATGTATTTTATTTTCTCGCTAGCCGCTTGTGAAAGGGGACGGGATTACCTTTGCTTCTACAGAGGCAGCGGGGACAGACAATCCCTTTAACATGGTTCAATGAGGCCCAGCACCAGTGGTGGCACATGGCTCACGGCACACGGCAATCAATCTGATGATGTACATTATGCTGTCTTGGAGGCAGCAGAGAGGTGGATTCACACTGCTGTTTCAATGTTTGCAAAGTCTGAAGTGAAGAATATCACAGTTTAAAGATCCCTGCTCCTGGCTGAGCAAGGGATCCTGAGTGGCACTGGTTATTTCATCTCTGCACTAGTTATTGTTAACTATAACTTCTCGCATCGAGGGAAACAACAATAACTTGTATTTCTATAGCACCTTTAATGTAGTAAAACAGCCCAAGGTGCTTCACAAGAGCCGTTATCAGACAAAATTTGACACCGAGCCACATAAAGAGATATTAGGACAGGTGAGAGGTTGGTTTTACAGAGCTTCTTAAGCAAGGAGACTGAGTTAGAGAGGTGGAGGGGTTTATGGAAGGAATCCCAGAGCTTAGGACCCAGGCAGCTGAAGGCACGGCCGCCAATGGTGGAGCGATTAAAATCGGGGATGTGCAAGAGGCCAGAATTGGAGGAGCGCAGAGATCTCGGAGGGTTGTAGGGCTGGAGGAGATTACAGAGATAGGGAGGGGGGCAAGGAGGCCATGGAGGGATTTGAAAACAAGGATGAGAATTTTAAGATCAAGGCGTTTGCTAAGTCTGTGTGTTATATTGAGAATTACTACACAGACCACAAGAGTAAACTTTAACAGGTCTTTACTAGTTGAAGGTCAGGGCGGAACTGCCCAATAAATCATTACACAGCACTTATATACCGGTGTGGTCACCACCGGTATTACAGTATACAGCAGCCAAGATAAAGTAGTGCAACCCTTAAAATAGTTCTCTTAAAGGTGGAACGGTTACATACACTACAATCCTCCCTTTTTAGGTTAACAGTATATATTCCTATTAAACATAACATCATAACATATATATACAACTTCATGTAAAAACAGTTCACAGATTCAGTCTCTCTGGAGGCTTCCTGACTCGGTCCGGATAACGCCTCGGTGGTGTAGTAGTTTTTGGTGGTGTAGTAGGTTCTTTTGGCAAGGTCGATTCGGCTTGAATGTCAGTGTCGGGTTCATCTGGTTCCAGTACCACCGGATCGGAGGTAGATACTATGGGTATCTCTGCTTCATGATTAGGCGTATAGAGTTGTGGTGTAGATTGTCCCTTTTCGGATGACGCTATGATCTGGTCAGCATGGCGCCTTATTATGCTTTCACCAATGTCCACGGTATACATCAGAGGTCCTAGTCGAGTGCAAATAGTTCCAGGCTGCCATTTCTCGGTACGGTAGTCCCGGGCCAAAACTTGTTGACCTATCTGGAAAGTTCTAGTTGGCCTTTCATTCATGCCTTGAAATTGCCGGTTCTCTACGTCCCTTCTGATGTTTGGCTTGATCAAATCCAGCCGGCATCTTAGTCTTCTATTGAAAAACATCATGGCGGGAGTTTGGTTTGTGACCGCATGTGTTGCATTCCTGTACGCCAACAAGAAGTTATCTACCTTATGTTGTAGATTCATGTCTTCATTACCCATGGCCTTTATGGCCTTCTTGAAGGTCTGGACAAACCTTTCAGCTAATCCATTGGTGGCGGGATGGTATGGGGCGGACGTGTAGTGCTTAACCCCATTGTTTTTTAAGAACTTCCTGAATTCTTCGGACACAAATTGCGCTCCATTATCAGAACAGATCTGTTCCGGCAGGCCATTCCTGGCAAATATGGTCCTTAATACTGTGATGGTTTTTTCCGTGGTGGTGGAGGACATCTTTATTACCTCCGGCCACTTGGAGTGTGCATCCACCGCGATTAAGAACATTGAGTCCATAAATGGACCAGCAAAGTCGATATGTACCCTTTGCCATGGAGATGAGGGCCACTCCCATGGATGCAGAGGAGCTTGTGGTGGGGCGTTTTGGACCTTCTGGCATCCTAGACAGCTCTTGGTCATTTCTTCGATGTCTCCATCGATACCTGGCCACCACACGAACGCTCTGGCTAGGTTCTTCATTTTCACTCCACCCAGATGCCCCTCGTGAAGCTCCTTTAGCACTTTATGCTGGAGTTTGGGTGGAATCACCACTCTGGATCCACACATCAAAGTTCCTCGGCACACTGACAGCTATTCTCTTCTTTGCGAAAATGCTGGCAACAGTGGTTCGCCATGTGCTGGCCATCCCTTCATCGTTAAATCGTAGACTCGTGAGAGAGTCGGGTCATTTCTTGTTTCCTTTTCGATCGTAGAATTTGTTACTGGTAGACATTCCACTATGGTTGAGTGGAACATCTCCACTGGGTCCACTGTAGGCGCCTCTTCTACCATTGGCAACGGTAGGCATGATAAACCGTCAGCATTCCCATGCTGTTTTGATCCTTTGTATTCTATGTCATATTGGTGTGCCCCTAGGAAAAGGGACCACCTCTGTAGCCTTTGCGCTGTCATAATGGAAACACCCTTTTTAGGGTTGAATATGGATACCAACGGCTGGTGGTCTGTCAGCAGTGTAAACTTCTGGCCCTGCAGGTAATGATTAAACTTCTTTACTCCCCACACCAGGCTGAGCGCCTCCCTATCTATCTGAGCATAGTTGCGCTCAGCGGAGGTCAATGATCTGGATGCAAATGCGACTGGCCTTTCCGAGCCATTTGGCAACTTGTGTGAGAGTACTGCTCCAATACCATAAGGAGAAGCATCACAAGCTAAACGAATAGGTAGCGTTGGGTTGAAGTGAGCCAACACTTCCTCTGAGGTGATCAATGTCTTGCTTCTGCGAAAGGCCTTCTTACAGTCCTCGCTCCACTTCCATGGTACTTCTTTCTGCAAAAGAGCATTCAGCGGGTGCAGCACCGTGGATAGATTTGGCAGAAACTTATGGTAATAGTTAATCAACCCTAGGAACGATCTCAACTGGGATACATTTTCCGGAGCGGGAGCCTTCACAACAGCCTCGATCTTGTCAGGTGACTTGTGCAGCCCCTCCTGGTCAATGACATGACCACAGTACGAGATCCGTTTCTGAAAGAACTCACATTTCTGGCGATTAACTCGAAGGCCATATTCCTTCAACCTGGTGAGCACCAGTTTCAAATTTGCAAGGTGTTCCTCATCGTCATCTCCTGTAATCAGGATATCGTCCAAGTAACATTGAGTGCTTGGAATTCCCTGTAATACCTGCTCCATGGCCCTCTGCCAAATTGCCGGAGCCGAAGCCACTCCAAAAACCAGTCTATTATATCGATACAAGCCTCTGTGCTTGCTGATTGTGAGATACTGGCGCGACTCTTCCTCAACTTCCATCTGTAAGTACGCTTGCGCCAGGTCTATCTTGGTGAAGCGTTTCCCGCCAGACAATGAAGCAAAGATATCCTCAATCCGCGGAAGCGGATATTGCACCGTGTGAAGCACCGGATTAACTGTGATCTTGAAGTCTCCACAGATGCGGACCTTCCCCGGTTCCCCTGGCTTGTTACTCGATGAGCGCTTCATGACGGGAACAATGGGCGTGGCCCACTCACTCCAGTCCACCTTAGACAGTACTCCTGAACGTTCCAGCCCTTCCAGCTCAGCTTCCACAGCAGGTCGTATCGCATACGGTACTGGTCTGGCTTTGAAAAATTTTGGGTTTGCATGTTCTGCAATCTTGATTTTTGCCTTAATTCCTCTCAGTGTTCCCAGTCCCTGTTGGAACACCTCTTTAGCCTCATCCAATATTCTGGACAATCGTTCAGGTTTGACATCTTTTTTTCCGGAATCTACCGTTATTGCGTTTAGGAAATGCCAGTCCATATTTATTTTCCTGATCCACTCCCGTCCCAGAAGTGGTGGACCTCCCTCAGGTAGTACATATAAGTCCATTCCTTGGTGTTCTTTGCCCTTGTGTATCACCTTGACTTTTATCTTTCCGATGGGGTATACTTTTTGCCCCGTGTATGTCTGCAATACTATCTCCGTATCCCGTAGGGGAATATGTTTGAATAACTTTTTGTAATCTTGCTTATTCATGACCGTCAACGCCGATCCGGTGTCCAATTCCATCTTCACTTGGACTCCTGCTATCTGCAGTGTGACCCAGATAGTTTGTCAGTCAGCTTCCTTACTGACGTTGTGAATTCTCAGACTACCCAGTTCCTTGCTGTTGGAGTTTGAATCCGAATTCTGTTCATCCGAACTCTTCTCAGCCACCTTATGTACCTTTCTGCACTTTTCCTGTGGTGACTTTTTGTTGCTGGTCTTCTTTCCTGACCGGCATACTTTAGCTATGTGACCAAGCTTGCCACATTTTCTACATTCCTGGTTTTTAAACCAGCATTGATTCTGATCGTGTGTTGTCTGCCCACAATGATAACATTTCGTTGTACCCGAAGCCATTTGATCTATGCTGAGTACCGCTGCCTTCAGCTGCATTTCTGCGGTGCCTCTCGCTGCGGCTTCGTGCGATGCTGCAATAGAGACAGCCTTATCCAGTGTAAGATCATTCTCTTCAAGCAGCCGCTTTTGTGTTCCTTCTTTCGACAATCCACACATGAATTTGTCTCTCAGTGCCTCTGTCAGGCTTTCCCCAAACTGGCAGTATTTCGCTAGCTTACGCAGTTCAATTAAATACTCCGCGTTGCTTTCCTCTTTCAGTTGCGTTCTTGCATAAAATTTAAATCGTTCCGCTAACATCAGCGGTGTGGGGTTCAAATGATTTTTCAGAACAGCAACAATTTTAGCGAAAGTCTGATCCGCCGGTTTAGCTGGTGATAGAAGATGCTTCAATAGCCCGTATGTCTTCGCACCCATTGAGTTTAGTAAGGTTAGTGCTTTATCTTCATCTGATATTTTATTTGCCTTACAATATACTTCTATGCGTTCTACATACGTGGCCCAATCTTCAACATCGGGATCGAAATCGTTGATGTTACCACGCTTAGGCATCTTCGCAACCTTCTTGAGAAACAAAAGAATTATTATTTTTTTTTCTTTTACAAAATGGCGGTTTCCCGCGCTTGTCTTCTTCCCCCGCCTCCGAAAATGGCGGCTTCCCGCGTTTGCCTTTCTCCCCCGCTGGCTGTAATGGCGATTGCCGTATTGCTGCGCTCGCCCTCCCCCAGCGGTTTTCAAATCGCGCCTCCCAGCCCCTCTTGCAGTCCGGTCCTTTCCCCCCGGCTGCGGCTGACTTCTCCGCGGTTTTTTAAAATTTTCTCCCGCGCCTTACGCTGACCCGGTCACTGCGCCTCGCGGCCTCGGTAGCTGCCCGGCCTTTTTCACCGGTTGCGGTCGAGCTCTCTCTCGACGCTGTTGCGTCACCTAGCCCGCTTGTAGCCCGGTCTCTCAGACCGGCTGCCTTTGCAATCACCGCGGCTTCTGTGCCTTATGCTGCCCCAGTCTCAGCGCCTCTGGCCCCGACTTCTGTCCGGCTCTTTTCCCTGGCCGTGGTCGAGTTCTCCGCCCTTATATCCTCCGTTTTTTTATTTTCTCCCCTACTCACAGTCAACGTGGCCGACTTGCTGCTCGTCGCTGATCGGCTTACCCACCACCGTGATAGAAGGGATGATCACTGCCTGTTGCTGATGGAAGGCTTCGTGTCAGAATTCTTCCTTTTCTCTGCAGACCCGAGTCTTCTCTCAGCAGAATGATGAGGGCGGATGCCTCCTCTCGACGCCCGTTAAACTACCTTGGATGTATCTCTGCCGCAGGGTAAGATCGTACTCGTCGCCACTGTTAAGTCTGTGTGTTATATTGAGAATTACTACACAGACCACAAGAGTAAACTTTAACAGGTCTTTACTAGTTGAAGGTCAGGGCGGAACTGCCCAATAAATCATTACACAGCACTTATATACCGGTGTGGTCACCACCGGTATCACAGTATACAGCAGCCAAGATAAAGTAGTGCAACCCTTAAAATAGTTCTCTTAAAGGTGGAACGGTTACATACACTACAGCGTTGCTGGACCAGGAGCCAATGGAGGTCAGCGAGCACAGGGGTGATGGGTGAACGGTTATGTTAATGAAGAGCAAAGAGGCGTATGACTGCCTCAGCCAACATTTCCCCCCTCAATCAACGAAAAAATCCTGTGAAAATGGAACTATATAAAATCAGCCATGGAGGTGGACCTAAATTCAACACATGCCGCCTCCTGTACTAAACGCTTCTAGTTGGTGTTTGTGGGATCTTAGAGTGCACAACTGACTGTCCTGTTTGCTCACCGAACAACAGTAATTACAGTCCGGGTGTAATTAATTCATTGTGTAGTGCTTGGGGATGTCCTCAGTTACTTCTGGCTGCCTTTCTTTAAGTGGTGCTTGTAATGTATATACCTTTAAGGGGGGAACTACTTTTTACAGCTCATGTATACTGTAGTACCAGCAGTGACCACACCTGTATATAGCACTGAGTAGTAATCTGTACAATCAGTTCCAGAGTGAGCCACGTTGAGTAAACATCTGTTATACCGTTCTCCTGCAGTCTGTGTCTTACTACTGACGGACACAACATTGGCGACGAGGCAAATTCGATCCTACCTGCAACTCTGCATCACCTCCCAGGGATTCGTTCCTGGAGACCAGTAGATTGGAGGTCAAGGCCAGAGACACGGGCGTCGACCACGGGCAACCGCCCAGTCATCCAGCAGAGACTCGAGAATTGCGGGGGAGGCTGTTGAGAGCCAGGCTTGGCTTTCCAGTCACGGTGGTCCAGCGGAACGGGCTGGCAACAGGTAGTGCGCAGACCCTTCCCGGACAGCGGCGGGCTAGAGCCCGACTGAGCGGCACAGCAAAGTGCCGAGCAGCGTCGACGGGAGAGAGAAAGAGAGAGGGCAGAGCGCACAGGGTGCAGCCGGTGTTCAGGGGCTGAGCAGCGTCGAGGAGAGGGAGAGAGACGCGCAGAAACCCACGAGGCGCCGCCATTGCCACAAGGACCGCTGAGAGTGGTGTTGGCAGCAGCGCAGGAGAAGCGCGTGAAACCTACAGGGCACCGCCATTGCCACGAGGACCGCCGAGAGCGGCGTTGGCAGCAGCGGGGGAGGAAGGAAAGCGCGGGAGATGCCATTTTAAGCCATTGTAAACAACACCCAAAATGCCGAAGAGTGGCAGTATCACCGCATTTGAAAATGAAGTCGAAGATTGGACTACATATGTTGAACGAATAGAGGTATACTGCAAGGCAAATGAGGTGTCAGATGACAAGAAAGCGCCGGTATTGTTAAATTTAATGGGTGCAAAGACATATGGCTTATTACGAAATCTAGTAACCCCAGCGAAGCCAGTGGAACAGAGTTTTGGAGACATAGTGACGATACTAAAGGAACATTTAAACCCCACACCGCTGCTGATAGCAGAAAGATTCAAGTTTCACAAACGGAACCAGCATAAGGATGAAAGCAATGCTGAATATTTAACAGAACTGCGCAAACTATCGAAACACTGCCAGTTTGGAACGGGACTGGCAGATACCTTAAGGGACAAGTTTGTGTGTGGGTTTCAAAGTGAAGGAACCCAGAAACGGCTTTTATCTGAAAAGGACCTTATGCTGGACAAGGCGTTCAGCATTGCGGTACCATATGAAGCAGCAGCATGGGGCACTGCAGAGAGACAAAAGAAACCGCAAGAATATGGCACAAACGAAATGACATACAGAACAGAGAAGTGCTATCGCTGCGGCAGAAAAACACATGACCACAACGATTGCTGGTTAAAAGACAAAGGCCTAGAAATTCAGTGGGCCTTGCGCCCACTTAGCGCCTAAAGAGGTCTTCTGCGCCGGCGGGGTTGGTAGCGCGGAAATTGAGTGCAGCGTTAATGGCGGCGGTAGCCGGTAGCGCTGCGCCGGCACTGATGACGTCATCAGTGTGCGCAGCGCCCCGGTTCCGCCCTGATGCCGGCCCGACGCCCATATTCAGTTGCAGCCGCCTCTTCCGCAGTGGCCGCAAACAACGTTCGTGAAACACGGCCTTCATGCAGCATTTGTGGGGCGCATAAAGGTGGAGGTGCGGCCGGCCGCTTTTTCGGCGGCCGCCTGCCCGCACCTCCCTCCCCGGCCTCCTACACCACCCCCCCCGCGGTATTGGTGGCTGATTCCCGTGAGCCCGGCACTTCTCCGTGGTGCCGGGCTCATTTGCCGGCAGAATCCAGCGGCGATCTCACGGCTGCAGGCAGCTCCTCCTTAAGAGAAGGAGGAGGCCTGCAGTACCCCAGCCTGCCGCACCGCATCGGGTGGCGCAGTGGCAGCTGGAGCGCTGAAATTCACTTTCAGCGCCCCAAGCGGAGGCGTGCACACCCTGGAACAGCGCCCGGTTCCAACTTGGGGCGCTAAAAGTGAATTTCTGGCGGGCGCAACGGGCTCCGGGCGCTGCGCAAACTTTTGGGCGCAATTGAGCTGGCGGGGCCATACCTAATTTCTAGGCCAAAGTGTGCAGACATTGTGGAAAAGTAGGACACACAGCACGAGTCTGCAGGTCAGGAAAGAAAACCAGCAATAAGAAATCTCCAAAAGAAAAGTACAAGAAGGTACATAAGGTGACGGAGAATAGTTCAGACGAACAAAAGAGTGATACCGAATCCGAAAACAGGGAGCTGAGTTGTCTGAAACTACATAATGTGATCAAAACGGAGGATCACCAAACCATTTGGGTCACTCTCAAGATAGAAGGAGTCCAGGTAAAAATGGAATTGGACACAGGATCGGCCCTAACAGTCATAAACCGACGGGACTACGAGCGGCTATTCTCACACATACCCTTGAGAGACACAAAAATTATTTTGAAGACGTACACGGGGCAAAAAGTCTACCCCAAAGGAAAAATAAGGGTGACCATTATATATAACGGAAAGGAAACACCAAAAGATGGAGGACCACCATTACTGGGATGTGAATGGATCCGCAAAATACAACTGGATTGGCATTCCATACAAGCACTGACTGTGGCTGCCAAAAAGGATGACGACGTCACACTTGGGCGACTGCCAAAGATCCTAACCGACGCGCAAGAAGTGTTCCAGCAAGGACTCGGAACACTAAAAGGCATGACAGCAACAATTAAAATTGAAGAAAACGCAAGCCCAAAACTTTTTAAGGCCAGACCGGTACCTTATGCGATCCGCCCAGCCGTCGAAGCAGAGCTGGAGAGTTTGGAACATTCAGGATTACTGTCCAAGGTAGACTGGAGCGAGTGGGCTACACCCATCGCCCCTGTGATGAAAAAGTCGTTGAGCAGCACGCCTGGGGAACCAAGGAAGGTTCGCATCTGTGGGGACTTTAAGGTAACAGGGAACCCAGTCCTTCACACCGTGCAATATCCACTTCCGCGGATTGAAGATATTTTCACCTCGCTATCTGGAGGGAAACGCTTCACTAAGATTGATCTGGCCCAGGCGTATCTGCAAATGGAGGTAGAAGAAGCATCAAAAAAATACCTCACAATCAACACCCATAAAGGTCTCTACCAATACAATCGGCTGGTATTCGGGGTAGCATCAGCTCCGGCTATTTGGCAAAGGGCAATGGAACAAGTCCTGCAAGGGATCCCAGGGACCCAGTGTTATTTGGACGACATCCTGGTCACGGGCGAAAATGACAGTGATCACCTCGCCAACCTGGAGCAGGTGCTCACTAGATTGAAGGAATATGGGCTCCGAGCTAACCGCCCCAAATGCGAGTTTTTTAAAAAACAGATCTCGTATTGTGGCCACGTTATCGATAAAGAGGGGTTACATACGTCCCCAGAAAAGATTGAGGCAGTAGTCAAGGCTCCAGCACCAGGAAACGTGTCACAACTGAGGTCGTTCCTTGGGCTGGTAAACTACTACCATAAGTTCTTGCCAAATTTGTCTACAATACTACACCCACTGAACACCCTACTGCAAACTGGAGTGCCATGGAAGTTGAGTGACGAATGTAAACGAGCTTTCCAGAAGAGCAAAACACTAATCACATCGAAAGAGGTATTGGCCCATTTCAACCCAGCACTACAAATTCGGTTGGCGTGTGATGCGTCACCCTACGGCATTGGAACGGTGCTGTCGTACAAATTCTCGGACAGCTCAGAGAGGCCAATAGCCTTTGTGTCATGATCACTAACCTCAGCCGAATGTAACTACGCCCAGATTGACAGGGAGGCCCTCAGCCTGGTGTGGGGAGTGAAAAAGTTCAATCACTATCTGCACGGGCAGAAATTCACCTTGCTGACTGACCACCAGCCTCTTGTCTCCATTTTTAATCCGAAGAAGGGCGTTCCGGTGATGACTGCGCAACGACTACAAAGATGGTCACTCTTTCTAGGGGCGCACCACTATGAGATTGAATATAAGGGCACGAAACAGCATGGAAATGCTGATGGGTTATCACGCCTGCCACTGCCTACTGCGGAGGAAGCACCAGCAGTGGATCCTGTCGAAATATTTCATTCGACTATAGTTGAATACCTACCGGTAAAAAACGCTCGTTTAGAAAAGGAGACCCGAAATGGGCCGACACTGTCTCGGGTATATGATTTGACGGTGAAGGGATGGCCAGCACATGGCGACTCACTGTTGCCAGCATTCTCGATTAGAAGAGAACAGCTGTCAGTGTGCCGGGGGACCTTGATGTGTGGATCCTGAGTGGTAATTCCACCCAAGTTAAGGGATAGAGTGCTCAATGAGCTTCATGAGGGTCATCTGGGAGGGGTAAAAATGAAAAGCCTTGCCAGGGCTTATGTGTGGTGGCTGGGAATCGATAAACAAATCGAGGACCTGACCAAGAGCTGCTCAGGATGCCAGAAGGTCCAAAATGCACCACCACATGCCCCTCTACACCCATGGGAGTGGCCCTCATCTCCATGGCAACGGGCGCATATTGATTTTGCTGGTCTGTTCATGGACTCAATGTTTTTAATAGCCGTGGATGCGCACTCAAAATGGCCTGAGGTCATCAAAATGTCCTCCATCACTACGGAGAAAACTATTGCAGTCCTGCGGACCATTTTTGCCAGGAACGGCTTGCCAGAACAGATTTGCTCTGATAACGGACCACAGTTTGTGTCCGAAGAGTTCCAGAGGTTTATGCAGAAGAATGGGGTAAGGCATTACACATCCGCCCCGTATCATCCAGCCACAAATGGATTGGCTGAGAGGTTCGTACAAACCTTTAAGAAGGCAATAAAGGCTATGTACAATGACAACATTCCGCTGCAGCATAAGGTAGACAATTTCCTGTTCGCCTACCGGAATGTAACACATGCAGTCACCAACCAGGCCCCGGCCATGATGTTCTTTAACCAAAGGTTAAGATCTCGCCTGGATTTGCTCAGACCAAACGTACGAAGAGATGTTGAGAGTAAGCAATTCCAGCGCATCCATGAGAAGCCAACAAGGAGCTTCAATGTAGGGCAACCAGTCTTGGCCCGCGACTACCGAACAGAAAAATGGCAGCCAGGAATGAGATACACACGGCAGGGCCCACTAATGTACACAGTGGACGTTGGGGAGAGCATCGTGAGACGGCATGCTGACCAGATCCTAGAGCCACAGGAACAAGTCAACCCCATGCCTCGCCCATACGTACCCGGTGAGGAACCCGACGTACAGGTTGCATCTACCCCAGAAACAGTAGCATCGGAAGCTGATCACCCAACCGACGGCAGGGTGCCAGAATCGCCTCCGCACCAAGAGCGAGACACTTGGGAAAGGCGCTATCCAAAAAGGATCAGGAAGCCTCCCCAAAGACTGAGCATATAAATGGACTATTTTCAGCTAACATTGTATGTTAAAAGTGTTAATTGTAATTAGTTTGATATTTAATTGTTAAATGAGTGTTATGGTACTGTTAATCTAAAAGGGGAGGAATTGTAATGTATATACCTTTAAGGGGGGAACTACTTTTTACAGCTCATGTATACTGTAGTACTGGCAGTGACCACACCTGTATATAGCACTGAGTAGTAATCTGTAGAGTCAGTTCCAGAGTGAGCCACGTTGAGTAAACACTTGTTGTACCGTTCTCCTGCAGTCTGTGTCTTATTCCTGACGGACACAACAGTGCTGATGTAAGAAATTACACAGCGTTTACAACAAGGACAAAGGCCATTCGGCCCATCTAGCCCATGTCGGTGTTTACCCTCCACACAAGCAAATAGTCCTGATCGCAATTACACGCCCTGTTCCCGTATCCCTTCAGCATTTTTCTTCATCCACCTATTCAATTTAATCCTGAATGATGACGTAGTTTCTGCCTCAACTACTTTGGAATGATACAGCACAGAAGGAGGCCATTCGGCCCATCCTACCTGTGCCAGCTCTTTGAAAGAGCTCTCCAACTAGTCCCACTCCCCAACCCTTTCCCCAGAGTCCTGCAAATTTTTCCCCTTCAAGTATTTACCCAATTTCCTTTTGAAAGTTACTGTTGAATCTGCTTCCACTGCCCTTTCAGGCAGCGCGTTCCAGATCACAGCAACTCGCTGCGTAAGAAGCCTAACCTGGAAGTGGATTCCACAGTCTCACATCTCTCTGGGGATATTTCTGACTTTGTGGCATAGCGTGAAACGGGCGATATCGATTCAGCCGCCTGTTATATGTCTCTCCCCATTTACATTTTCATTGACTCCGATGGAAATTAAAATCGGAGAGTCGTATAGCGGGCAGCTGAATCGATATCGTCCGTTTCACTCTATCGTCCAAAGTCAACATGACCCCTCTGTGTGAAGAGGATTTTCCTGCCTTCTGTTCTGAATCTCTTACAGTCTGCTTCTATCCACCCTGTCCCATCCTTTCATAATTTCATAACACTTCTCGTCCCGTAATCCACGATGTTTGAACAAAAAAAGACCCAAGTTTACAAGTCCTCCTTAATATTCCAGCACAGTGATAGCGCAAGAGTACACTTGGGGCTGGATTTTATCAATGGGGATGCATTGGGGGCGGGGCTGCTGGTTGTCGGGTTTCAGTCCCGCCCCCAACGATGTCCGGCCAACCCACGCTATTTTCCCTTGAGTGACCTTGTTAAGCCCGACCGGCCAATTAAGGGAAAGCCGGTGACAGATGAGGTCAGTGTATGATGTTTGATCTGTCAAAAAATTTTGACAGATGAATTGTCAGCATTTGACCGCTTTGAGAAGCAGTCAAACACTGACAATCTCTGTTCTAAGGTGAGCCCTTGGACTGAAAAACCTCTTTCCTCAGCAGAAATCAGATGGCTGCTGCATCTGAGAACGCAGCAGCCATTCTGTCATCTCTGCCGTTGCGATGAAGCACCTCCGGATCCCCAAGGGTTGAAGCCTGCAGGAAGAAACAAAGGTAGGGAAACTTTTTCTAACACTTTACACTCACCTCTCATACTTACCTCTCCACACTTGCACCTCCACCACTTGCGCCCTTTTCGACCCCTTTCGACCCCTCTCACCCCCGCAGACCCACTGCTCGCCTTGTTGAACCTGGCGAGGTTCGCAGCTGTCGGGAAGCCCGCATGTGTATGGGTAAAATGGGGAAAAGCCTCAAAACTGCCTGTTAACAGGCAATAAATTGGCTCTAATCCCCTTCCCGCCTCGAGGAGACGGGTCCCTGCGCGACTCAGGTACCCGCCTCCTAGGAAGATGGCACGGAGGCTGGTTGGGAGTGGGGTTGGTACCCACTTCCAGTTTCTGCCATTTTCCTGACAGTCCCACCTCCATACCCATCTCCCCAAGGCTGGCAAAATTCCCCTGTTGGAATTTAGTTAATGGAGAGTTTGGATATTCACCCATTAAATATCAACTTTAATGTCACGAATTGGAAACTTTTTGTCAGCTGTGACTCAGTCCCACAACAACAACAACAACAACTTGTATTTATATAGTACCTTTAACATAGTAAAACGTCCCAAGGCATGTCACAGGAGTATTATAAGACAAAAAAATTTGACACTGATCCACATAAGAAGAAATTAGGACAGGTGACCAAAAGCTTGGTTAAAAAGGTAGGTTTTAAGGAGCGTCTTAAAGGAGGAGAGAGAGGTAGAGGGGCGGAGAGGTTTAGGCAGGGAATTCCAGAGCTTAGGGCCCAGGCAGCTGAAGGCACGGCCACCAATGGAGGAGCAATTATAATCAGGGATGCTCAAAAGGGCAGAATTAGAGGAGCGCAGATATCTCGGGGGGTTGTGGGGCTGGAGGAGATTACAGGCATAGAAATTCAGTTCGGACGCTATTGCGGCGCTAAAGTCGGGCGCTCGGCAAATTTAGCGGCCGCCGGAAAGTGCAGGCGAGCTCGCCGAAATTCAGTAGATTTGGCCAACTTTTTGGCTGAGCGCTGCAAAAGGCGTTGGAACCCTATGTTCAGGCGCTAATCCGGCGATGCAGCCTGATAACGCCGATTCCGGGCGCAGCGCAGGTGCGATCATGTGGTGAGTGTCAGCAGACACCCTGACGCCGGCCAGCTCTTAAAGGGGGAAGGGTCAACTTTGACTGCAGCCACGCCCTGCATGCTATAGCCCTGCAACTAGGCCTCAGGACTGGTTGTGTACCAAATCAACGCCTGGAGGTCATGGAGAGGGCCCGTGAAAGAGCCCAGCGGTTCTCTGAGCATGCGCTGGGTGTGCTCCTTCATGGGGGGCGTGGACCAAAATTGCCCGGAGGGTCTCCTCCAACTCCGATGTTCCCAGGAGTGCGGACCAGTGCCGCAAGAAATACAATGACCTATGTCGGCTGGTCAAGGTGAGTACCCTTTCCAGTGTCCCCCTCATCCTTGCATGTGCACCTCCCATTAGGGCCAAAGGGACATCAAAGGTCTAATGCCCAGCCCTCCTGCCGCTGCAATGGCACTTGCATGTTAATCAATAGCTCTTTCTGCACTTATCACACTGTGCAAGCTATTCCACCATGGGAGGCCTCACACACAGCAACAGGGCACCACACTGTGCAAGCTATTCCACCATGGGAGGCCTCACACACAGCAACAGGGCACCACACTGTGCAAGCTATTCCACCATGGGAGGCCTCACACACAGCAACAGGGCACCACACTGTGCAAGCTATTCCACCATGGGAGGCCTCACACACAGCAACAGGGCACCACACTGTGCAAGCTATTCCACCATGGGAGGACTCACACACAACAACGGGGCACCACACTGTACTTAGACGCCCTCCTTTCTCTTGCAGGCCAAGCTGGCGAGGAACGCCAGGAGCCTGCGTGTCACTGGTGGAGGCCCTGGCGATTACCAGGAGCTAACGGTTCTGGAAGAGAGGGTGGCCCGACTCCTGCGTCACCCGGTGATTGGGCCTGTGGCGCTCGGCGACGCCGACCCTATACTGGAACCCACTGGTAAGGACAGGACCGGGTGCACCTCTCTCCTTGCCCTCGTGCATCAGATCTACATCCTTCCCCACTGGCCGAAAAATGCGCATAATGCACCAGTGCGGCCTCCCTCGCTGTCGGCTTGTCCTCACTCTAAAGCTACACTTGTGCCTTCCTGCTTTCAGCTGGTGAGGAGGAGGTGCTCCCTGAAGCCCAGACAGCCAGGCCCTCGGAGGAGGAGGACGTCGAGGAGCAGCAGGAAGGCGCCACCTCGGGGGAACCCTCCTCCGCTCCAGGAGATGGCAATGAAGGGGAGACGTCTGGCGTGCCGGAGAGCCAGGGGGAGGCGGGGGCGGGGAGCCCCGAACCTGGTCCCAGTGGCATGGACGCACGCGGCAAGGCTCCGGCGGCACCCCAGCCTTCTGCCCAGAGGGGGGAGGCGGTGGAGGGGAGGGCAGAACCTGGTCCCAGTGGCGTGGCCGCACGCGGCAAGGCTCCGGCGGCACGCCAGCCTTCTGGCCAGAGGGTGGAGGCGCCCTCCAGTCCGGACTCGGACGTCGCCCAGGAGGTGCGCCTCCTGGACGAGATGTCGGCGGCGTCGGAGCGGCGGCACGTCGAATTCATGGAGGTGGTGGCACAGATGCCTCACGCCATCGAAAGCCTCGCACAAAGTGTGGTGGCTTTCGGCCAATCCCAGGCCAGGGGCCTGGAGCAATTCGCAGCAGCGCACGCCAGGGGGGTGGAGCTCCTTGTGGCAGCGCATGAGAGGGGGGTGCAACAACTCGAGGCAGCGCAGCACGCCAGTCGCCAGCTGAGAGGTGCTGGGCAGACAATGGCACTGCAGATGCGGGCACATGCTGGCGCAGTTGGGGCACTGACTTCTGCCACCCTCGCACTGGCGCGGAGGCGTCGCCAGGCCAGCCGCCGCCCTGCTGCCGCACACCGGTCTGGCGACCAACAGTTTGGCGCGCTTGCTCCCCGGCCAGGCCGCCCGAGTGCACATGTGTCTGGCGACCAGCGCGCGCCTGGCATCACCCACCTTGTCCCCATTGGTGCAGGCGAGCCTGCCACTCCCCCAGCCAGGGTGCAAGGAGCTGCTGCAGGCAGTGAAGAGGGCCACCCACAGCTGCAGCAGCCACCAGCCGGCCCCTCCCGGGCCCGCCCTCGTGTAGGCCGACCCCCAAGGGCATCTGGCGAGACGCCTTGTCGCCCTGAAGATCCTTCCCCCAGCCTCGCCACAGCCTCACGGCCCAGCTTGAGGCGCAGCAGCAGGACGGGCCGGGGCAAAAGACGGCTGTCGACAGACTCGCCCTCTCGCCACACCGAATAGAGTGTGTTGAGCGAGGGTTTGGGTGATGCGGGGGCTTCTGTTCTGGGGGGCATTATGTTGTTTGGTTTTATGGGGGTGTTTGTGTTGTGGGGGGGGCTTGTTTTTGTTAGGCCAGTGAGGAAGGCCATTTGGATGGTGATGTTTTGTTAGTCCTCCCCAGGTTTTGGGAGTGACAGAAGTTTGTGACTGTTTTTTGGGGGTCTTCTCTGTTTTGCTCTTCCATGTGGGAAGGGCCCTGAGTTTTTGAAATAAAGATGTTTATTTATTCACCATGTGCAGGTGTCATGTTTCAAGTGGTTGTTGGGTTAACCGGCTGAGGGCTTGCGGAGCGGCTGCCTTCAGCTGCGTTCAGTGGCCCAGGCCATTCCCTGACAGGGGGCCTAGAAGTGTCGAGCAATAAGCCCCCGGCGGACGGCCCTTGGACCTTGTCGCTCCCTCCTGGCCTGGTGCTCCTCCTCCTCAGGGTCCTCCTGCTCGTCCTCCTGAGGTGGTGGGGCAATGTCAGGTGGCAGTGCCTGAGTCCTGCGGATAGCCAGGTTGTGGAGCATGCAGCACACCACGACGAACTGGGAGACTCTATCCGGCGAATACTGAAGAGACCCGCCCGAACGATCCAGGCAACGGAACCGTTGCTTGAGGACGCCTATCGTTTGCTCTATTAGGTTCCTTGTGGCTTGATGGCTTTCGTTGTATGCCAGCTCCGCTGGGGTCCTGGGCGCGCGGAGCGGGGTCATGAGCCATCTGCACAAAGGGTAGCCCTTGTCCCCGATAAGCCATCCCCTTGGTGGAGGCTGTGCCTGGAACATGTCAGCCACAGTAGTCTGGCACAGGATAAAGGCATCGTGGCTGCTTCCTGGGAAGCGGCCATTGACAGCTAGGATGCGCTGCCTGTGGTCACACACCAGCTGCACATTTAGGGAATGGTAGCCCTTCCAGTTGCGGTATTGCTCGGCATTGTGGATAGGTGCCCGCATAGCCACATGCGTGCAGTCAATGGTGCCCTGCACCATGGGGAAGGCCACGATCCTGGCAAATCCGACTGCACGCTGCTCCTGCTTGTGTTGGGTCATGGGGAAGGAGATGAATTGGTGCCTCCTCGCGAAAAGTGCTTCGGTGACCTGTCGGATGCAGCGATGCGTGGCGAACTGGGAGATGTTCGCAATGTCCCCAGCAGCGGCTTGGAAGGAGCCGCTTGCATAAAAGCTGAGAGCCACCGTGACCTTCACTTCCACCGAGAGAGACGCCCTGGACATGAGCTGTGGCTGCAAATCTGCATGAAGCAGCTGGCAGATCTCTCCAACCACCTCCCTTCTGAAGCGCAGCCTCTTAACACAATGCGCCGCAGTCATGGTGAGATATGAGACCTGCTCCCGGTATTGCCTGACTGGGTAAGGCCTACGTTGGCGACGCCTAATGGCCCCTCTGCGTCTAGGCATGCCTGGCCCTCTCTCAAAGCGTCTGCGAGCCCTTCGCACAAAATGTAGCAACTGAGGGTTGGCCCCCCATGCAGCCCCCATTACAAAGTTCCAAACAGCAAAATCACAAGGATGCAAATGTCAAAGCACTGGCTAGAAGCCAAAAATACCTCTCCTATGGTGTCCGAAATCAGTAATCTCTGTGCCTTGCTCTCTGTGCAGAAATCCAAACCAGTCAAGTCATTGCAGCGAAATGGCTGGCTTTTATGGGTGAGTGGATGTGCCCTTTAATTAGCGCTCCCCGAATCCCACAGGGCCTCTGTTGAGTTCCATTTCACAGTTCTTAGCAGCGCCACGCCCACATCGGCCGGGCGCCACTGAATTTCCGGTTTGGGGCGCACAAACGGCGTTGCACGACGGAATGACGTCATAAGATGCGCGCGCAGCTGAGCGGGCGCTAACACTTTGCGCCGGCGCTAAAGCCCAGCTGAATTTCGGCGTAGGCGCAGATCCGGCGGTGCCCGGGCGCTAAGTGGATAGCGCCGGAAATCTGGCGCTAACGGCTGGCGCAAACAGCTGAATTTCTAGGCCAGGGAGTGGCGGGATTTGAAAACAAGGATGAGAATTTTGAAATCGAGGCGTTGCTTAACCAGGAGCCAATGTAGGTCAGCGAGCACAGGGGGTGATGGGTGAACGGGACTCGGTGCGAGTTAGGACACGGGCAGCTGAGGTTTGGATGACCTCAAGTTTACGTAGGGTGGAATGTGGGAGGCCGGCCAGGAGTGCGTTGGAATAGTCAAGTCTAGAGGTAACAAAGGCATGGACGAGGGTTTCAGCAACAAATGAGCTGAGGCAGGGGCGGAGACGGGCAATGCTACAGAGGTGGAAATAGGTGGTCTTTGTTATGCCATGGATATGTGATTGGAAGCTGATTTCAGGGTCAAATATGACACCAAGGTTGCGAACAGTGTGGTTCAGCCTCAGACAGATGTTAGGGAGAGGGATGGAGTCAGTGGCTCGGGAACGGAGTTTGTGGCAGGGACCAAAAACAATGGCTTCGGTCTTCCCAATATTTAATTGCAAAAACTTTCTGCTCATCCAGAACTGGATGTCGGACAAGCAGTCCAACAATTTAGAGACCGTGGAGGGGTCGAGAGAAGTGGTGGTGAGGTAGAGACTGGAGCACAAAATCTAGGCTGACACTCCCAGTGCAGTGCTGAGGGAGTGCTGCACTGTCGGAGGTGCCACCTTTCGGATGAGATGTTAAACCGAGGCCCCGTCTGCTCTCTGAGGTGGATGTAAAAGATCCCATGGCACTATTTCGAAGAAGAGCAGAGGAGTTCTCCCCGGTGACCTGGGGCCAATATTTATCCCTCAACCAACATCATTAAAACAGATTATCTGGCCATTATCACATTGCTGTTTGTGGGAGCTTGCTGTGCGCACGTTGGCTGCTGTGTTTCCCACATTACAACAGTGACTCCACTTCAAAAGTACTTCATTGGCTGTAAAGCACTTTGGGACGTCCTGAGGTCGTGAAAGGCGCTATAGAAATGTAAATTATTTCTTTTCTTTTTTTTCTTTTTTCTTGTGCTGTGGTGCTGAGCGTACAATGTACAAATTCCAAGTGGAGGGCCTGATTTCCTGAGTTTTCAATGCCGGTGAGGAGCCTCATCCATCAGCTGTGGACGGAGGATTGGACCAGATGGTTTCCCAATGAACACAGTTGGCAGATGAAGCTCCTTACTGATAGTGCAAGGTTGGGAAAACTATCCCCCCACCCCCCTCACCCCGCCCAACCCCACAACGCCACCCCAACCCCACAACCCCGCCCCAACCTTCCCGTGTTGATCAGGATGATGATGCCAAGGATCAGAGCGATAGAAATTGGTTTTGGCTCGCGTGAGATGAAGCCTTGGGCACCTGTCTCACGTCCAGAGGCCACTCGCACGATTGCAGAATCCAACTCGGGCTGCCTGCCTCGATTAATTTTGCTGAGGGGTCCTTAAGGGCTTCTGCCACCACCCCCCCTTTCCCTGCCCCTGCACTTGCTTAAAACCTGTTACAGCTCTAACTTTTTCCAGTTCTGATGAAGGGTCATCGAGCTAAAACATTCCCAGAAATTCGGGTCTCCACGGGTGAGTACGCATGGGGTACTCACCTGTAAGCCCAATGGAAGTGCCGGTTTCCTGCATGCACTGCGCACGCGCGGGAAACCGGCACTTCCGTTCCCCTGAACAAAGGGGTTCAGAGGTGAAACGCGTGCGCAGGAGAGGCAGCGCGTGCGCATCGAACTTACGTTTTTTTTACAGGTTTTCCCGGGAGGGTAAGTCTCCAGAAGTTCGACATGTAAAAAGCAGTCGCAAGGCTTGCTTTTTACAAGGTAAGTGGTGAATTAATTAAAATTAAAACATTTTTTCCACAGGTTTATTATTTTTAAATACTTTAAAGAAAGGTAAGTTTATTTTTAGCCCCATTAGAAATTGTAATTAATTTTTTCAAAAATTTAAATTATTGTTTAAAATAGTTATTTCATATACTTTATAGTTTATTTTAAAAATGTGATTTAAAAAAAACAATTATTTGAAGATTTAGTGATGTTTTGGGGCTTATAGTATTTATAGGTTTGACAGCTCTTCCTGTCAAAATTATGAATGAAGCATTCCCTGCTACCATTGGCTCCCCATGGCCCACGGGATCCCAGGGGATGCTTCGAACTAACTGCACCCCTGGGATACGCAAGCAATGCGCGCCGGCAGTTGGAGGAGGCCCAGGATCGCAATTCCACGCGGGCCCACAGCTCAACGGCCGACGCGCAAGGTAAGTGCAGGTCGGGGGCTTGCACCCGCGGCAAGCCCCCGACCCGAATTTCTGGGCCATTAATAACTTTGTTTTTCTCTCCACAGATGCTGCCCAACCTGCTGAGCGTTTCCAGCATTTTCTGTTTCTATTTCAGATTTCCAGCATCTGCAGTATTTTGCTTTTGTATGAGGAAATAGGGGAGTTCAGTTTGAGGTAAGAGGATGTAGAGTCTAAATAAAGAAAGACTATGGGTGGAGCTATATCAAAGGTAAGAGGAGATGGCTGCACCCAGAGCATTCAGTGCTTTCACGGTGTTGTGAAAGTTGACTCCATTTCCTCACCATGTTTACGACCATAAAAATTAGCCGAAGGCACAAGTCTTTCAAGTTTATCTTTTACTGGGAAGGCTAAGAGGAGATTCAGTAGTATTTGTTAAACTTATTAAGGATGTTGATAAGGTGAATTGGAAAAGACTATTTCCTCGGAATGGGGAGTCAATGAAAATGTCAGTAAGAGAGTAAGGAGAGAGGTTCACAGAAACCTCTTCACTCAGAGGAGCATAGGAGTACAGGAACAAGGATGTCTTGCTGCAGTTGTACAGGGCCTTGGTGAGGCCGCACCTTGAGTATTGTGTGCAGTTTTGGTCGCCTTATCTGAGGAAGGATGTTCTTGCCATGGAGGGAGTTTGTAAAGTCTGTGGGTTGTGCAGTTAATTACGACACAGACTTCAGGAGTAACATACAACAGGACTTTACTATTCGAAGGTCAGGGCGAATCTGCCCTATAAATCATGCCACAGCACTTATATACCGGTGTGGTCACCATCGGTATTACCGTATACAGAAGCCAAACAAGTAGTGCCACACCTAAAATAGTTCTCTTAAAGGTGAACGGTTACATACAATAGTCTCTTAAAGGTAGACGGTTACATACACTACAATCCTCCCTTTTTAGCTTACAACATACTATTTCTCATTAACATACATATATTCAACTTCAGGTAAACAATTTACAGATATAGTCTCTGTGGGAAACAGTTCACAGGTTCAGTCTCTGTGGGAACAGTGTATAGATTCAGTCTCTAGTCTTGACTCGGTCCGAACAACATCGCTGTGGTGTAGCCGGTTCACATTGCTAGCGTGACTCCTCCACTAGTCTTCCCCTTGACGTAACAGCTTGAACTCCCGTCCTGCTGAACCAGCAATGCTGACTTTTACAAACAGCTGTATTGCCTTAGTAATTTTCCTTACTTTCCAACTGATTTATCTCCCTTTGTAGGGCCCACGTGCATGATTTGGTAGGAGTGATAATGATTTTGATGGTTATCATCTTCTGCTTCTTCTTTTTCTTTTCTGCTTCTTGGAGACTCTCGGGGCTCCCTTATCAGCTGCCAGCTGTAGCGCCACCATCTCTCTATGTTCCTTAGACTTTAAGTGCTTCATCCTGATTTCTGCACTTTGGGAGTTTTCATCACAAGCTGGGCAGACCAGATCCTCGTAATATTCAGTGTCACTCAACAGGTCATGGTAATATTCGGTGTCGTCCTGAGCTAGTCTAGCGAGAGGGCCTGCTACTTCTTCCGTACCCAACTGGACGTTAGCCAACTGTTGTTCCCTCCCTAGACATCTTTCCTGAAGAGACTTCTTCATGCGTTCATATTCATCCCGCTCTTCCTGGGTTTCCTGCAAATCCTTCACTAATGACCTCGTTTGTGATTTCAATACTTCCCCTTCCCTCGGGGATTGATTGATCAGGCTATTCAATCCTTCTACTGGAGCAGCTGTTTCAACATTCTGCTGTTCACATTGACGTGATTCAGCGTACTTTTGGCATCCCTGTAAAATCTGTGTTGCAACCTCAACTATTTCCATAACTTTTGAGAGCTCCGAACTCCTTCCCTTTGAAGATTGAAGCTCGTGTTCAGATTGTTCCCATTGTAGAGTCTTGTCCTTCAGCATATGAAGGAGTTGGCTGACCGTTAACTCTTCCACGGGAACACTGTGGGTCAGAGTCTTCTCCATTTCATCCACCTTTTCCTCCAATGCTTTCACCTTCTTTTCCTCTTGTACTTTGGCTTCCAGCGCTCGGAGAAGTTGCGCCTTGATGCTCTCTAGCTCATGTTCAGAGGCCATTCTTACAGTCTCTGTGTTTCTTACAGTTCCCTTTTCTTCCACTGAACGGGCTCCCAGTTGAATCTGTTCTTCAAGTTGTTGAATCTCGGTCATTGCCGCCCCATACTTGTCTTGGGTTTCCTTTAATATTTTTATGAGTTCTTGTACATCTTGCCTTTCAGGTTCTGCCATGTCTTTCACCTCTAATTTCTCATCTATGGATGGAACTTCTACCGATGAGTCTGTCTTGGCCTTGAGCTCATCAAGAATTTCCTGCAGCCTTTGGACTTCTTGCTCATGTTCAACCTTCAGTTGCTCATATGCTTCCACTGAAACTAGCTTTTCGGAGGTTGCCGAGTTAACCCCTTCCAGAATTGTAGCCTGGGCCTGTTCATACTGTTCTTTCAACTTCTCACACTCTGCTTGTAAGGAGTCGTCGAGAAGAACTGGAATAAAATCCTGGCTTCCTGCAGATTCCTCTTCATTTGCTTCTTCCTGCAAATATTCTAACTCCTGAACAGCATAAGGGAGATGTGATCGGTAATTGGTCACGATGGCTCTATGGTCGCTCTCTGCTTGAGCTAGCTGCTTCTGTTGTCTTTCCAGATTCTCCCATTCGGTGTCATAGAACTTTTTCATTGTTTTCATCTCTTGTACGAGACGGTAACTCAATTGTTCTAATTGTTGTCGTAATTTGAAATAAGTTTGAGTCCGAGCTCGGTGTTCTTCCGTCATGGATATGTCTGTAACTTGAACAGGCTCAGAATTTTCTGTCGAACTAGGTTGTCGTTGTTCGGTGGAGTTCTGTTCTGAAACTTTGTTCTTCTCTGGAGCATAAGCCTTTATGCATGCCTTTGTTTTTCCAACCTTCATCGGCAAGTCCATTTCAGCCTTGTCTTTCATATTTGGGTTGGTCTTATCGTCATCCGTTTCAGAATCTGAGCTGATTGTCTGCACCGAGTCCTCACTCGTTATGGCTTTTAGATAGTGCCATTCCATGTCTATTTTCTTGATCCACTCCCGTCCTAGAAGTGGTGGTCCTCCCTCATGTAGTACGTATAAGTTCATTCTTGGGTGTTCTTTACCCCTATCTCTCACTTTGACTCTTATCTTTCCCATGGGGTATACTTTATGCCCCATGTATGTCTGCAATACGAACTTGGTATCTCTTAAGGGTATATGTGAGAATAGCCGGTGGTAATCCCTTCGATTTATGACTGATAGAGCTGATCCAGTGTCCAACTCCATTTTCACTTGGATTCCAGCTATTTTTAGCATGACCCAGATAGTTTGTAGGTCAGCTTCCTTACTCACATTGTGAATTCTCAGACTACCCAGCTCCTGGCCGTTTGGGTCTGAGTCTGAATTCTGTTCGTCTGAACTCTTCTCAGCCACCTTGTGTACCTTGTTGTACTTTTCCTGTGATGGCTTCCTTTGGTTGTTGGTCCTTTGGTTGTTGGTCTTCTTCCCTGACCGGCATACCTTAGCTATGTGACCCAGTTTGCCACATTTCCTACATTCCTGGTTCTTAAACCAGCATTGGTTCTGGTCGTGTGTTGTCTTCCCACAACGATAGCATTTTGTTGTTGTCGAGGTAATTTGATCCACACTTAGTGCTGCTGTCTTTAGCTGCATTTCCGCAGTTCCCTTCGCTGCGGCTTCGTGCGATGCTGCAATAAGGACAGCCCTGTCAAGTGTAAGGTCGTTCTCTTCGAGTAGTCGCTTTTGCGTTCCTTCCTTTGCCAACCCGCACACGAACTTGTCTCGCAATGCCTCTGTCAGATTCCCTCCAAACTGGCAGTATTTCGCTAGTCTACGCAGTTCGACCAAGTATTCTGCGTTGCTTTTGTCTTTCCGTTGCGTTCTCACATAGAATTTGAATCGTTCCGCCAACATCAACAGTGTAGGGTTCAAGTGGTCCTTCAGGACAGCCACAATATCATCGAAAGTCTGATCCGCCGGTTTAGCTGGTGCTAGTAGATGCTTCAAGAGCCCATATGTCTTTGCGCCCATCGAGTTCAGCAAGGTTATAGCTTTGTCATCTTCTTCTATTTTATTGGCCTCACAATAGATCTCAATGCGTTCCACGTACGTGGCCCAGTCTTCTACCTCGGAATTAAAATCGTTGATGTTACCACGCTTAGGCATCTTCCTCTCTTTGGGAACAACACAAGCATTTCTTTAAATTATTATTTCTTTTTTTTTTCTAAGATGGCGGTTTTCCCGCAAAAATGGCGGTTTCCCGCTCTTATCTTCTCTCCCCGCCCACTTCAATGGCGGTTTCCCGCTTCTGTCTTCTTCCCCGCCTAATGGCGGCTTCCCGCGTTTCTTCCCTGGCGGGAGGGGTACACTTTCCCCTCGGGCGACGGCCGCTGGCTTTCAGGTTCACAGCCTGCGCGTCGGCTTCAAGTCTTTCCCTTTTTTTTAAAAATTTTATGGCAGGGCGACTGGCTCTGGGTACCCCGTTGACGGCGAACGGGTTCAGCCGCTGGGCTGACTCTCGCACAGTTCCCCTTGCTCGGCTCTGTCTCTCTCCCGCTCGCTCGGCTCTACCGGCGCTGGGTACACCCCGTTGACGGAGGACAGTTCAGCCGCTGGACTGGCTCTCGCACAGTTCCCCTTGCTCGGCTCTGCCTCTCTCCCGCTCGCTCGGCTCTACCGGCGCTGGTTACACCCCGTTGACGGAGGACAGTTCAGCCGCTGGACTGGCTCTCGCGCAGTCTCTCTTGGTCGGCTCTGCCTCTCCTGCTCGCTCGGACCCCAATCGCGCCTCCCAGCCCCTCGCAGTCCGGTGCTTCTCTCCCCGGCTGCGGCTGAGTTTCTCTCTTCCCGCGCCTACGCTCCCGGTCGCAGCGCTTTGTGGCTTCGGTCACCGCCCGGCTTTTCCCGCCGGTCGCGGTCTCTCACGACGCCGTTGGACCCGACTTTTTGTCCGGCTCCTTTTCCCCCTCGACCGTGGTCGAGTGCCCAGCCCTTATCCTCCGGCTATTCTTTTCACTTTCCCTTACTCACAGTCACCGTGGCAGAAGGGACAGTCAGTGCCTGTTGCTGATGGAAGTTTTTGTCGCTAAAGTCTTCCTCCTTTCTATTGCTGCAGCCTTGAGTTTTCTCCCAGCTGAATGACGAGGGCGGTTGCCTCTTTTCGACGCTCTTTCGTTGCTTTGAAATTATTGTTGCCGCAGGGTACGATCGGACTCGTCGCCACTGTAAAGTCTGTGGGTTGTGCAGTTAATTACGACACAGACTTCAGGAGTAACATACAACAGGACTTTACTATTCGAAGGTCAGGGCGAATCTGCCCTATAAATCATGCCACAGCACTTATATACCGGTGTGGTCACCGTCGGTATTACCGTATACAGAAGCCAAACAAGTAGTGCCACACCTAAAATAGTTCTCTTAAAGGTGAACGGTTACATACAATAGTCTCTTAAAGGTAGACGGTTACATACACTACAGAGTTCAGCGAAGATTCAAAAGGCTGATACCTGGGATGGCAGGAATGACGTATGAGGAGAGATTGGGTCGATTGGGGTTGTACTCGCTGGAGTTTAGAAGAATGAGAGGGGATCTCATTGAAACTTATAAAATTCTAACAGGACTAGACAGACTAGATGCAGGAAGGATGTTCCCGATGGTGGGGGAGTCCAGAACCAGGGGTCACAGTCTAAGGATAAGGGGTAAGCCATTTAAGACTAAAATGAGGAGGAATTTCTTCACCCAGAGAGTGGTGAACTTGTGGAATTCTCTGCCACAGAAGGCAGTAGAGGCCAATTCATTAAATATATTCAAGAAGGAGTTGGATATATTTCTTAAGGCTAAAGGGATCAAGGGATATGGGGAGAAAGCAGGGACAGGGTACTGAATTTGGATGATCAGCCATGATCTCATTGAATGGCGGAACAGGCTCGAGGGGCCGAATGGCCTACTCCTGCTCCTATCTTCTATGTTTCTATGTTTCATAGAATGCTTTGCTACAGTGAATAGACGAGCCAGAGACTGTGGCATCGTTTAAAGGAAAAGTGGATAAATATTTGAGGCAGAGAAAGATACAGGTCTACGGAACAAGAGCGGGGCAGTCCCAAAGAGGCAACTCAGACATGAATGGGTTAAATTTCCTCCTGCTGTTCTTTAAACTTCTAGAAGCATTTACTGTCGGCTGAGGAATAAGCAATTATACGCGTATATCTTCGGCTAATTTTTATGTTCATAAACATGGTGAGGAATGGAGTCAACTTTCACAACACCGTGAAAGCATTGAATGCTCCGGGTGCAGCCATCTCCTCTTACCTTTGATATAGCTCCACCCATAGTCTTTCTTTATTTAGACTCTACATCCTCTTACCTCAAGCTGAACCACATTTCCTCTATTGCTAAAGCTGACTCGAAGAAGTCTTCCATTTTCACTACAAGCACTGCTTAACTCAATGGGGGAAAATTCAGTTGTTTGCACCTCCCGTTAGTGCCTTAAGAGGGCGCAAATGGGGTGCAAAGCAGCTAGCGCCCGGGCGCGGCGATGTTTGCGCCGCTCGCGAAATTAACTAGACATTTTGCGGCGGCGCTAAACACTACCGCCACGATCTCCTGCGCCGGCAGATCGTGACGTCAGTCGAGTGCGCAATGCCCCGGTATCGCCCCGGACCGGATATTGATTGGTGCCCCCTGCCTTACCACCTGCCGCTTGCAACGACAGGTTGAGGGGAGCGTTATGCTGTCAGAACGGGACTGGGGGAGCGCTATTTAAAGGCGACCGCTTCCTGCCTTTTTTTGTCGGTGACATTTTTGCACCACGCATTCTGAGAGAGAGAGAGAGACTTCTGGAGAGATTCAACGCTGTGTGAAGGAGTTTTGAGTACTGAGCAGCACTTTGCAGGTTTATTTTGATTTGCCCTTCCTTGCTTCACCAGCGCTCTGAGGTAGCGCCTCACTCCTCGGCCTTTGCACGTTAAGACAGGTGTGAAGCGCCTGACTTAGTGCTCCAATCACCTCCAGGGCCGATAAAAGCCAAGTTTTCTGCTGGAGGCGATAATTAGCGCCAGGCGCTAAACTTTGCGCACGGCCGATAATGGCGCCCCAAACGGGGCGATACTGAATTTTTCCCCCAATGACTCTTAACTCTCTACAAAGTCTAATTCTGTCCAAGACTTGAATACTGTTCTCATATCTGGGTAGTCCCTTCTAACATCCCTCTCAAACTTTTGCCATCCTTTCTAACCCCTAGCCTCCAACCTCCACAATTTGCATTGACTCTATTTTATTGGTTCTATTACGGCCAGTGCCCCTCTGAAGTTTCTTGGTTATTTTGTCCTCCAAATATACCATCCTACATTCTTCCCAAAATATACCATCGTACTCCCTCTTCGCCTCCCTCCATCCTCAGCCGTGGTCCAGTGGGTAGCATTCATGCCTCTGAGTCAGAAGGTTGTGGGTTCATAGACCCATTCCATGAGACTCGAGCACAGAAATCTAGTGCTAAGGGGGAGGTGCCGTCTTTCAGATGAGACGATAAACCGAGGCCCCGTCTGCCCCCTCAGGTGGACCTAAAAGATCCCACGGCACTATTTCGAAGAAGAGCAGCGGAGTTCTCCCCAATGACCTGGCCAAAATTTATCCCTCAATCAACATAACAAAAAACAGATTATCCGGTCATTATCACATTGCTGTTTGTGAGATCTTGCTGTGCGCAAATTGACTGCTGCAGTTCCTGCATTACAACAGTGACCACACTTCAAAAAGTACTTCACTGGTGCTTTGGGACACCCCGAGGTCATGAAGGGCGCTATATAAATGCAAGTTCTCTCTTTTTCAGAGTGTTAAAAGAAAGACTCCTCGTAATACCTTACACTAGAAACATAGCAGATAGGGGCAGGAGTAGGCCATTCGGCCCCTCGAGCCTGCTCCGCCATTCAATGAGATCATGGCTGATCATCCAAATTCAGTACCCTGTCCCTGCTTTCTCTCCATATCTCTTGATCCCTTTAGCCTTAAGAAATATATCCAACTCCTTCTTCAATATATTTAATGAATTGGCCTCTACTGCCTTCTGTGGTAGAGAATTCCACAGGTTCACCACTCTCTGGGTGAAGAAATTCCTCCTCATCTCAGTCCTAAATGGCTTACCCCTTATCCTTAGACTGTGACCCCTGGTTCTGGACTTCCCCGCCATTGGGAACATCCTTCCTGCATCTAGTCTGTCTAGTCCTGTTAGAATTTTATAAGTTTCAATGCGATCCCCTCTCATTCTTCTAAACTCCAGCGAGTATGCGAATACACTAACTCTTACCAGGGCGTTAAAGCTGTGCAGGCCTGTATCTCCGTGTCTTTCTATCCTCTTACATTCCAAAGGCTTTGAAAATCCAACTGTGGCACCACCCAATCACTACTTTCTGAATTAGCTCACTTGCGTTAGGCTGCTTTTCGACCTTGAGAGGGGAAGGGGTCCTGTGTTGCTCGGCCCTTTGCCAGGACTGCCTTTTGAGTTGTGGAGTCAAGCTCATTGCACGTTGAGTTGAAACTGTCTTTTGAGTTTGTTTAATGTGGGACGTTGTACAGGTCAAGGGGAAGACTTTCATCTCATCAGTGTGACTTGGATCGGGAACCCTAGTTGCTCGAACCAGTGGAGGGCCCCTATTTGAATAACCAAAGCAGCCTGCCTTCTCTTTCAGCCGGGTGCCCTGGGCAACTAAAAGTCGCCTGATTTAATTGTGCATGAGAGCGCACTTCCAGCATCGATCCGGCACCATTTGGGCCCATCAATGTTCAATTTCTCACTAAGTCGTTTCACAAAAGGGACGAACGAACACTTAGCAGGAAGTGGGAAAGGGTTTAGGAAGGAAATATTTGCACTTACAGAGCATCTTTCGACACTTGAAAAGACCTTGCACGCAACAAATTACTTTGAAGTGCAATAAGCATTCTTATGTAGGCCAAAGCCGCAGAGCTCCCTCCCTGACCGCGCCGTGGGAGCACCTTCGCCACACGGACTGCAGCGCTTCAAGAAGGAGACCCACCACCACCTTCTCAAGGGACAACTAGGGATGGGCAATAAATGCTGGGCCTTGGCAGCGACGCTCACCCCCCCAGAACGAATGCAAAAAAGTAGATTTTTCACAAAGTCAGCTCATACAAAAAGCAATGTGATGAATGACCATAGAGCATAGAGCACATATACCAGAAACGCTGTCTACGGAGGTCACGGTCCATCATCAAAGACCCTACCCACCCCAGCCACAGTCTGTTCACCCTCCTGCCATCTGGGAGACGCTACAGATGCATTCGCACCCATACGACCAGATTTAGGAACAGCTTCTTTCCCAGGGCTGTCATCCTACTGAACTCCACAAATAAACTCTAAAGCCTGCACATCTGCCAATGCACTTTATTATGGTTATGTTTATGTTAATGTATTACAAGCCAAATGTATGTTGAATGTTTAAATGTCTTAATCTAAATGTACACTCTCGGGAGCCGCAAGCCTACATTTCGTTGTACTGCACTTGTGCACTAACAATGACAATAAAAGTTGATTTGATTTTGATTTGATTTGATTTTGAGCAGTTAATCTGGGAGGGGGGGGAGTTGGGGCGGGGGGTGTTAGTTAAGAGTGGAATGTAGGCCAAGACACTAGGAGAGTGCAGCTACTCTTCAAAAGTGGCATGGTGCGAAGAGACAGATCGGATCTCGGGTTAACATCTCACCGGAAGAATAATATCTCGGATATTGTTGCGTCGAAGTCACATCCAAAGTTATGTCTTGAAGCTCTGGATTGATGCTTGGAACCACAGCCTTCTGAACCAGAGGCAGTTTTAATAGTTGCCCTATTAACTCACACCCTGTGGCTTGGCTTGGTAAACATGCGATTGTGTACATCATTAGTTGTTAAACTGAAAGCATTCGCTAAGTTCTGAATACGAAGGTACAGTAATGTAGTGATTAGGTTACTGGACTAGCAATCCAAAGGACACAGATTTAAGGTAATTGGCAAAAGAATCAGAGGGGAGACGAGGAGAATTTTTTTTACGCAGCGAGTTGTTGTGATCTGGAATGCGCTGCCTGAAAGGGCGGTGGAAGCAGATTCAATAGTAACTTTCAAAAGGAAATTGGATAAATACTTGAAAACAACAACAACATCAACAACTTGCATTTATATAGCGCCTTCAACATAGTAAAATGTCCCAAGATGCTTCACAGGAGCGACTATCAAATAAAATTTGGCACCGAGTCACATAAGAAGATATTAGGGCAGGTGATCAAAACCTTGGTCAAAGAGGTAGGTTTTAAGGAGCGTCTTAAAGGAGGAGAGAGAGGTGGAGAGGCAGAGAGGTTTAGGAATTCCAGAGCTTAGGGCCCAGGCAGCTGAAGGCACGGCCACCGATGGTGAGAAGGAAAACATTAGCAGGGCCATGAGGAAAGAGCAGGGGGGGGCAGAGTGGGACTAATTGGAGAGCGCTTTCAAAGAGCCGGCACAGGCACGATGGGCAGAATGGCCTCCTCCTGTGCTGTATCATTCTATGATTCTGCTAATAATCCCCCCCACTGATGGCCGTGCCTTCAGCTGCCTAGGCCCTAAGCTCTGGAATTCCCTCCCTAAACCTCTCCGCCTCTCTACCTCTCTTCCCTCCTTTAAGACGCTCCTTAAAGCCTACCTCTTTCACCAAGCTTTTGGTCACCTGTCCTAATATCTTTTTACGTGGCCCGGTATCAAATTTTGTTTGATAATTGCTCCCGTGAAGCAGCGTGGGACGTTTCACTACCCTAAAGGCGCTATATGAATGCAAGTTGCTGTTGTTGTTGTCAGAGAACATGAATTCAGACCCACCATGGCAGTTTGAGAATTTGAATGTGGAAATACAAACCTGGTCTCAGTAACAGTGACCACGAAGCTGTTGGATTGTCATTTAAAACCCAATTGGTTCACTGATGTCCCTTGAGGGAAGGAAACCTGCCGTCCTTACCCGGTCTGGGCCTGTCGGTGACTCCAGTCCCTCACCAACATGGTTGACTCTTAACTGCCCTCTGAAGTGGCCGAGCGAGACACGCAGTTGCTACGAGGGATGGGCAATAAAGGGCAGCTTTTCCAGTGCCACCCACACATCGAGAATGAATAAATATTTTACATAAGAATTGAAATCTTTCACTTCAGTGTTCTTTAGGATTTATATTGCAGCCAGCCTCAATGATTGGATAATAAAGAAAGACTTGCATTTCGACAGCACCTTTCACGACCACCGGATTTTCCAAAGCGCTTTACAGCCAATGAAGTACTTTTTAAAGTGTAGCCACTGTTGCAACGTAGGAAATGCATCAGCCAATTTGTGCACAGCAAGCTCCCTCAAACAGCAATGTGATAATGACGAGATAATCTGTTTTTGTTTTGTTGGTAGAGGGATAAATATTGGCCCAAGGACACCGGGGAGAACTCCCATGCTCTTTTTTGAAATAGAGCCATGGGCTCTTTTACACCCACCTGAGAGAGCAGGCGGGGCCTCGGTTTAACATCTCAACCAAAAGATGGCAGATCCAACAGTGCAGTGCTCCCTCAGTACTGCCCCTCCGACAGTGCAGCTCTCCCTCAGTACTGCCCCTCAGACAGTGCGGCGCTCCCTCAGAACTGCCCCTCCGACAGTGCAGCTCTCCCTCAGTACTGCCCCTCAGACAGTGCGGCACTCCCTCAGTACTGCCCCTCCGACAGTGCAGCTCTCCCTCAGTACTGCCCCTCAGACAGTGCGGCGCTCCCTCAGAACTGCCCCTCTGACAGTGCGGCGCTCCCTCAGTACTGCCCCTCCGACAGTGCAGCTCTCCCTCAGTACTGCCCCTCAGACAGTGCGGCGTCCCTCAGAACTGCCCCTCTGACAGTGCGGCGCTGCCTGAGTACTGCCCCTCCGACAGTGCAGCACTCCCTCAGTACTGCCCCTCCGACAGCGCAGCGCTCCCTCAGTATTGCCCCTCCGACAGTGCAGTGCTCCCTTAGTACTGCCCCTCCGACAGTGCAGCTCTCCCTCAGTACTGCCCCTCAGACAGTGCGGCGCTCCCTCAGAACTGCCCCTCCGACAGTGCAGCTCTCCCTCAGTACTGCCCCTCAGACAGTGCGGCACTCCCTCAGTACTGCCCCTCCGACAGTGCAGCTCTCCCTCAGTACTGCCCCTCAGACAGTGCGGCGCTCCCTCAGAACGGCCCCTCTGACAGTGCGGCGCTCCCTCAGTACTGCCCCTCCGACAGTGCAGCTCTCCCTCAGTACTGCCCCTCAGACAGTGCGGCGTCCCTCAGAACTGCCCCTCTGACAGTGCGGCGCTGCCTGAGTACTGCCCCTCCGACAGTGCAGCACTCCCTCAGTACTGCCCCTCCGACAGCGCAGCGCTCCCTCAGTATTGCCCCTCCGACAGTGCAGTGCTCCCTCAGTACTGCCCCTCCGACAGTGCAGCTCTCCCTCAGTACTGCCACTCAGACAGTGCGGCGCTCCCTCAGTACTGCACCTCTGACAGTGCGGTGCTCCCTCAGTACTGCCCCTCCGACAGTGCAGCACTCCCTCAGTACTGCCCCTCCGACAGCGCAGCGCTCCCTCAGTATTGCCCCTCCGACAGTGCAGTGCTCCCTTAGTACTGCCCCTCCGACAGTGCAGCTCTCCCTCAGTACTGCCCCTCAGACAGTGCGGCGCTCCCTCAGAACTGCCCCTCCGACAGTGCAGCTCTCCCTCAGTACTGCCCCTCAGACAGTGCGGCACTCCCTCAGTACTGCCCCTCCGACAGTGCAGCTCTCCCTCAGTACTGCCCCTCAGACAGTGCGGCGCTCCCTCAGAACTGCCCCTCTGACAGTGCGGCGCTCCCTCAGTACTGCCCCTCCGACAGTGCAGCTCTCCCTCAGTACTGCCCCTCAGACAGTGCGGCGTCCCTCAGAACTGCCCCTCTGACAGTGCGGCGCTGCCTGAGTACTGCCCCTCCGACAGTGCAGCACTCCCTCAGTACTGCCCCTCCGACAGCGCAGCGCTCCCTCAGTATTGCCCCTCCGACAGTGCAGTGCTCCCTCAGTACTGCCCCTCCGACAGTGCAGCTCTCCCTCAGTACTGCCACTCAGACAGTGCGGCGCTCCCTCAGTACTGCCCCTCTGACAGTGCGGTGCTCCCTCAGTACTGCCCCTCCGACAGTGCAGTGCTCCCTCAGTACTGCCCCTCCGACAGTGCAGCTCTCCCTCAGTACTGCCCCTCAGACAGTGCGGCGCTCCCTCAGAACTGCCCCTTTGACAGTGCGGCGCTGCCTGAGTACTGCCCCTCCGACAGTGCAGCACTCCCTCAGTACTGCCCCTCCGACAGTGCAGCGCTCCCTCAGTATTGCCCCTCCGACAGTGCAGTGCTCCCTTAGTACTGCCCCTCCGACAGTGCAGCTCTCCCTCAGTACTGCCACTCAGACAGTGCGGCGCTCCCTCAGTACTGCCCCTCTGACAGTGCGGTGCTCCCTCAGTACTGCCCCTCCAACAGTGCAGTGCTCCCTCAGTACTGCCCCTCCGACAGTGCAGCTCTCCCTCAGTACTGCCCCTCAGACAGTGCGGCGCTCCCTCAGTACTGCCCCTCTGACAGTGCGGCGCTCCCTCAGTACTGCCCCTCCGACAGTGCAGCGCTCCCTCAGTACTACCTCTCCGACAGTGCAGTGCTCCTTCAGTACTACCCCTCCGACAGTGCAGCTCTCCCTCAGTACTTCCGCTCAGACGGTGCGGCGCTCCCTCAGTACAGCCCCTCTGACAGTGCGGCACTCCCTCAGTACTGCCCCTCCAACAGTGTAGCACTCCCTCAGTACTGCCCCTCCGACAGTGCAGTGCTCCCTCAGTACAGCCCCTCTGACAGTGCAGTGCTCCCTCAGTACTGCCCCTCCGACAGTGCAGCACTCCCTCAGTACTGCCCCTCTGACAGTGCGGCACTCCCTCAGTACTGCCTCTCCGACAGTGCGGTGCTCCCTTAGTACTGCCCCTCCGACAATGCAGCGCTCCCTCTGTACTGCCCCTCCGACAGTGCAGCGCTCCCTCAGTACTGCCCCTCTGACAGTGCTGCGCTCCCTCAGTACTGCCCCTCCAACAGTGCAGCGCTCACTCAGTACTGCCCCTCTGACAGTGCAGCGCACCGTACTGTCCCTCCGACAGTGCGGCACTCACTCAGTACTGCCCCTCCAACAGTGCGGTGCTCCATCAGTACTGCCCCTCCGACAGTGCAGCGCTCCCTCAGTGCTGCCCCTCCGACAGTGCAGTGCTCCCTCAGTACTGCCCCTCTGACAGTGCAGCGCCCCCTCAGTACTGCCCCTCTGACAGTGCAGCGCTCCCTCAGTACTGCCCATCCGACAGTGCAGCGCTCCCTCAGTACTGCCTCTCCGACAGTGCGGCGCTCCCTCAGTACTGCCCCTCCGACAGTGCAGTGCTCCCTCAGTACTGCCCCTCTGACAGTGCGGCACTCCCTCAGTACTGCCCCTCCGACAGTGCAGCACTCCCTCAGTACTGCCCCTCCGACAGTGCAGCGCTCCCTCAGTACTGCCCCTCCGACAGTGCAGCGCGCCCTCAGTACTGCCCCTCTGACAGTGCAGTGCTCCCTCAGTACTGCCCCTCCGACAGTGCAGCACTCCCACAGTACTGCCCCTCCGACAGTGTGGTACTCCCTCAGTGCTGCCCCTCCGACAGTGCAGCACTCCCTCAGTTCTGCCCCTCCGACAGTGCCGTGCTCCCTCCGTACTGCCCCTCTGACAGTGCAGCACTCCCTCAGTGCTGCCCCTCCGACAGTGCGGCACTCCCTCAGTACTGCCCCTCCGACAGTGCAGCACTCCCTCAGTACTGCCCCTCCGACATTGCGGCGCTCCCTCAGTACTGCCCCTCTGACAGTGCAGCACTCCCTCAATGCTGCCCCTCCGGCAGTGCGGCGCTCCCTCAGTACTGCCCCTCCGACAGTCCAGTGCTCCCTCAGTACTGCCTCTCCGACAGTGCGGCGCTCCCTCAGTACTGCCCCTCCGACAGTGCGGCGCTCCCTCAGTACTGCCCCTCCGACAGTGCAGCTCTCCCTCAGCACTGCCCCACCGACAGTGTGGCGCTCCATCAGTACTGCCCCTCCAACAGTGCGGTGCTCCCTCAATACTGCCCCTCCGGCGCTCCCTCAGTACTGCCCCTCCGACAGTGCAGTGCTCCCTCAGTACTGCCCCTCCGACAGTGTGGCGCTCCCTCAGTACTGACCCTCCGACAGTGCAGTGCTCCCTCAGTACTGCCCCTCCGACGGTGTGGCGCTCCCCCAGGACTGCCCCTCTGACAGTGCAGCACTCCCTCAGTAATGCCCCTCCGACAGTGCGGCACTCCCTCAGTACTGCCCCTCCGACAGTGCGGCACTCCCTCAGTACTGCCCCTCCGACATTGCGGCGCTCCCTCAGTACTGCCCCTCTGACAGTGCAGCACTCCCTCAGTACTGCCCCTCCGACATTGCGGCACTCCCTCAGTACTGCCCCTCTGACAGTGCAGCACTCCCTCAGTACTGCCCCTCCGACAGTGCAGCTCTCCCTCAGTACTGCCCCTCCGACAGTGCGGCGCTCCATCAGTACTGCCCCTCTGACAGTGCAGCGCTCCCTCAGTACTGCCCATCCGACAGTGCGGTGCACCCTCAATACTGCCCCTCCGGCTGTCCCTCAGTACTGCCCCTCCGACAGTGCAGCGCCCCCTCAGTACTGCCCCTCCGACAGTGCGGCGCTCCCTCAGTACTGCCCCTCCGACAGTGTGGCGCTCCCTCAGTACTGCCCCTCCGACAGTGCGGCACTCCCTCAGTATTGCCCCTCCGACAGTGCGGCACTCCCTCAGTACTGCCCCTCCGACAGTGCGGCACTCCCTCAGTACTGCCCCTCCGACATTGCGGCGCTCCCTCAGTACTGCCCCTCTGACAGTGCAGCACTCCCTCAGTGCTGCCCCTCCGACAGTGCGGCACTCCCTCAGTACTGCCCCTCCGACAGTGCAGCACTCCCTCAGTACTGCCCCTCCGACATTGCGGCGCTCCCTCAGTACTGCCCCTCTGACAGTGCAGCACTCCCTCAATGCTGCCCCTCCGGCAGTGCGGCGCTCCCTCAGTACTGCCCCTCCGACAGTCCAGTGCTCCCTCAGTACTGCCTCTCCGACAGTGCGGCGCTCCCTCAGTACTGCCCCTCCGACAGTGCGGCGCTCCCTCAGTACTGCCCCTCCGACAGTGCAGCTCTCCCTCAGCACTGCCCCACCGACAGTGCGGCGCTCCATCAGTACTGCCCCTCCAACAGTGCGGTGCTCCCTCAATACTGCCCCTCCGGCTCTCCCTCAGTACTGCCCCTCCGACAGTGCAGTGCTCCCTCAGTACTGCCCCTCCGACAGTGTGGCGCTCCCTCAGTACTGACCCTCCGACAGTGCAGTGCTCCCTCAGTACTGCCCCTCCGACAGTGTGGCGCTCCCCCAGGACTGCCCCTCTGACAGTGCAGCACTCCCTCAGTAATGCCCCTCCGACAGTGCGGCACTCCCTCAGTACTGCCCCTCCGACAGTGCAGTGCTCCCTCAGTACTGCCCCTCTGACATTGCAGTGCTCCCTCAGTACTGCCCCTCCGACAGTGCAGCACTCCCTCAGTGCTGCCCCTCCGACAGTGCGGCACTCCCTCAGAACTGCCTCTCCGACAGTGCGGCGCTCCCTCGGTACTGCCCCTCTGACAGTGCAGCGCTCCCTCAGTACTGCCCCTCCAACAGTGCAGCGCTCATTCAGTACTGCCCCTCTGACAGTGCAACGCTCCATACTGTCCCTCCGACAGTGCGGCACTCACTCAGTACTGCCCCTCCGACAGTGCGGTGCTCCATCAGTACTGCCCCTCCGACAGTGCAGCGCTCCCTCAGTGCTGCCCCTCTGACAGTGCCGTGCTCCCTCAGTACTGCACCTCTGACAGTGCAGCGCCCCCTCAGTACTGCCCCTCCGACAGTGCAGCGCTCCCTCAGCACTGCCCCTCCGACAGTCCAGTGCTCCCTCAGTACTGCCTCTCCGACAGTGCGGCGCTCCCTCAGTACTGCCCCTCCGACAGTGCGGCGCTCCCTCAGTACTGCCCCTCCGACAGTGCGGCGCTCCATCAGTACTGCCCCTGCAACAGTGCGGTGCTCCCTCAATACTGCCCCTCCAGCTCTCCCTCAGTACTGCCCCTCCGACAGTGCAGTGCTCCCTCAGTACTGCCCCTCCGACAGTGTGGCGCTCCCTCAGTACTGACCCTCCGACAGTGCAGTGCTCCCTCAGTACTGCCCCTCCGATGGTGTGGCGCTCCCCCAGGACTGCCCCTCTGACAGTGCAGCACTCCCTCAGTACTGCCCCTCCGACAGTGCGGCACTCCCTCAGTACTGCCCCTCCGACAGTGCGGCACTCCCTCAGTACTGCCCCTCTGACATTGCGGCGCTCCCTCAGTACTGCCCCTCTGACAGTGCAGCACTCCCTCAGTACTGCCCCTCCGTCATTGCGGCACTCCCTCAGTACTGCCCCTCCGACAGTGCGGCGCTCCATCAGTACTGCCCCTCTGACAGTGCAGCGCTCCCTCAGTACTGCCCATCCGACAGTGCGGTGCACCCTCAATACTGCCCCTCCGGCTGTCCCTCAGTACTGCCCCTCCGACAGTGCAGCGCCCCCTCAGTACTGCCCCTCCGACAGTGCGGCGCTCCCTCAGTACTGCCCCTCCGACAGTGCGGCGCTCCCTCAGTACTGCCCCTCCGACAGTGCGGCACTCCCTCAGTATTGCCCCTCCGACAGTGCGGCACTCCCTCAGTACTGCCCCTCCGACAGTGCGGCGCTCCCTCAGTACTGCCCCTCCGACATTGCGGCGCTCCCTCAGTACTGCCCCTCTGACAGTGCAGCACTCCCTCAGTGCTGCCCCTCCGACAATGCGGCACTCCCTCAGTACTGCCCCTCCGACATTGCAGCACTCCCTCAGTACTGCCCCTCCGACATTGCGGCGCTCCCTCAGTACTGCCCCTCCGACAGTGCAGCTCTCCCTCAGCACTGCCCCACCGACAGTGCGGCGCTCCATCAGTACTGCCCCTCCAACAGTGCGGTGCTCCCTCAATACTGCCCCTCCGGCTCTCCCTCAGTACTGCCCCTCCGACAGTGCAGTGCTCCCTCAGTACTGCCCCTCCGACAGTGTGGCGCTCCCTCAGTACTGACCCTCCAACAGTGCAGTGCTCCCTCAGTACTGCCTCTCCGACGGTGTGGCGCTCCCCCAGGACTGCCCCTCTGACAGTGCAGCACTCCCTCAGTAATGCCCCTCCGACAGTGCGGCACTCCCTCAGTACTGCCCCTCCGACAGTGCGGCACTCCCTCAGTACTGCCCCTCCGACATTGCAGCGCTCCCTCAGTACTGCCCCTCTGACAATGCAGCACTCCCTCAGTACTGCCCCTCCGTCAGTGCAGCTCTCCCTCAGTACTGCCCCTCCGACAGTGCGGCGGTCCATCAGTACTGCCCCTCTGACAGTGCAGCGCTCCCTCAGTACTGCCCATCCGACAGTGCGGTGCTCCCTCAATACTGCCCCTCCGGCTGTCCCTCAGTACTGCCCCTCCGACAGTGCAGCGCCCCCTCAGTACTGCCCCTCCGACAGTGCGGCGCTCCCTCAGTACTGCCCCTCCGACAGTGCGGCGCTCCCTCAGTACTGCCCCTCCGACAGTGCGGCACTCCCTCAGTACTGCCCCTCCGACAGTGCGGCACTCCCTCAGTACTGCCCCTCCGACGGTGCGGCACTCCCTCAGTACTGCCCCTCCGACATTGCGGCACTCCCTCAGTGCTGCCCCTCCGACAGTGCGGCGCTCCCTCAGTACTGCACTGGGAGTGTCAGCCTGGTGATTGTGCTCAAGTCCCTGGAGTGGGACTGTGAACCCACAACCTTCTGATACTAGAGGCGAGGGAGTGCTGCCCACTGAGCCACGGCTGACACTGAAGCATTAGTTGCTGGCAGCCGCCTGTTAACTTAATAGATAAATATTTCGAAGTAGTTCATATTAACTGACTGTCATACTTTTCAATGCAGTTTGCTGGTGTTTGATGAAGAGTTTCAGCTACATCAGTCTCTATTATTAGATTTCTATTAGCAGATTGCAAACATTTGCATAGTACTCATTAAATTCGAATTATATTTAGTGATTTAAATGAACTGAAAAAAGTTATCCATTTTTCTTTTGTTTGGAGTTTCTGTGAGGAATAGAAACCTTTTTTTTCCCGCAATTGATGATTTGGTGAGCAATGGGAAGAGAGCACATAATATTGATTGTACTGTGGAGATTAAAGAAAATCTTTCATGTGGCGCACCGACACTTTTAAAGGACTTTGTGCGTGGCCACTGCCACATGAAATGCGAACGTTCATACTTCATACATTTCTAGGTCATTAACCCAATTTCATGGTGAGACGGGATAATAAAGGAGTCAGCAGTGCATCTGAAACAATAGTTTATTAAAATATACTTGGCACTTTATTAAACTCTGATGAGAGTACTTTCCGAAATCTCTCGCATGAATATCAGTAGTACCGGGGGGGGGAAAAAGTGATGCATTACGCTTTTTAATTTCAGAGTTTAGTTAATCTTTTCGCTAATTACTGCCACCGAGAGCGAAAATGAAAAGTCATTTTATTTTCACAGCAGACTATTCCCCCCCCCCGCCTTTCCAACAAGACATTTCTCCCACCATGTCTCCCCGCTTTTAGCAGAAATCAAATATTCGAGCATGCCTTAAACATTTTTTAAAAATCCTCCAAAATCTGCAGGTTGCGCCTGAAGATTTTAAGATTTGCAATGTTGTCCCTGGCGGTTGCACACAGACGGGGGAGACGCTTGTCGTTGCGGGGTTTACTTAAACTGTTTTGCAATGAATGGTCCAACACAAGACGTGGCCGGTAACTTCATGGCTGAGAATTGGGTCTGAGCACTGGAACAAAGAGTATAGTGTCTGAGCAATGGAGGCAACTTGGAGACTGACAATGCCAGCGCGGGTTGGTTGGCCAGCACTAATATTTGTAAATAAAATAAGTTTTGTGCATTTTGAAGGAATAAAGTGGCTTTGGGGTGGGTGGGTGGGGGGAAAATTGCTGTCTTTTAAAAAAAATGCGTGTGTCAAGTTATAAAATCAGCTTCACCCCTCCTCGCCTCTCCTCCCCCCACCTTAACTCCATGAAGTGATGGATTATTTTAATGCAGAATTGACTGAATAAAAGGGGGCTCTTGGTCTGTTCACGCGCTCCTGAATAATTCACGTGAGAGAAAACCCACAGCAGCCTCAGCTGCTCCGCCACAATGGCCAGCTCTCCCAGCCAGGGACTCGTGTGAGTTCATCACCAGCCTGTCAATCGCACTGGCTTGGGAAGCGTGGGACTGGGAGCAGGAGAGCAGCTGCTGATCGTGCAGTTCAGAACGACCCAAACACCCCGACACACACACACACACACACACAATACAGTTACACTTCTCCACACACAGAGAGAGAGAGAATTAGTGATCCCGTTCAAAAAAAAGGAGGAAAAGGGGGTGAGGAAATCATTGGAGAATAAAATGTAAACACGTGTATTTTATTTACCCCGAGAGACTTTCAACTCACAGAAACCAACGACAACAAAAAAGCCCCAGCAAGCTCCAGAAGACCTTTTCCAAATAAATTGATCCTATCATTTCAAGAGAGTGCCTCTTCCCCACCCCCACTCCCCCAAAGTCCAAATCCACGTGCAGTTTGTTTCGAAAATCTCTTGGAATCCTCGTTGGTAAACAAGTTGTTGCCATATTATATTCCCTGCAGATACTCAGATTTCCCGACTGAAAGGCCTTTTAAATCGAGCTCAAGTGAAGGATTATTAATTATTATTTGAGCGCCTTGGGACTTTTTACTATGTTAAAGGCGCGCGATATAAATCCAAGTTGCTGTTAAGATGAGTAAGACATTTCTAACATTTGTGAAACAAAATAAATCATTTTATTTATCAACTCCTTGGTGTAAGCACGGTGTAAGCACATTGTAAGCAAGGTGTACGCGCGGTGTACGCGCGGTGTACGCAGGGGGTAATTGCGGTGTACGCACGGTGTATGCGCGGTGTACGCACGGTGTACGCATGGTATATGGAAGGTGTACGCATGGTGTACGCACGGTGTACGCATGGTGTATGCACGGTGTACGGACGGTGTACGGACGTTGTAAGCACAGTGTAAGCGCGGTGTACGGACGGTGTAAGCACGGTGTACGGACGGTGTAAGCACGGTGTATGCATGGTGTACGCACGGTGTAAGCGCGGTGTAAGCACGGTGTAAGTGCGGTGCACGGATGGTGTAAGCGCAGTGTACAGACGATGTAAGCGCAGTGTAAGCATGGTGTGTGCATGGTGTACGCACGGTGTAAGCGCGGTGTACGGATGGTGTAAGCACGGTGTACGCACGGTGTAAGTGCAGTGTACGGACGGTGTAAGCGCGGTGTAAGCACAGTGTACGCACGATGTACGCACGGTGTAAGCACGGAGTAAGCATAGTGTAAGCACAGTGTAAGCGCGGTGTACGGACGGTGTAAGCACGGTGTAAGCATGGTGTAAGCACGGCGTACGCAAGGTGTAAGCATGGTGTAAGCGCGGTGTAAGCACGCTGTATGCATGGTGTACGCACGGTATATGGATGGTGTATGCACGGTGTAAGCACAGTGTAAGCACGGGAATGCACGGTGTAATCACGGTGTAAGCACGGTGTACACACGGTGTAAGCATGATGTAAGCATGGTGTATGCACGGTGTAAGCACGGTGTACGCACGGTGTAAGCACGGTGTAAGCGCGGTGTAAGCACGGTGTAAGCACGGTGTAAGCACGGTATAAGCACGGTATAAGCACGGTATAAGCGCGGTGTACGCTCGGTGTAAGCACGGGGTACGGACGGTGTAAGCACGGTGTAAGCGCGGTGTATGGACGGTGTAAGCGTGGTGTACGGACGGTGTAAGCGCGGTGTAAGCACGGAGTAAGCATAGTGTAAGCACAGTGTAAGCGCGGTGTACGATCGGTGTAAGCACGGTGTAAGCATGGTGTAAGCGCGGTGTAAGCACGCTGTATGCATGGTGTACGCACGGTATATGGACGGTGTACACATGGTGTAAGCACAGTGTAAGCACGGGAATGCACGGTGCAATCACGGTGTAAGCATGGTGTACACACGGTGTAAGCATGATGTAAGCGTGGTGTATGCACGGTGTAAGCACGGTGTACGCACGGTGTAAGCGCGGTGTAAGCACGGTGTAAGCATGGTGTAAGCACGGTGTAAGCACGGTATAAGCGCGGTGTACGCTCGGTGTAAGCATGGGGTGCGGACGGTGTAAGCACGGTGTAAGCGCGGTGTATGGACGGTGTAAGCGCGGTGTACGGACGGTGTAAGCACGGTGTAAGCACGGTGTACGCATGGTGTACGCACAGTGTAAGCGCGGTGTACGGATGGTGTAAGCATGGTGTAAGTGCGGAGTAAGCGCGGTGTATGGACGGTGTAAGCGCGGTGTAAGCATGGTGTATGGTCAGTGTAAGCGCAGTTTAAGCACGGTGTACGCACAGTGTAAGCGCGGTGTATGGACGGTGTAAGCACGGTGTACGCACGGTGTAAGCGCGGTGTAAGTGCGGTGTATGGATGGTGTTAGCACGGTGTAAGCACGGTGTACGCACGGTGTAAGCACGGTGTAAGCATGGTGTAAGCATGGTGTAAGCGCGGTGTATGGACGATGTAATCGCGGTGTAAACATGGTGTAAGCACGGTGTAAGCGTGTTGTAAGCACGGTGTACGCATGGTATATGGATGATGTACACACGGTGTAAGCACGGTGTAAGCACAGTGTACGTACAGTGTACGTACAGTGTAAGCAAGGTGTAAGCGCGGAGTACACATGGTGTAAGCACGGTGTAAGTGCGGTGTATGCACGCTGTAAGCACAGTGTACGCACGGTGTAAGCACGGTGTAAGCACAGTGTACGCACGGTGTAAGCACGGTGTATGAATGTTGTAAGCACGGTGTAAGCGCAGTGTAAGCAAGGTGTAAGCGCGGTGTAACCACGGTGTAACCACGGTGTAACCACGGTGTTAGCACAGTGTAAACGCAGTGTAAGCACCATGTAAGCACGGTGTACACATGGTGTAAGCGTGGTGTAAGCGCGGTGTAACCACGTTGTAAGCACAGTGTAAGCACAGTGTATGCAAGGTGTAAGCACGGTGTACGCACGGTGTAAGTGCGGTGTAAGCGCGGTGTAAGCACGGTGTACACACGTGTAAGCACGGTGTACGCACGGTGTACGCACGGTGTAAGCACGGTGTACGCATGATGTAAGCACGGTGTATGCAGGGTGTAAGCGCGGTGTAAGCGCGGTGTACGGACGGTGTAAGCTCGGTGTAAGCTCGGTGTAAGCATGGTGTACGGACGGTGTAAGCGCGGTGTTAGCACGGTGTAAGCACGGTGTAAGTGTGGTGTAAGCGCGGTGTACGGACGGAGTAAGCGCGGTGTAAACATGGTGTAAGCACGGTGTAAGCACGGTATATGGATGGTGTACAAATGGTGTAAGCACGGTAATAAGTACCGTGTACGCACGGTGTAAGCATGGTGTAAGCGCGGTGTACGCACGGTGTAAGCGCGGTGTATGCACGCTGTAAGTACATTGTACGCACGGTGTAAGCACGGTATACGCACGGTGTAAGCACGGTGTACGCACGGTGTAAGCATGGTGTTAGCATGGTGTAAGCACGGTGTAAGCAACGTGTAAGCACAGTGTACGCACGGTGTAAGCGCGGTGTATGCACGCTGTAAGCACGTTGTACGCACGGTGTAAGCACAGTATACGCACGGTGTACGCACGGTGTACGCACGGTGTAAGCAACGTGTAAGCAACGTGTAAGCAACGTGTAAGCAACGTGTAAGCAATGTGTAAGCACAGTGTAAGCGCGGTGTAAGCGCGGTGTATGCATGGTGTAAGCACGGTGTACGCACAGTGTAAGCACGGTGTACGCAGGGTGTAAGCACGGTGTAAGCACGGTGTAAGCATGGTGTAAGCGCGGTGTAAGCGCGGTGTCAGCACGGTGTACGCACGGTGTAAGCACGGTGTACGGACGCTGTAAGCACGTTGTACGCATGGTGTAAGCACGGTATACGCACGGTGTAAGCACGGTGTACGCACGGTGTAAGCACGGTGTTAGCATGGTGTAAGCACGGTGTAAGCAACGTGTAAGCACAGTGTACGCATGGAGTAAGCGCGGTGTAAGCGCGGTGTATGCATGGTGTAAGCACGGTGTACGCACAGTGTAAGCACGGTTTATGCAGGGTGTAAGCACGGTGTAAGCGTGGTGTAAGCGCGGTGTAAGCGTGGTGTCAGAACGGTGTAACCGCGGTGTAAGCGCAGTGTAAGTGCGGTGTAAGCACGTTGTAAGCACGGTGTAAGCGCGGTGTATGCACGGTGTAAGCACTGTGTACACAGGGTGTAAGCACGGTGTAAGCGTGGTGTAAGCATGGTGTCAGTGCGGTGTAAGCGCGGTGTCAGCACGGTGTAAGCACGGTGTAAGCACGGTGTACGCAGGGTGCACGCATGGTGTAAGCACGGTGTACGCACGGTGTAAGCACGGTGTATGCATGGTGTAAGCATGGTGTACGCAGGTTGTAAGCTTGGTGTAAGTGTGGTGTAAGCATGGTGTAAGCTCGGTGTAAGCACGGTGTACGGATGGTGTTAGCGCGGTGTTAGCGCGGTGTAAGCACGGTATACGCATGGTGTACGCACGGTGTAAGCACGGTGTAAGCGTGGTGTATGGACGGTGTAAGCGCGGTATACGGACGGTGTAAGCGCGGTGTAAGCACGGTGTACGCATGGTGTACGCACAGTGTAAGCGCGGTGTACGGACGGTGTAAGCACGGTGTAAGTGCGGAGTAAGCGCGGTGTACGGACGGTGTAAGCACGGTGTAAGCACGGTGTAAGCGTGGTGTATGGATGGTGTAAGCGCGGTTTACGGACGGTGTAAGCGCGTTGTAAGCACGGTGTACGCATGGTGTACGCACAGTGTAAGCACGGGGTACGGACGGTGTAAGCACGATGTAAGCACGGTGTACGCGTGGTGTATGCACAGTGTAAGCGCGGTGTACGGACGGTGTAAGCACGGTGTAATTGCGGAGTAAGCGTGGTTTACGGTCAGTGTAAGCGCAGTTTAAGCACGGTGTATGCATGGTGTACGCACAGTGTAAGCGCGGTGCACGGATGGTGTAAGCACGGTGTACGTACGGTGTAAGCGTGGTGTATGGATGGTGTTAGCACGGTGTAAGCACGGTGTACGCATGGTGTACGCACGGTGTAAGCATGGTGTAAGCATGGTGTAAGCGCGGTGTACGGACGATGTAAGCGCGGTGTAAACATGGTGTAAGCACGGTGTAAGCGCGTTGTAAGCACGGTGTAAGCGCGTTGTAAGCACGGTGTATGCACGGTATATGGATGATGTACACACGGTGTAAGCAAGGTGTAAGCGCGGTGTACACATGGTGTAAGCACAGTGTATGCACAGTGTACGCACGGTGTAAGCACGGTGTACGCACGGTGTACGCACGGTGTACGCATGGTGTAAGCACGGCGTACGCACGGTGTAAGCGCAGTGTAAGTGCAGTGAAAGCGCGGTGTAAGCACGTTGTTAGCACGGTGTAAGCACGGTGTAAGCACGGTGTAAGCGCGGTGTATGCACGGTGTAAGCACGGTGTACGCACAGTGTAAGCACGGTGTACGCAGGGTGTAAGCACGGTGTACGCAGGGTGTACGCAGGGTGTAAGCATGGTGTAAGCATGGTGTAAGCGCGGTGTAAGCGCGGTGTCAGCGCGGTGTCAGCACGGTGTAAGCACAGTGTACGCACGGTGTACGCACGGTGTAAGCACGGTGTATGCAGGGTGTACGCATGGTGTAAGCACGGTGTAAGCTTGGTGTAAGAGTGGTGTAAGCATGGTGTAAGCTCGGTGTAAGCACGGTGTAAGTGCGGTGTACGGATGGTGTTAGCGCGGTGTAAGCACGGTGTAAGCTCAGTGTAAGCGTGGTGTAAGCGCAGTGTACGGATGGAGTAAGCGCGGTGTAAACATGGTGTAAGCACGGTGTAAGCACAGTATATGGATGGTGTACGAACGGTGTAAGCACGGTAATAAGTACCGTGTACACACGGTGTAAGCATGGTGTAAGCACGGTGTACGCACGGTGTAAGCGCGGTGTATGCATGCTGTAAGCACGGTGTACACACGGTGTAAGCATGGTGTTAGCATGGTGTAAGCACGGTGTAAGCAACGTGTAAGCACAGTGTACGCACGGTGTAAGCGTGGTGTAAGCGCGGTGTATGCATGGTGTAAGCACGGTGTACGCAGGGTGTAAGCACGGTGTAAGCGTGGTGTAAGCATGGTGTAAGCACGGTGTAAGAGCGGTGTAAGAGCGGTGTACAGACGGTGTAAGCGCGGTGTAAGCATGGTGTACGGATGGTGTAAGCGCGGTGTTAGCACGGTGTACGCATGATGTAGGCACAGTGTAAGCATGGTGTACGGACGGTGTAAGCACGGTGTACGCACGGTGTAAGCACGGTGTTAGCATGGTGTAAGCAACGTGTAAGCAACGTGTAAGCAACGTGTAAGCACAGTGTAAGCGCGGTGTAAGCGCGGTGTATGCATGGTGTAAGCACGGTGTACGCACAGTGTAAGCACGGTGTACGCAGGGTGTAAGCACGGTGTAAGCACGGTGTAAGCATGGTGTAAGCGCGGTGTAAGCGCGGTGTCAACACGGTGTAAGCGTGGTGTAAGCGCGGTGTACGGACGGAGTAAGCGCGGTGTAAACATGGTGTAAGCACGGTGTAAGCACGGTATATGGATGGTGTACAAATGGTGTAAGCACGGTAATAAGTACCGTGTACGCACGGTGTAAGCATGGTGTAAGCGCGGTGTACGCACGGTGTAAGCGCGGTGTATGCACGCTGTAAGTACATTGTACGCACGGTGTAAGCACGGTATACGCACGGTGTAAGCACGGTGTACGCACGGTGTAAGCATGGTGTTAGCATGGTGTAAGCACGGTGTAAGCAACGTGTAAGCACAGTGTACGCACAGTTTAAGCGCGGTGTATGCACGCTGTAAGCACGTTGTACGCACGGTGTAAGCACAGTATACGCACGGTGTAAGCACGGTGTACGCACGGTGTACGCACGGTGTAAGCACGGTGTTAGCATGGTGTAAGCAACGTGTAAGCAACGTGTAAGCAACGTGTAAGCACAGTGTAAGCGCGGTGTAAGCGCGGTGTAAGCACGGTGTACGCACAGTGTAAGCACGGTGTACGCAGGGTGTAAGCACGGTGTAAGCACGGTGTAAGCATGGTGTAAGCGCGGTGTAAGCGCGGTGTCAGCACGGTGTAAGCACGGTGTACGCACGGTGTAAGCACGGTGTACGGACGCTGTAAGCACGTTGTACGCATGGTGTAAGCACGGTATACGCACGGTGTAAGCACGGTGTACGCACGGTGTAAGCACGGTGTTAGCATGGTGTAAGCACAGTGTAAGCAACGTGTAAGCACAGTGTACGCACGGAGTAAGCGCGGTGTAAGCGCGGTGTATGCATGGTGTAAGCACGGTGTACGCACAGTGTAAGCACGGTTTATGCAGGGTGTAAGCACGGTGTAAGCGTGGTGTAAGCACGGTGTAAGCGTGGTGTCAGAACGGTGTAACCGCGGTGTAAGCGCAGTGTAAGTGCGGGGTAAGCACGTTGTAAGCACGGTGTAAGCGCGGTGTATGCACGGTGTAAGCACTGTGTACACAGGGTGTAAGCACGGTGTAAGCGTGGTGTAAGCATGGTGTAAGCGCGGTGTAAGCGCGGTGTCAGCACGGTGTAAGCACGGTGTACGCACGGTGTAAGCACGGTGTACGCAGGGTGCACGCACGGTGTAAGCACGGTGTACGCACGGTGTAAGCACGGTGTATGCATGGTGTAAGCATGGTGTACGCAGGTTGTAAGCTTGGTGTAAGTGTGGTGTAAGCATGGTGTAAGCTCGGTGTAAGCACGGTGTACGGATGGTGTTAGCGCGGTGTTAGCGCGGTGTAAGCACGGTATACGCATGGTGTACGCACGGTGTAAGCACGGTGTAAGCGTGGTGTATGGACGGTGTAAGCGCGGTATACGGACGGTGTAAGCGCGGTGTAAGCACGGTGTACGCATGGTGTACGCACAGTGTAAGCACGGTGTACGGACGGTGTAAGCACGGTGTAAGTGCGGAGTAAGCGCGGTGTACGGACGGTGTAAGCACGGTGTAAGCACGGTGTAAGCGTGGTGTATGGATGGTGTAAGCGCGGTGTACGGACGGTGTAAGCGCGTTGTAAGCACGGTGTACGCATGGTGTACGCACAGTGTAAGCACGGGGTACGGACGGTGTAAGCACGGTGTACGCGTGGTGTATGCACAGTGTAAGCGCGGTGTACGGACGGTGTAAGCACGGTGTAAGTGCGGAGTAAGCGTGGTTTACGGTCAGTATAAGCGCAGTTTAAGCACGGTGTATGCATGGTGTACGCACAGTGTAAGCGCGGTGCACGGATGGTGTAAGCACGGTGTACGTACGGTGTAAGCGTGGTGTATGGATGGTGTTAGCACGGTGTAAGCACGGTGTACGCATGGTGTACGCACGGTGTAAGCATGGTGTAAGCATGGTGTAAGCGCGGTGTACGGACGATGTAAGTGCGGTGTAAACATGGTGTAAGCACGGTGTAAGCGCGTTGTAAGCACGGTGTATGCACGGTATATGGATGATGTACACACGGTGTAAGCAAGATGTAAGCGCGGTGTACACATGGTGTAAGCACAGTGTATGCACAGTGTACGCACGGTGTAAGCACGGTGTACGCACGGTGTACGCACGGTGTACGCACGGTGTAAGCACGGCGTACGCATGGTGTAAGCGCAGTGTAAGTGCAGTGAAAGCGCGGTGTAAGCACGTTGTAAGCACGGTGTAAGCACGGTGTAAGCACGGTGTAAGCGCGGTGTATGCACGGTGTAAGCACGGTGTACGCACAGTGTAAGCACGGTGTACGCAGGGTGTAAGCACGGTGTACGCAGGGTGTACGCAGGGTGTAAGCATGGTGAAAGCATGGTGTAAGCGCGGTGTAAGCACGGTGTCAGCACGGTGTAAGCACGGTGTACGCACGGTGTACGCACGGTGTAAGCACGGTGTATGCAGGGTGTACGCATGGTGTAAGCACGGTGTAAGCTTGGTGTAAGAGTGGTGTAAGCATGGTGTAAGCTCGGTGTAAGCACGGTGTAAGCACAGTGTAAGTGCGGTGTACGGATGGTGTTAGCGCGGTGTAAGCACGGTGTAAGCTCAGTGTAAGCGTGGTGTAAGCGCAGTGTACGGATGGAGTAAGCGCGGTGTAAACATGGTGTAAGCACGGTGTAAGCACAGTATATGGATGGTGTACGAACGGTGTAAGCACGGTAATAAGTACCGTGTACACACGGTGTAAGCATGGTGTAAGCACGGTGTACGCACGGTGTAAGCGCGGTGTATGCATGCTGTAAGCACGGTGTACACACGGTGTAAGCATGGTGTTAGCATGGTGTAAGCACGGTGTAAGCAACGTGTAAGCACAGTGTACGCACGGTGTAAGCGTGGTGTAAGCGCGGTGTATGCATGGTGTAAGCACGGTGTACGCAGGGTGTAAGCACGGTGTAAGCGTGGTGTAAGCATGGTGTAAGCACGGTGTAAGAGCGGTGTAAGAGCGGTGTACAGACGGTGTAAGCGCGGTGTAAGCATGGTGTACGGATGGTGTAAGCGCGGTGTTAGCACGGTGTACGCATGATGTAGGCACAGTGTAAGCATGGTGTACGGACGGTGTAAGCACGGTGTACGCACGGTGTAAGCACGGTGTTAGCATGGTGTAAGCAACGTGTAAGCAACGTGTAAGCAACGTGTAAGCACAGTGTAAGCGCGGTGTAAGCGCGGTGTATGCATAGTGTAAGCACGGTGTACGCACAGTGTAAGCACGGTGTACGCAGGGTGTAAGCACGGTGTAAGCACGGTGTAAGCATGGTGTAAGCGCGGTGTAAGCGCGGTGTCAGCACGGTGTAAGCACGGTGTACGCACGGTGTAAGCACAGTGTACGGACGCTGTAAGCACGTTGTACGCATGGTGTAAGCACGGTATACGCACGGTGTAAGCATGGTGTACGCACGGTGTAAGCACGGTGTTAGCATGGTGTAAGCACGGTGTAAGCAACGTGTAAGCACAGTGTACGCACGGAGTAAGCGCGGTGTAAGCGCGGTGTATGCATGGTGTAAGCACGGTGTACGCACAGTGTAAGCACGGTTTATGCAGGGTGTAAGCACGGTGTAAGCGTGGTGTAAGCGCGGTGTAAGCGTGGTGTCAGAACGGTGTAACCGCGGTGTAAGCGCAGTGTAAGCGCGGTGTAAGCAAGTTGTAAGCACGGTGTAAGCGCGGTGTATGCACGGTGTAAGCACTGTGTACACAGGGTGTAAGCACGGTGTAAGCGTGGTGTAAGCATGGTGTAAGCGCGGTGTAAGCGCGGTGTCAGCACGGTGTAAGCACGATGTACGCACGGTGTAAGCACGGTGTACGCAGGGTGCACGCACGGTGTAAGCACAGTGTACGCACCGTGTAAGCACGGTGTATGCATGGTGTAAGCATGGTGTATGCAGGTTGTAAGCTTGGTGTAAGTGTGGTGTAAGCATGGTGTAAGCTCGGTGTAAGCACGGTGTACGGTTGGTGTTAGCGCGGTGTTAGCGCGGTGTAAGCACGGTATACGCATGGTGTACGCACGGTGTAAGCACGGTGTAAGCGTGGTGTATGGACGGTGTAAGCGCGGTATACGGACGGTGTAAGCGCGGTGTAAGCACGGTGTACGCATGGTGTACGCACAGTGTAAGCGCGGTGTACGGACGGTGTAAGCACGGTGTAAGTGCGGAGTAAGCGCGGTGTACGGACGGTGTAAGCACGGTGTAAGGACGGTGTAAGCGTGGTGTATGGATGGTGTAAGCGCGGTGTACGGACGGTGTAAGCGCGTTGTAAGCACGGTGTACGCACAGTGTAAGCACGGGGTACGGACGGTGTAAGCACGGTGTAAGCACGGTGTACGCGTGGTGTATGCACAGTGTAAGCGCGGTGTATGGACGGTGTAAGCACGGTGTAAGTGCGGAGTAAGCGTGGTTTACGGTCAGTGTAAGCGCAGTTTAAGCACGGTGTATGCATGGTGTACGCACAGTGTAAGCGCGGTGCACGGATGGTGTAAGCACGGTGTACGTACGGTGTAAGCGTGGTGTATGGATGGTGTTAGCACGGTGTAAGCACGGTGTACGCATGGTGTACGCACGGTGTAAGCATGGTGTAAGCATGGTGTAAGCGCGTTGTAAGCACGGTGTATGCACGGTATATGGATGATGTACACACGGTGTAAGCAAGGTGTAAGCGCGGTGTACACATGGTGTAAGCACAGTGTATGCACTGTGTACGCACGGTGTAAGCACGGTGTACGCACGGTGTACGCACGGTGTAAGCACGGCGTACGCATGGTGTAAGCGCAGTGTAAGTGCAGTGAAAGCGCGGTGTAAGCACGTTGTAAGCACGGTGTAAGCACGGTGTAAGCACGGTGTAAGCGCGGTGTATGCACGGTGTAAGCACGGTGTACGCACAGTGTAAGCACGGTGTACACAGGGTGTAAGCACGGTGTACGCAGGGTGTACGCAGGGTGTAAGCATGGTGTAAGCATGGTGTAAGCGCGGTGTAAGCGCGGTGTAAGCACGGTGTAAGCACGGTGTACGCACGGTGTACGCACGGTGTATGCACGGTGTATGCAGGGTGTACGCATGGTGTAAGCACGGTGTAAGCTTGGTGTAAGAGTGGTGTAAGCATGGTGTAAGCTCGGTGTAAGCACGGTGTAAGCACAGTGTAAGTGCGGTGTACGGATGGTGTTAGCGCGGTGTAAGCACGGTGTAAGCGCAGTGTAAGCGTGGTGTAAGCGCAGTGTACGGATGGAGTAAGCGCGGTGTAAACATGGTGTAAGCACAGTGTAAGCACAGTTTATGGATGGTGTACGAACGGTGTAAGCACGGTAATAAGTACCGTGTACACACGGTGTAAGCATGGTGTAAGCACGGTGTACGCACGGTGTAAGCGCGGTGTATGCATGCTGTAAGCACGGTGTACACACGGTGTAAGCATGGTGTTAGCATGGTGTAAGCACGGTGTAAGCAACGTGTAAGCACAGTGTACGCACGGTGTAAGCGTGGTGTAAGCGCGGTGTATGCATGGTGTAAGCACGGTGTACGCAGGGTGTAAGCACGGTGTAAGCGTGGTGTAAGCATGGTGTAAGCACGGTGTAAGAGCGGTGTAAGCACGGTGTATGCACGGTATATGGATGATGTACACACGGTGTAAGCAAGGTGTAAGCGCGGTGTACACATGGTGTAAGCACAGTGTATGCACAGTGTACGCACGGTGTAAGCACGGTGTACGCACGGTGTACGCACGGTGTACGCACGGTGTAAGCACGGCGTACGCATGGTGTAAGCGCAGTGTAAGTGCAGTGAAAGCGCGGTGTAAGCACGTTGTAAGCACGGTGTAAGCACGGTGTAAGCGCGGTGTATGCACGGTGTAAGCACGGTGTACGCACAGTGTAAGCACGGTGTACGCAGGGTGTAAGCACGGTGTAAGCGTGGTGTAAGCATGGTGTAAGCTCGGTGTAAGCATGGTGTAAGCACGGTGTAAGAGCGGTGTAAGAGCGGTGTACAGACGGTGTAAGCGCGGTGTAAGCATGGTGTACGGATGGTGTAAGCGCGGTGTTAGCACGGTGTACGCATGGTGTAGGCACAGTGTAAGCATGGTGTACGGACGGTGTAAGCACGGTGTAAGCACAGTGTAAGCGCGGGGTAGGGATGGTGTAAGCGCGGTGTAAGCACGGTGTGCGCACGGTGTAAGCAAGGTGTAAGCACGGTGTACGCACGGTGTAAGCACGTTGTAAGCATGGTGTAAGCACAGTGTAAGCGTGGTGTAAGCATGGTGTAAGCTCGGTGTAAGCATGGTGTAAGCTCGGTGTAAGCATGGTGTAAGCACGGTGTAAGAGCGGTGTAAGAGCGGTGTACAGATGGTGTAAGCGCGGTGTAAGCATGGTGTACGGATGGTGTAAGCACGGTGTTAGCACGGTGTACGCATGGTGTAGGCACAGTGTAAGCATGGTGTACGGACGGTGTAAGCATGGTGTAAGCACAGTGTACGCATGGTGTACGCACGGTGTAAGCGCGGGGTAGGGATGGTGTAAGCGCGGTGTGCGCACGGTGTGCGCACGGTGTAAGCAAGGTGTAAGCACAGTGTAAGCGCAGTGTAAGCGCGGTGTACGGACGGCGTAAGCGCTGTGTAAGCAAGGTGCAAGCACGGTGTACGCACGGTGTAAGCACGGTGTAAGCACAGTGTAAGCACGGCGTAAGCATGGCGTAAGCACGGTGTAAGCACGGTGTAAGCGCGGTGTACGCATGGTGTAAGCACGGTGTACGCATGGTGTAAGCACGGTGTACGCACGGTGTAAGCACGGTGCAAGCACGGTGTAAGCACGGTGTACGCATGGTGTAAGCACAGTGTATGCAGGGTGTAAGCTTGGTGTAAGCGTGGTGTAAGCATGGTGTAAGCTCGATGTTAGCATGGTGTACTGACGGTGTAAGCGCAGTGTTAGCACGGTGTACGCATGGTGTACGCACAGTGTAAGCATGGTGTACGGACGGTGTAAGCACGGTGTAATCACAGTGTACGCACGGTGTACGCACGGTGTAAGCGCGGGGTAGGGATGGTGTAAGCGCGGTGTCAGCACGGTGTGCGCACGGTGTAAGCAAGGTGTACGCACGGTGTAAGCACGGTGTAAGCACGGTGTACGCACGGTGTACGCACGGTGTACGCACGGTGTATGCATGGTGTAAGTACAGTGTACGCAGGGTGTAAGCTTGGTGTAAGCGTGGTGTAAGCATGGTGTAAGCTCGGTGTAAGCACGGTGTAAGCATGGTGTAAGTGCGGTGTAAGAGCGGTGTACAGATGGTGTAAGCGCGGTGTAAGCATGGTGTACGGTCGGTGTAAGCGCGGTGTTAGCATGGTGTACGCATGGTGTACGCATGGTGTACGCACAGTGTAAGCATGGTGTACGGACGGTGTAAGCACAGTGTACGCACGGTGTACGCACGGTGTAAGCGCGGGGTATGGATGGTGTAAGCTCGGTGTAAGCACGGTGTGCGCACGGTGTAAGCAAGGTGTAAGCACAGTGTAAGCGCAGTGTAAGCGCGGTGTATGGATGGCGTAAGTGCGGTGTAAGCAAGGTGTAAGCCCGGTGTACGCACGGTGTAAGCACGGTGTACGCACAGTGTACGCACGGTGTAAGCACGGTGTACACACGGTGTAAGCACGGTGTACGCACGGTGTACGCACGGTTTAAGCACGGTGTGAGCACAGTGTGAGCACAGTGTATGCACAGTGTAAGCGTGGTGTAAGAGCGGTGTAAGAGCGGTGTACGGACAGTGTACACATGGTGTAAGCACGGGGTAAGCATGGTGTAAGCACGGTGTAAGTACGGTGTATGCACGGTGTAAGCGCGGTGTAAGCACGATGTAAGCACGGTGTAAGCACGGTGTAAGCATGATGTAAGCACTGTGTAAGCATGGTGTAAGCGCGGTGTACGTTCGGTGTAAGCGCAGTGTAAGCACCGTGTAAGTGAAGTGTACGTATGGTGTATGCATGGTGTAAGCGCGGTGTCAATGCGGTGTAAGCACGGTGTAAGCAGAGTGTAACCGCGGTGTAAGCGCGGTGTAAGTGCGGTGTAAGCACGTTGTACGCACGGTGTAAACACGGTGTAAGCACAGTGTATGCACGGTGTAAGCATGGTGTAAACACAGTGTACGCATTGTGTAAGCACGGTGTAAGCACAGTGTAAGCACGGTATACGCGCGGTGTAAGCATGGTGTACGTGCGGTGTAAGCATGGTGTAAACGCGGTGTAAGCACGGTGTATGCACGGTGTATGCACGGTGTAAGCAGGGAGTAAGCATGGTGTACGCATGGTGTACGCACGGTGTAAGCATGGTGCAAGCGCGGTGTAAGCACTGTGTACGCACGGTGTAAGCACGGTGTACACAAAGTGTAAGCACGGTGTACGCACGGTGAAAGCACCGTGTAAGCACGGTGTAAGCACGGTGTAAGCACGGTGTACGTGCCGTGTAAGCGTGGTGTACGGACGGTGTACGCGCAGTGTAAGCATGGTGTAAGCTCAGTGTAAGCACGGTGTAAGTGCGGTGTAAGCACGGTGTATGCGCTGTGTAAGCTCGGTGTAAGCACGGTGTAAGCATGGATTAAGCGCGGTGTACACGCCGTGTAAGTGCGGTGTAAGCTCAGTTTCAGCATGGTGTAAGCATGGTGTAAGCATGGTGTACGCACTGTGTACGCGCAGTGTAAACATGGTGTAAGCACAGTGTAAGTGCAATGTAAGCGCGGTGTAAGCATGGTGTAAGCACGGTGTACGCACAGTGTAGGCACGGTGTAAGCACGGTGTAAGCACGATGTACGCATGGTGTACGCATGGTGTAAGCACAGTGTACTTGCGGTGTAAGCACGGTGTAAGTACGGTGTACGCATGGTGTAAGCATGGTGTAAGCACGTTGTAAGCATGTTGTACGCACGGTGTACGCACGGTGTAAGCACGGTGTATGCACGGTGTACGCACAGTTTAAGCACAGTGTAAGCACAGTGTAAGCACAGTGTAAGAGCGGTGTACGGAGAGTGTACACATGGTGTAAGCACGGGGTAAGCATGGTGTAAGCACAGTGTAAGTACGTTGTATGCACGGTGTAAGCACGGGGTAAGCATGGTGTAAGCACAGTGTAAGTACGTTGTATGCACGGTGTAAGCGCGATGTAAGCACGGTGTAAGCACGGTGTAAGCATGGTGTAAGAATGGTGTAAGCACGGTGTAAGCTCGGTGTAAGCGTGGTGTATGCACGGTGTATGCACGGTGTATGCACAATGTGTAAGCATGGTGTATGCACGGTGTAAGCACAGCATACGTGTGGTGTAAGCACGGTGTAAGTGCGGTGTATGCATGGTGTAAACACGGTGTAAGCGCGGTGTAAGCGCGGTGTAAGCACGGTGTAAGCGCGGTGTAAGCGCGGTGTAAGCGCGGTGTATGCACGGTGTACGCACGGTGTACGCACGGTGTACGCATGGTGTAAGCATGGTGTAAGCACAGTGTAAGCACGGTGTATGGATGGTGTAAGTGTGGTGTACGGACGGTGTAAGCGCGGTGTAAGCACTGTGTACGCGGGGTGTAAGCACCGTGTACACAGAGTGTAAGCATGGTGTAAGCACGGTGTACGCACGTTGAAAGCACAGTGTAAGCACGGTGTACGCATCGTGTAAGCACGGTGTAAGCGCGGTGTACGCACGGTGTACGCACGGTGTACGCACGGTGTACGTGCCAAGTAAGTGCGATGTAAGCACGGTGTAAGCACGGTGTAAGCTCGGTGTAAGCATGGTGTAAGCATGGTGTACGCATGGTGTAAGCTCGGTGTAAGTGCGGTGTACGCACGGTGTACGCACGGTGTAGGCGGCGTGCAAGCGCGGTGTAAGCATGGTGTAAGCATGGATTAAGCGCGGTATACGCGCCGTGTAAGTGCGGCGTAAGCTCAGTGTAAGCACGGTGTACGCACGGTGTACGCGCGGTGTAAACACGGTGTAAGCACAGTGTAATTGCGATGTAAGCGCGGTGTAAGCGCGGTGTAAGCACGGTGTACGCACGGTGTAAGCACGGTGTAAGCACGGTGTAAGCACGGTGTAAGCATGGTGTAAGCACAGTGTACACTCTGTGTAAGCACGGTGTAAGCACGGTGTACGCACGGTGTAAGCGCGCTGTATGCATGGTGTAAGCACGGTGTACGCTCGGTGTATGCTCGGTGTAAGCACAGTGTATGCATGGTGCAAGCACGGTGTACGCGCGGTGTAAGGACGGTGTACGCATGGTGTAAGCACGGTGTGTACGGGGTGCAAGCGCGGTGTAAACACGATGTACACAAGGTGTAAGCACGGTGTACGTGCGGTGTAGGTGTAAGCACGGTGTACGTGCAGTGTAAGTGTGATGTAAGCATGGTGTAAGTGCGATGTAAGCACGGTGTACGCACGGTGTACGCTTGGTGTAAGCACAGTGTAAGCACAGTGTAAGCATGGTGCAAGCATGATATACGCGGGGTGAAAGCACGGTGTAAGCACGGTGTACGCGCGGTGTAAACACGGTGTACGCAAGGTGTAAACGCGGTGTAAGCACAGTGTAAGCGCAATGTAAGCACGGTGTAAGCGCGGTGTACGGACGGTGTATGCATGGTGTAAGCACGGTGTATGCACAGTGTACGCATGATGTAAGCACGGTGTAAGTGCGGTGTACGCACAGTGTACGCATGATGTAAGCACGGTGTAAGTGCGGTGTATGCACGGTGTAAGCACAGTGTAAGCACAGTATATGCTCTGTGTAAGCACGGTGTACGCTCAGTGTAAGCACGGTGTAAGCACGATGTCAGCATGGTGTACGTGGGGTGTAAGCACGGTGTAAGCACGGTTTACGCATGGTGTAAGTGCGACGTAAGCATGGTGTAAGTGCGATGTAAGCACGGTGCCTGCACGGTGTAAGCACGGTGTACGCGGGGTGTAAGCACGGTGTACGCAGGGTGTAAGAACAGTGTAAGCATGGTGTAAGCACGCTGTATGCAGGGTGTAAGAATGGTGTAAGCATGGTGTAAGCACGGTGTAAGCTCAGTGTAAGTGTGGTGTTTGCACGGTGTATGCACAATGTGTAAGCACGGTGTATGCACATTGTACGTGTGGTGTAAGCACGGTGTAAGCGCAGTGTATGCACGGTGTGAACATGGTGTAAGCACGGTGTAAGCGCGGTGTAAGCACGGTGTAAGCACGGTGTAAGCACGGTGTACGGACGGTGTAAGCGCGGTGTAAGCACGGTGTAAGCGGGGTGTAAGTGCGGTGCAAATACGATGTACGCAAGGTGTAAGCACGGTGTACGTGTGGTGTAAGTGTGATGTAAGCACGGTGTAAGTGCGATGTAAGCACGGTGTAAGTGCGATGTAAGCACGGTGTACGCACGGTGTGCGCACGGTGTAAGTGCGATGTAAGCACAGTGAAAGTGAGATGTAAGCACGGTGCATGGACGGTGTAAGCACGGTGTACGCAGGGTGTAAGCACGGTGTACGCAGGGTAAAAGAACAGTGTAAGCATGGTGTAAGCACGCTGTATGCAGGGTGTAAGAATGGTGTAAGCACGGTGTAAGCTCGGTGTAAGCGTGGTGTATGCACGGTGTATGCACGGTGCATGCACAATGTGTAAGCATGGTGTATGCATGGTGTAAGCACAGCGTACGTGTGGTGTAAGCACGGTGTAAGTGCGGTGTATGCATGGTGTAAACACGGTGTAAGCGCGGTGTAAGCGCGGTGTAAGCACGGTGTAAGCGCGGTGTAAGCGTGGTGTAAGCGCGGTGTACGCACGGTGTAAGCACGGTGTAAGCACGGTGTACGCACGGTGTACGCACGGTGTACGCATGGTGTAAGCATGGTGTAAGCACAGTGTAAGCACGGTGTATGGATGGTGTAAGTGTGGTGTACGGACGGTGTAAGCGCAGTGTAAGCACTGTGTACGCGGGGTGTAAGCACCGTGTACACAGAGTGTAAGCATGGTGTAAGCACGGTGTACGCACGTTGAAAGCACAGTGTAAGCACGGTGTACGCATCGTGTAAGCACGGTGTAAGCGCGGTGTACGCACGGTGTACGCACGGTGTACGTGCCAAGTAAGTGCGATGTAAGCACGGTGTAAGCACGGTGTAAGCTCGGTGTAAGCATGGTGTAAGCATGGTGTACGCATGGTGTAAGCTCGGTGTAAGCACGGTGTAAGTGCGGTGTACGCACGGTGTACGCACGGTGTAGGCGGCGTGCAAGCGCGGTGTAAGCATGGTGTAAGGACGGATTAAGCGCGGTATACGCGCCGTGTAAGTGCGGCGTAAGCTCAGTGTAAGCACGGTGTACGCACGGTGTACGCGCGGTGTAAACACGGTGTAAGCACAGTGTAATTGCAATGTAAGCGCGGTGTAAGCGCGGTGTAAGCACGGTGTACGCACGGTGTAAGCACGGTGTAAGCACGGTGTAAGCACGGTGTAAGCATGGTGTAAGCACAGTGTACACTCTGTGTAAGCACGGTGTAAGCACGGTGTACGCACGGTGTAAGCGCGCTGTATGCATGGTGTAAGCACGGTGTACGCTCGGTGTAAGCACAGTGTATGCATGGTGCAAGCACGGTGTACGCGCGGTGTAAGGACGGTGTACGCATGGTGTAAGCACGGTGTGTATGGGGTGCAAGCGCAGTGTAAACACGATGTACACAAGGTGTAAGCACGGTGTACGTGCGGTGTAGGTGTAAGCACGGTGTACGTGCAGTGTAAGTGTGATGTAAGCATGGTGTAAGTGCGATGTAAGCACGGTGTATGCACGGTGTACGCACGGTGTACGCTTGGTGTAAGCACAGTGTAAGCATGGTGCAAGCATGATATACGCGGGGTGAAAGCACGGTGTACGCGCGGTGTAAACACGGTGTACGCAAGGTGTAAACGCGGTGTAAGCACAGTGTAAGCGCAATGTAAGCACGGTGTAAGCGCGGTGTACGGACGGTGTATGCATGGTGTAAGCACGGTGTACGCACAGTGTACGCATGATGTAAGCACGGTGTAAGTGCGGTGTACGCACAGTGTACGCATGATGTAAGCACGGTGTAAGTGCGGTGTATGCACGGTGTAAGCACAGTGTAAGCACAGTATATGCTCTGTGTAAGCACGGTGTACGCTCAGTGTAAGCACGGTGTAAGCACGATGTCAGCATGGTGTACGTGGGGTGTAAGCACGGTGTAAGCACGGTTTACGCACGGTGTAAGTGCGACGTAAGCATGGTGTAAGTGCGATGTAAGCACGGTGCCTGCACGGTGTAAGCACAGTGTACGCGGGGTGTAAGCACGGTGTACGCAGGGTGTAAGAACAGTGTAAGCATGGTGTAAGCACGCTGTATGCAGGGTGTAAGAATGGTGTAAGCATGGTGTAAGCACGGTGTAAGCTCAGTGTAAGTGTGGTGTTTGCATGGTGTATGCACAATGTGTAAGCACGGTGTATGCACATTGTACGTGTGGTGTAAGCACGGTGTAAGCGCAGTGTATGCACGGTGTGAACATGGTGTAAGCACGGTGTAAGCACGGTGTAAGCGCGGTGTAAGCGCGGTGTAAGTGCGGTGTAAGCACGGTGTACGGACGGTGTAAGCATGGATTAAGCACGGTGTATGGATGGTGTAAGTGTGGTGTACGGATGGTGTAAGCGTGGTGTAAGCACGGTGTACACGTGGTGTAAGCACGGTGTAAGCACGGTGTACACAGAGTGTAAGCACGGTGTAAGCATGGTGTTCGCATGTTGAAAGCACAGTGTAAGCACGGTGTACGCGCCGTGTAAGCACGGTGTAAGCGCAGTGTACGCACGGTATACATGCCATGTAAGCGCGGTGTAAGCACGGTTTAAGCACGGTGTAAGCTCGGTGTAAGCTCGGTGTAAGCGCGGTGTATGCATGGTGTAGGCGGCATGCAAGCTCGGTGTAAGAACGGTGTAAGCACGGATTAAGCATGGTATACGTGCCGTGAAAGTGTGGCGTAAGCTCAGTGTAAGCACGGTGTACGCGCGGTGTAAGCACGGTGTACGCACGGTGTAAGCACGGTGTAAGCGCGTTGTATGCACGGTGTAAGCATGGTGTAAGCACGGTGTACGCGCGGTGTAAGCACGGTGTACGCACGGTGTAAGGACGGTGTAAGCACGGTGTAATCGCGATGTAAGCGCGGTGTAAGCGTGGTGTATGCATGGTGTAAGCACGTTGTAGGGATGGTGTAAGCGCGGCGTAAGCACAGTGTACGCACAGTGCAAGCACGGTGCAAGCACGGTGTAAGCACGGTGTAAGCGCAGTGTAAGCGCGCTGTAAGGACGGTGTAAGTGTGGTGTAAGCACGGTGTACGCACGGTGTATGCACGGTGTAAGCACGGTGTTTGCACGGCGTAAGCACGGTGTAAGCACGGCATAAGCACAGTGTAAGCACGGTGTAAGCGCGTTGTACGCACGGTGTACACGGGGTGTAAGCACGGTGTAAACACGGTGTACGCAAGGTGTAAGCACGGTGTACGTGAGGTGTAAGTGCGAAGTAAGCACGGTGTAAGTGTGATGTAAGCACGGTGTACGCACGGTGTAAGCACAGTGTATGCACGGTTTATGCGCGGTGAAAGTGCGATGTAAGCACGGTGAAAGCTCGGTGTAAGCATGGTTTAAGCATGGTGTACGCATGGTGTAAGCACAGTGTAAGCACCGTGTAAGCGCGGTGTAAGCATGGTGTAAACACGGTGTAAGCACGGTGTATGCACGGCGTAAGCACGGTGTAAGCACAGTGTAAGCACAGCATAAGCATGGTGCATGCACGGTGTAAGCACGGTGTAAGCGCGATGTACGCACGGTGTAAGCACCGAGTAAGCACGGTGTACGCATGGCGTAAGCGTGGTGTACGCATGGTGTAAGCACGGTTTACACACGGTGTAAGCACGGTGTAAGTATGGTGTAAGCACGGTGTAACCATGGTGTACGCATGGAGTAAGCACGGTGTAAGCGCAGTGTAAGCGCAGTGTAAGTGCGGTGTAAGCGCGGTGTAAGCACGGTGTTAGCGCGGTGTAAGCGAGCTGTATGCACGGTGTACGCACGGTGTACGCACGGTGTAGGCACGGTGTAATCACGGTGTAAGCACAGTGTAAGCACGGTGTACGCACAATGTACGCACGGTGTACGCACAGTGTAAGCACAGTGTACGCGCCGTGTAAGCACGGTGTACGCACAATGTAAGCACAGTGTACGTGCGGTGTAAGCACGGTGTAAGCACGTTGTACGCATAGTGTAAGCACTGTGTAAGCACGGTGTACGCGCGGTATAAGCACCGTGTAAGTGCAGCGTACGTACGGTGTACGCATGGTGTACGCACGGTGTTCGCATGGTGTAAGCGCGGTGTCAATGCGGTGTAAGCGAGGTGTAAGCATGGTGTAACCGCGGTGTAAGTGCGGTGTAAGTGCGGTGTAAGCACGTTGTACGCATGGTGTCAGCACGGTGTAAGCACAGTGTACGCATGGTGTAACCATGGTGTAAGCAAGGAGTAAGCATGGTGTGCGCACGGTTACAGCACAGTGTAAGTATGATGTACGCACGGTGTACGCACGGTGTAAGCACAGAGTAAGCATGGTGTATGCATGGCGTAAGCACGGTGTAAGCACGGTGTAAGCACGGTGTAAGCACGGTGTAAGCACGGTTTACGCACGATGTAAGCATGGTGTAAGCGCGGTGTACGCACGGTGTAAGCACGGTGTAAGCACGGTGTAAGCACGGTGTAAGCACGGTGTATGCACGGTGTAAGCACGGTGTAAGCACGGTGTAGAGATGGTGTAAGCGCGGTGGAAGCACGGTGTACGCACGGTGTACGCACAGTGTAAGGACGGTGTAAGGACGGTGTAAGCACGGTGTAAGCACGGTGTAAGCACGGTGTAATCGCGATGTAAGCGCGGTGTAACCACGGTGTAAGCACGGTGTAAGCGTGGTGTATGCACGGTGTAAGCACGTTGTAGGGATGGTGTAAGCGCGGCGTAAGCACAGTGTACGCACAGTGCAAGCACGGTGTAAGGACGGTGTAAGTGTGGGGTAAGCACGGTGTACGCACGGTGTATGCACGGTGTAAGCACGGTGTTTGCACGGCGTAAGCATGGTGTAAGCACAGTGTAAGCACGGTGTAAACACGGTGTACGCAAGGTGTAAGCACGGTGTACGTGAGGTGTAAGTGCGATGTAAGCACGGTGTACGCATGGTGTAAGCACAGTGTAAGCACAGTGTATGCACGGTTTATGCGCGGTGAAAGTGCGATGTAAGCACGGTGAAAGCTCGGTGTAAGCATGGTTTAAGCACAGTGTACGCATGGTGTAAGCACAGTGTAAGCACCGTGTAAGCGCGGTGTAAGCACGGTGTAAACACGGTGTAAGCACGGTGTATGCACGGCGTAAGCACGGTGTAAGCACGGTGTAAGCACAGCATAAGCATGGTGCATTCACGGTGTAAGCACGGTGTAAGCGCGATGTACGCACGGTGTAAGCACCAAGTAAGCACGGTGTACGCATGGCGTAAGCGCGGTGTACGCATGGTGTAAGCACGGTTTACACACGGTGTAAGCACGGTGTAAGTATGGTGTAAGCACGGTGTAACCATGGTGTACGCATGGAGTAAGCACGGTGTAAGCGCAGTGTAAGCGCAGTGTAAGCGTGGTGTAAGCACGGTGTTAGCGTGGTGTAAGCGAGCTGTAAGCACGGTGTACGCATGGTGTAGGCATGGTGTAATCACGGTGTACGCACGGTGTAAGCACAGTGTAAGCATGGTGTACGCACAATGTACGCACAATGTACGCACGGTGTACGCACAGTGTAAGCACAGTGTACGCGCCGTGTAAGCACGGTGTACGCACAGTGTAAGCACAGTACGTACGGTGTACGCATGGTGTACGCACGGTGTTCGCATGGTGTAAGCGCGGTGTCAATGCGGTGTAAACATGGTGTAACCGCGGTGTAAGTGCGGTGTAAGCACGTTGTACGCATGGTGTCAGCACAGTGTAAGCACAGTGTACGCATGGTGTAACCATGGTGTAAGCAAGGAGTAAGCATGGTGTGCGCACGGTTACAGCACAGTGTAAGTACGATGTACGCACGGTGTACGCACGGTGTAAGCACAGAGTAAGCACGGTGTATGCATGGCGTAAGCACGGTGTAAGCGCGGTGTACGCACGGTGTAAGCACGGTTTACGCACGATGTAAGCACGGTGTAAGCGCGGTGTAAGCACGGTGTAAGCACGGTGTAAGCACGGTGTAAGCATGGTGTATGCACGGTGTAAGCACGGTGTATGCACGGTGTAAGCACGGTGTAGGGATGGTGTAAGCGCGGTGGAAGCACGGTGTACGCACGGTGTACGCACAGTGTAAGCACGGTTTAACCACGGTGTAAGCGCTGTGTAAGCGTGGTGTACGGACAATGTAAGCGTGGTGTAAGCACGGTGTAAGCACGGGGTAAGCATGGTGTACGCATGGCGTAAGCATGGTGTAAGCACGGCTTAAGCATGGTATAAGCTTGGTGTAAGCACGGTGTAAGCACGGTGTAAGCGCGGTGTACGCTCGGTGTAAGCACGGTGTAAGGAAGGAGTAAGCACGGTGTACGCACGGCCTACCCACGGTGTACGCACAGTGTAAGCGCATTGTATGCACAGTGTAAGCATGGTGAAAGCACGGTGTACGCGCGGTGTAAGCACGGTGTAAGCGCATTGTATGCATGGTGTAAGCATGGTGTAAGCACGGTGTACACTCTGTGTAAGCACGGTGTATGCACGGTGTAAGCACGGTGTAAGCGCGGTGTACGCACAGTGTAAGCACGGTGTACGCACGGTGTACGCTCGGTGTAAGCACGGTGTAAGCAAGGAGTAAGCACGGTGTACCCACGGTGTACGCATGGTGTACGCATGGTTACAACACGGTGTAAGCACGGTGTACGCATAGTGTACGTACGGTGTACACACGGTGTACGCACGGTGTAAGCACGGAGTAAGCACGGAGTAAGCGCGGTGTACGCACGGTGTAAGCACGGAGTCCGCACGGCGTAAGCGCGGTGTAAGCACGGAGTAAGCATGGTGTACGCACGGTGTAAGCACGGTGTAAGCACGGAGTAAGCACGGTGTACGCACGGCGTAAGCGCGGTGTAAGCACGGTGTACGCACGGTGTAAGCACGGTTTACGCACGGTGTAAGCACGGTGCAACCACAGTGTGCGCATGGAGTAAGCGCGGTGTAAGCGCGGTGTACGCACGGTGTACGCACGGTGTAAGCACGGTGTAAGCGCGCTATAAGCACGGTGTACGCACGGTGTAGGCACGGTGTAAGCACGGTGTAAGCACGGTGTACGCACGGTGTACGCACGGTGTACGCACGGTGTACGCATGGTGTAAGTACAGTGTACGCAGGGTGTAAGCTTGGTGTAAGCGTGGTGTAAGCATGGTGTAAGCTCGGTGTAAGCACGGTGTAAGCATGGTGTAAGTGCGGTGTAAGAGCGGTGTACAGATGGTGTAAGCGCGGTGTAAGCATGGTGTACGGTCGGTGTAAGCGCGGTGTTAGCATGGTGTACGCATGGTGTACGCATGGTGTACGCACAGTGTAAGCATGGTGTACGGACGGTGTAAGCACGGTGTAAGCACAGTGTACGCACGGTGTACGCACGGTGTAAGCGCGGGGTATGGATGGTGTAAGCTCGGTGTGCGCACGGTGTGCGCACGGTGTAAGCAAGGTGTAAGCACAGTGTAAGCGCAGTGTAAGCGCGGTGTATGGACGGCGTAAGTGCGGTGTAAGCAAGGTGTAAGCCCGGTGTACGCACGGTGTAAGCACGGTGTACGCACGGTGTACGCACGGTGTAAGCACGGTGTACACACGGTCTAAGCACGGTGTACACACGGTGTACGCACGGTTTAAGCACGGTGTAAGCACAGTGTGAGCACAGTGTATGCACAGTGTAAGCGTGGTGTAAGAGCGGTGTAAGAGCGGTGTACGGACAGTGTACACATGGTGTAAGCACGGGGTAAGCACGGTGTAAGCACGGTGTAAGTACGGGGTATGCACGGTGTAAGCGCGGTGTAAGCACGATGTAAGCACGATGTAAGCACGGTGTAAGCACGGTGTAAGCATGATGTAAGCACTGTGTAAGCATGGTGTAAGCGCGGTGTACGTTCGGTGTAAGCGCAGTGTAAGCACCGTGTAAGTGAAGTGTACGTATGGTGTATGCATGGTGTAAGCGCGGTGTCAATGCGGTGTAAGCACGGTGTAAGCAGAGTGTAACCGCGGTGTAAGCGCGGTGTAAGTGCGGTGTAAGCACGTTGTACGCACGGTGTAAACACGGTGTAAGCACAGTGTATGCACGGTGTAAGCATGGTGTAAACACAGTGTACGCATTGTGTAAGCACGGTGTAAGCACAGTGTAAGCACGGTATACGCGCGGTGTAAGCATGGTGTACGTGCGGTGTAAGCATGGTGTAAACACGGTGTAAGCACGGTGTAAGCACGGTGTATGCACGGTGTATGCACGGTGTAAGCAGGGAGTAAGCATGGTGTACGCATGGTGTACGCACGGTGTAAGCATGGTGCAAGCGCGGTGTAAGCACTGTGTACGCACGGTGTAAGCACGGTGTACACAAAGTGTAAGCACGGTGTACGCACGGTGAAAGCACCGTGTAAGCACGGTGTAAGCACGGTGTAAGCACGGTGTACGTGCCGTGTAAGCGTGGTGTACGCACGGTGTACGCGCAGTGTAAGCGCGGTGTACGCACGGTGTAAGCATGGTGTAAGCTCAGTGTAAGCACGGTGTAAGTGCGGTGTAAGCACGGTGTATGCGCTGTGTAAGCTCGGTATAAGCACGGTGTAAGCATGGATTAAGCGCGGTGTACACGCCGTGTAAGTGCGGTGTAAGCTCAGTTTCAGCATGGTGTAAGCATGGTGTACGCACTGTGTACGCGCAGTGTAAACATGCTGTAAGCACAGTGTAAGTGCAATGTAAGCGCGGTGTAAGCATGGTGTAAGCACGGTGTACGCACAGTGTAGGCACGGTGTAAGCACGGTGTAAGCACGATGTACGCATGGTGTACGCATGGTGTAAGCACAGTGTACTTGCGGTGTAAGCACGGTGTAATTACGGTGTACGCATGGTGTAAGCATGGTGTAAGCACGTTGTAAGCATGTTGTACGCACGGTGTACGCACGGTGTAAGCACGGTGTATGCACGGTGTACGCACAGTTTAAGCACAGTGTAAGCACAGTGTAAGCACAGTGTACGGAGAGTGTACACATGGTGTAAGCACGGGGTAAGCATGGTGTAAGCACAGTGTAAGTACGTTGTATGCACGGAGTAAGCACGGGGTAAGCATGGTGTAAGCACAGTGTAAGTACGTTGTATGCACGGTGTAAGCGCGATGTAAGCACGGTGTAAGCACGGTGTAAGCATGGTGTAAGAATGGTGTAAGCACGGTGTAAGCACGAAGTACGTGCGGTGTAAGCACGATGTAAGCACCGTGTAAGCGAAGTGTACGTATGGTGTACACACGGTGTAAGCGCGGCGTCAACGCGGTGTAAGCGCGGTGTAAGCACGGTGTAAACACAGTGTACGCATTGTGTAAGCATGGTGTAAGCACAGTGTAAGCACGGTGTACGTGCGGTGTAAGCACGGTGCTTGGTCGGTGTATGTGCGGTGTAAGAGTGGTGTAAACGCGATGTGAGCACGGTGTAAGCACGGTGTATGTATGGTGTAAGTATGGTGTAAGCACGGTGTAAGCACGGTGTACACGGGGCGTAAGTGCGGTGCAAATACGATGTACGCAAGGTGTAAGCACGGTGTACGTGTGGTGTAAGTGTGATGTAAGCACGGTGTAAGTGCGATGTAAGCACGGTGTAAGTGCGATGTAAGCACGGTGTACGCACGGTGTAAGCACGGTGTGCGCACGGTGTAAGTGCGATGTAAGCACGGTGCATGCACGGTGTAAGCATGGTGTACGCAGGGTGTAAGCACGGTGTACACAGGGTGTAAGAACAGTATAAGCATGGTGTAAGCACGCTGTATGCAGGGTGTAAGAATGGTGTAAGCACGGTGTAAGCACGGTGTAAGCTCGGTGTAAGCGTGGTGTATGCACGGTGTATGCACAATGTGTAAGCACGGTGTAAGCACGGTGTAAGCTCGGTGTAAGCGTGGTGTATGCACGGTGTATGCACAGTGTACGTGTGGTGTAAGCACGGTGTAAGTGCGGTGTATGCATGGTGTAAGCGCGGTGTAAGCGCGGTGTAAGCACGGTGTAAGCGCGGTGTAAGCGCGGTGTAAGCACGGTGTAAGCACGGTGTAAGCACGGTGTACGCACGGTGTAAGCACGGTGTACGGACGGTGTAAGCACAGTGTAAGCACGGTGTATGGATGGTGTAAGCGTGGTGTACGGACAGTGTAAGCACGGTGTAAGCACGGTGTACGCGGGGTGTAAGTGCGGTGCAAATACGATGTACGCAAGGTGTAAGCACGGTGTACGTGTGGTGTAAGTGTGATGTAAGCACGGTGTAAGTGCGATGTAAGCACGGTGTAAGTGCGATGTAAGCACGGTGTATGCACGGTGTGCGCACGGTGTAAGTGCGATGTAAGCACAGTGAAAGTGAGATGTAAGCACGGTGCATGCACGGTGTAAGCACGGTGTACGCAGGGTGTAAGCACGGTGTACGCAGGGTAAAAGAACAGTGTAAGCATGGTGTAAGCACGCTGTATGCAGGGTGTAAGAATGGTGTAAGCACGGTGTAAGCTCGGTGTAAGCGTGGTGTATGCACGGTGTATGCACGGTGTATGCACGGTGTATGCACAATGTGTAAGCATGGTGTATGCACGGTGTAAGCACAGCGTACGTGTGGTGTAAGCACGGTGTAAGTGCGGTGTATGCATGGTGTAAACACGGTGTAAGCGCGGTGTAAGCGCGGTGTAAGCACGGTGTAAGCGCGGTGTAAGCGCGGTGTAAGCGCTGTGTACGCACGGTGTAAGCACGGTGTAAGCACGGTGTACGCACGGTGTACGCACGGTGTACGCATGGTGTAAGCATGGTGTAAGCACAGTGTAAGCACGGTGTATGGATGGTGTAAGTGTGGTGTACGGACGGTGTAAGCGCGGTGTAAGCACTGTGTACGCGGGGTGTAAGCACCGTGTACACAGAGTGTAAGCATGGTGTAAGCACGGTGTACGCACGTTGAAAGCACAGTGTAAGCACGGTGTACGCATCGTGTAAGCACGGTGTAAGCGCGGTGTACGCACGGTGTACGCACGGTGTACGTGCCAAGTAAGTGCGATGTAAGCACGGTGTAAGCACGGTGTAAGCTCGGTGTAAGCATGGTGTAAGCATGGTGTACGCATGGTGTAAGCTCGGTGTAAGCACGGTGTAAGTGCGGTGTACGCACGGTGTACGCACGGTGTAGGCGGCGTGCAAGCGCGGTGTAAGCATGGTGTAAGCACGGATTAAGCGCGGTATACGCGCCGTGTAAGTGCGGCGTAAGCTCAGTGTAAGCACGGTGTACGCACGGTGTACGCGCGGTGTAAACACGGTGTAAGCACAGTGTAATTGCGATGTAAGCGCGGTGTAAGCGCGGTGTAAGCACGGTGTACGCACGGTGTAAGCACGGTGTAAGCACGGTGTAAGCACGGTGTAAGCATGGTGTAAGCACAGTGTACACTCTGTGTAAGCACGGTGTAAGCACGGTGTACGCACGGTGTAAGCGCGCTGTATGCATGGTGTAAGCACGGTGTACACTCGGTGTACGCTCGGTGTAAGCACAGTGTATGCATGGTGCAAGCACGGTGCAAGCACGGTGTAAGCACGGTGTAAGCGCAGTGTAAGCGCGCTGTAAGGACGGTGTAAGTGTGGTGTAAGCACGGTGTACGCACGGTGTATGCACGGTGTAAGCACGGTGTTTGCACGGCGTAAGCACGGTGTAAGCACGGCATAAGCACAGTGTAAGCACGGTGTAAGCGCGTTGTACGCACGGTGTACACGGGGTGTAAGCACGGTGTAAACACGGTGTACGCAAGGTGTAAGCACGGTGTACGTGAGGTGTAAGTGCGAAGTAAGCACGGTGTAAGTGTGATGTAAGCACGGTGTACGCACGGTGTAAGCACAGTGTATGCACGGTTTATGCGCGGTGAAAGTGCGATGTAAGCACGGTGAAAGCTCGGTGTAAGCATGGTTTAAGCATGGTGTACGCATGGTGTAAGCACAGTGTAAGCACCGTGTAAGCGCGGTGTAAGCATGGTGTAAACACGGTGTAAGCACGGTGTATGCACGGCGTAAGCACGGTGTAAGCACAGTGTAAGCACAGCATAAGCATGGTGCATGCACGGTGTAAGCACGGTGTAAGCGCGATGTACGCACGGTGTAAGCACCGAGTAAGCACGGTGTACGCATGGCGTAAGCGCGGTGTACGCATGGTGTAAGCACGGTTTACACACGGTGTAAGCACGGTGTAAGTATGGTGTAAGCACGGTGTAACCATGGTGTACGCATGGAGTAAGCACGGTGTAAGCGCAGTGTAAGCGCAGTGTAAGCGCAGTGTAAGTGCGGTGTAAGCGCGGTGTAAGCACGGTGTTAGCGCGGTGTAAGCGAGCTGTATGCACGGTGTACGCACGGTGTACGCACGGTGTAGGCATGGTGTAATCACGGTGTAAGCACAGTGTAAGCATGGTGTACGCACAATGTACGCACGGTGTACGCACAGTGTAAGCACAGTGTACGCGCCGTGTAAGCACGGTGTAAGCACGTTGTACGCATAGTGTAAGCACTGTGTAAGCACGGTGTACGCGCGGTATAAGCACCGTGTAAGTGCAGCGTACGTATGGTGTACGCACGGTGTACACACGGTGTACGCACGGTGTAAGCACGGAGTAAGCACGGAGTAAGCACGGTGTACGCACGGTGTAAGCACGGAGTCCGCACGGCGTAAGCGCGGTGTAAGCACGGAGTAAGCATGGTGTACGCACGGTGTAAGCACGGTGTAAGCACGGAGTAAGCACGGTGTACGCACGGCGTAAGCGCGGTGTAAGCACGGTGTACGCACGGTGTAAGCACGGTTTACGCACGGTGTAAGCACGGTGCAACCACAGTGTGCGCATGGAGTAAGCGCGGTGTAAGCGCGGTGTACGCACGGTGTACGCACGGTGTAAGCACGGTGTAAGCGCGCTATAAGCACGGTGTACGCACGGTGTAGGCACGGTGTAAGCACGGTGTAAGCACGGTGTACGCACGGTGTACGCACGGTGTACGCACGCTGTACGCATGGTGTAAGTACAGTGTACGCAGGGTGTAAGCTTGGTGTAAGCGTGGTGTAAGCATGGTGTAAGCTCGGTGTAAGCACGGTGTAAGCATGGTGTAAGTGCGGTGTAAGAGCGGTGTACAGATGGTGTAAGCGCGGTGTAAGCATGGTGTACGGTCGGTGTAAGCGCGGTGTTAGCATGGTGTACGCATGGTGTACGCATGGTGTACGCACAGTGTAAGCATGGTGTACGGACGGTGTAAGCACGGTGTAAGCACAGTGTACGCACGGTGTACGCACGGTGTAAGCGCGGGGTATGGATGGTGTAAGCTCGGTGTGCGCACGGTGTGCGCACGGTGTAAGCAAGGTGTAAGCACAGTGTAAGCGCAGTGTAAGCGCGGTGTATGGACGGTGTAAGTGCGGTGTAAGCAAGGTGTAAGCCCGGTGTACGCACGGTGTAAGCACGGTGTACGCACGGTGTACGCACGGTGTAAGCACGGTGTACACACGGTCTAAGCACGGTGTACACACGGTGTACGCACGGTTTAAGCACGGTGTAAGCACAGTGTGAGCACAGTGTATGCACAGTGTAAGCGTGGTGTAAGAGCGGTGTAAGAGCGGTGTACGGACAGTGTACACATGGTGTAAGCACAGGGTAAGCACGGTGTAAGCACGGTGTAAGTACGGTGTATGCACGGTGTAAGCGCGGTGTAAGCACGATGTAAGCACGATGTAAGCACGATGTAAGCACGGTGTAAGCACGGTGTAAGCATGATGTAAGCACTGTGTAAGCATGGTGTAAGCGCGGTGTACGTTCGGTGTAAGCGCAGTGTAAGCACCGTGTAAGTGAAGTGTACGTATGGTGTATGCATGGTGTAAGCGCGGTGTCAATGCGGTGTAAGCACGGTGTAAGCAGAGTGTAACCGCGGTGTAAGCGCGGTGTAAGTGCGGTGTAAGCACGTTGTACGCACGGTGTAAACACGGTGTAAGCACAGTGTATGCACGGTGTAAGCATGGTGTAAACACAGTGTACGCATTGTGTAAGCACGGTGTAAGCACAGTGTAAGCACGGTATACACGCGGTGTAAGCATGGTGTACGAGCGTTGTAAGCATGGTGTAAACGCGGTGTAAGCACGGTGTAAGCACGGTGTATGCACGGTGTATGCACGGTGTAAGCAGGGAGTAAGCATGGTGTACACATGGTGTACGCACGGTGTAAGCATGGTGCAAGCGCGGTGTAAGCACAGTGTAAGCGCAATGTAAGCACGGTGTAAGCGCGGTGTACGGACGGTGCATGCATGGTGTAAGCACGGTGTACGCACAGTGTACGCATGATGTAAGCACGGTGTAAGTGCGGTGTACGCACAGTGTACGCATGATGTAAGCACGGTGTAAGTGCGGTGTATGCACGGTGTAAGCACAGTGTAAGCACAGTATATGCTCTGTGTAAGCACGGTGTACGCTCAGTGTAAGCACGGTGTAAGCACGATGTCAGCATGGTGTACGTGGGGTGTAAGCACGGTGTAAGCACGGTTTACGCACGGTGTAAGTGCGACGTAAGCATGGTGTAAGTGCGATGTAAGCACGGTGCCTGCACGGTGTAAGCACGGTGTACGCGGGGTGTAAGCACGGTGTACGCAGGGTGTAAGAACAGTGTAAGCATGGTGTAAGCACGCTGTATGCAGGGTGTAAGAATGGTGTAAGCATGGTGTAAGCACGGAGTAAGCTCAGTGTAAGTGTGGTGTTTGCACGGTGTATGCAGAATGTGTAAGCACGGTGTATGCACATTGTACATGTGGTGTAAGCACGGTGTAAGCGCAGTGTATGCACGGTGTGAACATGGTGTAAGCACGGTGTAAGCGCGGTGTAAGCACGGTGTAAGCACGGTGTAAGCACGGTGTACGCACGGTGTACGCACGGTGTAAGCACGGTGTACGGACGGTGTAAGCACAGTGTAAGCACGGTGTATGGATGGTGTAAGCGTGGTGTACGGACGGTGTAAGCGCGGTGTAAGCACGGTGTACGCGGGGTGTAAGTGCGGTGCAAATACGATGTATGCAAGGTGTAAGCACGGTGTACGTGTGGTGTAAGTGTGATGTAAGCACGGTGTAAGTGCGATGTAAGCACGGTGTAAGTGCGATGTAAGCACGGTGTACGCACGGTGTGCGCACGGTGTAAGTGCGATGTAAGCACAGTGAAAGTGAGATGTAAGCACGGTGCATGCACGGTGTAAGCACGGTGTACGCAGGGTGTAAGCACGGTGTACGCAGGGTAAAAGAACAGTGTAAGCATGGTGTAAGCACGCTGTATGCAGGGTGTAAGAATGGTGTAAGCACGGTGTAAGCTCGGTGTAAGCGTGGTGTATGCACGGTGTATGCACGGTGTATGCACAATGTGTAAGCATGGTGTATGCACGGATTAAGCACAGCGTACGTGTGGTGTAAGCACGGTGTAAGTGCGGTGTATGCATGGTGTAAACACGGTGTAAGCGTGGTGTAAGCGCGGTGTAAGCACGGTGTAAGCGCGGTGTAAGCGCGGTGTAAGCGCGGTGTACGCACGGTGTAAGCACGGTGTAAGCACGGTGTACGCACGGTGTACGCACGGTGTACGCATGGTGTAAGCATGGTGTAAGCACAGTGTAAGCACGGTGTATGGATGGTGTAAGTGTGGTGTACGGACGGTGTAAGCGCGGTGTAAGCACTGTGTATGCGGGGTGTAAGCACCGTGTACACAGAGTGTAAGCATGGTGTAAGCACGGTGTACACACGTTGAAAGCACAGTGTAAGCACGGTGTACGCATCGTGTAAGCACGGTGTAAGCGCGGTGTACGCACGGTGTACGAACGGTGTACGCACGGTGTACGTGCCAAGTAAGTGCGATGTAAGCACGGTGTAAGCACGGTGTAAGCTCGGTGTAAGCATGGTGTAAGCATGGTGTACGCATGGTGTAAGCTCGGTGTAAGCACGGTGTAAGTGCAGTGTACGCACGGTGTACGCACGGTGTAGGCGGCGTGCAAGCGCGGTGTAAGCATGGTGTAAGCACGGATTAAGCGCGGTATACGCGCCGTGTAAGTGCGGCGTAAGCTCAGTGTAAGCACGGTGTACGCACGGTGTACGCGCGGTGTAAACACGGTGTAAGCACAGTGTAATTGCGATGTAAGCGCGGTGTAAGCGCGGTGTACGCACAATGTACGCACGGTGTACGCACAGTGTAAGCACAGTGTACGCGCCGTGTAAGCACGGTGTACGCACAATGTAAGCACAGTGTACGTGCGGTGTAAGCACGGTGTAAGCACGTTGTACGCATAGTGTAAGCACTGTGTAAGCACGGTGTACGCGCGGTATAAGCACCGTGTAAGTGCAGCGTACGTACGGTGTACGCATGGTGTACGCACGGTGTTCGCATGGTGTAAGCGCGGTGTAAGCGCGGTGTAAGCATGGTGTAACCGCGGTGTAAGTGCGGTGTAAGTGCGGTGTAAGCACGTTGTACGCATGGTGTCAGCACGGTGTAAGCACAGTGTACGCATGGTGTAACCATGGTGTAAGCAAGGAGTAAGCATGGTGTGCGCACGGTTACAGCACAGTGTAAGTATGATGTACGCACGGTGTACGCACGGTGTAAGCACAGAGTAAGCACGGTGTATGCATGGCGTAAGCACGGTGTAAGCACGGTGTAAGCACGGTGTAAGCACGGTGTATGCACGGTGTAAGCTCGGTTTACGCACGATGTAAGCGCGGTGTAAGCACGGTGTAAGCACGGTGTAAGCACGGTGTATGCACGGTGTAAGCACGGTGTAAGCACGGTGTAGAGATGGTGTAAGCGCGGTGGAAGCACGGTGTACGCACGGTGTACGCACAGTGTAAGCACGGTGTAAGCACGGTGTAAGCACGGTGTAATCGCGATGTAAGCGCGGTGGAAGCACGGTGTACGCACGGTGTACGCACAGTGTAAGGACGGTGTAAGCACGGTGTAAGCACGGTGTATGCATGGCGTAAGCACGGTGTAAGCGCGGTGTACGCACGGTGTAAGCACGGTTTACGCACAATGTAAGCGCGGTGTATGCACGGTGTAAGCACGGTGTAAGCACGGTGTAGAGATGGTGTAAGCGCGGTGGAAGCACGGTGTACGCACGGTGTACGCACAGTTGAAGGACGGTGTAAGCACGGTGTAAGCACGGTGTAATCGCGATGTAAGCGCGGTGTAACCACGGTGTAAGCGTGGTGTATGCACGGTGTAAGCACGTTGTCGGGATGGTGTAAGCGCGGCGTAAGCACAGTGTACGCACAGTGCAAGCACGGTGTAAGGACGGTGTAAGCGCAGTGTAAGCACGGCATAAGCATGGTGTAAGCACAGTGTAAGCACGGTGTAAGCGCGGTGTACGCACGGTGTACACGGGGTGTAAGCACCGTGTAAACACGGTGTACGCAAGGTGTAAGCACGGTGTACGTGAGGTGTAAGTGCGAAGTAAGCACGGTGTACGCACGGTGTAAGCACAGTGTAAGCACAGTGTATGCACGGTTTATGCGCGGTGAAAGTGCGATGTAAGCACGGTGAAAGCTCGGTGTAAGCAAGGTTTAAGCACAGTGTACGCATGGTGTAAGCACAGTGTAAGCACCGTGTAAGCGCGGTGTAAGCACGGTGTAAACACGGTGTAAGCACGGTGTATGCACGGCGTAAGCACGGTGTAAGCACGGTGTAAGCACAGCATAAGCATGGTGCATTCACGGTGTAAGCACGGTGTAAGCGCGATGTACGCACGGTGTAAGCACCAAGTAAGCACGGTGTACGCATGGCGTAAGCGCGGTGTACGCATGGTGTAAGCACGGTTTACACACGGTGTAAGCACGGTGTAAGTATGGTGTAAGCACGGTGTAACCATGGTGTACGCATGGAGTAAGCACGGTGTAAGCGCAGTGTAAGCGCAGTGTAAGCGCGGTGTAAGCGCGGTGTAAGCACGGTGTTAGCGCGGTGTAAGCGAGCTGTAAGCACGGTGTACGCACGGTGTAGGCACGGTGTAATCACGGTGTACGCACGGTGTAAGCACAGTGTAAGCATGGTGTACGCACAATGTACGCACAATGTACGCACGGTGTACGCACAGTGTAAGCACAGTGTACGCGCCGTGTAAGCACGGTGTATGCACAGTGTAAGCACAGTACGTACGGTGTACGCATGGTGTACGCACGGTGTTCGCATGGTGTAAGCGCGGTGTCAATGCGGTGTAAGCGCGGTGTAAACATGGTGTAACCGCGGTGTAAGTGCGGTGTAAGTGCGGTGTAAGCACGTTGTACGCATGGTGTCAGCACAGTGTAAGCACAGTGTACGCATGGTGTAACCATGGTATAAGCAAGGAGTAAGCATGGTGTGCGCACGGTTACAGCACAGTGTAAGTACGATGTACGCACGGTGTAAGCACAGAGTAAGCACGGTGTATGCATGGCGTAAGCACGGTGTAAGCGCGGTGTACGCACGGTGTAAGCACGGTTTACGCACGATGTAAGCGCGGTGTAAGCGCGGTGTAAGCACGGTGTAAGCGCGGTGTAAGCACGGTGTAAGCATGGTGTATGCACGGTGTAAGCACGGTGTATGCACGGTGTAAGCACGGTGTAGGGATGGTGCAAGCGCGGTGGAAGCACGGTGTACGCACGGTGTACGCACAGTGTAAGCACGGTTTAACCACGGTGTAAGCGCTGTGTAAGCGTGGTGTACGGACAATGTAAGCGTGGTGTAAGCACTGTGTAAGCACGGGGTAAGCATGGTGTACGCATGGCGTAAGCATGGTGTAAGCACGGCTTAAGCATGGTATAAGCTTGGTGTAAGCACGGTGTAAGCACGGTGTAAGCGCGGTGTACGCTCGGTGTAAGCACGGTGTAAGGAAGGAGTAAGCACGGTGTACGCACGGCCTACCCACGGTGTACGCACAGTGTAAGCGCATTGTATGCACAGTGTAAGCATGGTGTAAGCACGGTGTACGCGCGGTGTACGCACGGTGTAAGCACGGTGTAAGCGCATTGTATGCACGGTGTAAGCATGGTGTAAGCACGGTGTACACTCTGTGTAAGCACGGTGTATGCACGGTGTAAGCACGGTGTAAGCGCGGTGTACGCACAGTGTAAGCACGGTGTACGCACGGTGTACGCTCGGTGTAAGCACGGTGTAAGCAAGGAGTAAGCACGGTGTACCCACGGTGTACGCATGGTGTACGCATGGTTACAACACGGTGTAAGCACGGTGTACGCATAGTGTACGTACGGTGTACGCACGGTGTACGCACGGTGTAAGCACGGAGTAAGCACGGAGTAAGCACGGTGTACGCACGGTGTAAGCACGGAGTCCGCACGGCGTAAGCGCGGTGTAAGCACGGAGTAAGCGCGGTGTAAGCACGGTGTAAGCACGGTGTACGCACGGTGTAAGCACGGTGTAAGCACGGAGTAAGCACGGTGTACGCACGGCGTAAGCGCGGTGTAAGCACGGTGTACGCACGGTGTAAGCACGGTTTACGCACGGTGTAAGCACGGTGCAACCACAGTGTGCGCATGGAGTAAGCGCGGTGTAAGCGCGGTGTACGCACGGTGTACGCACGGTGTAAGCATGGTGTAAGCGCGCTATAAGCACGGTGTACGCACGGTGTAGGCACGGTGTAAGCACGGTGTAAGCACGGTGTAAGCACGGTGTAAGCACGGTGTACACATGATATACGCATGGTGCATGCATGGTGTAAGCACAGTGTACGTGCGGTGTAAGCACGGTGTACGCACGGTGTAAGCACGGTGTACGTGCGGTGTAAGCATGGTGTAAGCACGTTGTACACATGTTGTACGCACAGTGTAAGCACGGTGTAAGCGTGGTGTAAGCTCGGTGTAAGTGTGGTGTATGCACGGTGTATGCACAATTAATGTGTAAGCACGGTGTACGCACGGTGTAAGCACAGTGTACGTGTGGTGTAAGCAAGGTGTAAGCGCGGTGTATGCACGGTGTACACACGGTGTAAGCATGGTGTAAGCGCGGTGGAAGCACGGAGTAAGCATGGTGTAAGCGCGGTGTAAGCACGGTGTAAGCACGGTGTACGTGCGGTGTAAGCGCAGTGTAAGCACTGTGTAAGTGAAGTGTACGTATGGTGTATGCATGGTGTGAGCGCGGTGTAAGCGCGGTGTCAATGCGGTGTAAGCACGGTGTAAGCAGAGTGTAACCGCGGTGTAAGCGCGGTGTAAGTGCGGTGTAAGCACGTTGTACGCATGGTGTAAACACGGTGTAAGCACAGTGTATGCACGGTGTAAGCATGGTGTAAGCGTGGTGTATGCACGGTGTATGCACAATTAATGTGTAAGCATGGTGTACACACGGTGTAAGCAAGGTGTAAGCGCGGTGTATGCACGGTGTACACACGGTGTAAGCATGGTGTAAGCGCGGTGGAAGCACGGAGTAAGCATGGTGTAAGCACGGTGTACGCACGATGTAAGCACAGTGTACGGATGGTGTAAGCACGGTGTAAGCATGGTATATGGATGGTGTAAGCGTGGTGTACGGATGGTGTAAGCACGGAGTAAGCACAGTGTACGCGCGGTGTAAGCACAGTGTAAGCACGGTGTACACAGAGTGTAAGCACGGTGTAAGCACGGTGTACGCACGTTGAAAGCACAGTGTAAGCATGGTGTACGCGCCGTGTAAGCGCGGTGTACGCATGGTGTACGTGCCATGTAAGTGCAATGTAAGCACGGTGTACGTGCCGTGTAAGCGCGGTGTAAGCACGGTGTATGCATGGTGTAAGCTCGGTCTAAGCGCGGTGTAAGCGCGGTGTACGCACGGTGTAAGCACGGTGTAAGCAAGGAGTAAGCACGGTGTACGCACGGTGTACCCACGGTGTACGCACGGTGTAAACACGGTGTACGCATGGTGTACACACGGTGTAAGCACGGAGTAAGCACGATGTACGCACGGCATAAGTGCGGTGTACGCACGGTGTACGCACGGTGTAGGCAGCGTGCAAGCGCGGTGTAAGCATGGTGTAAGCACGGATTAAGCGCGGTATACGCGCCGTGTAAGTGCAGCGTAAGCTCAGTGTAAGCACGGTGTACGCACGGTGTACGCGCGGTGTAAACACGGTGTAAGCACAGTGTAATTGCGATGTAAGCGCGGTGTAAGCGCGGTGTAAGCACGGTGTAAGCACGGTGTAAGCACGGTGTAAGCATGGTGTAAGCACAGTGTACACTCTGTGTAAGCACGGTGTAAGCACGGTGTACGCACGGTGTAAGCGCGCTGTATGCATGGTGTAAGCACGGTGTACGCTCGGTGTACGCTCGGTGTAAGCACAGTGTATGCATGGTGCAAGCACGGTGTACGCGCGGTGTAAGGACGGTGTACGCATGGTGTAAGCACGGTGTGTACGGGGTGCAAGCGCGGTGTAAACACGATGTACACAAGGTGTAAGCACGGTGTACGTGCGGTGTAGGTGTAAGCACGGTGTACGTGCAGTGTAAGTGTGATGTAAGCATGGTGTAAGTGCGATGTAAGCACGGTGTACGCACGGTGTACGCACGGTGTACGCTTGGTGTAAGCACAGTGTAAGCACAGTGTAAGCATGGTGCAAGCATGATATACGCGGGGTGAAAGCACGGTGTAAGCACGGTGTACGCGCGGTGTAAACACGGTGTACGCAAGGTGTAAACGCGGTGTAAGCACAGTGTAAGCGCAATGTAAGCATGGTGTAAGCGCGGTGTACGGACGGTGTATGCATGGTGTAAGCACGGTGTACGCACAGTGTACGCATGATGTAAGCACGGTGTAAGTGCGGTGTACGCACAGTGTACGCATGATGTAAGCACGGTGTAAGTGCGGTGTATGCACGGTGTAAGCACAGTGTAAGCACAGTATATGCTCTGTGTAAGCACGGTGTACGCTCAGTGTAAGCACGGTGTAAGCACGATGTCAGCATGGTGTATGTGGGGTGTAAGCACGGTGTAAGCACGGTTTACGCACGGTGTAAGTGCGACGTAAGCATGGTGTAAGTGCGATGTAAGCACGGTGCCTGCACGGTGTAAGCACGGTGTACGCGGGGTGTAAGCACGGTGTACGCAGGGTGTAAGAACAGTGTAAGCATGGTGTAAGCACGCTGTATGCAGGGTGTAAGAATGGTGTAAGCATGGTGTAAGCACGGTGTAAGCTCAGTGTAAGTGTGGTGTTTGCACGGTGTATGCACAATGTGTAAGCACGGTGTATGCACATTGTACGTGTGGTGTAAGCACGGTGTAAGCGCAGTGTATGCACGGTGTGAACATGGTGTAAGCACGGTGTAAGCACGGTGTAAGCGCGGTGTAAGCGCGGTGTAAGCGCGGTGTAAGCACGGTGTACGGACGGTGTAAGCATGGTTTAAGCACGGTGTATGGATGGTGTAAGTGTGGTGTACGGATGGTGTAAGCGTGGTGTAAGCACGGTGTACACGTGGTGTAAGCACGGGGTAAGCACGGTGTACACAGAGTGTAAGCACGGTGTAAGCATGGTGTTCGCATGTTGAAAGCACAGTGTAAGCACGGTGTACGCGCCGTGTAAGCACGGTGTAAGCGCAGTGTAAGCTCGGTGTAAGCTCGGTGTAAGCGCGGTGTATGCATGGTGTAGGCGGCATGCAAGCTCGGTGTAAGAACGGTGTAAGCACGGATTAAGCATGGTATACGTGCCGTGAAAGTGTGGCGTAAGCTCAGTGTAAGCACGGTGTACGCGCGGTGTAAGCACGGTGTACGCACGGTGTAAGCACGGTGTAAGCACGGTGTAAGCGCGTTGTATGCACGGTGTAAGCATGGTGTAAGCACGGTGTACGCGCGGTGTAAGCACGGTGTACGCACGGTGTAAGGACGGTGTAAGCACGGTGTAATCGCGATGTAAGCGCGGTGTAAGCGTGGTGTATGCATGGTGTAAGCACGTTGTAGGGATGGTGTAAGCGCGGCGTAAGCACAGTGTACGCACAGTGCAAGCACGGTGCAAGCACGGTGTAAGCACGGTGTAAGCGCAGAGTAAGCGCGCTGTAAGGACGGTGTAAGTGTGGTGTAAGCACGGTGTACGCACGGTGTATGCACGGTGTAAGCACGGTGTTTGCACGGTGTAAGCACGGCATAAGCACAGTGTAAGCACGGTGTAAGCGCGTTGTACGCACAGTGTACACGGGGTGTAAGCACGGTGTAAACACGGTGTACGCAAAGTGTAAGCACGGTGTACGTGAGGTGTAAGTGCGAAGTAAGCACGGTGTAAGTGTGATGTAAGCACGGTGTACGCACGGTGTAAGCACAGTGTATGCACGGTTTATGCGCGGTGAAAGTGCGATGTAAGCACGGTGAAAGCTCGGTGTAAGCATGGTTTAAGCATGGTGTACGCATGGTGTAAGCACAGTGTAAGCACCGTGTAAGCGCGGTGTAAGCATGGTGTAAACACGGTGTAAGCACGGTGTATGCACGGCGTAAGCACGGTGTAAGCACAGCATAAGCATGGTGCATGCACGGTGTAAGCACGGTGTAAGCGCGATGTACGCACGGTGTAAGCACCGAGTAAGCACGGTGTACGCATGGCGTAAGCGCGGTGTAAGTATGGTGTAAGCACGGTGTAACCATGGTGTACGCATGGAGTAAGCACGGTGTAAGCGCAGTGTAAGCGCAGTGTAAGCGCAGTGTAAGTGCGGTGTAAGCGCGGTGTAAGCACGGTGTTAGCGCGGTGTAAGCGAGCTGTAAGCACGGTGTACGCACGGTGTAGGCATGGTGTAATCACGGTGTACGCACGGTGTAAGCACAGTGTAAGCATGGTGTACGCACAATGTACGCACGGTGTACGCACAGTGTAAGCACAGTGTACGCGCCGTGTAAGCACGGTGTACGCACAATGTAAGCACAGTGTACGTGCGGTGTAAGCACGGTGTAAGCACGTTGTACGCATAGTGTAAGCACTGTGTAAGCACGGTGTACGCGCGGTATAAGCACCGTGTAAGTGCAGCGTACGTACGGTGTACGCATGGTGTACGCACGGTGTTCGCATGGTGTAAGCGCGGTGTCAATGCGGTGTAAGCGCGGTGTAAGCATGGTGTAACCGCGGTGTAAGTGCGGTGTAAGTGCGGTGTAAGCACGTTGTACGCATGGTGTCAGCACGGTGTAAGCACAGTGTACGCATGGTGTAACCATGGTGTAAGCAAGGAGTAAGCATGGTGTGCGCACGGTTACAGCACAGTGTAAGTATGATGTACGCACGGTGTACACACGGTGTAAGCACAGAGTAAGCACGGTGTATGCATGGCGTAAGCACGGTGTAAGCACGGTGTAAGCGCGGTGTACGCACGGTGTAAGCACGGTTTACGCACGATGTAAGCATGGCATAAGCACGGTGTAAGCGCGGTGTACGCACGGTGTAAGCACAGTTTACGCACGATGTAAGCACGGTGTAAGCGCGGTGTAAGCATGGTGTAAGCACGGTGTATGCACGGTGTAAGCACGGTGTAAGCACGGTGTAAGGACGGTGTAAGCATGGTGTATGCACGGTGTAAGCACGGTGTAAGCATGGTGTAAGCACGGTGTATGCACGGTGTAAGCACGGTGTAAGCACGGTGTAGAGATGGTGTAAGCGCGGTGGAAGCACGGTGTACGCACGGTGTACGCACAGTGTAAGGACGGTGTAAGCACGGTGTAAGCACGGTGTAATCGCGATGTAAGCGCGGTGTAACCACGGTGTAAGCACGGTGTAAGCGTGGTGTATGCACGGTGTAAGCACGTTGTAGGGATGGTGTAAGCGCGGCGTAAGCACAGTGTACGCACAGTGCAAGCACGGTGTAAGGACGGTGTAAGCACGGTGTTTGCACGGCGTAAGCATGGTGTAAGCACAGTGTACGCACGGTGTATGCACGGTGTAAGCACGGTGTTTGCACGGCGTAAGCATGGTGTAAGCACAGTGTAAGCACGGTGTAAGCGCGGTGTACGTACGGTGTACACGGGGTGTAAGCACGGTGTAAACACGGTGTACGCAAGGTGTAAGCACGGTGTACGTGAGGTGTAAGTGCGAAGTAAGCACGGTGTAAGTGCGATGTAAGCACGGTGTACGCACGGTGTAAGCACAGTGTAAGCACAGTGTAAGCACAGTGTAAGCACAGTGTATGCATGGTTTATGCGCGGTGAAAGTGCGATGTAAGCACGGTGAAAGCTCGGTGTAAGCGCGGTGTAACCACGGTGTAAGCACGGTGTATGCACGGCGTAAGCACGGTGTAAGCACGGTGTAAGCACAGCATAAGCATGGTGCATGCACGGTGTAAGCACGGTGTAAGCGCGATGTAAGCATGGTTTAAGCACAGTGTAAGCACCGTGTAAGCGCGGTGTAAGCACGGTGTAAACACGGTGTAAGCACGGTGTATGCACGGCGTAAGCACGGTGTAAGCACGGTGTAAGCACAGCATAAGCATGGTGCATGCACGGTGTAAGCACGGTGTAAGCGCGATGTACGCACGGTGTAAGCACCAAGTAAGCACGGTGTACGCATGGCGTAAGCGCGGTGTACGCATGGTGTAAGCACGGTTTACACACGGTGTAAGCACGGTGTAAGTATGGTGTAAGCACGGTGTAACCATGGTGTACGCATGGAGTAAGCACGGTGTAAGCGCAGTGTAAGCGCAGTGTAAGCGCAGTGTAAGCGCGGTGTAAGCGCGGTGTAAGCACAGTGTTAGCGCGGTGTAAGCGAGCTGTAAGCACGGTGTACGCACGGTGTAGGCATGGTGTAATCACGGTGTACGCACGGTGTAAGCACAGTGTAAGCATGGTGTACGCACAATGTACGCACAATGTACGCACGGTGTACGCACAGTGTAAGCACAGTGTACGCGCCGTGTAAGCACGGTGTACGCACAGTGTAAGCACAGTACGTACGGTGTACGCATGGTGTACGCACGGTGTTCGCATGGTGTAAGCGCGGTGTCAATGCGGTGTAAGCGCGGTGTAAACATGGTGTAACCACGGTGTAAGTGCGGTGTAAGTGCGGTGTAAGCACGTTGTACGCATGGTGTCAGCACAGTGTAAGCACAGTGTACGCATGGTGTAACCATGGTGTAAGCAAGGAGTAAGCATGGTGTGCGCACGGTTACAGCACAGTGTAAGTACGATGTACGCACGGTGTACGCACGGTGTAAGCACAGAGTAAGCACGGTGTATGCATGGCGTAAGCACGGTGTAAGCGCGGTGTACGCACGGTGTAAGCACGGTTTACGCACGATGTAAGCACGGTGTAAGCGCGGTGTAAGCACGGTGTAAGCACGGTGTAAGCACGGTGTAAGCATGGTGTATGCACGGTGTAAGCACGGTGTATGCACGGTGTAAGCACGGTGTAGGGATGGTGTAAGCGCGGTGTAAGCGCGGTGTAAACATGGTGTAACCGCGGTGTAAGTGCGGTGTAAGCACGTTGTACGCATGGTGTCAGCACAGTGTAAGCACAGTGTACGCATGGTGTAACCATGGTGTAAGCAAGGAGTAAGCATGGTGTGCGCACGGTTACAGCACAGTGTAAGTACGATGTACGCACGGTGTACGCACGGTGTAAGCACAGAGTAAGCACGGTGTATGCATGGCGTAAGCACGGTGTAAGCGCGGTGTACGCACGGTGTAAGCACGGTTTACGCACGATGTAAGCACGGTGTAAGCGCGGTGTAAGCACGGTGTAAGCACGGTGTAAGCACGGTGTAAGCATGGTGTATGCACGGTGTAAGCACGGTGTATGCACGGTGTAAGCACGGTGTAGGGATGGTGTAAGCGCGGTGGAAGCACGGTGTACGCACGGTGTACGCACAGTGTAAGCACGGTTTAACCACGGTGTAAGCGCTGTGTAAGCGTGGTGTACGGACAATGTAAGCGTGGTGTAAGCACGGTGTAAGCACGGGGTAAGCATGGTGTACGCATGGCGTAAGCATGGTGTAAGCACGGCTTAAGCATGGTATAAGCTTGGTGTAAGCACGGTGTAAGCACGGTGTAAGCACGGTGTAAGCGCGGTGTACGCTCGGTGTAAGCACGGTGTAAGGAAGGAGTAAGCACGGTGTACGCACGGCCTACCCACGGTGTACGCACAGTGTAAGCGCATTGTATGCACAGTGTAAGCATGGTGTAAGCACGGTGTACGCGCGGTGTACGCACGGTGTAAGCACGGTGTAAGCGCATTGTATGCACGGTGTAAGCATGGTGTAAGCACGGTGTACACTCTGTGTAAGCACGGTGTATGCACGGTGTAAGCACGGTGTAAGCGCGGTGTACGCACAGTGTAAGCACGGTGTACGCACGGTGTACGCTCGGTGTAAGCACGGTGTAAGCAAGGAGTAAGCACGGTGTACCCATGGTGTACGCATGGTGTACGCATGGTTACAACACGGTGTAAGCACGGTGTACGCATAGTGTACGTACGGTGTACGCACGGTGTACGCACGGTGTAAGCACGGAGTAAGCACGGAGTAAGCACGGTGTACGCACGGTGTAAGCACGGAGTCCGCACGGCGTAAGCGCGGTGTAAGCACGGAGTAAGCATGGTGTACGCACGGTGTAAGCACGGTGTAAGCACGGAGTAAGCACGGTGTACGCACGGCATAAGCGCGATGTAAGCACGGTGTACGCACGGTGTAAGCACGGTTTACACACGGTGTAAGCACGGTGCAACCACAGTGTGCGCATGGAGTAAGCGTGGTGTAAGCGCGGTGTACGCACGGTGTACGCACGGTGTAAGCACGGTGTAAGCGCGCTATAAGCACGGTGTACGCACGGTGTAGGCACGGTGTAAGCACGGTGTAAGCACGGTGTAAGCACGGTGTACACATGATGTACGCATGGTGCATGCATGGTGTAAGCACAGTGTACGTGCGGTGTAAGCACGGTGTACGCACGGTGTAAGCACGGTGTACGTGCGGTGTAAGCATGGTGTAAGCACGTTGTACACATGTTGTACGCACAGTGTAAGCACGGTGTAAGCGTGGTGTAAGCTCGGTGTAAGTGTGGTGTATGCACGGTGTATGCACAATTAATGTGTAAGCACGGTGTACGCACGGTGTAAGCACAGTGTACGTGTGGTGTAAGCAAGGTGTAAGCGCGGTGTATGCACGGTGTACACACGGTGTAAGCATGGTGTAAGCGCGGTGGAAGCACGGAGTAAGCATGGTGTAAGCGCGGTGTAAGCGCGGTGTAAGCACGGTGTAAGCGCGGTGTAAGCATGGTGTAAGCGCGGTGTAAGCACGGTGTAAGCACTGTGTACGTGCGGTGTAAGCGCAGTGTAAGCACTGTGTAAGTGAAGTGTACGTATGGTGTATGCATGGTGTGAGCGCGGTGTAAGCGCGGTGTCAATGCGGTGTAAGCACGGTGTAAGCAGAGTGTAACCGCGGTGTAAGCGCGGTGTAAGTGCGGTGTAAGCACGTTGTACGCATGGTGTAAACACGGTGTAAGCACAGTGTATGCACGGTGTAAGCATGGTGTAAGCGTGGTGTATGCACGGTGTATGCACAATTAATGTGTAAGCATGGTGTACACACGGTGTAAGCAAGGTGTAAGCGCGGTGTATGCACGGTGTACACACGGTGTACACACGGTGTAAGCATGGTGTAAGCACGGTGTAAGCGTGGTGTATGCACGGTGTAAGCACGTTGTAGGGATGGTGTAAGCGCGGCGTAAGCACAGTGTACGCACAGTGCAAGCACGGTGTAAGGACGGTGTAAGCACGGTGTTTGCACGGCGTAAGCATGGTGTAAGCACAGTGTACGCACGGTGTATGCACGGTGTAAGCACGGTGTTTGCACGGCGTAAGCATGGTGTAAGCACAGTGTAAGCACGGTGTAAGCGCGGTGTACGTACGGTGTACACGGGGTGTAAGCACGGTGTAAACACGGTGTACGCAAGGTGTAAGCACGGTGTACGTGAGGTGTAAGTGCGAAGTAAGCACGGTGTAAGTGCGATGTAAGCACGGTGTACGCACGGTGTAAGCACAGTGTAAGCACAGTGTAAGCACAGTGTATGCACGGTTTATGCGCGGTGAAAGTGCGATGTAAGCACGGTGAAAGCTCGGTGTAAGCGCGGTGTAACCACGGTGTAAGCACGGTGTATGCACGGCGTAAGCACGGTGTAAGCACGGTGTAAGCACAGCATAAGCATGGTGCATGCACGGTGTAAGCACGGTGTAAGCGCGATGTAAGCATGATTTAAGCACAGTGTAAGCACCGTGTAAGCGCGGTGTAAGCACGGTGTAAACACGGTGTAAGCACGGTGTATGCACGGCGTAAGCACGGTGTAAGCACGGTGTAAGCACAGCATAAGCATGGTGCATGCACGGTGTAAGCACGGTGTAAGCGCGATGTACGCACGGTGTAAGCACCAAGTAAGCACGGTGTACGCATGGCGTAAGCGCGGTGTACGCATGGTGTAAGCACGGTTTACACACGGTGTAAGCACGGTGTAAGTATGGTGTAAGCACGGTGTAACCATGGTGTACGCATGGAGTAAGCACGGTGTAAGCGCAGTGTAAGCGCAGTGTAAGCGCAGTGTAAGCGCGGTGTAAGCGCGGTGTAAGCACAGTGTTAGCGCGGTGTAAGCGAGCTGTAAGCACGGTGTACGCACGGTGTAGGCATGGTGTAATCACGGTGTACGCACGGTGTAAGCACAGTGTAAGCATGGTGTACGCACAATGTACGCACAATGTACGCACGGTGTACGCACAGTGTAAGCACAGTGTACGCGCCGTGTAAGCACGGTGTACGCACAGTGTAAGCACAGTACGTACGGTGTACGCATGGTGTACGCACGGTGTTCGCATGGTGTAAGCGCGGTGTCAATGCGGTGTAAGCGCGGTGTAAACATGGTGTAACCACGGTGTAAGTGCGGTGTAAGTGCGGTGTAAGCACGTTGTACGCATGGTGTCAGCACAGTGTAAGCACAGTGTACGCATGGTGTAACCATGGTGTAAGCAAGGAGTAAGCATGGTGTGCGCACGGTTACAGCACAGTGTAAGTACGATGTACGCACGGTGTACGCACGGTGTAAGCACAGAGTAAGCACGGTGTATGCATGGCGTAAGCACGGTGTAAGCGCGGTGTACGCACGGTGTAAGCACGGTTTACGCACGATGTAAGCACGGTGTAAGCGCGGTGTAAGCACGGTGTAAGCACGGTGTAAGCACGGTGTAAGCATGGTGTATGCACGGTGTAAGCACGGTGTATGCACGGTGTAAGCACGGTGTAGGGATGGTGTAAGCGCGGTGTAAGCGCGGTGTAAACATGGTGTAACCGCGGTGTAAGTGCGGTGTAAGCACGTTGTACGCATGGTGTCAGCACAGTGTAAGCACAGTGTACGCATGGTGTAACCATGGTGTAAGCAAGGAGTAAGCATGGTGTGCGCACGGTTACAGCACAGTGTAAGTACGATGTACGCACGGTGTACGCACGGTGTAAGCACAGAGTAAGCACGGTGTATGCATGGCGTAAGCACGGTGTAAGCGCGGTGTACGCACGGTGTAAGCACGGTTTACGCACGATGTAAGCACGGTGTAAGCGCGGTGTAAGCACGGTGTAAGCACGGTGTAAGCACGGTGTAAGCATGGTGTATGCACGGTGTAAGCACGGTGTATGCACGGTGTAAGCACGGTGTAGGGATGGTGTAAGCGTGGTGGAAGCACGGTGTACGCACGGTGTACGCACAGTGTAAGCACGGTTTAACCACGGTGTAAGCGCTGTGTAAGCGTGGTGTACGGACAATGTAAGCGTGGTGTAAGCACGGTGTAAGCACGGGGTAAGCATGGTGTACGCATGGCGTAAGCATGGTGTAAGCACGGCTTAAGCATGGTATAAGCTTGGTGTAAGCACGGTGTAAGCACGGTGTAAGCACGGTGTAAGCGCGGTGTACGCTCGGTGTAAGCACGGTGTAAGGAAGGAGTAAGCACGGTGTACGCACGGCCTACCCACGGTGTACGCACAGTGTAAGCGCATTGTATGCACAGTGTAAGCATGGTGTAAGCACGGTGTACGCGCGGTGTACGCACGGTGTAAGCACGGTGTAAGCGCATTGTATGCACGGTGTAAGCATGGTGTAAGCACGGTGTACACTCTGTGTAAGCACGGTGTATGCACGGTGTAAGCACGGTGTAAGCGCGGTGTACGCACAGTGTAAGCACGGTGTACGCACGGTGTACGCTCGGTGTAAGCACGGTGTAAGCAAGGAGTAAGCACGGTGTACCCATGGTGTACGCATGGTGTACGCATGGTTACAACACGGTGTAAGCACGGTGTACGCATAGTGTACGTACGGTGTACGCACGGTGTACGCACGGTGTAAGCACGGAGTAAGCACGGAGTAAGCACGGTGTACGCACGGTGTAAGCACGGAGTCCGCACGGCGTAAGCGCGGTGTAAGCACGGAGTAAGCATGGTGTACGCACGGTGTAAGCACGGTGTAAGCACGGAGTAAGCACGGTGTACGCACGGCATAAGCGCGATGTAAGCACGGTGTACGCACGGTGTAAGCACGGTTTACACACGGTGTAAGCACGGTGCAACCACAGTGTGCGCATGGAGTAAGCGTGGTGTAAGCGCGGTGTACGCACGGTGTACGCACGGTGTAAGCACGGTGTAAGCGCGCTATAAGCACGGTGTACGCACGGTGTAGGCACGGTGTAAGCACGGTGTAAGCACGGTGTAAGCACGGTGTACACATGATGTACGCATGGTGCATGCATGGTGTAAGCACAGTGTACGTGCGGTGTAAGCACGGTGTACGCACGGTGTAAGCACGGTGTACGTGCGGTGTAAGCATGGTGTAAGCACGTTGTACACATGTTGTACGCACAGTGTAAGCATGGTGTAAGCGTGGTGTAAGCTCGGTGTAAGTGTGGTGTATGCACGGTGTATGCACAATTAATGTGTAAGCACGGTGTACGCACGGTGTAAGCACAGTGTACGTGTGGTGTAAGCAAGGTGTAAGCGCGGTGTATGCACGGTGTACACACGGTGTAAGCATGGTGTAGGCGCGGTGGAAGCACGGAGTAAGCATGGTGTAAGCGCGGTGTAAGCGCGGTGTAAGCACGGTGTAAGCGCGGTGTAAGCATGGTGTAAGCGCGGTGTAAGCACGGTGTAAGCACTGTGTACGTGCGGTGTAAGCGCAGTGTAAGCACTGTGTAAGTGAAGTGTACGTATGGTGTATGCATGGTGTGAGCGCGGTGTAAGCGCGGTGTCAATGCGGTGTAAGCACGGTGTAAGCAGAGTGTAACCGCGGTGTAAGCGCGGTGTAAGTGCGGTGTAAGCACGTTGTACGCATGGTGTAAACACGGTGTAAGCACAGTGTATGCACGGTGTAAGCATGGTGTAAGCGTGGTGTATGCACGGTGTATGCACAATTAATGTGTAAGCATGGTGTACACACGGTGTAAGCAAGGTGTAAGCGCGGTGTATGCACGGTGTACACACGGTGTACACACGGTGTAAGCATGGTGTAAGCGCGGTGGAAGCACGGAGTAAGCATGGTGTAAGCACGGTGTACGCACGATGTAAGCACAGTGTACGGATGGTGTAAGCACGGTGTAAGCATGGTATATGGATGGTGTAAGCGTGGTGTACGGATGGTGTAAGCACGGAGTAAGCACAGTGTACGCGCGGTGTAAGCACAGTGTAAGCACGGTGTACACAGAGTGTAAGCACGGTGTAAGCACGGTGTACGCACGTTGAAAGCACAGTGTAAGCATGGTGTACGCGCCGTGTAAGCGCGGTGTACGCATGGTGTACGTGCCATGTAAGTGCAATGTAAGCACGGTGTACGTGCCGTGTAAGCGCGGTGTAAGCACGGTGTATGCATGGTGTAAGCTCGGTCTAAGCGCGGTGTAAGCGCGGTGTACGCACGGTGTAAGCATGGTGTAAGCAAGGAGTAAGCACGGTGTACGCACGGTGTACCCACGGTGTACGCACGGTGTAAGCACGGTGTACGCATGGTGTACACACGGTGTAAGCACGGAGTAAGCACGATGTACGCACGGCATAAGCGCGGTGTAAGCACGGTGTATGCATGGTGTAAGCACGGTTTACTCACAGAGTAAGCACGGTGTAAGCACGGTGTAACCATGGTGTACGCATGGTGTAAGCAAGGTGTAAGCGCGGTGTAAGCGCGATGTAGGCACGGTGTACGCACGGTGTAAGCACGGTGATGTAAGAAAAAGGAGTCTTACCATCAAGTAACTTTAAAGTAAGCTTTAAGTAACTTATAAACACACTATATACAAGAGAGGTTTTTACCATGCCTCTGGTAGAAGCCTCTTACAATACTGAACAGTCCAGTATTTATACCAGTCCAACAGGAAGTGACATATGACAGGAAGTGAGGTATGTACACAGTTCATAGTTCATAGTTCACAGTTCACAGTTCACAGGAAGTGATGACATAACTTCCCGGAAGTTATTATTATTATCACGTTCTTCCCTCCTGCAGGATTAGGAGGCTGTGGTCTACCTTTTGTTCCGCAGCTGCCGAACGAGGAAGAGTCGCACCCATTTGGATTCTCGTCGTAGAGGGTCACTGGTCCGCTTACATGCAGTTGGCCATTGGTCAGAGTCTGTGTGGCCTGGATTGCCCTGTGAAGGGTCGGGGAGATCATGGCTTCGTGTACGAGCCCCAATAGGTTCAAAGTCGGACTGCCTCTGTTCAGAGGGAGGTGCAGAGCTAGTCTGTGGCGGATCAGTACTTTCATGCGCGGTACTGGGAGGGTCGCAACTTTGAGTACGGGGTTCTATCGGCACCAAGCTAGTTGGTGTCCGATCAGGATCCTGGAGAGGGGTACCCGATAGGTCCCAAGAGTTTCCTGGTGAAGTGCCATCATCCGATGTCCCACTAGGTCCTGGTGGGCAGGGAGCCAGATCCCGTAATGATACGGTAGATTCTCGGCCGTCGGAATATCGTATGTTTGCATAGGTGGGGTTGGCATCGGTTAGTTCGACCTCGTCTACGAGAGGGTCATTTTTAGACGTCCGAACGTATCTTCGGAGTAATACAGGTCCAGGAGTAGTTAGCCATGACGGGAGTAATGTCCCATGAGATGAGCGACGCTGGAATCCAAAGAACCGCTCATGAGGTGTAGTATTTGTGGCTGTAGAAAGCAGGGACCGTATAGAGTGCAATGCATCCGGAAGCACTGTTTCCCATTGCTGGTCTGGTAGGCCCCGAGATCTTAAAGCGAGACGTACGGAATTCCAGATGATACCGTTATACCTCTCTACCTGCCCATTTCCGATGGGATGGTGTGGTGTTGTTTTGCTTGTAGCAATTCCCCGTTCTGAGAGGTAGTCCTTGAGTTCCCTTGACATAAAGGATGGACCCCGATCTGAGTGAATATAAGCCGGCATGCCACAGAGAGAAAATACCTGCTCAAGGCAGCAGATCACTGTGGACGCCAGCATATTGGAGCAGGGGAAGGCAAACGGAAAACGTGAATATTCGTCGATCATGGTGAGCAAATATGTGTTCCGAGTTGAAGAGGGCACTGGGCCCTTAAAATCGATGCTAAGTCGTTGCATCGGTTGGGTTGCATGTATGAGTATACCATCTGAGGGGCGGAAGAACTGAGGTTTTAATTCCGCACAAAGCCGGCATTCTGAGCATATTTTCTTTACATCTCCAGTGGAAAAAGGGAGATTCCGTGATCGTACGAAATGTAGCATGCGCATAATGCCAGGATGACACAATCCATTGTGGACATCCATGAGAGTAGAGGATGACATAGTGAAGCAGAATGCCCGTGTGAGGGTGTCCGGGGCCACATTCTCCTTGCCAGGCCGATAGAGAATGGTATAACCAAAAGAGGCCAGTTCCATCCTCCAAAGTTGTATTTTATTATTCTTAATTTTGGTTCGTTTTCGATTATCGAGCATGAAGGCGACTGATCGTTGGTCCGTGATCAATGTAAAGTGCTGGCGAGCTAGAAAATGGTTCCACTTCCGTACTGCCTCTATGATGGCTGTGGCTTCTTTCTCAACCGGAGGATAATGTAGCTCGGCACCTTGTAAGGTCCTGGACATAAATGCTACAGGATGACCTTCCTGATTCAGAGTAGCCGAGATCGCCACCTCCGAGGCATCACATTCAACCACGAAAGGGAGATTCTCATCGATGGAGTGAAGAGCCGCTTTCTCCAACTGTTTTTTTGAGAAGGTTAAAGGCTGCAACAGCCGCTGTTCCCAGTGGAAATGATCTAGCATGCAGCAAGGGTTGGATTTTGTCCGAAAAATGAGGAATCCATTTAGCGTAGTATGCAAACAGACCAAGAGCCCGACGTAAAGAAGTCGGATTCTTAGGTGGCGGGAGCTCTTGGAGCGGGCGAAGTCTTTCTGGGTCTGGCTTAATGATACCATTGCCTACGCAGTAGCCAAGGATGTTGATGGTCGGTTGCGACTCAACAGATTTGGATTCATTCAGGGTCAAATTACGGCGATGGAGGGCATCCCGAAATTTTTGGAGGTTGGCGTCGTGTTCCTGTTGATCGTGACCTGCAATGGTAATGTTATCAAGATAGGGAAAAGTGTCCCTTAGGTTTTCCTGCTTAACCAGGCCATCCATTGCCCGTTGGAAGACAGCCACTCCATTAGTAACGCCGAATGGGAGGCGACGAAATTGGTACAGCCGTCCATTAGCCTCAAAGGCCGTGTACTGCTTATCTGAGACCTTCAAGGGTACCTGATGATAGGCACTTTTTAAATCGTAAGTTGAGAACACTTTGTATTCGGCCAGTTTATTAACCATATCATCAATGCGTGGCAATGGGTAGGCGTCCAAGTCGGTATATTGATTGATGGTTTGCGAATAATCAATGCATAGTCGCTGTTTGTGAGGTTTTAGAGGGTTCTTGACAATGACGACTTGAGCCTGCCAGGGCGACGAACATGGTTCGATGATATCCTCTGCTAGAAGTCGAGAGATTTCAGCCGCAATAAAAGATTGGTCTTCCTGATTAAAGCGCCGCGATTTCGTTATTATTGGTTTGCATCGAGGCGGAATACTGGCAAATAATGAGGGTTCATCAAGTGAAGCTGCTGACAATGCACAAAACGGTAATTTAGATGGTATATTAGAAATAGTAAGTCCGGGTTTGGATCCACCGAACTCAATGGTGAGTTTCTTATGCTGTTTTTGGAAGTCCAGCCCTAAGAGGAGATCACTACATAAGTCCTTGAGCACCGAAAGTCGGGTGGAGGGATACATACGACCATGAAGTGTCATATCAACAACACAAAAGCCGGAGATTCTGGTATTAAGTGATGACTGAGCCATCGCAATTGCCTGATCCAATGGGAAGACATGTAGGCCTAGAAATTGAGTTTTGGCGCAGCCAGGGCTTTAGCGCCGGAAGTTAGTGCCGGCGCTAAGTCCCCCTGCGCGCGCCAAAAATTCAGTAGCGCCGCGCCCAAACGGCTGCCGGCGCTACTGGAGGGTTTCAGCGCCTCCCAATGGGCGCTAACTGCCCCATTGCGGCGCTGTTCCGGCGCTGTGGCACCCGATGCGGTGCGGCAGGCTGGGGACGTGCAGGCCTCCTCCTCCCGTTAAGGAGGAGCTGCCTGCACCCGGCCGCGGCCCGCGCAAATCAGCTTAAAAATGAGCCCGGCACCTTGGACAAGTGCCGGGCTTGCATCTGTTCCGGGGGGGGGGGGAGAAGTCCGGGGAGGGAGCTGCGGGCAGGCGGCCGGCGGGAAAGTGGCCGGCCGCCGCGGGGCCTTTAATGCGCCGGCGCAAACTGGAGTAAGGCACCTCTGACAGAATGTTGCTTGCGGCTGCCACGGGCGAGGCGGCCACAACTCAATTTCGGAGTTCGGGCGGGTTACCACGGCAACCGGGACGCTGCGCACACCGATGACGTCATCGGTGCCGGCGCAGCGCTACCGGTGCAACGCCGATTTAGGGCCCCAGGGAATTTTTAAACTGGCCATAACTCTGGCGCTAGTCCCTCTAGCGCCTCAAAAGCGGCGCTAAGGCAACTGAATTTCTAGGCCGTAGTTTCAATTTCGCAACAATCTGTTCCTTAATGAAACTATCAGTACTTCCTGAGTCAATTAAGGCATCTAAGGTATGCCCTTTAATTGAAACTTTTGTGGCTGCATGAGACAGGTTCTGTGGGCAAGCAGCTGTAATTGGTGTCGTTGCACAGAAAGTGGCTAAAACTCTCGGTGTGCTTCTTCGGGAGAGAGCTCGAGAGGAAGCTTGATAGGTCCTAGCTGGAGCATCTTGATAGGCCCTAATTGGGGCAGTTCAGTAGGCCTTAGCTGGATTGGCCCTCGTAGAGGCCCTTGATAGGCAAACTTTAGCAAAGTGTCCTTTTTTTTTGCAATAACTGCAGATTGCATTGCGAGCAGGGCAGGTCTTCCTAGGGTGAAAAGCATCTCCACAAAAGAAGCATTCCTTCCTAGATTGCCAAGAGGCTGCCAAAGTGGGGTCATCCTCCTCTTCTTCATCAGAATTATCAGAATTAGATTCCCCCATGATAGGGTTCACCTGAGACCGCTTGAATTGTCTGGTTGCAGTTACAGCAGAAGATCGAGATCTGGGCAGCTGATAGAGGTCTGCATTTCTCTTTGCCAAATCCAGAGAACAAGCTAGGTCAAAAGCTTTTTGTAGCTCAAGTGTTTTACTTTCTAGTAGACGCTGGCGTATAAATGGAGAGGCAATCCCGCAGATGAAAGCATCACGAATCATTTCTTCGCGGTACAGCTCAGCTGAGGCTGCCTGAAAGTTACAATCTATGCTGAGCCTGCGAAGTTCTTGCAGGAATTTTTTAATTGATTCCCCTGGCCCTTGTTGGGCAGTGGCCAGTAGATGTCTAGCATAGACCTAATTTGGGGTCTTGGCATACAGTTTCTTAAGTGCCCGAATCACCTCATCATAATTATCCCATTCATCAACATATTCGAACACTTTTGGGGTCACATAGTTGATAAGTATCCTTAATCTAGCAGGAGCATCCGCTTTACATTCATCCAGAAAATTCTCAAAAGTACGGTACCAATGCTTCCATACCCTGCCAGCTGCTGGTGTATTCGGGTCCAAGTCCAGACGAATAGGTCTAAGGATTCTCTCCATGATGGGTGGTTCCCTGGATCCTTAACTCCGAGTTTGTCCGAAGGTCTAGTATTTGTGAGTGTAAATACTAAGTTACTTAAATTGATGTAAGAAAAAGGAGTCTTACCATCAAGTAACTTTAAAGTAAGCTTTAAGTAACTTATAAACACACTATATACAAGAGAGGTTTTTACCATGCCTCTGGTAGAAGCCTCTTACAATACTGAACAGTCCAGTATTTATACCAGTCCAACAGGAAGTGACATATGACAGGAAGTGAGGTATGTACACAGTTCATAGTTCATAGTTCACAGTTCACAGGAAGTGATGACATAACTTCCCGGAAGTTATTATTATTATCACACACGGTGTACGCATGGTGTAAGCACGGTGTAAGCACGTTGTACGCAAGATGTACGCACAGTGCACGCACGGTGTAAGCACAGTGTACGTGCGGTGTAAGCACGGTGTACGCACATTGTAAGCACGGTGTACGTGCGGTGTAAGCACGGTGTAAGCACGTTGTACGCACGGTGTACGCACGGTGTAAGCACAGTGTACGCACAGTGTACAAACGGATTAAGCACAGTGTAAACACAGTGTAAGCGCAGTATAAGAGCGGTGTACGGACAGTGTACACATGGTGTCAGCACTGTGTATGCACGGTGTAAACACAGTGTAAGCACGGTGTAAGGGCGGTGTAAGCTTGGTGTAAGCGTGGTGTATGCACGGTGTATGCACAATGTGTAAGCACGGTGTACGCATGATGTAAGCACGGTTTACTCACGGAGTAAGCACGGTGTAAGCACGGTGTAACCACGGTGTATGCATGGCGTAAGCACAGTGTAAGCGCGGTGTAAGCGCGGTGTAAGCACGGTGTACGCGTGGTGCAAGCGCGCTGTAAGCACGGTGTACGCACGGTGTAGGCACGGTGTAAGCATGGCGTATGCACGGTGTAAGCACGGTGTACGCATGGTGTAAGCACGTTGTACGCACGATGTACGCACAGTGAACGCACGGTGTAAGCACAGTGTACGTGCGGTGTAAGCACGGTGTAAGCACGGTGTACGCACATTGTAAGCACGGTGTACGTGCGGTGTAAGCACGGTGTAAGCACATTGTACGCACGGTGTACGCACGGTGTAAGCACAGTGTAAACACAGTGTAAGCGCGGTATAAGAGCGGTGTACGGACAGTGTACACATGGTGTCAGCACTGTGTATGCACGGTGTAAACACGGTGTAAGCACGGTGTAAGGGCGGTGTAAGCTCGGTGTAAGCGTGGTGTATGCACGGTGTATGCACAATGTGTAAGCACGGTGTATGCATGGTGTAAGCACAGTGTACGGGTGGTGTAAGCACGGTGTAAGTGCGGTGTATGCACGGTGTAAACACGCTGCAAGCACGGTGTAAGCACGGTGTAAGCATGGTGTAAGCACGGTGTAAGCACGGTGTAAGCACGGTGTACGCACGGTGTAAGCACGGTGTACGGACGGTGTAAGCACGGTGTAAGCACGGTGTATGGATGGTGTAAGCATGGTGTACGGACGGTGTAAGCACGGTGTAAGCACGGTGTACGCGCGGTGTAAGCACGGTGTAAGGACAGTGTACACAGAGTGTAAGCACGGTGTAAGCACGGTGTATGCACGTTGAAAGCACAGTGTAAGCATGGTGTGCGCACCGTGTAAGCATGGTGTAAGCGCAGAGTACGCACGGTGCACATGCCATGTAAGTGCGATGTAAGCACGGTGTAAGCACGGTGAACGCGCCGTGTAAGCGCGGTGTAAGCACGGTGTAAGCACGATGTAAGCTCGGTGTAAGCATGGTGTAAGCGCGGTGTACGCACGGTGTAAGCACGGTGTAAGCAAGGAGTAAGCACGGTGTACGCACGGTGTACCCACGGTGTACGCACGGTGTACGCCCGGTGTACGCACGGTGTAAGCACGGTGTAAGCACGGTGTATGCACGATATACGCATGGTGCACACATGGTGTAAGCACAGTGTACGTGCAGTGTAAGCACGGTGTAAGCATGGTGTACGCATGGTGTAAGCACGGTGTACGTGTGGTGTAAGCACGTTGTACGCACGGTGTACGCACAGTGTAAGCACGGTGTATGCACGGTGTACGCACAATTTAAGCACGGTGTAAGCACAGTGTAAGCGCGGTATAAGAGCGGTGTACGGACAGTGTACACATGGTGTAAGCACGATGTATGCACGATGTAAAGACGGTGTAAGCACGGTGTAAGCACGGTGTACACAGAGTGTAAGCACGGTGTACGCACGTTGAAAGCACAGTGTAAGCACGGTGTACGCGCCATGTAAGCACGGTGTAAGCGCGGTGTATGCACGGTGTACGTGCCATGTAAGTGTGATGTAAGCACGGTGAAAGCACGGTGTACGTGCCGTGTAAGCGCGGTGTAAGCACGGTATAAGCACGGTGTAAGCTCGGTGTAAGCACGGTGTAAGCGCGGTGTACGCACGGTGTAAGCACGGTGTAAGCAAGGAGTAAGCACGGTGTACGCACGGTGTACCCACGGTGTACGTATGGTGTAAACATGGTTACAACATGGTGTAAGCATGGTGTATGCATGGTGTACGCATGGTGTACGCACGGTGAACGCACGGTGTAAGCACGGAGTAAGCACGATGTACGCACGGCGTAAGCGCGGTGTAAGCACGGTGTACGCACGGTGTATGCACGGTTTACTCAAGGTGTAAGCACGGTTTAAGCACGGTGTAACCACGGTGTGCGCATGGTGTAAGTGCGGTGTAAGCGCGGTGTAAGCGCAGTGTAAGCACGGTGTACGCACGGCGTAAGCGCGGTGTAAGCACGGTGTACGCACGGTGTATGCACGGTTTACTCAAGGTGTAAGCACGGTTTAAGCACGGTGTAACCACGGTGTGCGCATGGTGTAAGCGCGGTGTAAGCACGGTGTAAGCGCGGTGTAAGCACGGTGTACGCGCGGTGTAAGCGCGCTGCAAGCACGGTGTACGCACGGTGTAGGCACGGTGTAAGCACGGTGTAAGCACAGTGTACGCATGGTGTACGCACAGTGTAAGCATGGTGTACGCACGATGTACGCACGGTGCACGCACGGTGTAAGCACAGTGTACGTGCGGTGTAAGCACAGTGTAAGCACGGTGTACGCACGGTGTAAGCACGGTGTACGTGTGGTGTAAGCATGTTGTACGCACGGTGTATGCACGGTGTAAGCACGGTGTACGCACGGTGTACGCACGGTTTATGCACGGTGTAAGCACAGTGTAAGCGCGGTATAAGAGCGGTGTACGGACAGTGTACACATGGTGTAAGCACTGTGAATGCACGGTGTAAACACGGTGTAAGCACGGTGTAAGCGCGGTGTAAGCTCAGTGTAAGCGTGGTGTATGCACGGTGTATGCACATTGTGTAAGCACAGTATACGTGTGGTGTAAGCACGGTGTAAGCACCGTGTATGCATGGTGTAAACACGGTGTAAGCATGGTGTAAGCGCGGTGTAAGCACGGTGTAAGCACGGTGTAAGCACGGTGTAAGCGCGGTGTATGCACGGTGTAAGCACGGTGTACGGATGGTGTAAGCATGGTGTAAGCACGGTGTAGGGATGGTGTAAGCGTGGTGTACAGACAGTGTAAGAGCGGTGTAAGCATGGTGTACGTGCGGTGTAAGCACGGTGTAAGTACGGTGTACACAGAGTGTAAGCACGGTGTACGCACGTTGAAAGCACAGTCTAAGCACGGTGTAAGCACCATGTAAGCATGGTGTAAGCGCGGTGTACGTACGGTGTACGTGCCATGTAAGTGTGATGTAAGCACGGTGTAAACACGGTGTATGCGCCGTGTAAGCACGGTGTACGCACGGTGTAAGCACGGAGTAAGCACGATGTACGCACGGCGTAAGCGCGGTGTAAGCACGGTGTACGCACAGTGTATGCACAATTTACTCATGGTGTAAGCACGGTGTAAGCACGGTGTAACCACGGTGTACGCATGGTGTAAGCAAGGTGTAAGCGCGGTGTAAGCGCGGTGTAAGCACGGTCTATGCACGGTGTAGGCACGGTGTAAGCACGGTGTAAGCACGGAGTAAGCACGATGTACGCACGGGGTAAGCGCGGTGTAAGCACGGTGTACGCACAGTGTATGCACAGTTTACTCATGGTGTAAGCACGGTGTAAGCATGGTGTAACCACGGTGTACGCATGGTGTAAGCAAGGTGTAAGTGCGGCGTAAGCACGGCCTATGCACGGTGTAGGCACGGTGTAAGCACGGTGTAGGCACGGTGTAAGCACGGTGTACGCACGGTGTAAGCATGGTGTAAGCACGGTGTAAGCGCGGTGTAAGCTCAGTGTAAGCGTGGTGTATGCACGGTGTATGCACAATGTGTAAGCACGGTGTACGCATGGTGTAAGCACAGAGTACGTGTGGTGTAAGCATGGTGTAAGCGCAGTGTATGCATGGTGTAAGCACGGTGTAAGCATGGTGTAAGCACGGTGTAAGCACAGTGTAATTGCGGTGTACGCACGGTGTAAGCACGGTGTACGGATGGTGTAAGCACGGTGTAAGCACGGTGTATGGATGGTGTAAGCATGGTGTACGGACGTTGTAAGCGCGGTGTAAGCACGGTGTACGTGCGGTGTAAGCACGGTGTAAGCACGGTGGACACAGAGTGTAAGCACGGTGTACGCACGTTGAAAGCACACTGTAAGCACGGTGTACGCGACGTGTAAGCATGGTATAAGCTCGGTGTACGCAGTGTACATGCCATGTAAGGGCGATGTAAGCACGGTGCAAGCACGGTGTACGCGCCGTGTAAGCACGGTGTAAGCACAGTGTAAGCACGGTGTAAGCACGGTGTAAGCGCGGTGTACGCACGGTGTAAGCAAGGTGTAAGCAAGGAGTAAGCACGGTGTACGCACGGTGTACCCACAGTGTACGCACGGTGTACGCACGGTTACAGCACGGTGTAAGCACGGTGTACGCATGGTGTACGCACGGTGTACGCACGGTGTAAGCACGGAGTAAGTACGGTGTACGCATGGCGTAAGCTCGGTTTAAGCACGGTGTACACACGGTGTACGTGCCATGTAAGTGCGATGTTAGCACGGTGTAAGCACGGTGTACGCGCCGTGTAAGCGCAGTGTAAGCACGGTGTAAGCACGGTGTAAGCTCGGTGTAAGCACGGTGTAAGCGCGGTGTACGCACGGTGTAAGCAAGGTGTAAGCAAGGAGTAAGCACGGTGTACGCACGGTGTGCCCACGGTGTACGCACGGTTACAGCACGGTTACAGCACGGTGTAAGCACGGTGTACGCATGGTGTATGCGCCGTGTAAGCACGGTGTAAGCGCAGTGCACGCACGGTGTACATGCCATGTAAGTGCCATGTAAGCACGGTGTAAGCACGGTGTACGCATGGTGTACGCACGGTGTAAGCACAGAGTAAGCACGATGTACGCACGGTGTAAGCGCGGTATAAGCACGGTGTACGCACGGTGTATGCACAGTTTATTCACGGTGTAGGCACGGTGTAACCACGGTGTACAGATGTTGTAAGCACGGTGTAAGTGCGGTGTAAGCACGGTGTACGCGCGGTTTAAGCGCGCTGTAAGCACGGTGTACACACGGTGTAGGCACGGTGTAAGCACGGTGTACGCACGGTGTAAGCATGGTGTAAGCACGGTGTACGCATGGTGTAAGCATGGTGTACGCACGATGTACGCACGGTGCACGCACGGTGTAAGCACAGTGTACGTGCGGTGTAAGCAAAGTGTAAGCACGGTGTAAGCATGGTGTATGTGTGGTGTAAGCACGGTGTAAGCATGTTGTACGCACGGTGTATGCATGGTGTAAGCACGGTGTACGCACGGTGTACTCACGGTTTAAGCACGGTGTAAGCACAGTGTAAGCGCGGTATAAGTGCGGTGTACGGACAGTGTACACATGGTGTAAGCACTGTGTATGCACGGTGTAAACACGGTGTAAGCACGGTGTAAGCGCGGTGTAAGCTCGGTGTAAGCGTGGTGTATGCACAGTGGCCTAGAAATTCAGTTGCGTTCGCCAGCCGTTAACGCCATAAGAGGGGTAGATTTCCAGCGCTAGGCACTTAGCGCCCGGGCGCAGGTCGATCTGCACCTACGCCCAACTTCAGTTGACATTTAGCGCTGGCGCAAAGTGTTTGCACCCACTCAGCTGCGCGCGCAGCTTCTGACGTCATTTCGTCGTGCAACGCTGTTTGTGCGCCCCAAACCGGAAATTCAGTGGCGCCCGCCCAATGTGGGCGTGGCGCTGTTAAGAAATGTGAAGTGGAATGCAGCAGAGGCCCTGCGGGCCTTGGGGAGCGCTAATTAAAGGGCACTTACACTGAACTATAAAGGCCAGCCATTTTGCTGCAATGACTTCAGTGCTTTGGATTTCTGTACAGAGACCAAGGGACAGACCTTCCTGATTTGGGACAACATAGGAGAGGTATTTTTGGCTTCTGGCCAGAGCTTGGAAATTTGACTCTTGTGATTTCACTGTTTGCAAGTTTATTATGGGGGCTGCATGGGGTTCCAACCCTCAGTTCCAGCATTATGTGCGAAGGGCTCGCAGACGCTGTGTGAGAGGGGCAGCCATGCCTAGACGCAGAGGGGCCATCAGGCGTCGGCAACGTAGGCCTTACCCACTCAGGGAATACCGGCAGCAGGTGTCCTATCTCACCATGACTGCCGCGCATTGTGTTAAGAGGCTGCGCTTCAGAAGGGAGGTGGTTGCAGATATCTGCCAGCTGCTTCACAGAGATCTGCGTCCACAGCTGATGTGCAGGACCTCTCTGTCGGTGGAAGTGAAGGTCACGGTGGCTCTGAACTTTTATGCAAGCGGCTCCTTCCAAGCCGCTGCTGGGGACATAGCGAACATCTCCCAGTTCGCCGTGCATCGCTGCATCCGGCAGGTCACCGATGCCCTTTTCGCAAGGAGACACCAATTCATCTCCTTCCCCATGACCCTAGAGAGGCAGGAGCAGCGTGCAGTCGGATTTGCCAGGATCGCCGACTTCCCCATGGTGCAGGGCACCATTGACTGCACGCATGTGGCTATGCGGGCACCTATCGACAATGCCGAGGATTACCGCAACTGGAAGGGCTACCATTCCCTCAATGTACAGCTGGTGTGTGACCACAGGCAGCGCATCCTAGCTGTCAATGCCCGCTTTCCAGGAAGCAGCCACGATGCATTTATCCTGCGCCAGACTACTGTGGCTGACATGCTCGAGGCACAGCCTCCACCAAGGGGATGGCTTATTGGGGACAAGGTGCAGGAAGGCACAAGAGTAGCTTTAGAGTGAGGACAGGGCGTCAGCGAGGGAGGCATGAGTGGTGGCATTATGCGCATTGGTCGGACAGTGGCAAAGGATGTAGATCTGAAGCGCAAGGGGAACGAGAGAGGTCCAAACGATCATGTCCTTACCATTGGGGCCCAGCACAGGGTCCGCATCACCAATAGCAACGGGGCCAACTACCCGGCCACGCATGAGTCGAGCCACGCGCTCCTCCAGCTCACTGAGCTCCTGGAACTGGGCACGGCCTCCCCCGGTGACATTCCGGCTCTTCATATTCTGGGCCAGCTTGGCCTGCAAGAGAAAGGACGGCCTCTAAGTACAGTGTGGTGCCCTGTTGTTGTGTGCACTGCCTCCCATGGTCGAATAGCTTGGCCAGTGTGGTGCCCTGTTGTTGTGTGCACTGCCTCCCATGGTCGAATAGCTTGGCCAGTGTGTAAAGTGCAGAAAGTGCTATTGATGATCATGCCAGTGCCATAGCTGCTGGAGGAGGGATGGCCATTAGGCCTTTGAGGTCCCTTTGCCCATAATGTGAGGTGCACATGCAAGGATGAGGAGGACACTGGAAAGGGTACTCACCTTGACCATCCGAGTGAGGTCGTTGTACTTCTTGCGGCATTGGTCACCAGTCCTGGGGACATCGCTGTTGACTGACACCCTGTGGGCGATTTCCCTCCAGGCTCTCCTGTACTGCCTCCTGGGAGCCTTCTTGCCACTGTCCGGGCACAAGATCTCTCTTCTCTTTTCCAAACCCTTAAGCAGCACCCTCAAAGCAGGCTCTGAGAAGTGCTGCGCTCGTTCACGGGCCTTCTGCATGGCTTCAGGCGCTATTTGGGTCCAGCAGCAGTGTTGAGGCCTAGCTGCAGGGCTCCACTATCCAGGGCGTGGCAGCAGACAAAGTCGACCCTTCCCCCTTTAAGAGCTGGCCGGCGTCAGGGTGTCTGCTGTCAATCAAAACATGACCGCACCTGCGCTGCGCCCGGCCTCGGCGTTATCAGTCCGCACCGCCGGCTTAGCGCCTAAAGATAGGAGTGCAACGCCAGTTTCAGCACTCGCCCAAACTCCTTGGCCAAATCTACTGAATTTCGGCGAAGTGGCCTACACTTTCCGGCGGGCACTAACTTTAGCGACCGCCCGACTTTAGCGCCCCAAAAGTGGCGCGACTGAATTTCTAGGCCAGTGTATGCACAATGTGTAAGCACGGTGTACGCATGGTGTAAGCAGTGTACATGTGGTGTAAGCACGGTGTAAGCGCAGTGTATGCCCGGTGTAAACACGGTGTAAGCCCGGTGTAAACACGGTGTAAGCACGGTGTAAGCACGGTGTAAGCATGGTGTAAGCAGTGTACGTGTGGTGTAAGCACGGTGTAAGCGCGGTGTATGCCCGGTGTAAACACGGTGTTCGCACGGTGCACGTGCCATGTAAGTGCAATGTAAGCACGGTGTAAGCACGGTGTACGTGCCATGTAAGCACGGTGTAAGCACGGTGTAAGCACAGTGTACGCACAGTGTAAGCACGGTTTACGCACGGTGTAAGCACGGTGTAACCACGGTGTACGCATGGTGTAAGCACTGTGTAAGCATGGTGTAAGCGCGGTATAAGAATGGTGTAAGCACGGTGTAAGCGCAGAGTAAGCACAGTGTAAGCACGGTGTACACGCGGTGTAAGCACGGTGTACACTCTGTTGTAAGCACGGTGTAAGCACGGTGTCAGCACGGTGTACTCGGGGTGTAAGCACGGTGTAAGCACGGTGTACACGGGGTGTAAGCGCGGTGTAATCACGATGTACGCAAGGTGTAAGCACGGTATACGTGCGGTGTAAGCGTGGTGTAAGCACGGTGTAAGCGCACTGTAAGCACGGTGTAGGCACGGTGTAAGCACGGTGTACGCACTGTGTAAGCGCGGTGTCAACGCGGTGTAAGTGCGGTATAAGCACGGTGTAACCGCGGTGTAAGCGCGGTGTAAGTGCGGTGTAAGCACGTTGTACGCATGGTGTCAGCACGGTGTAAGCACAGTGTACGCACGGTGTAAGCATGGTGTAAGCAAGGAGTAAGCATTGTGTACGCATGGTGTACGCATGGTTACAGCACAGTGTAAGTACGATGTACGCATGGTGTACGCGCGGTGTAGGCACGGTGTAAGCACGGATTACGCACGGTGTAAGCACGGTGTAAGCACGGTGTTTGCACAGTGTAAGCACAGTGTAAGCACAGTGTAGGGATGGCGTAAGCATGGTGTAAGCACGGTGTAAGCGCAGTGTAAGCGCGGTGTACGGACGGTGTAAGCACGGTGTAAGCACGGTGTAAGCACGGTGTATGCACGGTGTAAGCATGGTGTACGCATGGCGCAAGCATGGTGTAAGCACGGCGTAAGCATGGTATAAGCTTGGTGTAAGCACGGTGTAAGCACGGTGTAAGCGCGGTGTACGCTCGGTATACGCACGGTGTTCGCACGGTGTAAGCGCGGTGTAAGCATGGTGTAACCGTGATGTAAGCGCGGTGTAAGTGCGGTGTAAGCACGTTGTACGCATGTTGTCAGCACGGTGTAAGCACAGTGTACGCACGGTGTAAGCATGGTGTAAGCAAAGAGTAAGCATGGTGTACGCACGGTGTACGCACGGTTACAGCACAGTGTAAGTACAATGTACGCATGGTGCACACACGGTGTATGCATGGTGTAAACACGGAGTAAGCACCATGTATGCATGGCGTAAGCACGGTGTAAGCGCGGTGTACGCACGGTGTAAGCACGGTTTACGCACGGTGTAAGCACGGTGTAAGCGCGGTGTACATACGGTGTAAGCACGGTGTATGCATGGTGTAAGCACGATGTAAGCACGGTGTAGGGATGGTGTAAGCGTGGTGTAAGCACGGTGTACACATGGTGTACGCACAGTGGAAGCATGGTGTAAGCATGGTGTAAGCGCAGTGTACGGACGGTGTAAGCGTGGTGTAAGCACGGTGTAAGCACGGTGTACGCACAGTGGAAGAATGGTGTACGCACGGCGTAAGCATGGCGTAAGTCTGGTATAAGCTTGGTGTAAGCACGGTGTAAGCACGGTGTATGCTCGGTGTAAGCACGGTGTAAGCAAGGAGTAAGCACGGTGTACGCACGGCGTAACCACGGTGTACGCACGGTTACAGCACGGTGTAAGCACGGTGTACGCATGGTGTATGCACGGTTTACGCACTGTGTAAGCACGGAGTAAGCACGGTGTACACACGGCGTAAGCGCGGTGTAAACACGGTGTACACACGGTGTAAGCACGGTTTAAGCATGGTGTAAGCACGGTGTAAGCACGGAGTAACCACGGTGTACGCAGGGTGTAAGCACGGTGTAAGCGCGGTGTATGCACGGTGTAAGCACAGTGGAAGCACGGTGTACGCACAATGTACGCACGCTGCACGCACGGTGTAAGCACAGTGTACGTGCGGTGTAAGCACGGTGTACGCACGGTGTAAGCACGGATTACACACAGAGTAAGCGTGGTGTAAGCACGGTGTAAGCGTGGTGTAAGCACGGTGTTTGCACAGTGTAAGCAGGGTGTAAGCACGTTGTAGGGATGGTGTAAGCGTGGTGTAAGCACGGTGCACGCACGGTGTACGCACAGTGTAAGCACGGTGTAAGCACGGTGTAAGCGCAGTGTAAGCGCGGTGTACAGACGGTGTAAGTGTGGTGTAAGCACGGTGTAAGCACGGTGTATGCATGGTGTACGCATGGCGTAAGCATGGTGTAAGCACGGCGTAAGCACGGCGTAAGCATGGTATAAGCTTGGTGTAAGCACGGTGTAAGAACGGTGTAAGCGCGGTGTACGCTCGGTATACGCACGGTGTAAGCGCGGTTAAGCCTGGTGTAACCGCAGTGTAAGCGCGGTGTAAGTACGGTGTAAGCATGTTGTACGCATGTTGTCAGCATGGTGTAAGCATTGTGTACGCACGGTGTAAGCATGGTGTAAGCAAGGAGTAAGCATGGTGTACGCACGATGTACGCACGGTTACAGCACAGTGTAAGTACGATGTACGCATGGTGTACGCATGGTGTATGCATGGTGTAAGCACGGAGTAAGCACGGTGTACATACGGTGTAAGCGTGGTGTAAGCACGGAGTAAGCGTGGTGTAAGCACGGTGTATGCATGGTGTAAGCACGGAGTATGCATGGTGTAAGCACGGTGTAAGCGCGGTGTACATACGGTGTAAGCGTGGTGTAAGCACGGTGTATGCACGGTGTAAGCACGGTGTAAGCACGGTGTAGGGATGGTGTAAGCGCGTGTAAGCACGGTGTACAGACGGTGTATGCACAGTGGAAGCATGGTGTAAGCCTGGTATAAGCTTGGTGTAAGCACGGTGTAAGCACGGTGTAAGCATGGTGTAAGCACGGTGTAAACACGGTGTACGCACGGTGTACGCACGGTTACAGCACGGTGTAAGCACGGTGTACGCATGGTGTATGCACGGTATACGCACTGTGTAAGCACGGAGTAAGCACGGTGTACGCACGGCGTAAGCGCGGTGTAAACATGGTGTACGCACGGTGTAAGCACCGTTTACGCACGGTGTAAGCACGGTGTAAGCACGGTGCAACCACGGTGTACGCAGGATGTAAGCATGGTGTAAGCGCGGTGTAAGCACGGTGTACGCACGGTGTCGGCACAGTGTAAGCACGGTGTACGCACGGTGTAAGCACAGTGGAAGCACAGTGTACGCACGATGTACGCACGCTGCATGCACGGTGTAAGCACAGTGTACGTGCGGTGTAAGCACGGTGTAAGCACGGTGTACGTACGGTGTAAGCACGGTGTAAGCAAGGAGTAAGCACGGTGTACGCACGGTGTACCCACGGTGTACGCACGGTGTAAGCACGGTGTAAGCACGGTGTACGCATGGTGTACGCACGGTGTAAGCATGGAGTAAGCACGGTGTACGCACGGCGTAAGCGTGGTGTAAGCACGGTGTAAGCATGGTGTAAGCACGGTGTAAGCGCGGTGTACGCTCAGTGTAAGCACGGTGTAAGCAAAGAGTAAGCACGGTGTATGCACGGTGTACCCATGGTTACAGCACGGTTACAGCACGGTTACAGCACGGTGTACGCATGGTGTATGCACGGTGTACGCACCGTGTAAGCACGGAGTAAGCACGGTGTACGCACGGCGTAAGCGCGGTGTAAGCACGGTGTACACATGGTGTAAGGACGGTTTACGCACCGTGTAAGCACGGTGTACGCATGGTGTAAGCGCAGTGTAAGCATGGTGTACGCACGATGTACGCACGGTGTACGCACGGTGTAAGCACAATGTACATGCGGTGTAAGCACAGTGTACGCACAGTGTAAGCACGGTGTAAGTGCGGTGTAAACACGGTGTAAGCACGTTGTACGCATGGTGTATGCACGGTGTTTGCATGGTGTAAGCGCGGTGTAAGCACGGTGTAACCGCGGTGTAAGCGTGGTGTAAGTGCGGTGTAAGCACGTTGTACGCATAGTGTCAGCACGGTGTAAGCACAGTGTATGCACGGTGTAAGCATGGTGTAAGCAAGGAGTAAGCATGGTGTACGCACGGTGTACGCACGGTTACAGCACAGTGTAAGTACGATGTACGCACGGTGTATGCACGGTGTAAGCACGGAGTAAGCAAGGTGTACACATGGCATAAGCACGGTGTACACACGGCATAAGCACGGTGTAAGCGCGGTGTACGCACGGTGCAAGCACGGTTTTTGCATGGTGTAAGCGCGGTGTAAGCACGGTGTAAGCACAGTGTAAGCACGGTGTACGCATGGTGTAAGCACGGTGTTTGCATGGTGTAAGCGCGGTGTAAGCACGGTGTAACCGCGGTGTAAGCGTGGTGTAAGTGCGGTGTAAGCACGTTGTACGCATAGTGTCAGCACGGTGTAAGCACAGTGTATGCACGGTGTAAGCATGGTGTAAGCAAGGAGTAAGCATGGTGTACGCACGGTGTACGCACGGTTACAGCACAGTGTAAGTACGATGTACGCACGGTGTATGCACGGTGTAAGCACGGAGTAAGCAAGGTGTACACATGGCATAAGCACGGTGTACACACGGCATAAGCACGGTGTAAGCGCGGTGTACGCACGGTGCAAGCACGGTTTTTGCATGGTGTAAGCGCGGTGTAAGCACGGTGTAAGCACAGTGTAAGCACGGTGTACGCATGGTGTAAGCACGGTGTAAGCGCAGTGTAAGCACGGTGTAAGCACGGTGTAAGCACGGTGTACGCGCGGTATAAGTGCAGTGTAAGCGTGCTGTAAGCACAGAGTACGCACGGTGTAGGCACGGTGTAAGCACGGTGTACGCACGGTGTAAGCACGGTGTAAGCATGGTGTACGCACGATGTACGCGTGGTGTAAACACGGTGTACGCACGGTGTAAGCACGGTGTACACACAGTGTACGCACAGTTTAAGCATGGTGTATGCACTGTGTAAGCATGGTGTAAGAGCGGTGTATGGACAGTGTGCACATGGTGTAAGCATGGTGTAAGCACGGTGTAAGCAATGGGTAAGCATGGTGTAAGCACGGTGTAAGTACGATGTATGCACGGTGTAAGCGCGGTGTAAGCACAATGTAAGCACGGTGTAAGCACGGTGTAAGTACGGTGTAAGCATGGTGTAAGCGCGGTGTAAAGCATGATGTAAGCACTGTGTAAGCATTGTGTAAGCATGGTGTATGCACGGTGTAAGCACAGTGTATGCATGGTGTAAGCACTGTGTAAGCATGGTGTAAGCGCGGTGTAAGAATGGTGTAAGCACGGTGTAAGCGCGGTGTAAGCACGGTGTAAGCAAGGTGTACGTGCAGTGTAATCGCGGTGTAAGCACCGTGTAAGCACAGTGTACGTATGGTGTACGCACAGTATAAGCGCGGTGTCAACGCGGTGTAAGCATGTTGTACGCACAGTGTAAGCACAGTGTACGCACGGTGTAAGCATGGTGTAAGCAAGGAGTAAGCATGGTGTAGGCACGGTGTACGCACGGTTACAGCAGAGTGCAAGTACGATGTACGCATGGTGTACGCACGGAGTACGCACGGTGTAAGCATGGAGTAAGCACAGTGTACGCATGGCATAAGCACGGTGTAAGCGTGGTGTACGCATGGTGTAAGCACGGTTTACGCATGGTGTAAGCACGGTGTAAGCGCGGTGTAAGCACGGTGTAAGCACGGTGAAACCACAGTGTACGCATGGTGTAAGCATGGCGTAAGCGCGGTGTAAGCGCGGTGTAAGCATGGTGTACGTGCGATGTAAGTGCAGTGTAAGCGCGCTGTAAGCATGGTGTACGCACGGTGTAGGAACGGTGTGAGCACGGTGTACGCACAGTGTACGCACGGTGTAAGCATGATGTACGCACGATGTACGCACGGGGTATGCATGGTGTACGCACAGTGTACGTGTGGTGTAAGCACGGTGTACGCATGGTGTAAGCACGGAGTACATGCGGTGTGAGCAAGCACTGAGTGCGAGGTCAGCAGAGAGTGCTCTGAGTTTGGGTAAGTGTGAGAGTTCTTTAATTGTTATTTCTCCTTAAATCATTCTTGATAAGATTACTTAAGCAGTTTAAGTAAAGGGGAAAAGTTAAGTATTTGGGATTCTGTTGGTTTAAGAAGAGTAAAACAAGGTTACACTGCAGTAGGAGTAAATTGGCACAGCAGGCAGTGAAAACCAGTTTTCTAACCAATTAGCAGGGGTGACTCATTTGGCTGTAAACAAACAAACAGTATAAAAAGACCATTGCTAGTGCGAGCAAGCACTGAGTGCGAGGTCAGCAGAGAGTGCTCTGAGTTTGGGTAAGTGTGAGAGTTCTTTAATTGTTATTTCTCCTCAAATCATTCTTGATAAGGCCTTTCTGGTGCAGAGTGACTGTTGGTAAACCATTTAACTGGTGTAATTAGAGGGATTGATTTAATTTAAATACAATAAATTAAAGGGGATACTAGCATCTATAATCGGGCAGAGGGTGTCCATAACTAACAATAAAAAATTTAATTAATTACAAAGAATGGAGCAGGTGATGTGTTACTGTTGCGAGATGTGGGAGCCGGTGAACCCCATTGAGGCTCACGGTAATTACGTCTGTGACAAGTGTCTGCTGCTACAGGAACTCCAGCTCTGTGTTGATGAGCTGGAGTCTGAGCTTCAGACACTGCGACACATCAGGGAGGGGGAGAAGTTCCTGGACTCTGTGTTTCAGGAGATGGTCACACCTATGAAGTTAATTAATTCAGATGTAGCCCATGGTCAGGGACAGGACGGTGTGCCTATGAGTGAGGCAGGTATGGGGATCCAGGAGGTAGTGTTGGAGAAGCCGCAGCCCTTGCTCTTGTCCAACAGGTTTGAGGTTCTTACTCCCTGTGGGGACAGGAGCAGGGACTGCAGGGAGGATGAGCAACCTGGCCACAGCACCGTGGAACGGGGGGCCATTCAAGAGGGGGGAGTAAATAGAAATGTTGTAGCGGTAGGGGATAGTATTATTAGGGGGATAGATAGAGTTCTCTGCAGCCGAGAGCGAGAGTCCCGAAGGCTGTGTTGCCTACCCGGTGCCAGGGTTAAGGACATCTCCTCTGGGCTGGAAAGAAACTTGCAGTGGGAGGGGGTGGATCCAGTTGTCGTGGTCCATGTTGGTACAAACGACATAGATAGGACTAGGAAGCCGGTTCTGTTAAAGGAGTATGAGCAGCTAGGGGTCAAATTAAAAGACAGAACCTCAAGGGTAATAATCTCTGGATTATTACCTGAGCCACGAGCGAATTTGGCTAGGACAAATAAAATTAGAGAGTTAAATGCGTGGCTCAAAGACTGGTGTGGGAGAAATGGGTTTTGCTTCCTGGGACACTGGCACCAGTACTGGGGCAGGAGGGAGCTGTTCCATTGGGACGGGCTTCACTTGGCCAGTGCTGGGGCTAGAGTCCTGGTGGATCATATAACTAGGGCTGTAGGGAGGGCTTTAAACTAACTAGTGGGGGGGAGGTTCCTAGAGAGCAAATAATAAAAATGACAACAGAGAAGGTCATAGACTTAGGTAGCAGTGGGGAAATTAAAAATCAGAGCGTGTCAGGAAGGGGCAGAAGGTATGGAGTAAAAGGTAAAGTAATAAAAAGGGCAAAAGCAGGAACTAAGTGTCACAAAACATATCTGAAAGTTCTCTATCTGAATGCACGTAGCATTCGTAACAAAATAGACGAGTTAATGGCACAAATAACTACATATGGGTATGATCTTGTGGCCATTGTAGAAACATGGCTGCAGGGTGACAATGCCTGGGAATTAAACATACCAGGTTATTTAACGATCAGGAAGGACAGGCAGGAAGGAAGGAGAGGTGGGGTGGCTATGTCAATAAAGGAAGGAATCACTGTAATACAGAGAAATGATATTGGGTCAAAAGATCAGGATAATGAAACAGTTTGGGTGGAGATAAGGAATAATAAGGGGAAAAAAACACTAGTGGGCGTAGTCTATAGGCCTCCGAACAGTTGCAACTCTGTTGGATGGAGTATCAATCAGGAAATAGTTGAGGCTTGTAATAAGGGAACATCTATAATTATGGGGGATTTTAACTATCATTAATTGGACAAATCAAATTGGGCAGGGCTGCCTTGAGGATGAGTTCATTGAGTGTATTAGGGATGGGTTTCTTGAGCAGTATGTAACTGAACCGACCAGGGGGCAAGCAACCTTAGATCTGGTCCTGCGTAACGAGACAGGATTAATTAAAAATGTCCTAGTAAAGGATCCCCTTGGAATGAGTGACCATAACATGGTTGAATTCCATATTCAATTAGAGGGTGAGAAGGTTGGATCTCAAACAAGCGTGCTAAGCTTGAATAAAGGAGACTATGAAGGTATGAGAGCGGAATTGAGTAGAGTGGATTGGGAAAATAGATTAATGGGTAAGACGATACATGATCAGTGGTGTACATTAAAGGAGTTATTTTACAACTTCCAAAAAAAAAATATTCCACTGAGAAGAAAAGGGTGTGAAAGAAAAGACAGCCATCCGTGGCTAAGTAAAGAAATTAAGGATAGTATTCGACTAAAAACAAGGGCATATAAGGTAGCCAAATCTAGTGGGAGGATAGAGGATTGGGAAAACTTTAAAAGACAGCAAAAGATAACAAAAAGATTAATTAAGAAAGGGAAGATAGATTATGAAAGTAAATTAGCAAAAAATATAAAAACAGATAGTAAGAGTTTTTATAGTTATATAAAAAGAAAAAGGGTGGCTAAAGTAAATGTTGGTCCGCTAGAGGATGAGACCGGGAAATTAATGGTGGGAAATATGGAGATGGCAAAAACACTGAATGAATATTTTGTATCAGTCTTTACAGTAGAGGACACTAAGAATATCCCAACACTGGACAAACAGGCGGCTATTGTAAGGGGGCGTTTTAACGAGCTTATGGTGTGCTAATTCGGTTTTGATTTTCGCACTACTCGTGAGCGGTTTCGAAGCGCTCCCCCCTCACGGTTCTAGACACTGGGCTTATTGCCAGACAACCTTTGTGTGTTGGCCCAACTCGTGACTCAGAAGACAAATGGTCAGATGAGACAGATTGAGTTTTAAATCAAAACGATCTTTATTTTTGAAAGAGAATGTACACAGAGAAAAGTGGCAAGAATAAATGCAGACGAAAAATAACGTTTCTCACAGAGGACTAAATTATACACTGAGAAAAATAACTTTAAACCATATAAACAGTTCTAAAATAGCGATAAGCTAAAAGCGGGGGTGAGGGAAGCGCACGGACACATCGAGGGATAAATCACACTCCTGACTTACAAATACCCTTAACGTTACAAACCCTCCCGTTACTGAATACACCTCAATTATGTCAGTTAGGTAGAGTTGGGCCTTTATGCTCACCAGAATTTCAAAACCCTTCTGGACCTTGGTACTTCTTGTTACGTCTGGAATTTCCGATCTTCCTTATGGGACCGGCTCCTGGACCCTGTTACTTGGTGTCGTCTGACCTCCGACCTTCCTTATGGGACCGGCTCCTGGACTCGCTCTCCTGTACAAACTTTGGAAGTCCTCCGAAATCCTCGAGCCGTTTTCTGTTCCACACGGTCCTCGAACTCCTGATGGTAACTGGACTTGGACTTCACGGTGTGAACCGTCTCCGGAGGAGTCTTCCTTACTCTGGTCGAATCTTAGACTGGCTTGCTGACGATTTACCTGAACGGTTATACTCTTTTCTGGCCCTAATCTTGGCGCCAAATCAACCATTTTCCTTTGTTAAGGTTGCTTTAACAAAAGCAAGCACATTAATTTTAACTGCTCGCAAATCGAACTAATAGGAATCCGATTAGTGTCCCTTTGTTTGTGTGTGCTCAGCAGTTTCTGAGATCGGTTACCGCTTTGCCATAATGGGAATCCGTTTAGTGTCCCTCTGTTTGTGTGTGCTCAGCGGTTTCTGAGATCGGTTACCGCTCTGCCAGCGATTAGCGCACCTCCAGGTGCTAATAGTTTTGTTTACTGCTGTAACCACATTACAATATCAAAAACAGTAAGGTTCTGGATTCTTCTAATCGATGATGACTCAGACTGCTTTAAGGTACTGTGTGTGTGTCCTTTTGAACTGGGCCATGAGAACTGCCAACTCCATTCTGTGTTCTCACAATGTGGCCACTTCAGGGGCCCTACCCGTATACTGTATTTCATGGATTATTGCGAATCCTACACTATAGGGGGGGAGGAGCTAAACACGATCAAAATCACTAAGGAAGTGGTACTCGGTAAAATAATGGGACTCAAGGCGGATAAATCACCTGGACCGGATGGCTTACATCCTCGGGTCTTGAGGGAAGTGGCGGTAGGGATTGTGGATGCATTGGTAATAATTTTCCAAAACTCCCTGGACTCGGCAAAGGTCCCGGCAGACTGGAAAACTGCTAATGTAACACCCTTATTTAAAAAGGGCAGTAGACAGAAGGATGGAAACTATAGACCGGTTAGCCTAACATCTGTGGTAGGTAAAATTTTGGAGTCCATTATTAAGGAGACAGTAACAGGGCATTTAGATAATCATAATTTAATAGGACAAAGTCAGCATGGTTTTATGAAGGGGAAGTCATGTTTGACAAATTTGCTGGAGTTCTTTGAGGAAGTAACATATAGGGTGGATAAAGGGGAACCAGTGAACGTAGTGTATTTAGACTTCCAAAAGGCATTTGACAAGGTGCCACACAAAAGATTATTGCTTAAGATAAAAAATCACGGGATTGGGGGTAATATTCTGGCATGGATAGAGGATTGGCTATCTAACAGAAGGCAGAGAGTTGGGATAAATGGTTCATTCTCAGACTGGCAATCAGTAACTAGTGGTGTTCCGCAGGGGTCAGTGCTGGGTCCCCAACTCTTTACAATCTATATTAACAATTTGGAGGAGGGGACCAAGTGTAACATATCAAAGTTTGCAGATGATACTAAGATGGGGGGGGAAAGTAGTGAGTGAGGAGGACATAAAAAACCTGCAAGGGGACATAGACAGGCTAAGTAAGTGGGCAGAGATTTGGCAGATGGAATACAATACTGGAAAGTGTGAGGTTATGCACTTTGGCAGGAAAAATCGTAGAGCAAGTTATTATCTTAATGGCAAGAAACTGGAAAGTACTGAAGTACAAAGGGATCTGGGGGTCCTGGTGCACGAAACTCAAAAGGTTAGTATGCAGGTGCAGCAAGTGATTAAAAAGGCCAATGGAATGCTGGCTTTCATTGCTAGGGGGATAGAATATAAAAATAGGGAGGCATTGCTTCAGTTGTACAAGGTATTGGTGAGACCGCACCTGGAATAATGCGTACAGTTTTGGTGTCCATACTTAAGAAAAGACATACCTGCTCTCGAGTCAGTACAAAGAAGGTTCACTTGGTTAATCCCGGGGATGAGGGGATGGACATATGAGGAGAGGTTGAGTAGATTGGGACTCTACTCATTGGAGTTCAGAAGAATGAGAGGCAATCTTATTGAAACATATAAGATTGTGAAGGGGTTGGATCGGGTGGTTGCGGGGAGGATGTTCCCGATGATGGGTGAAACTAGAACTAGGGGGCATAGTCTTAGAATAAGGGGCTGCTCTTTCAAAACTGAGAGGAGGAGGAACTACTTCACTCAGAGGGTGGTAGGTCCATGGAATATGCTGCCCCAAAAAGCTGTAGAAGCTACATCATTACATAAATTTAAAACAGAAATAGACAGTGTAAAGTCTGTGGGTTGTGCAGTTAATAAATACACAGACTTCAGAAGTAACAAACAAACAGGTCTTTACTATTCGAAGGTCCGGGCGAATCTGCCCCAGCAATCCTGCCACAACACTTATATACTGGTGTGGTCACTATCGGTATTACAGTATACAGAAGCCAAACAAATAGTGCCACACCTAAAGTAGTTCTCTTAAAGGTGAATGGTTACATTCAATAGTTCCCTTAAAGGTAGACGGGTACATACACTACAATCCTCCCTTTTTAGCTTATTACTTACAGAGTCTCTGTTAAACATACATATCTTCAACTTCCTATAAACAAATTACAGATATAATCTCGGTGGAGTCAATGTCATATAAAACAATTAACAGATATAATCTCGGTGGGAACAGTTCACAGGTTCAGTCTCTGCGGAAACAGTTCATAGATTCAGTCTCTGATCTTGACTCGTTCCGAACAACATTTCTTTGGTGTAGCCGGTTCACCTGGCTAGCGTGACTCCTCCATAGCCTTTTTCTTGACGTAACAGCTTGAACTTTCGTCCTGTTGAACCAGCAGTGCGGACTTTTACAACCAACTGGCTGTCTTGACATTTTCCAGTTTTTCAACTAATTTAGCTCCTTTCGTAGTGTTCCGCCTGAGATGGTAGAAGTGCTAATATTTTAGACAGTTATTATCTTCTGCTTCTTCTTTTTCTTTTCTGCCTTTTTGAAACTCTCGGAGCTCCTTTCTCGGCTGCCAGCTGTAGCGCCACCAACTCTCTATGTTCCTTAGACCTTAAGTGCTTCCTCCGGATTTCAGCACTTTGGGAGTTTTCATCACAAGCTGGGCAGACCACATCCTCGTAATATTCAGTGTCACTCAACAGGTCATGGTAATATTTGGGTTCGTCCTGAGTTAGGCCAGCGAGAGAGCCTTCTTCTTCCTCCTCACCCATCTGGACGTTAGCTGACGGTGGTTCCTTCCCTAGACATCTTTCTTGAAAAGACTTCTTCATGCATTCATATTCATCCCGCTCTTCCTGGGTTGTCTGCCATTCCTTCACTACTGACCTCATTTGTGAGTTCAATACCTTCCCTTCCACCGGGGATTGCGGTATCAGGCTATTTAATCCTTCTACTGAAGCAGCTGTTTCAACATTCTTCTGTTCACATTGACGTGATTCAACGAACTCTTCATAGAGTAAACTGTAACACAAAATCTGTGTTGCCACCTCAGTTATTTCTGTAACTTTTGGGAGCTCCGAATTCCTTCCCTTTGAAGATTGAAGCTCGTGTTCCCATTGTGGAGTCTTGTCTCTCAGCATGTGAAGGAGTTGGCTGACCGTTAACCCTTCCGCGGGGACTCTGTGGATCAGAGTCTTCACCATTTCATCCACCTTTCCCTCCAATGCTTTCACCTTCCTTTCCTCTTGTACTTTGGTTTCAAGCGCTCGAAGAAGTTGCGCCTTGATGCTCCCAAGCTCATGTTCAGAGCCCATTCTTACAGTCTCTGTGTTTCTTACAGTTTCCTTCCCTTCCACTGAAAGGATTCCCAGTTGACTCTGCTCTTCAAGTCGTTGAACCTCGGTCATTGCCACCTCATATTTGTCTTGGGTTTCCTCCAATATTTTTATGAGTTCTTGGACATCTTGTCTTTCATGTTCTGCCATGTCTTTCACTGCTAAATTCTCATCTATGGATGGAACTTCTACCGATGAGTCTGTCTTGGCCTTGAGCTCATCAAGAATTTCCTGCAGCCTTTGGACTTCTTGCTCATGTTCAACCTTTAGTTGTTCATATGCTTCTACTGAAACTAGCTTTTCGGAGGTTGCCGAGTTAATCCCCTCCAGAATTGTAGCCTGGGCCTGTTCATACTGTTCTTTCCACTTCTCACACTCTGCTTGTAAGGAGTCGTAGAGAAGAACTGGAATAAAATCCTGGCTTCCTGAAGATTCCTCTTCATTTGCTTCTTTCGCAATTTCCTTTTGGAGTTCAGCCAAGGCTGCTATGCTATCTGCCTCTTGAAGTCTCACTGCCATCAAATCTTCTTTATTCTTGCAGTCTATCTCAGTCATTTTCCCTTTATTTTCATTTAACTGAGTGATCAGCTCCTCTTGCAACATGGCCACATTATTCACATCAGGTAAAGAAGCGTTTCTCTTTTCCATGTCCAAGATTTTTTTCTGCATCTCTTTAAGTGCACACTGCGATTCAGCTTCTCTTAACCTTGCCTGCACTAGCTCCGTCTCCAATTGCAGAACAAAATCCTCAGTGTAGCGTGGTTTGCCTTTATGCTGTATCTCTAGATCATGCAAATATTCTAACTCCTGAACATCATAAGGGAGGTGTGATCGGTAATTGGTCACGATGGCTCTATGGTCGCTCTCTGCTTGAGCCAGCAGGTTCTGTTGTCTTTCCAGACTCTCCCATTCGGTGTCATAGAACTTTTTCATTGTTTTCATCTCTTGTATGAGACGGTAACTTAATTGTTCGAATTGTTGTCGTACTTTGAAATAACGTTGAGTTCGAGCTCGGTGTTCCTCCGTAATGCATATGTCTGTGACTTGAACAGACTCAGAATTCTCTGTCTTTATGCACGCCATCGTTTTTCCAACCTTAGTCAGTGAGTTCATGTTAACCTTGTTTTTCATACGTGGGCTGGACTTATCGTCTTCTGGCTCAGAGTCTGAGCTGCTTGTCTGCACCGAGTCCTCACTCGTCATTGCTTGTAGGTAGTGCCATTCCATGTCTATTTTCTTGATCCACTCCCGTCCTAGAAGTGGTGGTCCTCCCTCATGTAGTACATACAAGTTCATTCTTGGGTGTTCTTTACCCCTATCTCTCACCTTGACTCTTATTTTTCCCATGGGGTATACTTTATGCCCTGTGTATGTCTGCAATACGAACTTGGTATCTCTTAAGGGTATGTGTGAGAATAGCCGGTGGTAATCCCCTCGATTTATGACTGATACAGCTGACCCAGTGTCCAACTCCATTTTCACTTGGACTCCAGCTATTTTTAGCATGACCCAGATAGTTTGTAGGTCAGCTTCCTTACTCACATGGTGGATACTCAGACTACCCAGCTCCTGGCCGTTTGGATCTGAGTCTGGATTCTGTTCGTCTGAACTCTTCTCAGCCCCCTTGTATACCTTGTTGTACTTTTCTTGTGATGGCTTCCTTTGGTTGTTGGTCTTCTTCCCTGACCGGCATACCTTAGCGATGTGACCCAGTTTGCCACATTTCCTACATTCTTGGTTCTTAAACCAGCATTGATTCTGGTCGTGTGTTGTCTTCCCACAACGATAGCATTTTGTTGTACTCGAGGTAATTTGGTCCACCCCGAGCGCTGCCGCCTTGAGTTGCATTTCCGCCGTTTCTTTCGCTGCGGCTTCGTGTGATGCGGCTATAAGGACAGCCCTGTCAAGTGTAAGGTCGTTCTCTTCTAGTAGGTGCTTTTGCGTCCCTTCCTTGGACAATCCGCCTACGAACTTGTCTCGCAGTGCCTCTGTCAGATTCCCTCCGAACTGGCAGTATTTCGCTAGCCTACGCAGTTCGACCAAGTATTCTGCGTTGTTTTCGTCTTTCCGTTGCGTTCTTGCATAGAATTTGAATCGTTCAGCCAACATCAATGGTGTGGGGTTCAAGTGGTCCTTCAGAACAACCACAATCTCTTCGAAAGACTGATCCGCCAGTTTAGCTGGTGCTAGTAAATCCTTCAAGAGCCCGTATGTCTTTGCGCCCATCGAGTTTAACAATGTTATCGCCTTGTCGTCTTCCTCTATTTTGTTGGCTTCACAATAGATCTCGATGCGTTCCACGTACGTGGCCCAGTCTTCTATCTCAGAATTAAAATCATTAATATTCCCTCGCTTAGGCATCTTTCTTCCCTTGGGAGCAGCACCAGTATTTCTTTAAGTATTCTTATTTATTTGTTTATTTCTAAGATGGCGGTTTTCCCGCGAATATGGCGGTTTCCCGCTCTTCCTTTCTCTCCCCGCCCACTTCAGTGGCGGTATGTCAATCAAGATGGCGGTTTTCCCGCGAAAATGGCGGTTTCCCGCTCTTCCTTTCTCGCCCCGCCCACTTCAATGGCGGTTTCCCGCTTCTGGCGTCTTCTCCGCCGAATGGCGGCTTCCCGCGTATCTTCCTGGTGGAAGGGGTACACTTCCCCCCACAGCGGACAAGTTCAGCCGCTGGCTGGCTACCGCACAGCTCCCCTTACTCGGCTATGTCTTTTCCTCCCGCCCGCACGGTTCTACCGGCGCTGGGTACACCCCGTTAACGGAGAACAGTTCAGCCGCTGGACTGGCTCTCGCGCAGTCTCTCTCTCCGTACCCGGCTCTGTCGCTCTCTCACCCGCACGTTCGGTGTTACCGGCCCTGGGTACCCCGTTGGTGGAGAACAGCTCAGCCGCTGGACTGGCTCTCGCGCAGTCTCTCACCCCGTTTTCGGCTGTGTCTCTCACCCACTCCCACACGTTCGGTTTTGCCGGCTCTGAATACCCCGTTGGTGGAGAACAGCTCAGCCGCTGGACTGGCTCCTCGCAGTCTCTCTCTCCGCACCTGGCTCTCACCCGCACGGTTCCTGTTCGCCTCCCCAGCCCTCTCGCAGACCGGTGTTTCCCTCCCCGGCTGCGGCTGGGTTTCTCTTCCCGCGCCTACTCGCAGGCTCAGCGCTTCGTGGCTGCGGTCGCTGCCCGGATTTTTCCCGCCGATCGCGGTCCGGCTGTCACCCGACGCCGTTGGACCCGACTTTTGGCCGGCACAGCTCCCCCTCGACCGAGGTCGAGTGCTCTGCCCTTATCCTCCGGATACTTCTACACCTTCCCCTACTCACAGTCTCTTCGGCCGCCTTGTTTCTTGCTGGTCGGCTCACTCCGCACCTTGGCAGAAGGGTAGTCAGTGCCTGTTGCTGATACAGCTTTTGTTGTTAGTCTTCCTGCTTTCTGTTGTTGCAGCCTCGTGTTTTCTTTTGGTAGCACGACGAGGGCGGTTGTCTCTCTTCGACGCTCTTCGTTGCTTTTGGTAATCTTGCCGCAGGGTACGATCGGACTCGTCGCCACTGTAAAGTCTGTGGGTTGTGCAGTTAATAAATACACAGACTTCAGAAGTAACAAACAAACAGGTCTTTACTATTCGAAGGTCCGGGCGAATCTGCCCCAGCAATCCTGCCACAACACTTATATACTGGTGTGGTCACTATCGGTATTACAGTATACAGAAGCCAAACAAATAGTGCCACACCTAAAGTAGTTCTCTTAAAGGTGAACGGTTACATTCAATAGTTCCCTTAAAGGTAGACGGGTACATACACTACAGACAGTTTCCTAGAAGTAAAGGGAATTAAGGGTTACGGGGAGCGGGCAGGAATTTGGACATGAGTCTAGGTTCGGATCGGTCATGGCCCTGTGGGTAGCGGAGCGGGCCCAGGGGCCGTGTAGCCTGATCCTGCTCCTATTTCGTGTGTCTAATTCGGTTAGATTCAGGAGATGGTTCTGTGATAGTAGATTGGCGGTTAGGATCAGATCAGCCATGATCTTATTGAATGGCGGAGCAGGCTCGAGGGGCCGATTGGCCTACTCCTGCTCCTATTTCTTATGTTCTTATGTGTAAGCACAGTGTAAGCATGTTGTACGCACAGTGTATGCACGGTGTAAGCACATAGAAACATAGAAACATAGAAGATAGGAGCAGGAGTAGGCCATTCGGCCCTTCGAGCCTGCTCCGCCATTCAACGAGATCATGGCTGATCATCCAAACCCTAGCACCCGGTCCCTACACTGACAGCCATCCCACCCAAGCCCTATCCCCGTAATCCTGTAACCCCACGTATTTAATCCCGCCTAACACTAAGGGCCAATTTATTATCATGGCCAATCAACCTAACCCGCACATCTTTGGACTGTGGGAGGAAACCAGAGCACCCGGAGAAAACCCACGCAAACACGTGTACGCACGGTGTAAGCATGGTGTAGGCACGGTGTAAGTACGGTGTATGCACGGTGTAAGCCCGGTGTAAGCACTGTGTAAGCATGGTGTAAGCATGGTGTAAGTGTGGTGTAAGCATGATGTAAGCACTGTGTAAGCATCGTGTAAGCATGGTGTACGCATGGTGTAAGCACGGTGTAAGCGCGGTGTAAGAATGGTGTAAGCATGGTGTAAGCATGGTGTAAGCGCGGTGTAAGCATGGTGTATGTGCAATGTAAGTGCAGTGTAAGCGCGCTGTAAGCATGGTGTACGCACGGTGTAGGAACGGTGTGAGCACGGTGTACGCACAGTGTACGCACAGTGTAAGCATGATGTACGCACGATGTACGCACGGGGTATGCATGGTGTACGCACAGTGTACGTGTGGTGTAAGCACGGTGTAAGCATGGTGTACGCATGGTGTAAGCACGGAGTACATGCGGTGCGAGCAAGCACTGAGTGCGAGGTCAGCAGAGAGTGCTCTGAGTTTGGGTAAGTGTGAGAGTTCTTTAATTGTTATTTCTCCTTAAATCATTCTTGATAAGATTACTTAAGCAGTTTAAGTAAAGGGGAAAAGTTAAGTATTTGGGATTCTGTTGGTTTAAGAAGAGTAAAACAAGGTTACACTGCAGTAGGAGTAAATTGGCACAGCAGGCAGTGAAAACCAGTTTTCTAACCAATCAGCAGGGGTGACTCATTTGGCTGTAAACAAACAAACAGTATAAAAAGACCATTGCTAGTGCGAGCAAGCACTGAGTGCGAGGTCAGCAGAGAGTGCTCTGAGTTTGGGTAAGTGTGAGAGTTCTTTAATTGTTATTTCTCCTCAAATCATTCTTGATAAGGCCTTTCTGGTGCAGAGTGACTGTTGGTAAACCATTTAACTGGTGTAATTAGAGGGATTGATTTAATTTAAATACAATAAATTAAAGGGGATACTAGCATCTATAATCGGGCAGAGGGTGTCCATAACTAACAATAAAAAATTTAATTAATTACAAAGAATGGAGCAGGTGATGTGTTACTGTTGCGAGATGTGGGAGCCGGTGAACCCCATTGAGGCTCACGGTGATTACGTCTGTGACAAGTGTCTGCTGCTACAGGAACTCCAGCTCTGTGTTGATGAGCTGGAGTCTGAGCTTCAGACACTGCAACACATCAGGGAGGGGGAGAAGTTCCTGGACTCTGTGTTTCAGGAGATGGTCACACCTATGAAGTTAATTAATTCAGATGTAGCCCATGGTCAGGGACAGGACGGTGTGCCTACGAGTGAGGCAGGTATGGGGATCCAGGAGGTAGTGTTGGAGAAGCCGCAGCCCTTGCTCTTGTCCAACAGGTTCGAGGTTCTTACTCCCTGTGGGGACAGGAGCAGGGACTGCAGGGAGGATGAGCAACCTGGCCACAGCACCGTGGAACGGGGGGCCATTCAAGAGGGGGGAGTAAATAGAAATGTTGCAGTGGTAGGGGATAGTATTATTAGGGGGATAGATAGAGTTCTCTGCAGCCGAGAGCGAGAGTCCCGAAGGCTGTGTTGCCTACCCGGTGCCAGGGTTAAGGACATCTCCTCTGGGCTGGAAAGAAACCTGCAGTGGGAGGGGGTGGATCCAGTTGTCGTGGTCCATGTTGGTACAAACGACATAGATAGGACTAGGAAGCCGGTTCTGTTAAAGGAGTATAAGCAGCTAGGGGTCAAATTAAAAGACAGAACCTCAAGGGTAATAATCTCTGGATTATTACCTGAGCCACGAGCGAATTTGGCTAGGACAAATAAAATTAGAGAGTTAAATGCGTGGCTCAAAGACTGGTGTGGGAGAAATGGGTTTTGCTTCCTGGGACACTGGCACCAGTACTGGGGCAGGAGGGAGCTGTTCCATTGGGACGGGCTTCACTTGGCCAGTGCTGGGGCTAGAGTCCTGGTGGATCATATAACTAGGGCTGTAGGGAGGGCTTTAAACTAACTAGTGGGGGGGAGGTTCCTAGAGAGCAAATAATAAAAATGACAACAGAGAAGGTCATAGACTTAGGTAGCAGTGGGGAAATTAAAAATCAGAGCGTGTCAGGAAGGGGCAGAAGGTATGGAGTAAAAGGTTAAGTAATAAAAAGGGTAAAAGCAGGAACTAAGTGTCACAAAACATATCTGAAAGTTCTCTATCTGAATGCACGTAGCATTCGTAACAAAATAGACGAGTTAATGGCACAAATAACTACATATGGGTATGATCTTGTGGCCATTGTAGAAACATGGCTGCAGGGTGACAATGCCTGGGAATTAAACATACCAGGTTATTTAACGATCAGGAAGGACAGGCAGGAAGGAAGGAGAGGTGGGGTGGCTATGTCAATAAAGGAAGGAATCACTGTAATACAGAGAAATGATATTGGGTCAAAAGATCAGGATAATGAAACAGTTTGGGTGGAGATAAGGAATAATAAGGGGAAAAAAACACTAGTGGGCGTAGTCTATAGGCCTCCGAACAGTTGCAACTCTGTTGGATGGAGTATCAATCAGGAAATAGTTGAGGCTTGTAATAAGGGAACATCTATAATTATGGGGGATTTTAACTATCATTAATTGGACAAATCAAATTGGGCAGGGCTGCCTTGAGGATGAGTTCATTGAGTGTATTAGGGATGGGTTTCTTGAGCAGTATGTAACTGAACCGACCAGGGGGCAAGCAACCTTAGATCTGGTCCTGCGTAACGAGACAGGATTAATTAAAAATGTCCTAGTAAAGGATCCCCTTGGAATGAGTGACCATAACATGGTTGAATTCCATATTCAATTAGAGGGTGAGAAGGTTGGATCTCAAACAAGCGTGCTAAGCTTGAATAAAGGAGACTATGAAGGTATGAGAGCGGAATTGAGTAGAGTGGATTGGGAAAATAGATTAATGGGTAAGACGATACATGATCAGTGGTGTACATTAAAGGAGTTATTTTACAACTTCCAAAAAAAAAATATTCCACTGAGAAGAAAAGGGTGTGAAAGAAAAGACAGCCATCCGTGGCTAAGTAAAGAAATTAAGGATAGTATTCGACTAAAAACAAGGGCATATAAGGTAGCCAAATCTAGTGGGAGGATAGAGGATTGGGAAAACTTTAAAAGACAGCAAAAGATAACAAAAAGATTAATTAAGAAAGGGAAGATAGATTATGAAAGTAAATTAGCAAAAAATATAAAAACAGATAGTAAGAGTTTTTATAGTTATATAAAAAGAAAAAGGGTGGCTAAAGTAAATGTTGGTCCGCTAGAGGATGAGACCGGGAAATTAATGGTGGGAAATATGGAGATGGCAAAAACACTGAATGAATATTTTGTATCAGTCTTTACAGTAGAGGACACTAAGAATATCCCAACACTGGACAAACAGGCGGCTATTGTAAGGGGGCGTTTTAACGAGCTTATGGTGTGCTAAATCGGTTTTGATTTTCGCACTACTCGTGAGCGGTTTCGAAGCGCTCCCCCCTCACGGTTCTAGACACTGGGCTTATTGCCAGACAACCTTTGTGTGTTGGCCCAACTCGTGACTCAGAAGACAAATGGTCAGATGAGACAGATTGAGTTTTAAATCAAAACGATCTTTATTTTTGAAAGAGAATGTACACAGAGAAAAGTGGCAAGAATAAATGCAGACGAAAAATAACGTTTCTCACAGAGGACTAAATTATACACTGAGAAAAATAACTTTAAACCATATAAACAGTTCTAAAATAGCGATAAGCTAAAAGCGGGGGTGAGGGAAGCGCACGGACACATCGAGGGATAAATCACACTCCTGACTTACAAATACCCTTAACGTTACAAACCCTCCCGTTACTGAATACACCTCAATTATGTCAGTTAGGTAGAGTTGGGCCTTTATGCTCACCAGAATTTCAAAACCCTTCTGGACCTTGGTACTTCTTGTTACGTCTGGAATTTCCGATCTTCCTTATGGGACCGGCTCCTGGACCCTGTTACTTGGTGTCGTCTGACCTCCGACCTTCCTTATGGGACCGGCTCCTGGACTCGCTCTCCTGTACAAACTTTGGAAGTCCTCCGAAATCCTCGAGCCGTTTTCTGTTCCACACGGTCCTCGAACTCCTGATGGTAACTGGACTTGGACTTCACGGTGTGAACCGTCTCCGGAGGAGTCTTCCTTACTCTGGTCGAATCTTAGACTGGCTTGCTGACGATTTACCTGAACGGTTATACTCTTTTCTGGCCCTAATCTTGGCGCCAAATCAACCATTTTCCTTTGTTAAGGTTGCTTTAACAAAAGCAAGCACATTAATTTTAACTGCTCGCAAATCGAACTAATAGGAATCCGATTAGTGTCCCTTTGTTTGTGTGTGCTCAGCAGTTTCTGAGATCGGTTACCGCTTTGCCATAATGGGAATCCGTTTAGTGTCCCTCTGTTTGTGTGTGCTCAGCGGTTTCTGAGATCGGTTACCGCTCTGCCAGCGATTAGCGCACCTCCAGGTGCTAATAGTTTTGTTTACTGCTGTAACCACATTACAATATCAAAAACAGTAAGGTTCTGGATTCTTCTAATCGATGATGACTCAGACTGCTTTAAGGTACTGTGTGTGTGTCCTTTTGAACTGGGCCATGAGAACTGCCAACTCCATTCTGTGTTCTCACAATGTGGCCACTTCAGGGGCCCTACCCGTATACTGTATTTCATGGATTATTGCGAATCCTACACTATAGGGGGGGAGGAGCTAAACACGATCAAAATCACTAAGGAAGTGGTACTCGGTAAAATAATGGGACTCAAGGCGGATAAATCACCTGGACCGGATGGCTTACATCCTCGGGTCTTGAGGGAAGTGGCGGTAGGGATTGTGGATGCATTGGTAATAATTTTCCAAAACTCCCTGGACTCGGCAAAGGTCCCGGCAGACTGGAAAACTGCTAATGTAACACCCTTATTTAAAAAGGGCAGTAGACAGAAGGATGGAAACTATAGACCGGTTAGCCTAACATCTGTGGTAGGTAAAATTTTGGAGTCCATTATTAAGGAGACAGTAACAGGGCATTTAGATAATCATAATTTAATAGGACAAAGTCAGCATGGTTTTATGAAGGGGAAGTCATGTTTGACAAATTTGCTGGAGTTCTTTGAGGAAGTAACATATAGGGTGGATAAAGGGGAACCAGTGAACGTAGTGTATTTAGACTTCCAAAAGGCATTTGACAAGGTGCCACACAAAAGATTATTGCTTAAGATAAAAAATCACGGGATTGGGGGTAATATTCTGGCATGGATAGAGGATTGGCTATCTAACAGAAGGCAGAGAGTTGGGATAAATGGTTCATTCTCAGACTGGCAATCAGTAACTAGTGGTGTTCCGCAGGGGTCAGTGCTGGGTCCCCAACTCTTTACAATCTATATTAACAATTTGGAGGAGGGGACCAAGTGTAACATATCAAAGTTTGCAGATGATACTAAGATGGGGGGGGAAAGTAGTGAGTGAGGAGGACATAAAAAACCTGCAAGGGGACATAGACAGGCTAAGTAAGTGGGCAGAGATTTGGCAGATGGAATACAATACTGGAAAGTGTGAGGTTATGCACTTTGGCAGGAAAAATCGTAGAGCAAGTTATTATCTTAATGGCAAGAAACTGGAAAGTACTGAAGTACAAAGGGATCTGGGGGTCCTGGTGCACGAAACTCAAAAGGTTAGTATGCAGGTGCAGCAAGTGATTAAAAAGGCCAATGGAATGCTGGCTTTCATTGCTAGGGGGATAGAATATAAAAATAGGGAGGCATTGCTTCAGTTGTACAAGGTATTGGTGAGACCGCACCTGGAATAATGCGTACAGTTTTGGTGTCCATACTTAAGAAAAGACATACCTGCTCTCGAGTCAGTACAAAGAAGGTTCACTTGGTTAATCCCGGGGATGAGGGGATGGACATATGAGGAGAGGTTGAGTAGATTGGGACTCTACTCATTGGAGTTCAGAAGAATGAGAGGCAATCTTATTGAAACATATAAGATTGTGAAGGGGTTGGATCGGGTGGTTGCGGGGAGGATGTTCCCGATGATGGGTGAAACTAGAACTAGGGGGCATAGTCTTAGAATAAGGGGCTGCTCTTTCAAAACTGAGAGGAGGAGGAACTACTTCACTCAGAGGGTGGTAGGTCCATGGAATATGCTGCCCCAAAAAGCTGTAGAAGCTACATCATTACATAAATTTAAAACAGAAATAGACAGTGTAAAGTCTGTGGGTTGTGCAGTTAATAAATACACAGACTTCAGAAGTAACAAACAAACAGGTCTTTACTATTCGAAGGTCCGGGCGAATCTGCCCCAGCAATCCTGCCACAACACTTATATACTGGTGTGGTCACTATCGGTATTACAGTATACAGAAGCCAAACAAATAGTGCCACACCTAAAGTAGTTCTCTTAAAGGTGAATGGTTACATTCAATAGTTCCCTTAAAGGTAGACGGGTACATACACTACAGACAGTTTCCTAGAAGTAAAGGGAATTAAGGGTTACGGGGAGCGGGCAGGAATTTGGACATGAGTCTAGGTTCGGATCGGTCATGGCCCTGTGGGTAGCGGAGCGGGCCCAGGGGCCGTGTAGCCTGATCCTGCTCCTATTTCGTGTGTCTAATTCGGTTAGATTCAGGAGATGGTTCTGTGATAGTAGATTGGCGGTTAGGATCAGATCAGCCATGATCTTATTGAATGGCGGAGCAGGCTCGAGGGGCCGATTGGCCTACTCCTGCTCCTATTTCTTATGTTCTTATGTGTAAGCACAGTGTAAGCACGTTGTACGCACAGTGTATGCACGGTGTAAGCACATAGAAACATAGAAACATAGAAGATAGGAGCAGGAGTAGGCCATTCGGCCCTTCGAGCCTGCTCCGCCATTCAACGAGATCATGGCTGATCATCCAAACCCTAGCACCCGGTCCCTACACTGACAGCCATCCCACCCAAGCCCTATCCCCGTAACCCTGTAACCCCACGTATTTAATCCCGCCTAACACTAAGGGCCAATTTATTATCATGGCCAATCAACCTAACCCGCACATCTTTGGACTGTGGGAGGAAACCGGGGCACCCGGAGAAAACCCACGCAAACACGTGTACGCACGGTGTACGCACAGTTTAAGCACGGTGTAAGCACTGTGTAAGCACGGTGTAAGAGCGCTGTACGGACAGTGTAAGCATGGTGTAAGCATGGTGTAAGCACGGTGTAAGTACGGTGTATGCACGGTGTAAGCCCGGTGTAAGCACTGTGTAAGCATGGTGTAAGCATGGTGTAAGTGTGGTGTAAGCATGATGTAAGCACTGTGTAAGCATCGTGTAAGCATGGTGTACGCACGGTGTAAGCACGGTGTAAGCGCGGTGTAAGAATGGTGTAAGCATGGTGTAAGCGTGGTGTAAGCACGGTGTAAGCATGGTGTACGCGCGGTGTAAGCGCAGTGTAAGCACCGTGTAAGTGCAGTGTACGTATGGTGTACGCACAGTTTAAGCGCGGTGTCAACGCGGTGTAAGCGCCGTGTAAGCACGGTGTTACCGCGGTATAAGCGCGGTGTAAGCACGGTGTACGCACGGTGTATGCACGGTGTAAGCATGGTGCAAGTGCAGTGTAAGCACGCTGTACGCGCGGTGTAAGCACGGTGTAAGCACGGTGTATGCACGGTGTAAGCAGGGAGTAAGCACGGTGTACGCACGGTGTATGCACGGTGTAAGCATGGTGCAAGCGCAGTGTAAGCACTGTGTACGCACGGTGTAAGCACGGTGTACACAAATTGTAAGCATGGTGTAGACACGGTGTACGCACGGTGAAAGCACGGTGTAAGCACGGTGTAAGCGCGGTGTATGTGCCGTGTAAGCACGGTGTAAGCGCGCTGTACACACGGTGTACGTGCCGTGTAAGTGCAGTGTAAGCGCGGTGTAAGCACGGTGTACGTGCCGTGTAAGCACGGTGTAAGCACGATGTAAGCATGGTGTAAGCTCGGTGTAAGCACCGTGTAAGCGTGGTGTACGCACGGTGAACGCGGCGTGTAAGCTCGGTGTAAGCAAGGAGTAAGCGCGGTGTATGCAACGTGTAAGTGCGGCGTAAGCTCAGTGTAAGCACGGTGTAAGCATGGTGTATGCACGGTGTACGCACGGTGTACGCGCGGTGTAAGCGCGGTGTACGCACGGTGTAAGCACGGTGTAAGCACAGTGTGCGCTCTGTGTAAGCACGGTGTACGCACGGTGTAAGTGCGGTGTACGCACGGTGTAAGCACGGTGTACGCTCGGTGTAAACATGGTGTAAGCACGGTGTACGCGGGGTGTAAGCACAGTGTACGTACGGTGTAAGTGTGATGTAAGCGCGGTGTAAGTGCGATGTAAGCACGGTGTACGCACGGTGTAAACACGGTGTAAGCACAGTGTACGCACCGTGTAAGTGCGATGTAAGCACGGTGTACGCACGGTGTAAGCACGGTGTACGTGGGGTGTAAGCACGGTGTATGCAGGGTGTAAGAACAGTGTAAGCATGGTGTAAGCACGCTGTACGCAGGGTGTAAGAATGGTGTAAGCACGGTCTAAGCACGGTGTAAGCTCGGTGTAAGCGTGGTGTAAGCATGGTGTACGCACAATGTGTAAGCACGGTGTACGCACGGTGTAAGCGCGGTGTACGCACGGTGTAAGTGCGATGTAAGCATGGTGTAAGTGCGATGTAAGCACGGTGTACGCACGGTGTAAGCATGGTGTAAGCGCGGTGTATGCACGGTGTAAACACGGTGTAAGCACGGTGTAAGCACAGTGCAAGCATGGTGTAAGCATGGTGTAAGCACGGTGTAAGCACAGTGTAAACATGGTGTAAGCGTGTTGTATGGATGGTGTAAGTGCGTTGTAAGCACGGTGTATGCATGGTGTACGCACGGTGTAAGCACAGTGTACGGACGGTGTAAGCATGGTGTACGCACGGTGTAAGCGCAGTGTACGGACGGTGTAAGCATGGTGTAAGCGCAGTGTAAGCGTGGTGTAAGCATGGTGTAGCCACGGTGTATGCACAGTGTAAGCACGGTGTAAGCGCGGTGTAAGCACTGTGTACGCATGGTGTAAGCCTGGTGTAAGCGCGGCGTAAGTGCATTGTAAGCACGGTGTATGCACGGTGTAAGCACGGTGTAAGCGCGGTGTAAGCACAGTGTACGCACGGTGTACGCACGGTGGACGCATGATGTAAGCACAGTGTAAGCAGAGTGTACGTGAGATGTAAGCACGGTGTAAGCGCGGTCATAGAGTCTTAGGCCTAGAAATTGGGTATAGTCCCGCTTGAGGCGTTAGAACTGGCGATGCGCAAAGTTTATAGCCAGACAAAACTTATCGCCGCCTGGCGCGATATTGGGTTGCATCGCTCCCAAAGGTGCTTGAGGCGCTAAATCAGCCGTTGCATGGTGCTCTTAAGGCGCAAAACGTCAGGCGCTACTCAATATCGACACAGACGGGCGCAGCGCAGGTGAACTCAATTACGGGAAAGCACGAGACCTACAGGCGCCGGCCGGCTCTTAAAGGGGTGGGTCAGTCAGACTGAGCTTCAACACCCCTGTAGGCCTCAGATTCGGCGCTCGCCCTTGTCTGGCGGTACAAACTTGTGCATTATGGAGAAGGTTAGGCAGAGAGCAGAGCGCTTCAGCACTGAGGCTCTGGACCACTTGGTGGCTGCAGTTGAACACCGTCGGGAGGTCCTGTATCCGGATAATGGCAAGAGGCCAAATCAGAAGGCTTATCGACGATCTTGGAGGGAGGTTGCTGTGAGGGTGAATTCCAGCAGCATGGCGACCAGGACCCCTGTTCAGTGCAGGAAGAAATTCAACGACCTCACACGGACCGTTAGGGTGAGTGATGGTTTACCAAACTTGTGCTTCCCTCCATCTGCAGCTGACTTCGGGCACCCTGCTGCAATGATGCGCCAATGGCCATCTGTCAGTATGCACCCATGGCCCTTTCTGGCCACACACATGGACAGATGTCTCAAGGCCTCATGTAAGGGCTCTTGCACCATGGGGGGCATGCGATGAGGTCTCAAGGCCTCATGTAAGGGCTCTTGCACCATGGGGGGCATGCGATGAGGTCTCAAGGCCTCATGTAACAGAACCTCCCCTTCTTTCCCCTGCAGTCCAAGATGGCGCAGATTAGAAAGGAGCAGCGTCGAACCGGTGGCGGACCTGCACAAGTGGTCACTCTCACGGATCTGGAGGAGAGAGTGCACCAGATGCTTGGAGGACGTCTGTCTGGTCCAGTGACCACTGCATCTGCCGACCCCATTACCGACAGTGAGGGTAAGACTCTCACCTTTTCCACCTGTTGCCTTCCACTTGGTCCCCCCGCCAGCATGCATCCTCAGTGTGCAGCCATGTCAGAGCCTTGCCGCAATCTGGCATGCCTTTCAGCAAACCTGTCCTTTTGCTAAAGCCACTCTTCCACCTCCCACTTTCAGATGAAGCAGCACCAACTCGGGCTCAACGCGCTGAAGCTGCCAGTGCCAGTGCCACCGGAGGCGAGGACCAGGAGGAATCCGGACCAGCCGTTGCAGAATCCGGGGAGCGGAGACATCTGCAGACTGGGGATAGTAGTCCCCTGGAGGGGAGGGGGGGTGGCTCTGAGGATGAACCAGTTGCCGGACCAAGCGGCATGGAGCAACGCAGGGGGGATAGGCAAGTTCGGTCACCGTCTCCCCGCAGGGCAAGGCAGGTCGTCATGGCTGCTGCACAGAGTGCAGATGAGGTCCGTCGCCTGGCAGAGATGAGCAAACAGGCCCGGGTCAGACACACGGAGCTGATGGCTGCAGTGGAGAAGATGCCTGAGTCAATAGATTCATTGGCTAGGAGTATGTTGGACTTCGGGGCAACAATGGAGAGGACTCTGCAGGGCTTTGGGGCAACAATGGAGAGGACTCTCCAGGTGTTCGGGGAAACAATGGACAGGTCTATCCAGGGCTTCGGGACCACAATAGACAGGACTATCCAGGGCTTCGGCCCAACAATGGAGAGGACTGTCCACGGCTTTGAGTCGGCAATGGAAAGGACTGTTCAGGGCTTCGGACAATCCCTGGAAAGGTCTGTGCAGGGCTTGTCCGAGGCAGTGGAGCGGTCGGCTCCTGCCTTGTCCGAAGCCATGGGAAGAACTGTCCAGGCGTTCTCCGAGGCACTGGCACCTGGCACACAGGTCCTCACTGTTGCCACGCAGTCACTTGCTGGGCTCCTCCACAGCCAGATTGACGCAACGCAATCTCTCACTGCAGCCACCCTCTCTGCATCAGATAGGATCACCCTGGGCCCTTCCACTCCCGTACAAGGCCAGGAATCCGTGGAGCCTGCGATTGTGGCGGATGAGCCGAGCCGCTCCCCTCAGATAGCCAGTGTGTCGTCCGACCATGGTGCAGGTGTCCTGTCTCGGCAGGAGACCATTGCACATGCCAGCGCTGGGACGCCTGCATTGCAGCTGCCACCACCTGCAGGCCACACTGCTTCCAGCCATGGTCACAGCAAGCATCCTGCGTCCGCACCCTCCAAGCCCAGAGGTCGGCCAGGCCGTACCTCAGGGGCTTCTGCGCTTCCAGACAGTCAGCAGGCGTCCCCCAGCCTTGAGCCTGCCACTGGGGTGCAATTACGTAGGAGCAGCAGGGAGGGAAGGGGCCGGGCGTGAAAGAGAAGTCGTTCTCCCTCAAGGGGCCAGTTGTAGAGGGAGGTGCTGAGACGTTTGTTTGTCCAAATTCAAGGACACCCTCACCTGCTGTTATAGTTGCAGAAGGTTTGTTGAGTTTTGCGGCTTTGCCGAACAGGTCACAGTTATTTTGAAAGTTATGGTTTCTGCTCACATTACGTTGTTTAGCTGTAATGAAAGACTTTTGTGTCAATAAACAGAAGTTTCAATGTTGCTTGGTGCATGTGACTACTTTCAGTGATGCTGGCATGCAGAGGCCCTCAAACATCCAAAGTGCGCATGAGTTAAGGCTCTCATCATTCCGCCACAGGGGTGTCGATACGAGTCCAGAGGAGCCTCTGACGTATGGACCTTCCACTTTCAGCAGCCCTTCCATCTTCCTCCTCCTCCTCCTCCTCCTCCGCCTGCTCTTCCTCCTGCTCCTCCTCCTCCTCCTCATACTCCTCCTCCTCCGCCTGCTTGTGCAGGGTCCGAGGGAAGGTAATGAATGGACGCGTTCGCCTATAAAGGGCATCTGTCACTTGCCGGATGCAACAGCGGACTGCAGCCTGAGCAACAGTCGCATTGTCCCCAATGGCTGACTGAAAGGATCCGTTGGCATAAAAATGGAGGCCATCAGTCAGTGTAGCCATCACGGACAGAGAGGTTCTGCAGCGTTCACGCGGCTGCAGATCCTGACCAAGCAGGCGGCACAGATCAGTAACAATGTCCCTCCAGATTCGGATCCTTTCCAAACACTGCTCCTCCGACATGTCAAGGCTTGTCACCTGCTGCCTAAAGACCCTTGCAGCATCCCGTCAGATTGGCCGACCTCCATTGCCCCTCCTCCTTCTGGCCAATCCCGGCCCTCTCTCCCGCCGTCTCTCTGCCCCTTCACAGTGTTGGGCGATGAGGCCATCGCCCTCCAAACAAGCTCCCATTCTGATGCCAGTTGGTCAAAAGGCTTTTCAGTGTAGTGCTGCAAGTGCTTCGGACAGGGTTGAAGGTCCCAAGTACTGTAAAGCTCAAATCCCAGAACTCCGCTCCACATTAGCTCGCCAACTCTCTCTAGCAGCGATCGCAATGAGCAGGCCAAGTGGCAGAAGATTCTGCACTGAAGCTGTCCCCTTTAAATAGCGCCCCCCTACTCCGAGAAGGGCCAGTTAGCCCTCCCTCGAACTGTCACTAATAGCGCTGGGCGCTAAGGCTCCGGGCGCCACCCAATATGCGCTCAGGCGCTCCTAAAAGGCGTTGCACACTGAAATGACGTCATGAGCTGCTTGCGCTCGCGGGCGCGCACAAACACTTAGCGCAGGCGCGAAATGTATAGTCAATTTCTGAGTCGGCGCGATCCTCATAGCGCTCGCCCCAACATAGGGCTTCGCCCCAATTCTAGGTCTCTTTAGGCACTCAGCGCCAGCGCTACCAACCCAATTTCTAGGCCATAGAGTTATACAGCACAGAAAGAGGCCTTTCGGCCCATCGCGTCCACGCCGGCCATCAAGCCCTATCTAATCTAAACCCATTTTCCAGCATTTGGTCCATAGCCTTGTATGCTATGGCATTTCTGTTGTGTATGCACCTTTAAGAGAATAACTGGTCTCAGACTGCAATACCAGCAGTGACCACCCCTGTATAAAAGGCGCTAGTTAGCCTCTGTGTTTTTAGTTTCACCATTGACTTCCACCAGTAAAGACTTATTTTGTTCCACTCCTGCTGTCCGTGTCACAATCATTCACGGACGTAATACTGGCGACGAGTAAGAAACAAACTTACCTGCAACTCGGCAGCACCTCAGACGACGTTATTGAAGGTCGAAGCCAGAAGAAAGAAAAAATGAATAAAATCCAAAGAAACTCGAGAAACGGGCGTCAACCGTGGGCAACCGCCCTCCAAATCATCGGATTGAAAACTTGCAGGAGAGTCTGTCAAGAGCCAGGCTTGGTTCCCCGGTCTGTGGTTTCCCAGCTAATCGGGCTGGTGGCAGGTAGTGCACTGATCCTTCCTGGGCTGCGGCGGGCTAGAGCTCGATCGGGTGGCTTTTCAACGGGGCCGGGCAGTGAGTCGGGAAGCAAAGAGAGAGAGAGAGGGTGGAGCTCACAGGGCGCGGCCGGTGCTTCGAAGCCGGGCAGCGTTCGGACCTAAGAAGAGGGAGGGAAGTGTCCCAGAGGGTCCGCTCCACGACGGGAAAATAATAAAGAAAAAAATATTAAACGCGCAAGAAACCGTGGAAAGCAGCGCTAACAACAGCGGGGAAGAAGGCAAAGCGCGGGAGGTGCCATTTGTTAAATCGGGGAAGAAGGCAAAGCGCGGGAGGTGCCATTTTAGATTTGCAAGATGCCGAAGACTGGCGATATCACTGCTTTTGATAATACAATAGAGGACCGGACCACGTATGTGGAAAGAGTCGAGGTATATTTCGAGGCAAACGAAATAGCGGAGGAGAAAAAGGCATCGATATTGCTAAACTTAATGGGCGCTAGAACGTACGGCCTATTGCGGGACCTGATTACTCCAGCCAAACCGAAGGCGAAGAGTTTTAACGAAATTGTTGCTGTCCTACAGGAACACCTAAACCCTGCACCGCTGTTGATAGCAGAAAGATTTAAATTCCACAGGAGAACTCAGCACAAAGATGAGAGCAATGCTGAGTATCTTACGGAACTACGCAAGCTATCAAAGCACTGCCAGTTCATAGCAGGACTGGCAGATACCCTACGGGACAAATTTGTCTGTGGACTCCTGAGTGAAGGAACACAGAAGAAGTTACTCTCAGAGAAAGAGCTGACGCTAGATAAGGCTTTCAGCGTGGCAGAATTGTATGAAGCAGCAGCAAGGGGAGCTGCAGAAATTCAACAAAAACCACAGGAATACGGCACCCACGAAATGACACGGGGATTTGCAAAATGTTATCGCTGCGGCAGAACTAACCATGACCAGAAGGACTGCTGGTCCAAAGACAAAATATGCAGGCAATGCGGGAAGATGGGACACATTGCACGAGTTTGCAGGTCTGGGAAGAAGACCAGCGACAACAAAAAGGCTACTAAGGAACCGTACAAGAAAGTACAAAAGATGACGGACAGTAGTTCCGAAGACCAGATGAGCAATAGTGAATCCGGGAACAGGAGATTAAGCTGTCTCAAACTTCACAATGTAATCGCAAAAGAGGATCACCGAACCATTTGGGTCACCCTCACGATAGCAGGGTCCCAAGTTAAAATGGAATTGGATACAGGATCAGCGCTAACCGTCATGAATCGACGAGACTACGAGCGGCTATTTTCCCACATACCCTTGAGAGAGACATCCATCATCTTGATGACGTATACGGGGCAAAATGTATACCACAGAGGAAAAATAAGGGTGCCTGTCGAATACAACGGCAAGAAAATACGGAAATTGTATCTCTACATACTGCCAAATGGTGGACCACCGTTATTGGGACGGGAATGGATCAGGAAGATAAACTTAGATTGGCACTCCATTCATGCAATGATGGTGGACGGTAAAAAAGTTGAAGACGTCACTCCTGGACGATTGTCAACAATCTTAGCTAACGCCAAAGAGGTATTTCAACAAGAACTGGGCACGCTTAAAGGTGTAACCGCCTTGATAAAAATAGAAGAGAATGCAGTTCCCAAGTTTTTCAAAGCAAGACCGGTACCATATGCAATTCGCCCAGCCATCGAGGCAGAGCTGGAGAATCTGGAGAAGGCGGGCGTGTTGTCTAAGGTCGACTGGAGCGAGTGGGCGACACCCATCGTTCCTGTCATGAAGAAAACATTAAGCAATAAGTCCGGGGAGCCAAGGATGATTCGCATCTGTGGGGATTTCAAGGTGACGGTGAACCCAATCCTTCACACAGTACAATATCCTCTTCCAAGGATAGAAGACATCTTCGCCTCACTGTCTGGAGGGAAGCGTTTTACAAAAATTGACCTAGCACAAGCATATTTGCAGATGGAGGTTGAAGAGTCCTCTAGGAAGTATCTCACGATAAACACTCACAAAGGTCTTTACCAGTATCATCGATTGGTATTCGGAGTAGCATCGGCTCCGGCGATATGGCAAAGAGCGATGGAACAAGTCCTGCAAGGGATTCCGGGGACTCAGTGTTACTTGGACGACATCCTTGTGACAGGTGAAGATGACAGTGAACACCTTAACAACCTAGAACAGGTGCTCACTAGACTACGGGAACATGGGCTGCGAGCCAACCGCTCCAAGTGCGAATTTTTTAAGAAACAGATATCGTATTGTGGCCACGTGATTGATGAAGAGGGGTTACATAAGTCCCCTGACAAAATTGAAGCGGTTGTTAAGGCCCCAGCGCCTGAAAATGTGTCGCAACTGAGGTCATTCCTCGGATTGGTGAATTACTATCATAAGTTTTTGCCGAATTTGTCGACAATTTTGCACCCACTGAACGCCCTGCTACGAACGGGGGTAGCATGGAAATGGAGCAGTGACTGTAAGCGTGCTTTTCAGAAGAGTAAGGACTTAATCACTTCAAGGGAAGTATTGGCTCACTGCAACCCAGCACTGCCGATCAGACTGGCGTGTGATGCGTCTCCCTACGGCATTGGGGCGGTACTGTCACATAAATTCCTTGATGGTTTAGAGAGGCCGATAGCTTTTGCGTCACGCTCGTTAACTTCTGCCGAGCGTAACTACGCTCAGATTGACAGAGAGGCCCTCGGCCTAGTGTGGGGGGTGAAGAAGTTCAATCACTACCTGCACGGTCAAAAATTTACTCTACTAACCGATCATCAACCTCTTGTCTCCATTTTCAACCCTCAGAAGGGCGTACCGATAATGACAGCACAACGGCTGCAGAGATGGTCCCTTTTCCTAGGGGCACACCAATATGACATCGAGTACAAAGGAACTAAACAGCATGGAAATGCTGATGGATTGTCACGCCTACCGCTGCTGACGGTGGAAGAAGAAGACCTTGCAGTGGATCCAATGGAGTTATTCCACTCGACCATAGTCGAATGTCTCCCTGTGACGAATGCAAACATAGAAAAGGAAACACGGAATGACTCGACACTATCACGGGTCTATTATTTAACAGTGAAGGGATGGCCAGCACATGGCGAACCACTGCCGCCAGCATTCTCGCCGAGAAGAGAACAGCTGTCAGTGTGCAGAGGAACCATGATGTGTGGATCCAGAGTAGTAATTCCACCTAAGTTAATGGATAGAGTGTTCAATGAGCTTCATGAGGGTCATCTGGGTGGGGTAACAATGAAGAACTTAGCCAGAGCGTTTGTGTGGTGGCCGGGAATCGATAGAGAAATTGAAGCGATGACCAAGAGCTGTGCAGTATGCCAGAAGGTCCAAAACGCCTCACCACAAGCTCCTCTGCATCCATGGGAGTGGCTCTCATCTCCATGGCAAAGGGTGCACATTGATTTTGCTGGTCCCTTCATGGACTCGATGTTTTTAATTGCGGTGGATGCACATTCAAAGTGGCCAGAGGTAATAAAAATGTCCTCAACCACCACAGAAAAAACTATCACAGTTTTACGAACCATATTCGCCAGGAATGGGCTGCCTGAACAAATTTGCTCTGACAATGGACCACAGTTTGTGTCTGAAGAGTTCCGGAGGTTCTTAAAGAACAATGGTGTTAAGCACTACACATCTGCCCCATATCATCCAGCCACTAATGGATTGGCCGAGAGGTTTGTCCAAACATTCAAGAAGGCTATCAAGGCAATGTGTAATGAAGATATACCCCTACAACACAAGGTGGACAACTTCTTGTTTGCCTACCGGAATGCGACACATGCGGTTACCAACCAAACCCCAGCCATGATGTTCTTCAATCGAAGACTATGATGCCGCTTGGATTTGGTTAAGCCAAACGTCCGAAGAGATGTGGAGAACAGGCAGTTTCAGAATATGAATGAAAGGCCGACCAGGAGTTTTAAGATAGGTCAACCAGTTTTGGCCCGGGACTACCGCACTGAGAAATGGCAGCCAGGAACGATTTGTACACGGCAAGGACCTCTCATGTATACCGTGGACGTTGGAGAGAGCATTGTAAGATGCCATGCTGACCAAATTCTAGAGTCACTGGAAAACGTCAACTCCACACCACGATCTGATACACCTGGCAATGAAATCGACGTACCAATTGCAGCTACCGCAGAATCGGTGATATTGGAAGCAGATGAACCAAACAACGACATTGATCTCGACTCAACATTGCCAGAAGAACCTGATACCCCAAAGAGGCGTTATCCAGACAGAATCAGGAAGCCTCCTCAAAGACTGAACTTATAATTGCTTAAACTTAACCAATGTATCTAGCAACCGTAATTGTGATTGTAATTAGTTATCATTTAGTTGTTAAATGAATGTTATGTACTGTTTATCTAAAAGGGGTGGAATTGTTGTGTATGCACCTTTAAGAGAATAACTGGTCTCAGACTGCAATACCGGCAGTGACCACCCCTCTATAAAAGGCGCTGGTGAGCCTCTGTGTTTTTAGTTTCACTATTGACTTCCACCAGTAAAGACTTATTTTATTCCACTCCTGCTGTCCTTGTCTCAATCATTCACGGACGTAATAATTTCAAGTGCTCATCCAAATGCTTCTTGAATGTTGTGAGGGTTCCTGCCTCTACCACCCTTTCAGGCAGTGAGTTCCAGATTCCAACCACCCTCTGGGTGAAAAAGTTTTTCCTCAAATCCCCTCTAAACCTTCTGCCCCTTACCTTGAATCTATGCCCCCTTGTTATTGACCCCTCTACTAAGGGGAAAAGTTCCTTTCTATCCACCTTATCTATGCCCCTCATAATTTTGTATACCTCAATCAGGTCCCCCCTCAGCCTTCTCTGCTCCAAAGAAAACAACCCCAGCCTGTCCAGTCTTTCTTCATAGCTGAAGTGCTCCAGCCCAGGTAACATCCTGGTAAATCTCCTCTGCACCCTCTCCAAAGCAATCACATCCTTCCTATAGTGTGGCGACCAGAACTGCACACAGTACTCCAGCTGTGGCCTTACCAGCATTTTATACAGCTCCATCATAACCTCCCTGCTCTTATATTCTATGCCTCGGCTAATGAAGGCAAGTATCCCATATGCCTTTTTAACCACCTTATCCACCTTTCTGCTGCCTTCAGGGATCTATGTACATGCACACCAAGGTCCCTCTGATCCTTTGTCTTTCCTAGGGTCTTACCATTCATTGTGTATTCCCTTGCCTTGTTAGTCCATCCAAAATGCATCACCTCACACTTTTCAGGGTTAAATTCCATTTGCCACTGTTCCGCCCATCTGACCAACCCATCTATATCGTCCTGTAGCCTGAGACTTCCCGCCTCGCTATTTACCACCCCACCAATTTTCGTGTCATCTGCGAACTTACTGATCATACCTTTTACATTCACATCCAAATCATTAATGTAGACCACAAACAGCAAGGGACCCAGCACCGATCCCTGTGGTACCCCACTGGACACAGGCTTCCAGTCACAAAAACAACCTTCCACCATCACCCTCTGCCTTCTGCCACTAAGCCAGTTTTGGATCCAATGTGCCAAGGCACCCTGGATCCCATGGGCTCTTACCTTCCTGACCAGTCTCCTATGCGGGACTTTATCAAAAGCCTTACTGAAATGCATGTAAACCACATCCACTGCACTACCCTCATCCACACACCTAGTCACCCCCTCGAAAAATTCAATCAAATTGGCCAGACATGACCTTCCCTTGACAAAGCCATGCTGGCTATCCCTAATTAATCCCTGCCTCTCCAAGTGGAGGCCAATTCTGTCCCTCAGAATTTTTTCCAATAATTTCCCTACCACTGATGTTAGGCTCACTGGCCTGTAATTCCCTGGTTTATCCCTACTACCCTTCTTGAATAATGGTACTACGTTAGCTGTTCTCCAGTCCTTTGGCACATCCCCTGTGGCCAGAGAGGTTCTGAAAATTTGTGTCAGAGCCCCTGCAATCTCCTCCTTTGCCTCACACAGCAGCCTGGGATACATTTCATCCGGGCCTGGGGATTTATCCACTTTTAAGCCTGCTAAAACCACTAGTACCTCCTCCCTCTCGATGCTAATATGTGCAAGTATATCACAGTCCCCCTGCCGAATTTCTATGTCCACATCGTCCTTCTCCATAGTGAACTCAGATGCAAAAAATTCATTTAAAACCCCGGTGTAAGCACAATGTAAGCGCGGTGTAAGCACGGTGTAAGCATGGTGTAAGCATGGTGCAAACACGGTGTAAGCACAGTGTAAGCACGGTGTAAGCGTGGTGTACGCATGGTGTAAGCACGGTGTACGGACGGTGTAAGCGCGGTGTACGGACAGTATAAGCGCAGTGTACGGACGGTGTAAGCGCGGTGTAAGCACGGTGTATGCACTGTGTAAGCGCGGTGTATGGACGGTGTAACCACGGTGTACGCAAGATGTAAGCGTGGTGTACGGACGGTGTAAGCACGGTGTAAGCATGGTGTAGGCATGGTGTACGGACGGTGTAGGTGCGGTGTAAGCACGGTGTACGGACGGTGTAAGCACGGTGTAAGCGCGGGGTAGGGATGGTGTAAGCAATGCACGGTGTACGCACGGTGTACACACGGTGTAAGCACGGTGTAAGTGCGGTGTACGGACGGTGTAAGCGCGGTGTAAGCACGGTGTAAGCATGGTGTAAGCACGGTGTAAGCGCGGTGTAAGCACGGTGTAAGCACGGTGTAAGCATGGTGTAAGCACGGCATAAGCACGGTGTAAGCATGGTGTAAGCATGGTGTACGCACAGTGTAAGCACAGTGTAAGCAAGGAGTAAGCACAGTGTACGCACGGTGTACACACGGTGTAAGCACGGTGTACGCACAGTGTAAGCACGGTGTGTAAGCAAGGAGTAAGCACGGTGTACGCACGGTGTACGCACGGTGTAAGCACGGTGTACGCACAGTATAAGCACGGTGTAAGCGCGGTGTATGCACAGTGTAAGCATGGTGTAAGCATGGTTTACGCACGGAGTAAGCATGGTGTAAGCACGGTGTATGCGCGGTGTAAGCGCGGTGTAAGCGCACTGTAAGCACGGTGTGCGCATGGTGTAGGCATGGTGTAAGCACGGTGTATGCACTGTGTATGCGCAGTGTAAGCACGGAGTAAGCACGGTGTATGCACAGTGTAAGCACAGAGTAAGCACGGTGAACGCACGGTGTAAGCACGGTGTACGCGTGTTGTAAGCGCGGTGTAAGCACCATGTAAGCACGGTGTACGTACAGTGTAAGCGTGGTGTAAGCGCAGTGTAAGCGCGGTGTAAGTGCGGTGTAAGCACGGTGTACGCACGGCATAAGTACGGTGTAAACACGGTGTATGCATTGTGTACCGCGGGTATCGGCGGGAGGTGTGAGCGGGAAGCTTAAAAAGGCTTCAGAGACCCAGGTAAGGCCTCAGACCACAGGTATCGGCGGGAGGCGCGAGCGGTAAGCTTAAAAAGGCTTCAGAGACCCAGGTAAGGCCTCAGACCACGGGTATCGGCGGGAGGCGCGAGCGGGAAGTTTAAAAAGGCCTCAGAGACCCAGGTAAGGCCTCAGACCGCGGGTATCGGCGGGAGGCGTGAGCGGGATGCTTAAAAAGGCCCCAGAGACCCAGGTAAGGCCTCAGACCACGGGTATCGGCGGGAGGCGCGAGCGGGAAGCTTAAAAAGGCCCCAGAGACCAGGTAAGGCCTCAGACCGCGGGTATCGGCGGGAGGCGCGAGCGGGAAGCTTAAAAAGGCCCCAGAGACCAGGTAAGGCCTCAGACCGCGGGTGTCGGCGGGAGGCGCGAGCGGGAAGTTTAAAAAGGCCTCAGAGACCCAGGTAAGGCCTCAGACCGCGGGTGTCGGCGGGAGGCGCGAGCGGGAACTTTAAAAAGGCCTCAGAGACCCAGGTAAGGCCTCAGACCGCGGGTGTCGGCGGGAGGCGCGAGCGGGAAGTTTAAAAAGGCCCCAGAGACCAGGTAAGGCCTACCAGTCTCCAGTCTCGGACCCCAGAGGGAAGGAGAGAGGTAAAAAGTAATCCAAGTGTGACGTCACCAGAAAGCGGGTAAGTGATTGGTTGGTGAGTATTTCTCTCTTTTTGAAGCTTAAACTCTGTGGTTTATAGTTTCTAAGGTGCGATATTCATCATCTAGAATCGGGGCAGAGGGTATTTAAGAATAATATTAATAAATTTAATTAATTACATAGAATGGGAGATCAGGTGATGTGTTACTGCTGCAATATGTGGGAGCTGGTGGACACCATTGATGCTCACAGTGATCACATTTGCAGTAAGTGTTGGCTGCTCGAGGAATTCCGGCTCCGTGTTGAAGAGCTGGAGTCCGAGCTTCAAACACTGAGACACATCAGGGAGGGGGAGAGTTACCTGGACTCTGTCTATCAGGAGGTAGTCACACCAATTAGATTAATTAATTCAGATGTAGTCCGTGGCCAGGGTCAGGATGGTGTGACTGGAAGTGAGGCAGGGGATCCAGGAGGTAGTGTTGGAGGAGCCGCAGCCCTTGCTCTTGTCCAACAAGTTTGAGGCTCTTACTCCCTGTGAGGATGGGAACGGGACTGCGGGGAAGATGAGCAGCCCGGCCACAGCACCGTGGAATGGGGGGCCATTCAAGTGGGGGGAGATGAACGAAATTTTGTAGTGGTAGGGGATAGTATCGTTAGGGGGATAGATAGAGTTCTTTGCAGCCGAGAGCGAGAGTCCCGAAGGGTTAAGGACATCTCCTCTGGGCTGGAGAGAAACTTGGAGTGGGAGGGGGAGGATCCAGTTGTCGTGGTCCATGTTGGTACCAACGGTACATAGATAGGACAAGGAAGGAGGTTCTGCTGAGGGAATTTGAGCAGCTAGGGGCCAAATTAAAAAGCAGAACCACAAGGGTAATAATCTCTGGATTACTACCTGAGCCATGTGCAAATTTGGCTAGGGTAAATAAAATTAGAGAGTTAAATGCGTGGCTCAAAGCCTGGTGTGGGAGAAATGGGTTTTGCTTCCTGGGACACTAGCATCAGTACTGGGACGGGAGAGAGCTGTTCCGTTGGGATGGACTTCATTTGGCCAGTGCTGGGACTAGAGTCCTGGCGAATCGAATAACTAGGGCTGTAGAGAGGGCTTTAAACTAATTAGTGGGGGGAGATTTTAAGAGAGCGAAAAATAAAAATGACAGCGGAGAAGGCAATAGAGCAAGGTAGCAATGGGGGAATTAAAAACCAGAGCATGTCAGGAAGGGACAGAATGTATAATGATAAAGGTAAAGTAGTAAAAGGGGTAAAAGCAGGAATAAATTGTCAGAAAACATATTTGAAAGTTCTTTATCTGAATGCACGCAGCAATCGTAACAAAATTGACGAGTTGACGGTACAAATAACTACACATGGGTATGATCTGGTGGCCATTACGGAAACATGGCTGCAAGATAATCATGACTGGGAACTAAACATACAAGGGTATTTGACAATTAGGAAGTACAGACAGGAAGGAAAGGGAGGTGGGGTTGCTATGTTAATCAAGGATGGAATCACTGCAATAGTCAGAAATGATATTGGGTCAAAGGATCAGGATAGTGAAATAGTTTGGGTGGAGATAAGGAATAAGAAGGGGAAAAAGTCACTAGTGGGCGTAGTCTATAGGCCTCCTAACAGTTGCAACTCTGTTGGTCAGAGTATAAATCAGGAAATAGTTGGGGCTTGTAATAAGGGAACAGCTATAATCATGGGGGATTTTAACTTTCATATTGACTGGACTAATCAAATTGGGCATGGCAGCCTTGAGGAAGAGTTCATAGAGTGTATTAGGGATGGGTTCCTTGAGCAGTATGTAACTGAACCAACCAGGGGCAGGCAATCTTAGATCTGGTCCTGTGTAATGAGACAGGATTAATAAAAAATGTCCTAGTAAAGGATCCCCTTGGAATGAGTGACCATAATATGGTTGAATTCCAAATTCAGTTGGAGGGTGAGAGAGTTGGATCTCAAACCAGCATACTGAGCTTAAATAAAGGAGACTATGAAGGTATGAGAGTAGAATTGACTAAAGTGGACTGGGAAAACAGATTAAAGTGTAAGACGGTACAAGAACAGTGGTCTACATTCAAGGAGATATTTCACATCTTTCAAGATAAATATATTCCACTGAGGAAAAAGGGGAGTAAAAGAAAAGACAGCCATCCGTGGCTTAGTAAAGTAATAAAGGATAGTATTCGACTGAAAACAAGGGCATATAAAGTAGCCAAATCTAGTGGGAGGATAGAAGATTGTGTAACCCCTTCACGGTTCTCTAGATATATGTGAGATGTGGTCTCTGTTGTAGACAGTATTCTATAGTCCAGTAAGGAGATCACTACTACAATGGCTTAATTCTAATGATCTTACTTTATAGTTTTAACGTCAGACAGTATAAGAAGATTACGGGTCAATGACCTAAATTAGACATTTACATACATTAGAATGAATCTAGACATAATAAACATACATTCTCCATTTATATGGATTCAAAGGAGAATCTGTCCCTGTGTCCAAATTCGAGTGCACTCTTTCGTTGGCGCGCTTAAGTTGGAGCTCATGGTATGTATAATGTCTGCAAGACTTACGACTCCGAACCCCTTCGTTGAATTCTCTTCACGATCACTGAATCCCACTTTGAGTTCTGGATGCAGAGCTACTAATACGAAGGGTGGCGGCCGAGTTTGGAAGCCCGGGACGGGATGCAGCAGCCATTTGCCTCCTGAGCCCTCTTTTCAGAGCTCCTGCCCTCTTTTCTTCCAGTCGCTCCTTTTCCCACTCGAAAAACCCGACTCCACCCCTTCCTCCTGGGGTTTCTGCCTGGAGACTGCGCAGCCTCACTGTCTGCAACAGTTGATACTGGTGCAGAATTATGGAAAGTCTGCTCTTAGTCACATTGTGTCCTTAAAAGTTCTTGCCGTACCTTCACATGGGCAACTTTAACCCAGGGATTTATAACAATGATAATACAGTGTCTAAGTTAAAGATTGATAACCATACTTAGCGTACATAACATTTCCAGTGGGTATTACAATTGGGAAGCATTTAAAAGCCAGCAAACAATAACTAAAAGATTAATGAAGAAAGGGAAGATAGATTATGAAAGTAAACTAGCAAAAAATATAAAAACAGATAGCAAGAGTTTCTACAGCTATATAAAAAGAAAAAGGGTGGCTAAAGTGAACGTTGGTCCCTTAGAGGATGGGACCGGGAAACTAGTGGTGGGGAACATGGAGATGGCAAAGACGCTGAACAAATATTTTGTATCAGTCTTTACAGTAGAGGACACTAAAAATATCCCAACACTGGATAAACAGGGGGCAATGGGGGGGGTGGGGGAGGAGCTAAAGATGATTAAAATCACTAAGGAGATGGTACTCAGTAAAATAATGGGACTTAAGGCGGATAAATCCCCCGGACCTGATGGCCTACATCCTAGGGTCTTGAGAGAAGTGGCGGTAGGGATTGTGGATGCATTGGTGATTATTTTCCAGAACTCCCTGGACTCAGGAAAGGTCCCGGCAGATTGGAAAACTGCTAATGTAACACCCTTATTTAAGAAGGGAAGTAGACAAAAAGCTGGAAACTATAGACCAGTTAGCCTAACATCTGTGGTTGGCAAAATGTTGGAGTCCATTATTAAGGAAACAGTAACAGAGCATTTGGATAAACATAATTTAATAGGACAGAGTCAGCATGGTTTTATGAAGGGGAAGTCATGTTTGACAAATTTGCTCGAATTCTTTGAGGATGTAACATACAGGGTGGATAAAGGGGAACCAGTGGATGTAGTGTATTTGGACTTCCAAAAGGCATTTGACAAGGTTCCACACAAAAGATTACTGATCAAGATAAGAAATCACAGGATTTGGGGTAATATACTGGCATGGGTGGAAGATTGGCTATCTAACAGAAAACAAAGAGTTGGGATAAATGGTTCATTCTCAGGCTGGCAATCAGTAACTAGTGGTGTTCCACAGGGGTCAGTGCTGGGACCCCAACTCTTTACAATCTATATTAATGATTTGGAGGAAGGGACCGAGTGCAACATATCCAAGTTTGCCGACGATACAAAGATGGGAGGGAAAGCAGTGAGAGAGGAGGACATAAAAAACCTGCAAAAGGACATAGACAGGCTAAGTGAGTGGGCAGAGATTTGGCAGATGCAATATAGGGCCAGAAATTAGGATCGGGTGCTTGCCGCGTGTGCAAGCCCCCGATCTGCACTCACCCTGCGCGCTGACATCTGAAGCCCGGGCCTGCTTGCATTTCCTGTCACTGGCCCGGTTCAGATGTCGGCGCGATGTGCTTACCTGATCCAACGGCGTAGTTAGTGCGATGTGCCAGCTGGGATCAGGTGAGCACTGTGCAGCCAATCAGGGGAGGGGAAACTCATTCATGAGTTTGATAGTAAAGACTGTCAAACTCATGAAAAATACGGGCGCCCAAAAGACTAGTTTAACTTTAATTAAAATTTAAAAAAACATCCCAATAATTAAATAAACTATAAATAACTTTATAAAACTATTTAAAACAATTAATAAAATTTTTGAAACTTTTTTTCCAGGAAATCGGGTCTCAAAATAAACTTACCTTACTGTAAAGTCCTTAAAAACAATGAAGCTGTGGAAAAAATGAAATAATTTTAAATAATAGACCACTTACCTTCAAGAATCCACTACTTAGGCCACCTTTTTTCATTTCCAAAAAGTTCAGGCAGTTGCACACACGCAAACCTGTCAAAACGAAGGAAGTTCAACGCGTGCGCGCAGAGTCCTGCGCGCATGCGTTGGACCTCTTAACCCCTTAGTTCGATGGAGAGGAAATGCCGGTTTCCCGCGCATGCGCTGTGCATGCTGGAATCCGGCACTTCCAACGGGCCCACGCATGAGTACACCGTCCGTACTCACGTGTTGGGACCGGAATTACTGGCCCATAATGTTGGAAAGTGTGAGGTTATGCACTTTGGCAGAAAAAATCAAAGAGCAAGTTATTATCTAAATGTAGAGAAACTGCAAAGTGCTACAGTACAAAGGGATCTGGGGGTCCTGGTGCATGAAACACAAAAAGTTAGTATGCAGGTGCAGCAGGTGATCAGGAAGGCCAATGGAATCTTGGCTTTTATTGCAAGGGAGATGGAGTATAAAAACACAGAAGTCTTGCTGCAGTTATACAGGGTATTGGTGAGGCCTCACCTGGAATACTGCGTGCAGTTTTGGTTTCCATATTTAAGAAAAGATATACTTGCTCTCGAGGCGGTTCAGAGAAGGTTTACTCGGTTGATTCCGGAGATGAGGGAGTTGACGTATGAGGAAAAGTTGAGTAGGTTGGGACTCTACTCATTGGGGTTCAGAAGAATGAGAGGAGATCTTATCGAAACATATAAGATTGTGAGGGGGCTTGATCAGGTGGATGCGGTGAGGATGTTTCCACTGATGGGTGAGACTAGAACTAGGGGGCATAATCTAAGAATAAGGGACTGCCCTTTCAAAACTGAGATGAGGAGAAACTTCTTCACTCAGAGGGTAGTAAATCTATGGAATTTGCTACCCCAGAGAGCTGTGGAAGCTGCAACATTAAATAAATTTAAAATGGAGAGAGACAGTTTCCTAGCAGATAAGGGAATTAGGGGTTACGGGGAGAGGGCAGGGAAGTGGACGTGAGTCTAGATTCGGATCAGCCATGATCCTATTGAATGGCGGAGCAGGCCTGAGGGGCCGTATGGCCAACTCCTGCTCCTACTTCTTATGTTCTTATGTTCTTATGTGTAAGCACGGCATAAGCACAGTGTAAGCATGGTGTACGCGTGGTGTAAGCACGGTGTAAGGACGGTGTACGTGCGGTGTAAGCATGGTGTAAGCGTGGTGTAAGCACAGTGTAAGCACGGTGTATACATGGTGTAAGCAGGGAGTAAGCATGGTGTACGCACGGTGCACGCATGGTGTAAGCATGGTGTAAGCACGGTGAATGCATGGTGTAAGCACGGTGTAAGCACGGCGTACACACAGTGTAAGCACAGTGCAAGAACGGTGTAGACACGGTGTACGCACTTTGAAAGCACGGTGTAAGCACGGTGTAAGCACGGTGTAAGCACGGTGTACACGGGGTGTAAGCGCGGTATGCATGGTGTACGCATGGTGTAGGCACGGTGTAAGCGCGGTGTATGCACGGTGCAAACACGGTGTAAGCACGGTGTAAGTACGGTGTACGCGGGGTGTAAGCGTGGTGTAAACACGGTGTACGCAAGGTGTAAGCATGGTGTACATGAGGTGTAAGTGCGATGTAAGCACAGTGTATGTATAGTGTATGCACGGTGTAAACGCGGTGTACGGACGTTCTAAGCATGGAGTACGCACGGTGTAAGCGCGGTGTATGGATGGTGTAAGCGCGGTGTTAGCATGGTGTACGCACGATGCACGCACGGTGTAAGCACGGTGTAAGCATGGTGTAAGTGCTGTGTATGGACGGTATAAGCACTGTGTAAGCACGGTGTAAGCGCGGTGTATGCACGGTGTAAGCACGGTGGAAGCACGGTGTACGCACGGTGTAAGCACGGTGTACGCACGGTGTAAGGACGGTGTAAGTGCGGCGTAAGCACGGGGTATGCATGATGTAAGCATGGTGTAAGCACGGTGTAAGCGCGGTGTAAGCACGGTGTAAGCACGGTGTACGCATGGTGTAAGCACGGTGTAAACACGGTGTATGCATGGTGTAAGCACGGTGTACGGACGGTGTAGGCACAGTGTACGCACGGTGTAAGCATGGTGTAAGCGCGGTGTACACACGGTGTAAGCGTGGTTTAAGCGCGGTGTAAGCACGGTGTACACACATTGTAAGCGCGGTGTAAGCACGGTGTACGCACGGTGTAAGCATGGTGTAAGCACAGTGGACGCACGGTGTACGCACAGTGTACGCATGGTGTAAGCACAGTGTACGTGAGATGTAAGCACGGTGTAAGCACGGTGTAAGCGCGGTGTACACAGGGTGTAAGCACGGTGTAAGCGCGGTGTAAGCACGGTGTAAGCATGGTTTAAGCACGGTGTAAGCACGGTGTAAGCGCGGTGTACGCACGGTGCAAGCACGGTGTAAGGACGGTGTAAGCACATTGTAAACGCTGTGTACGGACGGTGTAAGCACGGGGTACGCACGGTGTACGGATGGTTAAGGCACGGTGTAAGCATGGTGTACGCATGGTTTATGCACTGTGTAAGCACGGAGTAAGCACGGTGTATGCACGGGTAAGTGCGGTGTACTCACGGTGTACACACGGTGTAAACACGGTTTATGCATGGTGTGAGCACGGTGTAAGCAAGGTGTAAGCATGGTGTAACCACGGAGTATGCACAGTGTGCGCACAGTGTAAGCATGGTGTAAGCACGGCGTAAGCATGGTGTAAGCACGGTGTAAGCACGGTGTAAGCGCGGTGTACGCATGGTGTACACACGGTTAAAGCACGGTGTAAGCATGGTGTAAGTACGGTGTATGCATGGTGTAAGCATGGTGTAAGCACGGTGTAAGCGCGGTGTATGCACAGTGTATGCACAGTGTAAGAACGGTGTAAGCGCGGTGTATGGACAGTGTAAACACGGTGTAAGCACGGTGTAAGCAAGGAGTAAACACGGTGGACGTACGGTGTACGCACGGTTAAAACATGGTGTAAGCACGGTGTATACATGGTGTACGCACGGTGTATGCACTGTGTAAGCACGGAGTAAGCACGGTGTACGCACGGTGTAAGCACGGTGTAAGTGCGGTGTACGCACGGTGTACGCATGGTGTAAGCACAGTTTATGCACGGTGTAAGCGCGGTGTAAGCACGGTGTACAGTCGGTGTAAGTGCGGTGTAAGCATGGTGTAAGATTGGTGTGCGGACGGTGTAAGCGCGGTGTAAGCACGGTGTACGCACGGTGTACGCATGGTGTACACACGGTGTAAGCGCGGTGTAAGCACGGTGTACGCACAGTGTAAGCGCGGGGTAGGGATTGTGTAAGCGTGGTTTAAGCACGGTGTATGCACGGTGTACACACGGTGTAAGCACAGTGTAAGCACAGTGTAAGCACGGTGTAAGCGCGATGTACAGATGGTGTAAGCATGGTGTAAGCACTGTGTACGCACGGTGTAAGCACAGTGTATGCACGGTGTAAGCACGGTGTAAGCACGGCGTAAGCACGGTGTAAGCACAGTGTAAGCACGGTGTACGCGTGGTGTAAGCACGGTGTACGCACAGTGTACGCACGGTTAAAGTCCGGTATAAGCATGGTGTAAGCGTGGTGTAAGCATGGCGTAAGCTTGGTGTAAGCATGGTATAAGCGCGGTGTACGCACGGTATAAGCGCGGTGTAAATGCGGTGTACGGATGGTGTAAGCGCAATGTAAGCAAGGAGTAAGCACGGTGTACGCACGGTGTACGCACAGTTAAAGCATGGTGTAAGCATGCTGTACGCATGGTGTATGCACGGTTTACGCACTGTGTAAGCAGGGAGTAAGCACTGTGTATGCACGGGTAAGTGCGGTGTACGCACGGTGTACGCACGGTGTAAACATGGTTTATGCATGGTGTAAGCACGATGTAAGCATGGTGTAAGCACCGTGTAACCACGGATTATGCATGGTGTATGCACGGTGTAAGCGCGGTGTAAGCGCGGTGTATGCGCGGTGTAAGCGTGGTGTAAGCTCGCTGTAAGCACGGTGTATGCACAGTGTAAGCATGGTGTAAGCACGGCGTTAGCATGGTGTAAGCACGGTGCAAGCACGGTGTAAGCGCGGTGTACGCACGGTGTAAGCACAGTGTAAGCAAGCAGTAAGCAAGGTGTACGCACAGTGTACGCACGGTTAAAGCACGGTATAAGCATGGTGTAAGCATGGTGTAAGCACGGCGTAAGCATGGTGTAAGCATGGTGTAAGCAGGGTGTAAGCACGGTGTAAGCGCGGTGTACGCACGGTGTAAGCACGGTGTAAGCGCGGTGTAAGCGCGTGAGTACGGACGGTGTACGCACGTTGTATGCACTGTGTAAGCACGGAGTAAGCACGGTGTATGCACGGTGTAAGCACGGTGTAAGTGCGGTGTACGCACGGTGTAAGCACGGTTTATGAACGGTGTAAACACGGTGTAAGCACGGTGTAAGCATGGTGTAAGCATGGTGTAACCATGGTGTACGCACGGTGTAAGCGCGGTGTAAGCGTGGTGTAAGCACGGTGTAAGCGCAGTGTAAGCACGGTGTAAGCGCAGTATACGGACAGTGCAAGCGCGGTGTAAGCACGGTGCAAGCACAGTGTAAGCAAGGAGTAAGCACGGTGTACGCACGGTGTACGCACGGTGTAATTGCGGTGTACGCACGGTGTGCACACGGTGTAGGCACGGTGTAAGAGCGGTGTAAGCACGGTGTAAGCACGGTGTAACCATGGTGTATGCACGGTGTAAGCACGGTGTAAGCGCGGTGTAAGCGCGGTCTACGGACAGTGTAAGCACGGTTAAAGCACTGTGTAAGCATGGTGTACGCATGGTGTAAGCACGGTATACGCACTGTGTAAGCACGGAGTAAGCACGGTGTACGCACGGTGTAAGTGCGCTGTAAGCACAGTGTACGCACGGTGTAGGCACGGTGTAAGCATGGTGTACGCACGGTGTAAGCATGGAGTAAGCGCGGTGTAAGCACGGTGCAAGCACGGTGTAAGTACGGTGCAGTCACGGTGTATGCACGGTGTAAGCACGGTGTAAGCACGGTGTAAGCACTGTGTACGCATGGTGTAAGCGCGGTGTAAGCGCATTGTAAGCACGTTGTACGCATGGTGTAAGCGCGGTGTAAGCGCGGTGTAAGCATGGTGTAAGCACGGTGTAAGCACGGTGTAAACATGGTGTAACCATGGTGAAAGCAGAGTGTAAGCACGGTGTAAGCGCGGTGTACGCACGGTGTAAGCACGGTGTACGGACGGTTTAAGCACGGTGTAAGCGCTGTGTACGGATGGTATAAGCGCGGTGTAACCACGGTGCATGCACGGTGTAAGCATGGTGTAAGCGTGGTGTAAGCGCGGTGTACGGACAGTGTAAGCGTGGTGTAAGCACGGTTAAAGCACGGTGCAAGCATTGTGTACTCATGGTGTACGCACAGTGTTTGCACTGTGTAAGCACGGAGTAAGCACAGTGTACGCACGGTGTAAGCACGGTGTAAGTGCGGTGTACCCACGGTGTAAGCACGGTTTATGCATGGTGTAAGCATGCTGTAAGCGCGGTGTAAGCACGGTGTTCGCACGGTGCATGCACGGTCTAAGCATGGTGTAAGCGTGGTGTAAGCGCGGTTAAAGCGCGGTGTATGCGCAGTGTAAGCGTGGTGTAAGCACGCTGTAAGCACGGTGTATGCACGGTGTAGGCATGGTGTAAGCACGGTGTACGCATGGTGTAAGGGCGGTGTAAGCATGGTATAAGCGCGGTGTAAGCACGGTGTAAGCAAGGTGTAAGCACGGTGTATGCCCTGTGTAACCACGGTGTACCGCACGGTGTACGCACGGTGTGCGCACGGTGTAAGCACGGTGTACGCACGGTGTAAGCACAGTGTACGCACGGTGTAAGCATGGTGTAAGCATGGTGTAAGTGGGTTTAAGCGCGGTGTAAGCACGGTGTAAGCACGGTGTAGCCATGGTGTATGCATCGTGTAAGCACGGTGTAAGCACGGTGTAAGCACTGTGTACGCATGGTGTAAGCACAGTGTAAGCGCGGTGTAAGCGCGTTGTAAGCACGGTGTACGCACGGTGTAAGCGCGGTGTAAGCGCGGTGTAAGCATGGTGTAAGCACAGTGTACGCACGGTGTACGCACGGTGTATGCATGATGTAAGCACTGTGTACGTGAGGTGTAAGCACGGTGTAAGCATCGTGTAAGCAAGGTGTAAGCACGGTGTACGCACGGTGTAAGCTAGGTGTACGCATGGTGTAAGCACGGTGTATGCACAGTTTTAGCATGGTGTAAGCGCGGTGTAAGCACGGTTTAAGCGCAGTGTAAGCACGGTGTAAGCACGGTGTAGCTACGGTGTATGCACGGTGTAAGCACGGTGTAAGCACGGATTAAGCACTGTGTATGCATAGAGTATGCGTGGTGTATGCGCGTTGTAAGCATGGTGTACGCACAGTGTAAGCGCAGTGTAAGCGTGGTGTAAGCATGGTGTAAGCACAGTGTATGTACGCTGTATGCACGGTGTACACATGGGCCCAGTAATTCCTCTCTGAACGCATGAGTACGGTCGGTGTACTCACGCGTCTGGCCGGAGGAAATGCCGGCGTTCAGCATGCACAGCGCATGCGGGGAAAACCGGCATTTCCAGTCCTCTGAACGAAGGCGTTCAGAGGCACAGCACGTGCGACTGCACAGGCAGCGCTTGCGCAGTGAACTTCGTCGATTTCATTCATGGATTCAGTGAGGGTAAGTCCTTACAAGTTACACTTGAAAAAAGCATGTGTAAAGTTGCACCAAGGCTACGGAGGAAGATATATTTTATCATGGAGCTTCTGAAAGGCAATATTTTTGTTTGGGAAAGGGAGGAAAGTTATTTTAAGAAATGCTGAGGTAAGTTTTAAAGTTTAAATTTTTTTTTTTGAACGGGTTTTCAGTATGGTAGGTAGAAGGAGCAATTGTGGCTGTGTGAATTGAATGTGAAAATGAGTGTTCTAAAATGAGTAATGTAACATTTCCAACACTTTTAAGAAAGAAACTTTTCATCAGTAATAAGTAATTATGTATGTATGTCCGCATATATTCCTTTACGTATATGTATGTATGTTTTATATTCCTTTACTTATGTGTATGAATGTATGTTTTTAATTATGATTTTCCAATAAGTTACTTTCTCTGAAAGTCATAATTAAATACATACATTCATACACATAAGTAAAGGAATATATACATGCACGCAAAGGAATATATACAGACATACATACATAATTACTTAAAAGAATATATTACTGATGAAAAGTTTCTTTCTTAAAAATGTTGGAGTCATTTTTACATGTAATAAACACAGCAAATTCAATTCACATAGCCACAATTGCTCCTTCTACCTACAGTACTGAAAACCCGTTTTAAAAAACAAAAATAAACTTTAAAACTTACCTCAGCATTTCTTAAAATAACTTTCCTCCCTTTCCCAACCAAAAATATTGCCTTTCAGAAGCTCCACGATAAGAAATATCTTCCTCCGCAGCCTCTGGAGCAACTGTACTCATGCTTTTTTCATGTGTAAGTTGTAAGGACTTGACCTCACTGAAAGCATGAATGAAAGCTGTGAATTTTACTGCGCACGCGCTGCCTGTACAGTCGCACACGTTCTGCCTCTGAACCCCTTCGTTCAGAGGACAGGAAATGCCGGTTTTCCCCGCATGCGCTGTGCATGCTGAAAACCGGCATTTCCTCCGGCCAGACGCGTAAGTACCCCGACCGTACTCGCGTGTTTGGAAGGGAATTACTGGGCCAACATTTTACATGTCAATAAACTGAAAAATTTAACAATTGCACGATTTGCCCCCTCGCATCTGCGACTGAGGGTCCAAGGAGGTGCATTGCGCAAGAGGTCATCGTCGTACGTACCCTCACACTGTTCCCTTTCGGGAACTGTATGAAGTGGTGGAAGGATTTCTGGCCACGTTAACACTCCTTCCGTGACCATAACCATCTTCATACCAGCCATTAGGGTGGTTAATCCTATGGCGTGAGGGTTTTACGGGCTCCCACAACCCATCTGAGGGGGGGGGGCCACCCACACCCGCGGACGCAAGTATCCCGCTGGATGTCCACCCAGAATTTATAGTTGGAGCTCCGACTCCACTTGCCGGGACTGTCTGGAGCGGGGTTCGAAACCTTACTCCTTCTGGCCCAGCGGCGGGGATGCTTACCGCTACGCAAAAGGCCCACTCCGCGCAAAAGGTGACACCCATATGTTTCCTGCGCCTTTTCCCTCCCCGTGACTGGAGCCCTATGCTGCCACTTGAAAGACCAAGCTATCATCTGTCCTTTTTGCGGCGCCTTTGACTTCTCATTACCAATGATGAGTAGGCGCTGCGCCTCCACCTCGTTGAGGAGATTGCTGAGGTCATCATCAGTTCAATTGTGAGTTCTTTTAATGCCATGAATTGTGCTCATTCCAGCCATTTCACGTTGCTAATCGGATTGGGCCTTTGGCGTAGCGGTAGGATCCCCGCCACTGGGCCAGACGGGGTAGGGTTTCGAACCCCGCTCCACACAGTCCCGGCAAGTGGAGTCGGAGCTCCGGCTCTAAATTCTGGGTTGACATCCAGCGGGATATTTGCGTCCGTGGGTGTGGGTGGCCCCCCCTCCTTGTATAGCTTGTGGGAGCCCGTAAAACCCTCCCGCCATAGGACTAACCACCCTAATGGCTGGTTCAAAGATGGTTACGGTCACGGAATGAGCGTTAATCACGGCCATAAATCCTTCCACCACTTCATACAGTTCCCCAAAGGGAACAGTGTGAAGACACGTATGATGACGACAGTGCTAAATAAATAAATGGAATAAAAAAAATTCTTTTAGGGCTTTTAAAAGTCTTTAAATTGCTTTAATTCTGTTTAAAACTACTTCAGATTCTTCAAAATAATGTAAACGTTTTTAAAATTTTATAAAAGTTACCAAAATATTCATAAAATAGCAGATAACTTACTTTCCCTGCAGCTGTGTAACTACAAAGTCCTCTGCAGCTGCTTGGAGAGATTAGGGGCGTGTCCTACTACAATGAGACCTTAAGGGGCATGTCTCACTTGCACAGTGCGCTCCAGGCTTTGCGCTGGCTGCACTCCTGGGCGGCGTGACGTCAAACGCTGCCCGGGATTCTTCTGTTTCAAAATGGAATTCCAGGCATCCCTGGAGGTGAACGGCAGGCGCGTCGGGTAAGTGCATATCGGGGGCTTGCACGCGCGGCAAGCCACCGACCCGAATTACTGCCCCATGGTGTAAGATCGGTTTACGTGCAGTGTAAGCATGGTGTAAGCGCGGTGTAAGCATGGTGAAAGCACAGTGTATGCACGGAGTAAGCACGGAGTAAGCATGATATAAGAACGGTGTAAGCGCACAGTGTAAGCACAGTGTAAGCACAGTGTACAAATGGTGTAAGCATGGTGTAACCACGGTTTAAGCACGGCGTAAGCACGGTGTATGGATGGTGTTAGCCCGGCGTAAGCACGGTATAAGCACGGTGTAAGCACGGTGTATGCACAGTGTAAGCACGGTGTACACACGGTGTAAGCATGGTGTAAGCACAGTGTAAGCACGGTGTATGCATCGTGTAAGCGCGGTGTAAGCACGGTGTACGCACGGTGTACGTACGGTGTAAGCACGGTGTAAGCACGGTGTAAACATGGTGTAATTGCGGTGTAAGCACGGTATACGCACGGTGTGAGCACGGTGTAAGCACGGTGTACGCACGGTGTACGCACAGCGTAAGCATGATGTACGCACGGTGTACGCACGGTGTAAGCACGGTGTACGCGGGGTGTAAGCGCGGTGTAAACGCGGGGTGTTAGCGCGGTGTAAACACGGTGTACGCAAGGTGTAAGCATAGTGTAAGCATGGTGTACACACGGTGTAATTGCAATGTAAGCACGGTGTAAGTGCGATGTAAGCACGGTGTACGCACGGTGTAAGCACGGTGTAAGCATGTTGTACATGGGGTGTAAACACTGTGTACGCAGGGTGTAAGAATGGTGAAAGCACGGTGTAAGCACAGTGTATGCAGGGTGTAAGAATGGTGTAAGCACGGCGTAAGCACGGTGTAAGCTCGGTGTAAGCGTGGTGTAAGCACAGTGTAAGTGCAATGTAAGCACGGTGTACGCACGGTGTAAGCATGTTGTACATGGGGTGTAAACACTGTGTACGCAGGGTGTAAGAATGGTGTAAGCACGGTGTAAGCACGGTGTACGCAGGGTGTAAGAATGGTGTAAGCACGGCGTAAGCATGGTGTAAGCTCGGTGTAAGCATGGTGTAAGCACAGTGTAAGCATGGTGTATGCACCGTGTACGCACGATGTAAGCATGGTGTAAGCGCGGTGTAAGCACGGTGTAAGCACGGTGTAAGCGTGGTGTATGCATGGTGTAAACAAGGTGTACGTACAGTGTAAGCGCGGTATAAGCATGGTGTACGAATGGTGTAAGCACAGTGTAAGCACGGTGTAAGCACGGTTTAAACATGGTGTAAGCACGGTGTAAGCACGGTGTACTCACGGTGTAAGAAAGGTGTAAGCACGGTGTACGAAAGGTGTAAGCACAGTGTAAGCATGGTGTAAGCATGGTGTAAACACGGTGTTAGCACGTTGTTAGCACGGTGTAAGCATGGTGTAAGCGCGGTGTACGCACGGTGTTCGCGGCATGTAAGCGCGGTGTAAGCATGGTGTAAGCGCAGTTTATGCGCTGTATACGTGCGGTGTAAGCTCGGTGTAAGCATGGTGTAAGCATGGTGTACGCACGGTTTACGCGCTGTGTAAACACGGTGTAAGCACAGTGTAAGTGCGGTGTAAGCATGGTGTAAGCACGGTGTAAGCGCGGTGTACACGCGGTGTAAGCACAGTGTAATCATGGTGTACGAACGGTGTAAGCACGGTGTACGCACGGTGTACGCTCGGTATAAGCATAGTGTAAGCAGGGTGTACGCGGGGTGTAAGCATGGTGTACGTGGGGTGTAAGCGCGGTGTAAACACGGTGTACGCAAGGTGTAAGTGCAATGTAAGCACTGTGTACGCACGGTGTAAGCACAGTGTACGCGGGGTGTAAGCACGGTGTACGCAGGGTGTACGCACGGTGTACGCATGGTGTAAGCGCAGTGTAAGCGTGGTGTATGCATGGTGTAAACATGGTGTACGTACGGTGTAAGCACGGTGTAAGCACGGTGTAAGAATGGTGTACGCAAGTTGTAAGCACGGTGCAAGTGCGATGTAAGCACGGTGTGTGCACGGTGTAAGCACGATGTACGCACGTGTAAGTGCGAAGTAAGCATGATGTAAGTGCAATGTAAGCACTGTGTACGCACGGTGTAAGCACGGTGTAAGCATGGTGTAAGCGCGGTGTACGCACAGTGTTCGCGGCATGTAAGTGCGGTGTAAGCATGGTGTAAGCGCAGTTTATGCGCTGTATACGTGCGGTGTAAGCTCAGTGTAAGCATGGTGTAAGCATGGTGTACGCACGGTTTACGCGCTGTGTAAACACGGTGTAAGCACAGTGTAAGCGCGGTGTAAGCATGGTGTAAGCACGGTGTAAGCGCGGTGTACACGCGGTGTAAGCACAGTGTAATCACGGTGTACGCACGGTGTACGCTCGGTATAAGCATAGTGTAAGCAGGGTGTACGCGGGGTGTAAGCATGGTGTACGTGGGGTGTAAGCGCGGTGTAAACACAGTGTACGCAAGGTGTAAGCACAGTGTAAGTGTGATGTAAGCACGGTGTATGCACGGTGTAAGGACGGTGTAAGCACGGTGTACGCATGGTGTAAGTGCAATGTAAGCACTGTGTACGCACGGTGTAAGCACAGTGTATGCGGGGTGTAAGCACGGTGTACGCAGGGTGTACGCACGGTGTACGCATGGTGTAAGCGCAGTGTAAGCGTGGTGTATGCATGGTGTAAACACGGTGTACGTACGGTGTAAGCACGGTGTAAGCACGGTGTAAGAACGGTGTACGCAAGTTGTAAACACGGTGCAAGTGCGATGTAAGCACGGTGTATGCACGGTGTAAGCACGATGTACGCACGTGTAAGTGCGAAGTAAGCATGATGTAAGTCCGATGTAAGCACTGTGTACGCACGGTGTAAGCACGGTGTACGCAGGGTGTAAGAACGGTGTAAGCATGGTGTAAGTACGTTTTACGCAGGGTGTAAGAATGTTGTACGCGTGGTGTAAGCATGGTGAAGCGCGGTGTAAGCACGGTGTAAGCACGGTGTAAACACGGTGTACGTATGGTGTAAGCACGGTGTACGAACGGTGTAAGCATGATGTAAGCACGGTGTACTTACGGTGTAAGAACGGTGTAACCACAGTGTACGAACGGTGTAAGCATGGTGTAAGCATGGTGTAAGCATGGTGTAAACATGTTGTAGGCACGGTGTAAGCACGGTGTAAGCGCGATGTGTGCACGGTGTACGCACGGTGTGAGCACGTTGTAAGCACGGTTTAAGCACGGTGTAGGCACGGTGTAGGCACGGTGTAAGCAGGGTGTAAGTGCGGTGTAAGCGCGGTGTAAGCACAGTGTAAGCACGGTGTGGGCACGGTGTAAGCACGGTGTACGGACGGTGTAAGCATGGTGTAGGCACGGTGTAAGCATGGTGTAAGCACGGTGTACGCATGATGTACGCACGGTGTAAGAGTGGTGTACGCACGGTGTAAGCGCGGTGTACGCACAGCATAAGCACGGTGTATGCACGATGCAAGCATGGTGTACGTACGGTCTAAGCATGGTGTACACATGGTATAAGCACGGTGTACACACTGTGTAAGCGCGGTGTAAGCATGGTGTAAACACTGTGTATGCAAGGTGTAAGCACGGTGTACGCTCAGTGTACGCATGGTGTACGCACAGTGTAAGCATGGTGTAAGCACGGTGTAAGCACGGTGTATGCACGGTGTAAGCACGGTGTACGCACGGTGTAAGCACGGTGTACGCATGATGTTAGCACGGTGTACGCACGGTGTAAGCACAGTGTACGCATGGTGTAAGCACGGTGTAAAAACGGTGTATGCATGGTGCAAGTGCGGTGTAAGCACGTTGTAAACATTGTGTATGCAAGGTGAAAGCACGGTGTACGGTCAGTGTACGCACGATGTAAGCACGGTGTACGCATGGTGTAAGCACAGTGTACGCATGGTGTAAGCATGATGTAAACACGGTGTATGCATGGTGCAAGTGCGGTGTAAGCACGTTGTAAATACGGTGTACGCATGGTGTAAGCACGGTGTAAGCACGGAGTAAGCATGGTGTAAGCATGGTGTAAGCACGGTGTACGCACGGTGTAAGCACGGTGTATGCACGGTATAAGCATGGTGTCAGCGCGGTGTAAGCACGGTGTAAGCACAGTGTAAACATGGTGTAAGCACGGTGTAAGCACGGTGTACTCACGGTGTAAGAACAGTGTAAGCACAGTGTAAGCACGGTGTAAGCACAGTGTAAACATGGTGTAAGCACAGTGTAAGCACGGTGTAAGCACAGTGTAAGCACGGTGTACTCACAGTGTAAGAACGGTGTAAGCATGGTGTACGAACGGTGTAAGCACGGTGTAATCACGGTGTGCGCACGGTTTAAGCACGGTGTACGCACGATGTAAGCACGGTGTAAGCATGGTGTACACGCAGTGTAACCATGGTGTAAACACGGTGTACACATGGTGTAGGCACGGTGCAACCATGGTGTACAAATGGTGTACGGATGGTTTAAGCACGGTGTACGCACGATGTAAGCACGGTGTAAGCATGGTGTACACGCAGTGTAACCATGGTGTAAACACGGTGTACACATGGTGTAGGCACGGTGCAACCATGGTGTACAAATGGTGTACGGATGGTATAAGCACGGTGTAAGCTCGGTGTACGTGCGTTGTAATCAGGTTTAAGCATGGAGTACACATGGTGTAAGATCGGTGTACGTGCAGTGTAAGCATGGTGTAAGCGCGGTGTAAGCATGGTGTAAGCACAGTGTTAGCACGGTGTAAGCACGGAGTAAGCATGGTATAAGAACGGTGTAAGCACAGTGTAAGCACAGTGTAAGCACAGTGTACAAACGGTGTAAGCATGGTGTAACCACGGTGTAAGCATGGTGTAAGCACGGTGTAACCACGGTGTAACCACGGTGTAAGCACGGCGTAAGCACGGTGTATGCATGGTGTAAGCACGGTGTAACCACGGTGTAAGCACGGCGTAAGCACGGTGTATGCATGGTGTTAGCCCGGCGTAAGCACGGTATAAGCACGGTGTAAGCACGGTGTATGCACAGTGTAAGCATGGTGTACGCACGGTGTAAGCATGGTGTAAGCACAGTGTAAGCACGGTGTATGCACCGTGTAAGCGCGGTGTAAGCACGGTGTACGCACGGTGTAAGCACAGTGTACGTACGGTGTAAGCACAGTATAAGCACGGTGTAAGCATGGTGTAATTGCGGTGTAAGCACGGTGTACGCACGGTGTGAGCACGGTGTAAGCACGGTGTATGCATGGTGTACGCACAGTGTAAGCATGATGTATGCACAGTGTAAGCACGGTGTAAGCACGGTGTACGCACAGTGTAAGCATGATGTACGCACAGTGTATGCACGGTGTAAGCACGGTGTACGCGGGGTGTAAGCGTGGTGTAAACGCGGGGTGTAAGCGTGGTGTAAACACGGTGTACGCAAGGTGTAAGCATGGTTTAAGCATGGTGTACACACGGTGTAATTGCGATGTAAGCACGGTGTAAGTGCGATGTAAGCACGGTGTACGCACGGTGTAAGCACGGTGTAAGCATGTTGTACATGGGGTGTAAACACTGTGTACGCAGGGTGTAAGAATGGTGAAAGCACGGTGTAAGCACGGTGTATGCAGGGTGTAAGAATGGTGTAAGCACGGCGTAAGCAAGGTGTAAGCGTGGTGTAAGCACATTGTAAGTGCGATGTAAGCACGGTGTACGCACGGCGTAAGCATGTTGTACATGGGGTGTAAACACTGTGTACGCAGGGTGTAAGAATGGTGTAAGCACGGTGTAAGCATGGTGTACGCAGGGTGTAAGAATGGTGTAAGCACGGCGTAAGCACGGTGTAAGCTCGGTGTAAGCGTGGTGTAAGCACAGTGTAAGCATGGTTTATGCACCGTGTACGCACGATGTAAGCATGGTGAAAGCGCGGTGTAAGCATGGTGTAAGCGCGGTGTATGCACGGTGTAAACAAGGTGTACGTACAGTGTAAGCGCGGTATAAGCATGGTGTACGAATGGTGTAAGCACGGTGTAAGCACAGTGTAAGCACGGTTTAAACATGGTGTAAGCACGGTGTAAGCACGGTGTAAACATGGTGTAAGCACGGTGTAAGCACGGTGTACTCACGTTGTAAGAAAGGTGTAAGCACGGTGTACGAACGGTTTAAGCACAGTGTAAGCATGGTGTAAGCATGGTGTAAACACGGTGTTAGCACGTTGTTAGCACGGTGTAAGCACAGTGTAAGCGCGGTGTACGCACGGTGTTCGCGGCATGTAAGCGCGGTGTAAGCATGGTGTAAGCGCAGTTTATGCGCTGTATACGTGCGGTGTAAGCTCGGTGTAAGCATGGTGTAAGCACGGTGTACGCACGGTTTACGCGCTGTGTAAACACGGTGTAAGCACAGTGTAAGCGCGGTGTAAACATGGTGTAAGCACGGTGTAAGCGCGGTGTACACGCGGTGTAAGCACAGTGTAATCACAGTGTACGAACGGAGTATGCACGGTGTACGCACGGTCTACGCTCGGTATAAGCATAGTGTAAGCAGGGTGTACGCGGGGTGTAAGCATGGTGTACGCGGGGTGTAAGCGCGGTGTAAACACGGTGTACGCAAGGTGTAAGCACAGTGTAAGTGTAATGTAAGCAGGGTGTATGCACGGTGTAAGGACGGTGTAAGCACGGTGTACGCATGGTGTAAGTGCGATGTAAGCACGGCGTAAGTGCAATGTAAGCACTGTGTACGCATGGTGTAAGCACAGTGTACGCGGGGTGTAAGCACGGTGTACGCAGGGTGTACGCACGGTGTACGCATGGTGTAAGCGCGGTGTAAGCATGGTGTATGCATGGTGTAAACACGGTGTACGTACGGTGTAAGCACGGTGTAAGCACGGTGTAAGCACGGTGTAAACATGGTGTAAGCACGGTGTAAGAACGGTGTACGCAAGTTGTAAGCACGGTGCAAGTGCGATGTAAGCACGGTGTATGCACGGTGTAAGCACGGTGTAAGCACGGTGTACGCACGTGTAAGTGCGAAGTAAGCACGATGTAAGTGCGATGTAAGCACTGTGTACGCACGGTGTAAGCACGGTGTACACGGGGTGTAAGCACGGTGTACGCAGGGTGTAAGAACAGTGTAAGCATGGTGTAAGTAAGTTTTACGCAGGGTGTAAGAATGGTGTACGCATGGTGTAAGCGTGGTGAAGCGTGGTGTAAGCACGGTGTAAGCACGGTGTAAACACGGTGTACGTATGGTGTAAGCACGGTGTACGAACGGTGTAAGCATGATGTAAGCATGGTGTACTTACGGTGTAAGAACGGTGTAACCACAGTGTACGAACGGTGTAAGCACGGTGTAAGCATGGTGTAAACATGTTGTAGGCACGGTGTAAGCGCGATGTGTGCACGGTGTACGCACGGTGTGAGCACGTTGTAAGCACGGTTTAAGCACGGTGTACGCACGGTGTAGGCACGGTGTAAGCAGGGTGTAAGTGCGGTGTAAGCGCGGTGTAAGCACAGTGTAAGCACGGTGTGGGCACGGTGTAAGCACGGTGTACGGACGGTGTAAGCATGGTGTAGGCACGGTGTAAGCATGGTGTAAGCACGGTGTACGCATGGTGTACGCACGGTGTAAGAGTGGTGTACGCACGGTGTAAGCGCGGTGTATGCACAGCATAAGCACGGTGTATGCACAGTGTAAGCACGGTGTACGCACGATGCAAGCATGGTGTACGTACGGTCTAAGCATGGTGTACACATGGTATAAGCATGGTGTACGCACTGTGTAAGCGCGGCGTAAGCACAGTGTAAACACTGTGTATGCAAGGTGTAAGCACGGTGTACGCTCAGTGTACGCATGGTGTATGCACAGTGTAAGCATGGTGTAAGCACAGTGTAAGCACGGTGTAAGCACGTGTACGCACGATGTTAGCACGGTGTACGCACGGTGTAAGCACAGTGTACGCATGGTGTAAGCACGGTGTAAAAACGGTGTATGCATGGTGCAAGTGCGGTGTAAGCACGTTGTAAACATTGTGTATGCAAGGTGAAAGCACGGTGTACGCTCAGTGTACGCACAGTGTAAGCATGGTGTAAGCATGGTGTAAGCACAGTGTAAGCACGGTGTACGCACGGTGTACGCATGATGTAAGCACGGTGTACGCATGGTGTAAGCACAGTGTACGCATGGTGTAAGCATGGTGTAAACACGGTGTATGCATGGTGCAAGTGCGGTGTAAGCACGTTGTAAACATGGTGTACGCATGGTGTAAGCACGGTGTAAGCACGGAGTAAGCATGGTGTAAGCACGGTGTACGCACGGTGTAAGCACGGTGTACGCACGGTATAAGCATGGTGTCAGCGCGGTGTAAGCACAGTGTAAACATGGTGTAAGCACGGTGTAAGCACGGTGTACTCACGGTGTAAGAACAGTGTAAGCACGGTGTAAGCACGGTGTAAGCACAGTGTAAACATGGTGTAAGCACGGTGTAAGCACAGTGTAAGCACGGTGTACTCACGGTGTAAGAACGATGTAAGCATGGTGTACGAACGGTGTAAGCACGGTGTAATCATGGTGTGCGCATGGTTTAAGCACGGTGTACGCACGATGTAAGCACGGTGTAAGCATGGTGTACACGCAGTGTAACCATGGTGTAAACACGGTGTACACATGGTGTAGGCACGGTGCAACCATGGTGTACAAATGGTGTACGGATGGTATAAGCACGGTGTAATCACGGTATAAGATCGGTGTACGTGCAGTGTAAGCATGGTGTAAGCGCGGTGTAAGCATGGTGTAAGCACAGTGTATGCACGGTGTAAGCACAGAGTAAGCATGGTATAAGAACGGTGTAAGCACAGTGTACAGACGGTGTAAGCATGGTGTAACCATGGTGTAAGCATGGCATAGGCTCGGTGTAAGCACGGTGTAAGCACGGTGTAAGCACGGTGTAACCACGGTGTAAGCACGGCGTAAGCACGGTGTATGCATGGTGTTAGCCCGGCATAAGCACGGTATAAGCACGGTGTAAGCACGGTGTATGCACAGTGTAAGCACGGTGTACGCACGGTGTACGCACGGTGTAAGCATGGTGTAAGCACAGTGTAAGCACGGTGTATGCACCGTGTAAGCGCGATGTATGCACCGTGTACGCACGGTGTAAGCATGGTGTATGTACGGTGTAAGCACGGTGTAAGCACGGTGTAAGCATAGTGTAATTGCAGTGTAAGCACGGTGTACGCACGGTGTGAGCACGGTGTAAGCACGGTGTACGCATGGTGTAAGCACGGTGTAAGCACAGTGTACGCACAGTGTAAGCATGATGTACGCACGGTGTAAGCACGGTGTACGCGGGGTGTAAGTGCGGTGTAAACGCGGGGTGTAAGCGCGGTGTAAACACGGTGTACGCAAGGTGTAAGCATGGTGTAAGCATGGTGTACACACGGTGTAATTGCGATGTAAGCACGGTGTAAGTGCGATGTAAGCACGGTGTACGCACGGTGTAAGCACGGTGTAAGCATGTTGTACATGGGGTGTAAACACTGTACGCAGGGTGTAAGAATGGTGAAAGCACGGTGTAAGCACGGTGTATGCAGGGTGTAAGAATGGTGTAAGCACGGCGTAAGCACGGTGTAAGCTCGGTGTAAGCGTGGTGTAAGCACAGTGTAAGCATGGTGTATGCACCGTGTACGCACGATGTAAGCATGGTGTAAGCGCGGTGTAAGCGCGGTGTATGCACGGTGTAAACAAGGTGTACGTACAGTGTAAGCGCGGTATAAGCATGGTGTACGAATGGTGTAAGCACGGTGTAAGCACAGTGTAAGCACGGTGTAAGCGCGGTGTATGCACGGTGTAAACAAGGTGTACGTACAGTGTAAGCGCGGTATAAGCATGGTGTACGAATGGTGTAAGCACGGTGTAAGCACAGTGTAAGCACGGTTTAAACATGGTGTAAGCACGGTGTAAGCATGGTGTACTCACGGTGTAAGAAAGGTGTAAGCACGGTGTACGAACGGTGTAAGCACAGTGTAAGCATGGTGTAAGCATGGTGTAAACACGGTGTTAGCACGTTGTTAGCACGGTGTAAGCATGGTGTAAACATGGTGTATGTACGGTGTAAACACGGTGTACGTACGGTGTAAGCATGGTGTAAGCATGGTGTACGAACGGTGTAAGCACGGTGTAAGCACTGTGTAAACATGGTGTAAGCATCGTGTAAGCACAGTGTAAGCACGGTGTACTCACGGTGTAAGAACGGTGTAAGCTTGGTGTACGAACGGTGTAAGCACGGTGTAAGCACGGTGTAAGCGCGGTGCATGCACGGTGTAAACCAGGGGAAGGCAGCAGCAGCCAACTTCCTGGCACCAGGGTTGGCTCTGCTGCACAGGACGGGAGGAAAAAGAGGGCTAGATCTATAGTAATAGGGGATTCTATTGTAAGGGGAATAGATAGGCGTTTCTGCAGCCACAAACGAGACTCCAGGATGCTGTGTTGCCTCCCTGGATCAAGGATGTCTCAGAGTGGCTGCAGAACATCATGGAAGGGGTGGGTGAACAGCCAGTTGTCGTGGTGCATATAGGTACCAACGATATAGGTAAAAAATGGGATGAGGTCCTAAAAGCTGAATATAGGGAGTTAGGAGGTAAATTTTTTTTTAAATAGGACCTCAAAGGTAGTAATCGCAGGATTGCTACCAGTGCCATGTGCTAGTCAGAGTAGAAATAGAAGAATATTTCAGATGAATACATGGCTAGAGGAATGGTGCCAGGGGGAGGGATTCAAATTCCTGGGACATTGGAACCGGTTCTGGGGGAGGTGGGGCCAGTTCAAACCGGGCAGTTTGCACCTGGGTAGGGCCGGGACCGTTGTCCTGGGGGGAGCGTTTGCTAGTGCTCTGGGGGAAGGTTTAATCTAAAATGGCAGGGGGTTGGGAACCTGAGCAGAGGGCCAGAGGAAAGGGAAACAAGGATAAAAGCAAAAAATAGGAAGGAGAAAAACAAAAGTGGCAGTCAGAGAAATCAACGGTTTAAATCAAACATGGCCACAGTAAATAATAATTCTAATAGGTCTAAGAGCATTAAAAAAACAAGTCTGAAGGCTTTGTGTCTTAATGCAAGGAGCATTTGTAAAAACGTGGATGAATTTGCTGCGCAAATGGAGATAAACGAATATGATTTGATTGGGATTACGGAGACATGGCTCCAGGGTGGCGAAGGCTGGGAACTCAACATCCAGGGGTATTCAATATTCAGGAAAGATAGGCAGAAAGGATAGGGAGGTGGGGTAGCATTACTGGTTAAAGAAGGGATTAACACAATTGTAAGGAAGGATATTAGCTCTGATGATGTGGAATCTGTACGGGTAGAACTGAGAAATACCAAGGGGCAGAAAACGTTAGTGGGTGTGGTATATAGACCTCCAAACAGTAATGCGGAGGTTGGGGATGGCATTAAAAGGGAAATTAGAGAAGCGTGCAAAAAGGGCACAGCAGTCATCATGGGTGACTTTAATCTACATATGGATTGGCCTAACCAAATTAGTAACAATACTGTGGAGGAGGAATTCCTGGAGTGTTTATGGGATGTTTTCCTGGACCAATATGTCGAGGAACCAACCAGAGATCAGGCCATCTTAGACTGGGTATTATGTAACGAGAAAGGATAATTAGCAATCTTGTTGTATGAGGCCCCTTGTGTCGGAGTGATCACAATATGATCGAATTCTTCATTAAGATGGAGAATGAAGTAGTTAACTCAGAGACTAGGGTCCTGAATTTAAATAAAGGAAACTACGATGGTCTGAGGCGCGAATTGGGTAGGATTGATTGGGGAATGTCACTCAAAGGGTTAATGGTGGATAGGCAATGGCAAACATTCAAAGACCGCATGGATGAACTACAGAATTTGTTCATCCCAGTTTGGCATAAAAATAAAACAAAAAAGGTGACTCAACCATGGCAAACGAGGGAAATTAGGGATAGCATAAGATCCAAGGAGAGGACATATAAATTGGCCAAAAAAAGCATTAATCCAGAGGATTGGGAGCAGTTTAGGATTCAACAAAGGAGGACAAAGGGATTAATTAAGAAAGGGAAAATAGAATATGAGAGTAAGCTTTCAGGGAACATAAAAACTGACTGTAAAAGCTTTTATAGATATGTGAAGAGAAAAAGATTGGTGAAGTCAAGTGTAGGTCCCTTGCAGTCAGAATCAGGGGAATTTATAATGGGGAACAAAGAAATGGCAGACCAATTAAATACATATTTTGGTTCTGTCTTCAAAAAGGAGGACACAAATAACCTCCCAGAAATGTCGGGGAACATAGGGTCTGATGAAAGGGAGGAACTGAAAGAAATCAGTATTTGTAGGGAAAGGTGTTAGGGAAATTGATGGGATTGAAGGCCGATAAATCCCCAGGGCCTGATAATCTTCATCCTAGGGTACATAAGGAAGTGGCCCTAGCAATAGTAGATGCATTGCTGATCATCTTCCAACATTCGATGGAATCTGGAACAGTACCCATGGATTGGAGGGTAGCTAATGTTACCCCACTATACAAAAAAGGTGGTAGAGAGAAAACGGGGAATTACAGACCGGTAAGCCTGACATCGGCAGTGGGGAAAATGCAAGAGTCCATTATAAAAGATGTAATAGCAGAGCACTTGGAAAACAGTGAAAGGATCTGACAAAGTCAACATGGATTTACAAAAGGTAAATCGTGTTTGACTAATCTACTGGAATTTTTTGAGGATGTAACTAGTAAAATAGATGAGGGAGAACCAGTGGATGTGGTGTATTTGGACTTTCAGAAGGCTTTCGATAAGGTCCCACATAAGAGATTAGCATGTAAAGTTAAGGCACATGGGATTGGGGGCAAGGTATTGACTTGGATAGAGAACTGGTTGGCAGATAGAAAGCAAAGAGTTGGAATAAACAGGTCTTTTTCCGAGTGGCAGGCAGTGACTAGTGGGGTACCGCAGGGATTGGTCCTTGGACCCCAGCTATTCACAATATATATTAATGATCTATACAATGGAACTAGATGTAATATCTCCAAATTTGCAGATGACACAAAGCCGGGTGGGCGTGTGTGCTGTGAGGAGGATGTCGAGAAACTACAGGATGATTTGGACAGGTTGGGTGATTGGGCAGAAGCATAGCAGATGCAATATAATGTGGATAAATGTGAGGTTATCCACTTTGGTGTCAAAAACAGGAAGGCAAATTATTATCTGAATGGCAATAGATTGGGAGAAGGGGAAGTGCAACGAGACCTGGGTGTCCTTGTGCACCAGTCGCTGAAGGTAAGCATGCAGGTGCAGCAGGTGGTTAAGAAGGCAAATGGTGTGTTGGCCTTCATAGTGAGAGGGTTTGAGTACAAGAACAAGGATGTCTTGCTGCAGTTGTACAGGGCCTTGGTGAGACCACATCTTCAGTATTGTGTGCAGTTTTGGTCGCCTTATCTGAGGAAGGATATTCTTGCCATGGAAGGAGTCCAGCGAAGATTCACCAGGCTGATACCTGGGATGACAGGAATGACATATGAGGGGAGATTGGGTCGATTGGGCTTGTACTCGCTGGAGTTTAGAAGAATGAGAGGGGATCTCATTGAAACTTATAAAATTCTGGCAGGACTGGACAGACTAGATGCAGGGAGGATGTTTCTGATGGTCGAGGAATCCAGAACCAGTGGTCACAGTCTAAGGATAAGGGGTAGGCTTTTTAGGACATAAATGAGGAGGAATTTCTTCACCCAGAGAGTGGGGAACCTGTGGAATTCTCTACCACAGAAGGCAGTAGAGGCCAATTCATTAAATATATTCAAGAAGGAGTTGGATATATTTCTTAAGGCTAAAGGGATCAAGGGGTATGGAGAGAAAGCAGGGACCGGGTACTGAACTTGGATGATCAGCCATGATCACATTGAATGGCGGAGCAGGCTAGAGGGGCCAAATAAGAACATAAGAACATAAGAAATAGGAGCAGGAGTAGGCCAATCGGCCCCTTGAGCCTGCTCCGCCATTCAATAAGATCATGGCTGATCTGATCCTAACCGCCAATCTACAATCACAGAACCATCTCCTGAATCTAGCAGAATTAGACACACGAAATAGGAGCAGGATCAGGCTACACGGCCCCTGGGCCCGCTCCACTACCCACAGGGCCATGTCCGATCCGAACCTAGACTCATGTCCAAATTCCTGCCCGCTCCCCGTAACTCTTAATTCCCTTTACTTCTAGGAAACTGTCTATTTCTGTTTTAAATTTATGTAATGATGTAGCTTCTACAGCTTTTTGGGGCAGCATGTTCCATGGACCTACCACCCTCTGAGTGATGTAGTTCCTCCTCATCTCAGTTTTGAAAGAGCAGCCCCTTATTCTAAGACTATGCCCCCTAGTTCTAGTTTCACCCATCATCGGGAACATCCTCCCCGCAACCACCCGATCCAACCCCTTCACAATCTTATATGTTTCAATAAGATCGCCTCTCATTCTTCTGAACTCCAATGAGTAGAGTCCCAATCTACTCAACCTCTCCTCATATGTCCATCCCCTCATCCCCAGGATTAACTGAGTGAACCTTCTTTGTACTGACTCGAGAGCAAGTATGTCTTTTCTTAAGTATGGACACCAAAACTGTATGCAGTATTCCAGGTGCGGTCTCACCAATACCTTGTACAACTGAAGCAATACCTCCCTATTTTTATATTCTACCCCCATAGCAATGAAAGCCAACATTCCATTGGCCTTCTTAATCACTTGCTGCACCTGCATACCAACCTTTTGAGTTCCGTGCACCAGGACCCCCAGATCCCTTTGTACTTCAGTGCTTTCCAGTTTCTTGCCATTAAGATAATAACTTGCTCTACGATTTTTCCTGCCAAAGTGCATAACCTCACACTTTCCAGTATTGTATTCCATCTGCCAAATCTCTGCCCACTTACTTAGCCTGTCTATGGCCCCTTGCAGGTTTCTCCTCACTCACTACTTTCCCTCCCATCTTAGTATCATCTGCAAACTTTGATATGTTACACTTGGTCCCCTCCTCCAAATCGTTAATATAGATTGTAAAGAGTTGGGGACCCAGCACTGACCCCTGCGGAACACCACTAGTTACTGATTGCCAGTCTGAGAATGAACCATTTATCCCAACTCTCTGCCTTCTGTTAGATAGCCAATCCTCTATCCATGCCAGAATATTACCCCCAATCCCGTGATTTTTTATCTTAAGCCATAATCTTTTGTGTGGCACCTTGTCAAATGCCTTTTGGAAGTCTAAATACACTACGTCCACTGGTTCCCCTTTATCCACCCTATATGTTACTTCCTCAAAGAACTCCAGCAAATTTGTCAAACATGACTTCCCCTTCATAAAACCATGCTGACTTTGTCCTATTAAATTATGATTAGCCAAATATCCTGTTACTGTCTCCTTAATAGTGGACTCCAAAATTTTACCTACCACAGATGTTAGGCTAACCGGTCTATAGTTTCCATCCTTCTGTCTACTGCCCTTTTTAAATAAGGGTGTTACATTAGCAGTTTTCCAGTCTGCCGGGACCTTTGCTGAGTCCAGGGAGTTTTGGAAAATTATTACCAATGCATCCACAATCCCTACCGCCACTTCCCTCAAGACCCTAGGACGTAAGCCATCAGGTCCAGGTGATTTATCCGCCTTGAGTCCCATTATTTTACCGAGTGCCACTTCCTTAGTGATTTTGATCTTGTTTAGCTCCTCCCCCCCTATAGCCCCCTGTTTGTCCAGTGTTGGGATATTCTTAGTGTCCTCTACTGTAAAGACTGACACAAAATATTCATTCAGTGTTTTTGCCATCTCCATGTTTCCCACCATTAATTTCCCGGTCTCACCCTCTAAGGGACCAACATTTACTTTAGCCACCCTTTTTCTTTTTATATAACTATAAAAACTCTTACTATCTGTTTTTATATTTTTTGCTAATTTACTTTAATGGCCTACTCCTGCTCCTATCTTCTATGCTTCTATGTTTATATGTGTAAGCACGTTGTAAGCGTGGTGTAAGCACGGTGTACGCGCAGTGTAAGCACGGTGTAAGCATGGTGTACGCGCGGTGTAAGTGCGGTGTAAGCACGGTGTAAGCACGGTGTAAGCACGGTGTACACGCGGTGTAAGTGCGGTGTAAGCACGGTGTACGCACGGTGTAAACAGTGTATGCACGGGGTAAGCGCGGTGTAAACGCGGTGTAAGCGCGGTGTAAGCACAGTGTAAACACGGTGTACGCACGATGTAAGCACGGTGTAAGCACGGTGTACGCACGATGTAAGCACGGTGTACGCACGATGTAAGTGCGGTGTAAATGCGGTGTAAGCACAGTGTACGCAGGGTGTACGCAGGGTGTAAGCGCGGTGTAAGCACGGTGTAAGCATGGTGTAAGCGCGGTGTACGCGCGGTGTAAGCGCGGTGTACACGCGGTGTTAGCACGGTGTAAGCATGGTGTACGCACGTCGTAAGTGCCCCGCAAGCTCCGGGTCTCCCGCGTACAACGCTCCCGCGCAAAACCTGGAACTTGCAACATGTTAAGTTTCAGCTCGACAGATTGCAGCCATCCCCGGGAGACGGACATTGGCCGGCAGAGCCCGACTACTGCCCAGCGACTGCCCATGGAACTCTTACACCCGGTAAAAGCAGGCGGAGGGCCTTCTTTCACCAGCATAAGGGTGAAAATAAATATTAAAATAATTTTATTTTAAATTATTTAAACATCAAAAAAACCTTTAAAACCAGTTTAGTTCATATTTAGCCCCTTTAAAAAATTTTAATTTATTTTTCAAAGCATAGATTTTTGTTTTAAATGTTTAATTAAGTTGTGTTGTAATTAATTTTGAACGTGTGATGATTTGTTTTTATTTAACTGGTGTGTAATTGTGTTTTTTAGGGGATTCCTGTTCCTGCTCTTGGGGGATTCTCCTACGTAAATGGAATCCCCATAAGCATAATGGGAATCCTCCTTTGTGATTGGTTGGGCCGGCCCAGGTGATCCCGGGGACGCTGGCGAACCGCCTGCGCTCCCGGGACATGCGGGGCTTTATCAGGCATCCGCCCGCAGGTCCAGGAGCGCGAGAGTCCGAACCTTTGGGACCATCGGGTAGGTTCATGCTTTTCAAGTGGATCGGAGACATTCACCCGCGGGAAGCCTCCGACTGCAGATTCAGGCCCATTATATATGTTCATCTTAACATAGAAACATAGAAGATAGGAGCAGGAGTAGGCCATTCGGCCCCTCGAGCCTGCTCCGCCATTCAATGCGATCATGGCTGATCATCCAAACTCAGTACCGTCCCTGCTTTCTCCCCATATCCCTTGATCCCTTTAGCCTTAAGAAATATATCTAACTCCTTCTTGAATATATCTTCCTACTCTGGCCAGTACATTGATGATCCGGTGAACTATTTGTCCAAACCCATTGACAGTATTACACAGAATTTACAGCACAGAATCAGGCCAGTCGGCCGGTGTTTATGCTCCACACCAGCCTCCTCCCGCCCCCTCTTCATCTCACCCCATCAACAAATTCCTTTCTCCCTCATGTGCATATCTAGCTTCCCCTTAAATGCATATGATGTTCTCAGTGAACAAACAGTAACAGAGGCAGCAGGTCTGTACAGTAAAAAGCAGCAAAGCAGCCCCTCCTGTTGAATGTAATGGGTCACCCGATGATACCCTCCTTGCAATGACTTGCAGACAAGATTGATAACTTATGCCACAACCGTGCTGCTCACCATGACCTTTCCCCCAGACACCAATATCCTCCGACAGCAATTAGTGAGTGTCCCCACAGTTTAAATCATTTTAGCGCCACGTTATTTAGGTTGCACTGCAGCCAACTCCAGACGACCTTGCCACTAGAAAGGCAGACTATAGTAGGCCCCACATTCCGAGGCCGGTGCAAGCCAGAAGGGCTTGTTTTTAGTAATCTGTCCTTAATTGGTAGTTTAAAAAAAAAATTGTTCTGGGGATGTGGGCGTCGCTGGCAAGACCGGCATTTATTGGCCATCCCTTAGTCGCGCTGAGAAGGTGGTGGGCCTTCTTCTTCAACCGCCATGTAGTGGGTTTGCAACATTTTTGAAGTGCGGTCACTGTTGCGATCGAGAAGGAGCCAATTTGTGCACAGCAAGCTCCCCGCAAACTGCAACGTGACAATGACCAGATCATCTGGGCTGTTTGAGGTATAAATATTGGCCCCAGGACACCGGGAAGAACTCCTCTGCTCTTTTTCGGAATAGTGGGCGTGGGAGGGCACCTGAGAGGACAGGCGGGGCCTCGGTTGAACGTCTCATCCGAAAGACGGCACCTCTGACAGTGCAGCGCTCCCTCGGCACTGCACTGGGAGTGTCAGCCTGGATTATGGGCTCAAGTCTCTGGAACTCAAGTGTCTACAGCAGTAAAATCAAACGATGCACCGTGGAAGTTCTAGGCAGGAGCCCGTAGAGAATTTTCAAACACTTCCTCTTTAATCTGTGCGAGAGCTGGTTAAAAATGCAGTTTACACTGATAATTTTTGGGGGGAATTGGGTGAATCACATCATCTGGTAACTTTCAATGTTATGATTCCGGGTGTTTCACAACATAACACAAAGGGTAATGGAAATCTGGAACTCTCTCCCCCAAATGGCTGTGGATGCTGCGGATTAATTGGAGCTTTCAAGACTGGGATTGAGAGATTTGTTGTTAGGCAGGAGCATTAGGGGATATAGCGCAAAGGCGGGTAAACGGAGTTAGGGCACAGATCAGCCGTGATCTGATTGGATAGTGGGGAACAGGCTCGAGGGGCTGGATGGTCTCCTCCTAGGAGTCCCTACCTTCCCTTATTCAGCAGGACAAATTAGCCCGACAAATAACGTAGTTGGGACACAAACAGCCTCCTCCTGTAACACCTGGATAGTTTGCTTGTTATTAATTGGGCATTACTTGTCGATCGCCCTTGGCATTGCTCACAGGAAGTTTCCCCTGCAGAGCATCGGTGACATTGCAGGTCCAGGGCCCCGGAATCTGGAGCTCCTGAAGCTCCATCCAGTGGTAAAAGTGTGCAGCTGCAGGAGGTTTAATCCGGTGTCGCCCATTCGGAATCTCTGACGAGCCCCAGTTGCGGCTATTTTGCCGCATGCCCTCATTTTAGCAGAGCATGCCTCGTTCGCAGTCCAGGCAAATGTACATCACACGTATACATTTGGCCGTAAAAGATCCCCACGGCCACTATTTCGAAGAAGAGCAGGGGGGCGAGTTCTCCCCGGTGTCCTGGGGCCAATATTTATCCCTCAACCAACATCACTAAAAAAACAGATGATCCGGTCGTTTATCACATTGCAGTTTGCGGGGAGCTTGCTGTGCGCAAATTGGCTCCTTCTCGATTGCAACAGCGACCGCAACTTCAAAAATGTGCTTCATCGGCCGGGAAAACTCTTCGGGACGCCCCGAGGCTGTGAAAGGCGCTATAGCAATGCAAGTCGTTTCTTTCTTCACTGAACAAACATCTGCCATCAAGTAACCAAGAAAGTAAAGCCGTCACCTCGATCAAAAAAATACACTCGCACACTCTGCTGATCGGCTCACCAATTTACCAACAAACGCATAATGAGCTTAAAGCTCACAAGCACATGCCGTGCGAATATGAGTATTGAGGTCACAGGCCCAACAACAGTGTCTATCACCCATTCTTTATTCAGAAATGCAAGCATCCACATCTGGATTGCCAATCGGCCACATGTATTGGATTTAATATATGCAGCACAGGCAATATATTATAAAGATATAGCTAATAGTTCTGGGCTAATCCACAATGTGTTTAAGAATAAAGATTATTTTGTTGCAAAAGCAGACTGGATAGTGCAGTGCCCTTTCACCACTGGGTTATGCAACTCCTCAATTTTAAAATTCACACCCTTGTTTTCAAATCCCCCGCCCCTCCCTATCTCTGTAATCTCCTCCAGCCCCACAACCCCCCGAGATATCTGCACTTCTCCAATTCTGGCCTCTTGAGCATCCCTGATTATAATCGCTCAACCATTGGTGGCCGTGCCTTCTGTTGCCTGGGTCCTGAGCTCTGGAATTCCCTGCCTAAACCTCTCCGCCTCCCTAACTCTCTTTCGTCCTTTAAGTCGCTCCTTAAAACCTACCTCTTTGACCAAGCTTTTGGTCACCTGCCCTAATTTATCTTTATGGGGCTGGGTGTCAAAGTGTGTCTGATAATCGCTCCTGTGAAGCGCCTTGGGACGTTTTACTACGTTAAAGGCGCTATATAGATACAGGCTGTTGTTGTTAAAGTCTCCTCTCTCTGCTCGGCTCTAAGAGTCCAACTTATAAAAGTAATTTCAGGATTTTCAATCCTACTCCTGGTGAGTACAAAATTCAGTATTGCCTGGTGCAGCCTCCCTTGGAGAGCCCTTAATAATGATTGATACGCTTCTGTGCTCGGGGATTTAGGAACATAGCAACAGGAGGAGGCCATTCAGCCCCTCGAGCCTGTTACACAGAAATAGGAGGAGGACCATTCAGCCCCTCGAGCCTGTTACACAGAAATAGGAGGAGGACCATTCAGCCCCTCGAGCCTGTTACACAGGAACAGGAGGAGGACCATTCAGCCCCTCGAGCCTGTTACACAGGAACAGGAGGAGGCCATTCAGCCCCTCGAGCCTGTTACACAGAAATAGGAGGAGGACCATTCAGCCCCTCGAGCCTGTTACACAGGAACAGGAGGAGGCCATTCAGCCCCTCGAGCCTGTTACACAGAAATAGGAGGAGGACCATTCAGCCCCTCGAGCCTGTTACACAGAAACAGGAGGAGGCCATTCAGCCCCTCGAGCCTGTTACACAGAAATAGGAGGAGGCCATTCAGCCCCTCGAGCCTGTTACTCAGGAACAGGAGGAGGACCATTCAGCCCCTCGAGCCTGTTACTCAGGAACAGGAGGAGGACCATTCAGCCCCTCGAGCCTGTTACACAGGAACAGGAGGAGGACCATTCAGCCCCTCGAGCCTGTTACACAGAAACAGGAGGAGGCCATTCAGCCCCTCGAGCCTGTTACACAGGAACAGGAGGAGGCCATTCAGCCCCTCGAGCCTGTTACACAGAAACAGGAGGAGGCCATTCAGCCCCTCGAGCCTGTTACACAGGAACAGGAGGAGGCCATTCAGCCCCTCGAGCCTGTTACACAGAAACAGGAGGAGGCCATTCAGCCCCTCGAGCCTGTTACACAGGAACAGGAGGAGGCCATTCAGCCCCTCGAGCCTGTTACTCAGGAACAGGAGGAGGCCATTCAGCCCCTCGAGCCTGTTACTCAGGAACAGGAGGAGGCCATTCAGCCCCTCGAGCCTGTTACTCAGGAACAGGAGGAGGCCATTCAGCCCCTCGAGCCTGTTACTCAGGAACAGGAGGAGGCCATTCAGCCCCTCGAGCTGGTTATACAGGAACAGGAGGAGGCCATTCAGCCCCTCGAGCCTGTTACACAGGAACAGGAGGAGGCCATTTAGCCCCTCGAACCTGTTACACAGGAACAGGAGTAGGCCATTCAGCCCCTGGAGCCGATTACACAGGAACAGGAGGAGGCCATTCAGCCCCTCGAGCCTGTTACATTAGGAACAGGAGGAGGCCATTCAGCCCCTCGGGCCTGTTACACAGGAACAGGAGGAGGCCATTCAGCCCCTCGAGCCTGTTACACAGGAACAGGAGGAGGCCATTCAGCCCCTCGAACCTGTTACTCAGGAACAGGAGGAGGCCCATTCAGCCCCTCGAGCCTGTTACACAGGAACAGGAGGAGGCCATTCAGCCCCTTGAGCCTGTTACACAGGAACAGGAGGAGGCCATTCAGCCCCTCGAACCTGTTACTCAGGAACAGGAGGAGGCCCATTCAGCCCCTCGAGCCTGTTACTCAGGAACAGGAGGAGGCCATTCAGCCCCTCGAGCCTGTTACATTAGGAACAGGAGGAGGCCATTCAGCCCCTCGGGCCTGTTACACAGGAACAGGAGGAGGCCATTCAGCCCCTCGAGCCTGTTACACAGGAACAGGAGGAGGCCATTCAGCCCCTTGGGCCTGTTCCGCCATTCAATGAGATCACGGCTGATCTATCTCTTAACTCCATCTGCCCGCCTTGGTTCCGTAACCCTTAATATCCTTGCCTAACAAAAATCTATCAATCTCAGTATTGAAATTTTCAATTGACCCCCAGCCTCAACAACTTTTCGCGGGAGAGAGTTCCAGATTTCCACCACCCTGTGTGTGAAGAAGTGCTTCCTGACATCACCCCTGAACGGCCTGGCTCTAATTTTAAGGTTCTGCCCCCTTGTTCTGGACTCCCACCACTCCCCGCCCCCACCAGCGCAGATTCACCAGAATTATACCGGGGCTAAAAGGGTTAAATTACGAGGGCAGGTTGCACAGACGAGGCCTGTATTCCCTCGAGTTTAGAAGATTAAGGGGTGATCTAATTGAGGTGTTTAAGATGATTAAAGGATTTGATAGAGTAGATGGAGAGAAGCTATTTCCTCTGGTGGGGAATCAAAAAGGAGGGGACATTATCTCAAATTGGAGCTAGGCCGGTTAGGGGAGAAATCAGGAAGCACCTCTTCACACAAAGGGTGGTGGAAATCTGGCACTCTCTCCTCAACAGGCTGTGGATGCTGGGGAATAATTGGAGCTTCCAAGACTGAGGTCGATAGATTTTTTTTACAAACATAGAAACATAGGAGCAGGAGTCGGCCATTCGGCTCCTCGAGCCTGCTCCGCCATTCAATGCGATCATGGCTGATCATCCAAACTCAGTACCCTGTCCCTGCTTTCTCCCCATATCCCTTGATCCCTTTAGCCTTAAGAAATATATCCAACTCCTTCTTGAATATATTTAATGAATTGGCCTCCACCGCCTTCTGTGGTAGAGAATTCCACAGGTTCACCACTCTCTGGGTGAAGAAATTCCTCCTCATCTCTGTCCTAAATGGCCTACCCTTTATCCTTAGACTGTGACCCCTGGTTCTGGACTCCCCGACCATCGGGAACATCCTCCCTGCATCTAGTCTGTCCAGTCCTGTCAGAATTTTATAAGTTTCGATGAGATCCCCTCTCATTCTTCTAAACTCCAGTGAGTATAAGGCCAATCGACACAATCTCTCCCCTTACATCATTCCTGCCATCCCAGGTATCAGCCTGGTGAATCTTCGCCTGCTGCACCTGCATGCTTACCTTCAGCGACTGGTGCACAAGGACACCCAGGTCTCGTTGCACTTCCTCTTCTCCCAATCTACTGCCATTTAGATAATAATCTGCCTTCTTGTTTTTGCCACCAAAGTGGACAACCTCACATTTATCCACGTTATATTGCATCTGCCATGTTTCTGCCCAATCACCCAACCTGTCCAAATCATCCTGGAGTTTCTCGGTATCCTCCTCACAGCACACACGCCCACCCAACTTTGTGTCGTCTGCAAACTTGGAGATATTACATCTAGTTCCCTTGTCTAGATCATTAATATATATTGTGAATAGCTGGGGTCCAAGGACCGATCCCTGCGGTACCCCACTAGTCACTGCCTGCCACTCGGAAAAAGACCCGTTTATTCCAACTAGAGTGAGGGTATCAAGGGATATTGAGCTAAGGCGGGTAAAGGGAGTTGAGGTACAGATCAGCCATGGTCTAATTGAATGTTGGAGCAGGCTCAAGGGGCTGAATGGCCTCCTCCTGTTCCTAATGTCACACAAAGGTGTTAAGTGTTTGTCCACTGATTTCAGCAATGGCAATTTCTAGTCTTAAATCTCTTCAACGTGTGGCAGAAATTTCAGGAAAACTGAACGTTTTACGTGGAAACTACATTTGACTGAAGGAACACCGACACACCTGGGCCTCCACCGTACAGCGTGCTGCTCTGAAAGCCCCCCATTCACCATGAATGGGTTAAAGCCTCTTGTTAAAGTTAACCGGGAGCCAATGGAGGTCAGCGAGCACAAGGGGTGTTGGGTGAACAGGACTTGGCGCAAGTTAGGACACGGGCAGCTGAGTTTTGGATGACCTCAAGTTTACGTAGGGTGGAATGTGGGAGGCCAGCCAGGAGTGTGTTGGAATAGTCAAGTCTAGAGTTAACAAAGGCATGGATGAGGGATTCAGCAGCGGATGAGCTGAGGCAGGGGCGGAGACGGGCGATGTTACGGAGGTGGAAATAGGCTCCCTGGCCTCGCCCCTCCCTATCTCTGTAATCTCCTTCAGCCCCACAACCCACCGAGATATCTGCGCTCCTCTAATTCTGCCCCCTTGAGCATCCCTCAGAGTGGGCAGTTTCAGAGCACGTTAAGAGTCTCCAGATTAGTATCCCAACCGGTCGTTGCAAGCCCTAGAGGTTTAGTTAGAATTTTCAGGGATAGTTACGAGGATGTATTTTGAGTTAAGTACAGAAAACCAGACTTCAGTCGAACCGTGCTGGAGGACATGTTCGTCAAATATTTAAGTAAATAATTTTGAGCATCTTCTTCAAAAATAAGTACATATGCCTTGGGGTGGTCTTTTTCTATCTCTCATCTCCATCTCTGAGGAAATCGTGGCTCAGCTACGCTCAGTTCGGGCAACCAGCCGTTCACATGGACTCAGTGGGCAGCACCCTCACCTCTGAATCAGGAGGGTCAGGTCCCACGCCAGAGACTTGAACACCGAACCCAGGCTGACACTACCAGGGCAGTACTGCGGGAGTGCTACTCTCAGGGCGAAGTAAAAGATCCCATGGCCACTATTTCGAAGAAGAGCAGGGGAGTTCTCCCCGGTGTCCTGGACCTAAATTTATCCCTCAACCAAATTATCTGGTCATGATCACATTGCTATTTGTGGGAGCTTGCTGTGCGCATGTGTGGCTGCTGCGCTTCCTACATTACAACAGTGACTCCTCTTCATTGGCTGTTAAGCGCTTTGAGGTCGTGTAAGGCTCTATATCAATGCAGGTCATAGAAACATAGAAACATAGAAGATAGGAGCAGGAGTAGGCCATTCAGCCCTTCGAGCCTGCTCCGCCATTCAATGAGATCATGGCTGATCATTGAAATTCAGTACCCTGTCCCTGCCTTCTCCCCATATCCCTTGATCCCTTTAGCCTTAAGAAATATATCCAACTCTTTCTTGAATATATTTAATGAACTGGCCTCCACCGCCCTCTGTGGCAGAGAATTCCACAGGTTCACCACTCTCTGGGTGAAGAAATTCCTCCTCATTTCAGTCCTAAATGGCTTACCCCTTATCCTTAGACTATGACCCCTGGTTCAGGACTTCCCAACCATCGGGAACATCCTTCCAGCATCTAGTCTGTCCAGGCCTGACAGAATTTTATAGGTTTCGATGAGATCCCCTCTCAATCTTCTAAACTCCAGTGAGTATAAGCCTAATCGACACAATCTCTCCTCATACGTCATTCCTGCCATCCCAGGTATCAGCCTGGTGAATCTTCGCTGCACTCCTTCCATGGCAAGAACGTCCTTCCTCAGATAAGGCGACCAAAACTGCACACAATACTCAAGGTGCGGTCTCACCAAGGCCCTGTACAACTGTAGCAAGACATCCTTGTTCCTGTACTCAATCCCTCTCGCTATGAAGGCCAACATACCATTTGCCTTCTTAACCGCCTGCTGCACCTGCATGCTTACCTTCAGCGACTGGTGCACAAGGACACCCAGGTCTCGTTGCACTTCCTCTTCTCCCAATCTATTGCCATTTAGATAATAATCTGCCTTCTTGTTTTTGCCACCAAAGTGGACAACCTCACATTTATCCACGTTATATTGCATCTGCCATGTTTCTGCCCACTCACCTAACCTGTCCAAATTGTACTGGAGTTTGATGACATCCTCCTCACAGCATACCCTCCCACCCAGCTTTGTGTCATCTGCAAATTTGGAGATATTACATCCAATTCCCTCGTCCAGATCATTAATATATATTGTGAACAGCTGGGGTCCTAGGACCGATCCTTGTGGTACCCCACTGGTCACTGCCTGCCACTCGGAAAACGACCCATTTATTCCAACTCTTTGCTTTCTGTCCGCCAACCAGTTCTCTATCCAAATCAATACCTTGCCCCCAATCCCATGTGCCTTAATTTTGCACGCTAATCTCTTGTGTGGGACGTTATCGAAAGCCTTCTGAAAGTCCAAATACACCACATCCACTGGTTCTCCCTTATCTATTTTACCAGTTACATCCTCAAAAAATTCCAGTAGATTAGTCAAGCACGATTTACCTTTTGTAAATCCATGTTGACTTTGTCCGATCCTGTCACTGCTTTCCAAGTGCTCTGCTATTACATCTTTTATAATGGGCTCTAGCATTTTCCCCGCTTTTTCTCTGCCACCTTTTTTGAATAGTGGGGTAACATTAGCTACCCTCCAATCCATGGGTACTGTTCCAGAGTCTATCGAGTTCTGGAAGATGACCAGCAATGCATCTACTATTTCTAGTGCCACTTCCTTAAGTACCCTGGGATGTAGATTATCAGGCCCTGGGGATTTATCGGCCTTCAGTCTCATCAATTTGCCTAACACCATTTCCCTACAAATACTGATTTCTTTCAGTTCCACCCTTTCATCAGACCATATGTTCCCCGGTATTTCTGGGAGGTTATTTGTGTCCTCCTTTGTGAAGACAGAACCAAAATATGTATTTAGTTGGTCTGCCATTTCTTTGTTCCCCACTATAAATTCCCCCGATTCTGACTGCAAGGGACCTACGCTTGACTTCAACAATCTTTTTCTCTTCACATATCTATAAAAGCTTTTACAGTCAGTTTTTATGTTCCCTGAAAGCTTACTCTCATATTCTATTTTCCCTTTCTTAATTAATCCCTTTGTCCTCCTTTGTTGAATCCTGAACTGCTCCCAATCCTCAGGATTATTGCTTTTGCTGGCCAATTTGTATGTCCTCTCCTTGGATCTTATGCTATCCCTAATTTCCCTTGTTACCCACGGTTGAGTCACCTTTTTTGTTTTATGTTTTTGCCAAACTGGGATGAACAACTTCTGCAGTTCATCCATTCGGTCTTTGAATGTTTGCCATTGCCTATCCACCGTCACCCCTTTGAGAGCCATTCCCCAATCAATCCTACCCAACTCGCTCCTCAGACCATCGTAGTTTCCTTTATTTAAATTGAGGCCCCTTGTTTCTGAGTCAACTACTTCATTCTCCATCTCAATGAAGAATTCGATCATATTATGATCGCTCCAACCCAAGGGGCCTCGTACAACAAGATTGCTAATTAATCCTTTCTCATTACATAATACCCAGTCTAAGATGGCCTGACCTCTGGTTGGTTCCTCAACATATTGGTCCAGGAAACCATCCCGTAAACACTCCAGGAATTCCTCCTCCACAGTATTGTTACCAATTTGGTTAGCTCAATCTATATGTAGATTAAAGTCACCCATGATGACTGCTGTGCCCTTATTGCACGCTTCTTTAATTTCCCTTTTAATGCCATCCCCAACCTCCGCCTTACTGTTTGGAGGTCTATATACCACTCCCACTAATGTTTTTTTCCCCTTAGTATTTCTCAATTCTACCTATACAGATTCCACATCATCAGAGCTAATATCCTTCATTACAATTGTCTTTCTTGATGAATGCCTATTTCCACCTCTGTAACATCGCCCGTCTCCGCCCTTGCCTCAGCTCATCCACTGCTGAAACCCTCATCCTTGCCTTTGTTCCCTCTAGACTTGACTATTCCAACACACTCCTGGCTGGCCTCCCACATTCCAACCTACATAAACTTGAGGTCGTCCAAAACTCGGCTGCCCGTGTCCTAACTCACACCAAGTCCTGTTCGCCCATCACCCCCTGTGCTCACTGACCTACAGTGGCTCCCAGTTAAGCAACGCCTCGATTTCAAAATTCTCATCATTGTTTTCAAATCCCTCCGTGGCCTCACCCCTCCCTATCTCTGTAATTTCCTTCAGCCCCACAACCGCACCCCTCGCCCCACAACCCCCCCGAGATCTCTGCGCTCCTCTAATTCTGCCCTCTTGAGCATCCCTGATTATAATTGCTCAACTGCTGGTGGCCGTGCCTTCAGCTGCCTGGACCCTAAGCTCTGGAATTCCCTCCCTAAACCTCTCCGCCTCGCTACCTCTCTCTCCTCCTTTGAGACGCTCCTTAAAAGCTATGTCATTGACCAAGCTTTTGGTCACCTGTCCTAATATCTCTTTATGTGGCTCGGTGTCAAATTTTTTGCCTTATAATACTCCTGTGAAGCACCTTGGGATGATTTACTACGTTAAAGGCGCTATATAAATACAAGCTGTTGTTGTTGTGGTTACGAAGTGTTGGTGCAATGGCGCTAAATTGTCAATGTGTGAGTTTTGCTACATATTTGTGCATTCCAGTAGTTCAACTGAGGGAAAGCTATTTTTTTGTTGTTGCAAATGGTGTGCCAGTCCTTCACAGGGCAGCTTTGTTCTTTCTGATTGGTGAAATGTGCTCTTACAATGCGCTGTGTGAGATCAGTGTGCTCGTTCGATTCATGAGGTGGTCTCATTGGCCCAGAAATTCGAGTCGGGGGCTTGCCGCGCGTTTAAGCCCCCGATCCGCACTTACCCGACGCGCCGGCCGTTGAGCTTCAGGGACGCCTGGAATTGCTGTTTTAAAATGTTGACTCCCAGGCAGCGTCTGACGTCACGCCACCCAGGAGTGCAGCCAGCGCGAAGCCTGTAGCGTGCTGTGCAACTGAGACACGCCCCTTGAGGTCTCAGTTTAACAGGACACGCCCCCAATGTTTCTGCCAAGCTGCTAAGCATTTTTACATGCAAAGCAGCAGTTTAAATAGGTTTTTGGAAGTTTTTTGAAGCTTTCGGTAACTTTTATAAACTTTTAAAAACGTTTACATTATTTTGAAGAATCTGAAGTAGTTTTAAACAGAATTAAAGCAATTTAAAGACTTTTAAAAGCCCTAAAAGAATTTTTTTTATTCCATTTATTTATTTAGCAATGTCGTCGTCATACGTGTCTTCACACTGTTCCCTTTGGGGAACTGTATGAAGTGGTGGAAGGATTTATGGCCATGATTAACGCTCATTCCGTGACCGTAACCATCTTTGAACCAGCCATTAGGGCGGTTAGTCCTATGGCGGGAGGGTTTTACGGGCTCCCACAAGCTATACAAGGAGGGGGTGCCACCCACACCCACGGACGCAAATATCCCATTGGATGTCAACCCAGAATTTAGAGCCGGAGCTCCGACTCCACTTGCCGGGACTGTCTGGAGCGGGGTTCGAAACCCTACCCTGATCTGGCCCAGCGGCGGGGATCCTACCGCTATGCCAAAGGCCCAATCCGATTAGCAACGTGAAATGGCTGGAATGAGCACAATTCACGGCATTAAAAGAACTCACAATTGAACTGATGATGACCTCAGCAATCTCCTCAAGGAGGTGGAGGCGCAGCGCCTGCTCATCATTGGTAATGAGAAGTCAAAGGCGCCGCAAAAAGGGCAGACGATAGCTTGGTCTTTCAAGTGGCAGCATAGGGCTCCAGTCACGGGGAGGGAAAAGGCGCAGGAAACGTATGGATGTCACCTTTTGTGCGGAGTGGGCCTTTTGCGTAGCAGTAAGCATCCTCGCCGCTGGGCCAGAAGGAGTAGGGTTTCGAACCCCACTCCAGACAGTCCCGGCAAGTGGAGTCGGAGCTCCAACTATAAATTCTGGGTGGACATCCAGCGGGATACTTGCGTCCGTGGGTGTGGGTGGCCCCCCCCCCTCAGATGGGTTGTGGGAGCCCGTAAAACCCTCACGCCATAGGACTAACCACCCTAATGGCTGGTTCAAAGATGGTTACGGTCACGGAATGAGCGTTAATCACGGCCATAAATCCTTCCACCACTTCATACAGTTCCCGAAAGGGAACAGTGTGAGGATACGTACGACGATGACCTCTTGCGCAATGCACCTCCTTGGACCCTCAGTCGCAGATGCGAGGGGGAAAATCGTGCAATTGTTAAATTTTTCATTTTATTGACATGTGAAATGTTGGCCCAGTAATTCCCTTCCAAATGCGCGAGTACGGTCGGGGTACTTACGTGTCTGGCCGGAGGAAATGCCGGTTTTCAGCATGCACAGCGCATGCGGGGAAAACCGGCATTTCCTGTCCTCTGAACGAAGGGGTTCAGAGGCAGAACGCGTGCGCAGTAAAATTCGCCGCTTTCATTCATGCTTTCAGTGAGGTCAAGTCCTTACAACTTACACATGAAAAAAGCATGGGTACAGTTGCTCCAGAGGCTGCGGAGGAAGATATTTCTTATCGTGGAGCTTCTGAAAGTATGTATGTCTGTATATATTCCTTTGCGTGTTATGTATATATTCCTTTACTTATGTGTATGAATGTATTATTTAATTATGACTTTCAGAGAAAGTAACTTATTGGAAAATCATAATTAAAAACATACATTCATACACATAAGTAAAGGAACATAAAACATACATACATATACGTAAAGGAATATATGCGGACATACATACATAATTACTTATTACTGATGAAAAGTTTCTTTCTTAAAAGTGCTGGAAATGTTGCATTACTCATTTTAGAACACTCATTTTCACATTCAATTCATACAGCCACATTTGCTCCTTCTACCTACCGTTCTGAAAACCCATCTAAAAAAAAAAATTTAAACTTTAAAACTTACTTAAAATTTCTTAAAATAACTTCCCTCCCTTTCCCAAACAAAAATATTGCCTTTCAGAAGCTCCACGATAAAATATATCTTCCTCCGCAGCCTTGGAACAACTTTACACATGCTTTTTTCAAGTGTAACTTGTAAGGACTTACCCTCACTGAATCCATGAATGAAATCGACGAAGTTCACTGCGCAAGCGCTGCCTGTGCAGTCGCACGCGCTGTGCCTCTGAACCCCTTCGTTCCGAGGACTGGAAATGCCGGCGTTCCCCGCATGCGCTGTGCATGCTGAACGCCGGCATTTCCACCGGCCAGATGCGTGAGTACCCAGACCGTACTCACGCATTTGGTCACGAATTTCTGGCCCATTGTCTGAACCTACAGCACTAGCAGTCAAGAATCAGAAGGAACGATGCTGCAGACTATTCAGCCGAAAGCAACGGCTGTTACACAGGTTTGTGTTCAGGTTTGCGGAACTGACCAGAGTTTAACAAGCTGATCAGCAACCTTCTTCATCAAAGGTTCTCCGGGCCGGCCTCCCACCCTGCAGCCCTACGTAAACTTCAGCTCATCCGAAACTCGGCTGCCCCGTGTCCTAACTCGCACCCAGTCCCGTTCACCCATCACCCCCTGTGCTCACTGCCCCGTGTCCTAACTCACACCCAGTCCCGTTCACCCATCACCCCCTGTGCTCACTGCCCTGTGTCCTAACTCACACCCAGTCCCGTTCACCCATCACCCCCTGTGCTCACTGCCCCGTGTCCTAACTCACACCCAGTCCCGTTCACCCATCACCCCCTGTGCTCACTGCCCTGTGTCCTAACTCACACCCAGTCCCGTTCACCCATCACCCCCTGTGCTCACTGCCCCGTGTCCTAACTCACACCCAGTCCCGTTCACCCATCACCCCGTGCTCACTGCCCCGTGTCCTAACTCGCACCCAGTCCCGTTCACCCATCACCCCCTGTGCTCACTGCCCCGTGTCCTAACTCACACCCAGTCCCGTTCACCCATCACCCCCTGTGCACACTGTCCCGTGTCCTAACTCACACCCAGTCCCATTCACCCATCACCCCCTGTGCTCACTGCCCCGCGTCCTAACTCGCACCCAGTCCCGTTCACCCATCACCCCCTGTGCTCACTGCCCCGTGTCCTAACTCGCACCCAGTCCCGTTCACCCATCACTCCCTGTGTTCACTGCCCCATGTCCTAACTCGCACCCAGTCCCGTTCACCCATCACACCCTGTGCTCACTGCCCCGTGTCCTAACTCGCACCCAGTCCCGTTCACCCATCACCCCATGCTTACTGCCCCGTGTCCTAACTCACACCCAGTCCCGTTCACCCATCACCCCCTGTGCTCACTGCCCCGTGTCCTAACTCACACCCAGTCCAGTTCACCCATCACCCCCTGTGCTCACTGCCCCGTGTCCTAACACACACGCAGTCCCGTTCACCCATCACCCCCTGTGCTCACTGCCCCGTGTCCTAACTCACGCCCAGTCAAGTTCATCCATCACCCCCTGTGCTCACTGCCCCATGTCCCAACACACACCCAGTCCCGTTCACCCATCACCCCCTGTGCTCACTGCCCCGTGTCCTAACTCACACCCAGTCCAGTTCACCCATCACACCATGTGCTCACTGCCACATGTCCCAACTCACACCCAGTCTCGTTCACCCATCGCCCCCTGTGCTCACTGCCCCGTGTCCTAAATCACACCCAGTCCCGTTCACCCATCACCCCCTGTGCTCATTGCCCCGTGTCCTAACTCACACCCAGTCCCATTCACCCATCACCCACTGTGCTCACTGCCCCGTGTCCTAACTCACCCCCAGTCCTGTTCACACATCACCCCCTGTGCTCACTGCCCCGTGTCCTAACTCACACCCAGTCCCATTCACCCATCACCCCCTGTGCTCACTGCCCTGTGTCCTAACTCACACCCAGTCCCGTTCACCCATCACCCCCCGTGCTCACTGCCCCGTGTCCTAACTCACACCCAGTCCCGTTCACCCATCACCCCCTGTGCTCACTGCCCCGTGTCCTAACTCACACCCAGTCCCGTTCACCCATCACCCCCTGTGCTCGCTGACCTACATTGGCTCACGGTCCAGCAGCGCCTCGATTTTAAAATTCTCATCCTTGTTTTCAAATCCCTCCGTGGCCTCGCCCCTCCCTATCTCCGTAAGCTCCTCCAGCCCTACAGCTCTCTGAGATCTCTGCGCTCCTCCAATTCTTGCCTCTTGAGCATCCCCGATTTCCATCGCTCCACCATTGGCGGCCGTGCCTTCAGCTGCCTGGGCCCTAAGCTCTGGGATTCCCTCCCTAAACCTCTCCACCGCTCTTTCCTGCTTTAAGACGCTCCTTAAAACTGACCTCTTTGACCCAGCTTTTGGTCACCTGTGCTAATATCTCCTTATGTGGCTCGGTGTCAAATTTTGTCTGATTTTTGTTCCTGTGAAGCACCTTGGGGCGTTTGGGATGTAAAGGCGCTGTGTAAGTGCAAGTTGTTGTTTACACGTGTTCATGTTGAAGTGTATGTACCTTAAGAGAGAACTACTTTTACAGCTCCTGTATACTGTAGTACCGGCTGTGACCACACTTGTATAAAAGCCTTGAGCATGCCTCTGTACCCCAGTCTTGAGACTACCCTACTCCAGTAAACACCTGTTGATTGTTAAGTTACAGCATCCGTGTCGTTATTTGAAAACATCATACTCTCAGAATCACGGATCTAACAGTGGCGACGAGGTCGATTCGAATCTACCTGCAACTCTGCATTTCCCTTCAAGGATTCACTCCAGGTGGGCGGTTGAAGAAAGTCGAGGCCAGAAGCACGGGCGTCGACCACGAGCAACTGCCCAGTCGTCCGGCAGAGAGTGAACATCGCAGGGGAGGCTGTTGAGAGCTGGACTTGGCTCCCCAGCCACGACGATCCAGCAACAGACTGAAAACAGGTACAGCGCAGACCCTTCCCGGACAGCCTCGGCTGGAGCCGACCGACGGCAGAGAAAAAGCCGAGCAGCGTCGACGGGGTAAGAGAGAGGGTGAAGCGCACAGGGTGCAGCCGGGGGTTGAAAACCGAGCGGCGTCGAGGAAAAACAAAACGGAGATAAAGAGGGTAAAGCAGCAGCCGGGTTCAGGACTGAGCGGCGGAAACGGGAAAGGCGCACAGGAAAAAAAAACAAAAAAAAACGCGCAGAGCACAGCCAGGGCTCAAGGGCTGAACAGTGTCCGCGGGGAGAAGAAGGGAGAGCGCGGGAGACGCCATTTTTAGAAGCCGCAGCGGAGAAGAATAGCGAGCGCGGGAAGAAAGGAAGGCGCGGGAGATGCCATTTTGTGCCAGCGGAGAAGAAGGGAAAGCGTGGGAGACGCCATTTTTGACAGTTAAATCACACCCAGGGATGCCGAAGAGTGGCAGTATCTCTACATTCGACAATGAAGTTGAAGATTGGGCGACATATGTGGAACGTATTGAGGTGTACTGCAGGGCGAATGAAGTGCCAGGTGCTAGGAAAGCACTGGTTTTGTTAAATTCCATGGGTGCAAAAACTTATGGCTTACTGTGAAACCTAATTGTAGTGTATGTAACCGTCTACCTTTAAGAGACTATGTATGTAACCGTTCACCTTTAAGAGAACTATTTTAGGTGTGGCACTACTTGTTTGGCTTCTGTATACGGTAATGCCGACGGTGACCACACTGGTATATAAGTGCTGTGGCATGACTTATTGGGCAGATTCGCCCTGACCTTCGAATAGTAAAGTCCTGTTGTATGTTACTCCTGAAGTCTGTGTCGTAATTAACTGCACAACCCACAGACTTTACAGTGGCGACGAGTCCGATCGTACCCTGCGGCAACAATAATTTCAAAGCAACGAAAGAGCGTCGAAAAGAGGCAACCGCCCTCGTCATTCGGCTGGGAGAAAACTCAAGGCTGCAGCAATAGAAAGGAGGAAGATTTTAGCGACAAAAACTTCCATCAGCAACAGGCACTGACTGTCCCTTCTGCCACGGTGACTGTGAGTAAGGGAAAGTGAAAAGAATAGCCGGAGGATAAGGGCTGGGCACTCGACCACGGTCGAGGGGGAAAAGGAGCCGGACAAAAAGTCGGGTCCAACGGCGTCGTGAGAGACCTCGACCGGCGGGAAAAGCCGGGCGGTGACCGAAGCCACGAAGCGCTGCGACTGGGAGCGTAGGCGCGGGAAGAGAGAAACTCAGCCGCAGCCGGGGAGAGAAGCACCGGACTGCGAGAGGGCTGGGAGGCGCGATTGGGGTCCGAGTGAGCGGGAGAGGCAGAGCCGACCAAGAGAGACTGCACGAGAGCCAGTCCAGCGGCTGAACTGTCCTCCGTCAACGGGGTGTAACCAGCGCCGGTAGAGCCGAGCGAGCGGGAGAGAGGCAGAGCCGAGCAAGGGGAACCGTGCGAGAGCCAGTCCAGCAGCTGAACTGTCCTCCGTCAACGGGGTGTACCCAGCGCCGGTAGAGCCGAGCGAGCGGGAGAGAGACAGAGCCGAGCAAGGGGAACTGTGCGAGAGCCAGCCCAGCGGCTGAACCTGTTCGCCGTCAACGGGGTACCCAGAGCCGGTTGCCCTGCCATAAAATAAAAAAAGAGGGAAAGCCTTGAAGCCGACGCGCAGGCTGTGAACCTGAAAGCCAGCGGCCGTCGCCCGTGGGGAAAGTGTACCCCTCCCACCAGGGAAGAAACGCGGGAAGCCGCCATTAGGCGGGGAAGAAGACAGAAGCGGGAAACCACCATTGAAGTGGGCGGGGAGAGAAGATAAGAGCGGGAAACCGCCATTTTCGCGGGAAAACCGCCATCTTAGAAAAAAAAAGAAATAATAATTTAAAGAAATACTTGTGTTGTTCCCAAAGAGAGGAAGATGCCTAAGCGTGGTAACATCAACGATTTTAATTCCGAAGTAGAAGACTGGGCCACGTACGTGGAACGCATTGAGATCTATTGTGAGGCCAATAAAATAGAAGAAGATGACAAAGCTATAACCTTGCTGAACTCGATGGGCGCAAAGACATACGGGCTCTTGAAGCATCTACTAGCACCAGCTAAACCGGCGGATCAGACTTTCGATGATATTGTGGCTGTCCTGAAGGACCACTTGAACCCTACACCGTTGATGTTGGCTGAACGATTCAAATTCTATGCGAGAACGCAACGGAAAGACGAAAGCAACGCGGAATACTTGGTTGAACTGCGGAGGCTAGCGAAAGACTGTCAGTTTAGGGACAACCTGGAAGAGGCACTGAGAGACAAATTCGTGTGCGGAATGTTGAAGGAAGAAACACAAAAACGACTGCTTGAAGAGAACGATCTTCCACTTGATAAGGCTGTCCTTATCGCAGCATCAAGCGAAGCCGCAGTGAAAGGAACTGCGGAAATGCAGCTAAAGGCAGCGGCACTCAGGGTACAACAAATTACTTCGGGTACAACGAAATGCTATCGTTGTGGAAAGACAACACACGACCAGAACCAATGCTGGTTTAAAAACCAAGAATGTAGGAAATGTGGCAAGCTTGGTCACATAGCTAAGGTATGCCGGTCAGGGAAGAAGACCAACAATAATGAGTCACCACAAAAGTGGTACAGAAAGGTACATGAGGTGACTAGGAAGAGTCCGGAGGAACAGAAGTCGGACTCACACTCCAACTGCAAAGGATGGGATAGTTTGAGAGTTCACAATGTGAGTAATGAAGCTGACCGACAAACTATCTGGATCACACTACAGATTGCAAAAGTCCAAGTGAAAATGGAAGTGGACACCGGATCGGCGCTGACGGTCATGAATAAGCATGACTATAAAAAGTTATTCAAGCATATTCCACTACGGGATACGGAACTAGTACACGGGGCACAAAGTATTCCCCATTGGAAAGATAGAAGTCAAGGTGAGATACAAGGATAAAGATTACCAAAGGATGGACCTGTATGTGTTGCCTGAGGGAGGTCCACCACTTCTGGGACGGGAGTGGATCCGGAAAATAAAGATAGACTGGCATTCACTAAACACCATGACGGTGGATTCCGGAAAGGAAGATGTCAAACCTGAACGGTTGTCCAGGATATTGGACGAAGCTAAAGAGGTATTCCAGCAAGGACTGGGAACACTGCGAGGAATTAAAGCAAAGGTTAAGATTGCAGAACATGCAAGCCCAAAATTTTTCAAAGCCAGATCGGTACCTTATGCGATACGACCAGCTGTGGAGGCAGAACTGGAAGAACTTGAACGATCAGGGGTACTGTCAAAAGTGGACTGGAGTGAGTGGGCCACGCCCATTGTTCCCGTCATGAAGTCTTCACCAAGTAATAAGCCAGGGGGACCGGGGAAGGTCCGCATCTGCGGAGACTTCAAGATCACAGTGAATCCGGTGCTTCACACGGTACAATACCCGCTTCCGCGGATTGAAGATATCTTTGCTTCATTGGCTGGAGGGAAACACTTCACCAAGATAGACCTGGCTCAGGCATACTTACAAATGGAAGTCGAGGAAGAGTCACGCCAGTACCTCACCATCAACACACACAGAGGATTGTATCGTTATAATAGACTGGTTTTTGGGGTAGCTTCGGCTCCAGCAATTTGGCAGAGGGCCATGGAGCAGGTATTACAAGGAATTCCAAGCACGCAGTGCTACTTAGACGATATCCTAATTACGGGAGAAGACGAGGAAGAACACCTCACAAATTTGAAACTGGTGCTCACCAGGTTGAAGGAATATGGCCTTCGAGTTAATCGCAAGAAGTGTGAGTTTTTCCAAAAACGGATCTCGTACTGCGGTCATGTCATTGACCGAGAGGGGCTGCACAAGTCACCTGACAAGGTAGAAGCTGTCGTGAAGGCCCCCGCTCCAGAAAACGTATCACAGTTAAGATCATTCTTGGGGTTGATTAATTATTATCACAAGTTCCTGCCAAATCTATCCACGGTGCTGCATCCGCTGAATGCTCTGTTGCGGAAAGAAATACCATGGAAGTGGAGTGAGGAATGTAAAAAGGCTTTTCGCAGAAGCAAGGAGTTGATTACCTCTGAAGAAGTGTTGGCTCATTTCAACCCAATGTTACCCCTTCGTCTAGCTTGTGATGCTTCCCCTTATGGAATTGGAGCAGTACTTTCACACAAGTTACCAAATGGCTCGGAAAGGCCAGTGGCATTCGCGTCCCGATCATTGACCTCCGCGGAGCGAAATTAAGCTCAAATAGATAGGGAGGCCCTCAGCCTTGTGTAGGGCATGAAGAAATTCAATCATTACCTGCAAGGTAAGAAGTTCACATTACTGACAGACCACCAGCCGTTGGTGTCCATATTCAACCCAAACAAGGCCGTTTCCACCATGACAGCACAAAGGTTACAAAGGTGGTCCATGTTACTTGGGGCACACCAATATGACATCGAATACAAAAGGTCCAAACAGCATGGAAATGCTGATGGGTTATCGCGCTTGCCATTGCCGATAGTAGAAGAAGCGACTACATTGGACCCGGTGGAGATGTTCCACTCATCCATAGTGGAGTGTCTACCAATAACAAATTCGATGATCGAAAACGAAACAAGAAATGACCCGACTCTTTCACGAGTCTATGATTTAACGGTGGAGGGATGGCCAGCACAGGGCGAACCAACACTGCAAGCATTTTCACAGAGGAAAGAACAGCTGTCAGTGTGTAGAGGAACCCTGATGTGTGGATCTAGAGTGGTGATTCCACCCAAACTTCAAAAGAAGGTGTTAAAGGAGCTGCACGAGGGACATCTGGGTGGAGTGAAGATGAAGAACCTAGCAAGAGCGTTTGTATGGTGGCCAGGCATCGATGTAGACATCGAAGAAATCACTAAGAACTGCCTAGGATGTCAGAAGGTTCAGAACGCGCCACCACAGGCTCCGCTGCATCCATGGGAGTGGCCCTCATCTCCTTGGCAAAGGGTACACATCGACTTTGCTGGTCCATTTATGGACTCAATGTTCCTAATAGCAGTGGATGCACACTCCAAGTGGCCGGAGGTAATAAAGATGACCACCACCACCACGGAAAAAACCATCACAGTGTTAAGGACTATGTTTGCTAGGAATGGCCTGCCGGAACAGATCTGTTCTGATAATGGACCGCAATTTGTGTCCGAAGAATTCAAGAAATTCTTAAAGAGCAATGGGGTTAAGCACTACACGTCAGCCCCATACCATCCCGCCTCCAATGGATTGGCTGAAAGGTTTGTCCAGACCTTCAAGAAGGCCATCAAGGCCATGGGTAATGAAGACATTAATTTACAACATAAGGTGGATAGCTTCTTGTTGGCGTACAGGAATGCAACACATGCGGTCACAAATCAAACTCCCGCCATGATGTTTTTTAATAGACGACTAAGATGCCGGCTGGATTTGCTCAAGCCAAACGTCAGAAGGGACGTAGAGAACCGGCAATTCCACGGCATGAATGAAAGGGCCACTAGATCTTTTCAGATAGGTCAACAAGTTTTGGCTCGGGACTACCGTACCGAGAAATGGCAGCCTGGAACTATTGGAAAAAGGCTAGGGCCGTTGATGTATACGGTGGATCTTGGGGACAGTATAATAAGGTGCCATGTTGACCAGATCATAGGGTCAGCCACAACTGGCCAACCTACTTCACCACCTTACCCGGTTACTGTTGAAACCGAGATACCCAGAACACCTACCTCCGATCTGGTAATACTGGAATCAGAGGAACCTGACACTGTCTTTCAAGCCGAATTGACTTTGTCAGAAGCACCTACTACCCCGCCAGGAATGACGACACCACTGAGGCGTTATCCGGACAGAGTCCGGAAACCTCCAGAGAGACTGAATCTGTGAACTGCCTTGCATAAAGTTGTATATATGTTATAATGTATGTTTAATGGGAAATACGTATGTTGTAAGCTAAAAAGGGAGGATTGTAGTGTATGTAACCGTCTACCTTTAAGAGACTATGTATGTAACCGTTCACCTTTAAGAGAACTATTTTAGGCGTGGCACTACTTGTTTGGCTTCTGTATACGGTAATACCGACGGTGACCACACCGGTATATAAGTGCTGTGGCATGACTTATTGGGCAGATTCGCCCTGACCTTCGAATAGTAAAGTCCTGTTGTATGTTACTCCTGAAATCTGTGTCGTAATTAACTGCACAACCCACAGACTTTACACTAATAACCCCAGAGAAGCCCATGAATAAGAATTTCGAAAGCATAGTAGAAATCCTACAGGACCACTTAAACCCCACACCATTGCTGATAGCAGAAAAATTTAAGTTCCACAAAAGGAACCAGCATAAAGGCGAAAGTAATGCTGAGTACTTAACGGAACTGCGCAAGCTATCGAAACACTGCCAGTTTGGAGTGGGACTAGCAGATACGTTAAGGGACAAGTTTGTGTGTGGGCTTCAAAGTGAAGGAACCCAGAAACGGCTTCTATCAGAAAAGGATCTTACACTGGACAAGGCTTTCAGCATAGCAGTATCACACGAAGCAGCCGCAAGGGGTGCTGCAGAGATACAACGGAGACCACAAGAATATGGCACCAATGAAATGTCATATGGAACAGGGAAGTGCTATCGCTGCGGCAGAACAACACACGACAAGAAGGATTGTTGGTTCAAGGACCAAGTGTGCAGACAGTGTGGAAAAGCAGGACACATAGCAATAGTCTGCAGGTCAGGGAAGAAAACCAACAGCAAGAAATCTCCACAGGAGAAGTACAAAAAGGTACATAAGATGATGGACAGTGGTTCAGATGAATAGAAAAGTGATACAGCCTCCGGAAGCAAGGAGCTGGGTTGTCTGAAACTACATAAGGTAACCAAAATGGAGGATCACCAGACTATCTGGGTCACACTCAAGATAGACGGAGTCCAAGTGAAAATGGAATTGGACACAGGATCAGCCCTAACAGTCATAAACCAAAGTGACTACAAGCGGCTATTTTCACACATACCCTTGAAAGCTACAGAGATTGTCTTGAAGACGTACACGGGGCAAAAAGTCTACCCCAAAGGGAAAATAAGGGTGAAAGTGATATACAAAGGCCAGGAAATACCTAAAATGGACCTATATGTATTGCCAGATGGAGGACCACCACTACTAGGACGTGAATGGATCTGGAAGATACAATTAGATTGGCATTCCATACAGGCACTGAAGGTTGAGGCCAAAAAGGATGATGACGTCACACCTTGGACGACTGTCAAAAATGCTAACTGACGCAAAAGAAGTGTTCCAGGAGGGACTCGGAACACTAAAAGACATAACAGCAACGATTAAAATAGAGGAAAATGCAAGCCCAAAGTTTCTTAAGGCCAGACCAGTGCCTTATGCGATCAGACCAGCCGTTGAAGCAGAGCTGGAAGGTTTGGAACATTCAGGAGTACTGTCCAAAGTAGACTGGAGCGAGTGGGCTACACCCATCATTCCTGTAATGAAGAGATCATTGAGTAATACGCCTGGGGAACCAAAGAAGGTCTGCATCTGTGGGGATTTTAAGGTGACAGTGAACCCAGTCCTTCACACGGTACAATATCCGCTTCCACGAATTGAGGATATTTTCGCCTCGCTATCTGGAGGTAAACGCTTCACCAAAATTGATCTAGCCCAGGCGTACTTGCAAATGGAGGTAGAAGAAGCCTCGAAACAATACCTCACGATCAACAGTCATAAAGGTCTCTACCAATACAACTGGCTGGTGTTCGGGGTAGCATCGGCTCCGGCTATTTGGCAAAGGGCGATGGATCAAGTGCTGCAAGGGATTCCAGGGACCCAGTGTTATTTGGACGACATCCCGTTCACGGGCGAAAATGACAGTGATCACCTCGCCAACCTGGAGAAGGTGCTCACTAGATTAAAGGAATATGGGTTACGAGCTAATCGCCACAAGTGCGAGTTTTTCCAGAATCAGATCTCGTATTGTGGCCACGTTATCGATGAAGAGGGGTTACACAAGTCCCCTGAAAAGATTGAGGCAGTAGTCAAGGCTCCAGCACCGGAAAATGTGTCACAACTGAGGTCGTTCCTCGGGCTGGTAAACTACTACCATAAGTTCTTACCAAATTTGTCTACAGTATTACACCCACTGAACACCCTACTGCAAACAGGGGTACCATGGAAGTGGAATGACGAACGTAAACGAGCTTTCCAGAAGTGCAAAGAATTGATCACATCAAAAGAGGTGTTGGCCCATTTCAACCCAGCACTACCAATTCATTTGGCATGTGATGCATCACCCTACGGTATTGGAGCGGTGCTGTCGCACAAATTCCCAGACGGGTTGGAGAGGCCAGTAGCCTTTGCGTCTCGGTCACTAACCTCAGCCGAGCGCAACTATGCCCAGATTGACAGGGAGGCCCTCAGCCTAGTATGGGGAGTAAAAAAATTCAACCACTATCTGCATGGGCAGAAGTTCACCTCGCTGACTAACCACCAACCACTTGTCTCCATCTTTAATCCAAAGAAGGGCGTTCCAGTGATGACTGCACAACGGTTACAAAGATGGTCCCTTTTTCTAGGGGCGAACCAATATGAAATAGAATATAAAGGCACGAAACAGCATGGAAACGCTGATGGGCTATCACGCCTGCCACTGCCTACTGTGGAGGAAGCACCAGCAGTGGACCCTATCGAGATATTTTATTCGTCAATAATTGAACGATTGCCAGTAACTAACGCGGATATAGAGAAGGATACCTGCAATGGTCCGACACTGTCTCAGGTATATGATTTGACGGTGAGGGGATGGCCAACACATGGCGACTCACTGTTGCCAGCATTCTCATCCAGAAGTGAACAGCTGTCAGTATGCCAGGGGACAGTGATGTGTGGATCCCGAGTGGTGATTCCACCCAAGTTAAGGGAGAGATTGCTAAATGAGCTTCATGAAGGTCATCTGGGAGGGGTGAAAATGAAAAGCCTGGCTAGGGCTTATGTGTGGTGGCCGGGGATCGATCAACAAATCGAGGACCTAACCAAGAGCTGCTCAGGATGCCAGAAGGTCCAAAATGCACCACCACATGCCCCTCTACACCCATGGGAGTGGACCTCCTCTCCATGGCAACGGGTGCATATTGATTTTGCTGGTCCATTCATGGACTCAATTTTCTTAATAGCAGTGGATGCTCACTCGAAATGGCCTGAGGTGATAAAAATGTCCTCAACCACTACAGAGAAAACGATTGCAGTCCTACGGACCATATTGGCCAGGAACGGCTTGCCAGAGCAGATTTGCTCTGATAATGGACCACAGTTTGTGTCCGAAGTGTTTTGGAAATTTATGAGAAGGAATGGGGTAAGGCATTACACATCCGCCCCGTATCATCCAGCCACAAATGGATTGGCTGAGAGGTTCGTACAAACCTTTAAAAAGGTGATAAAGGCCATGTGCGACGATGAAATTCCACTACAGCATAAGGTGGATAATTTCCTATTAGCCTACAGAAATGCGACACATGCAGTTACCAACCAGACCCCGGCCATGATGTTCTTTAACCGAAGGTTGAGATCTCGTCTGGATTTGCTCAGACCCAATGTGCAAAGAAATGTTGAGGATAAACAATTCCAGCACATCAATGAGAAGCCGACAAGGAGCTTCAATGTAGGACAACCAGTCTTGGCCCGTGACTACCGAACAGAGAAATGGCAACCCGGAACGATATGCACAAGGCAGGGGCCATTAATGTACACAGTGGATGTCAGGGAGAACATTGTGAGACGCCACGTTGATCAGATCTTAGCATCACAAGAACCAGTCAACCCCATGTCTCGAGTACCTGGGGATGAACCCGACATACCGGTAGCATCTACCTCAGAACCAGTATCAGTGGAAACTGATGAACTAACCGACGAAAAGGGGCCAGAATCGCCTCCGCACCAAGAACAAGAACCTCAGGAAAGGCGCTATCCAGAAAGGATCAGGAAGCCGCCCCAAAGACTGAATCTATAAATGGACTATTTTTGTTTAATGTGCATGTTAAAGTGTTAATTGTTATTTGAATATTATAGGCACTGCTAATCTAAAAGGGGAGGAATTGTAGTGTATGTACCTTTAAGAGAGAACTACTTTTACAGCTCCTGTATACTGTAGTACCGGCTGTGACCACACTTGTATATAAGCCTTGAGCATGCCTCTGTACCCCAGTCTTGAGACTACCCTACTCCAGTAAACACCTGTTATTGTTAACTTACAGCATCCGTGTAGTTATTTGAAAACATCATACTCTCAGAATCACGGATCTAACACTTGTTATTTCATGAGCATTCCTGATGGTGTTTTTGTTTTCAGAGACACGCGGGAGATGCAAAAATCATCAGCAGTCCGAGTATTGGGAGCTTTTGCTGGGCAGGAATTGGAGACGTCAAAGAACTAAGTGAGCATCTGAGGAGAAAACTTTCTTCTGTCCTGTTCCTGGAAGAACGGGGTCGAAATTAGATTATCGCCCGTTTTCGGAACCTAGCCAACAAGTGCGCACAGAGTGCGTGGACCAATCGGCAGGCCTGACCATCGCCTCAATCACCCGCCTGAGTTTCATTACCAAATGGAAAAATGACCGGGCCGTGCAGGTGCAGCAGCCACAAATGGGTGCTCCCGAATTTATCATCCCATAGCCCGCCCACACCTGCTACACTCACCATACATCATGTCTCAAATCACTATATGCTCTACCCGGGACCATTCTTGCACAATCATGGCATGGGCCCATTGTGTCAATTTGAGCCATTTGCTAGCGCTCTTGTCTCATTGTCTATAGGTTCAAGCTCCTCGGCAGCACAGTTTACTGAGTGATTGTTAGAGCTGCTGTCTGTTGGATGAGACATTAAAATGAAATCCTGTCAAACCTGTTCTCACGGCTCAGTGGATGTAACAGATCCCTGGACACAGTTTGAAGGGGAGCAAGGAATTCTCCGGGTGTCCTGCCCAACATTCCACCCTCAACCAGCATCACCAGGAAACAGATTATCTGGTCTTTGCCCTCATTTGCGGTTTGTGGGGCCTTGCTGTGCGCCAAATGACATTTCTCTGTCTGCTAACAAAGCATTGTAAGTGGACAAGTTATGACTCCATTACATAGCGGACAGAATAATGGTACTTAGATGTACGCCAAGGCTTCTTCAACAGCACCTCCCAAACCCGTGACCTCCACCACCTAGAAGGACAAGGACAGCAGGAGCATGGGAACACCATCACCTCCAAGTTCCCCTCCAAGTCACACACCATCCTGACTTGGAAATATATCGTCCGTTCCTTCATCGTCGCTGGGTCAAAATCCTGGAACTCCCTCCCTAACAGCACTGTGAGAGAACCTTCACCACACGGACTGCAGCGGTTCAAGAAGAATAGTTCTCCTTTGAAATCAAATCCAATCCTTTAGTTGGAGAGCTCCTTCAAAGAGTCAGCACAAGCAAAATGGGCCAAATGGCCTCATTCCGTGCTGTATCATTCTATGATTCTAACTAGGGGGTGGGCGATAAATGCTGGCCTTGCTAGCGACGCCCAGATCCCAAGAATTATATATATATTTTTAAATGTGCTCCGCTTTCTACAGCTAACTTTTCCATCAGTATCTCTTCTGTCATATTATTCAGAATTTGTCGCTCGAGACTCCTCGTTGTGCCAGAAAGGTCTGACTTTTGCCTATTCTCGGCTGTTGCTGTTAGCTTGTAACAGGTTAATGTTTTGGGTTCGGCGTGTCTGATGAAGGGTCTGGACCTGAAAAACTAATCTGTCTTTTCACTTGACAGATGCTAACTGACCTGTTGGTTCACCTCCACCATTAGCTGCCTTTTATTGGCCCAGAAATTCGGGTCGGAGGCTTCCCGCGGGTGCAAGCCCCCGACCTGCACTTACCTACCGCGCCGGCCGTTGTGCTGTGGGCCCGCGTGGGATTCCGATCCTGGGCCTCCTCCAACCGCCGGCGCGCAGTGCTTGTGTATCCCAGGGGCGCAGTTAGTTCGAAGCGTCCCCTGGGATCACGTGGGCCATGGAGAGCCAATGGTAGCAGGGAATGCTTCATTCATAAATTTGACAGGAAGAGCTGTCAAACCTATAAATACAATTCAGCCCCAAAACATCACTAAAACTTCAAATAAATTTTTTCAAAACATCACATTTTTAAAATAACTATAAATTACATGAAATAACTACTTTAAACAATAATTTAAAATTTTGAAAAAATTAATTACATTTTCTAACGGGGCTAAAAATAAACTTACCTTTCTTTAAAGTATTTAAAAATAATAAACCTGTGGAAAAAATGTTTTAATTTTACTTAATTCACCACTTACCTTGTTAAAAGCAGGCCTTGCGACTGCTTTTTAAAAGTGTAACTGCTGAAGACTTACCCACCCGGAGAAACCGGCAAAAAAAACGTAAGTTCGATGCGCACGCGCTGCCTCTCCGGCGCACGCGTTCGACCTGTCAAGGGAACAGAAGTTCCGGTTTCCCACGCATGCGCAGTGCATGCACGAAAACGGCACTTTTGTTGGGTCTACGTGTGAGTACCCAGTGCGTACTCACCCGTGGGGACCCGAATTTCTGGGCCAATATGGCGCAGTCAGTGACACGGGCACAGAGCACTCTCCGTCCCTCACCGGGAGTTTAGACCCTCCGTTGATACAGGGTTACATTGCCGCGCTAAGACTAACTCCCAAAGTTCATTCTGATGAATTATTTAAAAACAGAGGCTAGTTACCTTTGGGCTAGCTATGACATCGCAGGTAATGGTATGCTGGCCTTCGTAGCGAGAGGATTCGAGTACAGGAGCAAGGATGTCTTGCTGCAGTTGTACAGGGCCTTGGTGAGACCACACCTTGAGTATTGTGTGCAGTTTTGGTCACCTTATCTGAGGAAGAATGTTCTTGCCATGGAGGGAGTGCAGCGAAGATTCACCAGACTGATACCTGGGATGGCAGGAATGACATATGAAGAGAGATTGGGTCGATTAGGCTTATATTCACTAAAGTTTAGAAGAATGAGAGGGGATCTCATTGAAACTTATAAAATTCTAACAGGACTAAACAGACTAGATGCAGGAAGGCTGTTCCCAATGGCGGGGGAGTCCAGAGCCAGGGGTCACAGTCTAAGGATAAGGGGTAAGCCATTTAGGACTGAGATGAGGAGGAATTTCTTCACCCAGAGAGTGGTGAACCTGTGGAATTCTCTACCACAGAAGACAGCTGAGGGCAATTCATTAAATATATTCAAGAAGGAGTTAGATATATTTCTTAAGGCTAAAGGGATCAAGGGATATGGGGAGAAAGCAGGGACAGGGTACTGAATTTGGATGATCAGCCATGATCGCATTGAATGGCGGAGCAGGCTCGAGGGGCCGAATGGCCTACTCCTGCTCCTATCTTCTATGTTTCTATGTAATCCTAGAACCTAGAGACGGGCAATAAATGCTGGCCTTGCCAGCAATGCCCACATCCCAGGAACAAATAAAAAAAAACAGGATAGTCCTCCAAAGGATGCAACGAGATGTCATCGCATAACGGTGACCTTGTCGACCCCAGCCCCCATGTTTTCCTGTGTCACTCAGGCAGTGCTGTATGAGGGCACTGGGCCCACAGACACTCAGCTGGCCCGTCTAGGCACAGGTCATCAAACATTTTGTTTTAACACCACACTTTGCCATCCACCCATTTAGTTATAGAACCGCACCCTCTCCCGTCCTTCTCGCAGGTGTTCTGTTGGGACGTGCCATTGGCTTAAGGGACACATCACATCCTGCTAGTGATTTTCTACCACACTTAGTACGGTCTAGTAGAATCATAGGCGTAGATCTTGACCTGCACAAAAATGTCCGATTGGCAAAGTTCACCTATGACTGCTTACATAGAAACATAGACATAGAAGATAGGAGCAGGAGTAGGCCATTCGTCCCTTCGAGCCTGCTCTGCCATTCAATGAGATCATGGCTGATCATTCAATTCAGTACCCTGTCCCTGCTTCTCCCCATATCCCTTGATCCCTTTAGCCTCAAGAAATATATCTAACTCCTTCTTGAATATATTTAATGAATTGCCCTCAGCTGTCTTCTGTGGTAGAGAATTCCACAGGTTCACCACTCTCTGGGTGAAGAAATTCCTCCTCATTTCAGTCCTAAATGGCTTACCCCTTATCCTTAGACTATGACCCCTGGTTCTGGACTCCCCGGCCATCCGAAACATCCTTCCTCCATCTAGTCTGTCCAGACCTGACAGAATTTTATAGGTTTGAATGAGATCCCCTCTCAATCTTCTAAACTCCAGTGAGTATAAGCCCAATCGACACAATCTCTCCTCATACGTCATTCCTGCCATCCCAGGTATCAGCCTGGTGAATCTTCGCTGCACTCCTTCCATGGCAAGAACGTCCTTCCTCAGGTAAGGTGACCAAAACTGCACACAATACTCAAGGTGCGGTCTCACCAAGACCCTGTATAACTGTAGCAAGACATCCTTGTTCCTGTACTCGAACCCTCTTGCTACGAAGGCCAACATACCATTTGCCTTCTTAACCGCCTGCTGCACCTGCATGCTTACCTTCAGCGACCGGTGCACAATAACACCCAGGTCTCTTTGCACTTCCCCTTCTCCCAATCTATTGCCATTCAAATAATAATCTGCCTTCATGTTTTTGCCATCAAAGTGGATAACCTCACATTTATCCACATTATAGTGCATTTGCCATGTTTCTGCCCAATCACCCAACCTGTCCAAATCGTACTGGAGTTTCATGACATCCTCCTCACAGCTTACCCTCCCACCCAGCTTTGTGTCGTCTGCAAATTTGGAGATATTACATCCAATTCCCTCGTCCAGATCATTAATATATATTGTGAACAGCTGGGGTCCTAGGACCAATTCTTGCGGTACCCCACTAGTCACTGCCTGCCACTCAGAAAACGACCCCTTTATTCCAACTCTTTGCTTTCTGTCCGCCAACCAGTTCTCTATCCAAGTCAATACCTTGCCCCCAATCCCATGTGCCTTACTTTTGCACGCTAAACTCTTATGTGGGACCTTATCGAAAGCCTTCTGAAAGTCAAAATACACCACATCCACTGATTCTCCCTTATCTATTTTACCAGTTACATCCTCAAAAAATTCCAGTAGATTAGTCAAGCATGATTTACCTTTTGTAAATCCATGTTGACTTTGTCCGATCCTGTCACTGCTTTCCGAGTGCTCTGCTATTACATCTTTTATAATGGACTCTAGCATTTTCCCCACTACCGATATCAGGCTTACCGGTCTATAATTCCCCGCTTTTTCTCTACCACCTTTTTTGAATAGTGGGGTAACATTAGCTACCCTCCAATCCATGGGTACCATTCCAGAGTCTATCGAGTTCTGGAAGATGACCAGCAATGCATCTACTATCTCTAGGGCCACTTCCTTAAGTACTCTGGGATGTAGACTATCAGGCCCTGGGGATTTATCGGCCTTCAGTCCCATCAATTTTCCTAACACCATTTCCCTACAAATGCTGATTTCTTTCAGTTTCATCTTTCATCGGACCCTATTTTCCCCGGCATCTCTGGGAGGTTATTTGTGTCCTCCTTTGTGAAGACAGAACCAAAGTATGTATTTAGTTGGTCTGCCATTTCCTTGTTTCCCATTATAATTTCCCCTGATTCTGACTGTAAGGGACCTATGCTTGACTTCACCAATCTTTTTCTCTTCACATATCTATAAAAGCTTTTACAGTCAGTTTTTATGTTCCCTGCAGGCTTACTCTCATACTCTATTTTCCCTTTCTTAATTAATCCCTTTGTCCTCTTTTGTTGACTCCTAAACTGCTCCCAATCCTCAGGATTATTGCTTTTTCTAGCCACTTTATATGTCCTCTCCTTGGATCTTATGCTATCCCTAATTTCCCTTGTTAGGCTCGGTTGAGCCACCTTTTTTGTTTTATTTTTATGCCAAACTGGGATGAACAAATTCTGTAGCTCAACCATTCGGTCTTTGAATGTTTGCCATTGCCTATCCACTGTCAACCCTTTGAGTGCCATTCCCCAATCAATCCTACCCAACTCGCTCCTCAGACCATCGTAGTTTCCTTTATTTAAATTGAGGACCCTTGTCTCTGAGTCAACTACTTCATTCTCCATCTTAATGAAGAATTCGATCATATTATGATCGCTCCGACCCAAGGGGCCTCGTACAACAAGATTGCTAATTAATCCTTTCTCGTTACATAATGCCCAGTCTAAGATGGCCTGATCTCTGGTTGGTTCCTCGACATATTGGTCCAGGAAACTATCCCGTAAACACTCCAGGAATTCCTCCTCCACAGTATTGTTACTAATTTGGTTGGCGCAATCTATATGTAGATTAAATTCACCCATGATGACTGCTGTGCCCTTATTGCACGCTTCTTTAATTTCCCTTTTAATGCCATCCCCAACCTCCGCCTTACTGTTTGGAGGTCTATATACCACTCCCACTAATGTTTTTTTCCCCTTAGTATTTCTCAATTCTACCCATACAGATTCCACATCATCAGAGCTAATATCCTTCATTACAATTGTATTAATCCCTTCTTTATCCAGTAATGCTACCCCACCTCCCTTTCCTTTTTGCCTATCTTTCCTGAATATTGAATACCCCTGGATGTTGAGTTCCCAGTTTTGGCCATCCTTGAGCCACGTTTCCATAACCCCAACCAAATCATACTTGTTTACCTCTATTTGCGCAGCCAATTCATCCACCTTATTACAAATGCTCCTCGCATTAAGACACAAAGGCCTAAAAATTCAGTTGGGCGCCGTTTGGGGCGCCAAGCTCGCCTGGGCGCCGGAATTACCGCTGCGAGCGGAGCCACTTGCGCCATCCCGATATTCAGTTTCTGCGCCCCAAATGGAAGCGGGCCGCTACTCGAGGCTCCCCGCGCCCCGCTTGGGGCGCTCACCCTGAATATCGCCGCGCTAAGGGCCACAGCGCCACACGCTGCATCACGGCACGCTGCGGTACTGCAGGCCTTCCTCCCACTGTTAAGGGGGAGGTGCCTGCAACAGCGCGATCCCCGCTCGCGAGTGCCGGCAAATGAGCCCGGCACCAAGGAGAAGTGCCGGGCTCTCGGGAAACAGCCGGCAATGCCGCGGCGGGGGGGTGTGGTTTAGGAGACCGGGGACGGAGGTGCTGGCAGGCGGCCATCAAAAAAGCGGCCGCCCCGCACCTCCACCTTAACTTGCGCCACTACCGCCACAGGTAGGCCCCTGTGAACCGGTCGCGATTTGCGACCGGCGTTAAAGAGGCGGGCACGACCAAATATGGTGATCGGGGCGGGAGCGGGGCGCTGCACACACCGATGACGTCATCGGTGGCGGCGCAGCACGACAGGCTAACGCCGCCATTAGCGCCCCGCTAAATATCGCAGTAGGTGTGGCCAGTGGCGCTAAAGCCACTGAGTGCCCTCTTTGGGCGCTAACTGGTGGCGCAGCCCACTGAATTTCTAGGCCAAAGCCTTCAGGCTTGTTTTTTTAACGCTCTTAGACCTATTAGAATTATTATTTACTGTGGCCACGTTTGATTTAAACCGTTGATTTCTCTGACTGCCACTTTTGTTTTTCTCTTTCCTATCTTTTGCTTTTATCCCTGTTTTCCTTTCCTCTCTCTCCCTGCTCAGGTTCCCAACCTCCTGCCATTTTAGTTTAAACCCCCCCGAACAGCAGTAGCAAACACTCCCCCTAGGACATCGGTCCCGGCCCTGCCCAGGTGCAAACCGTTCCGTTTGTACTGGTCCCACCTCTCCCAGAACCGGTTCCAATGTCCAAGGAATTTGAATCCCTCCTCCTTGCACCATTCCTCTAGCCACGTATTCATTTGAAATATCCTCCTATTTCTACTCTGACTAGCAAGCGGCACTGGTAGCAATCCTGAGATTACTACCTTTGAGGTCCTATTTTTAAATTTACCTCCTAACTCCCTATATTCTGCTTTTAGGACCTCATCCCGTTTTTTACCTATATCGTTGGTGCCTATGTGCACCACGACAACTGGCTGTTCGCCCTCCCCCTCCAAAATGTTCTGCAGCCGCTCCGAGACGTCTTTGACCCTTGCACCAGGGAGGCAACACACCAACCTGGAGTCTCGATTGCGGCCGCAAAAACTCCTATCTATTCCCCTTACAATTGAGTCCCCTATCACTATAGCTCTTCCACTCTTTTTCCTCCCAGCCTGTACAGCAGAGCCACCCATGGTGCCAGGAAGTTGGCTGCTGCTGCCTTCCCCTGATGAGTCATCCCCCCCAACAGTATTCAAAGTGGTATATCTGTTGGAGAGGGGGATGGCCGCAGGGGATTCCTGCACTACCTGCCTGCACCTCTTACTCTGCCTGCTGGTCACCCATTCCCTTCCTGCCTGTACACACTTTACCTGCGGTGTGACCAACTCGCTAAATGTGAGATTCACGACGTCCTCAGCATCGCGAATGCTCCAAAATGAATCCATCCGCAGCTCCAGTGCCGCAATGCGGTCTGTCAGTAGCTGCAGCTGGACACACTTCCCACACACATGGTCGTCAGGGACACAGGAAGCATCCCTGATTTCCCACATAGAGCAGGAGGAGCACACGACGGGGCTGGGCTGTCCTGCCATGACTTACCCTTTAACTAATTAATTAAAATTAAATGAATCCCATCAATTTCACTACAGTTAAATGATATATTTAAGGGCCCAGGTTTACAAACTGTCCCCGCTACACCACAGAGACCTTAAAAACTATAAACCACAGACTTAAAGTTTTAAAACGAGAGAAATACTCCAACCAATCACCTACCTGTTTTGTGGTGACGTCACACCTCGAATACTTTTTACCTCTCTCCTTCCCTGAGATTGGAGATTGGTGAGGCCTACCTGAGCCTCTGGGGCCTTTTGTAGTCGCTCTGCCGCTCTGCTCCGCCTGCCGCCACTGCCGATGCCGCACTGAGGCCTACCTGAGCCTCTGGGGCCTTTTGTAGTCGCTCTGCCGCTCTGCTCCGCCTGCCGCCACTGCCGATGCCGCACTGAGGCCTACCTGAGCCTCTGGGGCCTTTTGTAGTCGCTCTGCTGCTCTGCTCCGCCTGCCGCCGCTGCCGATGCCACACTGAGGCCTACCTAAGCCTCTGGGGCCTTTTGTAGTCGCTCTGCTCCGCCTGCTGCCGCTGCCGATGCCGCACTGAGGCCTACCTGAGCCTCTGGGGCCTTTTGTAGTCGCTCTGCCGCTCTACTCCGCCTGCTGCCACTACCAATGCCGCACTGAGGCCTACCTGAGCCTCTGGGGCCTTTTGTAGTCGCTCTGCCACTCTGCTCCGCCTGCCGCCGCTGCCGATGCTGCTTAATGTGACCGGATTGCATAATTGTTAATGGGGATAGAGCTTGACTCTGTGCGAGAGTGTAAACCGGGTGAGAGCGAGTCGGCCGCCCGTGTTACATCTCTCCCCAGTGAACTCAATGGAAATAAAAATGGGGAGAATTGTAACACGGACGGCCGACTCGCGATCACCCGTTTTAGAGTCAGGATCTACCCCATAGAATCTTACAGCATAGAAAGACGCCATTTGGCCCATTTCACCTGGACCGTTTTTTTGAAGGGACTATCAGTCTCATTCAGTTTCCCCCCCCTCACCTTTTCCCATACCCTTTTTAAAAAATGTCCAACTATTGCCTTTTTAAAGGACTGATTATGGATTTTTGAAATTGTCAGGAATTCCATGTCCTGATAAGCCCCCATATGAAAAACAATTTCTCCTAATCTGTGCCCCTCGTTCATTTGGTATCAGGAGTTTACGAGGCACCGTGGTTTTAAGTTCCCCAGCCGCTGTTATTTTTGACACTAGCTTTAGGCCATGTGAAACCGATGGGTTAATGCTGAGGTTAAAATAATGGCAATTGCAAAAGCCAGGTGTGAATCTTCAGTGAGCTCTATGAGTGAGTTCAGTTGGGTCGCGGTGTTTATTGGGTGCGAATCGGGCGGTGGGCACACTGCACGTGTCTAAGGACCACATGAAATGGGTCCGCGGGCCTCATCGTAATAATTCGGGTGAGCTGCCTCTGCTCTGGTCCCCTCCAATTCCAGGACACTTGTCTCCCCGGCAACAGAAACGGAACAAACAAATTTATCCCCCCTGCCCCCACCCCCCACAGAGTGCATTGAAGAGGAAAAGCCTGGAGGTTACAATTTGCATTATTTCTGTTTTCACAACCAGAAGGTGGTTCGATGCCAGACAAACCCTGGCAAGCGCCCAGGACCAGAGACCTCCCAACACAATGGGTGTGAGCTCTTTATTGATTACTGAGACTGGCTAACAATTTTACTTATTTTTCCAGTCTTTAAGGAAACAATTTTAACGATTAGTTCATTAGAATTTTAATCATTTTTTGTCACTATGATTTAAAAAAAAACTTGCATGGAAATACTTTCTTTTGCAACACAACTCTTAAATGTGACTCAAACAAAAAGAAAATACTGCAGAGGCTGGAAATCTGAAATAAAAACAGAAAATGCTGGAAACACTCAGCAGGTCGGACAGCATCTGTGAAGAGAGAGACAGAGTTAACGTTTCAGGTCGATGACCTTTTGTCAGGTGTAACTCTATTTTTTATGCAAATATTTGATGTGACGATAAAATGAACAAAACGTGAAATCCGCCAAATGTGAGCTTTTCACGCAGCAGCTATCTTGGGCGGTCTGTCTGTGCACGGTTCCAACTTAGTTGGACTATGGATCATCTCTCCTGCTGTGAACCAGCGTTCAGGAGAAAGCGGAGAGGTGCTGTCCCAACCTCTTCCACAAGGGGGCCCTCTCAACTGCTAGAGAGAGGAGACTTTCATTCTATCAGTCTTGGCCAGATTTGGCCCCAGAGCCTAAAGATCAGCCGTGGCTCAGTGGGTAGCCCACTCACCTGAGTCAGATGGTCATGTGGTTCAAAGTCCTGCTCCAGAGAATTGTACACAAAATCATAAGCTCGACACTCCCAGTGCAGTGCTGAGGGAGTGCTGCACTGTCGGAGGTGCCGTCTTTTGAATGAGACGGTAAACCAAGGCCCCGTCTGCTCTCTCAGGTGGACGTAAACGATCCCACGGCCACTATTGGAAGAAGAGCAGGGGAGTTCTCCTCGATGATATTTATATTTATCCCTCAACCAACATTACTAAAAATCGATTATCTGGTCAGTATCTCAGTGCTGTTTATTGTATCTTGCTGTGCGCAAATTGGCTGCCACAGTTCCTACAGTACAACGCTTCAAAAAGTACTTCATTGGCTGTAAAGCACTTTGGAATGTCCTGAGATCATGCAAGATGTCCTTCTTTCATTCTTTCTAGCCCGTTGTGTCGACGACACTCATTCATGATGCGGATTCCCTACCTGGACCAGATTTGAGGGGTGATTCTATAAATGCGTACTCCTGTCAGGGAGCCTCCCCTGCGGGGAGTGCGAATTCCCAAAATACAATCCCAGTGGGCAAGGTTACCTTCCAAGGGAATGATTCTATAGAATCGGCGTTATAGTCTTCTGTTCTGATAAAATGAAAAGGATTTATTTGTTGACACACGCTTCGTTATGTTGGCTTGACGAAAGACGGACAATGTTCCCTGTGAGCGGCACTTTGTTCTGCGCGGTCTGTTTCCTTTACTGCGCGGTCCCTTTAAATTTCCGCGTCCGCGCGGTCTTTACAGTGGAGAAGCCGGTGAGCGGCCCGTGCGCGATCTTTCCCATTACTGCACCGCTGCGCAGCTCAGAGGGATCATTGCTGATAACCCCTAATACTGTCATCACATATGGATCAGATTGCTCGCTAACCAATAAGTGGAACTGGTTGACTCCCTGAGTGCGTTAACCAAAATTCTTCTGGTTAATTTGCAGAGTTGGCTTGTGTTTGTAGTTGGGTTGGCTTCATCGTGACATTTAACAATTTTCCAGTAATTGGATTATTTTATTCCAGATGTATTCCACATCATGTTGCCAACACAGCTTTCTTCAGATCAAAACCGGAAATTCTACAGACTTGCTACTGTCTCCAGGCTGGCAACTGCCAGCTAAATATGGGCTGGCGTCAGAACACACGAAAATGCCAGACAGGAGAAGACGGTGGGTTGAAGTCTCACTCCAGACATAGCAGCGCATAGTCTAGGCTGACACTCCCAGTCCAGTCCTGAGGGAGTGCTGCACTGTCGGAGGTGCCGTCTTTCTGATGTGACGTTAAACCCAGGCCCCGTCTGCTCTCTCTCAGGCGGACATAAAAGAGCCCATGGCCACTATTTCGAAGAAGAGCAGGGGAGTTTTCCCCGATGTCCTGGTCAATATTAATCCCTCAAACATTACGTAGAATTACACAGAATGCACAGCACGGAAACAGGCCATTCGGCCCAACTGGTCCGTGCCGGTGTTTATGTTCCACACGAGCCTCCTCCCGCCCCTCGTCATCTCGCCCTATCGGCAGAATAAACATCACTGAAACTGGTTATCTGGTCATTAACTCATTGCTGTGTGTGGGAGCTTGCTGTGCGCAAATTGGCCGCTGCATTTCCTACATTACAACAGTGACTACACTTCAAAAATATTTCACTGGCTATGAAGCGCTTTGGGATTTCTTTCTTTCTTTCTTTCTTTCTTTCTCCATACGGTTGTGATGCCATGTGCATCATGATAGAGACACTAGAGACACACCCCACCCACCCAGTGCTATGTAATCATCTGGGAAAGGCAAAAAGCCAGGCCAAAAAACTGGGAAAATTTGTGTAAACTAGTCCAGGAGATCACGCTGGCCCTGAATTCTATGCAGTACTTACTTCTTGTAGTCCCCAACTATACCTCGTCAACATTTTCCTTCATCCACCTATTCAATCTAATCTTGAATGATGACAAAGGCCGTGATTTTGCCAGCGGAGATGGGATCGGGCGGGAGAGCTGGTTGGCGGGTTCCGGTCCTGCTCCCGGCTGCA